>NC_135741.1:10832500-12239166 GCF_041903045.1 Epinephelus lanceolatus | reverse complement strand
CTGCACCCCGTGAGCACACTTTATTAATTAATAGGGCACTCAGACAGTGTCAAACAACTTCAAAATACGTCCTCTAAAAGTGCTTTTTTTTTTTCCACACAGATAGGCTCGGATTGTTGGTATAATTATCCGACAACATAACAGAAGGGAGAAATCACTCATTTAGACAAAAGTGGATCGGAAAATAGGGCCCAGGTTGAAAAAAACATCAGTTACCCTTTAAATACCAACATGATTGTATGAAGGATATTGCCACGTGGACTTGGGAACAGTTTTGGAAAATTGGTAAACACACTTAGTCGCTGCATCTATAAATCTAAGTTGAGACTCATGTAAAGTGAAAATCATTTGTCAACAACATCCAGAAATGGCACCAACTTCACTGGGTCTGAGCTCATCTGAGATGGACCAACACAATGTGGAAAAGTGTGCTGTGGTCTGACGAGTCCACATTAACATTGTTTTATGAAATCATGGACGCTGTGTCCCTAGAGCTAAAGAAGAATAGGACCATCCAGTTTGTTAACATCTTAAAGTTCAAAGCCAGCATCTGTGATGGTATTGGGTGTTTTAGTGCCTGTGGCATCATGGAAAACATTCACATTGGAGAAGGCACCATTTATGCTGAAAAGTACATACAGGTTTTGGAGCAACATATGCTGCCATCTCAGTGGCAGTTTTATTAGGTATGTCACTGCTTAATACCAGCAGGACAATGCCAAGCCACATTCTGCACATGCTACAACAGTGAAGCTACGTAGTTCAAGAATGCAGGTACTAGACTGGCCTCCCTGCAGTCCATACTTGTGTCCCACTGAAAATGTGTGGCGCATTATCAAGTGCAAAATATGACAACGAAGTCTGGCGACCCAAACTGTTCATCAACTGAAGTAAAAATGGAAAAAAAATGTCACTTTCAGAACTCGACAATTAGTGTCCTCAGATCCCTAACGCTGAGTGTTGTTAAAGGAAGAGGTGATGTAAAACAGCGGTAAACATGCCCCTGTCCCAACTTTTAGTAAACCTGTTGCAGGCATTAAACTCAGAATTAGTGTATATTTACAAAAACAAGAACGTTTTTTCAGTTTGAACATGAAATATCTTGTTTTTATACTTTTTATACAATTAAATATGGGGATTTGCAAATCACAGCATCCAGACTTTTTTGGAAATGTGGTTGTAGATAATACTGTAATGATAGACATTTATGTTTTCC
This sequence comes from Epinephelus lanceolatus, assembly GCF_041903045.1. Classification (NCBI taxonomy): domain Eukaryota; kingdom Metazoa; phylum Chordata; class Actinopteri; order Perciformes; family Serranidae; genus Epinephelus; species Epinephelus lanceolatus. The sequence continues at coordinate 12,237,950 of NC_135741.1, read as the reverse complement.
ATTTTCTCTTGTCCTCATTTGTGGAACAACACTAGATCTCTCCATTTTTTTTCAAATACAAAACAATTCATCTTGCAACCAAAACACGACAGAACAACCAGATGGTTCCCATCAATCACCTCTCCCCAGTTGTTCCAGTATTCACACAGAAGCCCAACCCCTCAAAGAACGTTGTCTTTATGTCTGTGAGTTAAAGCACCCATGCACATTTCTGAACAACAGTTGCTTTAAAAAAAAAATGAATCTGACTCCCCACCAATAGAAATGAAGAGTTGAGCTGTGTGAGAAGAAGAGCTTTGTGGGGGGAAAGAGCAAACTCTGCCACGAAACTCCCCAGCTGGTCCAATGGAGGGGTCTGCGTCACAAGGCCGCTCCAGCATAATATTTTCCTTTACCCTGCAGTTTCCTTTTGAGAGGAGGCTGCCTTGGACAGGCTTATAAAAGCTCCTTGTTTGGAGAATGTGAGGTCAGAGAGACTGTGGGGTGCATTCATCATTATTAAAGGGTTTGGGTAGTGTTAAATGGAAAAGCCTTACTTACCCACTGGGTTAAAAGTCATGCTAGGTTGTGCAGCAAATGGTATGAGAATACATCTATTCCTGTGTGGAAGTAATAATTTCTTTTTTTATGAGTGTTGATGTTAGGATCAGATGATGAACTATTAACACTCCCGTTAGCTTACCTTCCTTAATGACTGGGTGATCAGAGGTGTTGATTAAATATTTGCCTCCCTGTAGATTGTGTCTTTAATTAAGGAACAGAAGGCATCAGGCTGTGCAGTTTTAAATGCCAGATCCCTGTGGCACTCCACGCCTAACCTGCCATGGCAAGCTGCTAATTGTCTGCTGATGCTGGCAAAGCAGCTGACACGCACGCCCTGATTGCAAAGCAAAAGGAGCTGTGTTAGCTTTTACTTATGATTTATGTTGCAAATGCAGCCTGCAGATGGATATTTCATAGAATTCAGTGGAAGAATCTGCTGATTTGTAGGAAACATTAGTTCTGGCCTTTCCAAGAAAAGCAACACAGATACGCGGTGAGGGGGTTCTCCTTCAGAGAGCACTCAAGTACAGCAGCTCTGGTAAGAGCAGGCATTCCCCGATGACAAGGTGTTACTTCAAGTGAAACAGTCCTGTTGACCTGCTTCTGTTGGAGTTTTCTGGTCCAGAGTTCAGGCTGAAGGGGATTAAAAGTTTGCTCGTCTCTCTTGTAGTCTCCCAGTTTCCATCGAGCCAACCACAGCCCCGCCTGAAACAATTAGTTTGGCCACCTAGTGCTAAGATGTCAGATCACCTCACTGTGGCACTACGTCACCCAACATGCCTCTGCGTTTGGTGTTGCCTCCTCTGTAGACACGCCAGATGTCAGATAGATTAGAGCCTCTACTTGATGTTAACTCCAAACAGGTTGTGACAGGTTTGTTTCATGTTACATTTGTGTTGTTGTTTGAATGCTTAGATCACATCAAAGGAATCTGAGTAAATTTAGGGCAAACAGTGGGTCCGAGGTTAAACAGATGAAGCAGTATCTACAGCATGAGCATATTTTTATGTTGTGGAAAGAAGATAACATAAAAGGAAAACCATCATCATAGTGGATAAAATCTCAGACATTAATCAAAAGTTTCCTAAATATTTTGTTGAGGAGGATATCAGTTGTTGTTTTTTTACACAGTCTATGTTATGCTGCCACCTGCTGGTTGAAAGACATTTATATTGTGCTGCTAAGAAGATTCTTGCAGTCATGCCAGCTCATGAGTGGAATAACCTGACTGTTCTGAGTGAGCAGAGCATGTTTAGATGTTTTGTAATGTTTTATTTAGGTCATTTCATTATACGCTTTGCTGTGAGAACTAAATCAGGTTTTGAAATGAAGGAAATGAGCCAAATGAAAGAATATGACCTAATTATTAGCTAATGATACAGGATCAAGGGATTCTAATAGAGTCAGTCAAATCTAGTTGGACATTCTTCTCAAAGCCTGAAAGGGACTAGACATGTATCTATTGTATGTTTATTTTCTTATTATTAGAGAACAGCCCAGTTTTGTTCTGTAATCTGCATTTAGCCTACATTCCTAATGGGTTATTCATTATGGTTTTATAATACAATGAAGCAGTTAGTACGTATCTGTCTCCACAGGAAATAGCTAAACGAATGCAGGAAGAGGAGATGCAGAGAATCGCAAGGAGGAGCAGAGGGCAGGAGGACCAGAGTGAAGGTACAGTCACATTTTGCCATTTTTTTTAACGCTGTCACATACAGCCAATAAAACACTCGTCAGCGATTCTTAAATGCTGCTGAATTATTTTCAATAAAATAGTGATGTGCCATTTAAAAGTATATTATATGTGTGTTTGCTGAGATTTGACAATTAGTTGTTAGACTTAAAGTAGGGCACAGAGCTGCTGAGCTGCTGATTTAAGTCTTTCTTCACATACATTACAACAACAGCATGAACAAAACAGCACCTACACAGATATAGACTGCTGCAGGAATTATGTTTTTTTTTGTAGGCCAACCCAGAGGTTAACATCAACCTGGTTCCCTCAACAAAAAAACAATGGGATTTTTCCATTGGATTTTGGACTATTGTGGAAAATAAGCTCTGTGGCAAACAAAAGTTTGATAATGACGTGTTTTGTCAAGTAAGATAATCCTTGAAAATGAACAACACTTTTATGATTTTTTTTTTTAAGCTTAAAGGTGCAGTGTGTAAGATTCAGGGGGATTTAGTGGCATCTAGTGGTGAGGATTGCAGATTGCAACCAGCTGAAACTTCCCCCAGTTAGGATTCCTTCAGTGTTCATTGTTCAGGAGGTTTTTTGCGGGAGCTGACTGATCTGCAGAGGTGTCCTCCTCTCCAAAACAAATGAACCCAGTGATTTAAACTAGTAAAAACACTGAATAAAGCACTTACATGTTTAGAAAACCGTGTTTCTCCGAGGTTATTTTCGCAGAGGGTCTTCTAACTCTAGTGGATGATACAAAAATGTGAATGGCCCTTTCTAGAGCCAGTAATGGGATTTTCCACTCTGGACTACTGTAGAGACATGGATGTGCAATGTAGTGATATTCGAAGACTAGGACCCACTCCCTATGTAGACATAAAAGGCTCATTTTAAGGTAACAAAAACACAAAGATTCTAATTTCAGGTGATTATACACTAAATAATATACCTATTATATTGTATTCCATCTCTGCCCATATATCCCCCTAAATCCTACACGCCAGATCTTCAAATGCAATCACCAGAAGTAAAAAAAACGGGCTGTAACCAAACTACACCACGGTCACATGACTTCAACAACACCATCACACAAGGCTATACACTTGCGTTAGACATGATGATGTTCTGTAGTCTCTGCCTTTTTTAAGACACGCAGAAGCTTCAAAATTCATGAGTGGGGTATTTACTGACGCATCTTATGTCGTTGAGCAAAGCATGAAAATGTCCTAAGCTTGTATTAACAGGCATGTAACTAAAAGCTCATTCAAAAGACCAACTGACATAAGAAGAGGGAACTAGTAGTGCAAAAATGCTGACTAATTTCTGGTTTTTAGCACTTTTTTCCCTGCAGCACTCTGTTGCACTATATTATTATCTCCATAATGTGTTGTGTTCTGAAACAATTACGTGCATGTAACATGTTGTCTTTTACGCATGACTATTTATCTGTGTTACACTCCATAAACTTATTGGAATGCCTCAGTTGTGTCTGAAACATTTTAACTGTGTAACAATTACTCACACATTACTGACATGCTGCTATTTTTAAAGCAGTGTGACTCATAATTAACTGCACCTCTCAAATAATGCCAGCTGGCAGCCTCACCCATCCTTACTGCTTTTGTGTTTGCATGTTTGGCATTACTAAAGGCTGCGCCAGCGATCCTGCACTGCCATCCACACACCAGCACACACTCAGCAACCATCACCCAGGAGAGGAGCAGTACTCATATACCACCACCAGGTGGCAATGTTCTACCTCTCATAACCATTCAGACTTAACTGGGCCTCAGGCTGACTGCCCCAGGGGGGTAGCAGCACAGAAAAATACAACTTCATGGTCAAATCAAGGACATAGAGATTCCATAAGGGAAATCAGGAACGAATTGAGAGAGTGTTTGAGTGAGGATTCAGAGGACTCGGACACAGTTTTCTCTGAACAGCTCGCTGTCTGGTCCCGGAGACTGAATGAAAGACATAACACGGCACCTCCTCGATGGCAGGTATCTTTACATCAGCCGCAGGAGAGAAACTACAGAAGTCTTTGCTCTCGCAGCAGCTTCACAAATGAGTCCAGAGGCTTGGAGGAGGAAAGAGGAGAGTGGAATGAGAACCGCTATAAAAATAGTGACCTCGAGAAGAGGAGGCCTAGGATTTGGGATCTGGAAAGGAACAATATAGAGGAGTATGAAGGTTTGCACAGAAGTAGAGGCCACGATAGAGACTCTAGCATAGCCGAGGTAAGAGAAAGGCGATGTAATCGCAGTGAATCTGTCAGGCTACCTGACAGGAGCAGACATGGCAGCAGAGACTTGGCGAGGTCCTGGAGCTATAAGGACAACCCTGACAAACATGTCCATTTTCAGGAGAACACCAGGAGCTCTAACAGGCATCAGGATGAAACCAGCCGAGTGTGGGAGATGCTGGGCCAGGTCCTCCAAGAGAGGGGTGTGCCTGTAAGGTTTAGCAACAGCGGGGTGCAGCTACAAATAAGAGCTCAAAGCAGAGACAGCCAGGTGCTTCATGGGAGTGAGGTCTCCTGTGGTGACTCCCAACCACATCAGAGAGTCTTCCAGAGAACTGCCACCACCAGGCACAGTTTCCATGGAGATATCAGGGAGAGGAGGAGGTTGTCATACCAAGAGAACAGTGGGAGAGATCACAGACAAGACGGAGACTGGCATCGTAGTAACAGGGAGTATGATGGAAATGTTGATGAGATTAGTAATCGAGACCCATATCTTGCTAACAGAGAAAAAGGAAGCAGTAGAAGGTATAAAGAGCACGGATACACTATCAGTGACGTGAGGGAGAGGAATGCAAATGATTGCAGGGTCAAGAGGACAACGAGCGAGCGCAGGCACTGGCACAGGACCATAGAAGAAAGGTTAAGCTCAGAGGAGGAGCAGGAGGCGGAGAGGAGAGTAGAGAGGCCCCGTCGAAGAGCCCCACAGCGTAGCCAAAGCTTCAGCAGCAGCGGGGCTTCAACCAGGGATAGGTCAAGGCACGTGGCAGCAGGTAACACCCAGAACTGCAGCCAGCTCCAATCTGCAGGGGGAAAGCTTCCAAAGCTGTGCTCCCCACCTCTCTGTGTGCATCTGCTCCTCTCATCTTCCCTCAATCATCGTCTAATCTGGACAAATTTGGGTTTTACTGGTGACTTGGGGTCTCTTACTGAAGTGGGATGATTTCCTATTCATATCTATAACTCCAGTAGTCCTGAAATCATCTTCAGTGTGTGCTTTCATTCTCATCTTCATCTTCATCCTTCCAGTCTTGATGTAGTGAGGGAATACATACTATGGGGTCCCTTTCAAAACCTAGCAACATGTCCTTACATGCTGCTGCTTCTTATCTATTGGTGTGACTCAGCTGTCATCAGTTCTCGTTTCTCTCAGTTTCTGTATCAGTACACTTGCATGATTCATCAATGATTTTTATGATTGTTTACTTCTAATGTACTCATCATAACTGTCAGTTCCTTTGTAACTGACGCTATCAAACTTCATTCTCAGGAGCGTCACTGCAACCAGAGCCAGGTGAGGCAATCCTGGACCTGGGGGAGCTGCAGCAGGTCCTGGAGGATGAAGAACTAGCTCACAGGCTGCAGGAGGAAGAGGAGAAGCTGTTGAGGAGGGTACGGGATCCGAGGATTTACTATGACACTCTGTGATTTGGGAGTCAAGGCGAAAGAACTGAAGGTCAGTTTCTCTTTCTGTTCATTTTTTTCTGACTTTTCCTGGTTTTGTTTTGACAGAACTCGCAGCCCTCTCCAAGTAGCTCGTACCCAGAGGGAGATTTCAGAGTAGCACAAGTGGCGCAGGATGAGGTACAAGAAATCAACATGTCATCAGTAGCCATGTGTGTCATATTGAATATCTTATTTGTTATTTGTTATTTATTTGCACTAGGAAATTGCACGCTTTATGCAGAAGCAGGAAATGAAGTCGAAGCGAAGATCTCGTGAGCTCGAAGGGCCAGCGTCATGGCGCGAGCACAGAGCGATGATCAATCATCATGACAGACGAGCTGCAAGAGACAGACCGGTGAGAGTGATGTAGATTAGGAAAACAGTACATGTCTTTACTTTTTGACACGGCAGTTCTTGCTCTTGCCTTGCTGTTTTCATGTATTTTTTAAGCAAGGTGATGAAATGAATCAGACTTCTTCCCCCACTTCCTTAGGTCCAGCGAGAGAGGCTTGACTCAGAGGGCCTTCCTTCCCCCACTGAGGACTGCTCCCCAGAGAACCAGCCACCCAGCCCCTTCTCCACTATACCGTAATTGCCTCTGCATGAATACACATGATGAAACGGATGAATGTCTGTATTGTTACATATATCTTTCACCTACTTTACATGCCGACTAACAACCACTGCATTTACAGACAAGGCCAGCAGATCAGAAACATTGCGGAGGAGCTGGACCCAACCTTCCAGGCCAGGAGGCAAGGCACAGAGAGCCTCAGAGTGGGACAAGCAGGTACCACAAGCACTCAAAATAAAACCAACAGAACAATGGGTGGACACTCATATCCTGTTTCCTCCGATATAGGCCCGACTTGTCAGTCACTTCCCGTGCCCCAGTCTGGCTTACATGACCTCCTGGAGGAGCCTACTTTCATCCCACCTACAAAGCGGCAAACGGACAAATCAGCACGCATTAAACCCAAAGAGAAGAAGGAAAATTGCAAGCAACAGTAATTTTCAACACGTCGTGCTGTTGGAGTGCTTATATATACTTTATATTTTATAACACTAAATACCAGTTCAGCTACAGAGTTGTCATTACTTATGACTTTAAGGTTGAAGCCAGCAGCCCCTATTAGCACTTTAGACCAGTGGGACAAAGACAAAGAATTGAGAGAAGTGACATTTTACAATATTTCTTCATTAAGTGAATAACGACAACACTATGGACTCACACCGTTATAACTTTCAAAGGGAAAATTTAGGGTTATTGAAGTATTGTTTGAATTCTTCAGTGTTAGAGTGTTTAATTTAAACAGTATATCTTTTTTTATTATATTTGTAACTTGTATTTGTTTTTATTTAGTTAAGCATCATGAACATCCATCCATTATCATAACTGCTTTTGTTTCGTAATTTGCTTTTTGGTGGTGACGCAGCAGTCAGCACTGTGCCGCACAGCAAAATAGGTCAAAACCACCAGCCGGCTCGCATTTTTTCCCTTAAGTGGCATCTTTAAATCAAGTTGCCTGTCAGGAAGAAAATCTAAAGTGGCCAGTGGTTCCCAACCCAGAGCCCTCTTTCTGTGGGGCGACCACACTAACCACTGCACCACCGAAGAGCATTAAAAAAAGACAAGTAACTGTGATAACCTTTGAACTGGAGTGGCGTTTTCGGACAGGCCGCTTACAGACATCCACTTTGCCAACTTATCTTTACAGCAGTTTGCCAAGGCTCCAGCCATGTTCACAATGGTACAATGACAATCAAATGAACTTATTTAACCCTGAAATGGAAATCCCGTTTTTTAAAGACATCACAACAATCATGAAATTATGCTCAGTTTTTTTCGTAATAGTCAGATGTAACTATATCCTTTGGAGACAGTATGAGGAACAAAGATCCACTTATTAGCTTTTTGTGTGTTTCAACTGTTTCTCACGGTCATTCACATCAGAAACCAAAGACGGTCCTTGAACTGAGATGGAGGTCAAGTCTCTCCATACACACAACCACTTGTTATCAGGACTTCCCCACATAGCTGGGAGAAGCGGTTAAAAAGCTCCCAACAATTTGTAAGTAGACTTTTTAAGCCTAAATTATGTGGTACATATCCAACCTTTGTTTTTGTATATTTTGCCAGGTGGGTTTTTATCAGTCCAGACACCATTATGATGCCAATTAACATCATTCATCATACAGAATGGTTTCTCTAACAGAAGATTTGATTTTTATGCACATATAATCAGTCATTGATCTCAGTTTTTTGCTCTTTGTATGTTCATTTTACCCACGTTTAAAACACTCTTTGTTGTTTTTTGTTTGTTTTTTACAAATGAAATACGCCACTGCTAAGGTGGACCACTATGAATGCAATTGTTCTGTAAGAAAGTGCAACAAATAAAATAAAAAATCCCCATTTTTATTGTCTGTGTAAAAAGTTATAAAAGTACAAACAGAATGCATACTGCAGTGTAACCCATGGACAGTTTAAGACAGATATAAATACAAGTCTTAGAGCAGTTAGTCAAATGTGAGGCAGAAAGATAAATTCACATATCACACAAACCAGAAGTGCATACAATAAACCTGGTAACAATTGATATTTAAAGTGCCACACTTCATATGAAAATGTTACTGTATGACATGACGTTGACTGTACTGTGATGACTCTTGTCAAGGCAGCACCCATGAACTTTGTGGTCTTTTAGCAGACATCACAACGCTCGAGTTATGACTCATACACAGTCACTGATACATTACTATAGGTGTGGGCTAACATTAAACCCCAAGCCCACACAGCACATTTCGCAAATGTTCCATTTCAGAAGAAAGATACACGCCTGCTACAGTTTAGAAAAGACATGCGTTTGGTTAAAAAAAAAAAGTTCCACTTGGTCTTTAACTGCTCACTTCATTGGGCAAGATGATAAGCTGTAAGAGCACAGGACTGACTGGTTCCACATGACCCTTAAGCCTCATTATGATATCTCGTGCGCCTCAGGTATGTGCCCTGTGTTATCATATTTATCCAGAGGGTTTCCCACATGACGCACGTAATGGGAATCTCAAAGATTCACTACATGGCATGACTAATCACACCATCTGACATTTCATCTGAAATAAATATTCCACCCGGGATACCCACTGTGCTGCCAAAGTCTTGCTCAAGAGGCATGTCTGAGCTTGTGTAAGTGCACTTAAACCTTTCCCCAGATATTCACCTCATAATAACAACACAAAGGTACAGGAGATATGCAAACTATGTGCTGTAGATTCCCTGGTATTTAACATTGTAGGATTACCTATTTACAAAAATGGAAACTCCCCTCACTGGACTTTTTGACACCAATGAAGCAATTGTAGGAAAGTCCTTATTTCTTGGTAATGTTAAGTAGCGTGGGAGAGGCCATGCTGTATTCAACATGATCGATTTGCTTAGAACTCTTGTGTGTTTTATAGATATAATAAATAATAAACAAAGACTGACATAAAGTAACAAACTATCCCGATAAATCATAAAAGTTTCACTTCATAAAATCATGACTGGCGGAGTCCAGTGTGGCTCACTGAAGTCTACAAACGCAGCAGTAAACAGTACAAAGCTGGTCAGCGGTGCCTGGGTAAAACAAAGCATCTATTTTGGGAGGCCTATGTGGGCTAAGAAGACCTGTCTGCTTTCAGTTTCCACACCCAGCTGAACGCCCACCTGCACTATTCACACACAGCACCACTCAGCAGCTTTACCGCTCAGGTATGCAAATATCAGAGTAGTGAAACTAGTTCACACTCATTCAGATGCTACAGTGTTCTGTTATACAGTCCATTGGCACAAGTTCAATTACATTGAAAGCATTTTTTAAAAAGTTGTTTCCAGTGGTTTCTAAAAGGCTTTGGGTTTTAATGTGAGGTATTTTGTGTAACTGTTATCTGGCGCCAAACTCTGAATAATTCAAAACTTCCAAGCTATCCTAGAACTACTGTATATTTCACACTTCAGTGAAAGGAAAAAACACAACCTCACTGTCTGTCGTCATTTACATGATGAATAGATGTTTGTAAGTCCACTTTAGTTTTTCCCCTCTCTGAATTCCCCTTCCTCCCCCTGTGTAAATCTATCATCACTATAATTATATCCTGCTGTAATTGTAGAGTTAAATGTTATCTCTAACCTGACCCATCAGGAGTTTCACAGTAGCTTTCATTATTCTGATTCTAGGAAAAAAGAGTGGATAAAAGGCAGATAGGTAAACACAGTGCTCTGTTTCTTTCATTTAAAGCCAGAAAAGACTTCCTACTAAAAGTCTGGCTCAGTATTGCAAAGAAAGACCCCTTCTTATCCAGGATATCCTGTTTCCTTTCACACAATTCAACAAATAACAGGTACTTCAGGGTGGCACTCTGGCCCCTTCGATTCATACAATGAGCTGGTCCGAGGAGTCCTTGGAGGCCAGCGACTCTGAGCTGCTGCCCTGCTCCTGCTGGGCCTCATGAAAGCTGCACTCAATTGCTCTCAAAGTCTGAGGATCATCTAAAGAAGACAGAGGGCAAGTCACTTAGTTGTTTCATTGATAAGCATCCTGTACAATCACTTCCTTCATGTGATATGGGTCGGGACAGTGCGGCAGTTATTACCTGTAGGGGTTCTGATTATCAGTGTTTTTGTGACTGGCTTTTCTTCTTCTTCTTCTTTAGGCCGTTTCTTGATGATTTTCTTGGCTACAATGCCGATGACGATGAAGCAAAAGATCGTCAGAGCTACGATGGTGATTACAGTCAGGCCCACTTCCCATCCCTGTTGTTTGGGAGCTGAAGCAAAACAGTGAGAAGTTACTGCCAGCTGTAAATCAAAATTAAGAATTAAAGCAAAAGTGCACTAGAAGAACAGAATCATGTCCCACCAGGTGTCGTGGCGATCTTATGTGAAACACTACACTGAATGTCAGTGAAGGCATTCCCCTTGGCCACGATATGTTCAAATGGATTGGGACACCTTTGAGAAAGATATCAGTCAGTCAGTACAACAACAACAACAACAACAACAACAACAACAAAGCTTAGCTACAATGGCTGTTTTAGAGCAGGGTAACATCTTACTTGGTACTCCAGGGTTTACACATCTGGTGACTTTGGTCGTTGAAGGTTCCCTCTGGACATGCTCTGCAAGAACCTGTGCAGACAATCATTCAGTTGACTTGCCGTCTAATGTAACTTGTAAATCTAATATGTGCCAAAGTCATGAGCTTTATTTTAATTGAACTTACCATTCTTAGTAGGTTCATAACCTTTGTCACACTTTGTAACACAGTAGGAGCAGCTGTCATCACCACAGATGAGTCCTTCTTTACAGCCACACTTTGTGTCAGATGTGGCTGTGCAGTCTTGCATATGGACTTGAGCCCCTACACACAAAGGTACGGGAAATCTTGTCACAGATTTATGTTGGAGTGTATGGTGAAGAAATGCCCTGTGTAGTTCTGTGGCCAATAGGGTGTGCTAACATACCTACACACTGTGTACACCTGCTACACCTGTAGTTTAGAGGGTTCACTGTAAATGTCCCGGACTCACAACGAACACAAAGATCTTTCGGGTTTGGCCCACACTTACGGAAAAGACGGTGTCCTACAAACAGACAAAGGTGTAACGTCATTTTATTTGTCATTTTACAACACAGCGTTGCACAATAAAATGTAAGCTGTAGCTCCTTCACACTACACACACACAGAACACACACATATTTCACTTAGAATAGAATCAAAATAAAACATATACAGTCCCATTGTTGCACATTTACACATACCATAGTTATAGTAATAACAGTTTCAGTGACATGAAGGTGAAATGACTTTCCTCCTCAAAGCTTTCAAAGTTGTAATGCAGCACGCGAGAGTGTACTGCAAACTATAGTGTTTGGGAATTGTTATGTTATATAAAGTATATGACCACAGCTCCAAATTATTTATCTGTTGCACCATCCACGCCTTTTCCCTTTGTTGTGGTATTAGCTGCAAAACCACTGAAACTATATTTGGTTACAAGTAACCACCAGGGAGGAACTGCAGAGAGGCTGGAATATGATGTTTTCACATCCACAGACAAAAACACTCACAACTCAGCATGTATGTGTCTTTTTTTTTGGCTTTTATAAGATACTACATGTATATTATAAGCTCTTGAGTTCTGGGAATTGATAATGGTGTTAATATATTTGTGTAACAAGTGAGTTTGTGTGGAAAGTGTGCAAAGTGAGAAGGTATTTCTCCTTCTCTTAATAAATGAACATAGTTTTTACTATAATACTTTAAAGCAACCTCGGGATGTGACAGAAACATACATCACATTGACCTGTTGAACCTTTGTGAAATCTTTCCTGAACTAACAGCACATTTCATCAATTCAAAATCATGCAGTCGTGATGCTCACAATCACTTTTATTACTTACCAGCATGACAGGCGTTACAGCAAACATCTTGTCCTTTTGGAGTCCATAGCCTGCAGCCTTGGTTAGTCTCCCCAACACTGCACAAACATCCCTGCAGGAACAGAGACAGAACCATCGCCCACAGGAGTGCAGCCATTCTGTAGTCAGCTTCCCAGACTTGATGGTGAGGATGATACAGCCACTGTAGGAGAGATGTGAGGTAATCCAGTCCAAGAAATATCCCAGATATCTAATATCTTTTTTTTTTTTTTTTTGGTTTTAAATGTCTTTTTTTGTTTCTCTAAATTTGTTGTTTTAATTTAAAAAACACAAACACTCTTCTAAACCTAAAGCTGCTCAGCTGAATAGGAGGTAGAAAATATGACTGGTATTGTATGAAGCAATCTGTCTGTGCTGTGACCTTAGTGCGCTCCAACACACAACTCAGCCGCAGCCAGCTGAGCCAGCTATTCATAGTTGTTTTTTTTCTACAGGGGGTGTGTCTTAAAGTAGGTCTTGAGCAAGTGACTCATGTAAAATCACCTCAGTCATTGTAGAGTCAAAATTTAAACGCCTCCTCATTTCTTCTATATTTTGTAATCTATATATTTTTATACACTGGCTGAAAATATAGCTATAAAATTCCACTGTGTGTGAACTCATAGTCAAGTCAAAACTTAAACCCCTACTCATGAGTTATTTCTTATATATCTTTTCAATTATGGGCCTATATGTTTTATGTGAAAGGAAAAGAAAAGAAAGAACAAACACTATCTACTACAGAGCCCCTAAAGTCAAATAAGGTGACATTTTCCTTATCTTGTTCCCACAAGATAAAAAACTTCCTGCAAAATGCACACGCACGAGATTTATAAACTACTACATACTATTCTCTTCCTCTGCTCCACTGCGCTGGGCATCCTGCCAACAGCTGTGCCTGAATAGACTTTTTTAATGATGTCCTTGTTTGCTCGCTCTGCTAACTGTGTTGCAATCACACCAGTTCCACGTTGTCTATTTAAATGATAATTTGCAGCTCACAACCGTACCTCTTGGACGTCACGGTGCAGGATTTGACCATAAATCCCAGTGACGTCTCCACCTGGAAACCAGATGTAAGTGAGTACAACACTGTAGTCAAGGGAGGCATTTAGACGCACACACAGTCTGGATTTCAGTGTGCGTTTGAGGAAAACACGCCTCATATCGTATGACATCACAAAACATAGATTGTTTCCTAATTTTAAACAGTCATATTTGTTTTCCTCTATAAGATGATTGTTCAGTGGAATTCTGTTCTATGACTCTGACCATGGTCATGCTAAGTTTGGTTATTTCAATGTACAGTTTTTGAGTCACCTTAAATTACATTATATCATAAATCATATCATAAAACACTATCCTTCAGGGGTTTGCCAGAATTACCCTGATTACGACCATGTCAATATGGAAACCACTTCACTGTACAATTTTGGAAAATGTAAAGTAACTTCTGAGTCAAAAGTGCTTGAACACTTGTCTTTTTTGTCATGTTTGAAATCTAATTAAAAAAAAAACTTTCCTTCAGAGTTTTGCTGTAAACTCCATTGGATTTGTACCAAACAATTCCTCCATTATGGTATGTAACTGTATCAGTTTGAAGCAGGATCACTGCTTCTGCAATATTGCAATACTTTCTGTTCCCTAATGTTTCACCTTCCTCAGAAATCTGTTCCACATTGGTCATTTAATACATCATAGAAATGAGGAAAATGTCTTTTCATAACAATTTATGGTGATGATGGAGGTGACTTAACCTTTAATTTTCTTGATTATTGTAAAATAGCATACTGTACTGTGCCATTTCTATGACATTTTTTATGGCTATAATACTTTTTAGTACATCTAATGGCATACTATCATATAATTTTTTGACATTTGACACAACAGTACTACTGCTACATTCCAACCTTTCTAATACTTTTTACCACTGTATTTAATGTTTATTTCAACTATCACTACCTCAAAGTAGCATTTCATCTTTCCCTGTTTTTGGTAGTTTGAAGGTTTCTCTCTCTTCAAATAGTTGGGTTGCTGTGTAGTGTGGTTGTTACGGCACATGCCAGCTGTTCACACATTGTGGAACTATTGGTTGAAGCTTCTAATCCACTCCAAAAATAGTACATATGATTGATTGGATTATTGATTACACCTACAGCAGTGTCTGGTTGGCATAAGATTTTTTTAACACGTAGTTCCTTTTTCCTTTTCATTTGTTAATATTTTCACTTTTATAGACCAGGCTGATTGGCAGCACAGTAGGTAAAGTACATGGAGGAAATGAAATGGGTTTTGGGAAAGGCAGGGATGACAGTTCAGGTCCCGATTTTGTGAAGCTTTTCCTCGAGGAAATAGTGTCAACCCCTGTGAGTCAGTTTGATACACATACAGTGCTCAGTAATGCAGTTCAAAAGACACATAATGAGGCTCAAATTTCTGCTTTGTTTTACGCAAATCTGTTTTCCATCTGTTTTGCTGGCTATGACGTTGAGCCCTAGTAACAGTCAGCTCTTATGGCAAGCCGTTTTAACATTTAATCGCTAGATTGGATATTCATTACTGATATCTGCAACATAATTTTGCCTAGTCAAAACTCTTATTCAAGATATCCCTAATTAGATTTTGCCTAGTCAAAACTCTAATTACAGATATCTGTAATTCAGTTTTGACTAGTAAGATTCAAACTATTTTTGCCATTCATGTGTATGGGGTTTGTCATTATAGATATCTCCAATGTAGTTGCGGATATCTGCAATTCTTATTGTGGATATCTGTAACTGAATTGTGGATATCTGTAATTCCAGTTTGAGATATCTACAATTTAATTTTGACTAGTCATAATTCAAGTTCAAGATATCTTTAATTATCATCAACTGAAGATATCTACATGGTCCTTTCTAGATATCTTGAATTGAGTTTCAGATAGTCAGAATGATGTTGTAGATATCTTGAATTCGAATTATGACTAGTCAAAATGACGTTGTAGATATCTGTAACTGAAATATGACTAGTCAGAATGACGTTGTAGATATCCGCAACTGAATTATGACTAGTCAAAATGACGTTGTAGATATCTGTAACTGAATTATGACTAGTCAAAATGACGTTGTAGATATCTACAACGTCATTTTGACTAGTCAAAATGACGTTGTAGATATCCGCAACTGAATTATGACTAGTCAAAATGACGTTGTAGATATCTACAACTGAATTATGACTAGTCAAAATGACGTTGTAGATATCTCAAACTGGACTTATAGATAGTCATAATGTAATTGTAGATATCTATAATGACAAACCCCACACATGAATGGCAAAAATAGTTTGAATCTTACTAGTCAAAACTGAATTACAGATATCTGTAACTGTAGTTTTGACTAGTCAGAATGACGTCATAGATATCTGTAATTCAGTTTTGACTAGTCAAAATGATGTTACAGATATCTGTAATTCAGTTTCGACTAGTCAGAATGACGTTATAGATATCTGTAATTCAGTTTCGACTAGTCAGAATGACGTTATAGATATCTGTAATTCAGTTTTGACTAGTCAAAATGACGTTACAGATATCTGTAATTCATTTTTCGACTAGTCAGAATGACGTTATAGATATCTGTAATTCAGTTTCGACTAGTCAGAATGACGTTACAGATATCTGTAATTCAGTTTGACTAGTCAGAATGACGTTACAGATATCTTAAATTAAAATTCATACTAGTCACAATGACATTACTACTAGTCAAAATGACGTCATAGATATCTATAATGGTAATTCTGGATAGTCAGACTTAGTGATTAAATGTTAAAACGGCTTGCCATAAGCTCTTGCTGTCTGGAAGGTTGTGCATTCAATACCAGCTTAGGGCAGTCCTCCATATGAGACTGCTTTTATGAATAAAGTTGCTGTATATCTTCATCATTTTATTGGCATACTGTACAACATGTTTTTGGATGTACTAAAAACGAAATTTTATGGCAAACTATGATATTTTTTATGTAATACTTTATGATGACAATTTTTGGGGGTATGTACTTAAGTATGAAATGTAAGGACATACTATGTTATGACATTTTTTGACATTTGTTATGACATGTATATGGCATACTGTTACAGCTGTATGTGTTCTGTGCTGCTGTCCCTTTTCCCTCCACTGTAGATCTGCCCAGGTGTGCTGCATTACTTAATAAGGCACATTGCACCTGGCATGGAGGAGGTGCTTAGGTGCTCCTGTGCCAGCAGCAAAGGAGGGAGGCTTGTGGTGCGGGGACTGCTGGTCCTGCTGCCTCTCAGCGTGGGATTTTTGTTGTCTTGTTTACTTGTTTATTTGTTAATAAATACCATGGATTTGAGTGTTTTAAAGATGTCATGTGTGGTTATTTTGGGTCACTGACGGAGTTTTGGTCCCCCCATAGGGGGCGCCTAAGGGTGGGATGTAGCAGTACTATACAATGACATTTTTTATGACATTTTTCATGACATAGCATGCAGTGAGGGGCCCGGGCTAGATTCAAGCCCGGGCAGCTTCAGCAACAGCCTTGTACATGGGGCGCCTGCTCTACCACTAAGCCACCGACACCTCCTGTGACGTATTTTCATGATATTTCATAACATACTGTAGTATGACTTTTTTTCATGATTTTTGACACCATACTTATTCTATGCTATTTTCTCATAACATTTGACAACATACTATACTATGACATTTTTTCATGATTTTGGACGACATACTGTACTATGACTTTTTTTCATGATTTTGGACGACATACTATACTATGACATTTTTTCATGATTTTTGACGACATACAATACTATGACTTTTTTTCATGATTTTGGACGACATGCTGTACTAAGACATCTTTTCATAATTTTTGACGACATACTGTACTATGACTTTTTTTCATGATTTTGGACGACATCCAAGTATAGTATGTCGTCCAAAATCATGAAAAGAAGTCATGTCGTCCAAAATCATGAAGAAAAAATGTCATAGTATAGCGTGTCATCCAAAATCATGAAAAAATGTCATTGTATGTCATAGTATAATGATTTTGGACGACATGCTATACTAAAACATTTTATACTATACTATGACATTTTTTCATGATTTTGGATGACACACTATACTATGACATTTTTTCATGATTTTGGACGACATACTATACTATGACATTTTTTCATGATTTTGGACGTCATACTATACTATGACTTTTTTCATGATTTTGGACAACATACTATACTATGACTTTGTTTCATAATTTTGGACGACATGCTATACTATGGCGTTTGTTCGTGATTTTTGATGACATACTATACTATGACGTTTTTTCATGATTTTTGACAACATACTATACTATGACATTTTTTCTTCATGATTTTGGACGACATGCTATACTAAGACATTTTTTCATGATTTTGGACGACATACTATACTATGACATCTTTTCATGATTTTGGACGATATACTATACTAAGACATTTTTTCATGATTTTGGACGACACACTATACTATGACTTTGTTTCATGATTTTGGACGACATACAATACTATGACAGTTTTTCATGATTTTGGACGACATACTATACTATGACCTTTTTTCATGATTTTGGACAACATACTATACTATGACTTTGTTTCATGATTTTGGACGACATACTATACTATGACTTTGTTTCATGATTTTGGACGACATACTATACTATGACATTTTTTCATGACATTTTTTCATGATTTTTGACGACATACTATACTATGACTTTTTTTCATGATTTTGGACGACATGCTATAATATGACATTTTTTCCTGATTTTGGACGACATACTATACTATGACTTTTTTTCATGATTTTGGACGACACGCTATACTATGACATCTTTTCTTCATGATTTTGGACGACATACTATACTATGACATCTTTTCATGATTTTGGACGACATACTGTACTATGACTTTGTTTCATGATTTTGGACGACATACTATACTATGACTTTGTTTCATGATTTTGATCGACATACAATACTATGACATTTTTTCATGATTTTGGACGACATACTATACTATGACCTTTTTTCATGATTTTGGACGACATACTATACTATGACATTTTTTCATGATTTTGGACGACATACTATACTATGACTTTGTTTCATGATTTTGGACGACATACTATACTATGACTTTTTTTCATGATTTTGGACGACATACTATACTATGACTTTTTTTCATGATTTTGGACGACATACTATACTATGACATCTTTTCATAATTTTGGACGACATACTATACTATGACATCTTTTCATGATTTTGGACGACATACTATACTATGACATTTTTTCTTCATGATTTTGGACAACATGACATTTTTTCATGATTTTGGAGGACATACTATACTAAGACATTTTTTCATGATTTTGGATGACATACTATACTATGACATTTTTTCATGATTTTGGACGACATACTATACTATGACTTTGTTTCATGATTTTGGATGACACACTATACTATGACTTTTTTTCACGATTTTGGACGACATGCTATACTATGACTTTTTTCACGATTTTGGACGACATACTATACTATGACTTTTTTTCATGATTTTGGACGACATCCAAGTATAGTATGTCGTCCAAAATCATGAAAAGAAGTCATGTCGTCCAAAATCATGTAGAAAAAATGTCATAGTATAGTATGTCATCCAAAATCATGAAAAACTGTCATAGTATTGTATGTTGATCAAAATCATGAAACAAAGTCATAGTATAGTATGTCGTCCAAAATCATGAAACAAAGTCATAGTACAGTATGTCGTCCAAAATCATGAAAAGATGTCATAGTATAGTATGTCGTCCAAAATCATGAAAAGAAGTCATGTCGTCCAAAATCATGAAGAAAAGATGTCATAGTATAGCGTGTCGTCCAAAATCATGAAAAAAAGTCATAGTATAGTATGTCGTCCAAAATCATGAAAAAATGTCATAGTATAGCATGTCGTCCAAAATCATGAAAAAAAAGTCATAGTATAGTATGTCGTCAAAAATCATGAAAAAATGTCATGAAAAAATGTCTTAGTATAGTATGTCGTCCAAAATCATGAAAAAATGTCATAGTATGTCATAGTATAGTGATTTTGGACGACATGCTATACTAAGACATCTTTTCTTCATGATTTTGGACGACATGACTTCTTTTCATGATTTTGGACGACATACTATACTATGACATTTTTTCATGATTTTGGACGATACACTATACTATGACATTTTTTCTTCATGATTTTGGACGACATGACTTCTTTTCATGATTTTGGACGACATGCTATACTAAGACATTTTTTCATGATTTTGGACGACATACTATACTATGACTTTTTTTCACGATTTTGGACGACATACTATACTATGACATTTTTTCATGATTTTGGATGACATACTATACTATGACATCTTTTCATGATTTTGGACAACATACTACACTATGACATCTTTTCATGATTTTGGACGACATACTATACTATGACATTTTTTTAAGATTTTGGACGACATACTATACTATGACATTTTTTCTTCATGATTGTGGACGACATGCTATACTATGACATTTTTTCTTCATGATTTTGGACGACATGACATTTTTTCATGATTTTGGACGACACACTATACTATGACTTTTTTTCACGATTTTGGACGACATACTATACTATGACTTTTTTTTTATGATTTTGGACAACATACTATACTATGACATTTTTTCATGATTTTGGACGACATACTATACTATGACTTTGTTTCATGATTTGGACGACATACTATACTATGACTTTGTTTCATAATTTTGGACGACATGCTATACTATGGCGTTTGTTCGTGATTTTTGATGACATACTATACTATGACGTTTTTTCATGATTTTTGACAACATACTATACTATGACTTTTTTTCATGATTTTGGACGACATATTATAATATGACTTTTTTTTCATGATTTTTAACAACACACTATACTATGACTTTTTTCATGAGTTTGGACGGCATACCATGCTATGACTTTCTTTCCATAATTTTCGACGACATGCTATACTATGACATTTGTTTGCGATTTTTGACGACCTGTTCTTCTATGATGTTTTTTCTTGATTTTTGACAACATACTATATTATGCCGTTTTTTCGTGATTTTGGACGGCATGCTATACTATGGCTTTTTTTTCATAATTTTTGAAGACATGCTTTACTATGAGTTTTTTTTTTTTGTTGTTATTTTTGACGATATACTATACTATGACAATTTTGACAACATGCTATACTATGATGTTTTTTCATGATTTTTGACAACATACTATACTATCTGTTTTTTTTTGTTATTTTGGACGGCATGCTATACTATGGCGTTTTTTCCTTGATTTTTGAAGAAATGCTTTACTATGAGGTTTTTTTTTGTTGTTATTTTTGACGACATAGGCTAATATACTATGACGTTTTTTCGTGATTTTTGACGACATACTATACTATGACTTTTTTCATGAGTTTTGACAACATACTATACTATGACTTTTTTTCATGATTTTTGACCATACTATACTATGATTTTTTTTTTGTGATTTTTGACGACATACTATACTATGACTTTTTTTCATGAGTTTTGACAACATACTATACTATGACGTTTTTTCATGATTTTGGATGACATGCTATACTATGACTTTTTTTTGTGATTTTTGATGACTTACAATACTTTGACTTTTTTATGACATTTTGATGGCACACTACACTATGACATTTTTTATGACATTTTTATGACGTACTATACTGATATTTTTTATGACAAGCTCCAATATGACATTTGTTATGACATTCTGCACTATGACATTTATGAAATATGTCATATACTATGACATGTCTTATGACATTTTTATGGCACATTAGACTGACATTTTTTCATGACATACTATGACTTTGTCTATGAAATATTCATGACATACTTTACTATGACATGTTTTCCGACATTATGTAAGGCATACTACAGTCTGACATACAAAACTTTTTTAAAGGACATACTATGCTATTTAAAACACATTTTAAAAACAATTCTACGAACCACTGACCTTAAATTGAACAATAATGATAAATTACAGCAGCAACCACATTTTTTTTTTTCATGTCATGCACCAGCTACATTTGGGAGTTTTTCCTTATCCGCTGTGAGGGTCCAAAGGACAGAGAGATGTCGTATGCTGTAAAGCCCTCTGAAGCAAATTGTGATTTGTAATATTGGGCTTTATAAATAAAATTGAATTGAATTTGCCCACTGAAAAAAGAGAATTTGCACCAACAAATGCCTTCTTACACTTCTGAGAAGTGTTGACTATCTCTACTTAATGGGGAAAGGTGAACAACTTGAAAAGATGGTAAGTTAAAACTGATACAAAAGGTCTTTTTTTCATCGGTTTGTGACTGCAATGTTTCCATTTCCAAACCTTGTTTAGTGTGCTGCTCAATCAACAGTTGGCATTATTAAAATGTGTCATTATTGATTTTTAAAAAATGTATTCAAAAAGTAGGCTACATTAAAAAAAACTACAGTAAAAGACATATGACATAGACTCATTGATGGCATAAGTTGACACACCTAGAAGTTCTGTCGTTCTGAGAGAGTTTAAATGAGGTAAAAACTAGACACTGTTAAACTGCACGTCCTAAGTCTAAACAGGTCGAACAGGATCAATCAATCAATCAATTTTATTTATAAAGCCCAATATCACAAATCACAATTTGCCTCACAGGGCTTTACAGCATACGACATCCCTCTGTCCTTAGGACCCTTACGGCGGATAAGGGAAAAACTCCCCCAAAAAACCCTTTAACGGGGGAAAAAACAGTAGAAACCTCAGAAAGAGCAACTGAGGAGGGATCCCTCTTCCAGGACAGACAGACGTGGAATAGATGTTGTACAGAACAGATCAGCATAATAAATTAACAGTAATGTGAGCAACATTATCAAGGCCATGCTATAGCTTAATCTAAAGCTTTAAATCAGTAGAGACCACATTCTGACACCTGCTGGCAACAGGAAAAAAGTGTGGTTTTAGTGCTACTGAGTAGCCTATCTAAGAAATTGATATAATTCTTGATTAAGCAACTGAGAAGTTGCTTAATCAAAGCCTTCTTGGTAAACTTTCCAGCATCTTTGGCATATGCAAAAGGGATGGTAGTTTAATTGTTCTTTTGATTAGGTGTGAACTACATTGTTTGTTAGACAAAGCTTAAGCTGATGCCATTGTGAAGGGGGACTTTCCTGCTTGTGTGCTACTGTCATTGTCTCACAGGATGCGCAAAGTTATAAAAAAACTGAAACCTTTAAAAAATATATATATCGTAGTATTAAGGCTTTTTAAAAATGAAATGGAAGAAAATATATCACATTATTTGAAACTGGGGAAGTATCATTGTTATTAAGTCCATAAAAGCCATTAGTCACAAAAAGGATTGTTGCTAGTGACTCATGTCAAACAAACATATGACCTTCTCAAGCAGAAGTCATGAGTTTTATTAGAGGGCGCGAAAAGTTTAAAAAATTCCGCTTTGCTCTGATTACCTGCAGTCACTATGTGCCCTGTGGTTTATACTGACAATTTCCCTGCAACTCACGCCACTGGCACAACAACAAAAACAACAGCATGGAGAGAAGGAAACTGAAACAAAAAGTGCAGAATGAATACTTCACTGTACCAAAATGAAAGTGGGGTTTTCAAAAGCTTATCGAGTTACTGAGCAGCTTGACTTGGATGATAGGTAGCGTGTCCATTCCCCCAAACAAGTTCATGGCATTTATTCCCTTTGAAAAGGGAAGTGGTGTTTCCTTACAGTAAGTGCTTAGTCTGTTGGAGAATGGAAAATTTGCTGACTAATGATGAGATGGCAGGTGACTGCATGCGGCGGTACCTCTCATCAGGGTTATCTGACAATGGAGTATTTTATCCTCTGACTCAAGAAAAACACTCAACGCCTCAAGATCTGCCTGCTGCGTCATGCGTATAGTGCGTATGATCATATGACACACAAATGACATTTGAGAGATTTCACCTTTGACATTCTAATGCATCACTCTCTGCCTACGATGGTTTGCCTACTCTAAGGTCACACACGTTGGCTTAGGCTGTGATGTCATAAAGTCAGCACCTCACCCACCTACGCCTCCTTGGCCAAGAAACACCCCCCACGCTTACCCTTCAACCTCCCTCCTAAATTCAGCTATGAAGCACAGTAAAACCCAGGAGCTCAATTAACATACTGACCCGGGAAATACTTTTGAGATGCTCGGTAAGCAGAGCAGTGATCACATTCATTTTGCTGGTAAATGAGTGCGTGTGAGTGTGTGTATTTGCATGTAGGCTTCAGAGAGTCAAACTGCAACTATGTCAGCTGTGTGTAAAGTCAATCTTGAACTACACGTTTAGATGACTATCATGAAGAAGAACACAGCTCACAGTGCTCTTCTGCTTCTTTAGCAGGGTACTTTAATCTGCCTCCTCAAGCGAGGGCGTTATTATAAAGCTCTGACATCACTTCCTTCCTGACAAACGTCCTATATCCTTTCATGTGGGGGAGTGTGTGGCGTAACATTCAAACAATATATCTTCAAACAGCTGCCTGTGGTTGTTAGGTCAAGCTGAAAGGGGGTCTGTGCATTTTAGCCCTTTGAGTCTAATGTCAGCCCACTGGGAAAGTACACGCAGTGCAAGTGCTCGGAAGTTCCACTCAGAGGTGTTAACTGTTAAGTGTCACCCGAGTGATGCAAAGGTGACACATTTAGTGACAGTTTATCTGTACTTTTTTGTGCATGTCTGCTTAATGGCCACTTTCAGAAACCGACTTGATTGCGTCAAGAAAACATTTAAATTGCTTGTGCCTAATTCAAACTGGCAATTATTACCGCAGAAAATACATTGTAAATATTAAAGTTTAAAACTAAACTGGGGCAGGTGGGAGTGAATCACACATTGACTGTCTCCCTCTAGTGGTCTTCTGAAAAAAAAAAGAAGAAGTGTATTTTATAGTGAAGAATTTCCCTTAATAAAACACTACAGGTGATTATCATGGAAAATGCAGACAGAGTTTTGAACATATATATTTTTTATTCATATATATAATAAATTTCTATGTACAATTTATTCTTCTTTCGTAAAGAAACAAAATTAAAGAGAAAGCTTTGATTGCAAACAGTGTTTCATACTAAAGGGAGGGAGAGACAAAATGGAAAAGTGCTCATAAAACTAGTGTCTGTGTGTTACTTCCCTCTTGTAACCATATTTTAGGTAGATACAACAGGGGTTTGCCATTGTTTTGCAAGGAGATCAGAATCTGAAGGCCAGGATTCCCCTTGAAGTCACTTTGAAGTCATAAAATGAGAAGTGCCAGATGATCCACTGAGAGATCACAGGCAGCTTCTACATTGTAAATATCCACCACACAGCGTGAGGCTTTGGCTTTTAACGCACTGACTTTTTATCGAAGCGCACACTCGCTACGAAGGAGACGATCATGACGCTCTCAGCAAATCTCCTGTCAACACTTTGAGTTTGCTTTCACGGCTGTGGCGGGCGTCCACTGTTTGCAATCCTGTTTGTAAGTTGACTTGCTCACTTAAATGTGTTTAAACCAAAGTGTCATGAATGTCAGGGTTTAATCACCGACAGGAATAATGATACATTCGACAAAGCACAGCTAGGACAGTGGAAACTGGCCACTGATTCACAAAGGGTGATGTCTGATTGTCTGTCAGTCAGCCTTAGTAGACAAAGTATGACACCATCAATGCAACATGATCACATAAATAACATCACAAAAATCATCCAGTGTACGGATTCTTCTTTTCGAACATTGGCAAGAGGTAACCCCACCCCCCCAACAATGGTAATACTTTAAACAAAATGTATTAATAAAATTTCTTTTCTTTAAAGCAGTTGAGACAGTCATGCAATATGCAGCCTAGTTAAACTAATGGCTGGCTACGGGGCCTCCCTTATGAAGAAAACATCCACGGATTGTGAACTGATCAAGGTTAGCGTTTTTAGTAGTTGGCAGGTAAGAGCTTAAATAAGCCGGTGGCGATGCCACAGTGTAAAGGAAATGGGGCCAGAGGTTTTCTGTAACGTGCTGAATTGTATCTGTACAAACAGATATGAGTCATGAGATCAATTCCAAGTTCTAGGCCCAGAGAAATGTTCCTAAGTGCAGGCTGTAGGTGTCGGCCTGGGTCTGGGGGATTGAGATCCAGGCCCAGCCAGCTTAAAGGTCTTGCAGAACAGAAAATATCCTAGGTAGAGTACACACTCCCGAGAATGTCTGCGTGGCAGCTTTAAAGAATCACCACATCAAATACCACTCACGTTTCACAAACTGTACACGTCACGTCAATACAAAAGAGGGTTTTCAGCCACAGAGGACCCGTGCTTGTGTGTGTGAGAGAGAGGCCGCCCTCCTGTTGTGCTCTTGCTGCCTGTATTCCTTTGCTCGGACATCAGAGGGATAGACAGATAGCGGGGAGGGCGGGGGTAGGTAGGTAGGTAGGGAGAGTCAGTGTCTACATTCTGAACTTGGTCAGAGGCAAAAGATTGAGAGGGCAGAGAGAAGGGGCTCGAGGAGAACTGTTTTGTGCTCGATGAGTTCTGAAGGCACTGTCCTGTCACATGATGTCAACAAAGAACTCACAGGGATTGCCCATAGCGTGCTGGAAGGACTGGCGACTGGCGGTGAGCTCAGGAGGAACGGCCGCTAACTCTCTCCCAGGAGGGGCTCCGGGGGGCGTGCTGCTGCTGACTGAGGTCTTGGGGGCCAGACGGGCCAGACAATAAGGGGGAGGCAAGCCTGGGGGGCCGTAGGAGGAGGCATGGCTTTGCTCGCTGTGGGCGCACGAGCCCGGCCCTGGCTGGGTGAAGGGGGCGTGGCTGTAGGTGAAGGAGGGGTGGCTGTTCTGTGAGTGGGGGTGACTCCTGTGTGACTGGCTGTGACTGAGACTTGATCGGGCGTGACTGTGACTGGAGACGGCGTGGCTGTGATGGCTCATTTGGCTGGCGGACCTGTCGCCGCGCCTCCCTCCACGGACGCGGGGCTCTGATTCGCTGCATGTTGACCTTTGACCCTTCTCCTGTGGGGAGGAGCGTCTACCTTTGCCTGCGCTGGGGTTGGATCCACTGCTTCGGCTTCCTGTGGAGGAATAAAACAGACATCTTAGCTCGGCCTTCGACAGTACGTGTACACTTAACTATAATAACAGTCAGCAGCTCCAACTCAGCTATCAGCTACAGCTGATTTTGACAGAGGGTCACACATTAAACAAAACACTGTATATTAATGTTTACTGAAGCCTTCATGAGCTGCAACAGACACTACACATCACATGACATGTCATTAAGTCTCCTTTTACACAGAACACAGAAAAAAAATGCACTTTGTTTAAGGTGTGACAAAATATCTTAACACAATCTACCAAGAGTCAGCAGTCAAGGGCAAACATGATTATCTCAAAGATTTCTTCCCCAAAATTCCACCTGCAGCATTTACTATCATCTGATACTCATACAAACACCGAAACATTCACAGATTATAAGTGCAAACATGATACACCTGCATCAGGAAGACACTACCACGCAGCACATGGTAACACAGCAGATCTGTGTTAGAAACCTCTCACATTCACATTCTCAGTTTGGTTTTAAAAGTAGGTTAGTGTCTCACTGCGCACTGGTGGTGCCATACTGATAGAGGTGTACCACGCTGCTGCAAAATCACACATTCCACGCCTCCCCTTCCGCAATGAGCCCAACAGTACTGGGTAAAGTGGTGCATGATCGCCCCCTATCAGCGAGAATGATAGCACAAGCCTCGGAGTGATCATCCTGCATCATGCACCTCCCAGCACAGAACCAATGCATGCCCAGAGGTGCAGAGAGGGAGAATGGACTGTTGGGAGAGTCACACACAGGATACACACGGAAAGGACGTATGGGAGGGGCGGAGGGGACAACAAAAAACAACAAAAAAACCCTTAAAGCCACAGAATGACGTGGAGAATGTTGAGCACAGGAGAAGAGAAAGGGATAGAATAAGATGAAGAGGAGGAACGGTGAGGGCAAAAAGACAGAGAGCAGCAGAGGAGGAGAGGGGGGTTAGCAGGCTTACCGGTTCCCCCAGTGTCCTGGGACTACCTCCTCCTTCAGTCTACCGTTGCCCAGCAGAAACAGAGGGAACAACAGAATTACACACACCTCCCAGCCCAGCCCTTCACGCTCTACCTACTGTACCCTACACTACTATGCATCTGTCCCATATGGTCATAACTAGTATTACACCCATGGCTGTTGTTACTATTGTCCTTGTCTTCTGACTAAAAATAATCTAATCAAGTCATGGAGAAACTGCTCCTCAAAAATGCAAAACTTACATGCACTCAAACAAGCAGGCAGACACGTAATTACTCATGAACACTTGTTTGGAAGTAGGGATGGGAATTGAGAGCGGTTTCAAATTGTCTGATCCATCAGAATCATATGCGTTTGAGCTTATCAATTACTTATATCAATGCCGGCCTGTTTTTCAAACAGGGGGGAATTGCAAAATGTCAAACTCGTGTCTACACTGCTGAAAGCTTGCAACAAGAAAGAGTCATGGTGGAGACGTACGGTCCAAAGTTTGGCTTCATTTCATGACGAAAGAAAACAATGCTGCTCTTGTAATGACTGTAAAATGATCATTTCAAGCAAGGATGGAAACTAGATTTGTTTCGATACCGACACCAGTATCAGTAACGCCTCCGATATCCCCTAAGTGCTGGGTCGAATATCTGCAAGTATACGGGTCTATACACTGATCCAGTACCATATAATTTATCATAAACTTTACAGTAGTTTGGGGCATCGGTGGCTTAGTGGATAGAGCAGGCGCCCCATGTACAAGGTTGTTGCCGCAGCGGCCCGGGTTTGAGTCCAGCCTGTGGCCCTTTGCTGCATGTCACCCCCCCCCCCCTCTCCCCCCTTCACACTTGGCTGTCCTATCAATTAAAGGCAAAATGCCCAAAAACATATCTTTGAAAAAAAACTTTACAGTAGTTTCACACCTGGAATGGCAACTACTTAGCGAAATATTCAGTCGTCCAGATTACGGTAATCTTCAGTGCTATATCGTTGGCAACTGGACTTGCTTGAGTGTCCCAAAGACGTACCACCTCTCATTCAAGAGGGTTCTTCAGTTCTCACAGCCTCTTGAATCAGAGGTGAAACGTCTTCAAGTAACTTAAGCAAGTCTAGTTGCCGACGATATAGCACTGAACACTGGCAGGTACTGCTTTAGAGCGTCGAGGAAGGGTAGATTTCTGGTAAATAGTGTAGCATTAGGAAAATATCAGATACAGGGCAATTTCTATGGCATTCAGTCTCTGTATGTATTTGTTCACCATGCCACAATACAAGGATATCATTCATATTGCATCCACACAGTGTTAGTAGCATACAGCTGTTCATTTTTTCAGGTTTTTTAATGCAATGGTATTGGAGCGGTACTTAGATATTGGCTGAACTGCCCCTACCTCTCAGACCCTCCTAACAATGTCTTTAACTAACTAGCTTAATGTCTTTAATAACTGTCTCACGATCGAGACTGGTGGGTAAGAGAGATTGTGCCTTTGTAGTAGCTGCTCCAAAGCTTTGGTATAGCCTTCTGCTCGCAATTTAATGCTCCCCCTCCACTGACACTTTTAAGACGAATCTTAAAACGTACATGTTTTCAATGACCTTGGGGCGTCGGTAGCATAGTGGATAGTGCCGGTGCCCCATATACAGAGGCAGCGGTCGCAGGCTCGACTCCATGCATGTCACCCCCCGCCCCCCCCCCCCCAAAGGAAAAAAAAGTTTTCCATGACCTTTGGTTGTTTGTAGTGGTATTTTGTTCCTACTGTTGTTATTCTGTTTTATATTTGTGCTCATTTTATATTGCTATACATTTGTGTGTTGTTCTTTTATTTTCTACAGTACTTCGGCCAACTTTTTACATGTGCTACATAAATAAACTTGATTTGATTTGATAATCAATTCCCATCCCTATTTGGAAGTCCCTGAAGAAACACAACTACAAATTTAATTTGTGTAAAACACATCGCATGTCTTATCCTTGTCATCTCTGTCCCTCCACGTTTCAAAGGTTACAGATAAACCAACTGAAAGAGTGACAACCGGCGGAAAGCAAGACATGACGATGTCTGGATGAATCACTCAAAACAATGAAACTCAGACTGATAGATGGTAAGATGTAACTTACCATTATCTGTCTGGACTGCCTGGTTTAAAATGTAAACTACAGCCACACTATCACAGCCACGCACTTATGTGTACACACACCCCCTGTTCTCCACTCTCCCTCGATGCAGATATCAAAAACCATGCAGAAGCAACACAAAGATCACGCTCTGATTCAACATGAAAACAAAAGATCATTCGATGGAGAAGGATGGACTCGGTGTTGATCATGTCAAGCTGGCGATTTGCAATCACATGGTTGATCAGGTTTTTTTTTTCGTGTACACACCCAGTACTGCAGAGCTGTCCGCTGCATGACTCAAGATGCTCATGATTGACCTTGACAATACAGGACGTGTTTTAGAATACACATATTTGATTAATAAAAATGCAATCCAGTGTCAACTTCCTGCCTGAGAGAGGCAGGAAAGCTAGCATTAGCATGAGTCAGACACTTGCTAACACTGACGTCATATGTCAGGAATATTTAGATTAGGGATAATGCCATGTTGCATGTTGAGTCAAATTATCACATTAATTAATGAAAGCCTGATGGAAATCTCAAAGGCCCCTTTTTACCCTCCCTTTTCATTGCTCACCCTCGCTGTGCTGGCTGCCGGCGCTCCCACTGTGGAAACTGTGGCATGGGTCTGAGTATCCTGGCGGGAAGCTGGGGGGTGCGGAGGGAAAGGGAGGGTAGGGGAATGGCTGCCCGCCCAGGGGCCAGGGGTTGCTGGTGGGAGGGAGCGGTGCCAGAGTGTCCTGCTCAGAGCCTCCGCCGCTGGATCCCTCATTCAAATTGAGTGATGCCATGTCTTGTTGGAGAGAAAACAGAACCAGAGAGGGAAAGATTTAGTACAACCCTCCTATTCATTAAAAAAGCCGTACACATGGAGCTGCATCATTGATACACCAAGAGAGGTGGCTGTACTTTGGCAGAGGTCCCCGAAGGTGTAGTAGCACTGCTCGGAGAAGGTGATCTTGTTGACGGTGTGTCTCAGGTAACCATGTTTCAGCAGACTGCTAGCATACTTCCTCGCATCCCGCCGGTCCTTGAATCCTTCTACTCTGGAGTAAAGCCAGTCCACCACGTCAGCACCTGACACATCGACAAACACACACAGACATGAAGGCCCCTGCTCTAATGTGTTGAACAAATGCTATATGCACAACAGCTACACTGGGTATGTGCAGACAAGCAGCAAAATGTTGCAAAAACCACAACAAAATTGGTGTAGTTAAAGCCAAAATAATGCATGGTACTTTAAAGGCCTCAGACGTTGATTTTGCGGTTCAAGAAACAAACTAAAAACTTGCTGAGCTGCAACACAAATGCTATTTGTATTAGGGAACAATAACTGCCTCATGGAAAAGACTGGATGGATTTGAAACGAGCAAGTGTCTGATTACAGATTTAATCATCTTCAGAATGGCTGCTTTAAATTTCACATTTATAATTTAACTCTGTGCTCCTTAGAAATGGCAATTAAACATTAATTTCTGTGTTTTAAAGAGTTACTGAGGCCTCATTCCTCACGGACAGCACCACTGTTCAGAGCAGTGTGCATACAACACATGATTGTGTATTTACCGACAGTAAATCACTGTCTTAAAAACTCAAAATCTTGGTCTACATGAGATAAAGTGCTTTTAGTTCTGTGTGTGCCCACGCAGCTCCCACCAATGACAGCGTTGGCGATGGTGATCTTCAACCACATCCTGTCTCGAATCTCTAGGCCAGAGTCAGGCAGCTGCATCACCTTGACGATGGTCGCCATGTCTGTTTTACTTGCAGATAGAGGCAAGTCGTCGAACTCTGCGATGGGAGAGAAGAGAGAAAATGTTGACAGGAGGAACTTTTTCAATGTTTAAATGTTGTGAGGTTGAAATAATCACCGCAGTATGGATGCTTCATGGAGTGTGGTGGAGGTGGTGACTGGTTGCTTTTACCATAGTGTGGGTAAGGTCCTGTCAGGGCGGTGGTGTGTGAAATCCAGGCTGCTGGGTCGATGGGTCTCACCGGCTCAGCTGAACAAACAAAACAAATAAGGCAACTCTGATAAAGGTACAGGTTAAATATTTTCCAGTTTCAGTGGTCAGACAGTTAACATGCTTTTTTCTCCATTAAAGGTTTTTTGGGGGGAATTTTTTCCTTATCTGCTGTGAAGGTCCAAGGATGGAGGCATGCTGCATGCTGTGAAGCCCTCTGAGGCAAACTGTGATTCGTGATATTGGGCTTTATAAATGAAAGTGAATTAAAATTGAAGTATTAGTGTGTGTCTTACCACGAGGGATGGTGAAGTAGCTTCGTGGAGATGGGTCCCAACACTTGGCAACAGTAAGACTAATAGGACTGGAAGAGAAGCAAATAGAACATCAGTTTGAATAGAGATCTCTGAAAGACACACAGGGGCAAGTTTGCCTGAGCCAAATAATACTGCAGATTACTGTCTACAGATATCAGGTCTACACAACATACCAATACTCTACAGTTATGAATACACAAATTATTGTGTGGTGTCATTTACTGACTTGAGTCAAGTGCTCTCCATTGAAAAAGACACTGATTTAATCTCTGAGCTGATGATTGACACACTGTTGTATGTACTGTAAAAACTCACTTTAAATTCCTATAACTAGCAGGTACAAAGCCCTGACAGGAAAGGTGATTTTTTTTTTTTTTTTTTGCGGGCAATCTTGGCCATGACATAAGTTCATCTCCAACGTCCTAGATATTATCTCCTATGTACAAGATATTACGTATCTCTTATATACAGGATGTTACCTCCTACGTAGGAGATAAACTTTTAGGCTTAACTAAGCAGTTTTGAGAGTCTGAAAATGGTGCGAAAACAGCATTTAGTGCAAGATAAAAAGGGCATTGAGAGTTCAACCAAATGCAGCATAATAAGTTTTACCTTATCACTTAACTACCTACAAACATCCACTGCCAGAGAGTGACAGGGTGTCTACAAATAGAACCAAGTTAGATTCAAGACTTTTTGAGACCTTTGTAATACCACCTTATACGAAATTTAAGACAGAACTTGCAATGGAAATACACGTTTTATATATATATATATATATATATATATATACATATATATATATGTGTGTGTGTGTGTGTGTGTGTGTGTGTTTGTGTGACTAACATGTAAGTATTCTTTACAAGTAAACACACTGATGTGAGTTCAAAATGAACAGTAAGGTAAAATGACAATGATTGGGTGAGTTTAAGTTTAATGTGTTTAATGTAAAAAAAAACCCAACAAAATCTCATCACTGTCATAAATGCTATTTATTATTACAATTCTTTGGTCTGCCAGTCACTGGGTCTGTCAGGCTGGAGAAATTTTCACAGTAATGTGAGCGAGCAAGAGAGAAAAAAAAAGACTGATTCATGCTTTCTTGCATGTTACCGGTGCAACATCACCATAAAACACTGATCAGCCTATCGCCAATTTCCAATACCAGCCAACATGCCAGGTTTACACAATGATCACTGTGGCTCTGATACAATATTCAGATATAAAGCTGATGGACTGTGGGTGGATGAAATAATACATCATTAATGAGGACAATATCAATTATAGTCTCTAAAATGTGAACATAGCAGAGAGCAGAGCAGAGCTGTTGTCTGCTGCGGCTGTGTGTCCCCATTAAGAGAGACGCTGTGCACAAAGGTGTGTGTTTGAAAGCAGCAACAGCACTGACAGACTGGGATATTTAATGTCTGTGTAAAATTCCTTCCTGAAGTTTTGAGGAGTGTCTCTGCACCTTAGTGGTCAGGACCTGTTGCTTTGGAGCTTTTTCAATGTCCCCTGTGCCATCTGTACAGTAGGTTCAGTAGGGTTTGGCCAAAATTGCCCACAGAAAAAAAAATCACCTTGTCTCTCTGGGTGTCCGTAAGCACCAGACGGAGGCAGAAAAGTAGCTGATCGGAAAGTCGTTAGTCACAAAAGAGGTTTGAAAAGTCATTTAATCTAGCAACGAAGATGTGATTCTGGCAACACTGGATTAACTGAAGGGATAGGCTCATATTTTACACCCATGATTTTCCTCAATAGGCTTTTCTTTAATTCTATAAATCATCTGAATACAGCCCCCTATCTGATTAACACCTTAGTCTTAAGTCTAAGATTACACCTTACATACAGTAAGTTATGCCCTCGATGTGATCACAGCGCTCAGTCATTGGTCCGACCAAGCTGTATGTTCTTACCCAGTTTTGGATACAATCTCTCTGAGGATCCTCACGGCGTCGTCATTGCTCATGTTCTCAAAGTTTACGTCATTCACCTGGCGGGCAGAGACCACCTCGTTACATAAATACAGTGTGTTTTCATGACTGAAATATTAGTCTGAAGCTCTGCAGAGGATTCAGATATTCATGCACTTGTACTGCGCACATTAATCTCTGCAGTGCTCTTAGGCTTTCCAATGCCTGAAAATCCTAAGCTGCTTTTTATGAGACACACAGTCAAAATAATATATTGTGCATGTTGGGGCACAACGACAAATTGTAGTCAGCTGTCGTGTGTTTTATGGAGGGTGTAGTTGCAGAGGTCTGCCGCGCAGACATCAAAAGAGAGGCATTAACAGGAAGGAAAAGGAGAGGCAGAATTACAACTTTTACAAAAGAGCCTCGTAATGGAAGTGAATGCAACATTGTGGTTCGTATAGGCCACGAAACCTCATATAGAAATACATGCGTCATCCTCAGCTTTTGCGCTGTACAAACAGCAGCAGCAGAGGCGTTTCATTCATATTTTACCACGAAAAATATATGATAATGAAAACTCTGAATGTTCAGTGATACTTTGTAAAAGTGGAGGAGTATGCTTGAGTACCTGGAGAAGCATGTCTCCTGGTTCTATTCTTCCATCAGCAGCCACAGCGCCTCCTTTCATGATAGAGCCAATGTAAATGCCGCCGTCTCCCCGGTCGTTACTCTGACCAACAATACTGATACCTAAAAAGTTGTATTTCTCTGTCAGGGGGAAACCACAGAACACACAGTATTAGTAATGCATGTACATTAAAACTTAAATATCTATATTCAAATGTATATAAACAAAATTAAATGTCAGGTTTACCCATGTTGAGCGTGACGGTGATGATGTTGAGGCTCATCGTGGAGTCTGTGATACTGCTGAAGGATGAAGACTGGAAAGGCAGGAAGGAGATAAAATAAGTGAAGACCTTTAGAAATAATCAAAGTGGTATAAAGTCCATACCAGTCAGCCCTCTCATCTGTTTCTCCTGCTTAATGTCAATTTCAATTTCACCAGAGGCGGTGACGTGTCTCAGAGGTGCTCACCCGATCTATTTTGGCCACTTTGTGCCTCCGTCGGCGGCGCTTGTGTCTGCGCATCAGCTGCGAAGAAGAACTCTGTTCTGTGGAGCTACTGAGCCTGAAACAGAGAGGAATAATGAGGTGGAAAAGAAGAAAGAGGAGACAAAGAAGATGTTAAATGACCTGACATGTTAAAATAAATGAGTTTACACTGTAAACATCTGTGTAGATGTATGAGGTAAAAGAAAACACTTGCACTGAAATACAACAGCACATTACACGACAACAATTACAATAATTTATCACATCTTAGCTGAAGTTAGTGGTGCTGTTTCACCTATCCCCCACAACATCTGTTGCTTAATGTTGCCTTTTCTACACCTTGACACACACATATTCATAAAAGCAAAAATTTGCTTATGAACACAACAGGCCTGCTTTTTTTCCTTGCCTCTTCAGAAAGGTGTTTAGACCCATTTTCTGTACATGTATTCAAGATTTGTTGCTTTTACTCTAACTTAATACATTATATTTTTGAATGCCTGTGGTGTAGACTGATGTATGGGATGATGACTTTGATATTATGTTTTCTAAATTAAGATATCCATACATCCTTTATCTGTAACTGCTTATTCTGTTCAGGGTCACATGGGGGCTGGAGCCTATCCCAGCTGACATTGGGTGAGAGGCCCTGGACAGGTCACCAGACTATCACAGAGCTGACACATAGAGACAGACAATCATTCACACTCACATTCACTCCTACGGACAATTTAGAGTCACCAATTAACCTGCATGTCTTTGGACTGTGGGAGGAAGCTGGAGTACCCAGAGAAAACCTACACTGACATGGGGAGAACATGCAAACGTGTTGCTCTGGTTACTGGAACGTTAAATTGTGGTTACTGTAACTGAAGCATTCTCTGGCACAAGAATTTCCTTCGGGATAAATAAAGTTCTACCTATTAATTTTAATAATTTATCAAGCATAAATGCCAAAAATTTGCTGATTCCAGCTTCACAGCTGTGAGGGTTTTCTGCTTTTTATGTGTTTTGTGTCTTTGTAAATTGAATTTTTTGGGGGGGGGGTTTGGACTGTTGGCAAGTAAAACTGGCAATATGAATACATCCCACTGGGCTCTGGGAGACTGAGACAGGCATTTATCTCTAATTGCTGTCATTTTTTGATTCATGAATAAAAACAATCCATGAACTGATAATGAAAATAACTGATAGTTGCAGCTATATCAACAACCGATACAAAAATATATCATGTGAATGAAGACCTCAGAGAGTCTCGAGAAATTTTAAGGTGCTTCTCTTTTTGTGTAACTACTTTTTATGAACAATAGATAGTTTCTGAAACAAATAAAAAGCTACTGATGGAGCAGAAACACATTTAGATGTGAGGCTGAACGTTACCTGCTAGCATCCTCGTCTTCCTCGCTGTCAACAAATGAGCTGGACTCCAGCTCGCTGCTCATTACTGAGGCGCTGTCGTAACCCATGGCTGAGTCCCTCGCGGTGCGCTCTGATTTGGAGTGACCGTTGATACGAGGGACTGGAGAGAGAAGGAGCAGAGCAGCAGTGAGTCAGATGGGAGGCCACGGTGGTCACCGTGGGTCAGATCAGAACAAGAGGGAGCAACCAGGAGGGGAGGAGAGTCAGTGTTAGTGAGAGTGACAGAAACAACAGAGGAGCTTTCATCTCTGATACCTGTGGAAGATTTTAGCATTATTGAAAATATGAACTGAAAGCAGAACTTGGATTTCAGTCAGACAGTAGAATACAGGAGAGTGAAGAGAATAAAGCATCAACAATTACTTTGAAATAAATGAATGCAGCTGCTTGAGATTATTTAGAAATTCACTCTCAAATTCCCAGCAGTGCATGACCACCCTGTCCATCTCCATACGTACATTGCCAGTGAGGCGGTGCTGTCTCAGGGTGACAGCGGATTGGCTGGAAAGGTCTCATAAGGCGAAGAGGGCGTGGCAGCCAGCGCATTCGCCGAGAGCAAGCAAAACATTCCAGCAATGTGGTAGTTCCCATCGCTAGCTCCGCCCAGAGGGTGCGTCTATGAAAGCCGAGCTACTGCACATAAGCACTCAATCAGCAGAGGGACATGACATCCGCTGTCAGGATTCACACAACCATATTTCCTCCCACGCTCAGAAGACTGCCACGCCAGAGAGAAACACAAAAAACAAAACAAGAGTGCAGGTTCATCAGGCCAGATTGTGTCTTTGTTTTGCGCTCCGTCTGTGCTAGTTGCTCTCTAAAAAAGCCCAGCCTGAGCCTCAGACGGTCTCTGCCCACCGGCTGGCTGCTGACAGGCTTCACAGCTCATCTACAACAGAGGCAGTGAAAATAGGGAATAAGCATAAGGGTACTCTGTGAGGAGCGGCAAGACAGAAAACAAGAAGTGAGTCACTGTTTGATGAGACATGTGAAACTTTGGACAGAATGCCATCATGACCTTTTCAGAAGTTGGGACATTTTAAAGGATTAGCTAATAAATCAATTATAAAGCATTCAATGTTAAACAATTAAAATGTCTCTACTGGTGGGCTGACTTTACATACACAACATCACCATATAAAAGCTCCAAACAAGCAACAATAAACCTCTATCCTCACTGCAAAATAAGAACCCCCTTATTTAACTTTCCATAATCACACTGGAATCATAGAAAAAAAAACCCCACCGGCATAAAATTAAACTAACCACAATATGAAATGACGTGTATCATATAACGTATTTAAATGTCAAACATCACCAATGGACGTAACACAAACAAATCCCTCTCACCGCAGCCGACAGTGTGCCTTCATCCGACGCACAGAGGAACTGAGCTGAGAGTCAGGAGAAAGTATTGCCTCCTCCCTCCCTCACATGGCACGCAACTATAGAATGACTGCTAATCTGCCTCTGACCAATCACATGATGGTTATCTCCCAAACGGAGATAATATGAGATTTGAAATGATGTGCTGTCCCGTCCCATGTTTGCCTCAGGTGACAACGCCATCAGGTTATCAAAAACTCTTCTTTTTGGCAGGGTCGCAACAGAAAAA
Organism: Epinephelus lanceolatus; assembly: GCF_041903045.1. NCBI lineage: Eukaryota > Metazoa > Chordata > Actinopteri > Perciformes > Serranidae > Epinephelus > Epinephelus lanceolatus. The sequence goes on along the minus strand of NC_135741.1, from coordinate 12,199,910 downwards.
ATAATCTTGATACTTTTCATAACGGAGGACGGTTTACCAGCTGTTTATATTCGTTGTGTTAATACTTTAATACAAGCATAAGTGCTTTGGCTTAGCGATGTCGTCTTTGACCTCAACCTTGAAATCCCAGCAGCACTAAACAGCAATAATGTAATGGTGATGTTCTTTTTTTTTTAAGAGTATTGAATGTCCGCTGCTACAATGTCATAACCGAACATTAGAGTCTTGTCTTACAGCAGGTTAAGATTGCAGAGCACCTGGCGGCATCGAAACAGATCATATCCCATAACTGTGTCCGACACCTGTTCAGCCTCCTGAAATGTTCAACTGCTGCATTATTCATCTATTCACTCTCAAAACGCCACAGCACACACAGAAAATAAGACGGGATATGTTTACCATAGCTAACCGATCACTGTTAAACAGCAAAGCATTCACGCTGAGAGAAAATCACTTGAAGCGTGTGTATAAGGTGACAGGGGAATTCCTGCTGCTGCTGATGCTGCAGGCAGAGAGGTAAAAAGAAAAAGGCGGGGCTACCGGCTCCTTCTTTACATCCAGGCCATGTGACTGTGACAGCAACCCCAGAGCCAACGCAGCCAAATTGAAGTACATTATATGGGGTCTTGCTCGCTAGATTTATGAGCCATGAAACTGCTGGCAAACCAACAGTGACCCACCAATGCCCCCTATGGTTTCACTTAATTAGAGCTAACAAACAAGCAGGCGGGGAGATGCCAGGCGAGGAAACAGAGAAAGGAAAGGCAACACGAGTGTGTGTGTGAGAGAGAGAGAGGAAGAGGAAAATGAAATATGATCCTTCAGTAATTCTCTATTCTGAATGCGTTGAGGTCAGTCGACACAGAAGAGGATGGAGGACAGACGCAAAATTCATTAGGCTTGAGGTATTTCCGCATCAGCCACAAAACAACAGATGTGCAGCTGGCGGTTAGCGGCAGCAGATCTGACGTGGTGAGGGCCAACAATGTGTCTCGGGCCAAGTCAAACACACCGTCACAAGATGCCCAAGAATGTGATTGTGCAGTTATTCTGTCAGGATGAAGCTGAATCTGTTTCCAGTGTGCGAGACCATTACAGCTCTTCCTACAACCACAGCCTGAGGCTGCGCTCTGCGATACTAATTGCATGATGAGCCTGGAGTGCAGGATGCAAAGAGCCAGGCTTGCTGTGAAGAGAGGACACTGGGAGGAGAGACACAGAGACAACTGGCTTTGCTGGGAGTAAATACACCAGCAGACTGTGAGCATCAGAAGCTGCTGGTTTGTTACTTCCTGCCATAAAAACAATTAATTCTGCCAAAATGTCTGTGTGGCGAGAGAAGGAATAGAATGAAGCGGATATCTCAAAATATCGCAGGTATGATTATGCTGATAACAGAACACACACCTTATCCTGCAGCACCAGTGTTCTTTATGCCCTGTTCAAGGGCTGGGTAATATATTAATTATATATTGATATCATATCAATTTCATGATATGATAGTGTATGAGAGTAGGTAGATTAGATTTTGGATGACGTAATATCCTAAGTGTTGTGTTTTCCTGGTTTTAAAGGCTGCATTACAGTAAAGTGATGTCATTTCCTGAACTTGGCAGACTGCTCTATGATTTGTCTCTTCCCACTTAGTCATTACAAATCACATTACTGATGATGACCAATCAAAAATGTCATTGTGTAAATACTTTGTTAAAGCACTGATTAATCAGTCTTATAGTATCATCACTACAGAACTGGGCAATGTGGCATATAAATAATACTGCAAAATTTTTAAGGTTGTATCTCAATACACAGTATACATCTCGATATTTTGAAATCTCCTCTTAACTACTGTAGACTACTAAACTACTGTTACAATACAGTTAAATAAAGTACTGTTATAATAACCTTAGAATACTCTTATAATGAAGGTAGGTTAGAATTGTTATAACAAAGTTAAGTACCGTTACAATAAAGTTCAATAATGTAGTTATATATTTTAAAGTTTATATAAGTTAAAGTACTGTTGTTTAATAAAAACAATAAAGTTAAATAATAAAGTAAAACGGAGAACTGTTTTAATAAAGTTAACCAAAGTACTTTAATAATAATGTAAACAACTGTTCAAAATTAATTATAATACTTTTACAATAAATTTAAATTAAGTACTGTTATATAATAAAGTTAAATAAAGTATTGTTACAATAAAGTTTAAGTACTTCTCTTTTAAAGTTAAATGAAGTACTGTTATAATAAAGTTAAATTAAGTGCTGTTATAATTTAGTTATATATAGAATTGATATCATAAAGCTAAATAAGGTACTGTTATAATAAAGATAAAGTACTGTTATAAGACAGCTAAAGTACTGTTCTTAATATGTTAAAGTGCTTCTCTATTAATATTAAATAAAAGACTTTAATAGTAAAGTTACATAAATAATTTTTAATCAAAGTAATTAAGTTAAATATAGTATCAATATAATAAATTTTAAGAAGGTACTGTTATAATAAAAATAAAGTACTACTATAGTAAAGGTGAATACCGTTATAATAAAGTTAAAGTACTGCAGGTCTTGTAAAGTTAATTTAAGTGCTGTTATAATAAAGTTAAATAGAGTACTGATGTAACTGAGTAAAATAAAGTACTGTTATAATAAAGTTAAACAAATTATAGTTATAGTAAAACAAAACGGAACCACTTCTGCTTTTATTCTTCAGCACCCTCTTCGTCTCGGGCCAGAAATGTTGATGTTTTTGTTGTGAACTTGAAGCATCGGGTCAACAGTTAGATGTTAGCAGTTAGCTAAACCGTTAAAGTGATGCCGTTAAACGTGAGGGTTTGCAAGTGGCACTGGTGCTCCATGGTCGCAAAATACGACTAAATGGTTGCTGTCCGGAGCCCTGCAGGTACCAACACACATGGCTTGCCTCACACACTATCGTTCAGAGGAGAGTGGTCTGGATGGGCAGGGGAGTGTGTGTGATGTGTTTGTTCCAGTGGCTTAAAAAAAAAAACATGACATTTTATACTTGTTGTCCGCAATAGAGTCATTTCAATCATCCCATGTGGAGCAAGTTGCGCAATACATTGAGTAGAGTCAATATATCGCCCACTCCTATATTGTGGCCCTACCCTGTCCTCTGCTGTGGTCATGTGACTTTGCCTGGCAGACTCTCATACTAAAAACATAGAGCCTGTAAAGGAGAGCAGCTCTTTTGAAGGAGCTGCCAAAGTGATTTTAACAGAAATTGCTGCAGTCAAATGCCAAAACAATAAAGCAGATGTGTTCACTCTTACAAATGGCTCTCCAGGGCTTTTAAGAGACAGATCCTGACATTTTCTTCTTCAGGTAGACTGTAGATGGTCGCATTTATATCTCAACAATGGCTGCAAGAGACTCTCCTGTGATATTTCACAAAACACTGGTGTCTTCTGACAGGGTATAATCATCGTACAAGATTGGAGTGTGACTACTGAGTGGAAAACAGCCTCTGACCATAAACCTGAGCCGCACACAGGAAACACAAGAAGGACAATCATCGGGGAAGACAGTGAATTCCAAAAGTTTGACATGCAGTGAACTTATTCACTCCTTACTTTCTTCACTCTTCCAAGAACTTGGATGTCTACGTCTTTCTCGGTCTTACATAGCTACAGTTCGACACACACCATGCGGTCCCTGAGGGCCTCTTTTCATACATGTCTGCTGTCTGTCCACTTTTTTTTTTCTTCTTGTGGTGAGTGACTTGTGCAGAGCGAAAAAGTTAAGTGTTGAGTAAGAGGCACTGAAATGTAATAAGTTGGAAATGACAGGATAATTGCATTTTTAGGATCCATCTGTTCCTGGCTGATAATACTCACGCTCGGTTTCTCGAGCTCTCCTCCGTGCCCGCTCTCTCTCTCGCTCTCTGCGGTGGCTCAGGAGAGACTCTGTTCCCGTCTCGGTGTCCAGGCCATCTCGACTGCTCACCGCATTGGCACTGCAATACACACATCGGAAAACTTCAGTCAGATTCATAATGATGTACAAAACACACACACACACTCCCTCTGTCTCTCTCTCTCTCACAGAAACTCTTTCAAATTAATTCTCTCGCCAGCCTGTGACCAACACTCCTGAACATAATCCCCTGCTACAATATACTTCTGTCTGTTATAATATCTGTTTGCCTGCCATTCAGCCTTAGGGGGATATGCAACTCATATTATGACTCTGTTTCAAATTCAATCCCTCTGGCAAAAATAGCAGTTTCATTGTTGTGTGGTATGTGATGCGTTTTTCACTAAGTGTCATTAATGACCAGATACCCTGAGAGGGAGCCATTCTGGACAACGCTGGCATTAATGAGACCTATTGAAAGCCCAGATGGTGCCTGGAGCATGATTGGGAGAGAGACAGAGAGCGGGGAATGACAGATTGCATAAAAAAGCGAGAAGTGGTAGATCAGGTGTGGGCTGAGCAATAAGCTGGCCTGTGTACTTGAGGTCTGGGGAGGAGTCTGGGTGTTCTGGAGGGCAGATTGTTATTCTGTCAGAGGGCTGGAGACGCCATGGCCTCAGGCACCGGGGTTAAGGGACCTACACAGCCACCGGGCACCGAGGAAACCTGAAGCTGGTGAGAACTCAACTCAACCCTGTCAGCCTGTCACACACACTTAGGCATGTGTGCAACATGTACTTTACACCTGCATAAATAATCGTACTTGCATGCGAGCGCATTCATGCGTTCATGCACGCTCAAGCGACGATGCACGTATACAAACAGTGTCATATTCATAGTGCATCAACGGAACAAAAGAGGCACAGAACGTGAACATTGTCCAGCGATGGTTTAAAAGCAATGTTCTCACACACCTCAGTGGCAGCGTGTGGATGATCAATGCAAATTAAAAACACAAGAGCAGACAAGATGCTGTGTCTGCTGTGTTCACTCAGCGGGATAAAGTGCTCAATGAGGCATGCTTACACGCTTCTGCTACGGGGTGCTAATGGGTGCACCTGGGCCGGGCTGCACCAGCACAGGTCAGCGCATGTGTGCAAATATCACTGTAGATGCATAGTTTGGATGCATCTCTAATGGCAGTGATTGTACAGCAGCGTGATGATTGATGTGGTGGTAACTGCCTGTCTGTTAGGCTGTCGATGGCTGCTGACCAGCCGGGCGGCAGGTCTGCTGATCCGGGGGGAGATTATCCAAGGCACTAGGCTGCAGCTGTGAACAAATGCCACCCCCCCCTTTCAACCCCCCCTCCTCTGCTGCCCCCTCTCTGCTGCCAATCGCCACCCCCTCCCTCTTGGGAAATGGAGATGGGTGCTTTTAATGTCTGTTAATCCGGATTACCACGCAGAAGCACATCAGTTGTGTGCATTCTCTGCCCAAAACACCTATTCTGTGTGCTCATCAAATAGAGCCATTCACGCCGACAAACACATCAAATGCATGAATAAAGCACAAGAGAAAATGAAGTGGTAATAATATTCTAGCTATTTACAGAGAGAGGTAAAGGGTGGAAGACTGGATTCATTTCAGAAAGAGAGGAGGTTCGCTATAGGGAATTCACCACGCTGTTTCTCTGAGAGAAAGGCCTGCCTGTCTGACTCAAAGAGGGGAAGAGAAAGGGAGAGTGAGGGAGGGTGGGAGGGAGGAGGCGGGGGGATATGACGTGAGGGTAAGGGGGCTGGCACACTGTCGTTTGGCTCCACAAGGTGGCGGTAGTCCCAGTGAAAGCTATCCAGGAACAATAAAATTATCAGGACAGCTGACAGCCAAACAGCAGGGGGCAGCCCATAGAGGGCAAAAGCGAGCTGAGATGTCAAACACTGGATAAAGAGATACACTGAGACATGACAGATTGCATGTTCTCAATATAGAGCCTCAGCCATATTGCTCTAGTGCTGTAATGGCAACAACCCTCGCCCCCACTGCCCCCGGCACTTCTCGCTATATTTAGCTTGGGACTTCTCCTTAGCAAGTGCAGTGATATTCTCTAATCTACCAGTTTGAAGTCAAAGTCTGTTCAGGTAACAGTCATCAAGACGGTCTCCATGTCTGAGCTTTTAGAGCCACATATGCCTTTATTAGCCGAGTATGGATGAATGCTCTGAGTGACTGAACACAATGGGCCTCACTGAGTGCCAGTATTTGCCTGCAGATGTTTATGCTGTGAAGGCTATTTCAAGAATCAGCAGCACTGGCGGCATACACATCATGTTTACATCGACGAGCGGACTAACGCCTTATTCCACGGTTGAGTGGGCGGGAGGGAACATACACACAAGTGGGAGAAATGCTCACACCCATGCATGTTCCTGCACTCAGGCTTCAGCACATACTTCATGCCGTATTCACACACAGGCTCACGGACCACCTACACCTCCCATACGAGCCTGTGCTGACAAATCTCTCTGATGAGCTTTCCACGTTCTGATTAGCACATATGGCACGCTGTGATATAAAAAGGTCACCCACTGTACAGGACTGTGTGCTTGAATACACCTGCCTACATGCCTGTGTGTGTGTGAAATTGTGAATATATGACAGGCAGTAATCAGCCTACTTACTGGAAGGAGGGGGGCCGCGAGTCTCCGATGCCCCCTGTTCTCTCGAGAGGAGGGGGCAGCTCTGGATGGCTCTCTGTGCACTGAGATCCTCCATCAGAGTGAGCGCTTTCTGCCAGGACCAACTAAGAGAGAGAAGTTGAAGCATAGGAAAGATTAGACCAGACACATTCAGCTCCGAGAGAAACACAAACAATAATAAATATTCTGTTGAGTGATATAGGCCCCATAGTGAGGAGGGAGAAGGTCAAAAGAGACCTCAACAGACTTTGCGACACTCAGAGATAAACACACAGTGATGCCGGCACCAGAGACAAACACATCTTGTGTACAAGTACGCGTGAGGAAAAGGCTATGAAATGAGATGCTGCAAAGAGGCCTGGAGATGACTGGTGGCTGCACACAAACAACTTGAGAAACAGCAAACGACATACAAACTTAAAAGACCGCCATGCTTTTACTGAGTTGAGTGTCAGTACAAAGGATGATGTACAATGACCCACAGATACGACTGCTCTCCTTTCATCTGAGCCACAATAATGAAAGTTGAAGGCGGCAGCCGTGGAAAGAATAACAACTGTATGGACCGTGATCATTCTGATGCCAGCATTGGGATTCACAGGTGTCACCGAGGAGTCGCTGGATTCTTAAATGAACCCTGTGGGCTACTTTTTATGTGCTTCATCTCAAAGACTGAAAGCAGTTTTGCATTTTCCATCACCTCCTCTGCCTGTGTCTGGTGTGTGTTGACTGGCTTTCTGTCGTAAGAATGAGCAGACTATGCTTTGGTCCCTTATTCTCCAGTTTCACGGAAAACTGCTTCATAAAAATATTTTCTTTCAGTGTTTGACAGCTTTGTGAAAGAAAAATACCTCTGTCTTTTTCTCCCCGATCCTGATTCCTTATCCAATAGCAGGGCCCTCTCTTCCCCTTATTTAAAGTCTGTAAAGCACAATGTACGGAGTGAGCTAATTATTTTATGTAAGGTAACATGAGGCCAGAGATTGCTGTGGAGCTGTGGACAGCCTGATGTGACTTAAAGGTAAACTATGCAGGATTTTCCTGAAAGAAAAACAATGTATTGACTCATAGGAAAGTAATTCCTCTCAGTGTTCTCTTATGATGCGGTAGAAGTATGTGCCTGTGTATTTATCTGCAGACACTCTGCCCTCTGCTTGTATTTTCTTATTTTCTTCTTATTTTGCTGTGTTCATCATGTTTCTGGGCACAGAGCGCAGGTGAGGTTGGAACTTTATAAAAACATAGCTATCAGGTGCCAGAGCGTGAGCAGCACGCATCCAAGAGGAAGCTACGAAACTCACGGACACAGCGCCAAAACAAAAAACAAAAATATGGTGAGGTGAAACGCCAAGCAGACAAAGCTAGAGTTGGCTTTCACTTTCGCTGGCAATACTGTTTGCAAATAGTAGCTGACAATTCCTGCATAGTGAGAGTGGAAACATTTTTGTAATGTCATTGATGAAGAAACTCTTTTTAATGTGAATCAGTTGTGGTCTCTGTGTATTCACAGTATCAGCCCCAATACTGATACTGTGGATCAGATCAGTGCATCACAACATACTTGACATGGTGTACATTCCCCACCCCAAAAATCAAATCAGACATATGAACAGTAGGGGCGGAGGAAAAAAATCGATACGACATAATATCGCAATATTTTTGTGTGGCAAAATCGTATCGTCACACAGAGCCAAGCGTCATTTTTTTTAATTATATAAACTATTAATATGACAAATACAAATTAAACTTTCAATTCAAGTGCTTTTTCAGTCCACTAGATATATTTTGCTGCTGCAAAAAAGTGGCTTAATAATAATAAACTTTATTTATATAGCACCTTTCAAAACTCACAAAGTGCTAAAACACGATTAAAACACAAGAAGAATAACACAAATAACACCGCCATAAAATGTCATCTAGTAAAAGATAAAATAAGGCCAAAGCTAAAATCAAGATAATAAAAAGGCATTAAAATCTATAAGACAGTAATAAAAATAGACAGACAGTTCGGATAAAGTCAGGATATGTTTTCCGATAGAAGTATGTCTTCAGGAGAGACTTAAACGAAGCCAGTGACTCCTTTGGGGACATAATTTATAGCTAAAAAAAGGTTATAATCACATTATATCTCAATATATTTTATCGCAATACTCAGTATTTTGTGACATATTTAAAATCCCAATAATATTGTATCATGACAGAAGTATCGTGATAATATCATTTTGTGGATTCCCACCTCTCATAAACAATAGAATATATCTCAGGTTTCTCTTGTCTGTTTACAGTAAGAACTTCATTCATTCATTCATTCAGTCATTCATTCATTCATCTTCTAACCGCTTCATCCTCTTGAGGGTCGCGGGGGGCTGGAGCCTATCCCAGCTGACATCGGGCAAGAGGCAGGGTACACCCTCGACAGGTAGCCAGACTATCGCAGGGCTGACACATAGAGACAGACAACCACTCACGCTCGCATTGACACCTACGGACAATTTAGAGTGCACACGTGAGTGCGGTGCACAGAGAGGCAGTTAGAGCTGCAGGCTACAATGAGGCTAAAAACAGAGTTCAAATGACATTTTTCCAAACTACTTTGTATGTCGGGGCTTCAGGACACTTGGATCACTACGGAAAAGCAGTATGGAGATATTTTGTGGTTTCAATTATGTGTCTTTGGATGTTTGAATCTGGGGCGCCGTAAGCCTCCATTAGGTGGAGTTGTGTTGATACCTCCTCTCCCCTGGGATCTCCGCAAGGGATGTGAGGACTTTAAAACTTCACCTGAGCCTCCCTTGGCATATGTGTGAGTAGATAATGGCTGAATTTTCATTTTTGGGTGCACTATCCCTTTAAACAAGGTACTTTTACAAAGTTAAAAATAGAGTTAAATGAAGTGCTGTTATAATAAAGTGTGTCATTATACCCACATTACTGATGAATATTTATCAAAAATCTCCTTGTGTAAATATTTTGTAAAAGCACCAATAAGTCAACCTTACAATATCGTCACAGCCCTAATCCCAACATTTCCTTTTTTTTTTTACTGTGGTTTTAAAAAACAGAATGCAAATTATGTAAAATTATGTAATAACGAGGCAAATTATGTAAAGATTTGTACTGAGAAATGGGGCATAAAGATATTCTGGTTTATATCATTGAAGCAGCAAAAATACACTTACAACAGTACACTTCTACCAACTGCATTACAGTCTGCTGATAGTTATTTAACAATGTTGTATACTGGGCACTGTGTGCAAAGGCATATGGTAAAAATGTACTTAATTTGTTTATTTTACATTTAGAATTGATTTTAAGCTCCTCCTCCCTGTATACATGTGCTGGGACCGAGCTACATTGCTAACTCCCTTGTTAACTTTTTGCCTCCAAGAACACTGCGATCATCTGCTGCTGGTTCTCAGAAACAGCCTGAAGAAGATCAGGGATGCAGCCTTTGTCATTTACTCCCTAAAGCTATGAAACATGTTATCAGGGAAGCTAGCTCGCTAAATATTTTCAAAAGAAAGCTAAAAACGTATCTGTTCACTTCAGCCTTTAACTAGCTCTGATGTCCTGATACAGGTCTGAAACTTTCTTTTACGCTTCACATTGCTGCAGCTCTGATTTCATGATTAATAGTTTTATTATAATTCTGCGATTTTACGAATCAGTTTTGTTTTATGTTCATTCTGCCTACTTTCATGTGCATTTCTTGTATGAAAGGTGCTTTATAAATAAGGTTTATTGCTATTATTATCATTATTTAAAGATATACTATACAGGATTTTCCTAAAAAACAAACAAACTATGTATAGACTCGAGGAGTTATCCCTCTCAACATTTACTCCTGACCCACTAGAAGTGTGTGGCAGTGTATTTATCTGCAGAGACTCTGCCCTCTGCCTGTATTTTCTGATTCTCTGTGCTCAGGACGTTTATGGGCATGCACCCCCATAGCTCTCAGGTGACGTCTAAGCTTTACAAAAAGGTAGCCACCAGGTGCCAGACCATGAGCAGCAAACATCCAAGAAACACAGCATTGGAAAAATGTAAATACTGTGAGGCAAAACGCCAAACAAGAGTGAACCTGAGGTTGGCTTTTACTTTCACTTCCACTGGCGAGCGTGTTAACAAACAGTAACCAACAATCCTGAATCATTTTAATAAAAATGTTAACATCTTTGAGAATCACCTGCAGTCAGAGGGCGGTCGCATGAAAACAAAACTCTTTATGAAAGGGCGTTCTGCTTTGAAGAAAATTTGGAATCACTGGTTTGGTGTGTATGGAGTAATTCTGGTGAATCAACTTTTGAATGACTCATGAAGATGCATATTTGCATGATTCATAAACTAGTTGTTGAGCTACAGTGTGGTAGAGTGTGACCACATTTAAGTACAGGCTTCAAGCTCTGCTGTTACGATCGACACTGCTTAAGTGATATTAAGAGAGATGGTCAATAACGACTCTGTAGCTACCTCTGTGTCACTGACTCTGACCTCTGACCTCCCTCTGGGGCAAACTAATGAATTTCCCCACCAAGATCAATAAATCATGATATTCTTATACTAGGTTGCTTAAAAAAAAACAAAAACCTGAGTAGATTCAACATGCAGCCTGTCAAACTAATTTATACATTCTTGCTTTTAGTCCTCCATCAATATTTAAAGCTGGAGCTTTAGCCTGTGTCTGAGCAATGATTAAGATGTAAATCCTCCTTTAACATGACAGATTGATTTGATTTATTATACTTTATTGTCCCCGTAGGGAAACTTGGGCTCCCAGCACTGCTTATCTTCCATGATTACAAATCACTATAAAGCTACAGAAGTCAATATGCTATGGTATTTCTTGTTTTAGCTGTCAAACTTAGTCACCTCCGACTGTGCTTTGCAACAATCACTAAGTTTACTACCTAATGGAATCACTCACACCTATATAATAGAGCTGAACAGTGAGATGAAGGTGAAGAGTGTTTAAAAAGCTGTGTGGAGGCGTTACACGGCTACATTTACATGATCCGTGAGTGCTCTGCATATCTTTGGTTCGAGCTGAGGCTGCACAGCCTGCAGAGAGGGGCAGCATGGGTGCACCATCCATCTCACTTACCCAGGACACCACTCTCCCGTTGAAGCAGGGCAGCTTGGCGTTGTCATCGGAAATCTCTTCTTTGACAACCCTGGGGAAGAAGCAGACAGACACAGTCAGGCTAACTGACCAGGAGAAGGACCCAGCTCGACAAAGCAGCACAGCCTACTCTGAGGAAACTTCCCCTTCCTCTGCCTCGTTGATGCATTTACACTGAGAGCGACATTCAGGTTTTGTCAGTCACATTTTCCACGTGGCTTTCAAACCAGCTCTGCACCCTTGCTAGCTCACGTAGCAGCAGGAATGATGCTCCCAGTCTGAGTCTCTACTTATTGATTTATGGACATCATGGCTGTCTGTATCACTAAGCACAACAATGTGATAAGGGCCGCTCACACTGACAAGGACAGGGCCATAAATCTGTAATGAATGAGTCTAACCTGCGCAGGTGAGCGTGTTTCACAATGAGCCACTGTTGATAGATAGACACATAGATAAGTATCTGTGTGAATGTTTTATGTATGTATGTGTGTGTAGGAAAATCCTCAGAGCGGCGACAACAGGGCGTCAAGGCACCGGGGTGTGTATTAATAGAGTGATCTAGTGTGTGTGAGGCTCCCTCAGTGTGTTCGTCTTTGGCTGTAAATTCCCTACAGAAATACCTCCCAGTTACCCTTTGACCTGCTGGGACACAGTTCAGCAGCAACCGGTCGCCACACCTGCTCGGCTTGTGTCAAGTAGAACAAGCCTGGAGCTAGCCAAGGGGTACAGGAGATGAGCTGGCAAACACCTTACATACACATCGACACACACCCACACAGACACAGGGGGTAAAAACGCCCTGATATATTAACCACTTTCCATTATAACCTCCTGTATGTTTTTGTGTGCATTGTTTGTTATTTTCTGCCGAGGATTTTCCCAGAATTGATACAAGCAAGCATTTCTGAGACTCTGGAGATCTCATATTAGCTTCTTGGCTTTGAACACAGTACATGAAAAGGGAGAGGCACAACTTGAGAGCAGCAGGAAAAGCCTAAGAAGATTTTATGCAGGGGTGTCTCTCTGACAGCGACTTTACAGCTCCCCCCACCCCACTTCTTGTTTGCCAGAACTTCCCCGCTACTGAAATGATTAGCCAAGCCGGTTGTGTTTTTCAGCGCTTTGCTGCTGTGGGAGCAGGATTGCTGGGAGTGGTGGACGGAGATAACGTAGCCTTGTGGCTGGAACTGACGACCACAGAGTCTGCGCTGTGGCCTGTTCCACCTCAGGGAGGAAAAGGGAGGGAGGCGAGGGCTGACTCTGCCGGGCTGCTCGTTAGGTAGGAAGTGTTTGCATCCTCTCTCTCGAGCTGCATGACCAGCTGTAAGGTGACTTGTGAGGATGTGGGAGTGGCCCCTGTGCAAATAAAATATCAGCAACGCTTCTTCTTTTGAGTGTTTGACAGGAATAAGGTCGCCTGTTCCACTTCCAGCAGCGTGACAGCGTTTTTACGGTTCCTGAAAGAACTGGCATGCAAAATAAATCTCTTAAACATGTCCGTGTCTGTTAAAAGAACTGAAACCAGATGAACTAAGACACAATTCCAATCATAACAGATGACGTCTTTATCATGCGGTAAAACACCCGTGGCCTGCATTCTTTTCAGCTCCCATCTGATATCAAGAACAGTGTTTGTTCCACCCTCAACTCTTTAACAAGCACACACACACGCACACACACAAACAAACTGTAACCTCTGTTTAGAGAAGCATATGTCTGGTGTGGGCTGCTATCACAGATCTGACTTCTTGGAGCTGACAGCTTAAATAGGTCTTAACAGATTTCACAGGATAATGACACAAGATTTATCCTGGTGATCGCCGAATATTCCGCTGCTGGGGATATTTGTGTAGCTGGGGAAGATTAGACGTGTTTGTTTATGCTTTGAGAGACAGAGGAGGGCTGGGTAGTTGCAGCCTAAACCAGAAACCAGGGGCAGGAGGAGAAGCCAGCCAACACCGGCCAGCAGCCCAAGGACTTTGGTGGGCTGATGCTAATGATACTATAAACAGGGAAGCTAAATATTTGTAGTCAAACAAGATTGTGAATGGATATACTTCAATATGACACGGAGACTGAAAAGGTAAACAGCTAAATTCAACTTGAACCACCTTGAAACCTGTTAATAATAGCATGTAGGCTGCTGATGTCACATTTAGACCTGTAACCATCTGATTTTCGCAGCATCACAATAACAATGTTCAGATGTTATAAGTCGTTTTCCGTTCATTATGTCACTATCTCACACTTGTCAGATAGTGATATCAATATCACATTCAAAGTGCTGTTGTTAATGCTATGACACATAAATGCAGCATAGCCGTCGAAATCTGCCACAATCCTCAAACAGCGAGAACAGGCGAGGTAAGGCAGGGGTGCATTTGTGCAAAAAGCTGCAGATTTTTGTCCTCTAACTACAGGGGCTTAGCACCCCTACCTCAGCAGAAGAAAGATTCCCCTACCAGCCCCCTATTTTCTAAAGCACAAACAAGGCTGTTTCTTTCAGAGCTTCAGCTTGGCTGCTTCCTCAGCTCCAGAGTGCCTCTGTGACTTGCATTATAGTGAGGTCTCAAACCCACTCACCACCAGTGGCAATGACAAAACGCCATATCATCACCTTGAAGTCTGCGAAAAAGCCAAGTGGGCTGCTTGAAAACAACACAGCCTCAATAAGCTTCCTGTCTTATGAATATTGATGAATGAATGAATATTACGGGGGGAGAAAAACAACTGAGGTATGAAATGTGCACAAAGAGACGTTCATCGTTTAATTTGCTGTGCTCTGTTGTGTGGACAGAAATGCCACAGCCCGTGGTTACATGTATTCCATGCGGTTCCAAGGGGAGCTGAAATGACATGTTCACTGCGGTAAGCTGAGGCGTTTTGGGGGCAAGCCGTTTATCACATTCGTGTGGCCATTGCTTAGAGAGCTGATATTGCCAGCACAAATGTAGTTCAGCAATCCCATAAGAAAATGGCTGGTTTTTCCTGCACAGCAGGGGGTCTACTACAGAGGACCTTGCACTGACTGCTCATTTACATTTCAAACACTGTCTATAACTGCAAGGGATTTGATGTTTTCCCTCTCTGCTCAGCAGTCTTATTCCTCCCTAGCTAATTCTCCAGCAGCCATACTGTCTGTGTGTATGCAGTACAGCCAGAATAGCTACCACAAAGCGCTGCTATCCTCTGTGCCTTTGACTGGGTTTGCTTCCATACTGTGCCAGTACCATACGGCACTCACTGAGCCTGAATATTCAACCTTAACTCAAAGGCTGGAATGCTGATGGAGACGCCTTTATAAACTGTGTATAACAGCTCTGTGTGAATACACAGCCATTTAACAATGTCCAATTCACGCCATCATTTACCACGCTTTGTTGATGCACATGCAGGAGCTGGTTGGCCTACTGTAGCCGCTGTGTTCAGCAACACGGAGCCACGTCTCCATGTGGAGAAAGCAAACATGCTTTGTTTGTTTCCATAATCTGCTTGTCGATTACCTGAGGCCCAGAGAGCAGGCCGGCCCGCAGTGCAACAGAGGCAGGAAGCCGGGGATGGGGGGACAAAGCGGCGCACCAAGCCTAGCCTGCTACCAGGAAGAGCCAGTTTCCCTCACAAGGTCAGGCTGCAGTGGAAATGTGTGACGCTTGGCTCTATAGACACTGCCTGCCTCTGCATTTCCTCCAATCGTGATTGCGATTACAGTGCTAGATATTAATGTGTGTGTGTGTGGGCCTCCGTGTATGACTGTTCAGACTGGAATGAGAAACAGGCCCTGACACAAATATGTCATCCTCAGCAGAGGCCCGAGACAAGTCGCTGACCAAGAGAGCTGAAGGGCTGTGTAGACATGGTGTAACTCCTGAAAATCAGGATGGGATTATAAAGAGAGGAAGAGAGAGAGAAAGGAGAAAGAGAAAGGAATGATTCTATTATTCCTTAAATCCTGCATGGAGTGATTAGAGGAAGTAGCTCCTGTGAGGTAAAATTCAGCATAAAAAATTATAAAATGAGTTACAGCACAGACAAATTCTACGCAATTAGTCCAAAAACTTCTTCTTAGAATCTTCTATTTTGTTCCATAACTAATGCTGTAACATAATCAGGTTAAAATATGACTCTAGGTTTAATAATTAATTTACTTTCTCTCATCTCATGTCTCTAAACACCTGACAGACTAGCCACAGACTGTGGGGTGTGATGAGCAGCATACACAGCATTATTGCACCTGAATGCATCACTGTTATAACACAGTCTATAATAGAATACTCAATAGAAAAACAAGGTTATGATGATGAAGCACTGTTTGCCTTATCCTCTCCTCTGGGGCAATTAAATGCAAAAAGGTGGCTGCATGATTACATAGCTAACAGTCACAACCACCGGCTTGTGGTTGCCATATTCCCTTGGGATTCACCTGCAGGCCATTGTGTGTGTGTGCATCTGTAAATAATGAACACTTCCCAGGCTATTAGGGAGAACATTTTAAAATATATATATATATAATTGTTAAATGGTTATTTCTTCTGATCTATGGTGAAAATCACAAAACAAAACAACATGAAACCTGAGAACTTGAACATGTGGACGCTTTGTCAACACTGCTCCCACATTTATACCCCACATGCTTCATATATTGGCACTAACATGGGTTAATACGTTGACATTAATAAGGGGAGCAGGGGTCTGGCTGTGTGTAATGCATGCAGGGCTGCGTCATTAGGGCTCTGGACAGATCTGGTATCACTTCAAACACTCGTGTGTCTCCTCCACTGCGCACAGGATAGTAATAATGAGCAGGTGCCAGGCGCATGGAAACAGACATGGCACTGTAGTTTGCACACATGTAACAATGTTGCCTATGACGGCCTGTAATACGCTTATTTATAAAGCCTACACACACACACACACACACACACACACATATACACATTCACACACACTGCATTAATAAATAGCAAGTGAGCCAGACGAACAGGCTAATAATAATTATGGTGGCCACTTACCCAAAATCCTGGTCCATGGATTTGAAGAAGAATTTGTAGCTGTTGACCGGACGATTGTTGAGGACATTTTTAAAATCCGCTAAGGTGACTTTCTCTGGAGAAACGGAGAGTTTGACCAGATAAGGAGTCTCCTCCTCGTCTATGTGATATATTATTTTAGTCTCCGCCATGAGAGTGAGGGGAGGACAATCATTGACACAGGAAAGGAACAAGGGTTGGCAGCGCAATAAACAGGCCTGCTATGTTACCAGCTACCCGTAGAATAACATCACAGCCCTCCCTAATACATTAACCTGTACAGCCCACGATGGAAAACGCAGCACCGTGTTTTGGACCGACACGGTAAGGATCCAGACATAATCGCGTTCGGAGTGCCCGTATTCCTGCTCCGGTGTGAGTCGGTACGGTGGCTCTCTCGGCACTAAAACAGGAAGGGACAGTCCACATCCTTGCGATATGGAGTTGGGAATATTGCTATTTTTCACAGGCTAATTGGTGAGACAGTGCTGTCATCTAGTGGTGTGTCTGGGCTGTGCGCAGGTCTGTGCGCCTGTCTTATACAACACACTCATACTGTACACGGTGATGATGTACAGGCATGGCTGGAACAAAGAGGAAGTGCACTGGCTTCATCAAACCTGGACACTGATTTAGTTTTTAATTATTACCATCAACTCTGGTGTAAAAATGGACTATTAGGCTACTGTGTGAAGCAGTAGCAATTAAACTCAATATTTATTTAATTTAATACAATTAAATATATTCCAAACAAAAATATTCAAATGAAAAAAATATATGTAGTTTGAAATATATGATGACCCAAGGGCGTAGCTTTGATTTGAGGAATGGGGGGACACAATAAAATTGGGCCTGTGGGGTCTTCCCATAGAAGGAAAAACAAAACAAAAACAAAAACAAACAAAACTGAATCCTGTTTCAGGAATACGGTAGTTAAGGCAAAATCCCATAAATTATTAAGTTCATTACGTTTAATTCAACCAGAATACTATTTAATATGCTAAATATACTGCCACTCTACATATGTGGCCTTTAAAATAAATAAATAAATAAATAAATAAAATAAAACAAAACAAAACAAAACAAAACAAAATTAAATTAAATTAAATTGATTAATTTATTTATATTTGGTGTAGGGGAAATGAACAGCCAAGTTCGTATTCTCAGAAAGAATCTGATGGCTGGCCAAAGAAGTATGTCAAGTATGATTTTGTAATTTTAAACATATATTTTACATATATACATATATTATTTTTTTTATACATTTTTATTTTCATATATATGTTTTCTTAATTTTCCTATTAAAATAAAAATAAAATAATACAAATATTATAGTATAATATTATATTATATATACACACACATTTTTTTTTCAACTGTGTCTGTGTGTGTGTGTGTGGGGGGGGGGGGACAAATGGGATTTTGGAAAAACATGTTCCTTCCATCCCCCCATGGTAAGGACTTATCTTGGATAGGATAACTAGTTGTGATTATCCACAATAACAAGCAAACAAACAAACAAGCAAGCAAAAAAAACAAAAGAGAATATCCAAAAATGAAAATCCTATGAAATAATCAAAAATCTATTAAAAAAAATAATAATAAAAGTACAGGAGAAAACACAAAGGTTTGAGATAAAAGCATAAAAATGCATCAGTGACTGTGTGGGCTAATGGACTTCTCTCTCAAGTTAATAGGCCTATTAAATATGTCTATAACAATAATTACAAATGGCAGTAATAATAATTCGACATTAATTATGTGATTGTAGCTGCTTGATTATCACTGGCTGTGACTCATCGCCCCAGGAGTGAAAATTGAAACCTTGTACAGCACAGCTGGTTACAGAGTCATAAACTACACATTTATCAGACTGAGCACACAGTGTTAATGCTTCTGCAATTTAAAACAATGTTAAATTACTTACCTCAAATGTTGCTTCTCTCCTACTCCTCATAGTCAAGATTTCAGAGGCTACTGAAACGTTATATATATACCCAAACACCCAAGTATGTGGGTTAATGTGTGTGAATCTCTAACAACGAGATCAAAGAGTGATGAGTCTGTGGCCACTGTTGAGAATCTTTAATAAAAGAAATATTTTCTCAGAAGAGACCAACATCAGAGAGAGTGCACGTGAGCAAGAGGCAAAGAGAGAAAAGGGGGTTAGGATTACAGCTTTTGATTTAGCATTACCGAGATAGACGCTCTTCTTCCTGCAGTGAACCTCACGGAGCTACAGCCGCACATTTTATAACAGATTTGTACCTGTGTCATTAACCAGCAGATTCTGTCATGAAAATTCAGTGTTCTACAAACCAGGGTACGTCATACATACATGATGCAAACAAGTACTGCACAGCCCATTAAAAACCAAATAAATGGTCAACAGATTTGTTTTTACCTGAGTTTCGGTAGACTGAGCCTTTAGTCCATGGTCTTTAAATTTCAGTATTTTTCACTTGATACATAATCAATGAACAGATAAATCCATTTGGAAATAAATATTAATTGAGGAAGAATTTAGATCTGACAGTCTGAAAATTTAAAAAACATAAAATCCACAGTACAGTTTTGTTTAAAAGAAGTACTGTAATCTGTTTAAAATGTCTTATTATACACACACATACACACACACACATATATATCTTATATATCTATAACTAGAAATGTGTGGCACTTGTTTCCAAACACTGTCTGAAACTGTCTACCTACAGTAACGTCACCTTTGAAACCTGATGAAACACCTTTACAAATTACAGCAGAATTTGTGCAAAAAAAAAAAAAGAAAATCATCAAATTTAAAAATGGAGTAGAGCTGTAAGCTTGCAGCTCTGTAAGCATGCAAAGTACACATAAAACATACTTTAATAAACAGCATGCATTTTTGTAAAAAATAAAATAAAAAATGATTAAAAAAATGCCTAATATATTTAAAATAAAACAACAAATGCAACGAGTAAGGATTAAATATATGTTTAACCATATTGTTATAACAGCTGGTGAAGAGGCAGGGTATAAAAACAACTAACGTGAAAAAATGTTTGTGGCTTTCAGTGAAAAAGCTTAGTGTGTTAGAGTTACAGCAGAGGGAGCATTCCTCCTGTCCTCTCCTGGGCTTCTCTTCTCTCCGCGGTCCTTTCACTCTTCCGGTGTTTGCCCTGGACCTGCCAGCAGCATCTCAGAAATATCGCACTCACTTCCACAGCTTCCCATCAAAGTCTGGACAAGGAGGTGAGAGACGAACATCAAATCAATAAAATGTAATGCTTCTTATCTGTGGCTGTACGGATGTTACTGTTGGATGTTTATTGACTGAAATAAAACTCTGAACAGTGTTTGCTCACCCCTATTGCAGTCTTTGGCCATATCTCTCTCTTTCAGTAGGTTGTTTTTGTAGTCTGTGGATTGTGGTAAATACACAGGTTATGAGAACGTATCTTTTTTTGTTAAGGTAGGAAGTGTGTGTTTACTGTATGTGTATGAAAGAGGCTTTCTGTACCTGAGTTCAGAGGTTCCTGGTTGCAGGCCCTCATCTCTGTGCAGTCTAATGACATTTCACCTCCACTCATCACATTCCCTCTGCACGGAAATAAGAATAGTTCTGCTTACAGCTGCTGGATTTAATTAAGAGGGAAAATGATACGTAATTTATTGCACAATAAGTCTTACCGATCAGATCGACGCAGGTCATACTCCAGCCCTGTTAAAAAAAAAATTAACACAATCTCAAACACACTGTGTGCATGAAATGTGTTCTCTATAAATATGCTTCTCATTATTATAAAATAGTTTGTTGCTGGACACAAGCCAAGAACAAAGTGAGAGTTTATGGGTTAAACGTCCAGTGTGGAGGATTTAGGGGGATACATTAACAGAAATGGAAGATCATATAATAGGTATGTTTTCTTTAGTGTATAATCACCTGAAAATAAGAGTCGATGTGTTTTAATTTCCTTACAGACTGCAGGATTTTGTCCACAGAGATCACCACATTGCACCGTCATGTTTCTACAGTAGCCCAGAATGGACAAACCAAACACTGGCTCAAAATACAGCCATTGGTATTTTCACATTTCGCAAGCAATACAAGCTCCCGAGTCCAAGACTAATTTCCCTACTGGGGAATTATGGGACAATAAAGTATATCATATTGTCTCATATCTAGCACATCATATCACATCGTATCGTATTGTATCGCATGGTATCGCATGGTATCGCATGGTGTTCTAGCATATCTAGCACATTATATAATATTGTATCATATCGTATCGTATTGTATCTAACATATTATATCGCATCGTCTTATATCATATCATATTGTATCGTATCGTATCATATTGCAACCAGCATATCATATTGCATCGCCTTATATCGCATGGTATCGTATTGTATCGCATTGTATTCTTGTGTATCTAGCACATTATATAATATCATATCATTGTATCATATTGTATCTAACATATTATATTGCATTGTCTTATATCGTATCATATTGTATCGTATCGTATCGCAGCCAGCATATCATATTGCATCGTCTTATATCGTATCGTATCGTATTGTATCGCATTGTATCGCATTGTATTCTAGCATATCTAGCACATTATATAACACTGTATCATATCATATCGTATCTAATATATTATATTGCATCGTCTTATATCGTATCGTATTGTATCGCATTGTATCGCATTGTATTCTAGCGTATCTAGCACATTATATAATACTGTATCATATCGTATCGTATTGTATCTAATATATTATATTGCATCGTCTTATATCGTATCATATTGTATCGTATCGTATTGCAGCCAGCATATCACATTGCATCGTCTTATATCGTATCATACCGTATTGTATCTAGCATATTATATCGTCTCGCATCGTATTGTATTGTATTATGTTGTATCGTATTGTATCGTATCGTATCTAGCATTTAATATATTGTATCAAATCGCATTGTATCGTTTAAGCAAGAAGCCTGATTGTAATAAGCAGTGTCAGAAAAAGATTTTTTTAATGTGAAATTGCTTCATTCAATGTTTTTATCTGTTTAAATCACTGGGTCTATTTGTTTTGGAGAGGAGGAGACCTCTGCGAATATTTTTGGCTCCCATTAAAAACCTCCTGAACATCTGGATCTTAAGTTATAAAATAAAAAAAGGTAAGCACACATTAGCAGGTGCTGGGCTAGCTGCCCATGTCCGATTAGCCAAGCAGCATCGAAATATCACTGATATAACATGTAACTGCTTTATCCAGTGTTTTTAGGGGTTTAAATCACCTAGTCTGTTTATTTATTTATTTATTTATGCAGAGGGAGAGACCTCTGTGGATAATTTAGCTCCCACACTAAAGGAATACAAAGCAGGAGTTCACGCTTGGCAACGAGAGAAGTTTCAGCTGGTTGCATTTAGGAATCCTCAACACTAGATGCCACTAAAATCCCCATAAATCTTCCACACTGCTCCTTTAAACAACTCAGACAATACCTCTCTTTTTGCGCCGTCGAGTCAGCACAATGACAGCGACAACGATGAATGCCAGCAGTAATAAAGTCGCCAGGAAGTAGCCCAGATGTTGCATGAAGTAACCTCGATGCTCAGGGAGAATGACATTCACCACACGTGGCCCCTCCACTTCATCAGTCCCTAAAGACAGAACATGGATAAAATAAAACCTTTCCAATAATTCTCTCACACCCTGACAAAGTTTATAAGAGATGTAGTAAATACTCCACGTTATATATCAGAGAACAATGGGACGTACTGCAGAGGATTTATTGTCATGTTCTAACTGTAATATATTTGACTGTTACATTGTATTAACTTACTGGCAATAAACACAGATCAAATTTAAATGTATTTCGACATAACTAAATATTCTTATTCCCCCTGAGGCTTCCTCGTTTTCATTTGTTTCCCAAAGTCAGAGAGGGAGAGCAGGAGTTAAACGTCTGTTCGGCGGTAACGACTTCCAGACCTGATGTCATGCAGCTGTTATTTTTTTTCTTCTCCTCAGAAAAACACAGGCTGACCAGAAAAGAGGAGGAGAAGTGTGAGGGAAAGAGAGACAGATTCTGTTATATGTGGTCTGTCTGCATGTCTCTATTAGTTTTCCATTTAGGCCTTTTTTTTTTCACATCTTCTCACAAACACAGAAGTCTAGTTTCTGCATGCAGGGAAAATAAATCTGCGACACCTTCAGCAGAGCTCGTCAGTGTTCTCGACAGTCTAAACACACATCTGACAACACTGCAGGCAGCACCCAGTCTCACACTGACCCAGTCTGTTTGTGTACACTTTGTAGATAGTCGATGATAAGTATTAAAAGCAAGCACATAAAAATCTGGGCTTGGAGATGCAACACCATAACAACTACTGTCTACTATAAACACTGTGGTACACTGTGATACTTCTGCAGAATAACCCTGTCATGCATGTTGCAGGGTAAATAAAAGCTTGTTGGTACAGTCTTTCAGTTTCTAAATTTCCCTAAATTCAAATGCAGCCTGATCACAGAAGCCAGATCACACAAAAAATGGACCATGAAAGACATGAAATCTTTTCCTCTTGAAAATTCCTCTCAAGTATCGCGTTACTCTGTGGTCTCTCATTAAAGCAGCTACGTTGAATGCTAGTAAAAGGCCTAAATGTGGGAATGAAGAAGACATGCAATGCAGCATCTCCAATCACGCTTTCAGAACCAGCCAATCATGAAAAAAAAATCTTATTCTGACTTAATCATCCACCTCCTAAGTGGGAGTGTGGTTGGCAATTATCACCTGTCATTGCTTAATGTAGCTAATATGCATGAAACTACAAAGACACGTCCAAGGTCATTGTCTCTAGAGCTCCACTGTCACAACCCGAGCTGCAGCCATGTCCCAGCAGTAGCCCATTTCCATTTTCTTGACAGATCTGACAAGTGTGTACGTGTTAACCGCTATTTCACATATGCTGCGCGGAGGTTACCCTGT
The DNA here is from genome assembly GCF_041903045.1 of Epinephelus lanceolatus. Taxonomy (NCBI): domain Eukaryota; kingdom Metazoa; phylum Chordata; class Actinopteri; order Perciformes; family Serranidae; genus Epinephelus; species Epinephelus lanceolatus. The sequence goes on along the minus strand of NC_135741.1, from coordinate 12,176,202 downwards.
GTTTTGGTTCCTGTGGGATATGCGTCATTTGCAAGTCAATGAACTGAAGGAGAGCATCTTCATTTTGAAGGATAGAGATTTCAGCTGAACTACTGACAGCTCGCATAACACCTCCGTCATGATTATGAAGAAATAATGTTCGATGTGCCACAAATAATTACAGTGTTGAGATGAAAAGCTCTCGTGACATTTGTAATTTCAAATGATTGCCAGCACCTGCGTGAGCACAAACAGTTTACGTTTAATCTGAAAGACAAGTCCAGTGGTGCGTAAAGACGAATTGAATTCCTAGATGAGGTTTACAAAAAGGACACAGGCAGGATGTCATCTCTCCACATGTGCATTTCTTTAACATGGAGCTGTCATCTTTACAGGAGAGGCTGAACTATAGTCCAACACATACCTGCGTCCCCTCCCCTTACTGTGCTCTTTCATGTCACAGCTGGCCCAGATATTGAACACATGTCTCAGACTTCCTTTAAGTGCTGCTAAATAAGCCTCAACCAGAGGCCGATACACATCAGCAGATAAACAGAGCAGACTGGGAGCAATCAAGTATAAACAAAACTGGAGATACAGAGTAACCAGTCCAGACATGTGGTTGGGACTTTTGGAAAATGGGGTCAAATGGAGGAAAAAACACGAGATAGGACTCTCCACGCCCCAAATTACTGGCTGTTGGAGCCTACTCCTCTGCTCAGCCCAGTTAAAATGTCTCCAGCTGTAAATGAAAAAGCTGTAAAAATGAAAAAAAGAGTCAGCACGGAAAATGAGACCACTTCCGTTGCAGCCAATTTAAAGCTGTTTACTGTAGGCAGCAACTCAAGCTCGAGCTGCAAATAGTTGAGTCCAAAAACACCTTCCATTTGCAATGCTGAATTACAGCCAACAACTAACAGATTTCTCTCTTTCGACCCCTCTTTTTTCTTACTCAACTCACTTCAACATTCCTTCTACCTCCTCCCTCCTTCTTCAGCTCAAACACAAAAACAGAGAGGACCGAGGAGAGATTTGGCAGAGGAGGAGAGGAACTGATTCAACTGACCAACTATGTCTATAATTATAACAAAAAGTCCAGGGGCTGCGTTGTCACTCTATGCACAGTTCTGCCGAAAAACCATATGGGGAAAAACATTTACCATTACTACTGTCTGGAAAAACAAAGTTCTGGTGATGTGTCTCTTGTTGTTTTTAATTCTGAGTGACTTACTTGGTTCTGGCGCATCATTCTGGAAAACTCTGGGTGCTGTCGTGGGGGCGGGCGGAAGTGGAGGTCCCACAGTGAGCCTGAAGATGCGTCTCTCGTGCAGACCACAGTAGTGGTGATGCAGGTGGCAGGAGTACAGGCCTTTGTCAACAGGCTTCAAGTCAGAAATGGACAGTGAGAAATCCCCTAAAGTGAAAGCATCTTCCGCCACGCTCATCTTGTTCTGGCCAAAGCGTGGGCCATAATCCCGGCGCTCTCCGGAGGCGTAGAGGTCCACCAGGCGGTCAGCCTTATCAGGACGCACACCAGGGGGCTGGAAGTCCCAGTGGGCTACCTGCTGCTGGTCCTCCTGGAGGCCCTCTCTCCACAGGGGGCGTCTGTTCACACAAGGCAGTACCACTGACTTGCCCAACAAGACCACAAACACGGTCTTCTCTCCATCCCAATAACGTTTCTCTTTGCGAACTAGAAACATATGAGTTTGAAATACATTAATATTTAATCTCTTTCATGCATCATGACTCATGGAATAACTAGGCCAGGGGTCAGCAAGCTTGGCAATGGCACACTAGCAGTAAGTGTGCAAGGGAGTTTTTTGGAAATGCTGAAGAAACCTCTCATTCATACGTCAAATTACCTCTTTCACAGCTGTTGTTATGACATCCACAAGCATTCTGCGAAGACCCACCCTTCTTTGTCTTTGATTGGCTAGTACCTGCCTCCTTACCCTGCTAAAAAAGCAAGCTAGCGCCGTTCATTGCATTGTGGAAACTCATTCAAAGGGAATATTAAGGAGGCTTTCTTCGGTAGCTCAGAGGTTTGTTTAGTGGCTCACCAAACAAGGAAACAATAAAATCAAGAATAAAAACATTCCCATGTCAGCCTGAATTGTTGAACGAAGAAATGGCAGAAAACATTAGAGCGCAGAGGTTTTAAAAAAAGCCATGGTATTTGCAATGACATATAACCACTCATGGCATGATACTGTGATTGGACAGTAAAAGGAGTTCTGCTGCTTAAGACTAGTGCCTCAAACATCAAAAGGTGACGACATACCTAAAGTTTTTATGGAACATTTTGAGGAGCAAGGGATGGCATTAGATTGGCACACTAATTTACAAGAAAATTTTAAAATAGCACTTTGTATCAAAAAGGTTGCCGACCCCTGAACAAGGCTGTATGATAAGCACACCTCACCTGACTTAGTGACATTGAGCTGGATTTGAATGGACTGGTGAATCTGGCAGTAGTGATGGTGCAGATTACAGGTGTAAACTCCTTTGTCGGTTGAGACCACATCTGAAAAAAAAAGCATCCAAACAACCGTGAGATGAAATCATAAATGCAAGAGTGAAACGTTCATGCAGCTACTGGAAAATATATAGAAGTCTCACTGTTGATGATGAGGGAGAAGTTGCCATCATTGAAAGCAGAGTCTGGGACAGAGATGCGACCCTTGTTGAAGCCGTTGTAGACCCTCTGGCGCGCTCCGGGGGACATGTCCAGGACTCGCTCCACCGAATACTCTGGGCTGCTGCGCACCAAGTCCCAGTGCACCACCCTCTGACGGTCCTTCAGTCTGTCTTGGGTCCACACCATACGGGGGCTGTGGCAGGGCAGAGTGGCCTTAGACCCTGCAGGGAGGGTGACGTTCTTGGCCTCCACCACTACGCCTAGAGTGCTGCTGCTGCCGCCACTTTGACCCCACGCTGACACAAAGAAGTAAACACAAGGGGATTAGAAGATCAGTGACAGAAGGAGAAGCATCGAACATGAGCTACTGGACATTAAAGGAATACTTCAGCCACAAAATGATAATTTGTATATTAATTATTCACCACATGTTGTGTTGAATTTGTAAAGAAAACGTAGCTTTTCTCGCATGCCTCCAGAGTGAACGATTAACCCAAACTATGAAAAAATTCTTGATGTATTGAAGTAAATGGGGGCCGCCTTTAACAACAGCAAAACTATATCAAATGTTCTGTTTACAATCTCTCACGTAACTTGTGCAGTATAATACAAGTCTCATTTATCCAGTTGTATGCTCAGTACTTCGCCAACACATGCATTTTTGCTAAAACCTTACTTTTGGAATTACTTCCGCATCAGTTACACACACAAATTAGTAGCACACCAGGACAAGCATGTGCATTTGAACCCTGCTCTGCCCATGCATGCTACTCATATGTGGAAGTAAAATTCAGTGCTTGGGCAGTGACTTGTGGCACCAGAAACCAACAAAAAAAGGCGTCCTTTAATGTCGGCATGATACGCTGCCGGTTGCCGTTATAGTTTGATGGCACCCAGTGGAGTCAGGGGGAAACACTGCAGGGCAAGGATGTAAATTAAGGCAGTGAAAGTCCAACTGGGTCGGGCGGGACTGGTGGTAGATGGGTCCAAAAAACACAGACTTTCACTCGAGATAGTGGTGTTCACATTCCATAAGATTCTAAAGCATTATTCTATTTTCCTAAACCTAACCACATGTTTTTGTTGCCTAAACCCAACCATGTGTGTTTGTTGTTGAAGGAAAAAAAAAAACATCAATTTGCTGTGTTGTACCAACATGTACTGCATTTATTTTGAAAGATACTCGATACTGGATACTTGTTTCATCCGAGTATTCAGCTAAACCTTAGCAAAAACGCATGTTTAAGAGGTACTGAACATATGAATTAATGAGACTTGGATTATACTGCACGAGTTGTGTGAGAGTTGTGGAAATGGATGTTTTGATAAAGTTTTGCAGTGGCTCCCTTTTCCTTCGGTTCATCAAGAATTTTCTCAATTTTTGGATTCTTTGTTCACCAGAGGCATGCGAGAAAAAAGTTGTCTTCACAAATTCAACCTAACCCAGGGTGAGTAACTGATAAACAAATCATGATTTTTTTGGGGGAAGTTTTCCTTTAAAGTAGTGCATGGGGAAACAAATAATGTCTTACCTCCTGGCAGGAGGAGCACAGCAAGAACTGAAACAGACAAAAACATTCGTGATTAGAGCTAAATCCTCCTGAGGCACTTAATTAATAGTTGCTTCTAGATCACAGATATCAGCCTGTTTACAAATTAACTCTTGAGAGATATTTGTAAGAGTCAGCAGAACGCTGCAGTGGCTCCAGAGTTTGGGTTTGACCTCGATTGACCCAGCAGTGAAATATTCCAGTGTTGGAACAGATGTGGGTTCAGTGAGCGGACTGTTTGGAATAACAGAGGAAAAGTGAAGCAACAAGGACACGGTAACAGGCAAGACTTAAAAAGTTCCACACAGGAGTACGACAGCAGAAAAAATATACCAGATGTCAAAGTCTATTTTCTGTGAGTATATTTTGCTGTTTACGTTTTCTCACTCAAGAGATAGGAAATTTTCCTACAGCGCATTCGCTAATTCTAATGCATTTTCCCCCACAGTGCTATTTCATCGTGTGTTTACTGAAGGTCCAGCAGAGATGCATGTAGCCAAGTCATACAGAGCCTCTATTCATCCTGACTGCCGCTGGCTTGTTGCAAGGCCATGATCCTGAGGGGATGAAGAACCAGGCTGCTATTCAGCTCACTTCAGTCACCCTGTCACACACCTGTGTATTTTTACTGTATTGCTAATGGGTACTGTGAACTGCGGAGGCTGGAGGTGCAGAGGCTTTGGCATGGTGTTATGTGTGGATAAATTCACTACATGATGAAATATATGATTGAGAATGGGTTATTTTTAATGCAGATTTGAAAATGTGATGATTAATGAGCACTTTCAAAACACAAGTTACAAAATACTTCATGAATGGCAGCAAATTAAAATGAACAAATTATGAATTCATTAGAATTTAAAACAAAGGAGAGAAAAAAATTCAGATACATAAGTAGAAATAAATAAGACAATTGCAGTGAAACAAAAAAAGGATAAGCTCTCAGATTAAAGTATGTTTTAAGAGGAGATTAAAAGATGGAGCTGACTCAGAAAACCTGGTTTCCCAAGGCAGGTCGTTGCAGATCACTGAGGCCCCGACTGTAAATTCTGTCTCCTCTGGCTTTATGTCGCACCTCTGGAACAGTTAAAAGACTTCTGCCTGAGGATCTAAACATCACATGGGCTTGTACAACACAAAGAGGTCAAAATATAGCAAGAGGGAAGGTCATGAAGTAGACCAGAGTAATCAAAAAATATCTGTAAATCAATTCTAAAACATCTCTGGAGTTTGTGTAAAGAAGCTAAAACTGCTTAAAACTGAAAAATCTGCTGTGCAATGATATACATATTCTAAAAGCAGTGGTGGGATGTTATGAAGCACTTATTGTAAAACTTAAATTAAAAGCCTGGCGCCTATTAATCGCCTAGTCCCTTTTACCAGCCTGGTGACGCTACACATTTTAACAAATAACGGCCTGTTTCAATTAAACGTGCGGTGTTGTTGCCAAGCAGGTAATTTTAACAGAAGCTCTTGGATGTATAAAACCAGGCTGTTGGCTACTCGAGCTAATGTTAGTTGGCTGCTTCAATCACACCAACAGATGTAACCATGAGCACCAAAGACGACCGTAATTCCATCAGATTTACCGGCATGGTAAACAGGAGAGGCCAAAAAAGAGGTGGCGACTCTCTACCTATGAAGCTGCCATAAAGTCAGACTATGTGTCCCTTCCTTGATTACCTACTAAGTTATACGTGTTCCTTTAGTTCGTAAAGGTCCATCGAGCAAAAGAATCAAAAGAGTATTGTTTTAACAGGATGTGTTGGTAAGCCAGGTGCTGTGAAATGATTGTTGTAACTCTGTCTTTGACGTGCTGTCTGACGGAGCTAGATCAAATGAAAGATTCATAATTAATATGTTATTTGAAGCCTAATTTTTATACAAGTAATATTCATACTGGCTTATATAAACAATTTGATTGTACTTCCTGATCTTTGCTGAGCAACAGTTTTGTATGAAAGGAATTAAAGGCCTATCGCAAATGTAGGCCTGTTGATTTCAGTGATTTAAGTCAATAATAGCCTGGGATACTAATTGAAGTTTTACTGTAAGTACAAATTTGAGGTACTTCAGCATTTCTCCTTGATGTCACCACTACAATCCAGAGAATATTATACTTTTTACTTCACCACATTTGTTTGATAGGTTTAGTTATTTAAAGATTAAGATTTTACTTCCAAAACATGTAATTGGTTCAATAAATATGATGCACTGGCATAGACTTATCTACATAACTGTATTTTAAAGGTGTTAAATTAGCTCCACCTCAACCAACTACGACAGTTAAATGCTATTTAAACATACTATTATATATTATTTCATTAAATTAATATGTCTGAGGCATTCATAACACTCACAGGCAAATTATGAACACTTTTACTTTTGACACTTAAAGTATATTTTGCTACATTTCCGAGCTTGTAATGGAGTATTTTTACACTGCAGAGTTTCTACTGTCATTTAAGTTATAGGGGAGACTCCACAGGTAAAAAATGTTTTTTTTAAACACTGGTCAATTTTGAGATTTCAGGCTATTTTGCTTTAATAACATGTTTTCTTTCAGACTGGTGAAAAGAAAGCAACCAATATGGACATCTTGCCTCTGACTGGCCAGGACTTGTTGCCTTCTTCACAGAGTTTAGGTGTTTATTTTAGTTCAGATTTCTGCTCTGAAAATGTTTGCAGAAAGCACACATTTTATTTTATTTATAGTGCTTCATTTGCATATTTTAACATAAAAATTCAGAAAACTTATAATACAAAAAATAACTGTCTTAATGTAAGTAGTCAACTGGGGAAGTTTCATGGTGACATCTAAAAGTTAAAAGTTATACCCTATTCACCTGGGATGTCTCGGCTTAAAGAATATTTCTTCCACTGTCATAAAGCAGAAGTGTATCTTCTAGTTTTTTCATTTTCATTCATCTTTCGAGAGTATTTTTATCATTGACATCCAAAAGCAGGCACAAAATCTGTTTGGTACAGGTTTCAAGTCTCAAAAAGGGCCCTCTCCATCCAGGTGTTTTGCTCATCATGGCTGCACGTGGTTGATTCACTTCCCATGTGAGCACAAGCAACAGACAGACACATGAAGAGAGTATTCATTTCATCATGTCCAAACAATACTTCATCGGAGCACTGCTACTGTGCTTTTATGCAGTGATATGAATCCTGCACAGCATACAGTAATTTGGTAAGTATACACCAGTATATAATAATACTTCAAGCTGAGCGAAATGATTTCAGCACACACACTGGCATCGGAGAGGAGACCTCATGCTGGAAAACTTCTAATGAAGGCTATAAACTTTCCCGTGGAAGGTAAAACAAAGTGTCCCAGCCCCTGTAATTTTCTCTCATCTCTTCTCCAGACACACGCAGGCTGATAACTCACAAGGCTGGTTTAACACTAAAGACTTAACAATGTGCTATTGAGTCACAGGCTTTAATTACAGGCATTAACCAAATGATCTGCCAAATCACTGTTGTCACTTGTAACCCCGGGAATCACACGGAGAATCACTTAGCACAATATCGGCCCAAACGTAAAAACAAAAAAGGTCTCTAGTCAAACATAAAGCATGAGTTTACTCAGCATAGTTTATGTGATTCATGGCTGTTGTGGGTGTGTGAAGTTTACTCACAGCCCCGTCACAGGTTGAGAATAAATCAAACACATGTGTCCAGCTGCAGAGTCAGCTAAACGTACAAAGATACAGTCAGACGCCAGAGGAGCCTGTTGACTCCCATGTGGAGACACTCGGGTGGACATTAGATGGCAGCCAAGATTTTCTTGTATTTTTAGTCATGTCTGTTTGCATAGCATGTGCAAATTAGTACAGTTAGTATAAACAAGTACTTTCCATTGTGTTAATCATCATAATTACACACAGGGGTGTAAATACAGACAGTACAGGCAGCGTGGTTGCACTGGGGCCTGTGGAAATGGTTCAGATTGCCACCTTAAAACTACACCTGTGCTCAAAGAAGAACTCACATTACATTAAAAATGGTGCCATTCGCTACAGGCTATATGCCCTCAAAATGCACACCCATCTCCGTCATACATTTTCTTTTCTTTTTCTTTTCTTTCTGTAAAATAGTCTGTTACAAAATGATATGCTTATTCTACATGAATTAGAAAACCCATAAATAAACAATATATATGTAAAAACTTTTCAATTAAATGAATAATTTCTTATTTTCTTTGACATTTTTCTCATATACAGCTAGGCAATGATAATTGCTGGGTTACATGTATGCTGATGTTGCTCTACTAAGCTCTAACTCTCTATCTACAGGTGCCAGTGGTGTGTGTGCGCACCTTATAACTAGTAACCAGCGTGCACTAGGGCCCGTGGTAATCACCTTACACCACTGATTATATACTTTATCATTATAAACCTTTTCTTTGTGAGTTAGAAGTTTGTTGAATATGTTTTTATGTGTATTACTTTCTAAAGATTTAAATGCGTTTGATGTTTATGGATAACTTCACTGAGTATATTATCGTATATGTATATGTATATGTATATATGTACATTATAGAGCAGTCATGTCCAAAGTCTGGTCCAGGGGCTAATCGTGGCACACAGACCAAGTTTCAACAGCCCTCGGTTTGACTTTGAAAATATACTATATGTGGCCCACCACACAGTTTTCAGTTGGTGGAGTGAGATCACTTGGCATTTTTTCCCTTCACCTCACAATGGCAGGACTATTATACAGTTTGTAGACATGCATCACAGGTGGAACTAATGTTTTTTTTTCATTAAAAGACGGTAAACAAGCAAATGGAGTGGTTACCTAACAGCAGATATTTCCTGCTATAGGCAGCAGACATGACCACTGCAAAGAAGTGCAAATGTGAGTGGTGGAAAGTTGAATACATTTTCACTGAAGGATGAAACAGTTGTGTTTGTCTCGTTTGTTCATGATTTTCTTTTAGTAACCATTTGATGTGAGAAGCAGCTGGCCCCGAGGTATTTTCACATGATCTAATCTGGCCCCCAGTCAAAAAAATTTGGATACTCCTGGTATAGAGCTAAACAGCACCACACCTGTGCATGTTTAGGTCATCAGATCTTCTACTTAAATAACAGTAATAATACCAAAGTGTAGAAATACTCTGTTTCAAGTAAAAGTCTTGCATTCAAGATTTTGTGTAAATACCGGTAACATTTCATTTGGACAGTCTGCTTGCAAATGGTTTTGTAGAGTATCTGTAACACTTTATCTGCTTATCAGTTAGGATTCAACATTCAGCTGTTTGGCTTCCTTATAAATATTTTACTGATTATCTATGGAGTATAAGCTTAAACTATCCACTCAACCTGTGCTGCATAAATAGATCAAGTTCAACTAAATTATTCTGAGACTATGTGGTGAATTGTCACATGTACGCTGCACATAAACACTGACTAATTGTTGAAATGTTACAGATTCTCTATGAACTATCTGTAGAGGGACTATCCAAATAAGGTGTTACCCATATTACCACATAGTAGGCACTTCAATTGTGTTGGCCATCATATTTAGATATTATAACACCATTATATACCCTTTCCTTGTGGGTAAAAGCTTGTTGAATATGTTTTTATGTGTATATCTTTCTATATGTTATATGTTTGATGTTTATGCATAACTTCACTGAGCATATTACCATAAATGTATGAATGTACCTTCATGTATGTGATGGTAGAGCTAAATTTGGGACAACAAATATGCTGCATATTCTTAACAGTGGTGGAAGAGCTCAGGTCTGAGTAAAAAATATTCTGTTACAAGTCATGCATTTAAAATGTCACTTAAGTAAAAGTGCTAAAAGTAAGAGTACTCATTATACAGATTTATGTATTTTATTGAATTATAATTATTGGTGCATTAATGTGTACATCATTTTAACCATACAGCCGGTAAAGATGGAGCTCGTTTGTACTGCTGGGTTGTTGTGAACTGTGAGTCAACAAAGGGGTCAGTAAAGTCTTGTCTTTATCCAGGGGCGTAAATATAGACAGTGCAGGCAGTGTGGTTGCAGTGGGGCCTGTAAGGTGGGGGGAGATTAGAGAGAGTGGGCCCTCAAACAATGTGTTGGGTGGAGTATGGGCCCTTATGAGGGATTGCCAACTTGGAATACGCCTGTGTTCAAATAAGAAGTCTTATTAAATTAAAAACATTGTGATTTGCTAAATATGCAACTGCAAAAGGCAAACCTATCTTTGTCTTGTTTTTTTTTTAAACAAATAAAGATAAAATAAAATAAAATAAAGAAATGTTGAAATAAATTAATAATTTCTTGCTTTCTTTGGCAGTTTGTCATAAACAGATATGCACTGATAATTGCTGGGTAATATGTATGTTGATGTTATCCAGTGTCAAGTCTCTGATCATGTTGAGACCATATGTGCACAACAGCGTGCACTAAGGCCTGTTATAATAGCACGTGCCCTGGGGCTTTGCAACTACCTTACACTGTCTTTATCCATAATTATACATCATACTTGATTTGTTGATAATATCTGGTGTTACTAATCTGAACCTACAAAGTAACTAGTAACTAAAGTTATAAAATAAATGTAGTGGAGTAAAAAATTACAATTTCCTGCTGAAATGTAGTGAGGTAAAAAAAAATAAATAAATAAAGCAGCAGAAAAATAATTCACTGAATATATTTACTGATCTTGTCTTTCTCGTGTTGTTTTTTCAGTTGTTTGTATTTTGTCTTGCAGTAAAAATAGAAGAGACATTGGCCTGCTACAGTGTGACTCAAAACTTTACTTGGTGGAGTAAATTAACTTATTTACTTTCCACCACTACATCTTGGTCACGTTATGTCGGCCTATGTCTAGATGTCTTTGTGGCAAAAGCAACTTGATAATAATATACTGAGCATCATGTCAGTGTGTGGGCACCTTTTACTATAGAAACAAAGTGGAGGGATTGAGTGGAGCTGTCCAGAACACAAACATATAACCTCACAGTGACCTTGTCATTTTCTCCTTTGAATGAGTAGCTTCATGTTTATGATCTTATTTTCTTCAAAACATCAATTCCAATCTTTTCCATGCCCCTGCTGTATGTGGCCGGTAATTAAGACAGAGCCCATCATAAACATGCAGGAGTGGTAATCCCCCTCCTCCACGTCGTCCGGACTCAAAGCAGCCCACTCGTGGTGAAACACTCATTACTGACACATATAATGAGTGGCTGCCGGATTGTGCTGACTCCTCGACTCAGACCGCAGTTAACTAGAAACACATTGAGCTTCAGCCACAAACAAAATCCCTCATAGACACTATCAAACAGGCCGAGGCGAAGCCATGCTGCGTTACTGTACATGCAGTGATCCGTTTCACTTTCAAGTTTCAAGTCCATGAGGCTCCATGGGTTTTATTTTCAGCATGCATGTTTCAAAATAAAGGCTGGAGACAGGAAAATAAATCTGTAATTGTGAGTAACATCACTTAAGTGTAAGAATGGATGGATGAACATGAAAAATGTGCCAATAAATATAAGAACATATGCATTATGTGGACTAAAATAAACAGCACTGACAAAAAATAAATAAATAAATAGGCCACAGAAAACGAGCAAAACAAGTCGTAAAAAACTGGGTCGTAAAAAAAAGTCGACATCCCGCAACTAAAACTACTTTTAAAAGATCATAATGCAGATTATCACTGGTAACAATAAATAAATAAAAATAAGAGGCCATACAAAGACAGAAAAGAAAAATAAGTTGGGTTGTTTTAAAAAAATGTATACCGCAGCAAACACCAGTAAAAAATATTAATGTTGCAGAGTGTTATTGGGTTAATGTTAAAGTTCACATATCAGATGTATTCTGAGGAAAAACTATTGAAAATCTATTTTAAAATAACATTTTTTCAGTGCATCAGATCAGATCTGAGATCAGACTGGCTTTCGGCTTTTGTTCCCGACGCGCAATTTCTAACCTGGATCCAATTATGGAACAAAGAAAGTTTCCACCAAGTAACTTTTCCCCTTTAAAAAGCAAAGATGAGTGAAGAACTTACTCTGAAGTAGAGTCATGTCGAGGTGCATCTTTTTCACAGTGCTGTCAGCGGAGGTAAAAAAGCCTGCCAGGAGTCGGTGTGCGCATCAATTGATAAAACACAAGAAGGCTTCAAGTTGAGCAGCGAGCGGCGGCTCAGCTGTATTTTGTTGTATTCCTGCAGAGTGGAGGCTTCACACGCTCCGCCTCCACCAGCAGAGGAAACCCAACACTTTGCTGCTGCAGTCCTGGAGGAAAAACGGGTGTTGTAGTGCAACGAAGGCGTTAAGGCTTTGTAGAAAACTCACCAACACACTAAAAAAATTAAAAATGCACTAAATGTGAACAAAAAAGCCAGCCACAGACACAAGCAAAATCCACACCATATAACTTTCTATCAATCTGAAAATATTAGGTCTTATAACACACTAATACTGCACACAGAACAATGCCATCAAGTTATATATTTTCTTACTGTAGTTACAAAGATCAGGCTTGTGCTCTCATCTCAATTCCCATCAACTGAGGAACATGCTTTCTATACATCAAACTCTTCAGTTACACGTGTAAAGATACCAGTATATGGTTGATAAAACAGTCCTTGGAAAGCTTCCACATAAGGAAAGGATTAAAAAAAGATCCCTCCTCATTTCCTCTCTATTTGATCTTAAAAGGCTGCTTTTGGAATTAAATCCCTCAAAGGAAGTCATTTGACTTTGAGGCCTCTTCTAAAAAGGTTTTATTGTGCGAGCTAATTTTATTAAAAGGGTCACACAGTCCACTGGGATTTTGGTGCTCTTACTTCTGGTTTAGTTGTGCTGTAAAGATAACTAAACAACCAGTGATAGTGGTTATTTCAGGGTGAATTCATTTTTTTGTTCACATTTTGCACAATACTGCCATCCACAGTAAGAAAAGGAAAATGTACACAGGCCTACAATTCTTAAATCAGCCTAAAATGAGGTCAACAGAGAAGCACAGCACACCACGCCACGCCTTGGGCTTGACACAGAAAGATCTTTATTAGATTATGTACACTTTGTTAAAAATAATTGTACATATGCCATCGTTGAATACGTCCTCATCGCTGAGACATGCGGCGAAGAACACAGAGTAGGCTGATTGTTTTAACTGCAGTGTGTGAAGTGAGGTGTGCAGAGCCGTCCAGTGTGAGAGATCACGTGACACGAACTTGAATCACAGTCAGTGTTTCTCAGTCCCTTTTGTTTCCGTGATGTTTGAGAAAGATCTTAGGTGCGTGCCACCCCTCCGGAGCCTTCTTCAGTCCAGCTTGTGTCCAGATCCTTTTCATGTCGTCCTCAAATCGTTTCTGCACAGGACAAACAAACAGTCCCGTAAATTCATGTTCAGCTAGTTTAGATTTTAATTACAATTACTGTACATCATGCACGCAAAAATCCTGCACAAAATAAACATTTCAAATTGAGTTGAGACTTTGTTGTTGGTAATATATACACCAAGATAAACTACACTTGTGTTTGTTTTCTTATCAAACTATCACACGTCATACTTAGATATTAATTTGCTTTAAATGAAAGAAGAAATTTGTCAAAACAGTAAGACATAATGTGTCTCCTGAGTATAACAGGATCCTAATTTATCTCCAAAAGAAAATAAACTCTCACCTGCTTCTTCCTCCCCCTGCCCTCCATCACTCTCCTCTTCAAGAACTTAGTCCGTTTTAGCAGCTTCTTGTATTTATGCCGGTTAATCTTCCGCCGTCGAATCTCCAGAACATTCTTACATTTAAGGGGTGTCGCTGAACCCTCCCCATCCTCCAAAACGGGGACAGAGATGGGAGGCAGCACCTTCTCTTCCAGCAGCCCAACGTCCTCCTGCGGCTGAGCAGACTCCAGCAGGGGAGGAAGGGAGTAGCGCAGGGAGAGCCAGCTCTCCAGAGGACTTACTGACAGTTTACGCGGCACCAGAGCCTCCTCCAGTTCAGGCTCAAGTTGTACCCATCGAGGGGGAGGTGTGTTGTCTGCTGCTGTTGAGTAGTTTCTTAGTTTTTGTTGTAGCGAGGAGCAGTAAGCAGGAAGAACCGGTTGTGCACATATATTTAAAACTTCTCCATGGGCTTGAAGTGCACCTGGTGATTAAGAGAAAATGTAAATTATGTTATCTATAACATGAACAGAAAATATAGTTTAAGTTAAGACCGGTTTGATGAATACATATTTGCTCATACTTACATGTTGCTCTACATAACAGACGAGGGGCAACCTTTGAAATAAACATTGTTAATGATCATCAAAGTACAGTCATCAGGAACGGGTTGACTGGTCACTGGTCCTGTGGGCATGAGCAAAGTACTGTGTTGGTCATACATGTTTCATAGAACTTTCAAATCAGTAATGAAACAATTAATTCATCCATAGAAAATAAATAGATACAATTTATTCATTCATTCTGGCCTCATAACTTTTACACATTACATTATATAAGAATAGTGAGTCATGTTTACCTAACAAGATGGCAGGAAAACATATTTGCATATCTCAGGCACTCAAACAATAATCCCTATTGGAAGACCGGTTTATATTGGTCTATAGACCACATGTAGATCTAAATTAGCCATAGCTCAGCAAAGTGGAACTTGAAGAGCTTCTTAAACACATTAAAATGGTCTCAATGGAATTGTAATGGAGGTGAGAAACTACAAAGCATCAGGGAGGAAAATGACTTCAGGGACACAGTAAATGATGGAAATGGTAAATATATATATATATATATATATATATATATATATATATATATATTAAAAGTGTTCTTCCAAATATTTATAGACAGTATATTATCAGAGAGAGTTTAACATCGCCTAAAAAACTGCCAATAAAATAATGATAGGAGGTGAGAAACTACAAAGTATCAGAGAGGAAAATGACTTCAGGAACACACAATAAATGATGAAAATAGTAAAAATAAATAAATGGAATAGTGATAATAATAATAATAATAATAATAATAACAAGAAGAAGAAAAAGAAGAAGAAGAAGAAGGATAATTGAAATTTTTCTTCCAAATATTAATACACAGTATATAATCAGAGAGAGTTTATCATCACCTACAAATAATTATAGAATATGCGGAATATTTAATAATTTTATGGTTTACAGTTCCTGTAGTACTTGATTACTTTGCAATGGGGGCATTATTAACCCGAGCACGTACCCAAAAAAAAGTAAAGTAAAAACAAAAAGAGAAAGAAAGAAAGTATTTACAATGTTTATTTTTCTGTGTTTATGTGAGAAAGAAGGCCTCAATCTACAATTTAAGACCTTTATTATTATTATTGTTTGACACATTTTAAAGAAAATATGAGGAAGTATTTTATGGGGACATAATTGTTGCTGCACAACTTGAATGACCCGGTTCAGACTGTGACACTTGAAAATTCCCTGTAAACGCCGTGAAACTGCCATGGGCATCTTTTTGTTTAAAATGCAGCAATGAAAATGACTTTCAGTTGCAGATAACGTGTCCAATATCTGGGTAAGGGTTAAGCTGGCCAACAGACAGACGACCGACAATAACTGATGTTCTTTACCTTGTTTAAATGAATTAAATGCACTTACGATACTGAGCAAATGCAACAGAATTAATATTAACACAAACTGATAAGAATTTAACTTATCATCTAACGCTAGTTGCCGGGTGCCCCCGCTTCGGGCTGTTGCTAATGCTAGTTAGCACTGTAGCTCCGCTTTGGACGTGAAATTCAAGATTTAAACACTACAAGGCTGACAGCTAAGACGTGTTGGCCAATAACTACCTGACAACACAAATGAAATTATGTAACTTATTTTACGAATACTGTTACGTTACCTAATATTCCTTTGACCGGGGTTTTCGTCCTCAATGTGACTCCGGGAGCCTACTTCCGGCTCGAGCAACAGAAAATTAACACGCTTCCTGTTTCTCTTAGCTGACAAGGGTTCCGCCGGAACAATTATATAGAACCTCTAAAAGAAGGAGTCTGAGAACTTTAGCTGTAACGAATAATAATAATAATAATAATAATAATAATAATAATAATGTAGAGACAAATATAAATAAATAAGCTGTGTTTGTGCCCTGATAGTCATAGCATTGTTGGATTTTTGCTTGCACGCACTATTATTTAACAATTATGAAATAAAATACAGAAAACCTTATTATAGACTGTTTTTGGATCATTTATAATACTCTGTGGTGTGGACCTTTATGCTTACAGTAGCAACATACAGTGGGTAAATTCAATGCTTGAATGACGCCACTGGAGGGCACTAACAATCTGAGCAGCAATGGTCGTTCCAACTGAACCATTAACGCCTCAGTGATAATTAGGATAAATAACTGAGATAGAAACCTTGAATATGAACAGAAATGCGACTCAGTGTTTGAGACAGCTAAACAATAGATACAAATACAGTTAAACATGTCTATGATCATTTACATCTGAGCTGATCTAGGTTTCTTTTATGCCTTTTATTTATTATCTTCAACAATTCTAATATTTTCTATTATCGCTTTAAGATGACTGCAGCGACTGAGCAACGGGCAATTTTGTAACTACTGAGCTCGATGTAGCTGTCTGTCTTATCTTTATTCAGAATCAGAATCATTAATCAAAATGCTCAAAATGCTGCCATGTTTTGATGTTTATGGACCATGTATACCTGCAGAACAACAGGTCATCAGCATTTATCTGAACAAACATTTGAATATATTAAACCTGCCGCCCAGGGGAAATACTCTACATGAGACAGAAAATTTTGCTTGTGGCAGATGATGTTCCTCCTAATGGGGTCACATGACTTGTATAAACACTTGATGAGTAAAGGAGGGGGAGGAGTGTCAACAGTTTTATGCGAAATAGTAAAAAAACATTAAATTTGGAAATGACAGCTCTCACATACCAAAGAGTTTACATAAATGCTGTGTAACATGAATAACTGCAGCTGTAAATACTAAAGAAATATATCTTATTTTATACTAATTAAATTCTAAAATTATAATTTTATCTGTGATATCACAAATGCTAACATGCCTGGTATGTGCTGTGTTTTGTGACTGAATTTAAAACATTTGCTGCAGGCCAAGAAAAACCCAGCACGGCCCAGGGGTCTCTGCTCAGAGCAGCAAGCTACTGCTTTGTTTATGCACAAAAACTGACCTTCACTTTGTCAACTGGCCTTTTTTTTTAAACTTTACTTACAATATGAATGTTTTTGCACATATTATAGCACTTATTTGCATTTAAAAAAATCCAAACTATTCAGAAAAGAGTAGAAGAGAGTATTTACTTTGTCGTTCGTGTTGTTTTCCCATTGTAAAATTGCATATGTCTAAACCTATTTACGAAGTGCTATAAACATATTACAGTAGTCCCCTTCTTATTTTGTGAGCAGATTCATTTGGAAAGCTCTTTTTGGTCGTAATTCAGTTTTATTTCCCTTTGACTCATTAAAATAAATGTGTCTTTCGTCCATGTGGCACAGTTGTATAAGAAGGGAAGCCTCCACTTTTAGATTGCTCTAGTTTTACATACTTGTGGGCAGCCACATCAAATCATTTATTCATGGGGCTTTCTCTCTCAGCTTTCATTAAGATGGTGGGAAGTGGAACATCTACAGTTAGTCATTTCACAGCAGGGATTTTCACTGTGTGGCATTCAGAATATTGTGTGTGATATGACATGCAGGGCAAAAGAGTGCGAGTACAATAGACTGTAAATGTCTTAGGGCATTTATTTACAATAAAAACAACAACAACAAAACATTCATTTCATTTAAATCCTGCCAGCTGTTGACCATTTGCTTCACTGTCTATACTTACACCATCAGATTGTGATGATAAGGCAACTGAAATGATCAGCAGGATGCACTGTGAGATTTCCCTTTTACAGAACAGTCGGAATAGCTTTTAAAATATTTCTCTTCTACAAAATGTTCCTCTCAAAATAATATTTAAACATAAAAGTACAAGAAATAAAATAATAAATTGTTAACTTGGCAGTTTTCAAGATGTTGGTCAATCCCATTTCAACTCAATGGTCTCTGCATTATACACTATGTACTCCACTAGGATATCTATTTACAAAATCAGTAGTTGTATTTAGTTATTTCATCACTTTAAAAGCAAATAAATATTCACTGTTTTATTATAATTGCATTGCAAATGTACTGCACTGAAAGAGATCCGACCCTTGAAATAGACAGAGCTTTACAGACGTGAACATTTCATAATTTACTCAAAAGCAACACATACAGTATAAGCACATGGCAGGATGCTGAATGTAGTCACCATAGAGGTAAAGTAGAACAGATATACAATATAAATGCCACTTCAACAGGAACCAAATCAATAAACAAAAACATAAAAGAGAGAAGAAACTCATAACATAATGTAGAGACTCACCAACAAACTCACCAACAGACAAGACGGACAAAGCATTGAGATCACTTGTTGATGGATATGTCCATTACATTAGAAGACCACACAGACAGCGCTGGAGTATAACAGTATTGCGATATGTTTTGAGAAACTAATGTGCTTAAAAATGATTCTGAATACATTAGTTCTGCAATTAATCTAAAATGCAATCCCATTATTGGCTGCAGAACATGTCAAAAAGGTGAGGTAAAATAAATCTGAGGGACAAAGAAGTTGCATGTTTAAAGAGACAGTACACACATTTGTTATCTTACCTGTAGTGCTATTTATCAGTGTGGTTTGTTTTAGTGTGAGTTGATGAGTTTTTTGAGATAGCGACTGTAGAGACGTCTGTCTTCTCTCCATTATAATGGAACTAGATGGCACTCAGCTTGTGGTGCTCCAAGCATAAAAAAATACATTTGAAAAACTCAACAGCAATGTCTCCTTCCAGAGGTCATGACCTTGTTACTCAAGATAATCTACAGACCTTGTTGTGAGCAGTTTCATGCAGGAACTATTTTCTTTCACTACATCCTCTGACTGCATCACTGCACAGATTGATAAACAGCACTACAGGCAAGAGGAAAAATATGTATTTTGTTTTTGAGGTGAACTGTCCCTTTAAGTTAAGGCCATTTCATGTTATCTCTTCACTGTGAGCTGTGGTGTTAAATTCTGATCTAATCTTGTGGAGATTTTGATTGTAAAGGAAGTAGTAGTACACTCCTTTAACTGTGGCTATACAGTCCTTTTTGGATTTTAACCCAGAAAATAATGACATTTAAAGGCCCAGACAAACCAAACCGACATCAAAGAACTTTATGTGACTAAGACTGGCTGTTGTGTCGCCTCACGTTGCCTTTGTCTCGGCCAAAAAGTTGCACTTGAACACACCGTAGAGACCACAGCCAACAACCACCTAGCAGTAACTCTCCAGTAGATGGCGGTAGTCTGTATTTGTCATTCAATAAGGGAAACCAGAAGACCGACAAGACATATCAAGACACTAGTTAGCCAGTTAGCACATTAACAACACAGCCAAATGTTGAAAGAACAAATGCTATTTACCACGCAGCTGCAAACAATAACACAAACAATTATGTATAATTTCTGTGAAAGAACTCAGTGGCTGAAAAAATAACCTTAGCTAATATAACAAGTTTGTTTCGATCTCATGCCTTCTTGAATTTAGTCATTTGTTTACTTTCCTCACTTTGGTTTTCTTCTTGTGCACTGAGCTGAACTGCCAATCAGAGTGATTTCACTCACCGACGGGCTCTGACGCTGATTCAACACACTGTGTCAGCCTAAAAAAAGCCATCAAGGGCCTACTAGTGTCAATGGTGCAGGATACACCACAAAATTTAGTGCAAGAGATGCTCATCGACAGCCTGACATTGACCAATGGTTGACAGTCGGCTTGGTGTGTCAGGACCCAAACAGCATCCAACAGAAAAATCTTATATCACATTAGACATTTTGTTTGAAAACATCCTTATCTGATACTTAATATTTGGTACAATGTATACATTAGAGATCTTTATTGAGCTGAAACCTTTGTTCATTTGGTCAAACCATCCAGGCGATTATCTTCTCTACACAAACTAAATCAAAGTTATAACTTTTACAAATAAAACTATTCAATTTGTCGAAAAAAATGTGCGCCTTTGAAACAAAGGTGTGGTTAAAAAAAACCCCATACAATTAGGCAACAGATGTGTGAACAGGCAAAGAAAAGAGTGGAAGGAAACAACACTGTGCAAAAGCTGGCCCCTCTCTGTGCGTCACCCTCTCCAGTGTCCTCCAGGTTTCTGGATATGCTCCACTCTGGCCCTCACTGAGCAGCAGACCGGCCAGGCTTCACCTGCTTTTCCTCCTCTTTATCATCTTCCTCATCTTCGCCCTTGGCATCATTGATCATGGCGAACACCTGCACTTGTCTCACCTCTCAGAGGGATTGTGACTTATGGGAATGCTTTGGGGATAAAAGAGATGCTTGGTTAAAACTCTTGACACAAATTAAGAATGCAAACATCACTAGTTATATCAATGACTTAAACTTGCAAAAACATCTATTTGTCTTGATTTTGTATATTCCTCAGTAATTCTGACAAGCATTATGATTTAAACAGTGAAATAGAAAACACCTGAATACATAGTGCATTAACAGTACTCAAGCATCATTTGGTCCATGAGAGAATACTGACAAAAGACTAACCTGAAGATGGAGATCCAGGATACAACCAGATGGGTGGAGCTAACAGTTCTGCACACAGAGATGCACAAACAGCCATAAAACAAAGTACAAGAACCAAACATCAGCAACAACACACATAAAGCGATACTGAAAAAAATCACACAGAGCAGCAAAAGTGATTTAAAGATAGCTGATAATAGAAAAGTCTACGGTGGGGTTGACTCACCGATGAGGACTGATGATCGTGTGGTCGTTCCAGTTTGATACGGACGTCTGTCCCCTTCCCTCGTTCAGGTTTACCAGGCCCTGAAGGATAAGTCAACACTGTATTAAATCATATGTATGTCCGCAGATTGATTTTAAAATGAACTTGGGGTATCCATACATTTCAAGATGGAAGATGGAGGAGATTTGAGTACATTGTGTTTGAAAAAAAGAGTAGAGAGACTACATAATGTTTTTGCTTTGTGGTGAAAAAAAATGATATTCAACCTTTTTTTCCATTAATAGATAAAGGCAAAATTTGTATTTGTTAGAGAATATTCTAAAAGATGGTTGGTATGTTACATGTTTTGTATTAATGGTCATTCATATTTGTCTTGTAAAACATTTGGTAGCCACTAATGCCTGGGCCACACTGCCTGCATGAGCAGTGTGTGTTGGCCACCTCGCTGAACTGCTGCAGCTGGCATGTGTGTGGTGTTCACACAGTGAGTGTGGCTGCTGCGGTGCTGCTGCAGAGCCTCCTGCTGCTTTAAGCACTGTATTTCCACAATTAAAGCCAGTACTCTGAAAGTTACGGTGCCTTGTAGGGTGCTGCATCGTTAGCAACATGACCATCCAAATATGTCACAATAAAAAGCCTTGTATTGACAGGGGATTCTGTTGAGAAATGATGTCAGAGGGCTTTTATTTTGAAACAAAAACAGGAAAGGAATATACGGAAAAGAAATATTTACATGTTTTCATGTCTGTGATAGATAAAGAGATTGAAACTGTAGTGAAAGGTAATTTCATGTCAATATGATTATCAAAAGCTGATTTTCTTGGTCTATTTCTGCTGAAAACTGCCTGTTTCATATTGAGAAAATTGGAAAGACCAGTCTCTAGATGTTCTGTAGCTTAACAGCAGTCAAGTTGTGTGTGAGCAGTGTTGCTCACATGGGCAGTGTGGCTGCTCTAACCTGTTAAAATGGGTGCCAAAATAAATACAAGAAGTTCCACGACATATATGCGCTGCTCACACGGGCAGTGTTGCTGCTCTAACCACTTAACATGAGCGCCAAAAAATAAAAAAATTAAAAAAATACAGGAGGTTCTGCGACTCACATGCACTGTTCACACAGGCAGTGTGGCCCGGGCATAAGAGAAAATATGATATCATGGCAGCCCCGAAAGGCAAAGTGAAAAACACAAATCAAAAATTGCATGCATTTGCATGTTTTGTTTTTTACCTGGCTTCTCAGGGTTAGTATGATATTTTGTACAAAGTTAAAAAAAAAAAAAAAATAGATGATGATGACAGTGCTGTTTCACATACTTGCTATCGGCTGATCTATTTTTCACATGACTGATGTAAGAGCTTAAACCGGAAGCACCACCATGAGAAAGGCAGGATTGTCAAAAATTTTTTGGAGGTGAACAAAGCATTATGTACCAGAGAACAGTTGTGTGATATTTTTCAATTTTGGATGTTTTGCACTTCGCTGTGTGCATTCTCAAAGAAAGAAACTGAAGCCAGTCATATACCATGGCCTGTTCATTTCTTCATTACAATTATACATATAGAATGAGCTAAAATATTTAATTTCGTTGGTAGAACAACAGAAATACTGTTAAAATTACATTTCTGTTAAATTTTATCATTGTGTTCTTCTGTGGTGCACCAGAGAAATCTCTCTGTACGTTATTGTCATCTGCTGTCCTACTGCCCTCTTTGAAAGCCTAACTAATATCCTGTTTATTCAATGATGACCCCTCGAGGAGGACTGTAGATGTGTGAGAGAAATCACATACATTCATAACGCCTTAATTATTTCTGCACAGTGAGCAGCAGGAATTCATTTAACATCCTGCATTCATTCATGCATTAAATAATTATGAGTCATTGCATGCATGAGTTGATAAATTCTCCCCTTATTATGGCTTATGTGAGTGAATGAATAAATCAACAAATATACAAATGAGAAAACAAGTAGTTTGTAAAAGAAGCCATTATTTGTTTTACAAACCCTGTGAGATTGATTAATTCTTATTTGTTCTAAGTGCTGGATACATTTTTAATATGCTGGACCTGCTTCTCCAAACATCTCATCCACCCCTCTCACCTGGGGAGCTGCCCCGACTGGTGGTGCTGGCGCTGCTAGCGCTGTCCTCCAGCCAGGTGCTGTAGGTGAAGGAGTCTCGCTTGTGTGGCGTTCCGGCAGATGACAGACTCTCCTGGAGAGCATGCAGATGAGAGACATATTAGACGAAGAGATCAACAGATCATTTCTATGCACTCGTCATGTTTTCTTACAGGCTGAATGTAGCACTCACCATGCCTGTGTCATAGTCCTCCGTGGCCTCTGTCTCATTCTCCTCCACCACACTGGCGAAGCTGCTGGCGTTGGAGGAGGAGCGGGAGAGGTCATGACCCTCGGGGATGGATGGGGCCCTGCCACCGAGATAAGAACTACACCCTGGGTTATCACCCTCTAGCACAGCCAAACCTGATTTTATCTTATGTATAGGACACAGTCATTCAACATGCTGCTGCAGCTGAGGACTGCCCAGCGGCTACACAGACACGGGTATTTCAACACAAGGTGTGAATTCTACGATCAATAAATCCATCTGATATGGCTGTAACCTAAGATACACACCTGTTCTTGGTGGTTGTGAGCACCTCAGGGGAGCTCTGGTTGGACGAGTTGTCAGATTTGGGGTCTTGCGAGACGTGACCGCTGTCAGGAGTCTTCTGGGTGTTTGGGGAGCTCTCTCTGCTGCTGCATGAGACATGTGGTACAAAATATGAGGAAAAGCAAACAGGGTGTAACACAGACAAAAGCAGTTCATGTGGACGCACAGATAAAAAGTAAGGGACTGTTCGTTACTTATGAGAGGGAAGAGGGTGGTACAAAATGGGGGAGGTATGTCAAATCATTTTTTAAGCACTGGGAAGGGACTTGTGTTTTTTTATTTTGGCTTAGGGGAGGGACATCTTCCTTTACAAATATGCTCTGAAATCCTGTTGGTGGGTTTGAAAGGCATGTTTTATTTTATTAAGTTACCAAAATGACACCAATTATCATGATCAGAAACTGTGAAATCAACACATTCTCACTCCGACCTCATCACATATCGTCGTTTGGTCATGGACTTTCCACGTCCAAATATGACGTGAAAGTTACCCTGGGTGCGTTCATTGTTGTGCCAATAAACTATAACAGCTACCAGCTGTGTATCACGCATGTAACGTGAAAGGACATTTGTTTTCCTCAGTGTCTGATGCTGGAAGTCACTGCCCAAGTGCCAGAGTGACAACTTAAGAGTGAGACTGAGTTGTAAAGAAAGAAATCATCATCAGATTTTCATCATTCTGATGGTCTTGAACACATCATTTTTGATGAGCACTTCCATTAGAAAACGTAACCAAATCTGAGCTTTAAATCAGGATATTTAATCAAAATCCTTTTATTCTACATGTTTACAAATTTAGCCAAAAATAAACTGTTTGCAGTGACCAGATTCTGTTAAAAGCAGTAAATTCTGCATTCCTGGGAGCTTTCATCCACTCCAGGATTTTCTTTTTCAACTTTTAACTTTTATCTTCAGATCATCAAATGGTAAAATTTTAAAATCTAATTACAGCAGCTGTGCTCTATTACAGCAGCTTACTAGTGTTATTCTGGCTGCTGTTTTGTGCGTTACAGTTTATTTGGAAAAAGTTATTATATGCCCATGTTGCTACCGCTACGACGTGTGTGAGTGTTTGATGTGTAGACTGATTACATTTAGCTGGTTTTGTGTGGCAGGATGTGTGACTGCTCCCAAATTCTGCTGAAGTGCACGCATGGATTGTGTGATAATGCGATATCTGAGGAGGATTTGCATTGTGCTACTGAAATTAGCTGTTTGTTTTGATGGTAACTGTCACTCCCTCTGTGCTGTTTGCTTGTTGCACTGGCTCCAATACCTACAGTTAGTCTGCCAGAGGAAATCAGGTCGGACAAGTCAGTGATCTCTTTCAGGTCCCTTCTTAAAACAAACGTTTATCGGAGAGCCTTTCCCGATTTTACTTGAGTTTTAAGTTCATTTAGACTGTCTTTTATTTCTTCAGTTTTTATATACTGAAGTATTTTTTTCAGTTCTTTTAAAAGAAGTTGTTTTCATGTCTTGTCTTTTTCAATTATTGACATATAAAGCTATTTGTAACTCTGTTTTGAAAAGCACTTTATAAAGAAAAATTAGTTAAAAGAAAAGTATTTGTAGCTGTGGGGGACGGTCAAGATAAAAAAAAAAACAAGCAAAAGAAACAAAGTCACACTGCAGCAACCCCCTCCTCTGATAAGCATCGAACAGTCCCTAAAAGGTTGTAAGTTAAGAACGTTAGTGAAGCTTTAGATACATAAGAGGTAGATGATACTAAATGTTGTATGGGTACACAGAAAACTAAATACAGCATTAATGTGCAGGCGTCTTTTCTCACCTCTTCTCGTGGACTTCTTGAATGTTTTCAATACCGATGGCACTGCTTCGCCTGGAGCTGAAGGGACCAGACTTCTTCCTGGTCGGGCTTTTCCCCGGGATTATCAAAGACTGCCAGGGAGAGAGGGAAGACAGTAAGAGTCAGACTACTTCTAATGCCTTAAATATTATTGAGTAATATCAAGTTATCTCAAGAGCATATCAATCTATGTATTTATAACTGGGGGGAGTTTTTGAATTTCACTCTTATTGTATTCATTTGGGGGAAGAAGGCTGAACAGTAACCCAGCTCCCTTTTGAGTTGTTACTATGATGAAAAAAAAAGTTTAAGTATGCACTTAGCGGCTTAATGTCAAGCCCTGGTGCCAGTCTTTCAGCCAGCGCAGGGCACACTAAGGCGGAAGATGAAAGATGGATTTAAAGGCTCCAGGGCCTACCACTAAATATGCTTTCTCAGCGACTGCTTTGTTCATTCAATCTCCCTTTTAAAGCTCTTCAAATAAGAACTTGAAAAAGCCTTTTAACTCAATGTGGCTTCAAAGAGCATGACGGGGATTCTTTTTTTTCTTCTTCATAATTTCTCTGCAAGGGCGTCATTAAATCATTAATATTCATAATTTTTAAACAAATAGGGAATTAAGCATACTGGGATTAAAATACAGAATAGTCATAAAGGAGTACAGAAGGCGAACATATATTGCAGTAAAGCAGATAGGACAGTGAGAAGAGAAGAAAATGTACAATATTAGTCAGAAGAAAGCCAAAGTTGGGTTCTACTGTCTATGTGCTACAGTCATACGACAGAACAGTGCCTATCTTTAATTGCTTTAAAGGTCCAGTGTGTAGGATTTAGGGGAATTTATTGGCAGAAATGGAATATAATATAATAAGTATGTTTTCTTTAGTGTATAATCACCTGAAAATAAGTGTGTGTGTGTGTGTGTGTGTGTGTGTGTGTGTGTGTGTGTGTGTGTGTCATGTTTTAATTAACTTAGTGTGAACTGTTTATAATAATGCGTTTACATTTTAGAGCGCTTTTCATAGTAGTCAAAGACACTTTACATTAGTTAAACACAATCATAAAATAGAATACAGTAAAGTACACACACCATCATTTACGCATTAAAAGCCATTTTAAAAGATGAGTTTTGATGAGTTTATATCTACATAGGGCGGGTACTCATCCATATTTTTACAGTAGCCTAGAATGGACAAACCAAATATGGGCTGCAGGTAGTGCCATTTGCATTTTTTTGCAGCCTTTCCATGATAAGAGTGGAAAAGTGAAACTGCTTTATTCAGAGTTTTTATCTATTTAAATCACTGGATCTGTTTGTCTTGGAGAGGAAGAGACCTTTGCGCGTAATTCAACTCCCGGTAAAAACCTCCTGAATGCACTGATCTTAAGTTATTAGTGAAAAAGGTGAGCACACATTAGCAGGTGCTCAGCTAGCAGGGTGGTGGAGACAGGGTAGGATTGATTTGCAACATGAAACTTCTTCTATGTTTTTACCTGTTGTTAATTATTGGATCTGTTTGTTTTGGAGAGGAAGAGACCTCTGCTGATAATTCAGCTCCAGGTAAAAACCTCCTGAACAATAAACACTGAAGGAATCCCGACCTGGAGAAGTTTCAGCTAGTTGCATTCATAGACTGTGAAAATAATGGACATAGCTAACATGACGTCACCCACTGGTTTGTGGACTCTGATTTTGAAGCCTTGAGTTGAGCATTTCGGCCATTGACAGCTTGGCTTTTGGGAGCTAGGAGTGACCATATTTGGCTGAGAGGCTGGCGCTGTGTGGAAGTGAGTGGTGGCTCTGTCTGAGAGGAGACTATCAGCAGATAACCTGTCACTCAAAGCAGCACACCCTTAGTTATGCATAACTTTAAGCCTTAATAAAATGAAATAAATGAGTTTAACAAAAATCCCTGTACAGTTGTCATAAGTAGGGAAATTAGCTAATGAGACCAAAGTGGTCTTTTTTTGGTACCAGGCTGTAAACATGTTTACTTCTGCTTTAAAGTTGGGCATTTTGACATGGGGGTCTATGGGGACTGACTGGCTTTTGGTGCTTCTGTGTTGGCTTCATGTTTCAGCCCTGGAGGCTGCTGCCTGGTTCTAATCTGCAATCCTCACTGCAAGATGCCTCTAAATCCCCCTGAATCTCACACACTGTTCCTTTAAATGATTTTCAGATGGTAGTCTATGTAAAATCCAAAAGATTGGAAATCATTCAATTAATGAGAGAACGTGGAGGAGAGTATCAATATCTGCTTCTGTTTTATGACAGATTGAGCTAATGCTCTGAATGCAAATATATCCTGTCTGTAACACACAATGCATATTATGTTAAATACAGAAATGTATAGAGAAAGGTGTTTGGCCATGAAGCAGTGGAGCCATGCAGGCAAAACCAAAAAAAGGAGCAAAGAGGAGAAACAAGTAGTTAGAGAGTAGTTAGAATTAGACATGAACCTCTTCTACTGTTCCTATCCCTATGGCACTGCCTCGACGTCCATATTTACTGGGACTTTTGCCTGGGACAAGCAATGACTGAGCCACACAGGAAGAGGAGATACAGAGAGAGAGAGAGAGAGAGAGATAGTGATGAGGACAGATGACAAAAAGAAGAGAGGAGGGTAAAAGGGAGGGGAAGAGAAAACATGAGATATATACAAATATATATGAGATTCCATGCAGTCAGTTGTTAGCAAAATACAAAGCATGTGCTAACTGGAGAATACAAAGAGGGACATTTTTGGCTCCATGGGTGCAATACAGGCAGCTGAATGGGAGAGAGAAGTAATGAGTCAGTTTATGTGAGCCATATGCCTGCGAGAAAGAGGATGGAGAGAAGATAAAAACAGCAGAGGAGGACACACAGCATGTTATACATTAGCTTTCACAGCGAGACAGGGTTATGGGCAAAAAGCAAGCTCAACTTATATCTTCTTCAATGTAGAATGTTGGTTAATAAGTGGTTAGTTATTTTTGAAGGCAATTTCAAATATGATCCAGAAATACAGTATTAATGTGGGTGTCTGTTTCAAAATGATTTTTACCTCTATACCCTCAGCCCCCCAAAATATACAGTATATAGTCTTTATACATCAGACAAGCAACCATATGCATAGTCACTGTTAAAGGAATACTACATTCCCCAGATGACCACTTGTGTATCAGTTACTCACCCTGTGTTATGCTGAATTTATTTAATTTAAACCTTTTCTCACATGCCTCCATGGTAAACAGAGAATCCAAAGAAAATTCTTAATAATGGAAGTCATTGGGGTCCACGTTTAACAACAACAAAACTGCATCAAAACATCTGTTCATAAACTCTCACACAGCTTGTGCAGTATAATCCAAGTCTCATTTATCCAGTTGTATGCTCAGTACTTCCCAAACACATGCACTATTGCTAAAACCTTTGGATTTGAACTGAAAGTGAAACTTATTTTTGCTCCCTTCAAAGCCAGACTTCATTCATAAAAACAGTAATTTTACCTCGATGAACATGGGAGCTGCTGGTCGACCACTGCCTCCATCAGTTAGTTAGTTTGTGGTATTGTGTGACTTTGGTGTTTTAAAGGGTTAGTTCAGATTCAGCAAAGTCACAGACTAAGGGGCCGTACACATGCCGCGTTTTTTGCGCATGCAGTTTAATTGTTTTTAATGTAGATGCACAGCAGGCATGATCAAACGCCAGATTGATGCCGTCGCAGCGCACATGTGTTTGCGAGCACCCATTTTTCAGGCTATGCTCTGAGATTAACTGAGTTCAACTTTTGGAATGCAGCAGCGAACACCGCATGTCATGTGACGAGGAACAACCAAGCACAGCCAACATACATCTTTCCCTTCTTCCTTAAATATCAGTCTGTGATGGATATGGAAAAGTTGATCATGTTAGTGCAGACACAACCTGCCGCTGCGCTGTTGAAAGCTGGCACCAAAAGGCACAAGGGCAGCGCCCAGCTCCCAACCTCGTGTTTTCCAGGCGGTTAAAGACGCGGCATGTGTACGGCCCCTAACAAAAACCTTAGAACCGTAGACCTTCCATGTTCAATGAGGTAAAATTACTGTTTTTGTAAATGGAGTCTGGCCTGGAAGAGGGCATAGATAAGTTTCACTTTCAGTTCAGCTTCAGATTCTATTTTGGGGTCTGCACAAGTTGTGTGAGGGTTTGTAAACAGATGTTTTTGATATAGCTTTACTGTTGTTCAGCATGGACCCCTATGTCTTCAACTGATTAAGAATATTATCCATTTTTGGATTTTTCATTCAGTGTGGAGGCATGTGAGAAAAACAAAGTTTTCTTCATGATTTTAACACAACACAGGGTGAGTGACTGAAGTACGAATACTCATTTTTGGGGTTAAGTATTCCTTTAAGTGAAGACCTTGTACCTACAATTTAAGGGCATGTTTGACTTACAACTGAAGGGCAAAAAGCTCCTCTTTGGGGCCAAAAATTGTTATGCAACACTCAACTTTTTACAGTGTTTGCAGAGCCAATCATATACTGTTAAAAACTAAAAAACAAAATACAAAAAAAAAAATGACAGTTTGCAGATACAAGGTTTTCACCTGATGCCAGAAATAACCGTTTGTTCATAATAACCATTAAAAAAATAAAAACGACACACTTCATCTTGCACACATGCACACACACTCACACATACACACAAACAGGACTCAACCCACATTCATTATAATTCAAGTGAGCACTTGTGAGCAATGCAGATGCACAGGGATTTCAAAAATGACAACACAGATAATAAACAGCAGGTATTAGAAGCAGCTTTAACCCCGGGGAGAAATTCCCCCTGTGTCCTCAAAGCATTCAGGTCTATGAGTGTCCAGTCACTCCATCTTGTGGTGGCAGACAATGTGCAACTGTTGCAAAGTGAGAGCCAAGTTTAAGACCCAGGCATAAATGTTCCACTCAAGCTCTTCTCTGTGAGACATTAGTGCAGCAGGCAAGTGAGGGAGGAGGGGGCATGAACTCTAGTAGAACTGCTGGGGGAGGGGGCAGAGGAAGCGAGAGTCGCCTCACTCGAGACCAGGAGGAGTGGGTCTGTACTTACTATCCCTGGGATTTTGGGGCTCTCTGCGGGCTCGTGGTTAAAGCTGCTGCTGAAGCTAGTAGAGAATGTGTGCTGCTTCTTGAGAGAAAGACCCATGGCATCCATTGACTGGCTCCTGCTGCGGATCACCCGCTACAGAGAGAGACGAGGAGGAGGAGATACATTCAGATGGCGCTGACCCCTGTGACCCCCTCAGCATCGCTGTACGGCGTTACAGGCTGAGAGGAGCCTCGGGGCTGTCCCTGAACACTGACCACTACAGGCAGAGAGCGCCGGCCTGATGCTAATCCTGACAGACAAGGAAGCGACAGAGAGCACTGCTAAGCTTTAATGCCCAGAGGAGGGTTCAGATGAGTCATTATGCTAGATAGGTGGTAAGAGAGGAGAAGTAGAAGCACCAAGTGGCTCGCAGATGTCTCGCCACACTGAGTTTAAATACAGCCAGGAGAGGTTTAAAGCCCAGCGCACCTCTTTGCAGACATGGAACAGAGTGTGAAGGCAAAGGCATCTGATGATGAAAGAAATCTATCCATCCACTTTCATATTATGACAGAATCATATAAATAAGGGACTAGTGAGTGAACACTGGAGCATGCGAAGAGTGCAGCAGCACGAAACAGCAAGGAGGCATGAGAAAGAAAAGCCGGGAAGCCAGGAGTGGTGTGTTCCAGCAGGACAGAGCAGCAGAGCTTCTCTTCAGTCAAATTGACAGAGACTGAGGGAGATTGATAAACCTTTACAGCCCCACAGCTTGCATATAGATAAGAACAACCCTGAGAGACTGCCAGAGAAAAGACACCCTTCTTTACATCCACAGAGGAAACATCTGACAGCTGGTAGAAAAGGTTAGTGTAGATACCAATTTTATACTGTTCCTGTGCAGTAACAATACTCTTTATAGTTTTATAACGACACTTAAAGGTATAGTTTAACATTTTTGGAAATGTGCTTTGTCACTCTCTGGCCAAGAGAAGACGCAAAGCACTGGTGTATGAAGCTAAAGCCAACAGCATCAGGTTCTCTCAGCTTAGTATAAAGACTAGAAACAGAGGGAAATGGCTAACTAAGCTGTGCGAAAATAACAAAATCCAGGTACTGGCACCTCTAATGCTTGCTAAATAACACATTATATCTCACTTGATTTTATATTTACAAAAGCCAAAGTGTAAAAATTGCAATTTGTGGGTACTTATTTCTTGAGAAATATTCTAGGTCTAACTACCTGTTTCCCCGTGTTTCCAGTCTTTATGCTAAGCTAAGCTAACCGCTTCATATTTAGGAGACACAAAGACAATTTTCCATCCAACCCTTGGTGAAAAAGCAAAGAAACATAGTCCTTAAATGTCAAACTACTGTAATGGAAATAAGCCTATGCTTGACTTAAAGGTACAGTTCACCCCAAAATCAAAAATACATATTTCCTTTCTTACCTGTCGTGTATCAACTTAGATTGTTTTGGTGTGAGTTGCAGAGCGTTGAAGATATTGGCCATGAAGATATCTGCCTTCTTTTCAATATAATAAAACTAGATGCCACTCAGCTTGTGGTGCTCACAGCGCCCAAAACAGACATTAGAAAAACTCAACAGCAATGTCTTTCCAGAAATCATGACCTGGTTACTGAAGATAATCCACAGAACTTGTTGTGAGCAGTTTCATGTAGGAACTATTTCCTTCTACTGAAATACACCTGCCAACCGTATCACCGCGCAGAAGGAAGTGTGCATCTACTGCTAGCTCACCTAGCACCAGTGACCTAGCTAACATTACAGCTCAGCAAAGCGAAGGAGGATGCCATTATTGTTTACATCTCACACTATCACAAGCATCAGCCACTCATCCATGAGTAGATGCACGCTTCCCTCTGCATGGTGACATGGTTGATGGGTGTAGTTAGGTAGAGAAAAAATAGTTCCTACATGAAACTGCTCACAACAAGGTCTGTGGATTATTATGAGCAACCAAGTCATGATTTCTGGAAAGAGACATTGCTGTTGAGTTTTTCAAATGAAGTTTTTTGATGCTTTGGGCACTACTAGCCGAGTGGCATCTATTATATTTTGAGAGAAGGCAGATGTCTCTATGACTGATATCTCAAACACAAGCAAACAGTCTAGACTGATAAACAGCACTACTGGTAAGAGGAAAAACAGTTTTTTTTAAATGTTGGGGTGGACTGTTCCTTTAAAATTGCCCAAGTGTAACTAATAGTCTTGCTATCTTCAAATTACAAAGCAAGGTGTTTATGAAAACATGTTTTAGCTTAATTTTGTTTCTTTATTTGAAGCAGAGAGTTGCAGAGAGTGAAGCTGTCAGTTTGAAGCTCCCGCCTCTGCTGCTGCCTCTCCAGTTACCTTGAAGGACTCAAAGAAGCCTCCTCCTCCTGCACTCCCGTTTTCCAGTTTGTCGTCGTCTCCTCCGACACCCATCATGGCCTGACTGTTGACATGGAGCTCCTCATAAAGGGTCTCTAACAAGGCCGACCTTGTTCGTTCCTTACACACACAAACACAAAGAGTGAAATGAAACAAAGGGTATTTTCAAAATACTATAAATGTTTTAAATGCTTTACGACGACTCACCTCTAATTTGGCAAATTTCTCAGCTTTGTAGCAGGCATACTCTGCATTAATGAGCTTAGTAAAAAGGAATTCATGGAATTCAGGGCCCTGGGAAGAGACAAGCAAAGAGACAAGGCAACATGTTGGATTATCAAGAGGGGGAAAGTGCACTGGTTAGAGGACACAGTCGTTCAGATCTACAGGTTCTTTCTCTTACTTTTTTAAAGACAGCAGGGTTGGGGAGGGCCGGGCCAAAGAAAGGTACATCATCTCGTGCTGTGACTGACACCTAAAAATCATGAGTAAGATGAAGGTTAATTAACCCTTAATCACAGGAGGCAATGTCAGCTCATATTAAGGGAGATTAATTACCTTGTAGAGAACATTGTCAGTGCAGGGGTTGACCACTTGGACCACGATGTAGGCGTGGAGGAAGTTGGAGGCGATCATGTCCGGTACAAAGGGAGTGTTTTCTTCTTGGAATAAGATAGCCACAATGTCGTTCCCTATGTGCCTCTTTCTCTGCAACTGCAATACACCAGCCACATAGCAACTTAGAGGGTAACTTTTTTGTGTCTTAAGTAACTTATAGGAACAACTTTTTTTTGGAATTGGTCCAGAGGCTTGTATGCAGGATTTGGAGATAGCAAGGTAACTTCAGGGTTAACTCGAAAAATACTCTATTCTAATGTCACATATAGCCTGGTGATACCTACACAGAATTTATATCTTGACCGACGGTGAATATTTTCAAAGGCTCTACATTTTCTGTTATAAGATTACTCATTTACATCCTGCATCACTGACATTGCAGGACAGTATTGTAAATACTTTTGTACTGTTTCATCTCATATGATATGAAGCCATCTCCTTCATTCATGGTTGTGATGATGTCACTCGTAGTCATCACCCCCGCCTCTTTTACATGGACACGCTAGTGGCTAGATAGGAAAACCCAGAGTTGACTGAACTAGTTGATAACTAGCTTTTAAGTACTGGTTATCCAGACGGCCAGTGTGACGGGTTAGTCAAACCTGATAACGAAAAGGTATGTTGGGTAAGTTGAACTGGCTTCGTAGTACAGGCCTCAAGATTGAAGGAGAGTGGCAGTGGCAAAACTGGATGCAATGTAATCCATAAATGAGCATCATCAATTTATGTCCACTAAAAGCGTTTGTGTTTTGCCACCGACAGGCTCAGATTGTTATTTTAAGTGTCTGACATTATGAAAAGAAATAATACAGAGAAAAACCTTGTTGTTTAAAAAATGTGATCTTTTTGTTTTACCAGAAACTGCCCCGAAAATCACTATCACTAAACCCACCAGACTAAGACCAATTAAAGAAACAGTAATTTTATCATTGCAAAGCACACTTCTTTCAAAGTCAACAGAAGCAAAATAAAACACCCAAAAGCCATCTTGGTTCGTCTATTTTCTGTTTCAACAATTACCAACTCTTGTTTCACTGAAATAAACCTTTAATTTGCCCAGTTAGATGTGAAAATATGCTGGTTCTATACATGCTTAAATTGCTCTTTATTCAAATAGAGTCTGGTGGGTTTGATGATTGTGATTTCGTGGCTATTTCTTGTTAAAAAAAAAGGATCTTACTCTTTAACAAAAATGTCTATCTGAGTCGTTTCAATAATGTTGTCAGGCACTTACAGTTACAATCCTAACCTGTCAGTAGCAAAAACAAACACTTCGAGTGGACCTAATTGACGCTGCTCAATTGCCCTCAGGAATTACATTGCAGCCTGTTTCACAGCTGGCAGCTGCAGCAGTCTTGCTCAGTACTGGACCAGTTTCAAAAATTGTTGTTCCCATTAATCAATTAGACACAAAAACATGAGAAAATGGGGTAGAGCTTGGAAAAAAAAGAAGCTTCCTTTTAATGACAAATTAATTTAGGGGTGAATTAATGCAAGCTGTGCAAGGCAATTATTTTAGGATGAAAGAATGCTGATGCAAAACATTGGATGATATTCATTAATGTTATTTGTTATCTGCAGGTTTCGGAAAGGGAAAATTATGAGGACAAATTTATTGTAATGCTCCCTGGAATTGATTTTGGAAGACAATAAGTAAAAAAAAAAAACCTATTGTTGCAGTTTCTACTAATTGTTGATAAACACCAGCCATTAAAAGAACACTTTTTTAATAACAATGACAACACAAAGCTAGCAAATGTGGCACATTGCCAAATTAACAGCTAATAAATTGTGTGAAACCTCCATGAGAAAAGTATTAAATTTCCTCAGTTTGTGTTTAATAAGAAGATAAAATGACAATTGCTTTTCTTGTTGTATAATCAGGCTCTGATTTGTGCCGTGAATAGACTGTAGAAAGCATAATAAATACAAAGAGGTGCTTCCTCTTAATTCTTCCTTTTCCCTGTCTCAAATCTGAATGCATGTAAATTTGTAAACCGCCACAAGGGTTTGCTGTTTCTCCTCACGACAGCCTGAGCAAGCAGCTATTGGATCAGAGGAGCCAATGCCTAACACCCACTACTGCTGGGGAGACTGAGCATATAGACCTTGCCTCATCTGTGTTTGTACAAACGACGACAGCAAATGGTGTGAGAGCTTGTGCTAATTAATCAGTGTTTGTGTGAATACGCGAGGCGGAGTAGGAGGACTCGGTCGTGTGAACAATGTGCTTTAAATCACTGAGAGGGAGGAGTGCTGCTCACATATGCAGACACTAAAGCATAAATTTAAAGTGATTCATGTTTACTACCACTGTGTTCTTGCAAATATATGTTGCGGGTGTTTAGCACAGCAGGGAGGAACATGCAAAATATGGTACTACAATAACCAGAGGGAACCTGTCTGACTGCTCACAGTGAATCATGAAAGGTGTGTTAGCCTGGTATTGGATTACAGTACCTGCTGGGTGTCCCCATCTGTGTAAGGCAGCTTTGTGGACACATGGAACATGACCTCTTTGTTGCGGTAGTTGCAGTAGACAGACTCAGTGCCAGTCTGCCCGTGAGTCACATCTAACCCTCCACGGAAACTGCAAGCACACAGAGCCATGTCTAACAAGATATTCACTGCAGTGCCATGACCATCCTTCAAGTAGCTGGCCTGACATACTGTAAATTGCGCTTGGCATCATGCTACAACTATGTATGGCAGAGTATATATAGTGCCTTCAAACCAGAGTCAGATCCTTACCCTTTAAAGTTATGCAGCTCAATTTTCTCTCCTAGAAATTCCAGGAATTCTACAAAGGCAGGACTCTCTTCACTGTTGCCAAACAGCTCTTCCTCTGAAGTCTGTAACCAATAAAAAATCCCTCATTAACATCAAGGCTTGGAGGACAAACGGATTTCAGCAGCAGGGCTGAGGACGATTTGTATGGTTGACTGTGTATTGTACACCAGAGTCCAGTAATAACAGCACTTGTCTCTGTATTACAAATAAGCAAGCAGTAAGGACAATGTGTGAGGAACAAAAGGAAAACTGATCACAAGAGGTAAGATCTGCATACTAGAGTGCCTCTGAGCATTTTATATAAGGTGTGTTTTAGTGCAACAGATCATTAGGGCTGATAACTGAATGCAGGGGAGTGAAGTGTATCCGGTGTGTTTAACACAGTGCATTTGCATTTCAGATCGATAATATTACTTTGTATAACAGAGGGTTTAAAGACAGGCTTAAGGAAAAGCTGGTGCAATAGTGATCAGCTCTGTCAGACAGTTGACTATCTATTGACAACAAGTGCAGCAGTGATATGAACAAATCTGCCTCAACAACACAGAGAAACACGCCTGAGAAGAAGCTTACGTTGCTCATTGAGTATTTCTGTTTTGTTTCCTGTGTGCAATATGCCAAATTAAACATCATGCCTTTCTCCACTCAGCGCCCCTTCTGAAGAGAAAGTGTTCGGAAGCATGAACAGAAGGTCCTCACTGTCTTTGTGACATGGCCCTCAGTTCTTTTACAGTTTATTTAACAGTGTTTTTAAACAGGCTGTTCTCTTTCACTATTTGTACTTGTACCTATGAAAAGTAATGCACAATTTTTTTAGGCGGTGATCATGTGACCTATATGCTGCAGGCTGTCCTTCATCATATGACGAGTGCGCAGGATAAAGTCAGGTCACACAGTATGAAGAGCGACAAAGTCTGCGTAGGGAGAACAAGCCTGAAGGAATAGTGCTGAGCCAGTTTAACATAGCAGCCAAATTGGGCAATTAAAATCCATCACATGATGCCATGGAGACCAAAAAGACTTTTTCCCATAGACTTACATTGTAAATCAGTGGCAAATGTTTTTTGAGCATCACAACCTCCTACAAAATGACTCATTTCACTTTCAAAATTTGATTCATTCAGTCTGATAACATTTCAAAAGTCGACACGACTCACATGATTAAATCATCTCAGGTTAGTGGGCAACTTAAGCAGAAGTTAGCTGCTTAGCTGACAAAGTCTCTGGTGTGCCTGCATGGGCCCGATGATACGGAAGGTACAGGTAATTTTACACACAGAAGTCAAACTTTTTTGGCTTGAACTGAACAACTTTCATAGGAATGAACAGGGACCTGTCTCTAACCCTGTATCTGTAATTTCTTCATACATCCATGAGGAGGGTGATGTATAGGTCAAACAAACACAAGATACCAGGGTTCAATAGTACCATGTGAAACCAAAAGTCAGTGTTGAGTTAAGGTACATATTTAAGGTCAAGTTGTCACGTCAGTTCTGACATGACGTGATGTCAAGTGAAACCCATAAAAAAGAGGTGGCGACACACAGATCCCAAAGAAAATTTCAATTGGGTGCTGGATCAAAAAACTCAAGTGAAGATGAAAAAGAAAAAGATGATATGCACACCAAATAGAGCTCCCATTACTTTATAATTTTATTTTGTCATTCGTGACGTTTCGAGCACGCAGGCTCTTCCTCAGACTTGTTAACGTGAAGTGAAAACCCAAGCAAAAATCTTCCTCAAACCCCAACATCAGGTTCACACTTGACACAGAAGCGCTGCAAAGGATGCTGTTTTACTGTGGAGCACTGACGGCTTGCTTTGTGCACCCATGTTAACCGATTGGGCTGCTTACACCGCAGTGTAGCGCCGGGCGCCCTGGCTGGCTCACAATCTGCAGCAATAGTTTTTGTGTCTGGTCTATTTTTTTCCACAAGGCGCAAGCAAATTGGGTAAGAAAACACACTGATAATCCTTTTTAAAGGATATAAAGGATATACTAATATGATACAAATGATCTGACTATGATAAATGATAGAATAGACATCCCATGCTTCCACATATATCCTAGTTGTGTCTAAACAGGGAGCAAGACAGATGAGCAGAACCACATACTCACTCACACACAAACACACAGACACAAGCAGACAGAGACAGAGCTCTACATGTAATTTAAACAGAGCAGAATCAGAGCAGCTAGCTGACCGATGCGGAGAAATTCACTTCTGGTGTTACTGGCTAGGCGACTGTGCAACAATTAAACTGGAGTGCTTCCATGTCCAGTATGAACCCAGCATCACCTAGCTGGTAAAGGCATTATTTCACAAGATATCATGGTGCTAATTCATAAGGTATAATTCGACATGTGTTCAGAACTTTTCATGAGATATCATATGAATTATATGGGCATATGTTTAAACTACTGCACGGCTCTCCACTGCAGATCTCTACATACTGATGTTTCCATTCAAAGGTACAAGTGCCCTCAGCAAAGCATTCAGCAGCTCCTCTGCCCCCCACATAGTAAACAAGAGGGCTGTGATTGCCTCAGAAAATGAGAGGGGGCGATGAAGACAGCCAGTCACTGGGCTGAAAGCCA
The DNA here is from genome assembly GCF_041903045.1 of Epinephelus lanceolatus. Taxonomy (NCBI): domain Eukaryota; kingdom Metazoa; phylum Chordata; class Actinopteri; order Perciformes; family Serranidae; genus Epinephelus; species Epinephelus lanceolatus. The sequence goes on along the minus strand of NC_135741.1, from coordinate 12,137,217 downwards.
TAATTAAGACAGAGGAGGACTGAGCATTATCAGCTTCCTTGAGGAAATCACAAATTACAATGTATTGTACATTCTCGTTGTTCATGCACTGAATACAATGAATATAAATAATGCATGCACTTCCACAGAACCACCGAGGACCAAATTAAAAAGAAGGCATATTTCCTTTTAGTTTACATTCAGACTTTATAGCTCACCTGTCCAAACTTTTGATAGACGACCCCAAACTTGAAATTGTTGCTTATCACATGTTCATCGAAGGTGACAATAAGTCTTGAAGCCTGTGAGAAATATAGAGATATAACAAAAAAACATTTAAGGATGAGTTCACAGTTTTCCAAGACTGGTGACCACATGAATGTCATCATTCCTCTTGTTCATACCGGCCTTTAAGCGATCTCTCGCTAACTTGCTACCAGTATAAGTGATTGGAACACAGTGTGTAGGATTTAAAGGGATATATTGGCAGAAATGGAATATAATATAATAAGTATGTTTTCTTAAGGGTATAATCACCTGAGAATAGGAGTCATTGTGTTTTCGTTACCTCGAGTGAGGTGTTTATAGCTACATAGGGAGCGGGTCCTTGTCTATGGAGATTGCCATGTTGCAATGCCATGTTTCTACAGTGGCCCAGAATGGACAAAAGAAACACTGACTCAAGATAGGGCCATTTCTGTTTTTGCATTTTTGGATTTTCACGTTGGCAACCGTAGTTACTAGGGATGCACAGTATTGGATTTTCTCAATAGGCATGGTAGTGCAATGGTTAGAATTGTCACCTCACGGCAAGAGGGTTCCTGATTTGAACCCATGGTGGGTGATACGATCCTCGGGGTAGAGGAGCCCTTCTGTGCTATCTTCCCACAGTCCAAAGACATGCAGGTTAATTGGTGACTCTAAATTGTCCGTAGGTGTGAATGTGAGTGTGGATGGTTGTCAGCTCTGTGATAGTCTGGTGACCTGTCCAGGGTGTACCCCACCTCTCGCCCAATGTCAGCTGGGATAGGCTCCAGCCCCCCACAACTCCAAACAAGAAAGCAGTTGCAGAAAATGAATGAATGATCCGATATGCTGAACTATAACGGCACATTTGGTTGATAACCAATGCCACTTTTTCCCCCACCTAATTCTAGTGATCAAGTCTCTTCTGTAGTGGAATCAACATCATGCTCTCATCACAATGGCCCACTAGCAGATGGAGACATGACACACATCGTTTTCAATGTATGTGATATTTATTCATTGTGCAAAACAAGAAAAGCACGTTGGCTGATTAATTTTAAAGCCAATATCGGCTGATACTGATAATGACATTATCATGCATCCTTAGTAGTTGTGATAAGAGTGTCAGAAAAACATTGATTCTTTAACATGAAACTGTTTTATTCATAGTTTTAAGGGGTTTAAATTGCTGGGTCTGTTTATTTTGGAGAGGAGAAGACCTCCTGGACAATGAACACTGAAGAAATTCTAACTGTGAGAAGTTGGGTAGCAATCTGCAATCCTCCCCACTAAATCCTCCTAAATCTTACACACTGCTCCTTTAAGACAGACTAAGACAGACAAATTGCAGCCCTATTGTTTAAAATCATCAGATGTGTACAACTGGAAAGGACACATACAGCAGCTGCAACAATACAAACCAAACCAGATCTTACTTTTGGATAAAGGACAGGAAAAAAACGATCCACATTGACCTCTTCACAGACGAGCTTGGGTTTAAAAAAGAGAGAGAAAATGTTAGAACATGGTTGGACACATTCCCAGCAGATAAATCTCTGCTTCATAATAACAACTCTTTTTACCTTGGCCATTTGGACCACATTGGGAAACTCCGTCAGACAGGAAATGGGGATCACATCATGGTAGGTTTTCAGCTTGGTCCTGGTGATGTCATAAAACAATCAGTGCGGTTTCTAAGCCATAAAAAGTGATGCAGCATTTCTCAGAACCTATCAAATGGGGAAGAGATGATCCGGTATGGACCATTATCAAACTTGCCCACCCTCGCCTCTCTTTGCTTTCTCTCCCTCCCTCCCTCCCTCCATCCCCCCTTCCATCCCCACCCACTCGCTGGCCTAAATAGTCCATCTGTTACACTGCTGTGGAAATGACAGTGCTGTTGACACTCTCTCAGGCTTTATGACTCTTACGATAACACCCGTGCTGGTAGGATGTGTTTATCCAGTCAATTCTGGGTATTTAGGAAAAGAGAAAATGGTTCATCCTGCATATATTTTTCCTGTTGATGGTGAAAGTGCTGACATATTTTTAAGGCTACAGTCATTACCTCAGAAGTGCAGCTTTATTTTCCTTTCTAAATTAAGCAACATTGTACTGCAGCATGTATGCATAATGTATCATTACCTGAGCATTAGACGGAGATGTTCCTGGTCACCAATCACATCGTACTTTAGCGAGAACACCAGATGTCCAAGGGCACTGTCCACTGAATAGTAATTAAAGTGTTCCTGAGGGCAGAGTACAACAAGGATACGGCCATTTGTATCTGTCACAAACAGACACGCGTGCTCCAGCCATTACCCATATCCTTCCAGTCTGAGGAGCTTTCCCTCTGCTGTTGCTCTTCTACTACAGGCAGCTCAAATTTGTTCATATTATGCGTGTGTAAGAACAGGTGGCAAAGCCTAATGCATCTTCATTAGCAGCAGTGCACGAGGTGTCAAACAGTGAGGCTGGTCGCTGGTAGTGGTTCATTCTACCGGGATTTGCTTATTGCTTATTCATTTCATTACTATAATGAGCAAGAAGTGAAATTGATTGTGAAATATTCTATGAGAGTAATGAGGCTCATTTGTGAAGGAAGGAAGCTGTTATAATGACGGCCGTCATGAGTATGACTTTGGTAATATCTCTCTGAAGACATTCTGAGTACACACCATGTAAGAAACATGTACATCTGCCTTTATGGATAAATAAACCATGTCATGTTCCTGTCATTATATTTAATTGTATGATCACGAACATGGAAATTGAACATGGGTGAAAAACTATGAACTACTTCATCTGAAAAATCCTACAACACACCACTACTGCGTTCACTTTTTTTGGAGAGAAAATACACATTTCTGCCAGTGTAATGAAAAAAAATAAATTTCAAGTCATTATATTAGGAAATTTCTTCAATATACACCCACTGGCCACTTTATTAGGTACACCTTGCGAGTACCAGGTCGGACCCCCTTTTAATTCTTGGTGTCATAGATTCAACAAGGTGCTGGAAACATTCCTCAGAGATTTTGGTTCATATTGACATGATGACATCACACAGTTGCTACCATGCTTTCATGTTGTTTTCACCAAATTCTGACCCTACCATCTGAATGAGACCAGGCAACATTTTTCCAATCTTCTATTGTCCAGTTTTGGTGAGCCTGTGTGAACTGTAGCCTCAGTTTCCTGTTGTTAGCTGACAGGAGTGGCACCTGGTGTGGTCTTCTGCTGCTGTAGCCCATCTGCTTCAAGGTTGGACGTGTTGTTGGTTCAGAGATGGTCTTCTGCAGACCTTGGTTGTAACCAGTGGTTATTTGAGTTACTGTTGCCTTTATATCATCTTGAACCAGTCTGGTCATTCTCCTCTGACCTCTGGCATCAACGAGGCATTTTCACCCAGAGAACTGCTGCTCACTGGATATTTTCTCTTTTTCAGACTGTCTTCTGTAAACCCTAGAGATGGTTGTGTGTGAAAGTTTCTGAAATACTCAGACCAGCCCGTCTGGCACCAACAACCGTGTTACATTCAAAGTCACTTAAATCCACCTTTCTTCCTCATTCTGATGCTCAGTTTGAACTTCAGCAGGTCGTCTTGGCCATGTCTACATGCCTAAATGTATTGAGTTGCTGCCACATTATTGGCTGATTAGCTATTTGCATTAACAAACAGTTGAACAGGTGTACCTAATAAAGTGGCCTTTGAGTGTAACTCAGTATGACTTATTGTCTCAAAATAATTAAGCTTCTCATTATTTCGAGAAAGTTTCCGAATATAATGACTTACAGGATCTTTTTTTTTTAATATCACACTGGTGGAAACGTACTTTCATACTTAAATTTCAGCATAACAAGCTAAATATATTTTCACAGTAACATCAACATGTTATCAAAATGTCATATTTTTTGTTTCTGCCCACATCCTGGGAAACAGTTATTACAGCAAAACATTGTACATGAAGAATCTATTAAATATCCTCCTGTTTTGGATGTAGAATTTATATTACTTAGTGGAATACTAACAGAGATTCAGTGCAAGACTGATACATATTTAAAAACAATTTTATCTGCAATATATATTTCATAAAATTTGTATTTCTGCCTTAAACCTTATGAATAAATTATTACAGAAATCACGCTCAGGCATCCACAACATGAAGAAAATCATAGGCAAAATTTAGACCATGGAGCAAATTACATTTATACATTTAGGTCAAGAGGGAATTTACCGCTACACAAAAGACGACGATGGAAATGTTTCAGTAGGGAAAACAAACATATGCATGAGCTTGTTTAATTAAGGATTGAATGTGTATTGGATTTTTGGCATCAACCGCTCTCGTACTGTTGTTCTTTTCTCTTTTTATATTGTGTGTGTGTTACCTGTGGTGTCATTTTCGAGCTTGCCTACACTGTCACAGATATTGCGTCCTCTGTTTCTTGTTTGCTTTTCAAGATGACAATAAAAAGTAAAAATCATACATTATGTAAAAAGAAATATCTCTCTCTGTGTGTCAAAGCGGCTAACCTTGCCCAGGAAGTGTTTCCGGAAGAGCATAGCTATTGTGTTACATTCCAGCTTGGTGCGGGTGTTTGGGGACGGAGGTTGCAGCTGCTCTATGTCCACTGTGTCACTCATCTCATGGTTGGTCCCTTCAATCCAGTAACCCCCAAACTGCGGCAGGAGGATGAGAGGAAAGGGGCTTTTTCTGCCCAACACCTGCCACAAAATACAAAATAACGGGTTGAGAAACAGAGCAGTGTAACTGTGAAGGTAATATCAGGACAAGAATAAAACTGAGGTGATGTCTGAGTGATGCAGACGGACTAATGATTAAAGTACTACCTCATGGACACTTGGGTATGGAATGTAGTCCTCCTCCGTCTGAAAAAAAGAGTAAAAAAAAGCTTTGTTTCCTCATCAAAGAATAAAAATAACCATGCTGTCCAACTCTGTAATCCCAAAGGACACTGATTCAGAGTAATTGCATAACTGTTATGCATTGAAAATCAGTTTGGAGACTACATAGGAATCAATTCATTGCTTGATCAAAGTATTGCCATTGTTTTAGACATTGGTGGTTTAAAATATTTTATTACACATCTTGTTAAATTCTCTGTTGCTAAGACTTCACCATGTCTCTCTGCAGAGCATCAGAGAACATGTGAGTCTGAATCCAAACCTGCTCTGTTGGTGTAAAAATGATGGCAAGGCTTGAGAGCGTCTCCCTGCATTATGAATAATACTGTGCAACTGTGCTCCCAAGTAATCAGCCTGTCTGGCAGAGCGAGATATGGCAGCGCAGTCATGAGACAATGACCGCATCATGTGAATAACACCGTGTCTCTACACGGAGAGTCGCACCTTGAGAGGGGGAGGAAAGGTGCATCTCTGCTCGTCCATCCTGTTGCCCTACAAGAGGAGAGGGTGAGATAAAGAAACCAGAGAGAGAAATCGCTCAGTCATCAACACACACACACAGGCTGCTTTTGCAATCCAAAAAGTCAACACGAATATCTTTACTCAAACACTTATTGTTGATTACACACACAAAAACAGTTTGCATAATAATCATGTCCTGAAAGACCACAACAAAAAACAAACTGAGAGAATATCAACCCTATTACATAATGACACAGTTTCCCCCAAGAGGTATGCAGCAGGCAACCAAGCAAAGTCAGAAAGGGACAGATGGAAAGACACAGAAAGAGATACATTACACACACACACGCACACACGCTCACGCACAGCAGATACCAAAAGGCAATTAAAGGATGCTAAAGAGCAGGCATTTGGGAGTGACTGAAACGTCTGTTAGCACACAGAGGAAGAGCGGTAATAAGACCCCAGGGATTAAAAAGATGCTGAGCTAAGTGACGTTCCTACACTTAAAAACACCTACTGGACCTGAGGTGTGAGAGTGTGTGTGTGTGTGTGTGTGTGTGTGTGAAAGAGAGAGGAACAAACACAGACAAAGAGATGCAGTGATGCTAAATAGGGGCTAGGTGATGGCGCCTGGTGTCACGGAGGACGATACATCACATCGATATATTGTCTGACTGTGGAGAAAACACAGTCCTGCATCACATCCCCTGCTGAAGAGGAATATTCATTTCTAAAATATTCAGATGGATGTTGTGGCCACTGAAAGCCACTATCACTGATATTCATTTTATATTCCTGAAAACAGTGACCAATGTGATGCACAAACATGATGAGTTTTGACGCGCTCCATCATAAAACTCTTACCCTGTTATGTGTGGGATCGCGTGATTAAAATAAACTTCCCCTCAAAGCCTTCAGAAACCAGGAGACATTTTCTGAGGTGAGATAATAAGCTTACAGAGCTGTCAGCCAGTGTTACGACCAGAATGTTAACAGCTGAAAAACACATATAATGCTCTGACAAATCCCTTCTGAAACCACCAGACTCAACATCCCTCTCGTGTGCAGAGCGCACAGAAGTATTGTAGCCGAGGAGACGGCCAAAGTGCTGCAGGAATAGCAAGGAGAGACACACTCACTGGTTAGTTGCTTGGTGAGTACAGCTTAGAAAGCCGAGGCAAAATATGAAAATCAACACAGCATCTTACCTGCATCTTTTCAATCATTTCAAATATATCTGGGGTCTGGAGAGAGGAGAGTGAGATGACATGTTTTGAGTTCATTTGTTTGGTTGCTAAGGTGTAATTTATTTTTACAGCAGTGAGTTCAACCCTGTCTATTACTTATTATGTGGAGCTGATCACACTCCATCCCGTGCGGAAGCCCTGAGCGGCAAGTGAGAAATAAATCTGGTGATCCATTTCCTAAATTGTCTTCTCTCGTGTGTTTATGGCTCGAGAAGAGGTGGAAAAAGGTTTTACCAGGATTATCTTTTTATGTTTTTTGTCCATCTGTGAAACAGGTGGCGACGTTTTCTGTAGTGGACTTCTAAAACATGTCAGAGTTTGAATTCATTTATCAGAAAATTGCATAAATTAGGAACATTCATGACAAAATAATGTGATAGGACAATATTAACTAGGGCTGTGCATTGGCAAGAATCTGGAGATCTGGTGATACGATCTGCATCATGATTCATTCATTCATTCATTCATTTCTGTAACTACTTATCCTCTTGAGGGTCGTGGGGGCGGGGTGGAGCCTATCCCAGCTGACAATGGGCGAGAGGTGGAGTATACCAGACTATCACAGGGCTGACACATAGAGACAGACAATTCACACTCACATTCACACCTATGGCCAATTTAGAGTCACCAGTTAATCTGCATGTCTTTGGACTGTGGGAGGAAGCTGGAGTACGCAGAGAAAAACCCATGCTGACACGGAGAGAACATGCAAACTCTGTACAGAAGGGCTATCCCCTGAGATTGAACCAGGAACTCTCTTGCTGTGAGGTGACAGTGCTAACCACTACACCACCGTGCCGCCTGGTCATGACCCAATATAGTGTGATACATAGCATTTTTTAAAAATATATTCTCAGAAAAACTGTCAAGCTGTGTGCCCTTTATGACTAGGGATGGGTACTGAAACATGGTATTCAACGGGCCCTGAGATTAAATTATCAAAGCCTCGATAAACTCCGACATTATCTGTTCTTTTGTTGATACTTTTTTTTTTTTAACTTTTTAGTGTATATTATTATCATGCTGCTCTCTGTGTTGGGGCTAAACTCCTTCACATTCACACAAACAAATAAACATACACAACGGAACGGGCAGTGAAGTCAGTGAACAGCAGAGCAGAGAGGCCGCTGTGGTGACAAAGTGAAGATAACTTTGAGATTACTCGAGTTGACGAAAACTGTGCTCCTTACTGTGAGTCCGCACGTACAATAAAACCTTTGCGAGTAAAAAGGCAAAACTTAATTACAGTATAATACAAACATAAACATGTAAATACATAGAAAGTGACATTTGAATTTGCTCTATCAGCAGTCTCTCATCCACTGCTGCTGACTGCTAGCTCGACTAATAGCGAAATATTTCAAAATAAAATGAAAGCTGCCTGTATGTCATCTCACTGTTTAGCTTAGTTTGCCACTTATCTTCAAATTGGGCTAATTATTTTAAACATAGCTGCTGGCTGAGACAAACAGCCCCTCCTCCCTCGACAAGCGTTACCTGCAGGCAGCAAGATTGACTGATGAAAACTAAAGTTAACTCAGTATTGTGATGTCAGGAATATTGTTCATATAGTGACTCTGCTGTTACTGTTGCTGGTCTAAAACAAAATTCAGTGATATTTAAAATATTCAGTGCGGATCCTGCTCTTCAATAATTCTTTTTTAAGTCAATATATTTTCTAAAAACCGATTATTTAGTCATGAAAAAGCACCAATAAGAATATCAATAGAGTACCAAACCAATAGGGAAGAGTATTACTATCTGTGTTCTTTGTGTTTAGTGATATGTTGTTACATTGAAATGATGGTTAAAGATAGATTTCAACACTGAAGGATCCAGCTGCCACAAAACTTGCATGAAAACTATTAATTAAAAACTGATACAGTATTTTTGGGAATCAATATGGTATCACAAAAGTGTATCAATATTTTCTTACACCCTTAGTATTAACTGTAGCTTTTTGGATCTTTAAAAGAGTGTGCAGGGTCTCAAGGACCCTGAAACACAACATTAAATGCTCAAACATGACTGTCCCATTACATAGTGCTGTACAGTAGGCGTTGTAGAGTTGGTAAAGCATAAACTTTATGTCAGCTGTTCCCATGACTTGCAACACTGCCACAATTAATACTTATAAAAATTAAATTAAAATGTATAATGATTATAATTACATAATTATTTTAATCATTTTACCTGATGTGATCTCTCGCCTCTCCCTTGGGTTTGTCACACTATCACACAGCCATGAGTGACAGACTGGCTTTTCCACGTCAAACACCTGCCTAATCCTTCAGATCCCAACCACAGCTGTCGGGGAATTGTCCTTGAAATCTTTACATACAAAACGTGCACCCTGACTGCTGCAGAAAAAGCCGAATTACAACAGTCCATAAAAAACGTCGGCCTGCAGTAGTAAAGTGACGGCTGAAAGGTTCAGCCAGTAAAGCCTGACAGAGTCAAACAGTTTATGTACAGAGCAATCTCGCCGTAGCTTTCAGTGTGAGTATGAGTAAAGTCCTCCACCATGCGCAAACAATAGTCTGCCACAAACCCTGAAAGTAAATAACCCCAGCTTCAACAACATTAACTAGAGATTAGAACAAGAGGAGCTGTAGTGTTGAGCTAGATTTTATCTCTGGACTCAAACAACTGCATTAGCCATAAAACTACATGTAACACAGCCCTTAAAAAAGGCATGGCTATGTCATGTTATCGGCTTGTTGACACTAAAGAGAAACACCTGATAATAAAACTAGAAATGTCCCCCCACAGACAGATATTTTTCTTCAGCGCATCACTTCAACACACAAGCAACATAAACTGTCATGCTTTGCATTCGCAGCCTTAATCTCAGTTTGGAGAGGCAGTTGTCCAGGCCTCTGCTGAAAATCCTGGTAAATTCCCTCTATAGTTTGTCATCTAGTGATGTTTCCCATCCAGCATGTTTCTAAAGTAAAGCTACTTACATGGCTGGGTTTCTTCCAGTGTGCCTTTGTCATCATCGGAGCATTGAAGTTCTTGTTATGATTTTTAGCCATTTTTAACTTTCCTCAAACCGGAGTCCTGCAGCTTCAAAAGATGTTCCTCGACTGACAACAGGTTTGGCTTAAACTCGCTCTCCGGCTGCTGCACCTTTGTTCAATCGTAGACAGCTGACTGAGTCCCACTGTGACACCCAAAGTAAAGCTGCATCCCTGCTCACAGCAACCATGACTGACAAAGAGTTGGATGACACAAAGTTGAAGACAAGATCCACAGGCTCTCCCGCTGTGTGCTCTAAACATGTAACAGCATCAGCAAGTGTCTCGAATGTCTCAGGTTGCATGTAAAGGCAGCTGCTGCTGCTTGAAGTTTAGAGCAGTAATCCTCTGACTGACGCTGGAGGTGTCTTGTCCTCTGCTGATCCTTCTTTGTCACTGTGTGGCAGTACAGGAAGAACTCCAAAACACACATCATCCACCTCTGTCTTTATCACCCTATCCTGACTTAGCCTGACAGGTGGCCAGAGGTGGAGTCCAACTCTTCTACTCATTACATGTCCTCAAATATATGGGCAGTTAACTAAGATGCAAAGGAAACAAAAGCCTTAAAAGAAATCTACATAACCACAAAAAAACTGCAGTGGAAACAAACTGGAGACAAACAGCAACCAGACATCTCATTTTAGCAGATAAAAAAAAAAAAAAACATTTTGCAGAGATGACCAGAGCGGAGGAGGTGTTGAATCCACAGGGAGCCAGGCTGGCATACAGTGCAGGTGTTAGTGCCTAGATCTCTCATAATGAGAGCTAATAGGCTTGTCAGTATGACAAGAGGCAAATTAAATGTGTAAGACCTCCTCTCAGCTCCAGCGTTCTCAGGTGCATCTCTGTGCGTCTTCACAGAGGCCATAATAACTGACCAGCTCCAAAACACTGGAGAATATCAGAACAATGGAGGGTCTTATATTTGATGCATAATACGTCTGGGACTGCTTGCACAAAACACCTTACGTATTCACCTTAAGTATGACACTTAAGGCTTAAGGGACTTGTGTAAGTATTTTTTCATTTATCACCATAAACTCAGTCATGTTGTAGAGTTAAGAAGTGTTTTTTTTTTTAACCTCGCTTTGGTTGCTAAGGTCTTTTGTGCAGCATTCTAGAGATTTGTTAAGACCAAGACAAGGTGAAAACCATAAATACTTAGGGTGAAAATTTTAAGGAAACCTTAAGGTGTTTTCTGCCACAAAGGTGTTTTAGGGTGTTTTCACACACAGGTCACAGGTGCCCCATGCACAAAAGGCTGTGTCCTTGGCTGCAGCGGTCGTGCACACAGGCACATTTAGGGGCAGTATGAGATGGCCCAGGTAGCTGCATTTGTTGGGGATGCGGGCAGCTACTGTCGTATAAAGGGAGAGAAAGTCCACATGGGGAACTTAACCTAAAAACAAAGTGTTTTACCACGGTTGTAAAGTTATTTTGAAAGGAGATTATGCATGTAACAATAATGCAAAAAGTGCCTTAAGTTGTACTTAAGTATAGTACTTGAGTAAATATATTTTGTGTATAGCAGTGTGGTTTGAATTAGGCAGTGACCATAAGACCTGGTGGGGTTAATTGCAGATTGACCTGGTTTTCGCAGGGCTCTGATTAAAGTGATACGCTCCTCTGAGTCTTGCCCCACTAAGCCCTTACCCTACAGTACATTACATTAACATGCTGTCCCTTGATGTCCCCCAAAAATATGTTCCTTTGCCTGAATTGAAATCATAAAAGTTTGAATTAAATGGGGTCACAGAGACCAGATATTAAATTTGACTGCTTTTTAACTGCTGCTGACACTCTTTAGTGTGTAAGTGTTTCCGTTTGTCCAATTACAAACCATGTGATGCATTTAGAGGCAGTTTCTCTTCCAGGATGTGAAGAAAAATGGGGGAAATACAATATGAGCCAAGTCTGGAATACCTTCAGCGATGCCTTAAGTGGCTGTATGCAAATCTATAGACAAACAGAAGTTTCAAAAATCCTCTCCTTGTGTCTGACTAATTGTAACCAGAAAGTCTGCTGCACCTACAGATGGTGTGTGCCGCAGGGATCAGGACTGACTGTTGAACAACCAAACCTCCAAATTCTCCTTTAATCCCTTTCTCTTTCCACTCCTGCTGCTCGACTCAGATCAAGTCAGATTGCGAGAAGCGTAAGCCCCATCCAAAGTGTGAGAGACCTTATGAAACCAATCCGACGAGAGTGAGACTGTATCCACTTTTAATCACCACCAAGCTCAGCTTTGTTCAGTTTCTAAGTTCCCAAAATATCCCTGGCAGGTTTTTCATGTCAGTCGCTCCTGTCTGAGATGTGCCAGAAGGTGGGCATGAAGATTCTGACAGCAAGATGGATGTGATAGGTACTGTGACAATCTAAATAGATTTACTGAGATGATTTCTTCACTTTCTGCATCTACAATCACACAAATTCAGGCCCAATCCCATTACACCCCCTTCACCTACCCTTGTCCTTACACTCTGTTTCGCATGTTCAAGTCTAGGGGTAGGATGTCCTGATTCTTAATAGGATAGAGAGGTTGGGCAAGTGTTAGGGCTACATGGCTCTCCAAATGAAGGTATTTCAGATGCAGACCTTAAAGTGAGTGTCATGAGAAATCACTGGCAAATGGCTGCACGAGCAACAAAAGAAACCCACAAATGTCTTTTCTTTCTTAATAAAGATCTAAGAATTGCAGTAATCATTTAATTACCTTAGTTTAATGGTGTTTCAATATGTTATTGTCTATTTCTTTATAACAAGAATAACAAAGGAAATCGCTAGTATGCTGATGTATTGGTAGCTAACCATTCTCAGAACCCATGGGCTGTATTCGGCGTCTGACTTCCGGCAGACGGCGACACAGCCTCTGGGGGCAGACCCCAGATTTTTTGGCATTCCGGTTTGAGGAGGCGAATTTCCGTTTCCAACTTCCGTTTATATATAAGTAAATATGCTGAACCATTGCGATGGATTCAGAGTTTGCAGTGACACCAATTATGTTCCGCCTCGTTAGTTCACCGCACGGAGTGTTTAACCTGGCAACAACTGCAGCCGACTCAAATGTGATTGATCAATATCATGCAGACTACAAACAGCCTAGCACCGGAAACCAGGGCTCTTCCGCAAGATCTCCGGGGTTTGTATATAGATTATATATAGTCTGTATATAGAGACTAGTAGCTAACTAACTAGCTAGCTGGCTAACATTATACTTTTATTGCTGATTTGTGCATTACAGTCCCACGTAATGACGTATTGCCATTTCTTAGGGTGCTTTCACATCTGCCTTGTTTGGTTCAGTTCAATAGAACTCATGTTCGTTTGCCCCCTAAGTGCAGTTCGTTTGGGCGGGTGTGAACACAGCAATCACACTCACACTGCGCACCAAACAACCGGACCAAGACCTTCTTGAAGAGGTGGTCTCAGTCCGGCTACAAATGAACTCTGGTGTGGTTCATTTGTGGTGAGAACGTGCTCCGACCTGGATCTGAACCAACTGCAGTCACATGACACATTGTTTGGGTTAAACATGAGCATGTTACAGTCCTGGAGGATTATTAATGTGCACCTCCTCCTGTACTGCCTTAATATGCACATTCAGCACATCCAATGCATCAAAACATTGTTTTCTAGTTGGAGCCGCGCCTCGTTTTCAAACTGTATGGTTTGACTAAAATGAACAATGACAGCAATATAGTCCACGATGAGCAGCGCTAAAATCAACCTGTGTAGTTGTCCCTCCATTGTGACATTAGAAAGTGTCACATTTATCTTGCAAGTGTACTCTTCTTCAGTGTTTTGTTACTTCCTGGATTTTTCCCACACGGAAATTCTGACCAGTCAAGAGCAGCTCTCTTGCACAAGGCATTTTATCTGGTTTGCTTGTAAATGCTGCCGTGGGAACACGAACCAACTCTAGGCAATTATGCAGCTTTGTAACAAAATTAGTCCCTGTTTTGGACCAAAGCAAGACAACTCTAGGTCTGAAAGCACCCTTATTCTCTTTGATGGCATACGGTGCCCAAAATTTAACCAATGTCCAGCAGCATAGTTGCAGCATGTGTTACTGTTATTCTAATATCTGTGCAGACTGACAAGGTAGGTGTATGGGTTGCTAATGTTAGCCCACAGAGCACTGCTAGTGGCCTTGTTTAATTGATTGATATTATAAAATTTAAGTTGTGAACAAATCACGAGCATCAGTGGTGTAGTGGAGGGTATACTCAGGTATACAGGGTACATCCACCTCTTTTTCTGGCAATTTACAAAATACCCACCGATCAGCCAAAAAGCCATTGGAATATATAGGAGAGTATACCCACGTCTGTCTGGATGACAATTGAACCCTACACAACAACTGATTAAACATGATTAAACATCACTGACTTTCCAATTCGTGACACATCCTCCATGACGGTGGGGGTGTGGAAGTTTGTCTTTTGATTTAAAAAATGACAATTGCTCAGACAGGCTGTATTCTGTTTGCTTTCATGGCATCAGACTTGTTAGGCTTGGATTGAGAAATTGTCGTCATCCAGCTGACAAATTCCTGCTATAAATAGATTTGTATTAATTGAATCAGGCAAATATAATCATCCCAGGCACCGAGCTCTGTGAGCTCTAATTACACAAGTTAAACAAAAGAAGACAAGGATAAAAAGCAAAGAATCACTACAAGCAGAAAGTCTGAGTCTAATACAGTCATGACAGTTTCATTACAGACAGAAGCACCCAGCAAGTGTTTCCAGACAGGAGCAGGTGTAGAGACAAGATGAGCAGAGACACCTTACAAAGATCACAGAGAGAAAGGTCACATAGAGATCTACCAGATAAGGTCAGAGGTCAGAGTGCAAACTCAAACACCCCCGTGGTCTCCTCCTACCTTGTGTAATGGCGAGCTGGTGTATGGGAGTGTAGGCTGGAACAGCTGGGGCTCTAGTGTTGCAGAAATTCTGGGGTCACTCCCATCTTGTTTCCTACAATCAGACAGATCCAAAAGAACATTCAGTCAGAAAAGGTCACTCAGTTTAAGATCAGGAGAGAAGACAACAAAAGAAAACGCCTCAGGAGATGTTGTTGGTCTCATTTAGCAGCTGAATGCATTTGTATGGACCGGTGGTCTGAGGCAATGCAACAGCCCTCAGACCAAAAACTGAGGTTTTCCTTTTTTTAAATTACTCATGAGTCATCTTCTGTGTTACTGATCCTTTCTGTTTTTTATTCATGTTTCTAGAAAGTGAAGCACAGAAAGCGGTAAAGTCTGACATTGTTTAAAGAAAATGTAACAGGAAAGAATACAGTCAAGTCAAGAACTGTCGCTATCCTCGATTTCCTCACCTGGAATCCTCTACTTTGTCTAATCTGCAGTGTCGTGGTAATTAAGGTTAAACTTGACGCCCAGGTGTTTTCCTTAATATATTCAGTCTAAGTCTAAAATGTTTTTTTATACGTGTCTAAGATAATCCATTCTCATTCCCAGGTTGTCAGTTACCGCAGCTTTGTCATGCCCTTTGGTGTCTTGGTGTCACCTCTAATACCACAGTGTTATGGTATACTTCCTCCCACTCCGTTAGGTTATATTATATTATTTGTCTGCTTGTTCATGTCTTTTTTTTTTTTACGTTCAAAACAAATATCAAATATGGTATACCAGGGTATATAAAAATCCCAAAGGTATGATTTTCAATACAGTATAAAATACAGGTGCTCTGCTGAGGCAATGTGTTGTAGTGCACAGCCCCCGCACCAGAGGTCAGTCTCTACTGGTGTAACAGGGAGCTAAGCGGGGAAGATAGCGACCGCTAGTGGTTAGGATAACGTAATAGGAATGTAAACAGCTGGGCTACAAGAGCAGAGAAAGACTGCAGGGAAAACTGATAAGAGCCAGCATATTTTCAGATCTAACTCGATGAATTAAGAGTAATCATATGTTGTTAGGCTGTCGGTGGCCAGCTGGAGGATTTTAACATATCATTACAAGACAATTTCATACATGTTATATTGAATTCTGTCCCCAGCAGCCCAGCTTTTACAACACATTGTCACTCCCACCTCCTCACATATCAATGTTTGGTCTTGGCCCTTCACATCCAGATACTAGATGAAAGGTACCCTGGGTGCATTGGTTGTTGACGTTCTGGGATACCGTGTCAAGCTATGCCTGTTACATGGATTGTCTTCTTTCAAAATACACTTCTGTTTTCACAGGAAATTTACCATTTACATGCAGTGTCTTTCCAAAAAAAACAACACACTACTTAAAGTCCCACTGATCGTCACACACCTGAATGTGTGAAATTTGTTCTCCGCATTCGACCCATCCCCTGAGGGGGGGTGAGCACCAGCGGTGCCGTGCTCGGGAATCTTGTGGTGATCTAGCCCCCCCAATTCCAACCCCTCATGCTGAGTGCCAAGCAGGGAGGCAATGGGTCCAATTTTTATAGTCTTTGGAATGACCCGGCCGGAGATCGAACCCACAACCTCCCAGTCTCAGGGCGGACACTCTACCGCTAGGCCACTGAGCTGGTTGCGTTGGTACAACACCGCAAATTGACTTTTTTTTTCCTCCAACAACTAATACACGTGGTTGGATTTAGGAAAAAAAGAACGGGGTTGGCTATATAGTCTTATGGGATGCCAACACTGCTTTCCTGGGTGAAAGCCGGTGTTTGTTGGACCCATCCACCACTTCTCCCACCCACCCTACTCAGACTTTTGCCAGCATAACTTTTGTTCTTGTCCCGCCATGTTTCCCCCTGATGCCGTCGAGTGCCATTAAGCTATAAATGCGACCGGCCGTGTACCATGCTGACATCAAAGGATGGCTTTTTTTCTCAGTGTCTGACACTGCAAGTCACTGATTTCAAGTGGATTTCAATGACTTTAGCATGAGACCGGGTTGGCTTTTACCTTATTTATTTATTTTTTTTTTTTATGTATTTTTACACAAATACTGTCATACACCCTATACCCAAGTGAAATGTCAGGAAAGTATGAAAATATATGTACCTACCAAGTCTAGCATTTGTATGAGATTCACCAAGCTTTCAACTAACTCCAAAAAAAAACATCTGTGACAATATTAATCTCTCAGAGCAACTGACATAGTTTAAAGAGCGAAAAAGAAGGTGTCTGTTGTATGTCGGGGTGGATGGATGAGTCAAACAAACATAGGACTTTGACCCAGGAGATTGCTGTCTGTGTCCCGTGTGAAACCCAAACCATGATCTTTTCCTAAATCTAACCAAGCACTTTTGTTGCCTAAACCTACAGTAGTTGGATGCCAAAATGCATTGATCTAGGGACATACATGTTATGTCTGACACTTCCAGTAAATCAATAAATGATTTCTTTGCTGTTCCCAAAGGACAAAAGACATCAAATCATATTCCTCTGTGCAGGTTCCCCATTTCTTTCAGAACATCAGCTGCTATTCACAAACACTTCAGGGACCGAGGGATGTAATACCCATACTTTCACATTTATTCAAACAGAGCATCTCTCTTCTCAAACCCAGGAGAGTAACACACTTCTAATGCAAAACCCAGCAATGCTACTTTCACACATCTCCGTGCTATAAACTCAATATCTCTACCAGCATGGCTTTATCCCCATAGGATCACTGATCAATAATCCCCGCTGATATGGTGCCCTATTGACACTGACAACTAGCCAATTTGCACAGCAGGCTTTCAACTTATTTGATGAATTCAATCAATTTTAAACACACAAAGTGATCGACTGGTGAAGATGAAATGCTCTCGAGGCCGCCATAATGCAAAGTGAAAAATATACATTGCTGTTTGTGATGATCAAAGAAAGCTACAGCAGCCACAATGAAATACGTATCATATCTCAATATCAACAAGGCGACGTGCTCTCCAGCTGCCAAAAGGCACCGAGCCCCATAGGCAGAGAAATATCATTCAATAACTCAATGATACAACAGTATCTTGACCCCGGAAAACTAATCATTTTCCGAAGAGATAGTATGGCTGTCTGTGCTGACACAGTAATTAGTTATGTATGAGCCAGTGCATGAAGCTGTGTTGGTCTGGTGCTGAGGATGTAGATAAGACAAACAGCTGCTCAAAAGGGACAGTGACCGAAATGGAAATCTGCTTTCAGAGTGCACTCGGATCAAATATAGGTGAAGGAGAAAATAGAGAGCGTGAATCATTAACACACAGCGCTGCCTGCTATGACACAATGAGTCCAGTGAATCTTTAATCAAGAAAAGTCCGGCATCACCTAAATAAATTGTGAACAACTGTAAACCTTTTCTCAGCAGAATCAAATAAACATGAACAAGGCGAGAAGTCCCGGCAGGAGCTCTCCCATGGGAGAGCAGGATACAGTGGGGCATCAGCTGCTCTGAACTCTTAATTAGAACTGATGCACAATAGATGGATGCAGGACACACACACACACACACACACACACACAGATGGACCATGTGTGAAGGAAAATGCTTTCATTTCTAACAGTTGGTTTAAAGATATAGATGTATTACATATATCTAAAAATTGAGATAATACTTGTGTGTTGTATGCACAAAACACAGTATATAATAACTACAGCCTGACATAAATTGGTGGCAAGATACTCCATCTATACTCAACTCCAGCAACATCAAAACACACATCAGAGTAAAAGTGACACAAGAAACGTCCACCACAAACTCACCCTCCATCACAAGCATGTTGTGCTGCACACATTATATACTGCTGTTCACACACACCTGCCCTTTCTGCGTGGCATTACCACGTAAGCCCTCCTGCAGATCAGTTTGCATCACTAAGCCACAGCTTCATCCCAACAACACCACAACAAATTACATAACACACCCCAGCTGGTTAGCGATGCACCACAGAAATCAGCCGTGTGAAGAAGTCACAGCGTGTCATCTGAGCGAACCTGATGTCCTGTGTAGAGCGGAGGAGCAAACTTAACTCACACAGAGGCAGCTGGGCTCTCCCTGGGAAGTCCGGACAGTGACCAGCACTCTGGCAGATGACTCACTGTCTACGCTTCTCCTCTGGTTAAGCTCCCGTCTCCCTCCCTCTCTCTTTCACAGTTATCTCCTCTCTCTCTTTCTCTGCGTTCACTCTTCTCTCTCTCTCTCTCTCTCTCTCTCTCTCTCTCTCCAGCTTTCACTCAGCTCACTTGCTGCTTCCCGTCAGTCGTTCACCTGCTGGCCTCACTCTCAGCTCTTAAGAGTGCTGCACACTCCCAGTGAGCATCCTCATCTGCTGCTGATTCTCCTCCCTCACGCTCTCTCCTCCCACTCAGTCTCTCATACACACATATGCGCTCTTTAGTTGTCACTTCCTCCATCTCCACCCTCTTTGTCTGCTCTTAAGCTCACACATGCATGATGTGGTGTCCAAAATCCTGTACTCTGAACCAGGCACCCACCCCCAACCACCACCACCACCGCCACCCTTAACCCCTTCAAAGCAGGAGACCCTCCCCCCCTCTCCACCATGTAGGGAACGACTGAAGTCTGCCGCTCAGAAAGGGAAAGCAAAGCAGGGCTGGTTAGGGTAACGGGGGTTGCCTTAAATCCCCACACTGCCTCACAACGAGCCAGCTAGGGCTGTTGCTGTGGCAACCACATCAGCTACACACGTAAAAAAAATAAATAAATAAATAACACCCACATTCAAATTCATGTTCATTATGTTTTGACTTGAACAAGGTGATTATGTCCAAAACTGAGCTCCCAAAGGTGAGCAGGCATTGCAGCATCCTTAATGCTCATTGTGCAGCATGAGAGAGGATGTGAGGGAAGCTTTTTAATTACTGTAATGAGTCTCATTCAATCCCCAGTGAACATGCGGGTTTTCTCCACTAAGCTACTATCCGCAGCTCCCAGCAGACCACTGACTAATGTCACCAATACCGCCTTTTTCTGCTAAATCCCTGCCAGACAATATTCTAAGCAGCAAGAGTGTCGACTCATCTGTCCAGCTTCTGAATGAACAAGTATGTACCTAACACTAAAGTGTGTGTGTGTGTTTTTGTGTGTGTGTGTGTCCTGTATGTGTCAGATATGAAGAGATAACAAGGGATTACAGCACTGTCCTCACACTACACCATTAAGAGCTGTGTATTGTGAGAAATAAAACAGATAATCCGCTCACTGTCCAAAGCTTAAAAAAAACTGTATTATATCATTGGACAAAAATTTAATATTGTCCAGATTAGCAGTAATTTGCAGAGACATCCTGCTGTAGTGGGACAATAATCTCTCTCCGGCCCCCTTTTAAACCCTTGAGCAAAGACTGCAGATGTCATATGTGGTTTAATTTATTTTCAGAATTGCTCAGGAGCAGTGGGTGTGGGGTTAAAAACGCGTCATGGTTGTCTGTGAGGGCTTTTGTCAATAGTGCTTATAGATAAAAACACATTATCGGATAAGAGCAGCCAGATTTGGTGTGTTGAGTGGTGTTTTGATGCGGATCATTGCAGCTGGTTCCTATCAAATCAAAGCCACATGCGGTCAGACTGGCAGCCTCACTGACGACTCGACACTCCTGTATGCTGACGAAATAATAATTACAGCAGAAGAAGAGGAAAATCCGGAGCCATGCGGGGCTTCATTTTTGATCTCCTGTGAGGAAAGATAGTTGGTTTTAGTCGCTCCAATGTCCTTTGCAGAATCCCACAGTAAATCCCTACCAACCGGCCCCTGCTGCCAGGGATTCCCATCCCATTATGGTGGTGAAATGGCCTGCGGTCACTCCCCTCTCCCACCCCCATCCCTCATCCTCTGATCATTTCTGCTCTCCTGAAATTTCCTCATCTCACACTCTCACTTTGCCTCTCACACTTGCAGCTTTATAGCAGCGGCTATTTCTCAAACCAAGACAAGTTTGATAATAAAACAAGACACATTGAAATAATGAAATAAGTAGCTGGATCCTAGAATCCAAAACGATTAGCCAGATCAAGATTCAGTAACTGTGTTCATCAAATTTCATTAATACATTTAAATTTATCCAAATTTAAATGAAAGTTCCCTCTGATTCAAACTCATGTTGTTGTGCTCAACAAAATCAGCCCAGCAAGCAGCTACAACTGTCCTTTGTATGGTGTGTGTATGGGAGGGTGTGTGTGACCAGCCAGTGACCCCGCAGGGCAGTTAAAGGTTTCAGACTCCAATCACAGACACATTATATACCAGCAACATGTCAGAGGTCTCCAGAAAACAAGATGGCTGCTGTTGCTGAAATATATATGAATGGTTATTTATGCATGACCATGGAGAGTCTCCTACAGGTTGAGATGTAATTAGCAGTGGTTGACCTCAGGGGGGAGATCGGGACAGGGGGGCAGGGAAGTGCAAACAACACTGAGCCGCAAGAGTTGGCTGAGAACAGCACGGAATTAATGAGCTATGTGATGACTGTACATGAATGCAGCGTTCCAGCAGAGTTTACTGTCCGCACAAAAGTAAGAAATAATGAATGTAAGATAGATGTTGTAGATTTTGGATATGGTAATATCTTAAGTGTTGTCTTTTCCTGGTTTAAAAGGCTGCATTACAGCAAAGTGATGTAATTTGTTGAATTTACAAGACTGTTTAGCTGCTCTATTATTTGCCTTTACCCACTTAGTCTTTATATCCACATTATTTATGAGTATTTATTAAAAATGTTGTGTAAATTTTTTTGTGAAAACACTAATAGTCAGCCCAACAATATTGTTGCAATATCTCAACACATTCTCATCCCAACTTGTCAAATACCAACATTTGGTCAGTAGCCCTACACATCAAAATATGGCGCATTAAGTACCAACACATCCTCACTCCGACCTCCACATATCAACATTTGGCCATGGTCTTTCCACCTCAAGATATGACGTGCAAGGTGCCCTGGGTGTGTTGGTTATAATGTTCTGGAATGCTGTGCCAACTTTAGCCTGTTACATGCATTGTCTGTTTTCAGAATACACTTCCGTTTTCATAGGAAATGTACAGTTTGCATGCAGTCTCTTTCAAAATAAACACACTATACGTCGGTACAGCACCCTGGACTGATGCTTTTTTAACCCTGGACTAATGCACATGGTAACATTTAGTCAACACACACATGTGGTTGGGTTGACATGGTTGGGTTTGGAAAAAAGAACAGGGTTTGGCTGCAAATGGGAAGCAAAATTTGGTCTCCCGGGTGAAAGTTGGTGGTTGTTGGACAACTACCACCCCTCCAACCCACCCACACTACTTGGTCTTTTCACCCTCTTAACTTTCGCTGTTGTCCTGCCATGTTTCCCCCTGATGCCCTAAAAAATAATGGCTACATATCATGCTGATGTGAAAGGACAGCTTTTTTCGTCAGTGTCTGATGCAGAAGTCACTGACTAAGCGCTGGTTTTTGATGACTTTGGAGTGAGACCTGGTAAGTACCCCTCCGCTGTCAGTTTTGGACGTTCAGGGACAGCATGTCAATTTATGCTTGTTACATGTGTTGTGTCTTTTCAAAATAAACTTCCATTCTCACAAGAAATTTACAGTTTCTGCTCGTTAATTACATACAGTCTTTTTCGAAACAACCTCAAAACACTGGTTCAACACTTCGTTTTTAGGTTTACTTCCTTTGGTGTAGGCAACAAAAGTCCATAGTTAAGTTAAAAAAAAAAATATCAAGGTTTGACTTAAAATAAGAACGGCGTAGCATGCCATACATACTAGCACGCTACGTTTCCAGTAAAAAAAAAACCCAACTCGATTGACTTTGTGATTTCACACAGGACACTAACAGCAGGCTCCCAGCTGAAAGTCTGGAGTTTGTTTGACCCCCCTCCTCCTGCCTGCCTTTTACAGATTATGTTGCTGTTTAAAATCCAGTAGTTGCCTGCAGCATCACAAACAGCTGCCTGGTACATATCACATTGCTGCTAAGGGTGCCTTTGTGCCTCAGTGTTGGTCGCCGGAGGGCTATTGATCAAGCATCGACATTTGACAAGATGGAAGTGCAAATAGGCTGAATATCAGTATTGAGGGATCTGGTCACAAATATCTTGATTTCTGGTTTTCTCCATATCAGAGTCCTGATGTAAAAATACATTTTTTTTTTAGTACCAGGTTTTCATTTTCATAAATGTCACAGACTGTGCTATTTACTTTGTCAAAAATGAAAATGTCTCTTGTCAAATCATTAGACTTTATCCCTTGAACTACCTGGATGAAAATATTTTTGAGCCACTCATCACACTCATCTGTGACTAAAGATCTGAGTCAATCAAATATTGCTCCTGCAGCAAAATGTTGGGTGTAGGAGGTCTGCCGGTTCTCCTGCTGCTTCCAGATTTGTTAAAACCCGCCTCCAGTCGCTCTTAAACAAATTCTCTGTGTTAATCAAGCCCATAGTTTGTTTGCAAGGCAAAGCAGGAGTGCCAACTGCTTCCTAACTTTTGAAGAAACTTTACATCCCCACCATGATTTCTCTGCAGACTGCCTGAGCCCCACTGTGACTGTGATTGTGACTGGTTTGATAATCATGCCTAATCATGTTCCTGTTTAAACAGCCCAGCTGGGTCGGGCAGTGACAACAAAGGCACAAAGTAAACATAAAATAATGCTCATGCTTGTCATCCCGACCCAGAGTATTTATTCTTGTTCTTTTTTTATGGAATTAAAATAAAATTACCAGTGTGTTGATATAATGGAACCACAGCAGCTTCATTAACAATGAGAGCTGATCGTCTATGAAAAATAAGAGTCTACAGCCATGCTAGCTGCTCTGCTTGGCTGCACTGTACTATGACTAAATGCTAACTTCAGCATGCTATAATACGTTCACTGAAAATTTTTAATGAATCAATCAATCATTTGTCACATGGAATCATTCAAGGTCAGCTCGATCAACTTGTGCACTGTAACTTAGTCCTTTTTTGCCTCTTCTTGCACTGCTGCTTTGTAACTGTCCATGTTTTTAAATGGTTCTGTTAATCCATGGTGTCTGGCTGTGGAATGATTTAACTCAATGGTTCTCAACTGGTGGGTCGCGGTCTAAAAGTGGGTCCCGGATCCATTCTGAATGGGCTGTGAATGACTCGTGAATGTGTCAACTTTGAAGAAAACACACTTTACTTTTAAGTACAGTGAATTTCCAGCACAGACCTTTTATTTTGAAGTACCATTTCCTGCGGCAGAAAGAGTGCCTAACGGACAGCTACTTGACAGAGACAGCAAACTAGCTCAACGATGTGGCTGAATGCAAGTAGGGCGTGGACCTTGAGTCGTGAACTAATGACAATGGAGAAATCTGGACCCTGTTGCTGGACCAGTTGGGAACTACTGATTTAACTGTAGTTTTGGTTACAGTTACCGATGCCATCATTTATGTTAACGGTGGTGTCCTGGATCGTTCTTTACATTTCGCATCACCAGGTGAATGTGTCTTGGATTGTTAACATATCTGCACCTCAACGAGATGGATGCAGGAACAGGACAGCATCTCACATTCCCACTGTCACACCAGTCCTTATTCACCATAAACCACGCGGCTCCTCTCCTTCTCTCACTAGAGTCCTCTGCTCTGTCAGATCGGCATATGGGAAATGGGTTACCTGGTTGAATATTGCTGTCCAGTATTTAGCCAAGTTTTGGTGAAACAAAGGATTTTACAGTTCCTGATGATATCCCGTTAGAAACTGATGCAGCATGGAGGTTGTCTAGTTTATTATCCATCGCCTGTACACTGGCTAGCAGGAGGCTAGTTCAGCTGGTGCCCATCTTCTCCATCTTTTCCTTGATGTTTACTGATGTTTACATTTGAAAACCTCAACCTGGCTAGCTGGCAGAAGTCAGCAGGAAGAGAGTTTACAGACTGGTGAGTTTATTTTGTCATCTTGATGACTCGCAGCCATACGCCACCACCGTCCAATGGCCGCCACAAAAAGCACCACCAACACTTGCAAAACTGACATAAGATTTGACCAAAATTAAGCAGAGCTGAGAGAGAGGGGACTGGAAACATCAGCGCCTTGCTGCTGTTTAATATTTACCATGTTCACCTTAGTTCTGCTTGTCAGGCTGCAAACATTTTGTTACAAATCACATTTTGACCTGACGGTGGCACTAGATGAAAGGTTGAGGACATGAATTTCATCCCAACCTTAACAAAAATGTTGGAGATATTTCAAGAAAAAAGCAAAAGTGCCAACATGCTGGTGGTGCCAGAGTAAAAGTCAAGTGATCATCAAAGACAGTGGGATTCTTTGAACAAATTTTCATGGCAATTGATCAATCCATGCTCCTAAAGCAATAAAAGAGAAGAGGTTAAACTGTATTGAAATAACTTAAATGGATACTGCTCATGGTCTTTGAGTAATACAACCCTAATCCCTCGCCTCCTCGTCAGCATCCACCTACTGAACCAGAGCTTTGACCTCAATTAATTTATGAGCACCGTTGACAATCCCCAAACACAAATCATTTAATAGGCAAGCTGTTTATAATGTGTGTGAAAATGTACTGCAGAGGTCAGACATAAGGCATTTAGCCGTACCTCTCAGTGATCTTGTTTCCCCCTGTGTCATATTATATTGTGGCGATGACACTGAAGAGCGCCGATATTAGGAGCCGACCTCCCTGTTGGATTTTTTTAAAATTTGTCATAGAGTAGCAACACCTGCTGCCTCGCCTACTGACAGTCCTCCAACAGCCAGTGATATGAGGAGCACATGTGCAATGAATTACCACACAGATAGACCCTGGAATTGCCCTCCTTTCAGGGTCACCCTTCCCAACCCCCCCTCACACTGACCTGAAGCACTCAGACAAATGGGAGGATGATTGTCTCTGCTGTGAAACCATTTCTCTGAGCGGCGCTTATATGAATTACTTACTGCCTTGTGTGTACGTGGCTGCACTGTGAGCCTCAAAGGGCAGATTTTCCACATGAAAAAATATGATTTCCTCTCCCAAAAAAATGGTTTACTTTGGTAAAAGTTTAGCTACACATATACTTTATGTGCCTTTTGAGGAGTAGTGGAATGTATGTTTTTAAAGTAGTCGTTCGACTTTATTTTGCAGTAGCTTGCTGGTAGTTCAACTACATTTATTTTTTCACAGTCATTCGGTTAATTAAAATATTTTTTGCTGAAACTGTGAGCAATCTGGGGCTATAAAATTAAAGGAATTCTTTTTTATTTTTATTTTACCATTGCTTCTCTGCTGTAATTGAATGCACAAAACAAGGACTGAAAGCTAACCTGGAAATCCAGCAAATTCGAATTTGCTCTGCACGGGGATCTGGCCCCGACGAGCAGAGCCTGCTGAATCGCCATCGGACCAGAGGTGGGGTGGGCTCTAGGCAGGCGTAACATGATGAGGACAGCACTGCGCCGTAGGAGTCGAAAAGTTAACAGCCAAGATGGCAGCTGCCGAAGGACTGCGTCCATTCAATTTAGCTTTGGAAGAAATGCTAAGCCAACTACACTTATCTTTTTCCTTGAGAGAGGAACAGAAGACTGCCCTAGGAGCCTTCGTTTCCAGGAAGGACGTTTTTGCTGTTTTGTTGACGGGATACAGCAAAAGCAGTTAGCCCCACTGTTCGGCAAACAAATGGGGCTTAGTGCAATGAATACATCACCTTGTTTTTTGCTCTGATTGGCCATCGTGCTATCCAATTGTATGCGGTGGCATTTGAGATGCCTCAGTTAGTGCCGCCCCTTGGGTAGGAAGGGTGTATTGGTGAGGGCCAGACTCAAAATCTTTCAAGATTTGAGTCTGGATTTCCAGGCTAGGCGTACACCACTTCCCATGCTAAAGTTGTGATCGATAAAAACAGACTTGATGGAAGAAACCCATGCTTACCAACATTTTGGAGACAGGACATTGGCGATGCAGATGGTGAGGTGGAAGCCTCATTGTGGAAACTGTAGAATATTTTTTGGCGCACTTCATTTTTGGCTTTTGTCTGTACGTACATTTTTTGTATGGGTCCTACTCATTGCTTTATAAATGACACCCCTGGTCTCTAGTTTCTGAAGGCAGGTGTCTGACTGACTGATGGACATTATATACCAAACCAAAACTTACATTCCTTACACTTTCCCATGAAAAGCGGGGTATTTTGGGTTTTTTTTTATTTATTGTTGTTTATAACCTGTGAACAAGTGGGCACTTGATTGCCACTTAACTGAGTAGCATGATAACATGGACACTGTCAATTCGATCACATTTTTTACAAAGTAGTTTGAACTTCTTTTTCTAAGTGGCTGTAGTTAAAGGTCCAGTGGGCAGGATTTAAGGGGACATGATATAATATGTATGTTTTCTTTAGAGTTTAATCACCTAAAAATAAGAGTCATTGTGTTTTCATTACCTTAGAATGAGCTGTTTATATCTGCATAGGGAGCAGGTCCTTGTCCACAGAGTCTGCCATGTTGCAGTGCCATGTTTCTAAAGTAGCCCATAATAGACACACCAAAGACTGGCTCTAGATTTTTGCATCCAACAACGTAGTTAAAAGCCCCGCTGTGACAAAAGTTTCAGAAAAACACTGCTTTTTAAACATGAAACCGCTATATTCACTTTTACCGGTTAAAATCAACTGGTCCATTTGTTTTGGAGAGGAAGAGACCTATGCAGATAATTTGGCTTCCAGTTAAAAACTCCTGAACATATGGATGTTAAGTTATCAGAGAAAACAGGTGAGCACACATTAGCAGGTGTGTTTTTACTGGTTTAAATAGCCTGGTCCCTTTGTTTTGGAGAGGAAGAGACCTCTACAATGAATTCTGAAGGAATCCTAAGCGGGAGTTGGCACATGGGAGAAGTTTCAGCTGGTTGCAATCTGCAATCCTCACCGTTAGACATCACTAAATCCTACACATTGCTCATTTAATGAAACTAGATTTCTCTCAAGGGTAGCTTTACTGTGGTTCAGCTTCTTCCAGTGTGGAATACCTGGTAGCTCCCCCAACACTGTATATGTAACATAACATTTCAGCTTGATGTAGGTATTTCATTTTCTGTGTGAGAGGGAAGTAACAACAAAAAAAAACCTTCTCCAGGACTTTCCCTGATCTGTTTTGGAAAATGCAAAAACCTTCTGAGCCTTTTTGTCTGATAGCTATAAAAGTCACCGCTGCCACAATCAGACTTAAGCAAATATTGGAGGAAAAAAAGCAGATAAGTCTGAGAAGCTGTTTGTTCCCCAGGGAACTGAACCTCTAAAAGTCCTTTTAGACAAACAAGATATGGAAATCCTTCTCAGTAGATCTTATCAAGATACCAGAACAAACCAACTGTTTTTTACTTGAAGGCATGAGCACATGATGTACAACTGTATTCAGGGGAAGAATAGAAGATACTCTAACAAAAGGCTGCACAATCAAATGCTACATTCTAGGAATAATAAATAATAAAACATCTGTGGGATCTGATGCATGAGGAGGCTCCTTGATGGGTTCTCTTGAGCCCACACCTCTCCTGACAGCTGGCTATGCTCAGTATGCATTAAAAGGCCAGGTATAGCAGGTGTTTGTGAATAAAGCATGTTCACTCTACCAGTAGGTCCCGATTTTCAGCGTGCTTATCTCTCACAATGTCACTGTCCAGATTTCCTTGGAAACACGCCGCCTGGGGAAATCACAGCCATGCAGATGTGCTTTTCAACAACAGGGAGTCACTGCAGGATCATTGTGTGCTCTTTTGTGCTCACAGCTACTAGTGTACTCAGTGGAACTTCATACAGTTTGATTTATGAAGCAAACATTTCTCCTATCAATCAAGACAACAACAACCACAATATGACCATGCAAGAATTTCCTCTCCCATGGGAGAGAAAGACCAAGAGGAAGGCAGGGAACAAAAAGTCCTTTTCTTCCCACTGGCTTACCACACCATCCTCAACATGACAGATGTCAGTAAACAGGCCCCACAAGGGACATACACATCCTTACATGTATACTCAGGGACATGGATGGAATAGTGAACAGGCTTACTGGGCACAGCAGGCCCAGGGGCCTACTCTGGCCTTTATAGTTTTTTACAGTTGTTTACGCACTAAAATGAAAATTTTCACACAATTAACAGCTCTTTACACTCAAGAAGCAAAACACCTGTCCATAGTTGCACAACAATAAGCACAGACTCAGCTTCACACTTTTTGCAAAACATTACACACAGTGATTTGCAAAACTCTACACGCATTATCACACCTTAGACACAGATAAGGATTGTGAGGTTACTTCCTTCTCATTACAAAGCACCTGCTTGCCAACGACCACACTAATGAACGAATTGGATAATCACATCCACCTGGTGTGGAAACACACAGGTGCTTACTGTGAACCAAGTGGACCACATGCAGTACATTGTCGTTTGGGACATCTGCTCTGGTCCACAATTGGTTCCATGAGCACCCTGAATTTGCAGTCTTATACCTTCCACCATACTCCCCATTCCTAAACCCAATAGAGGAATTTTTATTTGCCTACACTTTACAGTAGTAAGAAAAACTACTATTTTGTTCTGATTTTCATTGTTGATCTGTTACTATAACTGAGTATGGTAAGAAATAAATATTTTCAGTCTGCAGCAGTCTGCAATCAGTGTTGTGTTTGTTTGTTGTATTTGTGTACTTTCTCTGTATACCTCAAAGTAATCATGAAGAATGTTTACAAATGTATTTTGTATTGATCACTGTAGTGTGTAACTGACTGCAATAGTGTCTGATCATTTGAAGACTGTGTTAGTGAGATGAAAACAAAACAGCATTTTTATAAATATGTGTATATGTTTTGACTGAAGTGTGTCATTTTGCAAACAATCTAGGAGTTATGCAAATTGAGTGTGGTGTTTGGATAATTGTGTGAATATTTTGAAAAAAGGAGCCCTGTTTTCAAAATTGCTTGTAAACAATTGAGAAAAACTGTAACTACAAAATGACACTCAAAGAGACATGTACAGACCAGGAAAAGACTCAAAATGACCAAAATAAAACATAGAACAACTACAAAGAGACCAAAATCAGCTGTAAAGAGATGAAAAACAGCTGCAGAGACTCAAAATGACTACAAAAAGATATCAACAACTACAAAGAGACTCAAAATGATCACAAACAGACACAAAATGACTATAAAAAGATGCAAAACAACTGTAAAGAGACTCAGCAATACTACAAAGAGATGTAAACAACTACAAAGAGACTAAAAATGACTGAAAGAGGCACAAAGCAATCACAAAGAGACTCAAAATGACCACAGACAAACACAAAATGAGTACAAAGAGACACAAAACAACTATAAAGAGATGCAAAACAACTGCAGAGACCCAAAATGGCTGCAAAGGGATGTAAACAGCTACAAAGAGACTCAAAATCACTGATAGAGGCGCAAGGTAACTACAAAGAGACTCAAAATGACCACAAGGAGACACAACACAACTACAGAGAGATGCAAAATGACTACATGCAGATGCAAGACAGCTGCAAAGAGACTCAAAATGGCTACAAAGAGGCAAAATAACTATAAAGAGACTCAAAATGATTACAAAGAGATGTAAATAACTATAAAGAGACTCAAAATAACCGCAAGGAGACATAAAACATCTACAATGATATGCAAAACAACTACAAAGAGATGAAGAACAACTGAAAAGAGAATAACAAAGAGATAGTAAAGAGCTACAAAGACACTAAAATGACAAAAGAGAAACAAAACAGCTGACCTGAAACGACCACAAACAGACACAAAGCAACTACAAAGAGATGCAAAATGACTACAATGAGATGCAAAACAGCTGCAAAGACTCAAAATGACGACAAAGACACGACTACACAAAAGTTATAAATGACTAAAATAGGAGCAAAGCAACTACGATGAGACACAAAATGACTACAGAAAGTTATAAAACAACAGAGAGATATGTAAGGACTACAAAGAGACACAAAGCAACAACAAAATAGACTAAACATCTGTAAGGCCTGTGTGTCTGTCTTCTATAGGAGAGGTGGTGGGGCCTTCTGCATGTGTGTTTCCTTGTCTCATAATCCACTCATGCGCATACTCAGGGATATACCCTTCCACAAACATAAGGAATAAAGACTCTGGCTGCCTCTCCAACACCTGAAGCCCTGTCTTCTGAAGATACTGCAGCTGCAAGAGACTGTCTGAGGGCAAAGCAGCGAACTTTAAACGAGCTGGCAGAACAACTTTACCACTCAAACAGCTTTAAGAATCAGATAAAGCAAAACAGGGACGTCCTGTCAGAGCTGCCTGGCGTTCATCTCAACCTTCAACAGCCTGCTGTCATCCGAGCTTTATGTTTTTCAAGACATCTTGTGCCAGTGCTGGATGGTGCATGACACGTTCGGATTTGGATTATTGAGACGGATAGAACCAGGGGCAACCTTGTCACTGCGGTGCTATATTTGGTCAGACAGCAGGAGACTCACAGTGAGACAGTGTAGTCTGATCTGGCTTGACAGTTTGCTCTCCCACCATGTCCGCTCCTCCAGACAACGCAGCTTGACACACACAGATGAGCGTGCACAGGCAAACTGACACTCGGCTTCCCGCATGGCGGTGGGAGCATGTGCAGATGAGACAGACAGATGATGATGCAAAGAGACATCTCTTGGGAAATCAGAGAACACAAACAGAGGAGTGTGCACAGTGACACCTTGTAAGTATTTATGGGCAGACACAGGACACAAAGGATGAAACAGGAATTTAGAAAGCATCATAAAAATAGAACGATATTATTGCATCACACAATTCGGAATAAATAGCAGGGTCATTCAACAGAGTTTAAATAATCTGTTTTTGGAACGCATCACCCACTGAGCAAAACAACAGATATTTGATCACCCTAAAACACACATACACACTCACACCCGTCTCTGTCAAACCTGGTACATGAGGAAAAGTCTCTTGAGGACCTCAGGTTGCCAGTTTATCCAACTTGAGGTCCAGTTTATCAATAATATCATTTTAATCATTAATAATAGGACCATTGCAGTCTGCACCTGAACTATATGCACTCATAACTTTTTACCAGCAGAGGGCAGAGGGCAGGGCAACCACAACCATCCAACACTGCTGTGCACCTCTGCTCAGATTTAAATATCCCCTTCAGACACATTTTAAAACATAGCAAAACATAGCGCAGTAGCATCCACTAAAGTTGCAAGCTCTTTTTCCCAGGAAATGCTCTGAAGTGCAGCCGACTTTTTCTCTGCGGAGTTCTGGATACAACTAATATTAATAATAATAAATCTGAGGATAAGTAATGTGACTGCCGCCAGCGCCACACTGAGGCATGTAGACGAGGGAAGCACTTCCTCATGACATCACGTACTAATCCTTTAGTTTATTTGGCTTGCTGCTTTGTTATTGGCTTTTCTTCTCTGCCTCAGATTGGTTACGTTGCATTTCTTGATGTGTCTCTAATGTGTCTTGCCCATAGACTGTATATGGATATGCAGTGGACACTGGAGAAATAGACACAACAAGGGCCAAGAAAAGAGCTGAGACAGTATTAAGAAGGAAGAGAGGAGAGATTTTTTCAGGACATGTTTAATCTGGATCTGTTATTTTTATTGTTTGTATTATTGTCCTTTATTTATTATGGTTTTATTGACTGAAAAAATATATTTTGGAATTCTGTATATGAATTACTGACAGAGCCAGATAGCCGACTGACAGAAGCCAAGACAGAGAAATGCATTAAGTAGGAAGAGGACACAGAAGACAGAGAGAGCAATAGGCCAACTGATGATGTCATGTTATTGGAGGACATGTTCAAATGTCACAAAGCCTTCAAAAAAAAGAAAAAGTTTTAATTTAAGTCTGTTATTATATAATTAACCGTTCAACTGAACATTTTTTGCCTGCCTATTTGTTTGACTGACAGTTTTTCTATCTCTTAAGATAACGCTGATTTGACACAAAGTTAAAAAATAAAAGTAGCTTTGCAAGTAGCAAGTTAGCTTGCCACGTTTCTCCAGAGATAGCTTTAATGCAGTTAAACTTCATTTTAATGTAGGGTAACTGGTAGCTTAGCTCACTACAATTTCCAAGTAGCTTGCCCAACATGGAAAGTTCTGACTAACATGGTTTTCCAGCAAAAAACAGTTTCTACCTGATTAACAAAAGTTTAAAAATTACATCTACTTCTCCTCCCTCACTGGAATATCTAAAATGTGTGAATATGAAAATATTTTTCATTTCAAACTTTACATATTGGACACTATGTCTCTTACTTTGCTAAAAAAAAAAAAAAAAAAAGCACATTTACCACTGCTAGTTGCATATTGGGCCATGACTGGTTTCTAAACATAGTTAGGAAGTCATAAAATCATCTTATACATGTGTTAAATTCAGATCAATCAGATTCATTTCCACATAGCTCTGTGTGTGTATGCGAGTCACCTGGAATTACATCCATTCTTATGAGAACCTCCATGATCTCTGATGTGTTTGCAAAACTCATACATTAAAAAAAAAAAAGAACTTGTGTGGCAGATTTCGGACGAAGCAAATCAGCTGACAGACTGATGAACGTCATAGTATGCTGCAGGAATCAGTCCTGACACCCAGAAATGAGTCAGCATTTTTGCACTATTGGTTCCCTCATCTCAAAGTCAGTGGGTTTATTGACTGGGTTTTTGCTCAGATGCCTGAAACATAAAATATGTCAGTAAATACCCAAATTGTGAATTCTGAAACTCATGTCTTAGGTTTTACAGCCTCCATGTGGTGGCAACGTTGACCCTCATGTAGTTGCTTTATAGCCTAATGTTAGCTTCTACTTCTGGCAATTGCATCGATGCTTCAAAAATCCTAAAAGCAGTTCTAATTTGTCAAGATTATCTTGCTAAAAAAAAAGAGGAAGTATCATAAATGTTTGTTTGCTACAGAGCTTATTTTCTGCAATAATCCAAAATCCAGTGGACAAATCCCATTGGCTTTGTGACAAGAAAACCAGGGCAATGCTAACTTCCCTGTTGACATCCCTGCAGCACACTATACAGCTCTGCATTCTATATTATTAAGGTAAAAGTTCAGTGGCATATAGCTAGCGTATACTGGCTGCATGCTAGCTGTGTGCATGCAACAAAATAACTACATACACCTTTCAGGCCAACCTCCTCACATATTTGTCAACATGAATTTTAGGTCCTGTTCTTGGCTCTGCCTGCTCCATGTGCATATTTTACAAGACTGGATGGTGAAAAACGGTAGGACTTTAGGACCCAGGACATTGGGTGGATTAGGGGAGGATAGATGAGGAAATAGGGTCAGTGGGAGGTGCTGAGTTTAGAAAAGGCCAAGCTAGATGTGTTAAGATCTTTTTGTCTGTCACCTCTTGTTCCAGGGAAAGCTGATTCAACACAGCCCTTCCCACCTCAAATACACCGTTGTGGTAATTCAAAGTACTTTTGTGGCTGGTGAGTCCGAGCTGTTTCCGGAGGACACACACCCCTATGGCTGCCTGGGTTGTGTGAATTTAAATTTCTATCAAGCGCAGATTATCATCTATTTGATTTTGTTTGTAAATGCTGCTGGTTTTTTTTAACAATTTAAAGAAAATTAAGTGTGCTCCTCCTGTCTCACTATAGGGTATCCTGCTATCTGTCTTTGGTTGTGCACATTGTGCACATTGTGCTGCCCCCCTCTGACTGTCTCCTCTCCTTTCAGCCTCTCTCTTAGTACGACCAGGAGATAAATGATTTCTTACTGATTTTCAGACAGAAAAAAAGAAAATAATAAAACTGCTTGTAACAGCACTTGAACTGGTTATTTGGACTGCTGTGCTTATTCAGAGCTACATGTAGCCGTGTTCACTGTCACCAGGCTACACTTGCATCGAACACTAGGGGGAGTACTCTGTTTACTGCACAGAAATACAGATACAAAGCTGTGTGGAAATGAGGCATCAGGTGAGCACAGGTAAACTTTTCTCCTTCAGCACACAACACATTCTCACTCTGACCTCGTCACATATGGACTTTCCACGTCCATGTACGACGAGCAAGGTACCCTGGGTGCGTTGGTTGTTGACGTTCTGGGACATCGTGTAAAGTTCTCTTCTTTCAAGATACACTTCCGTTTTCACAGGAAATTTAATGTTTACATACAGTCTCTTTCAAAATAAATGCACTATGATGACGTTTTTTTCCCCTTCAACAACAAACACACATGGTTAGGTTTAGGCAACAAAAATACATGGTTAGGTTTAGGAAAAAAGAACAGGGTTTGGCTTCTTACACCGAACAACCCCTCTCAGGTGAAGGTCAGTGTTTGTTGGACTAGTCCCGCCCGCCCCGTTCTGACTTTTGCTGCCTTAAAGGGCCAGTGTGTAACATTTGGCATGGTTTATTGTCAAATCTGAATCTGAATATTCTGCCCATTAATATGTTTATACAAGTGTATAATCGCTATAAAATAAAATTTGTTTGGTTTTCGTAGCCTTATAATTATGCTTATATATATATATATATATATATATATAGCAAGGGCCTTGCTTTAGAGAGGTCTCCATCTTGCGCCGCCATGTATGTACAGCAGACCGAGCGGACAATCCAGCCAGCCAGAGAACGCGTTTCGCGTGTATAAATAAACCAACGAAGACAGCGGAAGGAAGGAATAAGGAGGAGGAAACAGCAGAGAGTGTTAGTAGTTCGTCGATAGAGAGTAGTGAAAGGTTTTTTTAGTTATAAAGTTTGCGAATGGACCACACTTACCACGCAACAGGAGAGAATGAACCCGAACCGTCATCTGCGAGGAAAAGAAGACGCAACTTCACTCCTTGTGATGCACTCTCTGCGGCGCTTTTCCTCCTGATGATATATCTCCCCAACAATGGTAGCACCGAATCCCATTCTGTGCAGCAAAATGGGAGCAGAGGATTCAGCTTCTCTTCTCTTCTCGCCCGCTCAGTATCCAACACATGGAGTTCCTCATCTGTATGCTCTGGCTCAAACAGGTATGGCTCTGGGTCTGGGTCCGCTACAAGAAACTCTTCAAAATCGCGTTCAAAGTCGTCCATTGCAGCTACTATAGTCCGGAGATATTGCTAGGCTAAATAAACAGCTGAGTTCTTTTTACAGGCTACGCTGTCAGTCAGTGTGCAGGCTGGAGATTGGTGGAGCAGAGAGGGGAGGGGGGTCCCCGCTAGGTATTGCAAACAAGTATGTGTGTATTAAGTGTGTGTGTTACACTAGAAGAGTCAGAGTTTGGGACGGAGTCTTTTACTCCCTGGAGTGTTACCGGAGTTTTTGGAGTGCTCAAATAAACTGGCCTTTTTCCCGAACGCTACTCTGGTCTCCTGCTCGTGAGGGATTCATTACAATATCGTAACATGGTTTAGATTTCTAAATAAATATTTACCTCGTCACTAGATAGACCTACTTCTGAAAAACTCTTGTCTGCGCAAGGCTTTTTGTCCCTACGAGGCCACCGTCATTTACCCAACGGGAGAGATGAGTGAGTGAGCCCTGCAATCTAGAATTTGACCACTGATGTCACTGTTTTCAACCCATTTTACACACTCACCCTTTAATTTTCCTCCTTGTCCCGTCGCGTTTCCCCCTGACGCCGCAGAGTGCTGTTACACTATAACGGCAACCGGCCCTGTATCATGCTGACTTTAAAGGACACATTTTTTTGTTGGTTTCTGACGCCGCAAGTCACTGCCCAAGTGCCAGGTTTTGACAACTTCAGAATGAGACTCGGCTCTCAGCACATGAATGTGAAAACTGCCCTCTAGTGTCAAACTCAGCACATAAATGATTCTGCGCAGTGAAGCTCAAACATCCAAGAGAGCAATAAAGCAAAACCCACTTTTGAGCGGAGGGGGACTTTAGATACATATTTTGGAAGATACAAAATTAGTGTGATGAGTTTGAGAAAAGATTGTCTTTTTTATTTCTTACTGTTTTTAAAGCAAAGGCTGATATTGTTCTTTAACGACTACCCTGAACTCT
Organism: Epinephelus lanceolatus; assembly: GCF_041903045.1. Lineage (NCBI taxonomy): Eukaryota > Metazoa > Chordata > Actinopteri > Perciformes > Serranidae > Epinephelus > Epinephelus lanceolatus. Next base: position 12,100,370 of record NC_135741.1, on the reverse strand, counting down.
TCCTTGCAAGCAAAAGTAGAACCCGAGGGTGGTTCAAAAGTGCAGACCAGCCCTGCATGATCTGAAGCATGAATAAGATGGTGTGATCTGTGGTCAAGTTGTTTTAAAGAATAGACAGGAAGTTATACAATGGACAACCTGCCATGATAATCCATCATGCTTCAGGGACAGAGAGGCAGAGTGCACTTTGTGTCTGGACGTATGTACGCATGTGTGTGTAGGATAGAGAGAACGGGTGAGGCTCTTATACAACATCTCAGTATAGCCATTATCCACACTAACCCTCCTCTCCCATTTCCTCGCATCAGGGGAGCTTAGCAAGACAGGATTACAACCAATTACAGGCCTCCCCCGGAGAGCGCGGACACAGGGTTTGAGATCATCTATTTATTGTGTATGACCAGATGGAAGATGGTCATTTAACATTTAATCAACTACGAGAGGCCAGATCAAAACTGAACAATTCATGACATTAAATACGTGCAACAGATTAGGCGTCATCACCCATTGAATAAACATAAAGAGTGAAATAATATGGATATAACGGACATTTTAATCATAGAGGGAGAAACTGGCCACAAAATGGAATCCTCTCTCAGTCCGAGGAAACCTCAGTGTCGCCTCTGAATCAGAATTAGGGCTTATGTTACCAAATATAATACAGCAGTGTTCGGCCATTTCTCTCTGAGTGACACAGAGAGACTAATGCACACTTTTAGATCCAGCAGGCTAGACTACTATTAAGCGCTCCATCTGGAAGAAGTTATAAATCAGTTACAATTGATTCAGTACTCTGCTGCGTGAGTGCTGCAAGAACACATTACACCTATTTTAAACTCCTTACATTGGATGCCTTCAGTGTCTGTATTGATTTTAAAATCAATTTTAAAGCACTCTATGGTTTTGCGCCAACTTTATTGTCCAACGTGCTTAAAATCTGTGAACCAGGACGACCCTTCAGGTCCTCTGGCAGTAATCTTTTAGTGCAGGACAAAGATTTTTGGTGAGGCAGCTTTTAGTTTTTATGCTCCGAGCTGTAAAATAGTTCACCCAAAGATCTGAGAGCAGCTGAAATTGTTGATATCTTCAAAGGGAAAGTTCACGGCAAAATCAAAAATACATATTTTTCCTACCTGTAGTGCTATATGTCAGTCTAGACTGTTTAGGTGTGAGGTGCTGAGTGTTGCAGATATCGGCCGTAGAGATGTCTGCCTTCTCTCCAATAAAATGGAAATGCATTGTACTTAGCTTGTGCGCACCAAAAAATACATTTGAGAAACTCAACATCAATGTCTCTTTCCTGAAATCATGACCTAGTCTCTCAAGATAATCCACAGACCTTGTTGTGAGCAGTTTCATGTAGGAACTATTTTCTTTCTATCAGACTATACCTGCCAACTGTATCACTGCGCAGAAGGAAGAGTGCATCTACTCCTAGCTCACCTAGCACCACTGAGCTACCTAATGTTACAGCTCAGTCGAATAGAACATCATTAATGTTTACATCTAGCACTGTCACAAGCCTCTCGTCCATAGATGCACATTTCCTTCTGTTTGGTGACACGGTTGGCGGGTGTAGTTCGGTCGAAAGAAAATAGTTCCTATAGTCCTTTTCCCACCAGACAAAAACCCACTGACATCTGGTTTTGTCTTTAAGGGGAAAGGTGATAATAATTGGCATTTACTCCCAGGACAAATGACTGCAGTGGTCACAGGTATTTATCAGCTCCAGCTTTAATTGGCCACCATTGGCTCTCACTGGCAAGAATGGAACACGACACCTGGACGGACACACTAACTTTTCGACTCTTTTTCAACAAAATAAGGCCGTGAAAGGTACCCTGGATGTGTTGTTGTTGACGTTCTGGCACACTGTGTCAAGTTCTTCCTGTTACATGCATTGTCCACTTTCAAAGTACACTTCTGTTGTCACATTACATTTACTGTTCTTTCAAAATAAAAGCACTATGTTGGTAAACACATGTGGTTGGGTTTAGGATAAAAGAACAGGGTTTGGTTTTAGAATCTTACGGGACGCAAACACTGCTCTCATCCTACTTGGACTTTTTCCACCTTAACTTTCGTTCTTGTCCCGCCATGTTTCCCCCTAACGCCAACCTGCCTCGTATCATGCCAAAGTTAAAGGACAGCTTTTTCGTCAGTGTTTGACACCGGAAGTCACTGCCCAAGACAACTCAGAGTGATACCAGGTTGTCCAAATTAGTCCGTACCAAGTTTGAAAGAGACTGAACAAATATATATATATATATATATATATATATATATATATATATATATAAAAAGAAGCAACAGCTGTAACATTTTCTCTGGCTTCCATGTGGTACACCAAAACAATCTAGAATGATAAATAGCCCTATAGGAAAGAGGGAAAATCTGCATTTTTGATTTTGAGTTGAACTGTTCCTTTAAGTGGAAGCTTAAAACCTCTTTAGCCTGGCTTTTGATTGAAATGTTGTATTGCCATTATTTATTTTATTCAATTATTTATTATTGTTTTAGAATAAATGTTAATTAGCAGTTTTTATTCAATGTATATATTTTTATATATATTTTAATTATCTAATTTTGTGTTTTTTTAATCTATTTTATTAATTTTATTATTACATTTTCTCTCACTAATTAAGATCGATTGACTGATTGACAATCCTCAGTACACTGCTGTCTTTTGTAAAGACCACACAGGTTGGTTTCATCAATCATTCTTCATCTGCATCCGTAGTTTTGAAGCAACGCATGCGTCAGGCAGGTAAATTTAATTCTCCTGTAGCATTTGATTGTGGAGTCATGCAGTTTCCATCAAAACTGTCTTCAGGCAGGTTTAAAACAGACTCACCAGAATTTCCTCGGCCTTCCAATTCGGAAAGGTGAGCACGGCATGTTGCTGGGCTGTGCTGTTACAGTTTTGCCGTCGGAGAATTTCAGCTCTCTGCTCTAATTTCCAGTCACATCCTGTCCAACATACAGAACCTGGAGGAAGATTTGGACTTTGGCTCTCCCAGTGTTTTTTTTTTTTTGTCTTTTGAAATCTAACTTTTGTCCTTGGGCTCAACAGAGTGAGGAGTCCTCTCTAAAAGCAGCTGTTTGTGAAATATCTGATGCCACTGTCACTGAGTCTTCATCCTGGCAACACAGCTTTTGTTGTTAGAAATTGGTCTGTCCTGCTGGGTGTGAACACTGATGATTATTTAATATCACTCAAGTTCTATTAACACCGTGGGAAGGATCCTTCGAATTCATGCAGGAGTGCATGACTCTGACAAAGGGACAAAGCTGAGAGGACCAAGTGTGACTCTGTTGAACTCTGATGTATTAGTTTTGCAGACATCACACTCTTCTTCCTCTTCCTGTCATGTCACCTCATCCACTCACTTCCTTTGTCTTTCTTCCTCCTCTTCACACCCACAATTCTTATATCTCCTGTGCTGTTTTGTATCCTCTTTTAGATTCTCCTCTTCATCCTCATTTTGCTCCAGTCCTCTTTCCTCTTCTTTCTACCATTAGGTGCAGTCGTTCTGTTACAGTCTGATGCAGCAGCAGCCCGACAGCCAGAGTGCAATCCCTGCAAACAAGCCCAGCCACTGCTGAGTAATGCAGGCCTCACTGCTAAGAGGGATCCACACGTATCTGTATTCCAGAGGGATGGAGTGATGATACTGCGGCGAGGCACTGTTTAACCTGCAGAAGGCGGAGGGCCAGACACTCGTGCCACCACACCTAAAGCATTCAGCCGTGGAGAGGTCTATCTGCAGTGGCAAGAGGCGTGCATGCTCAGCTCTCTGCCTGCCTCCACGTGCCACTCACAGCAGCACTCAGACCTTGCCAGCACTGCAGAGATAGCAGCACGTACCGGGTATGTGTTTCCCCTCTGCTGCCCATCTGTTCTGCCTTTCACTGGCTCATTCATCTTACTTTCACTCGACTCGGTGCACTGATTCACACGTTTAAAAACTTACAAGGCCAGTCTGAGCCGGTGACATTGAACACCGCTCCAGAGAGCAACATAAAACTTGTTCTGTCATAACTTACCACATTTATTAACAAAAATAAAAACAGGAGATAACTCACCATAAGCTTCTGGCCTTGGAGAAGGTCTTGTCCACCCTAGAAAACAAACATAAAAGTACTGCTATTATAAACAGCAATTACATATTGCTTTAAAAGTCATTTCATGACATTCTGTGCATCTTTGATTACAGTTAATCTGTATCAAAAACAATCAAAATTGACTGAAAATTGTTTGGCAAATCTATGAAAACAACAGGGTGAGGAATTCAACATTTAAAGTTGGCTAAGTGCTAATCGCTCCACAAATAGCAACAATAATTTAAATATAGATACAAATTAGAAAACATCAACACCATGTGACACATGAAGGTATACTGCACTTATACTATATTATATATATTATATATTATTATATATATATTATATAATAGTTTCCATGCTCTTGCCTGCATACATCTAAATGTAAAGCCACTAGACTCCATTTACATAAGCAATCATTTTATCATCACAAAAAAAAGTCTGTCTTGGTTCATCTTTCCACTGTTCCAAGAACCACCAACTCTGCTTTGACTGAAATAAACCCTTAATTCACAGGGTGAGATGTGAAAATATGCTGTCTCTACATACACTAAAATTACTGCTTTTCTGAATGGAGTGGTGGCTTCGGTGTTAGCGACTTTGTGGCTGTTTCATTAAGGATCCTCTCCATAATCTTGCCAGACACTTAGAATAACAATCTGAGCCTTTCAGTGGCAAAAACAAGCACTTTTAGTGGCCATAAATTGACACTACAGAGCCTATGCCCCGAGTGGTTACATTGCAGCCTGATTCAAATTCTGTGGCTCGACCGATTTTGTAACCTGATCAGATATTTCAGCTGTATTACCACTGCAAAGGTTCTTAACATTGCCATGTGTTGTGTTTTGACAATTGTTAGAAAAGGGATACCATCAGATGTATTTTTCAATCCAGTGTTTTTTCTATTACAATATCATAGAACATCAGAATATTGTCACAGTTGACCGAGACCAAAGTGACTTCTTCAAACATCTTGTTTTGTACAACCAAATAGTCCAAACACAAAGATATTCAATTTACGATATAAAACAGACAACAGCTGCAAATCCCAGACATCAAGTGTTGGGAGCCTCTGTGTATATTATATCTGTCTCTAGCTGAACACCATACAACCACTTGTCCTGTTAAGGGTCACAGGGGGCTGGAGCCTATCCCAGCTGACACTGGTTGATAGGATGCACCCTGGACAGGTCTCCAGACTATCACAGGGCTGACACATAGAGACAGACAACCAATCACACTCACATTCACACCTTTAGGGTGACCAATTAATCTGCTTGTCTTTGGACTGTGGAAGGAAGCTGGAGTACGAGAAATATGGTCAGGGTTGAAAAATACAAAGTATACTAATAATAAGTTACCCTTTAAGTGTGGAAAGCACAGAGGAACAGTGGACCATCCTTTCGACATACTAGAAGTCGAATGAACCGAGAGAGGCTGGTTATGCAGTGTGCTGGGTTACCCTGAAATAACTCCTGCCATCTGTTAAAGTAGCATCTCTGAGGATGAAAGCATGATTACTAGCTTGGTGTTTCTTGAGACAGAATGAGTCTTGTCCTGGTTTGAAATCGCACTGTGAGGCTCATTACTCTCTGTCAGTCAAGAACAGACTATCATCTGTCCTCAAATCGCCCTGGATAAACAGATTTGAGCAGTAATCACTGGGAACAACAACAAGTCGATGCAGCATTGGAAACTCAAGAGAGATGCACAGTGTCATTTCTGCCAACAGATGGCACTGTGTGTGCAGGAGAAACCTCACGCCTGACAAGTGAAAAACTGAGCTTTGCTTCTGTTCATCAACCAGAAAGCCATCTATCAAGATATTTAAGTCCACACAGCAGGCATTTTAACAACCTGACACACATAAAGCACTGAGTACTTCTAATCGTAAAGCATCACAATCATAAGCACACACTATATCACTCTTGGGATGCAGCACTTAACTTCACAGGCAAAAACAAAGAGGATATTTGATACTGATAACTGTTGCACCATGGCCCAGTGAATGACTCATGGCTGCAGGCCTGTCTCTTGTGATAGCTGGTGCTGGTGACACAGGGAAAAGGGAATGTTTAGTATGTGTCTCAGGACTCCCGCAGCTGCCTCCAAGGCCGTGTATCGACCCCTCGGAGATTCTCAGGATGACACACCACCAAACAGCACAAAAGCAATTCATAATACAAACAAGCCTCAAGCTGTAAGGTTTCCTTTACGCTGTTTTCCATCCTTGCTGTTGACCCTGTCTCCTGTGACTGTATGTTCATCTCCTTCCCTTGAGCAAAAGCTACAGACTGCTGTCCACCCTGTGTAAGCCGCCAGAGTTCCGGCCTTTTACTCATCTTTCCCTGGACATGATTAGTTTGCATGACACAGCAATGCCCGAAGGAAATCAAACAACCACTTCTGGAAAGAGAAGTGACTCTTCCTGTATCAGAAAAAAGGATTAAAAACAGGATTTAAGAATCCACAGGAATGCCAGTAGCTCTGAGAGGCTGCACTCAGGCACAATGGTGCTCTGAGCCAAGCATCAGCACAGTGTATACAAGTTTGGACTGGACTTTAACAGAAGACAATCAACAAGTGTGTACTATGACCCACAGATATCTCACTATCCACACACATGACTTAATCTATAAACATAGATTTTAATAGCTTATTTACAATTACATGACTGTTATGATGTGCAAAATCCAAATTGAGGGCAGGAAGTTATGAATGCATATACTGTGTGAATTGGAAATAGAGGAACGTGACTACATCAAAGGTCCAGATGAACCTGCAGGCTGCAACAGAAAATTCAAAGTCATGTTGGATGTGATCCATCTAAAACAACTTGAATGATTTCCCCTGTGTGGACCATAGACTGTATAAATAACGGATGTAGCTACCGTGACATCACCCATTGACGTGTGGACTGCCGTTTTGAAGCCTCAAATTCAGCCTTTCAGCCATCACCACCTTGGTTATTTGGTGTCTGTATTTGAGTAAGAGGTTAGAGATGTGGAGGTGCGAGGGGTGAATTTGACTCACTGCAGCAACTGGTAGCGAGGCCTAGCAAACAGCCTGTCAATCAAGCGGCCCCTGCTTTTATATATGCGTAACTTTGGGCCTTAATAAAATGTAAACAGGTGATTTATTAAAAAATTACATCCCTTACAGTTGTCATAAATGTTACATTTAGCTGTACAGGCCCAAACTGGTTTTTGTACCAGGCTGTAAACATGTTTATTTCTGCTGTAAAGTTGGGCATTTCAGCATGGGGGTCTCTGGGGATTGACTCACTTTTGGAGCCAACCTCAAGAGGCCATTTAATGAACTGCAGTTTTTGGTACTTGAGCATTGGCCAAGCCTTGGAGGTTGACACTTGGTGTGGACGCTATATTGTCGAAATAAATTAAGCAACCTCGTCCTCCAGACCTCCTGATGTTCCCAATATTACACAGCATATCAATGAAGGTGTACAAGAGTCTAGTGGACTCTATTTTGTGTGCAGTGGGTCCACGACTGAAACAAATGCCAACTTGTTTTTGGCTGGGTGAGTAAATGTGCTCGAGTATAATTGTCTTTTATATTTCAGATCTGTACATGGATGCACTTTAGCTGCTAGTTTAAATCTACCTGTTCAACTGTTCCCAGAGGTCTGGTGAAACGCCATATATAAAATCTGGGTCAGGGTTTAAAATCTGAAGAACTTGTCACAGCACACTGATTTTGCACTCAACTTGAAGCATGTCTGAGACAACGCTTCAACGTTAACATTTGACATTAGTTGATTCTGCTCCTCCAGACTGAAGAAGGAGGTTTTTGATCCACATCTGTCACTGTTTATTAGTGAGCTGTTTTATAATACCTCTCCCGTTTACCTCCTATTATTTTAAGGACCTACAGTGGCTCTTGTTTTCCCAATTTGATCAACTGAAACAGCCATAGACAACACAAACCATAGGCATTTGCCTCCAGTTGCCAGCCCTCCATTTGGACAGCACACCAAAGAAGCTATTTAACATAAAATGATAAAGGTTTTATACATGTAAAATGACATGTTAAATCCAAGTAGCAACCTCTGAGGTTGAGCAATGAAGCCAAGGTGGAAGTGCCAAAAACTGCAGTTCATCAAACGACCACTTGAGGCTGCCTCCAAAAGTGAGTCAATCCCAATAGACCTCCATGTTAAAATATCAAACTTTACAACAGAAATAAACATGTTTACAGCCTGGTACAGAAAACAGTTTTGGTCTCTACAGCTAATTTCAACATTCATGATAACTGTATAAGGGGTGAATTTTGTCACCCATTTACATTTTATTAAGGCCCAAATTTACACATATTGCTTGATTGACAGGCTGTCTGTGAGGCCTCGCTACTGGTTGCTGGAGTCTGTGAGTCGGACCCACCTCTCGCTCCTCCACAGCTCCAGCCTCTTGTCCAAATACGGTCGCTTCTAGCTCCAAAAAGCCAAGATGGCGACGGCCGAAATGCTGAACTCGAAGCTTCATAACGGCAGACGGCCACAAACCAATGGGTGATGTCTCAGTAGCTATGTGTACACTGTTTATACAGTCTATGGTTAAGTCATATTTACACATATCTGGATCAATTTTTACATGTGAAATGGGTTTTGCGTATTTGTGGATCACTTTCTGTCAGTTTGTGGACCACATGACAGTTTCCCTCCGATTTTGTTTACATTCAGTATATCAGCATTTAGCCCACAAGTCAGGCTGCAGAAGGAGCTCCTGTTTCCATTCATATAAAAAAGACCAATAAAAAGAGGTAACTTAAGGTCCAAAAGTAAAAGAGTTTTTACACTTCTTCTTTTGTTGTGAGAAATTCTCAAAAGAAAAATGAAAGCTTAAAGCTTCCTCCTTCTCAGAAAACTGTTAGTGAGAGTAAACAGGCCCTGGGGGGTTTGTTTGTTCACTGTGCTGTGGAGTCACGAATCAACAGACTTGTGTTGTTACAGTAGGATGTCGCCTGATTAACCTCAGTGCAGAAGATCGCTCATCAGTTTCAACCTCTGGTCTCCATGTGACACGCACTGTCACTGAGATGGATTTAGTGGCACTGTCCTATCTCAAATCTACCACCAGTGTTGATTTCAGTGCGCCTGACAGACACGTGTGTGCAAATAAATCAGAGTTCTATCTTGAGTGGAATGCATAGTGGTTCTTTGGGAGAGAGCCAACATACTTACGGGCTGTCCGCACTGCTCTTGCGAAGCTGAGTGTGAGGAGAGAAAAGCTGTTTTCATATGTACTGCATCACTAAGAATAACATTTTCTGAACCTCATCCCGTGCTGCTCACCCATTCTCAGGTTTCATGGAATTCCCATAAATGAAATCAACCAGGGTGTGTCGAGATTATTGGATAAAGGTTCCAAACTGAAAACCAATACAGGAAATTTGCAATAAAACGCACCCTTAGCTACAAAACAGAACATGATACCCAAGAGCTGAGACCTCACATCAGCATATTGGGATGGATAAAGATACATTTGTCCAAGATTATGCACTGAACATGCTCTTCTCTTTGCTTGGGCTAAGCTGCTAAAACATGTGCCTACATACACATACAAATATTGTACTTGTCTGACATCTTGCTATAAGCTGAAGAAGGACTCTGTAAGCTGTCTGAAGACAGAAAGGTTGTTTTTAGATAGGGGTCAAGAAAACTAAATATACTCTAGAAGATACGGGACAAGCTGCTTGCCTTTATTCCTGTCAGTCACTGTATGTTCAACAGTTTATCTGAACCTTTGTGAGAAGTTTGGTTTGAAGTACAGAAATCATCTAATAATAATCACAACATTATCAGGGTGAAGTTGTGGACTTGTGCAGCTCCTAAGTCCAAGACATATTTCCCTGACATGGTCAAGACAACCTGCTGAAGTTCAAGAATCAGAATGGGGAAGAAAGGTGATTTAAGTGACTTTGAACGTCGCATGGTTGTTGGTGCCAGACGGACTGGTCTGAGTATTTCAGAAACTGCTGATCTGCTGGGATTTTCACACACAACCATCTCTAGGGTTTACAGAGGATGGTCCCATAAAGAGAAAATATCCAGTGAGCAGCAGTTCTGTGGGTGAAAATGCCTTGTTGATGCCAGAGGTCAGAGGAGAATGGTCAGACTGGTTCAAGATGATAGAAAGGCAACAGTAACTCAAATAACCACTGGTTACAACCAAGGTCTGCAGAAGACCATCTCTGAACCAACAACACGTCCAACCTTGAAGCAGATGGGCTACAGCAGCAGAAGACCACACCAGGTGCCACTCCTGTCAGCTAACAACAGGAAACTGAGGCTACAGTTCACACAGGCTCACCAAAACTGGACAATAGAAGATTGGAAAAACGTTGCCTGGTCTGATGAGTCTGGATTTCTGCTGCCACATTCAGATGGTAGGGTCAGAATTTGGTATAAACAACATGAAAGCATGGATCCATTCTGCCTTGTGTCAATGGTTCAGGCTGCTGGTGGTGGTGTAATGGTGTGGGGGAGATTTTCTTGGCACACTTTGGGCCCCTTAGTACCAACTGAGCATGGTTTAAACACCACAACCTATCATGTGCTATCATTTCAATATGGACCAAAATCTCTAAGGAATGTTTCCAGCACCTTGTTGAATCTATGACACCAAGAATTAAGGCAGATCTGAAGGCAAAAGGGGCCCAACCTGGTACTAGCAAGGTGTACCTAATAAAGTGTGAGTGTGTAAGTCACCTAAAAATATTTAAGATGATGCAGTGAGTGTATGTCAGCCACAATAGCCCAGAACTAGCCATCATTATTACATGCATGCAAGCACACACATAAATGTCGATTGCAGACCAACAGGCAGCAAAAGAAAAGATAGGATTTTACAATTTTTTTGGTTAATCTACCAAAAAGTCTTCCAAATTACCTGACTTCAACCTATGCTGTCTTCTTTAGTCACTCTGTAAATCTGTTGTACAACCATCAATGATTTAAAAACCACTTTTCCTGTCAAAACGAAACTTAACTCGTCCCTGAGAGACATGAGAAAGAAAGCAAACCTGGACTGAGCAGGATCGCACACAGACAAAGAAGCAGCAGACGCAAAAACTCTCAACCTTACCAGCAATACAAAGAATATCCTGTCCCTGTCTGAGAGCACAACAACTGGAGTGGACAAAAGTAAGCTATAAGAAATGTGCCTGTGCTGATGCATTTGTGGGCTATGAGTCATATTTGCACACAGTGAAAACAGTTTGTGTCGCCCAGTTTTTATGTAAAGAAAGAGTCCATGAAGCAGCGCATTTAGGAACGCCAAATATTGGCAATTTTTTTTTTCATGCTTTTTCTACGCACTCAGCTAGGTATCAACCACAAGCTGGTTTCCATGGAAACAAATATCAGCGAAGGGATAAGAAGGTTCAAGGCGGGTCCTAGAAACGCTAGGCCATCGCCATGTCAGCAGCCATGACAATGAGTTCATTCAACTTAATCTGACTTTAAGTGCAACTCCAAAATTTCCTAATTTCTTCCCTGCTTAAACTTTTAAACGTTTTCCTTCACTTGAGGAATTAGCTGAGGCCTGTGGTATACATCAAGTCAGCAACACTGCTCGTGGCAAGTAGGTCAGCACACAGGGCTGAGGAGTCAGCCCCGAGGAAATCCAGCTTAAAGCTGTTCAGCTAGTTTGTTGTTCAGCTACTAAATCTGCTGCAGTAACAAGTTCTCGCAGTGCTAATTCTATATATGAAATATAAGTAAATGTAGAATAATCCAGATGGAGATAAACACGGCCCTGACCAAATGATCTTAAAAGGTCTGGGACTCGACTTGAACGATCACACTGGCCGTTCAGTATTTCACTTTTCAGAAGCTGACTGTTTGTTCAGCTGAAAAAAAAGTGTAAAGACCCCAAATAACCCTCTGACAACAATATTAATTAAGAAAAAGATGTGTAATAAAAACACAGCTGGTGTTATTCCGCATACTATAACACATTTTAGTTTTAAATTTATGCAACTGATGTTGTCAAACTAATAAGAACACGATCCCAGTGAACCAAGGTCACACAGAAATTATTCCTCTTCCCTACAGCTACAACAAATTTTGGTGGAGTCACGGTCAGCGTTACACCCAGTCCACCCAGCACGAGTTCAGAGCATGCTGACTGAAGTCCTCTGTGGATATCCAGTTTGGGGTTTAATACTCTGCAACCAAAACAGGAGTGAAAAGGTCACATAGGATGCCTGTGGTCCACCCAGTGAAGAATACATCTTTGATTGCAAATTTCCCTTCCGTGAGACTAATAAAGGATTATTTTTCCTCATTTAAATTTTGCACAAACTGCCATAGCAGGGAAAATAACCATTATAGCATTATTATGGCATTACAGCTCCACCCTGGTTCAACTAGACTGTGAGTTGCCACAGTAGAAGCTCTGTGAGGCTGCAGTCTGAGACACATTTGAGATGAATGCCAGCATGCTAACATGCACACAGTGACAATGTTAATATGCTGTTTTCAGGCATGTTCTAGATAGCACCAAACAGAAAGTACGTTGAATGGGAATGTCATTACTTTTGCAGGACGAACTGCAATTTTGACCTGGTGATGGTGCTGGATGGAGGAGTTAAGGGATCACCAAAGTAATTACACTTAATCTTTAGGGGTCGTAAATATGTGAACAAAATTTGAGATAAGATAAAACTAAATCCCACACCAGGGAAATTTACTACAGCAGCTCTAGAGACAAAAGCAAAGGAAAAGTGAAAAGTGAAGATTTTTAAAAAGCTATATAGTAATATAAATGATTAATATATAAAAGCTTCACTTATACAGATCCTGTATGTCCATGATGGATAATTGCACAGGATATCTGACAATATAAAATTATATAAATATTATTGCATAGTAAGTTATTGCACAAGCAGGACAACTGCACAGAATAGCTGCACAGTATAAATATACATATGAGGAAAATTTATAAGGATATTTACACAGACCCATATATATAAAATACAGTATGTATAATATGTATGATATTACTAAATAGGATATATACGTAACCAAAGGTAAATATTGAAAAATAGCAAGCCATCCAATAGTTGTCAAGATATTTGAGGGAACAAAAAAGCCAGAAATGTCAATCCAGAGAGGAGAGGAGAAGTCAGAGGTCACCAATGTCAGTAGGATTCATCCCCCAGGGACCATAAATGTCTCCAAAAATTTTTATGACAATCCATGACACAGTTGTCAAGATATGTCAATCTCAACCAAAGACGTGGACTGACCAATAGACTGATATTTGTCAAGTAAAACCCTGTCTCCACCAAACACTTTCAGTATGGCACCTTTGAAAGCAATTTAAACGCAACACCTCAGACATGGTACCTGGTCTGTTAAACATGTCAACCGCAAACAGTAGTAGTATCACTCACTGCTCCATCCAGCACTCACTGTATTTCCTGTAATTTCACTGGTGACACAGATGGAAGTCTGCACCTCGTTTATCATCCATGGAATGAAGTTGCACGCCGACATTTTCAGAACAAAATAAACCAGGCTGCTCTCTCCATGGGATATTTAAAAATACCGGGTTTGTGCATTTAGTCCTTCTCAGGCAAGCTCAGGGGTTTAGTTTTGCTGGAGTCCACAGGAAGGACGCTCCGCCACGCTTTTTTTTTCTCCAAGTGAGGATTAGAATATATGCAGTTCACATAATCTGGTCAAAATTAATATACATTTTCAAATACTTGAAGATCCACTTATCACGAAATCCAAGAGAGGCAATAAAAACTAACGGAACAGTCAAAGTTGTCACAGTGAAATTTAAGGTGTGCTGATGGATTCACGTCGTCAACTCATGCACTGAGTAACATTACAAGTAAACGTTCCACCTTAAAAGCCCCCGGCAGTCGGGCCAGTGAATAAAGTTATTTTTTCTCAGACTCTGGCTGCTGCAATAGGCAGCAAAACATGCTTTCATTTTATAGTTATAGTGTACTAATGTATGTGAAACTCTCCACAGTATGAACAGTGGTTACATGAGCCTCAAAACCAGCCAAAACTCAGCCCTGAGCAGAATGACCATCCGCTATTAACCAATCAGACTGCATTGTTCACAGCTCCACCTTTTAGTACCAGATCTGTGTGCTAGGTACCCCAGAGGGGGGACCAAAAATGGGGACGGTACGGAATGGTTCCACTGGTACCATCCACGACTTTTCCCAGTGGAAACAGAACAAATGTGTACCAAACTGAACTGTACCGTACTGAACTACTTGGTGTAAACGAGGCTTAAGACAGGCTGCTTTAGGATAGGAAGTGTAAACTGTCAAAATACAGAGACAGAGACAGAGACAAGGCCTGGAGCAATGCTGAACAATATCTTTATATATTAACTTTCAGGGCAGAAACATTGTCAAACAACACGTGACCAGATCAAGACTGTAAAATGTATCTGGACTCGGCGTGGACTGAATGAGCCCATTGACAGAGAAATGAGCGTAAAGTGGTTGAATGTCCTCATTTAGCTACAGTACAGTAGGATACAGTGTGTATGTAAACACACATGCACACGCACACACACACACAAAGTGGTACCACAGCTACACTGACTGCCAGTAGGCACTGTGATATCTATCACATCCACAAACAAAAATCATGTGTTATGTGTTGGCAGTGTTATGATTAGTGTGCTTTTACTTTGATATGGCGTATAACTCAGACTCTCACACGCAGTTTAATTTAATCAGTTTCATATAATTTTAATGTTATTTTCTTGAGTTTATACTGCCATTATTTTGGATCTATAATGCCCTTATTATAATGACCACTTTCAAAGAATATCTTAGTTCAGGTTTAAGTAGTTTTGAAGCTCCTTAACGTGCATTTTTGGAGTTTCCCTCCTTGTTTCCTTTATCTAGGAACATTTCTGTTTTATAACCTGCTCTCTTAATGAAGTCTATTACCGTGTTAATATACAGTTAAAGCAAACTGTTCGGTTGCTTCACATTGAAAGCTTTTCATCAGCGAACCACTGGAGGACTTTTACTGCAGCTACAGGAATTGTTGACACAGCGTAACCGGCTTTTCTGATAAAATCAAGTGTACATCAAGATAAAAAAGGTATTTCTGAAGCGAGACAAGAACAAAAAAGACACAGCCCCTGGTGAACTGGTTAGATAGAGGAGAGCAGGTAATAGGTGTTAGTTTCCATTTGAAAAACAATACCTTTAAATCAGAACACCCAGTTAAGACTCTATTTACTGCCATCTGGGCTCATATTATCAGTGTCCTTTCTTGTAAGTGTTATTTTACAATCAAAACTCCTTTATTTGTTGAGTTTTTACGGTGTCAAGAAGCATAAAGTTGCACATGGCCACACTATTTTAACATCTGGGGGCACAGAGGGACTTAGAAAATATAATTCAACAATTGTTAATCCTGTGAGCACTGGGTCATTAACTGCAGCTCACCCAGTGCCCTCCCACCCCATTCTTCTCCGTAGATGGCTTGCCATTGTGAATGTGAATGTGAATGTCAAAGTAAATATGCAAGGTGGACTGAGTGAGTAGGCAATGAAGAGCCCTCTGGTTGCCCTACATCTCCTGTTTGTTTTGCCTCCACCTTTGGAAAGGTACTTGAGCGGCCTCCTGTTCTCAAGGAGCCGTGCCTTGCGGTCTAATCATCTTTTGTCATGCAAACATTTGCTTTCGTCAAACAAAGAGACCCTCTCTGTGATGTCTTCTTGTCGTCCGTGGCACAATATTCAGTGCAATCAGCATTAGATGCTAGATAATCAAAAAATCAAACAGAGATAGAGGCTTCTTGTTGTCTTCAAACAGCATTAGGTATAAAAAAAAACGTACAATTCTTGCATTTTTGTTGGAGCAACAACTTGTGCAAACACTTTAAAACTGGTGTGATCATTCTTGAACATATCCACCCAACGTTATTATGAATCAAATCTGTTTAACACTTGGAAATACCTTTTCCCTAAAGAGTCTGATGTCTTGTTTACTTGGAAAAATGACATTTCTGATCAGCTGACCAGAGAATGTTGACTACAATTCAGGCCCGCTCAGGTTTCAAAACAATGTGGGTCTTTCCACTTGGTTGTTTTTGAACAGGATGGACGCGCATTCTTCAAGTGTTTCTATGCGACACTACAGCATACAGCATCATTGTTCATGTGGCCTGAATGTCTCACCACTGCGGTTAGAGAGCATTAAGTTCACTAAAGACGCCAGCCATGGGTCTGTTTCGTTCATGATTTAGTCATTTATGGGAAAAAGAAGACACTGTGAGCTACAGGATGTGTCATGTGACATCCAAAAGGCATGTAAGAGCACATCCAAAAGATAGAAAATAAAAGGATATGAAAGTGTTGCAACATCCTGGCCACACTTGAATAATGGGAACATTATGAAAAGTAAAAAAAAAAAAGTGGTCTGCCTGTAATAAAAAAAGGATCATAACCAACCCAAGGTGAAACAAAAACCTAACACAACTACTCAAATTAAGTGACAGCTCCTTTAAAATCTGATGCCAAAATTACAAAGCATGCTGCGTCAAAGAAAAGCTGATCCGCGGAGAGCAGAGGGGCTGCGTTCCCTTCAGTGAATGCCAACGGGATGCAAGGGGGCACAGTGTTTTACAGATCACTCACTGATGTAAGCAATCACAGTGACCTATCGAAATGCCAAGTGCAGTGGCATTCAAGGCCGGTGTTAAACAGAAAACAGAAAAGCAAGTATTTAGCTTTTATGCTGTGCACTGGCTAAAGGACTCTCCAGGGTGCACAAGCAAATGACAGGAATTAATTAATTAGAAGTGTGCCATTTGGGAGGTCGCTAAAAGGCAGCTGATGAAGTAATTAATCATGAGGTTCTAAATCTTAATGATAAATCCAGTTAAATCCGAAAATTTTACATCTCAGTTTGAGCTATGTGACCTTGAGGTGGGTTTTACTTGTAGTTATCTAGCCCCGTTCTGGACTGTCTCTCACACAGTGGATGGTTCTTTAGAAAAGCTCAGGGATGAGGCCATGTGCTGCAGAGGTGCAGACATTTTCCAAAACAAACAGTCTTCATCTCTTACTTTTTTTTCATGTATAACCGAAAAATATTGTTTTTGCTCAAAACAGTTTTCTAGTGCGACATCTTTTTTGTCTCATTGTGGTGCGCTAAACCATGATAGGCTCTTTACTGCCCCCTGAGGCCTGGAGCGGTAAAATACCCACTGGTACTTCATCACACTTAACAAGAACACTTGCACTAAGTGTTTGAAGTGTCAGTTGCCAACACTGTGCTCCCTTCTGGGGGAAAGAATTGTGTTGTCACATAAGTAGAGAAGCATAAAATGTTGAAAAGCTGTAGTGTCATGGGTTGTTAAACAAATGAACAGAGATTTAAGGCACATAAGACACATGAATATTCACTGTTAGCATGGTAAATCACTAAATAATGCCAGTGACAGTTAGGACTGATGGACAGCTAATGTCATCAAGTAGAGCAGCTCCCGTCTGTCGTCTCCAGCTAAATCTCAGCCTTGATTAAACAAGAGTTTTTACGAGCAGGTTACTTACTTAAAGACAACACTTAGGACGGAGATTTATTTGCTTTTTAGCCAAGCATTTAAGTAGACAGCCAGCTGCGTCAAGAACACATGAAGCTTAGTGTAAGTTCAATCGGGACGACTTTCTTTGCGCTCATCCATTCACAGTTCTCTCCATCCCACTCCCACTGCTTCCTCTAATCAGCTGATAATGGGTGTTCACTCCTCTAGTTATCCAATCAACCTTTGCCATGATCTCTATCAGCCAGTCAGGATGCAAGATGCTACTCATCCAGATCATCAGCACTTTTCCATCTTCCTCTCATCTCATCTTTACCATCTCTACCACCATCAGCTTCTAGACTCTGGGGGGTTGCCTATTCTACCATGGATTCATCACCTGCCTCAAATACATATCATCTAAATGGGATCGCCAAAGACTTTTCACATTTTTCGTTCTTATGTGCACAAGTAAATAAATATTCTTTTCACAAAAAAAAGAGTCTCTCCTGATTGAAATACTTGCGTATGTGCTTTGCTTGTCACTGAAGGATTCAATTGGAGATCATCAGACTATCAGAGAATTCAGACTGAAGAGAACCTTCGCATTTTCATTATGTAAATGTACGTATGTGTGCATCCTGCGAACATGTAGCATCACTTTTTGAATTGTGCACAGCCAACACTCCAAACTGAAGAAAAAAGCAATCATCATGCGCATGCGAACACATAGTTGAAGGTAATTATATCTCCGACCTTAGTCTAACAATCCCTGGTGATTTAATCAAATGTGTGTAGAAGTCCAAATAAGCAATATCCAGCCACTGTGGATATTAAATCCATTTGGACAGGGTTGTTTAACAATAAAATAAATGTACACAGACTTGTCAATACTACAATCCAAACACACGTCAAATTGCATTGACAGCGACTGCATCTTTGGTTTTCTATCCCGAAAAAAAGGGCTGTGGCCTGTGCAACATATAGCTGCTAAGCCTAAACTTAAAGCCACTGTGGAGCTGAATAGACAGGCTATTTACTAACTGACAGGCTCACTTGACCTAAGCGACTGCTGCTCATCAGATGGAAACTTCTTCTTTTTTGACACTTATTTCTCACTGCTGTAGTCTTCAATGAAAAACATCCATGAATGAATCTGTGTTCATAAACCATTCAAAGATACAAATTTTCACCTTGACATTCAGCAAAGGTACATTTGGCTTAACATGGTCCGGCTTTGCGGGCAAAAAACTATATGTGATCCTCCATTTGGCAAAACCTGTTTCTGAATGAATGGCTCCCAACTATATTAAGAGACACCTATGACAGAACAGGGAGCCCTACAGGACAAATTAGCATCCAATATACATTTTACACCAGGGATGGCTCCTATACAACACAATGATTAGATTTACGCTTCATTGAAAATGTTAACCAAACACTATTTTTGGCTTTTACGAGAACAAAAGGATACCTAAAGACTAACTTAGCATATTGGCAGACGTAAATCAAATGTAAGTGCACAGCTGCTTCTCTGAGTTTTTCTATGGGACCATCGACAGCTGCCTTCCCATAAATGGACAAAGCAACCACTAGCCAAACCTGTAACACCAAGAAAGCTAATGCCCAACTCAAAGGCATAGTTTGGATGGAAGTGGGGCTGTGTGAGGTTCCTATCTATGGTCAGTGTATATTGTGCAGCAGAAGGCGCTTGGCGAGCCCTGGTTTGGAGAAGCAGGCAGGAGTACAAACACAAATGCTAAGTAATGAACTGGTGTGAACGTGAGTGTTCGCTGTACTTAGAATATTTATCGCTTTCTGGTGCCATCAGACGGGGTCTTCCCATTGGTCCGACAGCCCATTATTCCGACATCCCATTGTTCCGACCATATTAAACCCATTGTTCCGAAGTTCCATTGTTCCGAAATCATCATGATGCCCTGTGGTTAAGGTCTGGTTAGGTTTAGGCACAAAAACCACTTGGTTAGGGTTAGGAAAAGATCACGGTGTGGGTTAAAATGAAAAAGAAAGTGGCAAACACATAAGTCGTGAGCCTGCTTCGCCTCAAGCCTTTCCCAGCTGACCCAGAGCCGGTTGCGGCGCACCATCAAGGCAGAAATACACCTGCCAGGAGCCGTTCAGCACTGCGGAAAGCTCCCCACACAACCCGGACCCCAGAGTTAATAACAGGAGGTTATGGTGTTTCATTCTCTCCTCTCTATGACACTTGTATCTCGACCAGTAGCCTACTTTTGTTTGCTGATCCTCTATGGTACACAAATACAGTGTAGCCTAGTGTAATCACATATCGGAACAACGGGACGTCGGACTAATGGGACGTCGGACTAATGGGATGTCGGACCAATGACATGGACCCAATCAGACAGCCCTTTTCAGCGGGGAACTAAAGTGAAACTAAAACTTACAGATGCTCTCCTCAAAGCCAGACTCTATTGACAAAAACAGTCATTTTACCTCGCACAACATGGGAGTTACTGATCTACCACCGCCTCAATCTGTTAGTTAATTTGTGTTATAGTGTGACTTTGATGTTTTAAAAGGTTAGTTTAGATTCACCAGAATGAGGCAGCAAGTCTCTAGCACCATGGGGTCAACAGCCAACATACTCTCACAGTAATTACGACTGTAGCCACGATGCCAAAATCGCCTCACAGCCCAGCCCAGGTATATTTCCAGACTTTCAAGAGGCTACCTTTAACACATGTACACAGAAAAACATAGGTGTACACATAACTTCTGAGTACAGGCAGTCAGGCTTGCAGTTGCTTTGAAGCACCTGTTCACCTCTTGACCAGTAAGAGATTTCTGCTGACTGTGTGTCTACCCTTCAGTACCCTGTAAAGTCTGAAGTGGGCCACATAAAAACCCCCAGGGACATGAGTGCTGACTGACATTAAGAGAGATACAGCACTGATATGTGTAGCACATGTTTTCTATTATAAGCATAAATGTAGTCATACCTTCAGCTGTCAGGCTCTGAGTAATACTTTCCCTGTAACCTGAACTGTACCTACTTTCCTCTCGTGTTGTTTTTGTCACCTTATCTCGTCTATGCTTCTATATCTGACACCACCCCATCACATACAGAATGTAACCTTTAATGGTTCATCAACAAGCAGAAACAACAGTATGAGGGAGTCTGATTTATGATAAAGAAGCCACAAAGATGACAACCAATAAAGCTGTTATCGTGAACATGATGACAGTCTAGTGCCAGCAGCACGAATATGCAGACACAAATACAGACACAGAATCTGTCGAGTCATCAAACAGGGAGACAGAGGCAGACATACATATAAATACACAAAATCACAATCACACAAATGAAAAAAGAAGAGGTTTTGTTGTTCTACAAATTATTAGGATATTCATTCTTACCCTCCGTAGGCTCCAAAAGTGAAACTCCTCTTTCTCTGCGGCATGCCGGCTAATGGATAGCTGTGAGTCAGTCAACTCAGTGCTGAATGGAGCCAGCACTTGTGTCACTTACGCTGACTGAGCATGTGTGTGTGTGAATGTGTGTGTTTGTATGCTTTGCCTGCCGTCTGAGTTCCACTCCCGCAGCCTCGGCTAACGTGCCCTGCCTCTTCCTTGCTCACACGCCTCCTTCACAAGCGGGGTGGGGGGGATGGCAAGAGGATGAGGGAGGAAGAGGGGGGAGGTGGGGCTGGAGTGTGAGGGGGCTGCTGACCATGCCAGTCTCCCAGGGAACCAGGAGTGTAGTGGCAGCCTTTCTCACATACAGGCTACATCCTCTTTCTTTCGTGCAGTGGGATCACAGAGTACACAATGACAGGTGTTTTTATATTCAAAATAAACTGTGAACGCTGACACCACACGACGCTGACACAAGCCACACAACCACTGCTTACTTGATCGTTTAAAATGGCTACAGGCAAAACAGAGAGGATTTCTTGGCGCTGAGAGTTCACCTAGAACAAGTCTTGCAACACTCCTCTCTGTCACTGCAAGACAGCTGGTTAAACAAGCTGTAGACATCAGACAAACAGTTTATCATTCTTCACAAATGTCCTAATCACGGGGCCGTGGCCCAGCTCCACTCCTGCACACTGTAGATCATCACCTACAGTGTGCCCCAGCTCCACTCCTGCACACTGTAGGTGATGATCTCCGAACAAGTTTTTAATCTGTCCCTTCATCTCCCTCCTAATTCTTTCTTTTGTAAGCCCATCACCTCTGGTATGCACATAAAAGGCGAGTTAATGTAGCGCAGAGTTACCCTGCATTAGTATTAGCCGCATTGATCAAACTGAGTCAGTGTCTGGACGCAGAGCCTCTACTTTAGCAGGCTGTTGAGTTTGATAAACTGGCAGCGGTGACAACATTAATGCCTCCATGGATTATTGTATAAAGAGGGATTGCAGTGCAGCGCATCAGCCAGCTATCTGATAGACGCTCACCTCCAAAGCATTCGCAGTATGTCGGGTGAAACAGACACAGTGTGAGGCAGGGCAGAGCGAGCTGTGTCCGATGGGAAAAGGAAAGTTTTCAGTTAATTTGATTCTAAATTATGGATAAATAAAATCTCACCCATCCAGGACCTTAATCTCCCCACGGACCAATGATGTCTTCATCACATTAACTGCTCAGCACTCGTAGTAAATGAGCACTTAATTAATCAATGCGCCTACCAAATAAGCACAATCACGCTGATAGACAATTACATCATCTCTCCACCATGACATCACCTCTTTCCTCAGAGACTGCAATATTCTAAAAACATTTCACCACAGCATCACAGTCCTGGCTGACTTTGTTGGTAATGGACTTCACTTTGTGTCTCGGCCAGGCGGTCATTTATCTGACCAGACAGATTTTTGGCTGATAGAGGCTTCATTGATTTGTATGATTATTGATTTGGTTGACATTCCCAACGATTTGTTTTCAGCCATGCAAGTGGTTTGGCTATGGGGAAGCCTGTGTCTGTCTGTCTGTTAGTCATCGCTCCACCATTTTTGAGAAATCTCAGGAAGTATTGGGTGGGTTACTATGAATTTTTGTACAGACATTCATGGCCCCCAGAGAGTAAAGCCTCACATACACTGGTGATCTCTGACTTTTCCTCTGGTGACACCATGAGGTCAACATTTGTAGTATAGAGTGAAATGTTTCAACAACTATTGCCATCATATTTGGTTCAGACATTCATGTTCCCCTCTGGATGAACTGTAATAACTTTGATTCTACCTAACCATCCTTACGTCAACATGATAATTTGTCCTATTTGTGCAGCCTACACTGTGCTATGTGTTAATAAATTTATTTAGACATAACAGACAATAAGCAACATGGTAAATATAACTAGAAATGTGCATTTAGAGTGCAGATCTCCGCCAGGCAGCCACTCAAGCTAATCACAGCCAACTCTGGTAATACCAGCAGACATGCAGCATTGTATTTAGAAGCATCTCAAAAGCTAATAATATAAAAATACTTGCCTTATCTATTTTTGATGGAGCCACAGAGCAAATCAATTGTCCTCCTAACAGGCACTGTACGTGAAATATGGATACCTAACAATATAATTATGAGTATGAATGTATTTTTAGCGACCATATCTTTGATCCATGTCGTTCATAACTGGCCTTTAATGGCATTAATTTTGACTGTAGACGACAGCACAACAAAATAGGAAATAACAACAATAAACCTAATAAAAACAGACAAAAACAGAAACCATTTAACTAAACAGCCTGTTTACATACTTATGGTAGAAGCACAAATATTAAAGGCGCTGTATGTAAGAATATACTATTGTTGTCGGTGAGATCAGTATGTTATATGAACATTATTCCTTAGTCTCTGTGACATATTAGGAGGATTTTATGACTATTTGCTTTAGATTTCTTACATATAGCTCCTTTAAGGAAAAATGACCAAATCAATAAATCTGCAAGTCTACAAAATTGGGCAAGCAAGTGCTCTGCTTCTAAAACACTTCTAGTGTGACATGACTTCAGGCACTAGACTGCAAAGAGCTGTGGACTGTGGAATTGTCCCTCCCGGCTCCCTTACAGTCAAGATGGCGGCAAGAATAACAAAAAATGGGGATTTATTCATCTGGTGTCATACCTAAGTTTAGTGGCTCATTACATGTCAGGTAGGGAATTAATCTGCTTTTTACTGGCTCACTCTTTTTCCCCTTTAAGGACGGTGGCCTTGTGGGTAACCTGTGAGGGTGTGACATGTGCTTCATTGTATGTGAAGGGAAGCAAATCTCTCGGGGTGTCATGGTGAAGATGGCAGGCGGCGAAGAGTGATAATAGCAGCGGATTTACAGTAAGTGTCTAGATAAGCAATAAAGTCATTGTTGGTAGACAGCACCCGAAGGCCTCACCATCCTTCCTTCTGCAGAGTGGTCCGGACTGCTAGAAGCTAGTTACCAGCTAATAACGACGAGCCAAGCTAAAACTCTGAGCTGGTAAGCTGTCACTGAGAAAGGTAACATGCTGATGCTCTGGTTAGAAATGAGACCAAACTTGTCTATGTCAGTTTTTGAGCCAGGACAAAGGCCTTAATGTGGCCTGCAACAGACCACACAAAATATTAGGCTGACTGGTCCAGTAGTTTGTGAGATTGGCTGCAACTTGTTGTTTTTAGGTGTGGCGATTATCACAAACTCCACACAGAAATCCTCTTGCTATGAGGCAACAGCTAATGGTTAACACTGTAGTGTCACAGCAAGAGGGCTCTTGGTTCAAATCTGCTGGTGGCCTTTAGTGTGGAATTTGCATGTTCTTCCAGCATCAGCGTGGGAGTCCAAAGACATGCAGGTTAACTGGTGCCTCAAAATTTCCCGTAGGTGTGAATATGAGCATGAATGGTTGTCTGTCTCTATGTGTCTCTGTGATCTATACAGGGTGTGCAAGGCCTCTGTCCCAGTATCAGCTGAGATAGGCTCCAGCCCCCTTCGCGATCCTGTACCAGGATAAGCGGTTACAGATAATAAATGAATGAATGGAATGAATTCCAGAAAACATGTGGCCCCAACCAGCTGGTTGAGAGCAGTCAGCAGTCAATGACATTGTAAAACAGTCAATAAAACAGGTTTTTCAACAATGTGAATGACCGCAATCACGAGAGATCCTTGAGCATACTGCCATTAATGTGCACAGAAAATATTAGGCTGACTGGTCCAGTAGTCTGTGAGATTAGCTGCTCGCAACAGACACACACACATACAGGCACACACATGACCAAACGCATGATCCCCTCCAGGCTTACACCAAGCAGAGATAATGATAGTACTGTACACATCCACCAATAAATAAAGCCACAGTGAAGGTGGTTCAGTAGAATCGATACTAAATAAGTAGTGCTACAAACAAATGCATAGAAAGGAAGCCGAATCTGAACAGAAATATGTAACGTTGCCACTTCAGCAGATGTTTGTGATTGTGAATGTTTTAAATACAAAAATAGTTTTCATCTAATCCAACACGAAGAGACATCTTTATCCAAAGCACAAGCTCTTGGCCGCAAAACTGAAACTACCCGAAACCACTTGCTTGATTTCAGCAAACACCCAGCTGTTCATTTCATCCCTGGCACAGCCACTGCCCAACTTTATTTAACTGCCACTCTATTGATTTGGTGCTTCAGTCTTGGTGCTACCTTCAGTCCTGTCTGCTTTCCTGACAATTCAATTAACTAAAGCAGCTGTGGTGTGTGCGAGGCATCTGAATGGGTGCAGCCTAGACAGAGGCCTTTAATCACATCACCTCAGAAACAAAGCCCAGTCCCTCAAGCCCACAGCTCTGGCTCCTCTTTTGTCTTAAAGGAAGTGGACTGGCAGGAAGACCCTCGAGAGGACAAAAGAAATAGAGATCTCTCCCTGTTATCCATGTTGTCAGACTCAGAAACTACAGATACTGCGACACCAGCAAAACACAGACCTAGACAAAAAGAAAACACACTGTTATTCCATAAACCAACACTGATACAGGCTATCATCTCCACAGGTGTAAACAGATGTTGAATATCTCCTCCTGCTCGAATCTGTGAATGGGAAGCTACCATCACATCAACTCAATAATTTATTCCCTGTGTGGAAAGGGTAGCAGCAGCAGTTGTATTAGCAGTAGGGCAGATGTGGAGGTAGAGTAGGTGTGTGATATACGAGGAGTGAGGAGTGGACAGAGCCGAGGCAAAGATCATTCATTCACCCTCAGCTCTGCTTTCATGGGACAGGAAATTTGCTCCTGCAGAACAAATGAGTGTTGTGCCTGTCTAAAGAGAAGCAGACGCTGATTAAACAGGGAACTTGTGCAAAAGCCTTTGTTAGGGAGGTGCATCGTAATTTATCATTCGGTTCTCTTAAAAAGAAATCTGATTCTCTATGTGTAGGAGGTTTAATGTGTTTGAGGCTGGGCAAACATCATAAATCACCCCTGATACAAAGCAACGTGAAGTTCAGGGCAATGTTTAGCTGTGCTGGCTCAACAAAAGCACATTATTAGAATAAAGCAGAATAAAACAATTCAGCTTTATGCTCGATCTTTATTCTCATTAATATTTAATTTTTCTCTGTAATGTCAGAGCGGTTTATTCTCCTGGCCATTCTCTGCTTTCAAAGCAGGGCAAATGTTGTTAATACAATTTTATTTATTTAGCACCTCTCAAGCAATGTGCACAAAGTGCATTATACGGAAAAGAAAACATCACTAAGCCAAAGAGCCAGTACAGACAGAGAGCTGTAGTTCTTAGTTTTTAACCTATCCAGTAGCCAGAACTGACTTCCAGAAATCATGACCTGGTTACTCAAGATAATCCACAGACCTTGTTGTGAGCAGTTTCATGTAGGAACTATTTTCTTTCTACTGAAGTACACCCACCAACTGCATCACAGTGCAGAAGGAAGCGAACATCTCATGGACAAGAGTCTCGTGCTCAAAAAAGCACGAGACCTTCTAAACACTAATGGCGTCCCCCTTAGCTGTAACATTAGCTGCTCAGTGGTCAAAGGTGAGCTAGCAGTAGATGCACGCTTCCTTCTGCAGGGATTTGCATTTCCATTACAATAGGGCTACCTGCTTGAAGGTGTGTCTTTAACTGATGATGGCTTGTCCTCAGTGATGAATTTAAGAGCAGCAGGCTGATCCACGGCTAAAGTCCCTGCTATTTGTGCTGTATACATTTTCAACAGCAGGGCAAGTAAATGAAGTTTACCTGTTGGAGGTGAGCTGTTTGCAGAGGTGCAGTAAGAGCCTGTTGTCTGCAGCTCTTCATCAACATCTCACTGTGGCTGTGTCTGCTTTTACTCTTCCTCCCTGCTGCAGTATTATTAGAGTAGCCTTTATTGAAGAGAAGTTGCTGCTAATTCAGTAATAACACATTTCATTTCCTATACATTCTTCACAGTAAAAGTCCACCATCATTTTGTTACGTATAAGCTTTAATTGTGAAGCAGCACAATAAGGAAATGTTGAGATTTCGAACAGCAACTTCACACAACTTCTAATACGGCTGATAGCGAACATGAAACAGTCAAATAAAGCAGATATCTAAAGTAAAAACAGGATGCAGAAGAAAAACTAAACTCTAAACCACAGAGATTCAGTTAAAAGCTACAAAAGTACTGAGAGACTTTTGAGAACATCTTTCTATGTTTCATGAGTAGAGTCTCGCAACACACACCCTTGTTTAGACAGGGAGAATGGGGGTCGTTGGGGGTTGGCTGTGGTTGGCGAGACATCACTGCTAACTGCTTGAGGGCGGGTGGCCCAGCTTTTGGACCTACTCCTGAGAAGGTCCATCTCCAGCGCAGCTTGGTATGACGTAGGGCGTCTAAACTGACAATGGAAACACAAATCGGCGCGGCATTGCTTTACTCGGCGCGGCCAAGAGTGACAATGGAAAAGGGTAAAGGTCTGTGGATTATTTTGAGCTACTGGGTCATGATTTCTGGAAAGAGACATTGCTGTAGAGTATTTCAAATATATATTTTTGGCGTTTTGAGCACCACAAGCTAAATGACATCTAGTTTTATTAAATTGGAGAGAAGGCAGACATCTCTACGGCCGATATCTCCAACACTCTGCAACTCACACCAAAACAATGTAGACAGTGTTGGGGGTGGACTGTCCCTTTAAAGGCCCTAAGAATCACTAAGTTTACATGCACAGCTTAATCGAGCTATGCTCAAAATTCGATTTTGGAATCTTATCGGACTTCTGTCCTTGTCCCAGTTTACATGCAACTGAGAAAATCGAATTACTGACAGGAACGTGTCCTCCTCCTCAACACTAGGTGGCGATATGCGTCATTTCAGCGGGTTAATACGGCCCCCTTTCCGGTTGACCTATTACGTCACTTAATAATAAACAACTGGAGTCAGGCAGCAGACCGGCATTTTCGAACAACAGCAAGATGGATTATTGTACAGCCTTGTTCATCTCGTACGTAATGTACACGTTACTGATTGTGCAGATAAGGTGCACTCTATCCCTCGTGGTCATGGTGATTTCGAGAGGCAGACAAGAACGCCGTATGCTGTTGGAGGGCTACAACAATAGCATGTCTTGTCTGTTCCAGGGTCATACGCCAGCACGGGGGTTGTGGAGGATGTGCACATGCATCGTCTAGTTTAACTCCGATTAAGGCGTATACATGCCAGAGAAAATCAAATTCCAATCACAACTGGGTGTCTTAATCGGAGTTGGAGAACTCCGATATTAGTCGGAGTAAGCTACTCACTATGAGTGCGGGGGTCTTACATGAATACAGTTTCCTGTGTTACATGTCAGATAAGGAGGGATAGCTTGCATCCAAGGGATATCGCAATTTGCTGTTGCTTCACACAGATTCAGTACGTTCATACATTCATTTTCTGTAATTGCTTATCTTTTTCTGTAATTGCTTATCTTATTGGGGGTTGCAAAGGTGCTGGAGCCTATCCCAGACTCTCACAGGGCTGACACATAGAGACAGACAACCATTCACGCTCACAATCACATCTACGGACAATTTAGAATCACCAATTAACCTGTCTTTGGACTGTGGGGGGAAGCTGGAGTACCTGGAGAAAACCCACACTGACATGGGGAGAACATGCAAAGTCTGGGTTTGAACCAGGAACCCTCTTGCTGTGAGGAAACAATACTAACCACTGCACCACCATGCCGCCTACACGCATCTTCCATAGGGCTGCATGTATGTCTGAAGATGGCCCAGCATTCTGAGCTTCAGCTCAGATAAGAAGGGCTTTACGAGCATTATAGGGAAATTACAACATGTTTGCCACATGGTTTCAGGGTGGTGGATCACAGTGGTTCTAATGCGCTCCCTGCTGATACTTATTAAGCAGGGAGTAATAATTTTGTTTTGGGGGATTAGCTCCCTCAGTAGAATCCCTGTTGGATTCACTGAGAGCTTCCCAAAACAGCTGAGTCAAAAGAAACTGTTTAACCATTTGGTATAAATGCTCAGTTTGTCGACATAAGTGTCTCTGACTGAACTAATTCCTTCCTCCAGGCTCAAACCGCTATCAAAAACACCCATTGTTTTAAAGGCACACTTGCTTTCAAATGATCAGTTATGTCTACCTAGTAGAGGATATTGTAGTTTCAGATGAGGGGGCAAGGCAGTCGACATTTTTATTTGTAAAGGACCTCTTAAGGTCTCTGCTGAGCGAGTGAACAGTCCCTTAAAGAACCAGGTTAATCATTCCACAATATTTATACTGTAGCGTCATGAACACACTGCCTATGGCCAGTGTATGTATTCTAAATATTTTCCAGATACTCAGCTGAACAAGGACTACACATACACATGGATATTTGGAGAGGGTGAGTTTGCGGAAGAAGGGGTGCCATACAAATATTTGAAGGGAGCAAATATTCAAAGGGCAATTGTGCTTTGAAGCATGAGGAAATAAGCTGAGCCTTATCTCTGCGAGCATTTTATTTTCATTACACTTTCAAAATTTCAGTAGCTGGCTGAGCGTAAGAGACTGAAGCCACGGCAGATGTAACTATTTAAAGCTGTGGCTGTTTGTTTGTTCTGGTTGTTTCAAATTGCCTGTCAAGTCACTCTGAACAGAGGAAGGTCTATTACTACACTTGACTTAACTTTATTGTCACTTCAAAGGAACTGAGGAGATATTTGATATTACGTTTGCTTTGTTGTTCAGACATTTTTCACACTTCTTCTTTAGTTTATGTAGAATTTACATCAGTTTCTCATCCTCTGCTGGATTTGTACACACACTTGGACTCTTTTAGCAGATGTCTGAAAATAACACAGCTGAAAAGAAGCTACAGTACGGGTTGTTGACTGGCTGACTGGAAGCAGTGGCGCGAGCCCACTAACCCATCCTCCTCCCGATGAGGTCACGTGCTGCTCAGGCCCCTGGGAGCCACTACAAACAGCCTCACGCACACACTGCAGCCTTTCATAGCCTCTCATTAGAGGGCTGGGATATTATGGCGGACACAGCCAAAGAAAAGAGGTGTTGTTGTCTTTGAATAGACTGAGCCCCATCCCACTTTATGTTCCACTCTGTTGAGGTTTGAATGCAATTATCAAGTCCCTATATTGTTCCCATTCTACTCATTTAATTGGCGAGAGACACGCTTTAATGTATGGAAGCCCATGTTTGCCACTGTGGTGAAAAACAAAGATCCTGTACTGTAAGTCCTTATAATGAGAATATCTCACAAAACAGTGAGTTAGTATGTAAAGATTAAGAGAAACCGTCTCAAAACAAGAAGCTAGCAACTCAAAATAATGAGAAATTTTCTGATGATTATGACTTAATTATCTCAAAATAATGCATTACTAACTCAATATAGTGACTTTGTATAATGACAAACTTTCTCAAAATAGTAATACTTGATATCTTAAAATAATGAAAAACTATATAATACCATGTTTGAGAAAGTTCCTCTTTACTGAAATATTTACTCATTATCATGAGATTATGAGACTATTTTTTAGATACCAACTCAATATTTTTGAGATAAATCATTATGCTGAGATACTAATTTATTTTGAGATAAGTAAGTCACTATTCTGAGATGTCATAATTTTGAGATACTAAGTCATTATTTTGAAATACAAAGTCACTATTGTGATAAACAAGGTCACTACTTTGGCATACTAAGTCACTATCATGACATATTAAGTTACTATTTAGAGATACTAAGTCAATATTTTCAGATTCTAAGTCACCATAATGAGATACTAAGTCGTTATTTTGAAATACTAAGTCACTATTATGAGTCACTAAGTCACTATTTTAAGATACTAAGTCACCATTTTGACATACTAACTCATTATTTTGAGATACTAAGTCACTATTTTGAGATACTAAGTCATTATTTAGATATACTAAGTCACTATTTTGACATTCTAAGTCATTATTTTTGAGATACTAAGTCACTATTTTTGACATACTAAGTCATTATTTTTGAGATACTAAGTCACTATTTTTGACATACTAAGTCATTATTTTGAGATACTTAATCACTATTATGAGACATTAAGTCACTATTCTGAGATACTAAGTCATTATTTTGACATACTAAGTCATTATTTTGAGATACTAAGTCACTATTTTGACATTCTAAGACATTATTTTTGAGATACTAAGTCACCATTTTTGTCATACTAAGTCATTATTTTTGAAATACTAAGTCACTATGTTGACATGCTAAGTCATTTTGAGATACTAAGTCACTAATGTGGCATACTAAGTCATTATTTTGAGATACTAAGTCACTATTTTGACAAACTAAGTCATTATTTTGAGATGCAAAGTCACTATTTTGACATACTACCATTATTTTTGACATACTAAGTCACTACCATGACATACTAAGCCATTTTTTGAGATACTAAGTCATTATTTTGAGATACTAAGTCACTATCATGACATACAAAGTCATTATTTTGAGATACTAAGTCACTATCATGACATACAAAGTCATTATTTTGAGATACTACATCATTATTTTTTAAAATAAGTCATTATGCACCGATACTACATTATTATTTTGAGATAAGTAAGTTGCTGTTCTAAGTTGTCATTACTTTGACATACTAAGTCATTATTTTGAGGTATGAAGTCACTATTTTGACAAACTAAGTCATTATTTTGAGATACAAAGTCACTATTTTGACATACTACCATTATTTTTGACATACTAAGTCACTATCATGACATACTAAGCCACTTTTTGAGATACTAAGTCATTATTTTGAGATACTAAGTCACTATCATGACATACAAAGTCATTATTTTGAGATACTAAATCATTATTTTTTAAACTAAGTCATTATGCTCAGATACTACATTCTTATTTTGAGATAAGTAAGTTGCTGTTCTAAGTTGTCATTACTTTGACATACTAAGTCATTATTTTGAGGTATGAAGTCACTATTTTGACAAACTAAGTCATTATTTTGAGATACAAAGTCACTATTTTGACATACTACCATTATTTTTGACATACTAAGTCACTATCATGACATACTAAGCCACTTTTTGAGATACTAAGTCATTATTTTGAGATACTAAGTCACTATCATGACATACAAAGTCATTATTTTGAGATACTAAGTCACTATCATGACATACAAAGTCATTATTTTGAGATACTACATCATTATTTTTTAAAATAAGTCATTATGCACCGATACTACATTATTATTTTGAGATAAGTAAGTTGCTGTTCTAAGTTGTCATTACTTTGACATACTAAGTCATTATTTTGAGGTATGAAGTCACTATTTTGACAAACTAAGTCATTATTTTGAGATACAAAGTCACTATTTTGACATACTACCATTATTTTTGACATACTAAGTCACTATCATGACATACTAAGCCACTTTTTGAGATACTAAGTCATTATTTTGAGATACTAAGTCACTATCATGACATACAAAGTCATTATTTTGAGATACTAAATCATTATTTTTTAAACTAAGTCATTATGCTCAGATACTACATTCTTATTTTGAGATAAGTAAGTTGCTGTTCTAAGTTGTCATTACTTTGACATACTAAGTCATTATTTTGAGGTATGAAGTCACTATTTTGACAAACTAAGTCATTATTTTGAGATACAAAGTCACTATTTTGACATACTACCATTATTTTTGACATACTAAGTCACTATCATGACATACTAAGCCACTTTTTGAGATACTAAGTCATTATTTTGAGATACTAAGTCACTATCATGACATACAAAGTCATTATTTTGAGATACTAAATCATTATTTTTTAAAATAAGTCATTATGCTCAGATACTACTTTATTATTTTGAGATAAGTAAGTTGCTGTTCTAAGATGTCATTACTTTGACATACTAAGTCATTTTTTAGATAAGTCATTATTTTGAGATACAAACCAATTATTTTTAAGAAAGTTTCTGGGGCCCTCCATATCAATAAGTGAGTGACAAGAGAGGGAGTATGCAGGTTTTTGTTTTCATCAGTCTACCTCATTTTAAATAATAAATGACATCATTTCGAGCTTATTTTACCAAACACTTACTAATGAAGGGACTTCTTTAAAGCATCAAAATTAGTGACTCATCAGCGATTCATCTTTCTCAGACAATTATGATCTGATGCAGGATGAGGGGAACAGCTATGGGACATGTTGTTCATTGATCTCTGTTGCAGTGAAAGATCTATTTCAGTTCTAATGGATCCTCAGTGCCATGCTATCTCTCCGCTGTGTCCCGGGCAGCGCGGTGATGGATGGTTCTCTGCTACTGAGAAGGACTTTGTCTCCATGCCAGGTGATCAATAGATGACTCGCCACAGCGGAGACGGACTCAACTTTAAAACCCCTCAGCTGGTGGAGAAATGCCAAAAAGCTAAAGGGCAAGTTTTAATCCCTTTGCTCTCAACTCAAGGTGGGAATAATAAATCTGATAGCTTTTTATTTCCACTGACCGCTACTGCCGTATCGACCAATCCAACATTAGCTGTTTGGGGATTCCAGAAATGTTTGCAATGGAAAGGTCAATAAGAAAGTTGGTAAAGAAAGTGGATATGTTTATGATGGAAAGAATAAGTCTGTGCGTCTGTGCTTTTATGGCTGAGAGGAAGTGATGCTCATGAGAAAGCAGAGTAACGCTGCCCTCTCCTGGACACTGTGACGTAAACCAGATTGTACTAACAGGTTAAGTCAAATACTACTATCTTATAATTTGCAGTATTTTTACATTTTTAATCCATTTTGCTTCCTAAAAATGACAAAATAATCAGAAGGGATTTGATTACAACATTTTAAATTTGATACATTATTATTTAAAATAAGCTTCTGGTGCAAATATTTAGTATTTAATGTTTATTTTAGCATGTGCCGCGCATTTGTTTGGTCGGATTCCATTTTTCAAAGCAACAAATGTTATATTACTGCTGCTGGCAGATGAAGTGCAGTAATGTCACTGAACATGATTATCTAAATTATTGAACATACAACATTTCTGCATGACTTCATTGCGTTTTTTAGATATTTAGGTCGGCCCATTTGAGAGGTTCTTAGAGACCAGGACACGATTGCAAGATTGAGAGTCATCTTTAAAAAGATGCGTAATGTATTTGCACTAAAAAGCCTTCAAGAGAAAATCGTAAAACATCTTCTAATGCATCAAAGCTGAGATATAAACCCTGACAGTGTGCTCATGTGTGCTGTCAGGTCTGACATCTATTTTATGTCTTCGGCTAGATAGAGACCTAATAGAGGGAAGTGTGTGTGTTAGGGTGGAGGTGGGGCGGTCAGAGCCTCGTCATGGGAGCAGCAGGTGTCTCTGAAAATAGAGGGAAAGTTCTGCATGTGTCACCAAGAGGAATAGTACACTGTGGTGACACAGAGGGCAAGACATGTGCTCAGTGTCCTGACCTATGAGTCAAGCTAATTCTTATCTGCAATGCAGTAAAATACAAGTCACCTTACAAGTTTGTCATCGTAGCAGTTTCACAGCCACCTTCCTGCAGAGAACTCGCTCTAACTAAGACCAGAGTGTGTGGCCCCCTCTCCTGTATCTATCCTCCATCTATCTGTCACACAGCTCAGTGGTGCAGAGCAGAAACAATATGAAATCGTTACAGAGAGGAACCGCTCATAACATTTGTAATTTATGTTGGCGCCATGTTTAATTAGGAATAACCTTTTCATCTATCTCAGGGAAGTATTTGTCCTGGATGATGATTATGATGATGATGATGACGTTCGAAGATATACAATGCAGAACTCTCCATAAGAAAAAAAGAAGTAAAGATTCATACAGAAATAATCCCTCTCAGCTAAATCATCATTATGACCCACTAGAAGTGTGTGGTGGTGTATTTTTCCACAGTGACTCTGACCTCTGCCTGTATTTTCTTATGTTCTTCCTATTTTCTGTGTTTGGAACGTTAATGGGCCTGTACCCCCACAGCACTCAGGTGAGGTCAGGGCTTTATAAAAACGTAGCGAACAGGTGTCAGACGGTAAGCAGCAGGCATCCAAGAGACACAGCACTGGGGAAAAAAAAAACGCAAAGTGAGGAAAAACGCCAAACGAGAGTTAATCCGGTAGCATGTTTATAGACAGTAACCGACAATCCTGCATAGTATACCTTTGAGTTGCAGTCAGTTGTAAAAATCCTTACCATAGCATGCCTTGAAGGTTCAGTGTGTAGGATTTAGGGGATTTAGTGGCATCTAGTGGTGAGGACTGCATATTGCAACCAGCTGAAACTTCTCCCGGTTAGAATCCCTTCAGTGTTCATTGTTCAGGAGGTTTTTACCAGAAGCCAAATTATCTGCAGCGGTCTTTTCCTCTCCAAAACAAATGGAACAGGTGATTAAAACCGGTAAGAACACTGAATAAAGCAGGTTCACACTACAAATCAATATTTCTTTTATGCTGCTGGGCATATCAGAGATGAGCCAGTAGCTCAGCACCTGCTAATGTGTGCTCACTTTTTTTTTTTCTGATAACGTTCAGGAGGTTTTATTGGGAGCCAAATGATGGACCTGGTGATTTAAACTACTAAAATTGCTGAAAAAAGCAGTTTCGCATTCACATAAAATCTGTGTTTTTCCGACACTTTTGCAAAAAGACCTCTAACTACAGTGATCGACATGGAAATGCATATGGCCCTATCTGGAGCCAGTGTTTAGTTTGTTCGTTCCGGGCTACTGTAAAAACATGGCGGTACAACATGGCGATCTCCATGGACGAGGACCTGCTCCCTATGAAGATATAGGGTGCTTTCAGACCTAGAGTTGTCTTGCTTTGGTCCAAACAAGGGACTAATTCTGTTACAAAGTTGCATAATTGTCTAGAGTTGGTTTGTGTTCTCACGGCAGCATTTACAAGCAGACCAGATAAAATCCTTGTGAGAAAGCTGCTCTTCATTGGTCAGAATTTCCATGTGGGAAAAATCCAGGAAGTAAACAAAATGTTGAAGAAGAGTACACTTGCAAGATAAATGTGACACTTTCTGATGTCACAATGGAGGGACAACTACGCAGGTTGATTTTAGCGCTGCTCATCGTGGACTATATTGCTGTCATTGTTCATTTTAGTCAAACCATACAGTTTGAAAACGAGGCGCGGCTCCAACTAGAAAACAATGTTTTGATGCATTGGATGTGCTGAATGTGCATATTAAGGCAGTACAGGAGGAGGTGCACATTAATAATCCTCCAGGACTGTAACATGCTCATGTTTAACCCAAACAATGTGTCATGTGACTGCAGTTGGTTCAGATCCAGGTCGGAGCACATTCTCACCACAAACGAACCGCACCAGAGTTCGTTTGTAACTGGACCAAGACCTTCTTGAAGAGGTGGTCTCAGTGCAGTTACAAACTAACTCTGGTGCGGTCGTTTTTGTGCATGTTGGAGTGTGATTGCTGTTATTGCAGCTGCTCAAATAAACCAAACTTAGGGGGCAAATGAACTTGAGTTCGATTGAACCAAAGCACTCATAAATGGCTCATTCTAAAGATACAAAAAGGTGATTATACACTGACAAAAGCTCATAATATTACATTTAATTTCTGCCAGTATATCCCCCTAAACCCTACACACTGGACCTTTAAGTGATACATGATTATAGAAATCCACTTTGGCTTGAAACCAAACTATGTTCTATGTCAAAAACAGCATTTCGCAGTTTGGTTCCTGATGAAAGGGGAAAATCAAAAATCTTTACTCCAGAAAAATGATTAAAAAAAAAAAAA
Organism: Epinephelus lanceolatus; assembly: GCF_041903045.1. Lineage (NCBI taxonomy): Eukaryota > Metazoa > Chordata > Actinopteri > Perciformes > Serranidae > Epinephelus > Epinephelus lanceolatus. Next base: position 12,063,497 of record NC_135741.1, on the reverse strand, counting down.
AGAGCAAGAGTAATCCAATCTAATATTTTCTTTGAAGCCAGGAAGCACAGACAAAGACTATATGGAGCCAGAATGGAGGATAAATCAATGATTGGATATCATGTCAGCCCTGTTCATACAAACCCTGTACCGCAGCAATACTGCAGCGCTGTATGCCTACTTTTACAGCACTTAGCTACATGTCCTGCATTTTAAAACTTGGCCATTATGAATGTTAATAAGGCTGACATCAAAGAGCATGGATGGGAGGTACGGCACTGAGTAAATTCAAATAAAATTCAGTATTTACGTCTGTAGACTCTGGTAGGTATTAAAACTCCTGAATAGGCACCAACACAAAGGCAACTTGTGATGAAAATCAAGCATAAATATAGAAGCCTCGCAGATAGAGGCAGAGAGTGGGTGACTCATTCAAAGCCCATCAAAGAGACAGTACACTTTCACTCTAATAAGCTGTTTGCAGTGGTCGAGCTGACATCCTCCTCTGAGCAGAGAATGCACACAAATGCAGTTTGCATATGAATAATTCAACAGGGGGGAAATGATGCATCCAATTTCTAAAATAAGACCTTTAAGTATCAACGTGAGGCTTTAAATATTGTTTGTTTGTTTGTGCCTTGGACAGCTCTGCAATTAAAATGTCAACTTGGAAAAATACAATGCAGTGACTTTTAATATTGAAGAGAATGGGGAGATATTTATGATTAAAAACAAAGATAATGAGCAGAACTTATAGTTGCTGATAAAATGTCACCGCTGCCCAATCACATCAACCATTCTCTCTCCATGTTACCATCAATCAGACTTCCACAGCTTCAAAATGACAGAATACGCCTTCTTTTCATGCAGCGTCTTGTCCCTGGCCCACAGACTTTGGTAATTACAGCGCAGTCTTGTATTTCAGACATCCCAGACAGGGCTGTAATTTACAGAAGGGTTCAATAACATATTAGATATCAAGCTATAGCATGAGAGGGCAAGAGCTCAGGAGACGCTAGACTGCACAGCGAGAGTGCATCTTCAGACTTGCATGTTTGATTCGGTGCCAAAAGGGGCATCCTACATGTATGATGATGAAAGGGCGGCGGCGTGTCTCAGTGGCCTCACATAAACCAGAATATAAATAATCCATGTGAAATCTGGCAAAAGCTTGTGTGGCTGAAGCTCTGAGGCTTCCCCTGGTTTCTTTAGTATTCAGCAGAGGCTCATGAGTGGAGAAACTGTACAGCGGGCTACTGAGGTGAATAAAACACATAGATCAGCCAGATCAGCTAAAGGTCCAAATTATAGGAATAAAACAAGTGGAGGTAACAGGAGGGGAAATAGGACTGCAGCAAATATCAGACAGTTACAGACGAGGCCATGAGGACCCTTTAAAGTAAGTCAACTTTAAGGGATAGTTCAGATCTTTTGAGTGAGGTCCTTATCAATAGACAGTGTGTTACATACAGTAGATCAGTGATTCACAAATGGTGTGCTGTGATGCCAGTCCAGGTGTGCCATGGGATTTTGTGATAACCATGCATTATTATTGCCAATACCAATATTATAATAATATTCAATATATAATATTGAAGACCAATATTCAACTAGGCCTGTACAAAAAGTTATGAATGAACTTTTAATTGTATTCTGTATCAGTATGTTGTGCGCACCCATTTCCTAATGAAGAGTCAAACTCTGCCTAAAAAATTCAATTTAATTGAACTTTAAAAACCTTCACAGGGAACCTATTTGTCGCAGTTTGCTCGAGGGAATTACAAATGTGGAACTTTTGGCAGCCAGTGTGAGGGATGATGACATTTAAGGAGAAAACTGCGAGTGAGACAATGGATCGCTTATTGTACAACAAAAAGACGACGAAGATGTTGGTTGGCACACCCCCTGTTTGGAGAAGCAGGCAGGAGCACCACCAAGGAAGTTTAGCAATATACTGCTTAGTGCTCAGTGTACGTGATATTTAGAATATTTTCACCGCTTATCTCACCGTCAGACAGCAATTTCTGATGTGGAAGTGAAGCCCTTACATTGCTCTCTTCAAAGCCAGCCTCTATTGAGAAAAACAGTGATTTAAGATAGTTGAACACAGGAGCTGCTGGTCTGCTGCTGTCTCAATCAGTAAGTTTGTTTGTGTTATTTTGTGACTGTGGTGTCGGATTCACCAAAGTCACACATAACACAAAGCATTTAATTGGTGGAGGCAGAAGTAGACCAGCAGCTCCTGTGTTCAGTGAGCTAAAATTACTGTTTTTGTCAATGGAGTCTGGTGGCTGTGACGAGAGCATAGATGGGGAACTGCTTCCACTTCAGGCAGGGCTATCTGCGGCCGGTACAGTGGTAAAAATATTACCAATATAGCATTGTGATTGATTTTCTTTAAGTGGGACTTTTTTTAGGTAGCTTAAGTACATTTTGCTGCAGACCCTGTCCACAACAGTACATTGTTTGCTTTCAGTGGCCCTCTTCCTGCCTGCTTCTCAAAATTAAGGGCGTGCCGACCGCTTTTATAAACTACCTTAATTCTTTCCTTTAACCCCCCCCCCTTTTATTTATTTAATTTTTTTTAAATAATAATGATAAAAAAATAAATACATATATAAAATATGAATTTATTTTTTTTAATTAATGAATTTGTTTTGAATTTCTTATTTACTATTTTTTTAATTAGATTTTTATTATTCTATCTGTCTACCTTTCCTTCTTTCTCTTTAACAAAGCATACTTTGGGGTTTACTTACAACTGGACTATAAACACATTTCATTGTACTGTCTTATTTGGATAAATACTTAAAAATATTTACATAATTTATGGTCTTTTTTTATGTTTCTCTATTGTTGTTATCCATCTATCCGTAATAGAAACATAAAACAAAAATCTTTTTTTAATTAATTAAATAATCTAATTAATTCTGAAAAAATAAAATAAAAAATGACATAAAACAGACATAAAAAATGATAACAGAGAGGATTTTTTTCCCCATGAAAACATGTCTCAGAATTCTGAGATAATACTCACATACTAAAAAAAAGGGCAAATTTCTTTTTCTTAAGTGCAATGCATTACACTTCCATACTAAATTACCGTCACAGCAGCAAGAAAACATTTTTGTTTTACCATTTATACCATTTTGTATGTTAAGCACGTGCTTTAGGGCCTTAAATGTTCAATAGATGTAAAGTCTGGAATATGGTGTAAATGTAAACTAAAATACAGATTAGATCTTCTTGCAGTTTTCATTGTTGCAATGTGTTAATGTAAATGTAATGTAACACTGAGACTTTATATCTCCTAACTGTACATCCTGTTATGAGAAAAGCACAATCCCTACCACTCATGTCAATCACTTATCTTTATGAGTATGACGTGGTATTAATTTAACTTCACCCTGAAGACAAAATAGCTACAAAATAATTTGGGCTAATGGTGATTTAGCCTTATTCATTACAGACTAATTGCCTATCGTGTGAGATCTGATTAATGATTACACAAGAGTGAATTCAAACTGCCCCTCTGCAGGACACTGGAAGGGGCCAATTAGTTTGCGCCTTCAGGCCTGTCTCTCTCTCTGCAGCTCATCCTCCCTGACTCTGCGTGTTACAGCCCAAACTAAGGTCTCCAATCCCACCAAGCTGAGCCCATCTGCTTTTCCTCTGTTGCTCGGCCAAAAGGAACACAAACCTCATGAATTAACAAAGATGTTGTTTTATGATGATTTTGCAGGAGCATAAAAACGATTAAACGGTAAAACAAACAGTGTAAGTCTGTGTTTTCTCTGCAGGGCTTCTATTGTTTTAGTTTCAAGGCTGATGAAAGAATCTGCGACGGGAAAATCTTGCCACACTGAGCTGAGAACGTCGCTCAGCTGTAAAAAGGAAAGGTCCCGTTACAGTAAATAATAGAAGAGGCTGCTGTGTGCAGGGACTGGCTGCCAGAGCACACAAACCTCTGAGTGCAGCGTGGCCTCCCACGGCAAGCACAGTGACAGACACGGAGGCACTCATCTGGAAGCACAAAGATATGAAGGAAGGGAGGGTCGAACATGGAGAGGAGCTGAGAGAGTTAGAGGTGAGGGAATGAAGGAGTGAGGATGGGAAAGTGAAAAGTGGGGGGGTAGACAGATAACAGGGAAAGGATGAGGAAATGGGACTGTGGATGGATGGAGTGCTGTGGAGAAATCTGGGATGGAGGCGATGAAGGATGAAGGGTTACTAGGACAGGGTGGGTAAAGCTGACTGGCAATGTGGGACTGAAAGTAAAGTAGGTGTTTGAGGTGTCTGTCCTGTGAAAGTTTCTCTATCAACTAAAGAAAGTCTGTGTACACTATATAATAGAAACTGGATTTGTTAAATGTGTTTATGCCTACTCATTTGTGTGTCAGTAAATTGATGTTTTCTTGCCAAATGCACTGGCGCATTTTAAGAGTTCAGCACATATGAATAAAGTTAGTCCTGGCAGCTTCAACTGCTCAGGTGTAGGCTTATTCACTGAAGGCAGGCAGCCAGGAAATATACTGAAACACCAGTCAGCTTTGCAAACATTGAAATAAAATAAACACAGCAGGAAAAACAGCTCTCCCAGGACTTGTCTATATGGTGCCTTTAAATTCAAAATTATGTTAAATGATCACCAGGAACCACCAGCAATCAATACGACCTGATACCCGTATTGGCACTGAGTTTAAAACAGGAAGCTGGTAGCACAGAAATTCATCTAATACTAGACTGAACTCCAAGAGATACACTTGGGTTGGAAACCGGAGGTTCGCCAGTTTTAGTCCTCAACCAGTCCTCAAGTATGGAGTGGTGGCACTTTGCCTCCTAGGCACTGCCAAGATGCCCCTAAGCAAGACACCAAACCCCAACTACTCAGGGTGCCTGTCCATGGGCAGCACCTCGCCCCTCCTGTTTGTGCATGTGTGTGTGTATTTCAGGCTTGTGTGTACATGACAACAGAGTGAAAAACTTTCTCTTGAGGATTAATAAAGTATATTTTCTTCTACAAATAAACTGATACACCCTCTCTCTCTGTCTGACCTCAGAGTGGCATTATCCCATTAATAAATATAATAAATCATCCCAATCAACTTCAAACAAATATTGCCAGTAAATAATGCAGTCACGGGTCCAATCTGAATGGACCAAAAGTGTCTAGTTTGTTAAAAAACACACTTTTTTTTTTAAGTACAGTGAATTTACGCCATACAGCTTTTATTTTGAAGTGCTGTTTCCTGCTGTGGAGTGAGTGACTAACAGACAGCTAGCAAACTAGCCGGATGACATGGCCAAACGCAAGTATGACACTGTTTAACTGTGACACATTTAACTGTGTGGACCTTGAACTAATGACTTTATCAAATCTGGACCCCGTGGATGGTCCAGTTGGGAACCACTGGTATAAGTTACTCCAAGTTTCAAAAGGAAGCTGCAATCAAATCATTCCTTACAGCTCTAAATCTTCCTTTCCTCACACAGTTTCATTTTGCACACCCTAAAATCCTGTTTCTTGATGCTAATGTGATGCTGTTACAGCAACTCAGTGCTTTTTCGGTGAAACTTGTGTCACATTTTCCCTAGTCGACCACGGAAGAAAACATCAAATGGAGTACACCTGTATTGTCACATCTATTGAGGGGGGAAATTAAATATGCAAACATAGTGAAGACTGAGTTTCATCTAGAAAAAAACAACATATCCAAAGAGAATTTAACACTGGATGCAAAATGCAGCCAACAAGCACCGTGCCAGAAAAGGTGTTGATGTGCAAAAGGACAGAGTCGAGGAGAATCAAAAAACACACTCAAGGCTTCACTGAGAAAACAGGAAGTCCTGCAGCTTCTCGGTGGAAATGTGGTCTCAGTTAACCACAAATGGATCAGTAGTTTTCATGACCGAGAGAGTCTGTCATCGAATTTCACATAAAACTATGAGCCCTCAACAGGAATGATGGTGTGCAGTGAATCACTGAATGTCAAATGGTGTCTGAGGGTGTTGAAAATGAATCTGAACAGAAGGCAAAGCTGCAGGAACTAAAGACAACAGCTACTGTCAGGAGAAGTGACATTATGGAATAAATAAATTATAGTTCTGTCATCTGGACATATCTCGATGAGAATTTTGTCAGAGCATAACTGGATGCAGTTCAATATATTTTGTACTGACAAAGTGGGGTGGAAAAATAGCCACGTTACACCAAGGGCATATGTTTTATTAAGACACTGGGGAAAACATACAAACGCAGGATTTGGGCTCCTCCCCCAGAATATTTTAAGCATCAGACACTTAAAGGGTAACTTTGTTTGTGTCTAAGTGACTAATGGGAACAACATCTTTTGAAATTGGTCCAGTATTGAGTGAGAGGGCTGTAGTCGGCAGCAGCCACACAGTTTGCAATGTAATCACTTTGGGCAATAGAGCTCGTAAGTTGCGTGTTTCCATTTCCGGTACATGAGACCTTAAAAATCGATTTTTCATAATATATTTCAATGGCTAGATGAAAATTATTTTCTGGTCCCGTTTCAATTGTGTCATGAATTTCACATATGTTTTTTGTGAATTTTTAATATATTTTTCATGCAAAGAAGGCTACAATTTAGCAGGAAGAAGTTTGATACTGTTTTGTGTGAGAGCGCTTTGTGGACTACAGCTCTTCGCTGCTCTCGACGCGTATGATACACGTCACCACTCGCACTCGGAACATGGCTGTGTCTCTGGTACACTTCACCGCCTTCTTCCAAGGAGAGGACTAAAGCCTTAAGTGTGGCGAAAACCACTACAAGTCTGGAAATGTGGAAAGTTTCAGCTACACCAGTGGGGAGATCTGATGGCTCCGTAGATCGTGGTAGAAGACGCAGCAGCAGCACTGTGAGTTGAGAAGTGGAGGGAAAGTGTGATGACATGATGTCACATAGGCGACATGTAGTCTTTCTCATTACGTTGTTTCCCTAGCCTGAAGAATCATACAATAAACTCAAACTCTTAACATGAAAAAATATTATTTAGACCCACACAAACATTTGTGTAATCCAAGGCATTTAATGACTGGGACCAGAAAATAATAATTTTCTCTCCATTGACTCCCATTCATAATTTCCAAGCCTAGAGGTCTGATGGGGGTCTACCGGAAGGGGTGTGACTTACGAGCTCTATTGCACACCCTCAATTTACATCCACTAAAAGTGCTTGTTTTTCCACAGACAGGCTCAAATTATTATTGTAAGCATCTAGCAACAATATGGAAAGGATTCTTACAGAGATAGACCTTTGTGTTAAAGAGTAAAATCCTTTCTGTTTGACACAAATCAGCCCTGACATTGCCATCACCAAACCCACCAGACCCCATTTAAATAAACAGTAATTTTAGTGTGTATAGAGGCAGCACATTTTCACATCTAACTGGGTGAATTAAGGGTTTATTTCATTTAAACCAGAGTTGGTGATTGTTGGAACAGTGGAAAGACGAACCAAGATGGCTTTTGTGAGATTTGTTTTTGTGGACTTTGAACGAAGTGTCTTTTACAATGATAAAATTACCGTTTGTTTTTTTTAATGGAGTCTGGTGGATTTGGCGGTGGCAACTTTGAGGCCGTTTATGGATAAACAAAAAGGATTTTACTCTTCAACCCAAAGGTCTATCTCTGTAGGGATCCTCTCCTTAATGTTGTCAGACACTTAGAACAACAATCTGAGCCTGTCAGTGACAAAAACAAACACTTCTAGTGGACATACATTGACGATGCACAGTTGCCCCACGGGGTTACACTGCAGCCTGTTTCACTGCTGCCACCTGCAGCAGTCTCACTCAATACTGGACCAGTTTCAAAAACAGTTGTAGCCATTAGTTACCTAGACACAAAAACATGAGAAAACAGGGTCCAGGTTGAAAAACACTAGAGTTACCCTTTAATTTCCTGCATTCTGGTGAATTTGTCGGTGTAAATGTCTTTAATTTTACCCCCCCCCCCCCCCCCAAAAAAAAGTCCTCTACTACTTTCATGTTTAAATGGAGTGGACAAATGCACATGCTGAATATTTATAGGGTCATGTCCCCTTTGTCCCCAAAATCTACACCTATGTGTGACACATCTGAAGGAAAACATTTTGCGATTTGGTCACCAAATCAATTAGTAATTTATAATATTTATTATTCCAAATAACAAATATACCAAATATTCCTTAGAGACATTTTAAAAAATATCCAAAGCTAAAAACGTCACCAGGCTAAATGTCCTCATACAACCCAACGATGATGTCAGTGAACACGTCTATTTTTATATATGAAAAATAGCGCCTTTCTTGAAACCAAACTTCTGACTCTTACTAAATAGTATTCAGGCAAAAAAGAGGCACGAATAAAGGATGCTACAAAGATTTCTGCCACCTAACAATCAACTCAACCACCCGTGCAGCGACACTGTCCCGCACGAAAACGCTTAAGTAGCAGCCACGCCAATAATTCCTGCTCGGGACGGCGCAACAAAACTTAATGAACCAAGATCGAAGATTAATCTTCCAGCGATTTGAATTCAGCTCCAACATTTGTACAAACGCACACAGCACCACCTTAAACATGTCGTCTCACCCCCCGTGTGAATACAGCATGCAGAGAGTACAGTACCTTTGGTGTTGTCTTCGGGCCGGCGGCTGGAAGTGAATGAGTTTGTGATGCTGAGTACAGTGGGGATGAATGGAGGCTGCGCTGCTTAGCAACCAAACGACCAATCAAATAAAAGGAAGACAATTTCACCATATGCACAGTTCACTTTATGCAGGATATTTAATTAACCATTTGAAATCTGAGGCACTTGGCGTGATGTCAATCAACAACATAGGAAGAAAGCAATGAGCAACGAAAGAGGAAATTACTAAAAGAAATTAGTAAAAAGGGAAAATGAAAAACAAGACAATTAGTAAAAGAAATAAAGTTAAAAACAAACAATGATCATTTTAACTTTCTTTCAGGAAAGGATGTTTAAACATTAGAGTTCTGTAACATAATTTTCATAATTTTAAAATGTAATAATAATAATAATTATAATCATAGTTTCCCCCTATATTTTTTCTTTTTCCTCGTTATTTTTATACTTTTCCATTTATTTATTTTTTGGCAATTTCTGGGCCATTTCTTATCAAGTTGCTCATTGCTGAAACTTTTTGCAAATTATGCACTGCTGTGATTATAATTTTGTTATTTTTTTCTTTTATTTATTTATGTATTTTTTATTATTATTTTTATTATTTAAATGACTGATTTATTTTATCTATTCATTGTATTTTTATTTTCTTGCCAGGGTTGGGGATATTACGAGGAGGGTGTGTCTGCAGACCTGGAGACTGCAGATTCAGACCTGCAGATCTGGACCCGCAGTTCTAGACCCTTTGTATTTCGCGACAGCACCCTCTATTTCACTGAAAGCCAACATACTATTACAACTATTGAATATGGACACGACGATCCGAGTGTGAGTATTGAATATGAATCACATTATTTGTTTAATGCCATCAAACTATTTTGTTGACTTGAATTAGAGAGCGAACTTCATGTTTTACAGTGATACGTTTAAAATGATATGACTGTCTTTACCACGATAGTCTGAAAGACACGTCAAATATGGGTTAAAGTAGTAGGTAATAGTTTAGCTTGTTAGCAATGAACTGTTTGACCTGCACATTTTGTTTCATGAAACCGAAGCGCGATGACGAATAATTTTAGCATGTGCTTTAAATTAAACATGAATAAATGATTAAAGCAATGAAGTGGATGATATGAGAAAAACGTGTATAGGCTTACGTTTTCATACAAGCATGAAACTGTTTACATATTGGCAATTAGTGTACTTTATGCTAAAAGTTAATTTTGTATTCATGTATATCATGTAATACACCTACACACGTTTTTCCTTTATTATTCATAATATTATATATCACGTGTGTTTATATCACTACATTGATATTACTCTATAGCATATATTTAGAGATTTTGTGGACAGAAATTAAGCTCATCCAGCGCAGAAGATCAGAAATGTATTTTTGTCTATTATTAGGTTTTGGCCCTGTTTATGTGTGTAAAACGGTTGAAAAATATTAAGAGGAGAGGTAAGAGGAGATAAGCAGTAATTTCTGAGTATTATTGATGCTTCTGCTATCCCAGTATTTATTATTATGTTGTCTGTTTACCTTTACAGTAAAGTGGAGGAGTTTTGTCGGAGGATCGAAAGGCAGATGAGGAAGGAAGGGGCACTATTCAGATGGTAGGTAATGTTAATATGTCGATATAATAATGTATTTGCTATGGTCCAGAATCTTCAGTATTTCAGTGTAGACTGTGATAGGTATTTAATTTTTTTTAAAGATATTTTTTGCCTTTAATGGACAGGGCAGTTAAGTGTGAAGGGGGAGAGAGAGAGAGAGAGAGAGAGAGGGGGGGGGGGGGGGGGGTGACATGCAGCAAAGGCTACAGGCTGGAACCCAGGCCGCTGCGGCAACAGCCTTGTACATGGGGCGCCTGCTCTACCACTAAGCCACCGACGCCCCGGTATTTATTTTTTAAGTGTTTCTGTTTTCAATTTTGTGATATGTTTGATTTCTTTTTTTTCTCTGCAGATCTCCCTGATGTGTGATGTAACTGCACATAATAAAACATTTCAAACCATTTCAGTATTTCACAGCCTTTGTTTCAAATTCCCACAACAAAAGTGAGCACTGGACACCCAAGACCAGACATTTCCTTTTATATATTGTAGCGGGTTTGATCAATGCAGTGCAAGTTTTTGGCGTGCCAGTCAGAGCAGTCTGATGAATATTAAGAAATAAAGAACTAAAATAGTTGGATCAAACCATACAAAATAAGCAGCAAACAATAATAATGCAGAACAGCACCCAGGCATAAATCAACATTTAAATCTTGGTATTTTTATTCGGGTGTAATAAAATTTTAAAACTGTAAATTGTAATAAAGCATTAAAAGTGTAACTTCTTTCAAACTGGTGTTTGGGTGAGACGCTGATTTAGTTGCAGTTATACAGCCGCCCAGTAGGGGTCACTCGCGAAAAACAAGGGGTCTAGAACTGCGGGTCCAGAACTGCGGGTCTGAATCTGCAGTCTCCGGGTCTGCAGAGACATACTATTGTGGGGGATATTACAGGTATTTTCTTTGTTGAAATGTTACTGCTCACATTCAATGTTTAAAAATTCAATAAAAAGATTGTTTGGAGAAAAAAAGTTGCTCATTGCCTTTACCCCATGTTTTTGAAAGAAACTGCACCAATTAGCTCAGGGTTCAAAGGTTTAAATACTTGTGAAAGGCATCTGAAAGCAGAGCAAGAAAGGTGTTGTCACTCCAGGTTTCTCAGGGTTTTTAAAACCATCCAGTAAAATTTCAAACCACAATTTAAGGCCGATCTTTGGACAAATCATCTTTTCTAAGAATTGCAGGTAAGCATAGAGGTAAGCAGTATGTATGTAGTCACGTGTAGAGCTAGGTTTAATGTAGGATTATGGTTATTAGAGTGAGTTAGGTTCATATATAGTAGTTACAAAAGCAGTTTTAGGTTTAGTGGTATGTTTAAAGCTGTGCAACATCAGATATGTGGACTATGTGGAGAGCTTCACTCATTTTGTCAAAAAGAAATTAAAAGATGGATTAATGACACCAAATAAAATGTTTGTAGTAATTAAGATCTCACAAATTCAAAATACAGACTATTCAATGACTTCCAATGCCTTATATTTATGAAATGGCTTTTTAATGACCTGCAGACACCCTGTGCTAAACGGTGCTCATTCTGTTCATTATAATCTTAAGGTAACTTGCTTCCCTTTACCTATTATTACATTACAATGACATAGGTACGGTATAAGATGCTTAATAAAAAAATCAACACATAGTTATGCAACATTTAATTCATTTATTTGTTGTAATTGTGCGGTGGTAGCTTTAAGTTGCACAGCGTTTTCGTATCCCTTTGAATCAGGCAGAAAAGAGTGTGTGTCAATGTTGAATGGTACAATCTCTGAACAGCAGCTAAATCTACAGCACCCTCTAGTGACATTATCAGCAAAGTGGGTCACTGTGGAGAACATGAAACCTTTACCCTGTGAAGGACATTGTGCGTTACCTTCTAAACTAAAATGAGGCATTTCCTGAATAAAAAAAAAAATCGAAATGTTCAGCAGGTTTAAAACCTTAATCAGTCACTGAGGAGAGCGCAGATCTCATCGTATGTGAGACATCTCCTCCAGGAAAGGGGTCTTCATGCAGCCTGTGCAAAGCTGGTCCATCCACAGAGGAGCCTCGTGCTGCAAAGGGGTGCGGCGGGGGTAGAAAGTGTACGAGAGGTCGTAGTTTAGAAGACAGCCGAGGGAGGCCATGTAGATGTCTGAGAAACGAGACAGACGTCTGGAGAAGTACGTGGGGTTGTGACAGGTTCTGAAGATGCTGCCGAACTGAGGGTTGAACAAGTTCTTTGTCATCGCCCTGCGACATAAAAGGTCAAGGTGTAAGATTATATGACTTTAAGCATGTACAGTTCATATATGTAGTAGTGGAATTATCATTACTTATGCACTACAGGTCCAGTGTGTAGCATTTAGGGGGATATATTGGCAGTTTTCTTTAGTATATAAATGCCTAAAAATAAGAATTGTTGTGTTTTTGTTACCTTTAAATGATCCGTATATCTACAAAGGGAGCGGGAATTTGTCTTTGGAGAGTTTCTACAGAAGCCCCAAACAGATAAACCAAAATCTGGCTCTACTAGATCAGAAAATCACCGATTTTTTTCAATGTGAAACTACTTTATTCAGTGTTTTTACTGGTTTAAATCACTGTGTCCGTTTGTTTGAGAGAAAGAGACCACATCAAAAGCCTCCTGAATGTCTGGATCAGATAAAGGTGAGCACACATTAGCAGGCGCTGGGCTGACAACATGGGAGAGACACTGATTTGTAACATGAAACGGTGTTATACAGTGTTTTTACCGTTTTTATTCACCAGGGGCCTCGTTAACAAAACAGTGCGTAGGATCCATACTAAAAATGTATATACACTTCCAAAAGCCAAACATGGTGTGCGCCAAAAAATATTTGATCATTTCTACAATACCATATGTGTCACCAATTTCCCGTCTCCAAAATGTTTATAAGCATGGGTCTAAGTTTCTCCCATCAAGTGTGCTTTTCGAGAGAGCAACTTGTGTGTGAGAGGTGGCGTACGCCTCTTTCAGGCTTTGTTTTGTGCGTACACAATGTTCAGAACTGAGATCCCAGTTCTGTTTGTTTTGGAGAGGAAGAGCAGTGACTCAGCTCCTGAGAAAATCCCTTTGAACAGTAAACAATGACGGAATTCCGACCACATGTAGTTTCAACTGGTTGCAATGTGTAAACCTCACCACTAGATGTCACTAAATCCCCCTAAATTTTAAGCACTGTTGTGGACTAGGCCAAAATGAGCTGAGGTTACTCTTCAAGTACAGGCACCTCAGAGCTGTACTTATATACCTGATGACAGCATGGTCATTGGAGGTGCATGAGATGAGTGACAAACTAAGATAACGGCACTCACCTGAGTTCTTCTCTCTCCTTCTGCCATTCCTGAAAAATCAGTTTACACTCCGGGTCCCGAAGTGTCTAAGATAATGGAGGCAAAAAGCACAGTGAGGAAATCAAGGTCTGCTGTTGTCAGAAACAAAACAACAGCAAGATGGAGATGGAAAACTTAACATTCACACATACATAAAGAATTATCTGTTCTTCTGTTAAAATGTAAGAACACCCAGTTTGTTTTATTTGAACCACAGTGAAAGTTTTTACTGCATTTTTGTGCTCAATTCATTCAGTTTCCCACTGCCTCATTATGAGACAACATGGGCTTGTAAACAGTTGCATGGACTCGTGTAGCCTGGTAACAACAGGTGGAAATGAATGTCATTGCAGATCGTGGTTTGCCGTCAGTTTATTTGGCAATTTGGGGCTTACCAAACACCAGTAACTGCTGCCTATGAAACATCACCATCTGTTTTCTTTAACACTAAGGAAAGTCTGAGATGTGTCAATGCTGTTATGTGGTGAGCTCCTACGTAAAAACGGAGTGAAAGCTCCATACAATCCTGGTAATCACTTCTTACCTGTAGGCGTTCCATGAGGCCGGTCAACGCCTGGAGCCAGGTGAGGCTCAGACCAAACCGGTCTGTCCTCACCACTTTGGTTTCCTGCTCCAGCTCAGGTACGATGGCTGCTGTGCGCCAACCGTGTCGTAACATCAGATCCTGCCGCGACAAGTGAAATTGCTTTGGTCAAACTCTAGCCTGTGCAATGCTGAACTGTAGCATCCTGCCAGAACGCATCAAGAACTAAGTGGCAGCAAACGTTTAGTTCCTGAGCTGAAATACACGAGGAGTCATCCCTGTGAGACCACATATTTACTTCTCTGTAAACATCTCTGAGCACAAACGCCAAATATACTCAGCAGGAGCATGTTTTGTCACCTGGCGCCTTCAGTGTCACCCATTTTGATGTCTCCATTTTATGAGTTAATCAGTGGCTTTCCGTTGGTTACTGAGGTGTTGCTGCTGTTTTGTGAATCCCCTCACAACCTTGGGCCATCTGTTTGAAGAATATAAACCCAGCAGACCCCTTAGATCTTTAGGAAGCAGTCACATGGTGGTGCTTTGAGTCAAAACCAAATGGTTTTATATGCTCCCCAAATGTCAGTCATTTTCAAATCTAATTCCACAACTCTGCTGCTCTCCTGCACGTCTGATTCACTGGTTTCTCTACTGCACTTTCATTTCCTTTCATTAACTTCTGCAGTGTAAGAACTGGCTGGGCGATATAACGTCTACATACGATATATCGATTTTCAAGCAAGACATAAATTTAGACAACACCATTCATATCGATATAGGGTCAAGTTGCCTTACATAACGCATACCAGCATGCATCTCTCCTCTCTCACACTCACAGCTCCACCCCTCTTACTCACAAGTTCTCCAGCAACACTCAGAGACACAGAGCTGCTCCTCTGTTTAATCTGTCTGTTAATTAGTCTTTAGTGTGACATTGGCCTATATATTGCACGTGCTACGCTAAATAAATCTGAGATTAATGAAATTACCGCAGCACACGTGCACTCCAGCGCTCAAAGCTAGTTTGTGTGTGAGGTGGATTACAGTGTGTTGCCGTTGTTCTTGGTACTTGTTGTCTCAAAGTGTCTCTCCTCCTTCCCTCCCTTGACCTCTGTTGATGCTCTGTGCATGAATGAGACTAGATTCATTCGGAAGGCCAACAGATGGAAAATTACTAACTCCTCCTACAAAGATTTTCAATTGTTCCAACTACAATGCATTTAGGATTACTTGATACTTTTATACTCATGTTATGGTTGTGTTTTTTGCTGCAAACCTTTAAACCTCTGTAGCTCCAGTGCTGTGTGCAAAAAGCAATAACATACAGCCCTTATATTTATTATATATCATTTTTCATTTACATGTTGTGCAGCTGTATATTTTCAAACGAAACGGAAAAAGATCTGTATTTGCATTTTATTTTGATCACAGCCTGTTTTATAAAAGTGCTTGTGACATCTCAAATGTGGCTTTGACTTGCCCAATTAATAGAAAATACTAGATATATATTGTGTATCGCCAAAATACAGACACAAGCATTTTGTCCTCATCACCCAGCCCTAACTGTAACTGTATTTCAAGTCTATTAAATATGCTGATTTGTGTTTTGTCTGTTTTTAAATCTCATTGTAATTTATAATTAATCTATTTTGCTTAATATGTTTTAATTGCTGCTTTAATTTATTTATAAGCACTTTAAGTTGTCTGTTTTAAAAGTGCAACAAAACAAAGTGCTTTCTGATTGTGTCTCATCAGCAAGTACTTCACAGCAGTGCAGAAACAATGTGTGTTTCCAGCTGCCAACACGTTTGTATACCTTCTATGCAGTAATCCATGCCATTGATCCCACATATTTTGACACAGTGTCAGGCAGTCTGTGCTGCCATCTGGTGTTTAAAGTTTGCACTGTGCAGCCCCCCCCAAGCCCCACCCCAGTGACACGTTGGAACATTCAACGTTGTTCAATACATGGAGAGAGTGGAAATCTGGCAGTGTGCGAATCTGTGCGCCTCTTTGTATGTGTTTGAAAGGGCCTGGACCTTAAATATTTACTGCTTCATTAGTATTAATGCAATTATTTTAGTTGCCACCGTCTTCAGCTGTTAAATAAATGTCATATGCTGAGAAATTCTCACTTTGAGAGGAAATTCTGACGACATAAGATAATCTATGTGGATTAAACACACAGGAAAATCGTCATGGCTTTGACACTTACAGCCAAGTCACTATAAAGATGGTCTCCGAAGTACAGAACCTTTGGGCCTCGCCATCCTGTCAGTCGGAGGAAGTCAAACAGATTTCCCTGAAACACAAAAGAAAACCACAAACCAACAGGTCGTTCTTTTTATTTCAAGTCACACAGAATGCAGCAAGTAAAAACGTGTAACATTTACAACATGTAAGAACACAGCTGTGAAACAGAGAAAGAGAAGTGAGCCTGATGACTAGAGGACCAGGGGGCAGCTTAAATGTGAGGAAACATTTCCCTTTCAGAGACGTCACACAGTAGCCTGAATTAACAGAGACCTGTTTGTAGATCTGTCCTTTGTCCAAACTGTTTATCTTTTCCCACCGAAGGTCCCCATTATCATCCAAACGCCTGAAGGGTCTGTAAGAGCAGCACACTTTAATGACATTTCTGGGGCACATGACTGATGCTGTATTCACCACTTTCCCCAAAACATTACTCACTTGATACAATCGGTGAAGAAGTGAGGTTTGTCTGCTTGGACAATTACAACGTCAAAGAATTCTCTCCAGTTTTTTCCCACCATGTGTGTCATGCCTTTATCCCTGCACAAAGGAGAGAGAAAAAAATTACAGACTGGAACAGAACAGTTTTCCCTCATTATGAGTCAGAGTGCACTCAAAGCTAACAGAGAGCCAACACTCACACAAAGCAGAAGGGACTGTTGGTGATGAGGAATAGCTTCTTTCCGTTGCTGACCAGTCGATGCAGAACAGCATCGGTCTCTTCTCCTCTGGGAATGAACTTATCTATGAAGAGGAGGAAGACGCCTCAGTAGCACATAGTGTAGCTGTAATGTTATTTTATGTCGTAATATGCCGACTTGATGCTAAAATAGGGAAAGGATTTCTTACCGAGATCCTCCATGATCCATTTGTACATGTAGCCCTTGAGGTGGACCATGCCAATTGCTTCCTGAGGATTACATAAGTGTTACATAGGCTACAGTCACATTACAAGCAAACGTGGCCCAAATCTGATTTTTTTTTTTTTGCTATTGCATGAGACAGATCTGATTTTTTCATAGTGTGGAAACAGAAATCTGTTTTTCTGATCGCTTTCATACGTGGTCCTGAATCCGATACATATCCTATGACTGGCCATGCGACCGCTGTGCAGCAGCAGATCATTTACCATGCAATGTTGGACAGAAGGGTGCTGTAGCTGTAGGCTGCCTCAGTCGCCAGACACTATCTGACGGAGATAGCCTGCCTACATATCATGACAGGCTTGTTGTGAGGCGCAGAAGGAAATATTGGAATGTAGCTCTGGACATTGGAATGTAGCTTTGGTTTTGGAGTAACCGTTCCACCACGAAACCCTCCATATCACAGCCCGATGACTCCTGTGTCTTCCTGCAACGGCTCCAAAGAACTAGCAACAATAGCTGCTTTCGTCTTCTCCTGCCATTGTTCTAATGGCTGATAATCCCGAAGCCTCAATAGTCTGGGAGCCATGGGAGTAGCCATGGGACCAAAAGGACATTTTAACAGCCAGTTATCCCTAAAACAAGCGCACATTGTTGTGAAAACAGCGACACACTCTCCCAAACAGCAGCATGTTGCTAACTATTGTGCAGAATAAAGAAGGTCATGAAGTCATTCTTCATAATGATTAGCCAAGTGTGTCTATGGGGGGAGAGTGCCCTGCAGTTCAGGACAATGGGCAGTCAGTCCACTCATCAACATAGGACTGACTGTTCTCTGCAGCAAATCATTCGGGAAATAAACATTCGTGCTGCTGTGTAATCAGTTTTTTTTTCCCCAAACGCCTGTTGCACAAATGTGATGTTTTGGTTTTTGTTCCAAGGCACAAGTGTGACGTTACTAGTGGCACATGAGGTGTTCAGAGCAGAGATCCGTCGACGCTGATGTCAGATATGGGTTACTTGAAACATAAATATGAATAGTCTAAGCAGAGAGATCAGATCGGGGGGAAAAGAGGAAATGTGGATTAGGCCCTGTAGTGTGAATAAAGCCACAGAGGCAACAGAGCTTCACGCAAAATCTACAGATTTCATGGTACATTTTAGATGTAGCTTTTCCTGCCAAGAGACTGTTCTGATCTACAGTCCCTCACAGAGAAATAGCCCTTTATATGACATTGCGTAAAACCTGACTTTTTCTTTTTTTCCCTCTCAAATCAAAGTGGACACTGGGCTGCATTTCCCTGTAACCCAAAACTCTGGCATCTCTGGACCAGGAGGAAACACAGTTTTTGTTCTTTGTTCGGCCCTTGACAGTCCACTGCAAACATCAACTGAGCGCAGCAGATTCCTCAGACTCCTGCTGAAGGACCACAGTGTCTAAAAACAGTCCAGTACGCTGGTCAGTATGCTTCTCAGTATGACCTGCAGGGTGAGGCCTTGGCTTAAAACATAAGGTGCAACATTTAATACCGCGAGAGCAGCACCATGAGGCAACCATGTGAACACCCCACACCCCACTCCCGCAGCTAACCCTGAGTGGGCCCCTTCCCTGCAGCACAGAGCAGGCGAATTTCAACAACTTTCATTGTGTGGGTACTTATCATTTCAAATGCACAAATTCAACAAGACCACTTCAGAACACTGGACACAGATTATTGTACTGGGTAACTGTTGGAGCTTTTTAACATTAAAAACCGCTGTGACATCTGTCAAGGGTACACCAGGCTTTCCCTCACTGGGCACAGAAGGTGAAGTCTTAATCTAATCTTATGCTAACACCACTGCAGTGTCCACCTCATCTGTAATCTAATCTGCTTTTCCTGTCGATCACTGTCTTTACAATCAGGTAGGCCTGTTTCATCCTTGTCGACCTCGTTGTTGTCTTCTAAACCTTCCTGACTCAAGAAAACTATTGACAAGCAAAGATTTTTTCACGCAATACTGGCTCTGAATATGCAGACAATTATATCTGTATTGCAATCTCATGGTGTGTGCGTGGGTGTACTTTACAGGCCAGTGCAAGAGTTGGGGGTGGCATACTCACTGAGACGTCCTTGAAGAGGTGAACTGGATCATATTCGATGTCATTGGTGAGGAAAAAATCATTTGCCACGGCCATGAGCGTCATCTCAGGGATGGAGAAGATGTCCATGTACTGCTTCACTTTGGGTCCCTGTGAGAGAAAATGTATTTTAATGATTAGTAATTACTTCACATGCAGGAAATGTTGTAAAAATAAACACTTCCTGATCACATCAGGAACCATTTCCCCTACAACCACTGCAGCTACCCTGAAGACAGAGCGCCCAAATGAGATTATAGTCACACCAAAACTATTTCGGATAGTGCTGGTTTAAGGAGAATCACAAGATGGACAGACATACTTCCAGCTGAGGGAAAGCACTTTGCAGACCCGATGGACCGACAACTATTTGAGTCTGATTCAAAACATGAGTCCAAATTGTTCCTGATTAGCAAAAAGGTCAGATTAACCTTTATGGCTGTCAGACTCAATAGAGATTTCTACCTTAATGACTGGTTGCGTGCAGCTTTCAAAACTAAAAATAAATTATTTTGTTGGACATCGAGTCCTTGTGGCCAGAACTATAATGCGTAGTGCTGTTTCAAGGAGAATCACAAGATGGGCAGGCATACTTCCTGCTGTGGGAAAGCTCTTTAAGGAGGCAATGGGCCGAAAACTATTTGAGCCTGATTGAAAACATTTTAGAGTCCAAATTGTTCCTAATTAGCAAAAAGGGTCAGATTAACCTTTGTGACTGTCAGACTTAAGAGAGATTTCTACTTTTGTGACTGGTTGAGAGATTTCAAAAGAGTTCTTGTGGTCAGCTTTGTAAAGACTGGAACAAAGCCTTCCAGTGGCTTCATGACGGCAGTGGAACAAATGAGATTACAAAATTTAACATCGGGGACTTATGTAATAGTAAAGCCATGCTGAGCCAGACATTTGAAATATCGGTGGACGGTAACAGATTTAATCCAGAGGGTGGCGGGATGAGATTACAACAGATGTGCTGAGCCCCCAAAGTTAAGAAGTGCTTTCACATCTGTGCCAAACCAAACAACCACACACATTTCACAGAGAAATATCTGAATCCAAAATGCAATAGCTCTCTCCATAGGACTGTTTGAAGTTATAACAAACAGTCAAGTACCTCATATAGACTGTCCAATTGTATTCATATAACTGTACATACTATACTAAATAAAAACATCCTCCTTACTTTCCCATAGAAGCCACTGTCCTGCTGCAGGGGGACATGGAAGGTCCCCCCGTAAAGCTGAAGGACCTCCTCATCTGGCACTGGGCTCAGTCCCCTGGGAACATCAAACATAAATAATTACATTGGAGTTTTAAAACAAATACACAACATTATCAGATAAAACAAACAGATGTCTTTGCCCTCGGCAGCAGGGATTTAAATTTAATAAAAACCCAATAAAAAATGTCGTATTAGAGCTACTTAAAGGATGAAGCCAGTATTTTTCAACTGGTGCTCTATTTTTCCTTGTTTTTGAGTCTACATAGCTAATGGTAAAAGCCATTTTTAAAATGGTCCAGTATTGAGTGAGAGTGAAGCAGCCAGAAGTTGTGAAACAGGCTGAAATGTAACCACTGTTATGTTCGTACTGTCAATTAACGTTCACTGAAATGGCTTGTTTTTGTCACTGGCAGGCTGGAAAGGATCCTTACAGAGACAGACCTTTGTGTTAAAGAGTAAGATCCTTTTTGTTTAACCAGAAACAGCCAAAAAAAATGCCACACAAGACACCAAACTCATTTTAAATCAACTGTAATGTTAGCATGTAAAGAGCCACTGTGTGAATTAAAGGTTTATGTCAATCAAACCAGAGTTGGAGATTGTTGGAACAGTGGAAAGACAAACCAAGATGGTTTTGTGAGTTTTATTTTGCTTTGCAAACTTTAAATGAAGTGTGTTTTACGATGATAAAAGGCTGTTAATTCAAATGTTAAATGGAGTTTGCTTGGTCTGATCACAGCGACTTCATGGCTGTTTCTTTTTCAACAAAGATCTTACTATTTAACAAAATCTCTAAAGGGTCCTTTTCATAAGTTGTAACATACTTAGAGTAATTATCTAAACATGTCAGAAGCAAAAACAAGTACTTTTAGTCAATGTAAATGTGGCCTGAGTGGCTACATGCAGCCTGTTTCTAAACTCAATACTGGAGCACTTTAAAAAATCGTTGTTTCCATTAGTCACTTGGACAAAACAACTTAACACCCAATACAGCAACAGCCTCTTACCGATACACTGTTCCTGGCTGAATGTAATGGAAGGCATCTATCTTCATCAGGAGACCCTACAGAGAGGGGGGAAGAGTCTCTCGTATAATTACCCGTACAGAAGAAAGTAAACATTTCTCTTCCTGCAAACGGGACATTTGGGATTTAAAAGAATTTACCTTTTGGATGTCATAGTGAAGACCCCGGACGGTAAAGTTGGGAATGTAATCGTACTTGTGGATGCCTTCAGGGTACTGTTAAGCAGGAGGACAAAAGGGATAAGTGAACCTGAATCTACAAGCAGCTGTAATGCCATTACACTTGATCCACCTCCGTAAAAACACACCTTAAAGTGTTCGATTAGGAAGCTTTTTGCTTTATTGTAGATCATCTCATTAAGCGAATTTGAGTACAGAGCCAGCGTGTAGTCATAGTCAAAGCCGTAGATGTCCACTTCAGCCAGGTCGACCTCATTGTTAGCGTAGATGGTGGAGGCGTTGAGGAGATTACATGCACCTGGTGGGATCAGTTCTGAGAGCAGAGGGGAAATACTTCCTTCAGATTAAACAGGATAAATGCTGATTAAATCAGACAGAAATCAATGCTCAAGCAAGACAAGAGAGCAAAACACAAGCCGCTGTTATCATATGAGACAGGGAAGGATTAGACTATTCACACTGCAGGAAAAAAAATCTGTACTGTACTCTGAAACTTGTTGATTATGCACTTCTGCAGAGAGACAAGCAGAAATTTCCGATGGTGAGTTCAATCTAGTGAGGCTGGCAGGCTCGTCGGTGGTTGCATAATATGTGCTCTGGGATATAAACTGACACTTCACAGAACTAAGTCCAAAACATCAAAACATTCAGTACAGCCCTGTCAAAATACAGTGTTTTATTCAATGTATTGCTCTAACATTTATTCATGACCTCTTCTGGCAGAGGTTCTTTTCATTATGTATCTTCCATGTTTTGTTAGCCACTGTTTTGATGAGCACAACTGTCACGCAGCGAACACGTGGACACAGATTAAACCAACAGTTTCCAATCTGTTCCCGAGGCAGCCTCTCACACCCCGGCAGGAGTGCAAGCTGTAGGTCTATAGGGAGAAAGTGGGCCATGGCCTTCTGTCCTGGGACAGTTCAATGAGGGCTGCAGCTGTGCACAAGTCAATGCATGCACCAAGCCTGAGGCTAAGTTTCGTCTGGCCATTCTGCCGGGGTCACATTTCAAAAGATGGAATCTATCAAAGTCAGTCTGAGGAGCGGGAAGAGCTTAAATAAAACCAGGCTTGGGATTCATAGCTTGACTTGAATCAGCTACTGAGAGAATAACTTTATATAATTTAAAGTAAGAAATGTACATTGATTATACACTTTTTAAAAAAAAAAAATCAATGTACCCAGTGGAGCACTTCATAGACAAATATTGCACTCCATCTCCAGCTAGATTTTATCCAAATAAACATATGACCAGTTTAGAAATGGTGATGCATTGTTAGAAAGTATACAATCAGTAAATGAAGCTCTGTTTCAACATGCTGCAACATTAAAATGATGTTTGCATGTTAATGCAACAGTTATACTTATCACATATCATAACAGCATTGTAAGAAGGCATTATGCTGCATAATGAGTTTACTGTTGATATAGGTGCATTTTTACTTAAGATTTTGAATGCATGGCTTTTAGTTATCATAGTCAGCATTGTGAGGGCACATTATGCTGCAAATGAGAATTTCACTGTAAGTTTGACTTGAATCGGTTACTTAGAAATGACGTTTTTAAAAAAAAAAATCCATGTATCCACTGGTGCACTAACTACATTTATGCAACTTTTAGGTGCTTGTACTTTTCTTGTGCTACTTCATACATCTACTCCTTCACATTTAAGCATGCAAATACTGTACTTCATACTTCTTATTTATCTAACAGCTACACTCTATCTAAAAAACATATGATCAGATTATAAAGTATGATGCTACCCTGCAGTAAATGAAGCTCTGATTCAACAAGCTGCAACATTAAAATGATGTTTGCATGTTCTTGCAACAGTAATACTTATCACATATCATAATCAGCATGATAAGGGCACACTATGCTGCATAATGTGTATTTTAATGCTGATACTTTATGTACATTTTGCTTGTGCACTGTTACTTATCATGTCATTTGCTTATTACTGTCTAAGCATTTCAGTGTTTATTTCCCCGTTGTAATACGACACTTAAAGTATGGCTGGACCACGTGAACGGAACAACAACAACAAAACAACAAAGAAAAGCACATTTTTTGTTGGTAATTTAATAATATTCTGTGTTGAATAGACAGAGGGACTCAATGTAGCATCATGGTGCTTTCACAGACTGGTCACATTTTCAGTTTTTTGATGCTTCAGTTTACTTATTAAGATAATTATACTTAAACATTTAAACACCACCTCTAACGCTGGCTCATTCACTTTTTGTCTAATTTAGATTATAAAACAATAAATAAGTGGTCTAACCTGCCCTAAACAACATTATTGTTACTGTCAAAGCAACAAACTGTTACTTTAAATTAGCATAGGAATTTAAGCTATAAGCTAGCTAGTTGTTCTGTAAGCTAACGCGGGGATTGTTTTCGACACCAAATAGGGAACTGACTTGGACTTGTTGAGTTGTAGTTTGATTTAAAACTGCACACAGTTATTTGAACGTTATCTTAAATGCTTTTGGCATCAGCAGCAGAAGGTATTGTGCCATCTGTCCGCTTTGGTTACTGTAACAGAGGATGAAAAACAATCACCAAGTGAACAAGCTGTCCCCACCAACGGCTGACTGAACGCCCTGGCACCGCGAGGTCGGTTAACCGTCGCTGTCTGCGGTCGACTTGAGAAGACATTTGGGACAACTTGAACTTACCGTGGACTAGTCGTTTCGTGTCATTGTACCGAGCCCACATGTAGGAGCTCTGCTTTACCGGAGCTGCTGAAGACGAGGTGTATGACCGTCGTCTTACACCAGTAACACCGGGAGCACCCACGGGCTCCTTGGCTCGTTTCTTCTCCCCTGCGCCGCATCTGTGAGGAGACTCGCTGGCTGATGACACGGTAGACACGTCTCCACTCGGTGTCTCCGAGTTGGAGCTGCAACTTTGTGTGTTAGTTTTTCCGCAGCCCTGCTTTGTTCCTGCAGACACACTGCATGTTGTAGAAAGTCTGTTCACTTTGAGGGACCGCGCCACGGGAGGAGTCCCTTGTCCGGTAGTCCTCAGTGTCCATGTCAGCGCGGTGCCCACCGCCTTTAGAGACATCTTTACTGTGCAAATGTAAACACTTAAATAAACAACTGCTGCCTGCTCTGCAGACGTATATACCCTGCAAGCAGGCAGACGACAACAGTGCCTCGCCCTCAGTGTAGCGCCATGGCCTGGATAAACACGCCTCTGAATTTAAAGGGGCGGAGTGAAGTCACCGCAGCCAATCTGCATGGCCATAGCAAACACATATTCACGTAAACAAAATTATTTCATGTAATGTACAAAATGCTTTGAGGACGTGACCCCAGAACATGCAAATGAGCACACGGTGTGTCCTCACGTAAAGACACAGTCAACAACACGGCACAACATCGACTTAAATTACCCAGCAGTCACCACTGCATCTGTATGTGACCAAAATACCAAATAAAATAAGAATATATTCATTTAATTTAATCATTTTATAGTTTATTCATGCATAGGCATATAATTTTGTTATAATAATAATAATGATAACGACTTTAGACTATTTCACCCACTGTCAACATGTGCAATTAATTTAACTTGTGCAAAAACCTTATTTTATCTTTACTGTATACTGTTTATGATCTATTTTAATGCCACTGTATCTATGTATATTTGTTTTAGGTCACTATATATATTTTTGTAAATAATCTTGTTAGATTTTCTCATATTTTCACTTAGAATTGCCCTATACGATATATCTTTCTGCTCTTGTAAGGAGCACCTGTAACACCAACACTTTCCCCCCGGGGATCAATAAAGTATTTCTGATTCTGATTTTATTGAGGACACAGAGAACAGTCCAAAGCATAGCACACAAAAACAGACAATCATCTATGTACAAAAATACGATATGATAAATACTATATATATATATATATATATATATATATATAAAGATAAGGAATACCACACATTCATTATACATGTTCATAAAAATGGACAAAAATCCATAAACTGCACCCACAAACAAGCTGCAGTGCCAGTAGCCCCACAGTCTAGATGAAAACCTGACTGAGATAAGATCAGGGTTGGCCAAGGCCTGCATGATACCTTTTTCTGAGACAGAGAGCCTGCACATATATACACATATGTACACATATATAGATAGATAAGATTACATATTAAAACAGGGCAGGTAGGCACACCAGTATTTACAAACTGGCTGGCACTATACCATCATAGAGGTTTAAGAAGCAGTCTCATGTCATTGTTATAGGCCACATTAAGTCTTTGCATATTGAAAAAATAAACATCAACAAAAATAAACAAAATAAACATGACAGATGCGTCTGCCTTTTTTCCAAGTGCATCTATAGCAAAATGTACCTCTCTGACTTTGATTAGAGTTCTTCTATAGGCACATTTCAAAGGTGGCCACCACTGATAAGGGCCCATCCTCCACCCGAAACACAGCCAGAGGGCCCACTCTTCCCATGCCCCATGGGGAGCCCCCCAGGGCGACTGGGCCATCTATATTTACAGCCCTGCATTTGGGACATTCCTTTGTCCACCGGGGAGGGGGGGGGTATCTAAACACACAGCTTTACTTTGATCGACATCAAAAGCAGTGGTGAAAAGGGGTATTCAGATCCTGAGGTAAAAATAGCAATATGCCTTACTATCATGTTTGAAGTTGGTCAGGATGGAGCTCATTTGAATTTACTCAAGGGGACACTTCACACCCAAATAACAAAATATTTTTCCTCCCCTGTAGTGCTATTCATTAGCCAACATTGTTATGGTGTGAGCTGTTAGGTGTTGGAGACGATGGCTGTAAAGATGTCTGCCCTCTCTCCAGTATAACAGGACTGGATGACACTCGACTTGTGGTGCTCAAAGTGCTAGAGGAAATACATTTGAAAAACTCAACAGCAATGTCTCTCTCTAGAAATCATGACCCAGTCACTCAAGATAATTGACAGATGTTGTGAGCAGTTTCATGTAGGGACTATTTTCTTTCAATTGAACTACACCCATCAACTGTAACACCATGCAGAAGGAAGCGTGCATCTACTCATAGACGAGAGGCTTGTGCGCTTGACAGGGCGAGATGTAAACACTAATGGCGTCCTCCTTGGCTGAGCTGGGGCAGCTGTGGCTCAGAGGTAGAGCGGGTCATGTGTTGAAGTATCCTTGGGCAAGATACTGAACCCCAAATTGCTCCTGGTGGCTGTTTCATCTATGTGTTAGTGCCTGTGGATGGTTACCATGTAGCAGATGGCACCATGTATAGTAGCCTCAGCCACCAGTGTGTGACTGTGTGTGAACGGGTGAATGTGACATGTCGTGTTAAAGCACTTTGAGTGGTTGAAAGACACAAGCTGAGTGTTATCTGTGTCTATTATACTGGAGAGAAGGCAGATATCTCTTTGGCCAATTACTGATTTTTGGGCTAACTGTCTCTTTAAGGGTACGTGCTGTCTGTCATGGGGCCCAGTGGATTGCACACTACAAAGCATAGTGTAGGTCAAAACATCATTCAGCATGAATACTGGGCTTCCATGCTCGACCAACTTTTCGCATTACTAGGTATTTATAACTGTCAATGGGATCTTCTGCAAATTTCAGATGCTGATATATCACTTAGTTACTTCCAACACTCCCAAGAAACTAAAATACAACTGCCATAAAAATAGAAAGTTAAAAACAGATTGAACTAAATGTTGTCAATTGGAAAGCCGTCACCCGTCATGGAGCCTACAGTGTTTGAACTGACAAATTTAGGGTAATGCTGAGTTTCACTTGTTAATCCAGATTATGCAGACATAAACTTATGTAAGCAGGCTTTCTGTCTGCCCTAGATTATGGTGATGTCATCTGTATGCGTGTATAAACTGCCACAACTGCTTAAGATCTCTAGATCCTGTTTATCACTCTATTTTTTGACAATTCACTCTCTCTACATTTTAAGGTACGCACTATGCTTGGACGCTATAAAGGTATAACCTGAAGGTATTATTTTCAATACCGTTGAAAATACAGATGTTTCTCTTTCTATTAAACTGATAAGAAGATGCTGCCGAGGCGATGTATTGTACTGCACAGCAAGCTCCACTACAGGTCAGTCTCTACTGGTGGAACAGGCAGCTGAGCTGAGAAAGATGGTGACTGTGGGTGGTGGGGATAACATCTTAGGACGTCCATCCATCCATCCATCCATTTTCTAACTGCTTATCCTCTTGGGGGTAGCTGGGGGGGGCTGGAGCCTATCGCAGCTGACACTGGGCGAGAGGCAGGGTACACCCTGGACAGGTTGCCAGACTATCGCAGATCTGACACATAGAGACAGACAACCATTCACACTCACATTCACACCTATGGACAATTTAGTGTCACCAATTAACCTGCATGTCTTTGGACTGTGGGAGGAAGCTGGAGTACCCAGGGAAAAACTACGCTGACACGGGGAGAACATGCAAACAAGTGTCATCAGGTCTTCAGCAAGAAGGGCGCCTGTTTCCTATCTGTCCAAAGCCCAGTTTCCACCAAACACTTGCAGTATGGTACCTTTGGAACCAAGAGTAACCCTTCAGACATGGTACCTAGACCCTCGCATGTCCGCTGCAAACAGTACTCTTAAATGTGGGCAGGGTTGTTGTCACTCACTGCTCCGTCCAGCACTCACTGTGTTTCCGCATTACTACTGACACAGATGGAAGTCTGCACCTTGTTTATCGTCCACAGAACAAGGCTGTACCCCGACATTTTCAGAGCAAAATAACACAGGCTGCAGTGAGCGTCTCTCCATGGGATGTTTAAAAATAGCGGTTTGTGCACTAGTCCTTCCAAGGAAAGCTCAGAGGTTAAGTGTTGCCGAAGCCCACAGGAACTACATTCCACAACGCTTTTTTCTCCAAGTGAGAAGTGGGATATATGCCCTCCCGTTAAAAAATGACATACATAAATGTTTGAGGATCCACTCATTACTAAAATTGTATGTTATATAAAAGCTGATGGAATGGTCACAGTTGTCACAGTGAAATTTAAGTTGTGCTGATTGATCCATGTTGTCAGTGCATGCATTGAGTAACATTACAAGTTAATGTTCCACCTTAAAAGTCGCCGGCAGTCGGCTCAGTGAATTAAAGTTCTAAAAAATAAAACTCTCCACAGTATGAACAGTGGTTACATGAGCCTCAAAACCAGCCACAACTCAGCCCTGAGCAGAGTGACTGTCCTCTATTGACCAATCAAACTGCAGTGTTCACAGCTCCACCTTTTAGTACCAGATCTGTGTGCTAGGTACCCCAACAGAGGGGGGACCAAAAATGGGGACCGTACGGAACGGTTCCATTGGTACCACCCATTTCACAGTGGAAATTGAAACAAGTGTACCGAACTGAACTGTACTGTTCTGCTCGGTGGAGATCGGGCTTAAGAGGGCTACTTGCATATTACAAACACTGCATTGTAGGCTAGACATTGACAACTATGCTACACTGACTTCTATCAGCAGTAGCTAATACACTGTGTACCCCAGTGAAATGGCAGTAAGGTATGAAGGTACAAATGCACATGCATCACTGCTTGTGTTTGCCCAGGAAGCTTTTCTAAATAGACTACTGATTTGCCTGAAGTCCTCAAGAGGACATTTGACGCTTATCAAACTTGTTCTGCAGGCTCGCCTTTGCTACCTGTTCCAACAGTAAAGACTGTAATCTCTGCTGTAAAGCAAATGCGTTGCTTCACGCTGACAGGAGTAATCCACCATAGATTAAGAAACTTGATCGACAGGTTTGAGGAACTCAGGGTTCATTAAAGGCTTAAATCTTTGATGTAAATGTTTAATGTTTTGATACTGTATGAAGTTTGTATCTTGATGCACTTGGTTAATCATTTGCTTTTAACTCTAATGTTAACCCTTTCACGTGTAGTGGTCACTGCAGTGGACAGCTGATTAAAAGCCATTTTCTTGTATATGCATGGGTTTTGATGCCATAGTTGCATTTTCGTCATTACAGTGGACCGCAGTGCGTCATGTCATAGACTGCTCCCCACTGGCCAGGTGTTGTCAGTGCAACACAAAACACTCAAAACCAAGATGGCAGTTGTGCCCCTTAAGAATATCTTGCTAATGCTTCTATAATAGGAGCTCCTGGCAGGTAAATAAAATCTAGTAATATTAAGTAACATCTAGTAGAGTTGTTAAATTTCCACATATTGATTATATGTTGTGAGGGAATTGCAGTTAATCATCTTTCCAATAAACTGGGCATCATGCATCGCTGGCTATATTTCACTTACTTCATCTGCAGTGGATGTTTGGCTGTGAATCAATTATGTTATAAAAAGGGAGTGTACAGTTTTTTTGTAACAGAAACAATACTTTGACAATATTTTTGTTGTTTTAGCAGAAAATGTTCATGAAGTCCAACAGGAGGAGGTGGGTAGGGGGGCTGAGGAGTGAAGAGGAAGGAGTTGAGAGGGAGGAAGGGAGGAGTAGAAAGAGAGATGAGTGACACTTGGGAGTTCAACGCTTTTGCATAGCATTGAACAGTATTAGAATTTGTTAAGTGTGAGCACATTAGTTTAACAGCATTACAATATATTTTTATAGTTTCACATGATATTTAACATTTTTTAATTGGTTTATATATGTTTTAGTTTAAACCACAACTTTTTTTATGTCTAAAGAAGAGTAAAAACACGTAATAAAAAAATCTTGACTTAAGTTGTAATAATTCACATATGAAATTGTTAAGTCCTTTGTAGAATACAGGTTGCATTTCATTATTTTTTCATTAGCTTTGGGTCTGTCTTCAGCAGATTAGATCATCTGAAGAGGATTTTTTAAAATTTCACAAATCCCAGGAAATGATTGCACAACATTAACTATGTCTGGACAACCCCCGGACAGTTTGGCTCGTCATAGGGCTGTTCTTGAACTTTACAGGCACCCTGACATGGAAATTTGGGCATTAGTCAAACTGCTCAGCTGAGTCACATCAGAGACTCTTGACTCAGCTGGAGTTCATTTAAAATGTAAACCAAAAGTGATGTTGCAGCACGGACTGCTGGTTTATGTTTACATTCCCTCCTTTCCCTCCCGAACAGGAAAACAAATTCCAGTCAGATTTTCCAGGGAGTGCTCTTCCCGAAACACTGTGTTTAAATTCAAAAGACCACAGTCAACATACAGTGTTGGCTTGTTTTTTATTCTTCATGACAAAAGTGGTTCACAGGTCAATGAAAGGAAACTGCATACACATAAAAAGTTGAGGACCATCAGATGTGTTATGCGGAGTGTGTGCATGTCGTCCTATAGAACAATTTACACAGAACGCAGACCACATAAATACAGTTAAAATATTATACAACAATGGTAATTAAATTATACACACATCTGTGGAGTGAATTAAATAGATTAAGAAATCCATTTACAAACTTCGAAGCAACAGGACACAATGTTAAAGCATTTCCACTTTTTAGCAAGGCAGTGTTTTTGATACATTATCAACTTGATTTCCTTCATTTATTATCCATTAGTTTTACTAATAGGTTCATGCCAGCTAAAAAATGAAAACATTTCAACAAAATAAGATATCGCTTTATTCAGTGTGAACACTGCTCGTTGAGTTTCCTCAAGAGTAAATAAAACATACTGGTCGAAAAAGATCACAACTACAGTGTTGAATAGTAGCCTCTGTTTCAGAAAATGTGATGTAGTCTAAAAACAACAGACAAGTTCAAAAACCAAGGCACTAAAAATAAACAAATCAGCAGGATGTGGCCTTTTTTCTATGAACCACGGGACAGGTGAGCTTACAAAAAAATGGATGTCAACATTTTCTTACGTTCAGTTCTCTTTTCTTAAACATCCTTTTTCCAAATGTGGTCTTAAAGATCATGATTGGTCTCATCGGGTGGATTCAGTTTGAGTTTAGACTGCATTCAATGAGACAGGTGTTTAGTTTTAACGTATGTGCCACTGTCCTCAAATCACAGCCCTGGCATCAAACTACTCTACAAGCAGCAAGAAAAGAGCCCCTGGTTGAGGAGCTCTGCCTTGCAAAACAATGCCAGGTTGGAGTTAGATCTCTCTGAAATATTTTTGTTCAGTAAAATTTATTAGGGGGTCCCAGCAACACTTGCTGCTGGAGCCCTATTGTTTTCATACTTTGTTTTTAGTCATAATGTACCACTAGATATTAAGCACTGAGAAGTGCTTTTAAAATTATGGGACAGTATTATTTAATTTTTCTACAAGCAGCGACTCTAACAGCAGCCTGCTACACACTGCACTATTAGCATTCCTAAATGAAAACAATGGATGCCGTAGCCACAGGAGAAGAAAACTAGCCTGTCGTGGGTAATACTAGTTCATTACAACATGCCTATTTTGGTAGCAGACAGAAGCATGGTGACATGATGGAGTAGAAAACATGAGTTTCGTTGCTTTGCTGTTCAAAGTGAGAAAAAGCAGAAGCTGAATGGGAACTGTTATAATGATTACGTAATCAAGAGAAATGTGCATGGCCCAATATGTTACGATTCGTTTTAGGTAAACCAAGCCACTTGAGTCTTTTAAAACCCACAGCCAAACAGGCAGGAAATTACATTATCAGCCAATGGGATGCTTGCATTTGTGCCCCTTGGCACCTCCAGATGACGTCCAAAAGCTGCTTATTAAGAGAAATGCTAAAGCAGCTGCAGTCAGCCACTGTATACTAAAAGAAAGGCAAGTTTTAAAACCCACCCTGACCCTAAAGAACAGCAGGAAGTATACAGGCACTGTCCTGACTTGGTCTGCATAGTTTGCAAAGTAAGATACGCATTAAAGATCTCCCAAATCATGTCTCTGATTACTCTTTTTGACCTGAGGTGGTGGACTTATGGCTGATCTGTTTCCATCAATGAAATGTTTACTGACCGCTAGTTAAAGGGCGTGGCTGATGGGCAAAAGCCGAAGAGCCAGAGATGTAACAGGATAAAAAAATGTAACAATACCACCAGTGGAAATGGGGGAAACCTCAAGACGGTAGCAGGCTCTCTACTTGTGGGATAGCAATTATGTTAAGGCTGCACTGTTCTACAAAAACATCTACCTGGGAGGGCTATCACAGATGATCTAATGGCTTACAGACACTAAAAGACGCCAGACAGGCCTGACCAGAAAGCCAGACTAAAGGCAAGAGTGTAAAGACGTAAAGCCTTAAAACAGATCATAGCCTTGAATCAGAGTCTGAGGACAGTAAATACTGCACACCAAAAGGTCTCTCGTTCTGGGATAAATACTGTCAATGGTTCACCACAACACACAGCAGCCTTGAACAAGACCAGATGGGAGTTGGATCCACTCGGGACAAGACAGTCAATGACTTCACAGAGCAATGAGCAGCACATTTGTCTCTTCATCCTTCTCCAGGCTGCATGCAGGTTTCTCCGCTCCAACAGAGAAAACCAAGAGGACGGGATGAGAGATTCTTTTTTTTAAAAAAAAAAAAATCCATGGTTCTGGTGGGTAGACTGGGGGGAATGTTGCATCATATCTGGGATGGACAGGATGTCTTGAATCAGGAAAGGAGGAGGGAGCCGGGGAGTCAACATGAAGACAGGTCCTTATGGAGAAGAGGGGGTTTGGAGTAATGGAAGGAGTGTTTCAGCGCTACAGAGACAGGGTGAGACAGAGACAAAGAAACATGTTTAGTTCAAATAAAAAAAAAAAAAATGAAAATTAAGTGAAAAGGGTGAGGGTAATTCATAAGGATAAATGGATCAATACAACATATAAAAAGGATCAGCAAATTAGGACCTGCAAACAGCTACATGAGGTGTATAAAAGCAAACAATGCTAGCATTAGCTCTAAACAAATTCTGTCCAAAAACACACACAAATATTAAAGATATGAGATTTAATCAATTATGGCATTAAGGATGGTTTATTTATTTTTATAACATAATGTATAGCTAAAGATAAAGTGGTGTCGTACAGGCATAAGTCTGCTCCTACTTTATTTCACCGCCTGCGAGATGATTTAGAGTGTGCGCTGCGGGGCCTGGCAGGTGTACCCTGAGCTTTATTACCGCCACTCCTACTCACAATAACAAGCGGTTCCTCAGTGGTTCTACTCGTGGAGGTGGATAATCTACGCCTCGACTCCCTACAGATGCCTGTCATCCTGTTCTTACCAGGTGGATTGTAACCAGGCTGGGATGTGGTTGTCTGCGCCCCTGAAGATTTAGCATTCGACTGAGGAGGGGCTGCATCTGACTGAAACGTGTTGCGGCATGCCGCTGCTGCTTGGACAGAATTAGACCTGTAACCAAACTGTTTTCTTCTAACAGACGTATCTGAGTTTGGTTTTACATCAGGCTTTTGTTTAATTTCACCACATGCTTCAGATGTGTTAGGATACACACACAACGCTTTAGTAGAGGTTAGATTCTCTATGGATGGAGAGAACAAAGAAGACTTTAGCTTGGTGGATGAGGCCGGTACAACACGAGTTGTTATGAAGGTGTCCTGACGTACAGGGACTGAAGCTCTCCGGCCTGACGCGCCTTTTCTTGCTTCACTGACTTGTGTTTTTTTTACCATTATCTCGCTGTTTGCAGAGCTGGTGGAGCCTTTACGTGTTGGAGAGTAGCCAGAACTTGATTCTGTGTTAAAAACATCACTGACACTATGACTTCTAACGAAGGTGGCGTCCCGTGGGAGACCTTTGCCTCTGCCAGAGCGGCTGCTTGTCTGGACGGCGTTGTCGGGACAAAGAGAGAGAGAGGTTCTTACAGGGCTTGTGTGGAGGCTTCGGGTTAAGCTTCGCAGGTGGTGCGTGGCCATTGCAGACACGCTGCCACCGAGAACAGGGCTGGCCCGTGGACTGCTTCTCAGTGGAGGGCGCGCTGGACTGCTTCGAGGGCTCCGTGGGGCCCGGCCTGACTTGGTGGCCAGCTCTTTGGCCCGGGAGCGTCGGGGGCTGCTGTTCAGGCTGTGGGGAGACAGAGGGGCCTCCAGGTCCTCCAAACGCTGAGTGAGAGCCAGCTTCTGCTGTATGGCCATACGCAGCAGAGAGTTCAGAGTCTTCTTCTCATCCTCGGCTGCTGCCAGCTGCCTCTGCATCTCGTCCAGCTGGGTGACATACTGGTCACACCTGAGAGATCATGCACAACAAAGAGATGCAACATGCACACGCAGGCAAAAACACGTTAAAGCACAAATTCAGAAACACACGACACATGCTAAACATGACTTTTAGTGTTGTATGCAAACTTTAAACACTGTGAACAGCTGTGACCAAACACTCGGACCATCTGCAACTAAAGATTATTGTCATTATTGATTAATCTGGCAGGTTTTTGTTAAATTCAAAGGCAAAACATCAAATGATCACAAGTTATTGAAGTGATGCCTTCACACTTGTTATATTTTTGGACCACAAAATTATTGACTTTACATAGATATAAAACAAAATAAAATCTGCAAATCCTTATGTTGACTGCACACTAATAACAGTTTCAAGAGAAAGATAAGAGGGGTGTATGTGAAGATGACAACAACAGGATTCAAACTTGACTGAAATAAGAATTTAAAAATGAACACAAATGCAGTCACTCAGGTTATCCACATGATGGCACCACTAAACTTAATTACAAACCAAAGGATCTTTAAGCTGTAATCTTTAGCTGCAACAGACAGTAGCAGTCCTTGACCACTGTCTGTTCTACAATCCTTCTTAGGGATAATCATATGCCGGCTCATAACTGTCTGGAGACGGCCCAGACAGGTAATGCATGTCTAAGAAGCTTCTCTGGCAATTATTAACAAACGTTCTTTTGTCCAGAACAAAAACAGAAAAAAAAAAAAAAAAAATTAGTTCCCTCACTCAACCCAACACAAAATCACCCCTCATGCCAACGGTTTCACAGAAGAGGTTAGTGATTAGTGAGTAAAGTGTTGTGATTTGTTTTAGGGCTGTACCGAATGTCCTTTTTTGTAAACATCTGAAGCTTCTGTTGATGTTTTCAAATGAAGCTTTGAAAGTCTGTCGTCATATTTTATGATTTTATCACCCTAAAAAAAAAATCCTTTAAGAAAATCCTCAGTTTGAATAAAGGGATTTATCGGATTAAATAAGTTGGTCTCTTATTAAATCAGCTTTCTTTAATGAATGAATGTAACTTACGGTGCTGCGAAGACTGCTACTACACCACCACCACATTAACACACGTGGGCTAAACACCAACAAATATGGATTGAAGCAGAATATTTTGTTGGACAAAACCATGTTGTGAATTTAGCAAATCATTACATCTGGAATTATTTTACAAATAGTTTAATATTCATTTTACTTGAGCCTAATCTTTGTCTGCAACCGTGCAGAAATACCAGGTTCAAACAGAAATAACAGACATGTTGTCAAATGTTTATTTAGCATTCGGCACAGCCCTTATAAGTTTAACCCTTGACAGCACCTCCCCACCCTATCAAACATCCCACCCAACTCCAGCGTACGTTAGGCCTCTCCTTCCCTAAGGTGACCTGGCTTGATGGGACAAATCTGTCCTTGCCTCCTCCCCCATTGGCACAGGGCAGAGCATGTGGTTCATAATCTTCATGTGAACCAGTGGATTGTCCACAGGCGTAATAAGCATGGTAAGCTTATTACATGAGTGGCAGCAGAAGCTGTACCACAACAAGAGCACCATTACTAAGCATGAAAAACACGAGTTAAGAGCAGACGATCAGAACTAATTAACATGTTTCAGCTTTGAGAAATTCTAAAAAATCTCCTTTGTAAGTAAATACAGGGTTTTCTTATTTTATAACAAGGTTGAATATGATGCTTTTTACTTATACATAAAAGGAAAACTTACCGGCTGGCAAACATGACTCGCAGTGAAGAGAAGGTGGCAGCGTCCTCCTTCAAGGCTTTGAGCTCGTTCCGTAGTTTCATCATGGTCTCTGACACCATGCTCTTCTCTGTCTCATACTTGGTTTTCAAATTGGACAGAGCCAACTCTGCAGTCTGTGTTGACAAGACAGACAATTGCACAATCATATGCTGCTGTAGCACCATTGTTCCCTTTTCAAAGTGGGGTGTTTAAGTTAGGGGTGACAGATGATGGCTGATACAGATTATTAATAATCAAGGAGACCAATAACTGATACTTGGAGCCGTGTTAGTGTCACAATTCCAATATAGCAATTTCAAACCGTAAAAATTCTAAACATCACAGCCATTAATCAACCAGACCAATAATGGCTGATTAATGGCTGAATGATTACGACAAAATGTTGATCATGCACTTATTCTAAACTGATAGCACCATCATACTAGGGAGTCTCTATCCCTAATTTGGGCCTCTGTGGGTTTTGGAAATACCCTCAGAACAACAGAAAGTGTTAACAGCCTTTTTTGTATTTCAAATGTTGCCAGTTAATTATCTTTATAGAAACTGGCGGTCATTTCTGTGAAGTGAATGTATGCTAATACGTGATACTCAACTCAAATTTATTCATAAAGCACATTTAAAAACAACTCACGTTGACCGACGTGCTGTACAGAAGGAATACGTTGCTCAAAACACGTACACAAGAGGCAACATAGCGGTCAGGTACACAGCTCACACATTCAGAAAGACAACACACAGGCACACGTCAGAGAAAGCCACGTCAGAGGGACTCAAATGCTAATGAATAAAAGAAGGTTTTGAGCCTGGACTTTAACGAGTCAGTGGAGGTGGCAGATCTGATTTGGAGGGAGATGCTGTTGCACAGTTTGGGAGCAGAAAGCATGTATGTATGTGAAATGAAACACTATGAGGAGTTTATAGCATGATTATAGTTAGTAAAATTATCACAGCTATTGGTATTATCATGGTGTTGTTAATAAGTGCTGAAAGAGTTAAGTTCTTCCTGACTGCTGGACGACAACCATAACACATGTGCAGTAACATTAAAGACAGCCTGTCTTTGAAACGCTTGCTCAAGTGTCTATCTCTGTAGATGAGGACAACTGATCAGTAGCATCACTGGTTTGCTTGCTGCACACCCACTCTGTTAACACGGGAATAATAAAACAAACCCACACTGCATGCTGCTCCTGCATCTGGGACACTGTGTCTAACTTTGGTTGATGCTCAGTATTAACTGTGAGTTTTTCAAAGCACATTAATCAAACATGGTTTTAAAGATGATTAATATTTTAAAATGGTCGTACTAACCATCATGAATTTAACTGCAAGTCATCGGCAGCTGGTAACTGTTTATCCCTGATATACGTGTACTGAGGCTCCTGCTGCAGGGTGGGGAACACCATCCAACATGTACAAGTTAATCAGTAGTTTTTTTCTACATGTGATCCAACACTAAAATTATAATTGTCATCATTACTGTCCTTTTATTCCTATTTCACATTCCTACAATATGTACTCTGTTTAGGAGCAATCAGTAACAGAGCTAGGAAAGCAAATAAAATTATCTGGTAATGAAGACAGTATGCAAACAGTACTGTGAGTCTTTATCTGTGACTTGACTGCAATAACCAATGCAAAAGGTCTCATGTACAAACCATGATTACATAGGTGGAACAAACGGAGAGGCAACAGAGTCCTACAAATCAGACTTCAGAGGGTAAACTACCGTATGTGAGCATGGATCAGCAAACAGATTATCTTGAGTGAGTGAGCATGTGTGTGTGAAAAGGAGAGTGACAGGTAAAGGAATGACAGAAGCAGGCCATGCAGTGCTTGAGCCAAAGGAAAGAGCAGGGGGAGGCGAGAGGAGTGCAACATCACACTGTACGTGTGCGGGACCACGTGAGCCCAAGGGACTGTCTAGACAAGACACTGACAATACAGATCAAGCAAAGTGCTTGTGTCATGATAATGTGTGGATAAAGGTGGAGACCTGCTCTTCTGGTTTGGTCAGATCTGTTTTCAGAAAAGTAAAAAATATAGGCAACAGAAGACAGACTACATTTCACAAAAATCTTGCTGTACCAGAGCAGCTGTTCTCAGGATCTTATGTACACGCAAAGAACATAATGTAAACCAAAAAGGACAAATGTGGGACAGCTTATTTCAACTGACAGGCAACAAAAGGTCAGGCTGATTCAGAGCAGTACCCTACAATGGAAGACTAGCCTGTAACTGCAGTGTTGCAAGCGCTTGCTGTGACCTACCTGTTTGTTCGCCTTGAGGACAGTCCTGAGCGTGGCAATCTGCTCTCTCTTGGTGCTGAGAAGGGACTTGAGTTTGAGGACTTCTTCCATGAGGCTCTCAGCATCCCGCTCTGCCTCTCCGCTGCTGCTGAACCCTGAGTAAGGCATCGCACCCCTCTGACGACAGAGGTCCACTGCCACCTGAGAGAAGACAAGTTATTCATAAGAGTGAGTTTAGTGTGTTTGTTTCACCGACAACGTTAAACTTTTGTCAGAATTTCAGCACTGAAAACCTCTTCGCCTTATAGTATTGGATTGTTTAATATACGGTACATCCAAATATCACATTATCAACAAGGGCTGAAACCAAACAATCTGTTTAAAATGTGTAAAAGTAATCTAAGATTTCTTACAAGACTATACCAGGGAAGTTCCTCAAAACTAAGTTCCCTAAGTTTAAACATAAAATAGTTTGCTAGCCTTAAAGCAGGAAAACACTCTGAAAACAGTCAAAATTGAACAAACAAAACCGTTATTCAAATGCAGCTGAAATGTGCGGCTCTTTGCATCATGCATTATAAACATTGCACATTATCCCACAAAACAGAATTCACTTAATAAAAGTGAACAAATAACATTTATGTCCTGACTCATTGCCATACTGAGTGTGCACACAAACGTACACATAGTCCAGGCTTCTCAGGCCTCTCTTGTTCAGCTGAGTGAGAAAACATCCAGCCGGCACAAGTTTGTGTGAGGCTCAGACATACTTTACGCATTTACGTTTGTGGACAGCTCAGGACTTGTACCGGTCATGCACGCAGTTCTATCCATGACAGAGAGTGCATGTGCGTGTATGAAAAGACAGAGAAAAGGGCTGCCTTTGACGATCAGAGCCACTGGTTAGTCTCGCATGCCGATCCAAACTCCTCCCGTTTTCCTCTGGGTAATAAGTTAAACGAACTAGCATGTCTTGTGCCGAGTATATGATTTGAATAGAACTGTAGCAATGTAGAACACCAAGTACATGTGTTTAACTATGTAGAAACAAGTTCCCAGTGTTCCAGACGCAGCTGATTTCTGAAAGGATTCTCTGTAGACGAAGCAACAACTGGACTCTGACCCCTGATAATCCAATCCATTCAAACCCACAC
Source organism: Epinephelus lanceolatus (assembly GCF_041903045.1). Lineage (NCBI taxonomy): Eukaryota > Metazoa > Chordata > Actinopteri > Perciformes > Serranidae > Epinephelus > Epinephelus lanceolatus. Next base: position 12,023,413 of record NC_135741.1, on the reverse strand, counting down.
ACACACACACGTGTCAACAAGTCCCACTCCAGGCGTTGGATTTGAGCTGACATGGGAGCTACTCAACTACATCTAACAGTCTGAGCTGAGCCTCGCTTAGCAAGAAATCTGTGAGGGAGGAAAGGCCTTTGCCCAGAACAAAAGCCTGGCTTTCAGTGATCGAAACACAATGAAGCAATTAGAGTTTCTGCACTGGCTGTAACTTTCAGATCACAAACAATCAAGTACTAGTAGAGAAGCACTCTAATGTCTGACATGCTGTATGTAATAAACAGTGCTGTCTTACCCGCAGGTGTTTGATCTGGCAACGGATGACTGCTACCAAGTTGCGGACGTTTGAAGGGTCCCTGAAATCCAGGGTAGGGGATCCAGGGCAGGTGGGAGATTCAGTGCTTGTTCCTGCACTGTCCACCTCCCCCATGAACTGCAGTGCTGAAGCTTTGGAGATGAACATGTCATTGGCTCGTGGCTTCTTCTGGGAGTTGTGCTGGGGGTAAACGTAGTGTGATCTTCGTGCACTACCTCCTGCACCACTTGACCTGGCACCATCGCGGTAATAGTCCAGGGTGACTCGTTTGGGCGTTAGGTTGTTGCACACGCAGATGTGGTGATAGAGGTTGGAGAGCTCCTCAGAGAACGCCAGCAGCTCCTCCTGGGCGACGCTCAAGTGCCCTTCTGAATCAATCGCCACTTTCCGTGTGGCTCCGATCTCCTTCTCCAGCTCACTGATGCGCTCCTGGTCCTGCTTGCTGGACTTGATGCACTGACGGATCTTGTCGGCCAGCTCCTGGGCCTCTGCCCTCCAACGGTCCTTCTCCTGCTTGTATCTCTGCTCCAGGGTGTTGTATCGAGCGCCTGCCTGAGACAGTTCATCTCTCAACTTCAGAAGCTCTTCACTTGCTGACCGCATGCGCGCCTCCAGCACCTCCTTGCTCTTGGTGTCTACTTCATAGTCGAAGACCGCATTGCCACCGTTGCCATTATCTGTCTCATCATTTCCCCTGTCGTCTGCGTCCTGGTTGTGCTGCTGGCTGTTATGCACAGCATCCAGCTGTTGGGTGAGAGATCCGACCTTGTCCTCTTGCTGACTGAGTGCCTGTTTGGTCACTACCAGCTGCATCTGGAGTTCCTCCACTTTGCTAGCCAGACCGGACTTCTCTCGCTCTGCCTGTGTACGCAAACACACAAAGGATGAAAATCTTGACAGGAATTAACATATATGCACTTTTTTTGTTCTGTTTAAGGTTTCTACTTGAAAATGCAAATGCTTTAATGGTCAAAAAATCCTTTAATTACCTCATACTGTCACTGCTGGAACACCTGTATTTGTTCTCAGTCTGAAACACTCTGTTTAGCACCTGTCTCTTTAAGCCCCCAACCCAAAAAAAAAGCCCACTCTGCTTTAACTGGTCAGCATTCCCAAGTCCTCCAACTCTCTGTGCTGTCACTGCAGCTGGTGGAATGGCTGTGCAAATAAAAACTTTTAAACACAAACGGACGTGTTCCAGCAGGAGTATGAACCAAAATTGAGGAAAAATTAACAACATCAGCAGCAGACGATCATATTTTTAAAAAAAAAAAAAAAATAAAAATAATCTAGCATACTTTGACGTCATACTGTAGCCAGAGTAGAAAACACACTTGGAAACAGAGTATTCAGAATGATAGGATGCCTGAGGCTATTGCTCACACGGCTGCTTCTACATATGTTCACCTCATTATTTAAAACTTTGGCCACATTTGATATCAACATCCTTCACTGTAACATAAAAACATGAAAAAGAATAATGGTTCCCTATTATTAATGAATGAAAAATGTTCATAAGCATCCATTCTCATCTAAGCTAGGCCAACAGTGATTGTTAATTACTTTCGAGAAAACAAAAGAACAGTTCTCATATAGCACAAATTCCTCCCCCCACCACCTTTACTCTTCTTAATGCATTTTTCATGTCAAACGGCAGCTGACCCCATTCAGCTCCACACCCAACATCTGGTGGGCTGGCGCTCACTAACCCAACCCTTGATTTAAGTGCATCATGAATAATATATCGCCTTCAGACAGAGAGGGATGATGGTTCAAGACATCCTTGACTTTCTCAAGTACCCTGTATTTGTGAGGTGTGACTGTATCAAGTGGGAGTTGCCTGAATTGCTTGGTGAAGAAGATCAGTTTTTCGTGTCAAGGACCCTTAAGTTGATACACGTTGGGTTATGGACCCCCATTTGATAAGATTTCACTTAAGGGACCTCCATCTGAAAAGATTTTGGTTGTCAGATATCATTAACTGTTGTCAACAGCAGTTAAGGCGATAACCACAGAGGAAGTGAAACCTGTGATTAGAATTTTCACTCTTATGACTCTTACTCACATTGGACTCACTTCTATAGTGATAAAATAGTAAAAATTAACCATTCCCAATTTTTCTAGGGACAACCTGAAACTCCTTCAAGGACTCTAGGTGTCCCCGGACCCCTGGTTGAGAACCACTTTAGTAGATGATATGACGTGGTGCCAGGTGCTTTTGATGACTGTAGAAACGCACACTCCTTCACCAACATACAGGGGATGTGGTCTAAAGCAGGAAGTGGCAGACTTCCCCGTCAACAGCTGTGATACAAACCAACCTGTATGACTTCCTCACTATTCGGCCTGATTAGAACAGATTCATGCAGTTCTGTAAATAATAGAAAATGCTAATATACACTGCATTAATGAGTGCATTGTGTTGCAGCAGTGTAAAGGCTATTATTAAGTTCTTACAAATTGGCATTACTTATCTTGTCAATGTAATTTAAATAATACAATGCAAGTAAACACTGCTCCAATCTTTTTTTCTCTTTGGTGCACTATTAATACGTTTAAAAGAGTGACACATGCTGTGTTGTTGCCTACCTGTAGGAGCTGCTGTTTTAGTTTCTGACTGTCTGAAAAGTGCAGCTCACTCAGCAGGTCCGACACCAGCCCAGACGCTGGCGCACGCAGGAAGACGTCACTGTTGCGTGGAGTGGAGTAGCGATGGATGAGGCCGTTACTTTTTGAGCCCCCCAAGTGAGGAGGGTGAGCAGAACCGGGAGCAGACCCAGGACCGTTATTAATGCCGCTGTCCTGATCCTCTCCCTCCCCTTCTCCCTCTCCCCCCTGGCCCTCCTCCTGGCTGTCATCCAGCTGCTCCAAGTGGAGCTCCAGGTTCCCCACAGAATCAAAGGGGTTAAGGGTCAGGGCGGAGAGCTCCCGCCGCAGACAGTTCTTCTGCTCCCTCTCCTCCTTCAAGGCTTCCAGGGCCTCATCCAGCTGCCTCTCTGCTATCTCCCTCAGCCTTGCTGCCTCCTCCATCTGAGCTCGTAACTCATCCTGCTCCTCATTCTTCTGGGTCAGCTCCAGCTTTATCGATTCAAACTCGACCTAAAATGGAATAAGGAGCACATCGGCTGTTAAGACATCTTTCTCTTTTGATTTATGCAACACATATCGTTGCATATTCCGGCCCCAGCTCACATACATACCTATCACTGCATTCAGCACAACAGTGTTAAAGTCACACACCCACTTTGTCTTGGAAATAAAGTCACACGCCTACTTTCTCTTTGAAATGGATATGTACAATTCCTCCCACTATTATAGAGTTTAAATCTTGTATATTTTCTTTATATAATATATCCATTTCGTCGACTCATTTGCTGCCTGACCCAATATTTACATGCAGTATACATATAATAACAATACTACATCTATTACATTAAAACTGCAACTGTGTGACTGAGAGTCCTTCAATCATTTGAGAGTTTCTTGTAAAACAACAAGACAAGGACTTCTGACAGGATTTCAGCGACTCTGAAGGCGAGAGCAAGCTGTTATCTAAATGTCCGCTGAAGGATCATGGACGCACTAACAGGCCTCGGCTACATTTAGAAACAGTCATGGACAGTTTGTCTTGGCAGAGCTGTAACGTACACAGAACTCACATCTGCATTCGGAAGCACTCGTCTCCCATCCTCAAGAATCTGAGCAATGACAGTTCACATAACTACATAATATAACTGACAATAATACAGAACATCCTTATCAACATTTTTGCAATGCATTTTGAGCACATGGAGTAAGACTGAGATGTTAGCAACTACAGAAAATGTCTGAAGCATTTGGAAGGTATGCATATGTTTATAAAACTTTGGTAGCTAGCATTTCTGGTATTTTTTATGATGCAATGACACAAATTAGGACCCTTCAGTATGCTTTTGTCTTGCATGATAGCAAATCATTAACTGAGGAAAACAGTACGTGTATGTTAACATTATTTTTGCTCATTTGTGTTGAATTAAATTTTATGATTTTAGAGAAAATGTACCTAAGTTATCATTTTAATCCTTTCAATGTTGGACACTTTGTCCTCAGCTAAAAATACAAATTATTACTTAATTATTTCCCAAAACATTCAAAGTCATCCAAGACTTGAAAAACATTCTGAAACTGAGTGTCCAGCAATCACTTGTAAATCATGAAACTGCTAGGCTGGAGCCTGGTTGCCATAGTGCTACATGCTTCTATAATTATCTCTTTATTTCCTGCTGCATATTGCCAGCAAAATATTTCATTGGACATGATGTCTGGCTCTCAGGGGAGGCAGCTACACTGGGAATTCACTGACAAACAGATCAGGTGATCAAACTTTTGTGCTCAGCTGTGGGAGGTACGTAATTGTCCGTACGTAACAGCATTAATCACCCAGCAACTGGTCTGTCTAGTCTCCTCAGGAGTGGCCAATGTGTATCCCAGTTGTGAAGTTATGTCAACAAACATGACAGAGATTTCAAGTTTGTTGCATGCAAAGTGGTTTCACTCTCATGCAGGAAAAGTAAATGCAAACAAGCAGTGCGCTACAATGACCATAAGTTAGTGTCTTAATAACCACCTATGTGTACTTAGCAAACACAAATACAAGTTCAGAAAAACAAACAGATAACAATAATATGGTGCAATGTTCGTGTAAACACTTTCTCCACTTGACCGTGTATTTTTACAAATATATTTAATAGTACCATTCTGTATATCTTGATTTTTATTCTTTATCTATCCATTTAATTAAAGCCAGCAGGTAGAACTTACATGTATCTGGTTAAGTCGTAGCTTGAGTGATAACTGACCTGGTTTTCCTTGAGCACAGACACCTGTTTTTGCAGAGATATGTTCTCCTCTTCTAGTTCGCTGTTGTCCTGCAACTGGCGCAGTTCACGTACTTTATATTCCTTCATCTCATCCCTCTGATGGCCCTTCTCTGCCTCCAGACACTCACACTCCTGTCAAACACAAACCACTGTTAAGCCACTGCAAAGCATAAAATTTAAACTGCACAATTACCTATTCCATGTCATGCACAGTTAATTTTACTTTGGGAATGAGTCCAGTGGTCTCAGGGTTTCATTTTATGTTTAATGACAAGACAGGAACTGGTGATATTCAGTATAACACCAGTATACAGGTGCATGAGGGAGCTGCTATACCTTTTTTAGCTGGCCTGAGACAACCCCCAGCCTATCAATCTCTGCATGGGCATTGCTCAGAGCAAGGCGTGCTTGCTTGAGCTCTGCCTGGAGTTCTTCCATGCGGGTTGCCATGGCAGCCTCCTTCGTGGCGGTCTCTTGCAGTAGGTTCTCCTCCCGGCACTCTCCATCAGCAGCTGCACGCTTTTGGCTGCTCACAGAATCTGCAAATGCCTTTACACACACAAAAAAAGGGTTAAGGTCAGGGCAAAACCCGCAGTATCTGGCAGGCTGCAGTAAGGTACACATTGGAATAATATGCAGTACTGAAACACAAATGCATTAATGCTGTGCTTCTCATATCAAGGCAGTAAATGTAGGCATCTTCAACAAGGGAAGGGGAAAGGACTTCACTGACAACCATCTCGTTAAACCTGATTACAGTGAGGAAATGGCTCTAATGGTTGGGTAACAAGACACCTCAGACGTTAACAGCAGCTTCCACGCTGTTTCTGTGTTTTTTATCCAGCCTATGTGCTAAAATGAGCCTAATAGATGACACTAAATGCTGTGATTGCAGGCGTTTCTTCACAGCTTGCTTTAATCAGCAACCTTGATGCATTACGCATCAGTAACTGCAGATGAAAGATCTATTAAATAGGGTGCTAAATGAAATGAACATGCTACAAAACACGCTCAACTGATCATCGTGATGTGGTTATATAATTATGCCAATTCTCAACACATGAGTCCGCCCTGCTTTGCTAAAACCCCGCCAAAGCCTAGGTAGGTAAACAGCCAAGACATGAGGTTTATGCAGATTATAAAAAATAGCTGAAATTCTGTACCACTGCGTCCCTTAAGACATAAAGAGCTTTGCTTGATACGTGGTTATAAAACATCAGGATGGCCCAGTTTTAGTGTTCGTCTGGCACAAATACATTGCTAAATATCCAACTGCTTGCAAGCAGGATTTTAAATGTCTCAATGTAAATAGGTGGATGAAACAATTGCACCATCAAAATGTGCCCACATGATGGGATTGAATTTTATGGGATTAACTTCTTATATAAACCATTTTTTTCAGCAATACCAATAACTTCAAGTTCCATCTGGTGCATTTGTGCCAAAGTTCACAACTGTTAAACAATATTAACCCCTCACACATCAGTCATTCAGCACAATGTCAGCATGTGCATGAGCATTAAAATTACACATAAATTATGACATAACATGCAGTTTAGAAGAAAAACTGTCAAGTTGTCAATTTGGCAACTTGACAGAGAGATTTCAAATAAAACACTAGTTAGTTTAGAACAGAAATGAGAAGCATGTGTCACAATTACAATACAGCTGAGAAAGACATGGATTAGATGATAATCTGAGCATTGACATATTGGTCTAATCTTTTTATCTTGACTATCCGGCGCTAACCTAATGTAATCCTTAATGCTGTGCAGTTAAGTATCAAAATCAGTTTAAGATGAACAGAGAAAATGTAATACTGTAAAAGCACCGGATGTGCTGACTAATTGGCTGTTGAAGTTGTCTTAATCATTAAACAGTGTTCTCCCTCTGACGCCATCGGCATCAGATGACACACGAAAGCAAAACTGACTCAGCGTGTGCTCACAAGCCTCTTCATTCAAAGTATAACATGAGGTCACAGCTGTAACAGAACTGTCATTGTGGTAGCAGAAAGACAGAGTTAGCCAAATGAAATTAAGGGATGAGCAATCAAATTCATGTCATAGGTCACTGGTGCTTATGAAAAAGACACAATGGTATCTTTACAGGACGACTGCGTACACTGGCAGCTCCTCTGCTGTTAAATTAAAATGAGCAGCCTCGATAGATAGTATTTAAATTTTGACTGCATTTACATTTTGGCAATAGTGCCATGTGGCAGCAGGTAAGTCCACAAACCTGTGTTATTGCATCTTGTTTAATATATCCTGCAATAATCCCACAGTGTGTTACATTAGCTTGCGTAAATTTACGTATATAAAAGGATTGCGACCAGTGTTGTGTTCCTTCCTGCTGTAATCTTCTTTCAACATGGGGGAAAAAAGTGACATCCAAGAACATTCTGTGAAAATCCACTACACATGCTGGTTGGAAGTCTCAACTAACTTTCATCAGTCAGTGTGAATTTGAATACAGGAAATGCTTCTTTCAATTATAAGCAGCACCTACATCAAACCAAATCCATAAAGGCAAAAATCTGCTTTCACTGAGCAAAAGAAATGTGTGGTAAAAAAGGGTCATAAAGCAGTAGTAGCGTGTTATTGGAAAACAACATTTGCAGGGGGAATGAGACCTTCACAAACCTAACGTTGTCTAAATATAACTAGAAAGCCTGAGGTGTTCCTACCTCTTTGAGCTGCTGCAGCTCCCCTTTGAGGGCCTCATGCTCCTCTTCCAGCTGCCTGTGTTTCATCTTGAGGGCAGCGCTTTCCTCCAGCACCACCAGGCCATAGCGGGCTGCCTGTAGCTTCTCCTCTGTGGCCTCCTGGAGCTCCAGAGTCAGCCGCACCACCTCAGCCTTCAAGTCTCCGCTCCCCATCTCCACCTCCCCTTCTCTCTCTGCTGCTGCACCTGCTGCATCTGCATCGGCCTCCAGCATCCTTGCCTGGCCTCCAACTTGTCTGCCAACGTTCTTCTGGGACACCTGCCTCCTTCACTCCCCCACTCTCATTCCTCCAGACTACAGAGGAGAAATACAAAGATGGTGGTTATGTAAACTAGTCAGAACAATAGCCGGTGTGGCAAAGAGGTTTTGTATAAATCATATTGTGTCACAAACTGGGCAAAGGGGAAGATTAACTATGGGATTGAGTGAATGGAAAAAACACTTATACTTTGAGCTCAAAGGGCCAAATGGCCACAAGAAAAACAAAGCTATAAATTATCTACTGCTGCAGTTTGCAAATATTTAGTTAGTAGGTATAACTAATAATCTGGGCATACAACAAGCATATTGCTGCCTTTCATCCTCTTAAAAGGGAGTTAAATAGGCCATGTATTAAAAGATTGTCGCTATGAAACTGGGATGCAAGGCTGGCAAGTACACATCACTGACCAAATTGCTTTTCAACATCAGCAGCGTCATCTCACAATACGCTGATAGCTACAGCTAATGTTAGCTACACAGTTATGACAGCTGTGGGAAGTGTGGTATTCCCAAGTGTCCCTCATAAAGTAGCCGTGGAAAGAATATGGATTAAGAATACTTTGGCCATCAGTATCAACTGGGTGGGGCTGACTTCCCCCATTTCCTCGTGTACTCTTCTTTGACCGAAGATGGAAACACCAGCCACCGGCTGTCCGGTGCCAAATGATGCACATCCCATGAGCATCTGTTTCACATAGCCGTCAAACTAGTTCTTCGTAGCATCAACTAAGTGTAAATTTAAGGATGCGTGGTGACATATTACATGCCCGTCCCCATAACTCCAAAGTAAGAGGGTATCTGAGAGAGTGAAATATATTCTGACAGGGAAACAAAACCTAAGACGACACCGGACTGGGAACAGGACACGGCCGGACAGCTAGCAAGACTAGTTTTAGGCTATAATGCAGGCAGCAAATGGCACCGTGATGCTACTAGCAACGACGAGTTAAAGAATTTAGCTAGCTAGCGTCCTGTCTTTGCAATTAGAAACATTTAATTAGGCTTAACGTAATAGACGACATCACATTACCCGGCTCACGGGGCTATTCTCCGGTGCTAACGTCAATCAGGATCCTGCCAGACAAGCTAATTAGCTAACGCTACATAGCGACCATTAGCCAAACTAGCCACTCACCCTCTGGGTTTAATTCAAAGATGGAGCTCGCGAGTTGCACGTAACCGTTGGCTGTGTACTTCCTCAGGTAACTGTCAGCGGCAACGGTTGCTAATCACGCCAGTAGCCGGGGGTACCAACCAGCCCAGGTAGCTGAGCAGCCGCTTTCCTTCCTCCCACCCGGTTCTCTGGTTTCACACACAGTGAGGGCTTGGGTGTTAAAAGCGCGCCGAAAACGTGAAAGCACGATTACCCCCTCTAGCTAGGCAACGGCGAAATGCAACTACACTAAATTCTCTTTAATTCATGTATTTGTGTGGTTTTTGATGTCGGACAAAAAATAAACATGAATAAAATAAATACAACCATTTTATTTCATTAATTAACGAGCGAAATAAATAATAAAAGATTCGTGTAGAAATGCACTTCCGCGCGTTCCTTTCTTTACTTCCGTTTCACTTCCGGATGTGCACATTTGCCTGGCTGCACTGTCTCCACTTAGTTCTGCACCATGAAGATCGTTACCTGGAATATAAATGGCATCAGGACTTTCAGAGGAGGCATTAAAAAGGCTCTTGATTCACTTGACGCAGATATTATCTGTGTTCAAGAGACAAAAGTCACAAGTAAGTGGTGTTTGGAAAACGCGGGAACTATCATGTAACGTTATCGGTCAGAAGTCTGTTTTATAGTAAAGAAAACATAAACCCATACATTTTTTCCACCACAGGAGACTTGCTCGATGAAAGAACTGCCATTGTTGACGGCTACAACTCCTATTTCAGCTTCAGTCGAGGACGCAGCGGTTATTCAGGTCCATTACACTGTCATAACAATTCAATCTGTGTCTCTGAATCAGAAAAGTCCTTATTTTTTAATATCAGTGGCCTTCCAAAATAAAAGACTGCCATAATGACCTTCACTGAATGGGCACTTAATTATTAAAGTAACAGAATATCCCTGTTAATGCCACTGCCCGTTGATACACGTTTCTACACCATACAAACTAATTCTCATGCACAGGTGTTGCTACCTACTGCAAAGACAGTGCCGCTCCATTTGCTGCTGAGGAGGGTCTCACAGGGCTGCTGACTAACCATGAAGGGGCTGTTGGATGTTATGGTGACCAGGCTGAGTTCTGTGGCGAGGAGCTGCAGCTTTTGGACAATGAAGGACGGGCAGTTATCACACAGCACAGGATCATGTAAGAGAAAAAATGTTCCACTTGGAGGTTCCTGATAACAACATACTTCTTGCATGTTATATGTGTTGTATTGGGAATTTTCTGTGATCATGTACTAATATCATTTTTTTAAAAAAATGTAACTATTGAAGCACTACTAGCATATCCCTTGCAGTTTTTACAAGCAGCCAGATTTTGATCAATTCAGAGTTTTCTCTTGCAAGTCGTTAATCAAAACATTATTGTTGCCAAAGCCCACAAGGGAGATTCTGATGTGTGTATGATTCATTTCGTTAAGTAGCTGTAAGCCGTAGATGTCCGCGCCTCTTTTTGACTCTGTTTTACCCCCCCAGGTGTCAGGACAAAGAACAAACTGTGACTATAATCAATGTGTACTGTCCACGGGCTGACCCTGAGAAGCCGGAGCGAAAGCGGTTCAAACTGCAGTTCTACAAGTTGCTTCAGAGTCGGGCTGAAGCTATACTGAAAGATGGCAGGTGAAAGTTCAGAAAAATTTCCACAGACTGAAAATAAAGGTTGTAGTTACAATGAGGCACAGCTGTATCCTGCTTTCACCACAGACCTTTGACTGACCTTATTTCTTACAATGTAGCCTTTTACCAATTTATACCTGTTGCAAAGTTGAATTTAAGCTATGGCACACATGTACCTTGCTGTCTATGCACTTTGATATGTTTCATGTCACAAGTCTATAAAATTCACCAAAACTTACAGCAGTTTAAAATGTGATGAAAGTATAACATTGAGTCTTTCATTAATAGTCTTATTTTAGACTACGTATTTTGAGAGGTTCCAACTTACTTCTTCTCATTAAAAACTCTGAGTTAATAGTTTTTCTTTTCTGTTCTGTTTTGTTTTTCAGCCACGTGATTGTTTTAGGAGATGTAAACACATCTCACCGGCAAATAGACCACTGTGACCCCAGTGATAATGTAAGTAAGTTTATAATACACCAAGAAAGCACCGAAACATACAAAATTAATTCTGTTGTGGTACTAATTATTAGTGCAATGTGGTCGCTTTTTATGATAAAGTTCAGTTGCACTTGTTTTAACAAATAAATACAAATTTTAAAAAGCATTAATGATTTTTGTAAGTTTAATATATTATTACTCTGTTGTTAAAGTGGCGTTACTTGTGGTGAGAAGCACATTATGACTCATTTAGGATTTGAAACTCAAAGTTTAGGACCTGGGACTTGTCAGTTTTTAATTAGGACTTGACTCGGGACTTGCTTGTCTTTGACATGGGACTTGAGTGCAAAGACTTGTGACTGTCTTGTGACTTAAAAAACAATGACTTGGTCCCACCCTCTGCAGCCAGCAGCTGGTTAGCTTAGCTTAGCATTAAAAATGGAAAAGCAGTAGGGCTGCAATTTACGACTGTTTTCATTGTCGATTATTTCCTGTTAGTTATTTGGTCTATAAAATGTCGAAAAATTCCAATAAAATGTGTTTCCCAAAGCTCAAGATGGCATCCTCAAATTTCTTGTTTTGTTACCAGCCGAAAGATATTCAGTTAATTGTCATAGATGAGTAAAGAAACAAGGAAACAATCAAATTTAAGAAGCTGGAATCAGAATTATGGCCTGTTTTCATAAAAAAAAAAAAAATACTCAAACTGATTAATCTATTATCAAATTAGGTGGCAATTAATTCAGTAGTTAACAACTTATTGATTTATGGTTACAGCTTTAGTAAACAGTTAGCATGGCTCTGTCCAAAGATAACAAAATCTGCTCACTAGCACCTCTAAAATCTCTTATTTCATGTTTTTAATCAAACAAATCTGCATGAAAAAAACGACTAGTGTCAGCTGTGACAAAATGTCAGTGTTATGTTTCTGTCAAATGAGCACAGTGGATGCACATTTTTAACATGAAACTCTGCTTACTTTGTTTTTCTTATTACTTAGGATGATTTTGATGAAAACCCTGGGAGGAAGTGGCTGAATGGCTTTTTGTACAGTGGCAGACAAGAAGAGGACGAGAATGAGGAGGAACATGAAGGAGAATCTGAGGTAACATCAACAGATCCCAACCACGGTGGAAAATTCATGGACACCTTTCGCTATTTCCACCCAACTCGCACCAGCGCCTTCACATGCTGGTCCACTCTCACTGGAGCGCGGCAGACCAACTATGGCACGCGCATCGACTACATATTCGCTGACTGCCAGCTCGCAAAGGAGCAGTTTGTTGCAGCAGACATCATGCCAGAGGTAGAGGGGTCAGACCACTGCCCCGTGTGGGGGGAACTGAGCTGCTCACTCCTGCCGAGCTCCAAGCCTCCTCCCCTCTGTACACGCTACCTGCCAGAGTTTGCTGGCAAACAGCAGAAACTCTCCCGCTTCTTTGTGAAGGTGGACCAAAAATCAGCTCAGTCTGAGCAGAGCGATGCATTACCTGGATCTCAGGAAGAGCAGGAGAGGAGGGAGAATTTAAACCCATCCGGAGCAGGAAACACCTCTGGCAAAAAACGGTTATTAACATCAGACTCTGTTGTCCCCAAGGGGAAAAAGACGAAGACAGTTAAGACATCTTCAAAGCCACAGGGCAGCCTCCTTTCCTTTTTCAAACCTAAACCCACAAATGTCATTTCCTCTACTGAAGCCTCTGTCAGGCAGTGTGAAAACACACCCAGCATGGACAAAGATACCTCATCACAGAACCCCAAAGAGGCATCCTCAGTCACAGGCAGCGTCCCTGAAGACACTGACCTTGTGCCTGATAATTCATCGCAGCTGTGCAGCAGTGGCAACACACAGGAAAAAGACAAACAGATAGAGACAAAACATTTAACCTCACAGCCAACAGTGGGAAACTCAAACACCAAGAAAGGGGCATCATCAGTGTTTTGGAAGTCAGTGCTTCATGGACCACCCCCGCCACCCTCCTGTAAGGTCCACGGGGAACCCTGTGTGCTTCGTACTGTGAAAAAAGAGGGGCCGAACATGGGCAAACAGTTCTTTGTGTGTGCCCGTCCTCAGGGACATGCCTCCAACCCTGACGCTCGCTGTAACTTCTTTTTATGGGTTGAGAAGGGGAAGTGACATGTTTACTGTTCCAACCACTGTTTTTTTCCCTTTAGCTCACACAAGCACTGTAAGGCTGCTACAGACCTCTCATCATTTCACAGATTTTAAATGTTGACTGTATTTTTTTCTTTGTTAAATAATAAAAGACGGTAGTTTTCTATTACTTTGAGCTTGGTTTTATTTTATCTTGGAGCTGAAACAATTAAGCAATCAATAGTTGATCAATAGAAAATTAATCTGCAACAATTTTGATCATCATTTTTCAAGCAAAAGTGCTAAATATCATCAGATTTCAGCTCCTGAAATGTGAGACGTTGCAACATTTTTCCATTTTGTATCAGTGTAAATTGATTATCTTAGAGTTTTGGACTTTTGATTGCCCAAAACAAACAATTTGAAGATGTCACCTTGGGAACTGGGGAATTGTACCATGCATTCCTGACGTTTTAAATACTAATTCAGCGTTCCTACCTTTTTTAATGCCACTTGAAACCAATTTTAAAATAGCTAAAATTTAAGGGAAAAAAACTCATGAACTGACATCAATTACTGAGGATTAGGGACAATTCTGCCCAAATTAACTGTGACAGAAACATGAGTTTTTTGTTCAGGTTAAAAAGTGAGATAATCTACATCAAATGCTGAAAGCATAAACAATTAAATTATATTATCAGAAAAGTATTTGGTTTGCCTTGAAAAGGCTTGTTCATATGTAATTTCATTGGATGTGGTAAACGTATGTGTTGTTAGTTCCATTATCCTGATCAGTGTGATGTTAATGCAAGGGGCATTTAGTGCATTATTATTATTATTATTATTATTATTTTTAAATAGATGTTTCCAATTATTTTTTAAATTTTACAATGCAATAACAGAAAAACGTTTTCTAATATCAGACTTTTGTGTCTTGGTATTTTTAAGATTTTTATTGATTGCTTTAAGACACTTTAAAACCAATTATTGCCTTATTTTTAGATTAATAAATTCAGCGCCTTCTGAGACTATTCGACAATCTGCGAGACCCTGTAAATGATTAATCAGTCAATAGACCTTTTTTCATAGCAGGAAAAGCACAGGTGTATTTAATCACATTCATGATAGCTGCATTCCACTCAAAGGAGACCAGTATACTGTCCATGCTGGCTCACTGCAACAGCTTACAGGGACACTTTATGGAACTCAGCCATTGCAAATGCTACCAGTTTCACCTGTGCTTTTCCTACTGTGACAATGTCTGCTGTGATAAAAGTCCATTGTGAAAGTAATTGTCAGTTGAATCAATTCTGAGAATAGCTGCAGTCCTGCTTTTTCTCATTGACTGATAACGTATAAAACATATATGAACCTGGTGTGTGCAGGAATGGGTCAGTTAAAGTCCAATGGTTTAAAATGTCAGTTATTTTGATAATTGAGTGAATATTCTAATTATCACACCTGGATGCCATCTATGATGTTGGTTACTATATTTGTATAATGTGTATATCTCTTGTTTAACCAGGTTAAAGTCTCATTGAGATAAAAAATCTTATCCAAGAGATCAGCAAAAACATGGTTACAACAACACAAGTAGGACAAATACAACTGTTGCACACCACAAATGAGCGAGCACAACATCCCGTTAAAATGCATTACATAAAACAAAACAGTTAAATACCTGGTTCGATCTCGGGAGGGAGCCCTTCTATGTGGAGTTTGCATGTTCTCCCTGTGTCAGCGTGGGTTTCCTCCAGGTGCTCCAGCTTCCTCCCACAGTCCAAAGACATGCAGGTTAATTAGTGACTCTAAATTGTCCGTAGGTGTGAATGTGAGTGTGAATGGTTGTCTGTCTCTATGTGTCAGCCCTGTGATAGACTGGTGACCTGTCCAATGTGCACCCCGCCTGTACCAGCCCCACAGACAAGAACGAACCAGCCCAAGTAGAGATTTATATACAAGTAACAACCAATGCAAACATCTGTAGACGTACAGAGAAGGCCATGTACTGCCATTTATTTCTTATTTACTCATGACCTGATGTTCTTTGGTACCTCAGTGTTTGCGCCCACTAGATGGCGGTGGCAGTGAGTTGATGATACAAAGCTGAACCTCAGAGAAGTCATGAACAGAAACTTTCCACAGTGACACATTTTTCTCACACTGCCAGCTGCACAGCGACATTATGAGTACTGTAAAGTAGACCGGTGAGCCGAGTACTTTAATCATGATGCAGTTTTTGTTTGTCAGCTGAAGGCATTTAACTTTCATGAAACACTGAACACCAAACATAACACAACACTCAGATAAATACTGACAGTGTCCAGATATTTGCACTTATTTTAAAGTACTTTATAAAGTAAGTGAGTCCCACGTGTGGCCTGAGCAGGAACAGGGAGTGGCCTGTTCTGTGACATGGCAGGAAATATCTGAACGCGCGCAATTACTACCTCCCTCCTTCCCCCATTTTTTCCTCTCCTCTTACAGCTGCAGGGGACTTCACAGCTCTGAGGAAAGCAGATTTTGGACGTCTACCAGCTGACAAGATTTAACTTTTACCCTGTTACTTCTGTCTAGACTGAGGACATCCAGCTGCCTGACTGATACCCGAGAGGTGAGTGCCAGAGGAAGGCCTGCACACCAGCACGATCCAGCTGCTCCAGCATTCGAGCCACGACACATTTCCCATTCATACACGCGGGGGGAGAAACGTGAGAATTTTTTTTATCCTTAACTCAACTGATAATGTGCTGTGTATTGACAGTAGATGTATGAAAAAAAATCTTCTCAGCTGGTTTCTGCTTCAGCTGTGGATACAGTATATTAATGCTGTCCCTTTCTTGACATGCTGGCAGTTTGCTCGGCACAGAGGTGGGATTTTAAATGACTCACTGAAATGGGAGATCATCTTGGCTGCAAATGCTGGCATCACAGTTTGGTACAGAAATAACATTAAACGTTAGATGCACGGTTTTATCCAGACAAAATGTCTCCTGATGAACTATGTTTTACATCTGTGGGTCTTTTTACATGTCAGTGGCTTCGTCCTGGAGTTCTGCCAGATCTCTTGTTCTAATGACTTTAAGTCACCATAGGGTCATTTAAGGTGATGGGGGCAGCCATGATCTTTTTATCATTCACATTCACTTCATCTGACAGACCTCGATCCTGATCATTTGCTTACAAGCTGCTCCAAATAGTCTGAACTTGACATATTAATTAATACATGGCAGTGATGTTTTTTGGTTGGCTTTTATTATGACACCCAGCTTTCTAATTATTCTTCAAGAGGTATAAAAAAGGACTCTAGTATCTGTGTATACTGCCACAAGATGAGATCAGAAAACACACGTTCCAGTAGAGTATCTGTGTCATGCTGAGATAATGTAGTAAGCATGTGGGTGTTTCTTGGGTGTGTATCTCAGTTAAACTGAAATTTATCAACCAACTGAAATGCAGTCCCAGAGAAGTGGATGACATTTTAATCTTGATGAACAAGCAACATGTTGAGCACATGTTTTTGTTGCTGCGTCTCCATATATGATGGATACGTATAGATGTCTGCTGTGTCTTTTATCACTGACAGAATGCTGTGACCTACATTTTCAGAGATACTGGAACTGTGTAGGAACATTTTAAAACCTTTTAAAATGGGTTTTGAAGGATTGTACTGCCATCAAGGATCAAAGACGTATTTTTTTTAGAAGTGAGTACAGGCCCCGCTTGACCCAGAACAATAACACACGAACATAAATAGGATGTTTAGAGGCACATAAATGTTGTAGCTCTACTTATTAAAACAAACACAAAAACCTCACATAGCCACACCTCCCCTCCCGATAATTTATCAGTAGAGATTTTCGAAAACCATTTTTTAGGTAAAATAACTAAAGATAAAACTTTTTTCTTCCTGATTCCAAAACCTTAACTTGCATATTGACCAATACGGAGTACTGACATGATACCATTGCATCAAAACAAATCTAGCACCTGTATACCACTAACCCTATATGGACGTAAAATGCTATCATTGTTTGGCATTGCTCAGGTTAAACCCTTTGTAAAACCTAAACAAATACATACAGAAAATGAACACCGTAAACTTTCTTTTATGATCTAGTTTGACATTTTGTTAATGACTAACTTTATTCATGACTTTGCCTTGCTGTGTAGGCTTATCAATGAATGTGTAAGTCTCATAATTGGAAAGGAAATTCCTTTACAAGCTAAACCGTGCATTGGGGATATGTCTTGAGGACTTTGCTGTGACACTCCAGCAGTCACTGCTCACTGATTTTGGACTTTTGCAAGCCAGAAGGACAATTGCACTATTATGGAAGAGCATGGATATACCATCTACTGGTATGTGGACTAGGGAGCTAGCAGCCTGTCTAGCTTTGGAGAAACTAACATATATTGTAAAAAGGAAAGATAAGAACTTTGCTTGCTTGTGGAGCCCCTATATGGAGTTTTTGGAAACTCAGAACTGAATTTTTTGACATTGTATGGAAATTATGTACAGCTGTATTGTTATTAGTAGTAGTAGTAATAGTAATAGTGGTGTTACTGTTAATTTATTTTTTGTATTATTATTTATTTGTTAATTATTCTAGGGTTGGGGGAAACAAACAAACATATTTGTTAAATTGTAAATGTGTATGTTGTTATACATTTAATAAAAAGAAGGGAAAGGTTTATCAATAAATAACGTGGTATCAGATCTGTGTATAGACTTATGTACTTGCCGATACCTGTTCCAATATTTTAGGCAGTATTGGAGGTATTACCAATACTGGTATCAGAACAGCTCTGACATGTAGGTTGGAATACCTGTCTTGATAAACGTGAGAAAAGAGGCCCCAGACCTTGACAAATGCACTGGACCTTCTTTGGAGCGACAGTCTTTTGTTCTCCAATTTCAGAAAGTGAAACACAATCTGAATCTAATTAGTATGAGATGGAGGTACACTCAGAATCAATCTCCTAACATGGTGAAGGCAATTACACAGTGAATTAAGTTATTTTTTCTTAGGCTACAGCTGCTGTTCGAGGCAGCAAAACATCCTTTCATTTTATAGTTATAGCTTACTAATGTTTGAACAGTGGTTACATAAAACCAGCCACAGCTCAGCCCTGAGCAAGAGTGAGAGTTCTGATGACTAATCAACAGACTTAAGTGTTTCTAGCTCCACCTTTTGATACTGATCAGTGTGCTAGGTACTCCAACAGAGGGATGACCAAAAAATGGGGATGGTTAGGAACGTTGCAATTGGTACCATCCACAAGTTTTCACAGTGGAAACGGAAGAAATAAGTACTGAACTGAACTGAACTGAACTGGGCTTGACATTAGGGATGAAGAGAAACAGGGTAGAGGTCAACATACCATAGGGAGCACTGAAAGGGTTCAGGTCAAGCTTTCAGCCTGGCAATTCAGACAAAGTACTACGAATCATCGTCCAGACGATAGACATGGACAACCAGAGCCAAAGAATATGTATATAGTTGGCAGGGGCCTGATTATATCTGTCACAGTTTGGCGAGACATTGTTGTAAATCTTAGATAGGCGAGTCTTGGTTAAGTGAGTGTGGTGAACCACATTACACTGTATCAAACCATGCTTTGCACTAACAGAGGAGCTGGGTACTTTTCCCAGAGTCTCGCCCTGTGTGAAAACATTTAAAGGATCTTTTTAACATGTCATGTCCATGTCTACTGTTACGTGTCAGCTCAGGTGTTACGGTTTGTTTTGGATCAAGCTCACGATAAGTTGTAGGCATGCACAATGTTTCCACTCTTAAGCACATTCACATGTGGGCAAAAAAAACGCTTATCTCCTAAGCTAATTACCATCACTGTGACTTCCAGCAGGATGCAAAGTGTCAGTGAGTATCCGCCCGTGCTCTAACAAAGCCCCCCTCAGCTGACACCCGCTTCTCCCCTCCTTTCTACTCACATACTGTGCACTGACATGGTAATTGGTATGAACACCAGAAACCCTGTTGACTTGATGGGCTGCTGGGATTACCTGTTGCCTCCAACTGCAGACTGTCTCTGAAACCACAGCCAATTCACTTCCTTTGTTTACACACAAGTGGTGACACCTTTTCAGTGTAGACACCTGGTGAGTGGATGCCCCACAGCCTCTCTGCCCGCAACTCTACCTGTAACTGGTTTAACAAAGGGTTAAGAATGGGTGTTCCCATTTCCTGCTCACTCCTCCCAGCCTGTAATCTCTCTCACTCTCTCCTCTCCTCACTACCAAGGAGCTTTGGAGAGGCTCTTAAGAACAAAGCTATATATAAACATTGGAGGAGTCTGAAAATTAAGTGAACTTGCACAAGGATTTATTGTGTCAATAATCTGAAAGGAAAACTAGCTTCGTTCTTGACCACCGAGGTAAGTTGCTGAGAAATGTGTGTGTGTGTGTGTCCCTCTGTTTGAGATGTTGAGGAAGAGAAGGGAAGGGCTAACTGTCAATAGTGAGCTGGTCTTGCGTCAGACAAGAGCCATGTGGTGCGCACGGCTGGATAGTGAGGATACAGTAATATCTACTATAATTAGCCTAAAATGTCATTGACAGGATTGTTATAGAGATTGTTTTATGTCATATTTAGGTTTGTTTTCCAGGTATAAAACTGTAAAGTGCATGTTGTTTGGGGAAAAAAAGTTGTACAGAAAGATGATAAGTTCAGGAGCACTTTGTTTTTATGACTTTTTTCCACTCTTTGACTGTTTCCAATGTGTAAAAGCTGAAACCTCTAACAAGTCGCAAATTTCTAGTTAACCAGGTTTGTCTAGTTCCTCCATCTTCCCCACATGAAAATGCAGAGCATTTCCATGTAAATTTCGCCTTTTACAATGTGAAAGTCGAAATGAATCCATCAAAAGTGGCTTTTTAATGACAAGATACTCCTGACCTTTCCTCTGTACTTTGTTGGTTGAGTGTCCTGGCCATAGACCATGGGAAACTTGTTGGGTATGTAGCTAAAGACAGTTACTGAAACCAAACTTGACCCAAGGCCAGTATGCAGGGGAAAGGCTACTCTGTATTTAGACAAAATACACAGGAACCCTTTGTTTATCTTCATGGCCCACTGCTATCAACCACCAAGCTGTATGAATTATTGTACCTTCACAGGCCTGTTGAGCATAGAGCGTAGCATTTAAAAAAGAATTCTGTTTTTGTGTGAAACTCTTGAGGAATGGCACAATGTAGTGTGAGTGTGACCTTCGGGGTCAGATGTGAAAATCCTGAGGGCAGTTTGACCCGCAGAGAAGTGAAGTATCCCATGACCCCGTGGCAACAGGGCAGACCTACGCTCATTCCCAGAGTCCGTCCATGCCAGCTTTGTGTAGCCGACAACAGATTAGAGCAACATAAGTCCTCTGACAACATTTGTTATTTAAAGCCTTTCATGTCACAACAGCTTTAAATGGACTTACATCCCAAGTGTCCATTTTTACTGGAATTTTTCATGTTGTTAACTACCACAGTTATGTAGATGGTTTGCATCTGAAGGAGGGAGCAGAACTCCTGAAATAAAGCAGTGCCAAAAGATTGTTGCATCGCCAAAAGAAAAAAAGTATTATAAAAAGCAACATTCTTGTTGTCCTTGGCAAGCAAGAAAAATTGCAGTGCTGTGTGTCTCAAGACTTTATAAATAGGTCTGCCCTTTTGAAACCACATAACATTTTCTGTTTGTATTGCATTAGTCATATTCAGTGTGTCTTTAGTGCTGTGGCTTCCTTCTGTTTAAGTACAAATAATAAGGATGTTTACTTTTAAAAGGCTGTGGTTATTTAAACACCTTTGCCAGCCTGCTACTGTAACATCACTCAGTTATAGACTCAACCACGATGTTCATTTAACTTTAAGGGTGAAAACCCTAGCGCTTCATACATAAAATTAAACGGCACCTAGCAAACGCTGCCTTAATTTGGTAGTTCTTAGCCACCTAAAAAAAAAAATCAATATCAGTTTAAGTGTGCACTTTATTTTCATCTCTTTATCTTGCTGTTAGACGGCCCTTTCCAACAGGAAACTGAAGCCGTTATCTCAAAGCCACCAGACTCCATTGACAAAAAGTAATTTTACTTGACAGAACACAGGAGTTGCCAATCTACCGCTGCCTTCATCAGTCAGTGTGTGGGGTAAAGTGAGGAAAATATTTCAAATATAGTGTTTGTCACAAGTGATATTGATCTTTTTAGGTGGCTAAGATACGTTTTGCTGTGGCCCCTGTCCACAGAAGGACGTTGCTGAGCTTCCTGCCAGTAGAAGTGGTTTATCAAAGACCAGGCAAAGCAACACAGCAGATAAAATAAGCACAGCAGGAACGTCAAGATAGTTCGGACCACCTTGTTTAACCACATATCTTTAAGCGTTACAGTTATGGCTGAAAATGATATAGGATAGGATAGGAAATATTTGAAATCAACTGCTAGTTAATTTACCCTGAAGTGATTGTAGATGTTAGCACAATGTCTCAGGGATTCTGTCCCTTAGGGCTGTGCTTTGGTGACAACCTGGTGACGATTAGTATCACGATACAGTGGTTGTGATTCAATATATTGCGATACTGTAAGCAAGGCGATATATTGTGAATTTTCAACATCTAATTTGGGGAAACCTGTGATAGTATGAAGAAAACACCATTGTATGCAGGAACAGCAGGATCTGCCTTTGTATTTGTCAGTCAGTATGTTTACATGGCATTAGAAAAAAATCGAATTTATTGTGTTAGTTCAACTAAAACCTTTTAAAATACATGTAAACATGTCAGTCCGACTGAAATCGAACTAAATCCGATTTCTCAAAGTCACACCCAGATAACGTGACTGGGAGTTGAATTACTCCTGCATGTATAGTCAGACTCAAACTGGACGAGGTGCTCAACGCATGCTCCACAGTTTCCACCCCAGGCTTTGACTTGGAAGTCAAACAGCACTAAATGCGAAACAGAGGAAGAAGCCGGTAACAACATGGTGAAATCTACATCCAGAGCATATTTGGACAGACGAAATGTACAGAGCTGTAAAGTTGTCCACCATGGTACCAGTTAGCAGCTAGCTAACTGTAGCTAACTTGTCAATTGCCTGGTCTGTGATGTAATGGGTCAACTGGAAAAAGGTCCAATACTAACAAGCTGAGAGGGGACATACTTCTGTCAATACATCGATTCCCTTCCTGTGCTATCACAATATTTTTGACCAAATACCTCGATATTGATATTGCAGTGGTACTGTACAGTTGACTATTGGTGCTTTCACAAAATATTTACACAATGAGATCCTTGATAAATAGCCAGTAATGTGGATATAATGACTCAGTGGATGAAGGAAAATAAAAGAACAACTGGATCAGTCTGGTAAGTTCAGGAAATGACATCACTTTACTGTAATGCAGCCTTTAAAACCAGGGAAAGTAAACACTTAAGATATTACCATATCTAAAATCCAAGACTATACCTAGCTCATATCACGATATCAACAAATTATCGATATATCGCCCGGCCCTGTGTCGAGAGTCACATGGCTGAAGAAAGATTTCAATACTGCCACAAATCTTTGTATGTAAACTATTAATTAAAAATCAGTTGAGTTTTTGAGATTTGATACAGTATAAGAAAACATGATGTTTAACGATAATTGACACCTCTAATAGTTATTGTACTGTAGACCAGAGCCAACACCTTACATCTATGTCATTAAAGTATTCTCTACATGCATTAAAACTCACCCTCAGCTTCTGGGAAGACTCAATCTGAGAGCTTGTCTGAGCTTGTTAAAGTTAGGGTGATACATAGGGCTGTTATGTAAGGTAAAGACACATGCTGAGGTACAGCTTGCAGTTTTCCTCACAAATGATGGAAAGTTGGCAGGATGACGGGTGCAGCCGAGGTGTGTTTGAATGTTCTGTATAGTGTGTGAAAACAATGCCAGCTGACATTAAACCTTCTCCGTCTCCTTGCATAAATAACGGCCTAATTTGTAGCAGGTTTTGGTAAATACACCACAAATTAAACAAGGTTTTTCTCTTTATCTCCAGCCAAGTGACAGTTTGAAGAAAATTTCTCCAGTCCAGCAAAAGTTGATCTCCAAAGTCTCTCGAGTCCCAGCCACAGCAACCAGAATGGAGCTTCAGAAGATGAACGGACACAGCAGGGAAGACGGGTAAGACTCACAAATGAGCAGTAATTACTCATATTGGCACAGCATGCCCCAGCAAACGTCAACTCAACAGATGAAAGTGTTTTAAATGTAACTTTAAACATGTGTCTTTTAAAAAGCTTCAGTATTTTTGTGGCTCCCTCAAACCAGTGATTTTTTTTCCATCGTAGGTTCGATGGGCTGGATGCCCTGGCCGAACATGAGGAGTTTCTTCCACATAAAACCGGTGTCAAGAAAGCAACCCACTTCACAGATGTGAGTGCTTTTACTGAGCCACGTGTTAGAAAGTGTCGACTGAGCTACATCAGTAAATAATATTGATGCTAATGTGATACTTATTCATGAGTTGATTTGCTCGTCTAACATCCTCTGCTGTCCTCTGTCTGCAGTTTGAGGGGAAGACTTCATTTGGCATGTCCATCTTTAACCTCAGTAACGCCATAATGGGCAGTGGAATTCTGGGATTGGCTTTTGCGATGTCCAACACCGGAATCATTCTTTTTCTGTGAGTATGCAAGACAAACACACACTCTATGTTTTGGCTAAACTTTGTGCCCCGTCTGTTTGTCTGTGAGATTCTACCATTGTAGGTTCATGTGTTTGCTCACAGGAGTATATCGTATATACTGTCACCTTCTTGTGATTTATGTAATGTATTTAGGTAAAATATATGTACACTCCTTGAGGTTATTAGAATAGAGTGAGGCGGCTAATCGTGTGTGTTCTCAAGCTTTTTGTAGGAGAAATGGCTCTGTTTCTGTAGTATGGGTGAAAGACAGCAGCACCTTGCTGGTAACTCTCAGATGTTTCTGTGTTAGACTCAGAACAGTAAAGAATGAAAGCAGCCAATGAGCCAGTATATTGTGTTTTAGTTCATGAGTTATAGATGGACACAGTGATGGTTTCTGTGTTACTTCAGGGTGTCTACAGGTCCTTAATAAGTCTTAAATTGTCTTAAATTCAGATTCAAAGGGTCTTAAATATTTTCGGCCACAATACCGTAAAAAATTCTCAACCCTGACAGAACCAATGACTGTTTACAATCACTGAAGAGACCAACAAATTGCAGTAATACATAGCATTTGTGGCAGCGATGATATTTTCTTTACTTTCTTTATATTAAACACATTAAAGCTAAACTGTGTATTTCCATTGTAGGTTCGGTCTTAAATTTCATATACAGTGGTAAAAAAAGGTCCTTAAAAATCTTAAATTTAACTTTTATATATCCGTAGACACCCTGTACTTGAATTCTTTTATTTTGAAAGACCTTTTACACGGCTCTATTTTGCATATCTGTATACTTTTTACCAGGGCTGTCCTGAAAACCAGTTCTTGGGCACTGATGCTTCGCTAGGACATTTGCAATTAATCAAAGTTTCAAAGGATGGGGGCACTCGACTTTTGAATAATAATAACACATCTTATTTATAGCCACTTTTCAAAGCACTCAGGGACACTTTACAAGACAGTTAAAAACAAGCAGCAATGTAGCCATAGATCTTAAAGTCAAACAAATCAGTAATATACAGTAATAAGTTAATAAAATAACTAGACAAAAAATCCTATATATAAAAACTGGGTATAAATGATGTGTGTGTCACCACCAGACCGACTATGCCAGCTTGAAAAGGCGTGTTTTCAGACGGGATTTGAAAGTGGAAAGGGAGTCAATATTGTGAATGTCATGGGGAGAGAGTTCCGAAGGCGGGAGGCAGAATGGCTGAAGGCTTTGGATCCCATGGTAGTCAAGAGGGCAGATGATGGTGTGAGTTGAATCACAGACGAGGATCTAAGAGTACGGGAGGGTGTGAAGATATGAAGGAGTTTAGAAAGATACTGAGAGGCTCGACTATGAAGGGCCTTAAAGGTGAGAAGCAAAGTCTTTGATATGATGTTCAACATGAAGCCAGAGAAGCTGCTAAAGAACAGGAGTAATGTGGTTTATGAAGGGAGTTCTAGAAATCATATGGGCAGCGTTTTCTGGGGGGTTGTCTTTGTAAATCTTGAAACTCTTCCAAACGCTTGACATTTTGTCAGAGTTTAAATGTAATGTAAATGTATAAGTTTAAATGTCCTTCTTGGAGAATAACTAATAATTAATAAAATAACTGAACAATGTCTTCCACCCACTCCACCATGTGCTGTTCAAACACAGGAGCACATTCAGTGACAGACTCGTTCCCCCAGGAAACACCACCGAGCGCCACAGGAAGTCATTCCTGCCTGTGGCTTTAAACCTGTACAACTCCTCCCTCAGAGTGTCAGCCGCTCTGAGTCAGCAGACTGGCATCTCTGGACTTCATTCATCCTCTGCAGTTATAATTCATAATTATATATTGGGTGCAATTATTCAACTGCCGCAATATTGTGTGCAATTATTCAAACGACTTTATCATGCACATAACTATACATATTTCTTATGTCTACCTTTATCTTATGCTTGTTTATTCTATTAAATTCTATTAAATTTCACATTTACTGCCTCAGTTCAGTGACGATATATATTTTATTTTTAATATTTTAATATCTAAAGTACTTGTGTTAAACACTGTGGCATAACGCACATTCTATTTTTAATTTTATTTTTATTTTAATGCACATTTTTATTTCTATTTTGTTTTTTATTGCTTTATATTAACATACTTCTATTTAATAGTCTTATTCTTATTTCTTATAATTCTCTATTCTTAACATACTGTAGCAGCAACTGTAATGAATAATAATTGACCCTCGGGGATCAATGAAGTATTTCTGATTCTGAATTATGTTGATGCATAAAGAATCATGTTGAATATTATTTTTAAATTTATGGGCTCTTTGGGATTGTTGGGGTAATGGTATAGAAAATCGGAGCATTCGAATACTGAATTTGACTTCGATTACCATGACTACAATCAAAGCTTCAAAGCACTCCGGTCATTTCGTATCTTTTACTATGTTGTATATTTTAGTTCCATATGTAAAGTACTGTGCCTTCTGTCTGAAAGATGCTTTTAAGTAAATTACAAATAATAATTTATTTATTATTAGAATTAGAATTTTAGCTTAAGGTTTAACTAAAGCTTTTGTTAGTGGATACTGAATATGGTCAATAGAGGGTCCTTATAAGGCTAGAAGTAGAGCTCCAGTGGCGTGTGTGTATCATCTGACTGTGTGTGTATTTGTGTTTGGACAGGTATGTGTGGAGGCAGGGGGATGGGCCCCGTGCTTCAGTCTCTGTGTGTGTGTGTGTTTCTGTCTGTCTACCTGTGTGTGTTGTGGGTGTTGTACTGTATACACCGGCTGCTGTACGGAGCCTTATCTGTCAGAATGTACATTAGAGCTCATACACACGCAGCTTCCCTAAATCAGATTTGAGTGGTTAAAAATAGCAGCCTGTAGTGATCAGATCCAAGACACGCCTGCCTGGATCAGTCCTGTGCTATGTGGCAGGAGGGGGAGGAGGATGGCTAGGGAGCCAGTCTGTCAGAGCCAGACTCAGTTGTGTGGGTGGAAAAAAAAAAGACAACAATTACAAGAGTTGCTTATTAAGAGTTTAGTTTCTGAAGAAGTTTCTAAAGGATTTTTTTTTATTTCTGTCAGTTTCATTTTTTATGTTTTGATAATGAGACAGTTTTACCTTTCAAGAAATATTTCACCCACAAAATGACTGTTTGTATATTAATTACTCACCACGTGTTAATGTTGAATTTGTGAAGAAAACTGTTTTTCTTGCTTCAAGTAAACCAAGAATCCAAAAACAGAAAATTCTCGATGAATTCGAATAAGAGGGGGGCCGCATTTAACAACAGCACAACTCAAATCAAAACATCCATTTACTAACTGTCACACAAACAAAGTTTTCTTTTTCAATTCAACATAACACAGGGTGTGTAACTGATATACAGGTGATCGTTTTGTAGGCGAAGGATTTCTTTAAAGCAGGGGTCGGCAAGCTTTACTATCAAAAGAAAAAAAGAAAAAAAAGAGCATATCTTGGCAGTAATGGAATATGATATAAAAAGTTTTCTTTAGTTCTTTTCTTTACCTGAAAATAAGAATTGTTATGTTTTTGTTACCTTAGAATGAGCTGTTCATATCTACATAATTTCTACAGTAACCCAGAACAGACAAACCAAAGACTGGTTCTAGATAGGGCCATTTGCGTCGTCCACTGTAGTTAGCAGCTATTCCGGGCCCAGTGCGTCACAAAAATACAAATGTTTAACATGAAACTGCTTTATTCAGTGTTTTATTGGTTTAAATCACCTAATCAGTTTGTTTTAAAGAGGAAGAGACCTCAGCGTTTAATTTAGCTCAGGGTAAAAACTCCTGAATTTCTGTATCAGAAAAAATGTGAGCACACATTAAGTTACCAGAGAAAATAGATGAGCACACATTAGCAGGTGCTGGGAAGGCAGCCTGTCTGTGACATGCCAAACTGCGTAGGAGAAACACTGATTGGTAACGTGAAACTGCTTTGTTAAGCATTTTATTGGTTAAAATCACTGGGTCCGTGCGTTTAAGAGGGTAAGAGACCTCTGCGGATAATTTGGTTCCTGTTAAAAACATTCTGAATAATGAACACTGAAGGAATTCTAACCAGGAGAAGTTTCAGCTGGTTGCAATCTGCGGTCCTCACCACTAGGTGCCACTAAACCCCCCTAAATCTTACACACTGCTCCTATAATAAGTATAATGTCCAGGTGTATGAGACCACTGATACATTTCTGCCATGTAATTTGTAGATAGATTAACATTTGGGATCTCTGCTCTTGTGTGTTTCAGAATCCTGCTGGTGTCCATTGCCATTCTGTCAGCATATTCAATTCACCTCCTGTTGAAGAGTGCTGGAGTTGTTGGTAAGCACCAAAGCCAGTCTCAATGCACATAATTTATCAAACACAGCCACAGAGTCAATCCTGCATTCATAACTTATCTCATTATTCATGTATATATAATGTATCTTCAGGCATCCGGGCGTATGAGCAGCTTGGAAATCGGGCTTTTGGTGCTCCAGGAAAAATGCTGGCCGCATGCATCATTACAATGCACAACATAGGAGGTATTGTCGTGCTATTTTTCTCTTTGATGTTCATGTCTGAAATCTGTAAGTGAAAGCATTAGCTAAGACTGACTGTTTTCACTTCCTTTTAGCAATGTCCAGCTACCTCTTCATTGTCAAGTCTGAGCTCCCACTGGTTATTCAAGCTTTCCTGGGTAAACACGAAATCACAGGGTGAGTGTCCCAGTGTTAATTTGACTGTGATTCATGAATAGTTTTTTTGTTTAGTTATGTACTGATTTTTTCCATCTGTTTGTCTGACTGTCTCTTAGAGAGTGGTACTTGAATGGAAACTACTTGATCATCATTGTTAGTGCTTGCATCATCCTTCCTCTAGCACTCATGAAACAACTTGGTATGTTTTTCATTCTGTCTCCACACACTTTTGTTATTCCCCGTACTCTCCCATGTTACATCATGTCTCCATGTTTTTTTTGTTGTATTTACTTTCATGTCCTGTATCAAAGTTAAAACATCACTTCCAGAATCCATAAATCATTCTGCAACATCTTATCATCATTGCAACACAGGTTACTTGGGCTACACAAGTGGGTTCTCCCTCTCCTGCATGGTGTTCTTCCTAATTTCGGTGAGTCTCAACCATTGAGCCAACAAAGACACCTACAATACCACCACGATACTCTGATAAAGGTCCAGTGTGTAGGATTTAGGGGAGTTTAGTGGCATCTAGTGGTGAGGATTGCAGATTGCACCAGATGAAACTTCTACTGTTCTTCTATTTCTACCGTTAAAACTCCTTCAGTGTTCAGAGGGTTTAATATCAGGAGCCGAATTATCTGCAGAGGTCTCTCCATCTCTAAAACAAACTTACCTGGTGATTTAAACCAGTAAAACGATGAATAAAGAATCAATGTTACTCCTATGATGTTCAGCTCACTGCAGATGGGCCGCTAGCCTAGCATCCGCTAAAATGCGGCCACCTTTTTCTGATCCCGACGTTCAGGAAGTTTTTGCCATGAGTGGAATTAACTGCAGAGGTCTCTTTCTCTTCAAAACAAACTGATCCACTGATTTGTTCCGGTAAAATGTCGAATAAAGAAGTTTCATGTTACAAATCAGTGTTTCTCCTACATTGTTTAGCTTGCTGCAGATGGGCCGTTAGCCTAGCACCTGCTAATGTGTGCTCACCTTTTTTCTGATCCCGACTCTCAGGAGGTTTTTGCCGTGAGCAGAATTTTCTGCAGAGCTCTATTTCTCTTCAAAACAAACTGATCCACTGATTTAGACCGGTAAATTTCCCCAACGCTGTTCGGCATGTCGGAGATAGCCATTAGCCCAGCTCCTGCTAATATGGGCTCAACATTTTTCTTTGATAACTTAAGATCCAGACGTTCAGGAGGTTTTTACCGGGAGCCGAATTATTCCCAGAGGTCTCTTCCTTTCTTTGACAAACAGATCGAGTGATTAAAACCAGTAAAACACTGAATAAAGCAGTTTCATGTTACAAATCAGTGTTTCTCCTACAATGTTTAGCTCGCTGCAGATGGGCCGCTAGCCTAGCACCTGCTCATGTGTGCTTACCTTTTTTCTGGTCAGGAGGTTTTTACCGTGAGCTGAATTATTCGCAGTGGTCTCTTTCACTCCAAAACAAACGGATCCACTGATTTAAACCCATTAAAACACTGAATAATGCAGTTTCACGTTAACTGCTAACTATGATAGCCGTTCAGTTTGTCTCTTTTGGGCCACTGTATAAATGGCGTTGCAACATGATGATGTCTGTAGACAAGGACCTGCTTCCTATGTAGATATAAACTGCTCATTCTAGGATAAATTAAAACACAACAATTCTTATTTTCAGGTGATTGTACACTAAAGAAAACATACTAAATATATTATGTTTCATTTCTGCCAGTATATCCTCCTAAATCCTACACACTGGACCTATAAACATCCATCTTTGATTAACCAAGGGGTGTGTCTCCACAGGTTATCTACAAGAAATTCAACATCCTGTGTCCACTGGATGACGAACATCACAACACAACTCCTATTGCTGATGACCACGCTCTCATTAACGGAACAGATGATTTCTGTGAGGCCAAACTATTCACCGTCAACTCACAGGTCAGACAGGAAACATTTTCACGTGTGCGTCCAGTTTTCCTGAATCGTCAGCTGTGTATTTATTCCTTGGTTCTGCACTCCTGCGTGTTATGTCAACAGCATTAAGACATGTTATGTCAACAGCGATGTCGGGTGTAGAACAAGCATTTGATTGTGTTCCTCAAGTCACGTTTGGGAGGGTTTCTCACTGACCTTTGGCGTGTTTGGCTTTTAGACAGCGTACACCATTCCAATTCTGGCCTTCGCTTTCGTCTGCCACCCAGAGGTGCTACCAATCTACACTGAGCTACGAGAGTAAGTCAGAATATCCTCATCCATTCCCCAAAACCAAAATGTAGTGCCTTTGTTGGATGTACTAAAATGTTTTATTAACATTAATGTGTATTTTCCTGCTTGGCTTTACCCCAGTGCCACCAAGAAACGTATGCAGAAAGTTGCCAACACCTCCATCCTGGCCATGTTCGTCATGTACCTGCTAACAGCTCTGTTTGGTTACCTCACCTTTTATGGTAAGATGCTCTTTACTCCCAAGAGTCAAAGGTCACCTTGCTCTGAGGTTGTGAATGGAAAGACTTTCAAATGAATGACCCACTTGTTCCCAGAGTGTGTTGTGAATGAGGGACTGGACCACGTGAGATATGTTAAGGGGTGTCTGCTTCTCTGTGGGCAGGTGCTGTTGAGTCAGAGCTGTTACACACCTACAGTAAAGTGGACGCACTGGATGTCCTGATTCTCTGTGTGCGTCTGGCTGTGCTGGTGGCCGTCACTCTGACCGTCCCCGTCGTTCTTTTCCCGGTAAGACATCTATCAACGAAAAAAAAAACAATATTTGTTACAATTTACTTTCCACTCAAACAAAATTCAATGAACTTTATATAATAACAAAAGTAGATTCAGAAAAAAATAAGAAAACCAAGAGACACAAAAGAGGAGATAATAAATAAATAAATACAGATAATAATAATACAGAGCTAAAACCATAACTGATCAATTATTTAACTCATCAGTTAAATGTTTAAGACTTTTAAAGCCCAAACGGTTTCAGCTTCTCAAATGTGAATATTTCTTAGTCTTTTATGATAGTAAACCAAATGTCTTTGCGTTTTGTACTGATGGCCAGACAAAAAAAACTATGACTGTGTGAACTTTATATTTCTGGGCATTTTTTTGACCAAATAATTTATTGATTATTCAAAAAGCAATCATTAGTTGCAGCCTGAAGCAAATATGTAAAGACATTTTAAACATAGAAAAACTTCAATTTCCTAGAATATGTGAATATGTATTGTATATAAATATAAATGCTGTACATAAGAGAACCTCACTGCATTATAGTGAAGCCTTCTTATAAGAAATATTACAAGTTTCTTTAAAGCATTGCTTCCCAACTGGTTGGTCGTGGTCCAAAAGTGGGTCACAGGTCCATTCTTAGTGGACCGCAAGTAAATTGCAAATGTGTCACATTTATAAAAAACCACACTTTATTTTGAAGTACAGTAAATTTCTGGCCCAGAGCTTTTATTTTGAAGTGCCTTTCTCTGCTGTAGAGTGAGTGCACAATGGACAGTTACTTGACAGAGACAGCAAACTAGCTCAACAACATGGCCAAACACAAGTATGACGCTAATTATATTAAACTGTGTGGACCTTGAACTGATGACAAAGGACAAATCTGGACCCTGTGGTTGGGCCAGTTGGGAACCACTGGTCTAAAGAACACATCTAACCTAGATAAAATCTTGAAAATATAATGTAGTAATGCTACATAATAAACATACTATACAGAATTTTCATAAAAACAATATATAGACTTGCACAGAAGTAACTCCCTTTCAATCATCACTATGACCCACTAGTAGTGTGTGACAGTTTATTATTCTGCAGAGACTCTGCCATCTGCTTTTATTTTTTATTTTCTGTGTTTGGGATGTTTATGGGCATGTATCCGCACATCGCTCAGGTGAGGTTGGGGCTTATAAAAAGGTAGTGGCCAGGTGACAGACCATAAACAGCAGGTGTCTAAGAGACACAGCACCGAAAAATTGCATTATAGTGAGGCCAAACACCAAACAAGAGTGAATCTGGGGTTGGTTTTTATTTTCACTGACAAGCATGTTTACTAACTGTAGCCAACAATCCTGCATAGCAGACCTTTAAATGAGATAACCATACATATATGTGTGAAGTTCAATTAGTACTGCATCATTGTGGAAGATCTGTTTCAGCATTATGAATAATGACCCCCTGTGGAGACTTAAAGAGTAGTGGACCCATGATTGAGCCCTGTGGCACTCCACATGCAATGCTTATTCTTTTTCATGAGGGATTTCACTTAAAGACAAAAAAAGTCTGAATAGGTCAATAGCCCTGAGACAAATGTATGATGTTGGACAATTTTTATCCTTCTATCCTATCCAAAGTATTCCTGATGTTGCCTCCACACAACATAACTGGTGCTGCCAGTAGGATAGGATACAAGGGGGTTATTTACTGGGAGTCTCCACTGGTTGACTGTGGTGAGCTTTAGAGGCGCTGGCACGCTTTACACAGACCCAGGCTAGCTGTTTCCAGTCTTTATGCTACGCTAAGCTAACCAGCTCAAGTTTCACATTGAACTGATAAGAGAGTGGTATCCATCTTCTCATCTAACTCTCAACAAGACAGCAAATAAGCAGATATCTAGAATTCTAGAATCTCACCTCTCTCCATATTAACGCAGATATTTTGCTTTAAACAGGTGACAGAAAATACCTGCAATACCTGTTTGGGATGGGGTTAACGTGACGCATATAGAAGCTTGTCTTGCACAACTACTTCTCAACAGCAGTTCCATCCATCCATCCATCTTCTAACCGCTTCATCCTTTTGAGGGTCGCGGGGGGGGGGGCCTGGAGCCTATCCCAGCTGACATCGGGCGAGAGGCAGGTTACACCCTGGACAGGTCGCCAGACTATCGCAGGCTGACACATAGAGACAGACAACCATTCGCGCTCACATTCCCACCTACGGACAATTTGGAGTCACCAATTAACCTATCCCCAACCTGCATGTCTTTGGACTGTGGGAGGAAGCCGGAGTGCCCAGAGAGAACCTCAGTAGCAGTTCTATAATGATAATGTTACCTGTGGTGATAAACTAAGATCAGCTTCTACTTTTAATAGCTTGGTTTGTCAATCCTAATGCTCTTTTTATTTGTAAAGAAAACATGACATTTCCCCTCTTTCCCTCCTTCCCTCTGTAGATCCGCAGAGCAGTGCTCCAGATCCTGTTCCCTGAGAAGCCGTTCAACTGGGCCATACACATCACAATTGCATTTTGTCTCATCTTTGTGGTCAACATCCTGGTTATCTTTGTGCCCTCCATTCGCGACATCTTTGGCCTCATCGGTATGTTCACACAGGAAGAATGGAAACCTTAAATAAATACTTTGCTGATTTTCAACCAGCTCTGTATAACAATGTGGGTAGTATGTGTAAGTGAACAGTGGTAAACTTCATCTCACCAGTGCCCAGATCTCCCTGCTCATCTCCCAGCTCAAACAATAGATGTATAAAAATAACTAGACACTGAAACCCAAGATGGCGCCTATTCATTCCAGTGGTGTTGCTTGCCTAGCACATACGTCAACAAAACATTTCTAGCCTCTGGGTTTACTTCCCAAATATGTGGCCCACTGAATATGCACAGTGGTGTTTCTTCAGCAACTTTTCATGGTGATGATGTCACACATTTTTAAAACAATTTTTTTCATGTCAAGGAAAGTTTAACAAAACAAAACCTTCATGGATCAGAAATTCAGAATAGAAAGAGTCATAATTGACCTTGTTTGCAGTTCGAGGTGTCCTGTCAACAGTTTGACAGCTGTCTCTTTTACAATAGTGGACAATGGGGAAAATGCTTATAGCCACAGGGGATTTTTTTTGCTGTGGCCACTGAGAAAAATTGGAAGCAAGACTGAGCAGGGTTCCTGTGGGCCTGGCTCAAATTAACTGCATTATTTGGCTCTTGAACTGTTGCTGAACCTACAGATTGTACTTCTGCATTTTCCTATGCCTGCCACCACGGACACAATGAGTATAGTAGAGTACAGCACAGACAGCCCAGTTTTATAAAATGACTATCATTCCAGCAGTGAAATTCTTTGTAACATAAACTTCTTCTCCATCTTTAGGAGCCACATCTGCCCCCAGCCTCATCTTCATCCTACCAGGAATCTTCTACGTCCGGATCGTTCCTGATGACGAGGAGCCTTTTCTGTCAAGACCCAAGATTCAGGTACAACTTCAGCTATCAATGATGCAGTGAATTTATCTTTGTCATTTAAATATCAGTGTATTTTTAATGTGTTGTTGACACAGATGTTTTCTTTCCCTCCTTTGCTGCAGGCTGCATGCTTTGCTGCACTGGGATTCATCTTCATGGTCATGAGTTTGTCGTTTATCATCATTGACTGGACGACTGGGGAGTCTAGAAGTGGAGGCGGGCATTAGCCGTCGTGACTGAACAGAGATACTACAAAAAAAAATGCCAACCAAAGCTCTCCCTGTCATTATAAATTACCCCTCATCTACAGAGTTCTCAACCAAAGCCAAACAGGAAAGTTTGGCTGCACAAGATGAAGGATATGTGAAGAACCTTCACTTGAACCAAAAAAAGAAAAAGAATGCATTTTGACATGTGATGGGGCCGGTGAAAGGCCCAGTAACGGAGGGGATGCATGAGAATACAAAGCAATGTGTTCTGACTGAATAAAACCTATGTCACGCCTCACAGTAAGGGTGTTGTTCGAAGGCACGTGTAAAGACAGAAAAGGGATGAATGGGAACAGCATGACTCAAATGGAAATCCCATTTTAGAGTATGGATGTGTACAGTTCTGTGGAATAGCTCAGTCACTGCCAAAATCTTCCCAGTCTACTTCCCTACCATTTCAGATTTTAAAGGACAGAAATATGTCATAAGACAATCAGTTTACCAGGAAGTTTTTTTTTTTTTTTTTTTTTTCATTAATACAAAAAAAAAAGCATTTCAGTTTATTCAACCATCAGGTCTTGCTGGTGTAGTGTTGTCTAAGGCCCTGTCTACATGTATACAGATAATTTTGTAAATGGATATTTTCTTTTACGATTTGGCCTCTCGTCCACAAGCAAACAGAGTTTTAGGTCATTTTTAAAAATGCTTTCTAAAGTGCTGATTTTTTGAAACTGCGGTTCCATGTGTTGGCATGTAAAACAGAGCATTCAATAACATAATGCTCTCAAATTATGCATTCCTGTTGTTGCTTTGTGTAATGAGCATGCTAGAAACAACAGCTACGGCCAACGACCGGTTTGCTAATGTTTTGTTAGCACTGCTTGGTCTAATGACTGCTTTACACTTAAACCTAGTATTGCTGCGCCACTTCTCGGACAAACAGACCTAATATTTTTGTTCCACCTCAGTGTCCACCGTTTGAAGTCTGCTAAAGCTAAAGGATTTTGATCGAGCTGGTCAAACCAGCAGATGTTGGATTGTAAAGGATTGGAAGGAAAACTTTTTCATGTTGAGAGCAGTACTCGTATCTTTGAGTTAGCTCCACCGTCCTTAAATTGAACGAGAATTAAAGTTGATGAGATCTCCAGTTGGTGTTTTGAAAAAGCTAACGTTAGCCTGTACACCTTACTACCATCATGGCGAGGTAGCCGGCAAGTATTTGGAGTCGTTTTGAATGATAACCCCTTGTGGCAGAGACTCAAGAATAGAGGACCCATAACTGAGCCTTGTGGCACTCCACATGCAATGTTTATTCTTTTTAATCAGGGATTTCATTTTAGACAAAAAGAAATATTTAACAGGTCAATAGGCCTGAGACCAATTTATGGTGTTGGACATTTTATTCTCCTTCTTAAATACGTCATAACAATGTTTTTAGGCCGCTCTTGAATTTACAAACTGCACATCACAAGGCCAAAATACTCTCTTATGCATTCTAGTGTGTACAGAGATTTTTAAAAACTCAGGGCCAAAATTAAAAAAATATCTGTTTACGTGTGGACATGGCCTAGTCTCCACAAACTTGACAGATTCAGCTAAAAATGACCGGTCTGCAGTTTCACACTAACCATTTCAGTCTACCAAAATACAACAGCTTCTACATGGCGTTAAAGAAATGTTCTTTATGTAATATATGTGTTTATCTCTTCTGACACTCAGCATGTCTGTTGTAAATACGATCACCTTCAAACCTCAGCCTGAAGTGATCTTGTATAAAGAATCCAACAGATACAGTGTTTGTGGTGTTCGGCTGCTATCTATGAAGGTCAAACAGACAGTTACTGATGCTCGCGTGTAAATCGACAGACACAGAGAGGTGGTTTGTACAATTTTTAAAGTTTTTATGTATTACTGAAAAAATCCCTCATTGAAAACCAAAGAATAGAATATAGTGTTACAGTAACATATGATGTAACACACTATTTTTTTTTACAATATTCGGCAAAGGCCAATAAAAATTCAGTGTTAAAAATGCTGTGTCTGTTTTAGCAGTCCCAGAAACTGTTCAGTATGGTGAATAATGACTTATGGGTTTTAAGTTAAAATGGAGTTGGTTTTTGTCTTTAAATTTTTAACTGAAAGATAATCTGACTTTGTTATTCATCCTGTACATTTTAAATTAATTTTAATGTTGTTATCTGTCAATAAAGTATGTCTTTCATTTGTACAAAAGCTCTGAGTTGCTTTTTTAATCTAAGTTAAAAAAAAAGTTACACAGGCTAATAAGTCATCTGTGTGGTTGTAAAATGAGCACACACAAGAGAAGAGCAGTCATAGTGCACTGCCTCCCTCTGAAAATGGAAGTAACACATTCATTTGTGCTCTGCGTCTGAGAGAAAGAAGAAAAGTGGGGGTTAGAGAAGTGCGGTTGTCCGTTTCCTGCTTTCAGTTGATGTGTGCGCAGAACAGAGAAGAGAAACTTCCTTGACTGTAGAGCTCAGTATTCTGACAGGGAGACAGGACGCCTTTTTCGAATGCTGTACACATGAAGTTAAGATAAACTGGGAGATTACTAGAGGATAATGAGCCGTGGATCTAAAGCTAAAACAGAGAGCGCCCGGAGCTCTTTGTTGAGCCTCCAGGAGAATGAGAAGTTAGAGGAGCTGCTGGGCAGAAGGTGTGCTGTAAGTCCTGAACTGACCAGGGAGGGGACTGTCCATTGTGGGGGATAATAACCTGCTGTATTTCTCTTGTCTTGTGTCCTTTCTTATGGCAGAGTTTGTTGTAAAAGTGAAAGCAGAAGGTGTCCAAGATAATACAGGTTGTTCCAGTTGCTGCATAGTGATGTAAATCGTCTCAGCCCTCAAGACTTCTCTCCTTTGCCTTTAGTGGTTAAACATCACATCCTGAATTTGAATGAGTACAGCTGATGAGCACAAACCTGAGCTGAGGACTGTTAAATTAAATATTCAGCTTTACTACCAAACCACATCATAGTTTGACTCTGACTCTAAGCTGCTATTTGTTACCTTATTTACACTAATGTCAATTTGAATTCTAGTCCTATTTTGAGATATTTTCTTCGAAGGAATTTACCGTACGTTCATGCTAATGCTGTTTAAAATTACTTGCTGACATTAGGTCATCACAAAAAAGAGGTAGCTGTTAACAGGAAATGGTGGCTGAACCATTTCCTCCTCTGGTGTCAGAATTAGACTCTATCACTGAGTTTAGTCTTACAGTAGAGCAGAAGTTGCTTTGTTCCTTACTTTCTTTAAGATACCGAGCCAAACACTGTGTGTGTCAACAACAGAGCACCACCAGCTGCACATTTTAGTGACATATATACACATCAGTGCTGGCAAATTAACAGCATTACAGCACTTTAAGTTCTTATCTAAACAAATAAAGCCGACGAGGAAGTGAATTATCACAAACTGTTGATTTACATGAAGTGCAACAAAATGCTTCTGAGCATCTTATCAGTGCTTAACTGTTTTCAATGTGTGTTTGTCTCTCTGTGTGTGTTCAGTCCATGGCCACTGCAGTAGCACAGCTGTTCATGGCTCTGCCTCATAGTCCCTCCACATGGAGCCTGCAGCACACCGGAGTGGTGTGCTTCATCAAAGACAATCCTCAGCGCTCCTACTTCATACGGATGTATGATTTGAAGGTAATCTCTCAGACAATGGTGCCATTTATACCAAGAGTCTAATCACAAGAATATTTAGATCCTCCTTAGATCAACGATGTAAAGTTAGGGGAGACAAGGGGTGGTTGTAACACTTTTTGGACGTAGCTACTGTGACATCACCCACTGGTTTGTTGACTTGTTCTGAAACCTTGAGTTCAGCATTTTGGCCAATGCCATCTTGGTTTTTGGGAGACAAAAGTGACCATGTTTAGGCGATGGGCTGGCAGTGTGGAGGAGCGAAGGAGGGGTCTGTCTGAGAAGCCAAGGACACTACCGGCAGTCAGCCTGTCACTCAAAGCTGCCTGCCCTTAATTATCTGTAACTTTAAGCCTTAACTAAATAAGGTAAACAGGTGAGTTGTAAAAAAAAAAATGTACTCATGTACAGTTGATGAAAGAAAAGAACTGCAAAGAACTGCAGTTTTTGGCACCACCATGTTGGCTTCATTTCTCGGCCCTGGAGGTTTCCACATGGTTTGAGCTCTCAGATTTTTATACAAAGTAGCCTTATTTGCCTACTACAAATAGCAATGGTTTCAACTTCTCCAACTATATCACAGAATTAATTAATTGTTGTCAAATACAAGGAATTCTACTGTTTCAAGCTTCCTTACTGCCTGGGTAAGTTGTAACACAACCAGAGGTTAGTTGACACAGTAAGAGTGACGCATTAAAAACTGAGACCACCCCACAACAAACTGAACTCACCACTGACTTTTAAATCTGACGATACATCAATCTGGAGCGATATATCAATTCAGTTATCAATGGTCCAATATCATCAATGCTAAGTGAAAACACAGGTACGTATCGTCATCTTTAAGATACACCTTTATGTTGAAGTTTCCATGGCACGTCTGTGTCACCATTCTGTCAAAGCACACCTCCTTCTAAACATTCACACAGTGCTTGCAGCCTAGCCAGGCAGATAATGGTGAGCAGCCAAGAAAAAGACAGAGGATATTTACTGATGTTGTCTTGATTGCAAGCTCTGAACTGAACTGAAATCGTAAGATGGCAGATTTAGTGATCAATAAATTAATTTATCATGATGAAACTTCTGATTCACACCCCCAGCTTCCCTGTGTGTCTAACAAGCAGAGTGTAACTCTGTGTAGGCGCATCTTACTGTCTGACTAATGCATCCTTGAAACAGCAGGAAAATACTGTGCCATTCTGACTTCAGACCAGTTTTTTGTTGGTCAGTGTCACAAACACTTTCAGCTGCCTCAACATAGCAAGGCCTTAACAATGAGCCTGACCACACCTCGTTTACAGAAGTCGGCAACCTTTACTGTCAAAGGAGCCATTTTTGACCAAAAATAATAACAAAAAAATCTGTGTGGAGCCGCAAAACATATTTGAGTCTTATAATGAAGGTAAAACAGCCTATTAAATCTAAATCAGACTAATAGTCTAAATTCATTAACAGGGGCAGAGCACTATTTATGATTATGTGGTACTTTAACTTTGCAGAGCTGGCAGTGAAAGCAAACAAATCTGTCCACGCTCTACTAAATTCTTGACTTTATTCTGAGACTTATACTTTTTTGGATTTGGCATCTATAGCTAACCCGCTAGGGAGACTTGAGAATGGCCACTGCTATTGAGGTTCGGCAAAATTTCAAGGTAAAGGTGCCAGGTAATAGATGTATTACACACAGTTTCGTTGTTGAAATGCTAAAAGACTTTTTTTAATTGGATATAGGCTTCATATTTTTACAACTGGAGAATGGAGGAATTTCTTTAGGTCTACAACAGGCGTGGTACACCTCGGACAGGTCACCAGACTATCACAGGGCAACCATTCACACTCACATTCACACCTACGGCCAATTTAGAGTCACCAATTAACCTGCATGTCTTTGGACTGTGGGAGGAAGCTGGAGTACCTGGAAAAACCCACACTGACACAGGGAGAACATGCAAACTCCGCACAGAAAGCTCCCCCAACACGGGTACAAAGCCCCTACCATGGGTTTAAACCAGAAACCCTCTTGCTGTGAGGCAACAATGCTAACCATTGCACCTACCCCTGCCCCATTTAAGACCTAGGTGCCCATGGGTGCAAGTACACTGGCTACATACACAACATGGGTGCTGGCCATGAAAATGACAGCTGCGGTAGTCTGAAATTAGCAATGACAGTTGCACTGTGTGCCATATGTAATCCATTGCCCACAGTGTTGTATTTGGCCTTGACAGTGGTGCTGCTACTTTTAAAACGTTACATGAACTTACTTC
The DNA here is from genome assembly GCF_041903045.1 of Epinephelus lanceolatus. Lineage (NCBI taxonomy): Eukaryota > Metazoa > Chordata > Actinopteri > Perciformes > Serranidae > Epinephelus > Epinephelus lanceolatus. The sequence goes on along the minus strand of NC_135741.1, from coordinate 11,982,214 downwards.
TAGAGCACTGCATGTGTTTATTTACATACTGAATTTGTATATGCATACAGTATGTGACACTGGGGGTTAGTTGTAACACTTTAAAGGGTGTTACAACCATCCTAACCCCTGACTATCACAGTTAAACTAGCTGTAGCAGCATGGTGGTTTGAGATTAGCAGATGAAATACCCTGTATTTTACCTTTAATAGACTTGTCCTTAATCTAATTACTTAATTCTTACTTCAACAGTGGGGGTGCATGGTGCAAAAAGATTACTTTCATGTCTGAAAATCTGTGTTTTAGCTGTAAAATTTGCACTTACTATCACATCCAAGGTCATATAAGGCATCAGCCATATATGAAACTGATCACATGACAATCTGTTCATGGCTTCTTGATTAAAGTGTTGCTGCTACAACCACCCCTTTGTTACAACTATCCCCAGTCTCCCCTACTGAACTATGGCACATGATAACTCATATCTTACGTGAGTTATTATTGTTGCTGTGCAGAAATATTTACCATGTGTCTCTTCTACAGGCAGGGAGGCAGATTTGGGAGCAGGAGCTCTACAACCAGATTGTTTACTCCTCGCCACAGCCGTACTTTCATACCTTTGCAGCGGATGTAAGCACACCCTCATTTGACCTTCTTCCTCCCGCTTCAGTCACTGTCGAGCTGTTGATGTGTAGCACTGCCATTATTTCCGTTACAAATATCAGCAGGAAGTCAACTGTTGAAACACGTTCAATGTGATTACTTGTTTATTTCTTAACCGACACAGGACTGTCAGGTCGGGCTGAACTTTGCTCTACAACAGGAAGCAGACGATTTCCAAAATGTTGTTGAGGATAAAATCAGTCAGAGACACACCCGTTCAGGTCAGTGGGGTCATAGGTCATATCACTGTGATGTGTTTTTTTTTTTTTTTTTGCACAAAATAAATACAATTAATTTAGAGGTAAATTTGCAACTACAATATGCTATTGGGCTAATATTCTGTTTGCAATATGACCCTGAAAAAAATAATGACAATCAACTTAAAAAAACTTTATTTTATTTATTTATATTTATCTATTTACATTTTTTTATTTATTCACTTATTTTTTTTATTTTATTTATTTATTTATTTTAATTTTTTGAGGGGGGCTTATATTTTATTTGCAATTTGACCCTGAAAAAATAATTATAATCAACTTAAAAAACTTTATTTTATTTATTCATATTTATCTACTTATATTTTTTATTCATTAATTTTATTTTATTTTATTTTATTTCATTTATTTATTTTTATTCTTATTCTTACTTACTTATTTATTTATTTATTTATTTATTTATTTATTTATTTATTTATTTTTTGCCAAAATCTGACTTCCATTAAACAGAAACTGTAGTAAATTTTCAGGTTACTCTTTAAATAATATAGATATATAAATAATATAGAAAATACAAATAATTTCTTACTTTCTTATTCAAACAGTAGAATATTATTTTTAAGGGTATTTCACATAGATAAAAATGTCTATGTATGCTATTTTAGCTGACTATATATATATATATATATATATATATATATATATATATATACATATACTGTATGTGAGTGTGTTGTGTTGTGGTGTGGCATGTGTCTCAAAATGGTTTCTCTCACTTCCTTCTCAATGACAGAAAGGAAACAGCGCCCCCCGCCGCCCAGTGGTAAGATATCAATGAACTTCATGACTGCATGATTGCATTTACATATGTAGCAAACAATGAGTAAAACTATTTCTTTCCTGTTTCCTGTCACTACAGATAGAGGTTCCCTGCCCCGTCCTCCTGAGAAAGGTGCACAACACGTCTCTGCTGTTACTCTTTCTACCACCAGTGATGCATGAAATGAAATAATAATAACATGCCATCCTGCCTGTGCATTGTATCTCCTCCAGCCGCATCACCTGGCAGCCCTGGCTCTTTTCACATGGCCACAGTGGACATCCAAAACCCAGATATCCATTCTTCGCGGTACCGCTCGATGCCTTCACCTGCTGCTTCCCCAGCCCTGATCAGCAAAGGAAAGAAGGATAAGAAGAAAGGGAAGAAGGGCCCCAAAATCTCCAAAGCAGACATCGGGGCACCCAGTGGATTTAAGTGAGTGTTTTGCCCCTATTTTAGGCATGAGAGGATGTGGTTTTACAACATCCTCCTGAGACCTGAACTTTTGTTTGGTGTTCATTTTTAATTTCTCCTAGTTGTTTGGGGTCAGTAGGACCAGATTAATAAAAAACTAAACTTTGTCAATGATAATTATGGCCTAATGTCCTTAACTGTGACGACAGTAAAGTCCCAACGTCTCCAAATGAGCACTTACTAATTAACAGTGTCAGACATTATTAATTTTATTAAATAAACAAGTTTCAACCATTAAAAGCGATCAGGTTTTGGATCGTGTCCTCTTTTGTGTCAGGATCGGCTGCAGACTGACTTGGCAGAGTCAGCTGCCATCTTGTTTTTACATGAATTAGTGTATTTTGCTCTTACTACCACTAGATGTCACAAAAAAGTGTCCACGACCAAGAACAACAGGTCTAAGTCAAGTAGAATGAAGTAAAAGGTCAAGTAAACCCGAAATATGAGGAGTCTCCTTTTGTTTCCTTCTTGTCAGGCATGTTAGTCATGTCGGCTGGGATCCCAACAACCTCGACCCTGATCTGTGGAAGCTGCTCTCCCAAGCTGGAATTGGTGAAGACGAGATGAAGGATGAAAAGACCTCCCAGCTCATCTATAATGTCATCGAGCAGTCTGGAGGCATGGAGGCGGTGAAGAGGGAGGTGAACAGAGGTTAGACTGATTCATTTTTTATTAATCTCACTGCTCCCTATGTGATTCTCTAAAGTTCAGACTGAATTGCTACACGTATCTTGTTCCATTGCATTACAGCCAGTGTACCTCCACCACCTCCACCTGGCAGACAAGGACCTCTGCCTCCTGTGCCGGGCTCCCACGCTCCCACCCCTCCACCTCCACGAGGCCGCTCTGGCCCCCTGCCTCCTATCCCAGGCCAGTCACCTCGAGGGACCCCGCCCCCTCACCCGCCTCCCTCACGTGGAGGCTTGCCACCACCACCTCCTGCAACGAGCAGAGGCGGTCCTCCCCCGCCACCTCCACCAGCACACTCTTCTCAGTTCTCCTCACCGCCGTCCTCAAGGCCCCCAATGTCCTCCCACAGCCTGCCTCCTCCCATGCCGCCATCTAACCAACAGCGCTCCATGGGTTTCCCACCTCCTCCAGTCCCATCGACACCCAGCGGAGGGGCCCCTCCACCTCCTCCTCCTCCTCCTCCACCCCCTCCACCTTCCCTACCTCCAATGTCTTCAAATTTCCCACCTCCTCCTCCTGCTTCTGGAGGCCCACCGCCACCACCTGCTCCTGTGTCTGGAGGCGGGGACGGCAGAGGAGCTCTGTTGGATCAGATCCGACTGGGGAAGAAGCTCAGAAATGTAACGCAAACTTCTTTTTCTGAAAAGCATTTTATACATGCTATACAAGTACACAAGTCTGGACTGACATGCTGCTGTGCATCATGATTATGGTTTGTTTGGACGTTTGTAGCAGATGTTGATATTTAAATTCTCTCCTGTTATAGGTGACAGACAGCCCTGATGTAGCTGCGCCTACACCACCAGAGTCAGGTGAAGGCATCGTTGGTGCTCTTATGATGGTCATGCAGAAGAGGAGTAAAGTCATCCATTCCTCCGGTAAATATCAGAACATTAATAACACCCTATGTAACAGAAGAGTTGAACCGAAAGGACTCATATCTTTGTATTTGTCCTCTCTTTCAGAGGAAAGCGAAGATGACGGTGGAGATGACGACGATGAGGACGATGAATGGGACGACTGATGTTGAAGTTCTTGCTTGTGTGGATTTTGAACTTCCTTCAACTGTGATTTTGATGTCAAACTTCTGAATTGCAGTACTGGTACATGTTGAATTTCAGGTTCGAGAATTAATAATAAAACTGGAATATGTATTGACATGATTAAATCCTAAATAACTCAATATAAAGGACTCGAAAGGGAAAGAAAACAAGTGTAAGAGAATTCTGAAATGTTTATATATTTGTTCGAACATTTCCAGTGTAGGATTCATCAGCATGACAGCATAGCACTGTGTCACTCACAATGACGGTGAATGTGGCTCTGACTGGAAAAAAGAAAAAAAAAATCTTGTTCCTTATGCTTCCACTAAAAAGAGCTGTTTTAAAAAAATCTGTAAATACAGCATACGACAGAACAGCAACAATCAATACTAAATCTGAGCCAGTTCCATTCCCATTTTTATAATAACATACTGTACATAGAAAAAAAACATTAAGTTCCCGTTTAATTTTCTCATACATCTGTGCAAAGATCCCAAAATCCCCTCGAATACCACCACCGACAAAGTGCATAACTGGAAGAACACTGTATGCTATGCATATCTTCAACACTCACATACTGTAGGTCACTAGAGCACAGGACAGTAGGGGAGTCATTATATGACAACATCCAATGGAATTAGCTTAACAGAATACAGTACACCTTACAAACATCAGTACACACCAAGTAAAATGTACAACTTGCAACAAACAACAGATATGCATGCAACATTATGCATTTATATCATCATATTATCTTCATACAATACAAGAGTAATCCAATGACCATATATATTATATTCACAATCAATATATTACATTTCTGTTTCAAGATACTTAACAGTACCATACCTGTGGTTTTGCATGTTGGAGCCTGTTAACCACATGCTGCATATACTTTACATCACAGTTTACCATTTATATGGCGCCACTGAAGTCCCAAACGGTGATAGTTTTTATTTTGTGCACACAACTTAATTATCTTGTGGGAACAAGTTAATTATCTTGAGTGCACAAAAAGTGTGAAATATGTAATCCATTACAGTGAGCAGTCTTGTTTAGAAAACTCTTCTTTGTTGGTGCCTTTAAAGACAATTACAAATTTGATGAATCAGCTGCCAATTGGAAAATCAAACCTAGGAGACACATGATGAACAAACATGGAAGTTGTGAACATTTCTTTTTAGTTCTCAGATTAAAACGCTGATCTTCCACAGTGATTCTCGAGCAACAGATGCCGGAGTTTCCCACAAGCACCTGAACACACCATGGAGAAGAAGTTTTAAAACAATCTCTGTGATTGGTGATGAATCTTGAGGGAGTGTCAAGTCTGCAAATTGATTTAAATGTCAAATTAAAAGAGCGGTGTGGATCATTTAGTGACATCTAGTGGTGAGACTGCAGATTGCAACCAACTGAATACTTCTCTGCTCACCCCTCCCTTTCCAAGCACGTATGAGAACCTACAGAGGCCTTCAGGTTACATAAAAACGCAAAAGGCCCTATCTAGAGTCGTATCTCGATCTGTTCTTTCTTGGCTACTGTAGAAACATGGCGGTGCAACATGACAGGCTCCATGAACAAGGACCTGCTACTGATGTAGATATGAAGGACTCATTGTAAGGTAACAAAAACACAACAGTTCTTAGATTCAGGTGATAATACACTATTGAAAACATACTTTTGTTCCATTTCTGCCCCCTTAAAGACTAGCTGCTGGTCCTTTAACACAAGCTGATCCCTGAAAGACAGAAAATCCTAAAACTGTACAGTATTCTTTGGGAAAATGTCACAGGTAATGTAAAATATACACAATTTGCATTCTTTAGACTGACACTTGCAAAACCACAAATACAGTACTTTGACGACAGCATGACAGCATCACCTGCCTAATGACTGGAGGCGACACACAAACATGCATGTCAAACATAAAAGTCCACCATAAAAGTCCACACAGACCAGTGTTGGACAGCGTCAGTCCCGTCCTCTAACCGAGGCCTTGGTCCTGGCCCTCTGTGTGCCTGCGGCTGGTGCGTTTGCGCTGCTGCTGTTGTTTGGGGCTGAGTTGTTCCCAGTAGGACTGGCAGTACTGGTTAATCAGTCTAATCTCGGGCGGGAAGGGCGTGGAGACAAGGGACGACTCCGGGTAAGGTCCCGCTTGGCGAGTTTTTGGCTCTTCATCCTCATCCTGAGCGGTGAGAGCTAAAACGATGTCTCGATCCAGGATGCGCAGTGCCACGCGGGCCACTGTGTGTTTAAAGTTGTTCTCAGTGGCGAGGCAGTGGTAGAGCCCCGCGTCTGACTGGTTGAGGGACTTCAGGAGGATGCCATGGTTGGTCTTCAGAACACCTGCCACACGGTTGAGCTGCAGAGAAGGGAATGAAACCGCAGGAGTCTGAGAGAGGGAACAACATATCTGAGTTTGTATACAGGTTACAAATGAGGTCAAACAATCCCTTTAAAGATATACTATGCAGGAGTTTCCTAAAAATATACAATGTCTGGGCTCCCACAAAAGTAATCCCTCTTAGGCCCTGATCACACTGAAAGTGTTTTGGCAGCTGGTGGTGGCTTTTTGTTTTTTTTTTGTTTTTTTTTGTTTTTTTATAAAGAGAATTGAGTTGCTTGGGTTTTTTTGCATTGTGAGGCACCATTTTTGCACTCTAGGTGCCTGGCGTTTTTGCCGACACACTCTGAACTCCTGAAGTTGAATAAAACTTCCAACTCAGAGCGGCAATTGCCCCACATCATCTCTTTTTTTGTCATATTGTCACATTTTCCCCATTGTCCAATCAGATGATTTAAGAGGCGGGCCTTCTGTGGTGGTCATGACAACACATTTACAGTTGGTAAACAACGGAAGAGAAACTGGTGGAGCAGTTGCAGAATACCCAGAACTATCCGGCCTGATGATAGACAGCAGGTTGTGAAACTGCCCCTGAGTCATCCTAAAATATGCATGAAAACGGCCATCATGGAGGCGAAGCTCCTGGACCAACTTGCTGTACTCCCCACAATCCACCCTCTTTTTTTAGGGTCTCATGTACCCACACAGATCTCTGTTTATCTGTGACCAACAACCTATTTGCTGACAGTTTCTCACCCTCAACCAGAGCTACAGCAAGTACCCTCTGCCTCAACATTTTAGAGACTAGATACTAATTACTGTGAAAAAAAAAAGAGTGGTCGATTGATTACACAGGAAGGTTAGGGTAAGGAGGCTGGCAACAATAAAAAGGTGCAGCAAGCATTTTGTTCTTTTTTAATAGTGGCATTCATTTAAAAAAAAAAGGAAGTACGGTGCGCCTCACATTTGCAAGCTGCAAAACACCTTGTGTGTGATCGGGGCCACAACCTAAATATGTGGTAGTGTATTTATCTGCAGACACACTGTCTTATTTTCTTCTGTGTAGCCCCCAGCCAAAACAGCCCACAGGTGAGGTCAGAACTTTTTTAAAGAAAAAATAAAGGTAGTGATCAAGTAATGGCGGCACACATCAAGAGGGAGCTAAAACGCCATGGATGCAGCACCAAAAAACTGCAAATATAGTGTGGCGAAACAGGAAGTGGATGAAGCTCGTTCCAAAATGAGAGTGAATCTGAGGTTGGCTTTCACTTTTGCTGGCGAGCACTGAAAGCGAAGATGAAGAACAAAGCAGAGGTGGCCTGTTTTCTGTTGGACAGGTGGGTGCCGGCGGTTAGCTTAGTGAGCTTGCTGAAGTATCACCCCTTCTATTTTTGCTCCCACAACAGTAGCTTGCAGTGTACGTGCAAGAGATGTAGGGTGGAGGGGCCAAGCTTTAATGTTGTGTTTACAAACAATAACCGATAATTCCTGCACAATATACCTTTAACATTTCCTAAAACTAACTGTTCTTCCTCACCACTTTCCTCTTTCCTTCCCTCTGGAACAGCCACTTGACAGTAGCCTGGGGAGAGCGAGGCTGACACTCCAGGAATGTACTGCTCCCCTCCACCCCAAACTGCACCGTTTCTCTCAGACGTTTCTCCACTGCAGAGACAAAGAGAGAAGAAATGGTGACAACTGCTCAAAACAAACAAAAATTTGAAGTGTATATGATCTTAAAACACACAAAAAGGCTGCCACACCTTTGGCATTGAAGCCCCTGCACTGCCTCAGTGGGTCGCCGTGTTTAACATCCTGTCTTCTGCTCCTCCTGAGACACAGACCAGAATTCAGAATTAAGTCAACATCACTTTATATTCCAGAGACAGTGTGCTGTATTATATGAGGCGCCCCTGACCTCTTGGTGGATGGGGTGAAGGCAGAGCAGCTCTCTCCATCCCAGGCACAGTAGGGGTCTCGAGCCAGACAGCAATCAGAGCAGGCCCGGCCGTACACGCCGCAGCGGTGCAGTGACACCTGGGTCAGCCCCGCGTCTGATGACACGTACAGCTGTTGCTGTGGTGACACAAGAAAAATAAATTGATCTCAGTGTGGCTGGGTGGTTGAATTCATGCGCTGAGAGATGTATCACCATGTCAGACTCACTCTTTTGGAGGATATCTTCATAGTTTTGACTGGAGCTCTGGACTGTAAATTCATAAACAGCAAAAAGATAAATCAGCAACACCTCTTAGTCTTTGAGATTACAGTATTTTGTCTCTTTAGGACCACATATTTAGACATACCCGGAAAACCTCCACTTCCTCTAGTGTCAGTTCCTCCATGCTAGTTGGGTCCTTCGGCAACACTATAACTTTTTGGACGGTGCCTCGATCTGGAAATGAGAACAATTATTTTAACATTTGCTTTCCAAACTAATCTTCCGGCCACAAAGTGCCATCAGCCCTGCAACTGTCTCACCTGTCCCCAGGAAGAGCACCTCATAGCGTCCATCCACAGCATCCACCTGATCCACTACCAGGGCAGTGAAGCGGTAGTCCACCCCAGTTCTCACCACCAGGGGGCGGCGGTGGATTGGATAAACTGGATGGATCATGAGGGGATGGGCTCGGATGAAATTCACAGCCTCATCTGAAAAGTTCTTGGAGGAACGGATACCAGGAGTGAAGGTTCCTCCTGGACACTGGATGGGAAAGAGAAGAGGTGGAAAAATAATTTGTTAAGTGTCTTTTTAGATGTTTGTGGTTTATTTGATTAGAGATAACATGACTGAAACATACTGTCCCAGGCCGTGGGTAGGGAATCTTGCCAGTATACTCTGTCCATTGGTAATTATGGCCATGTTTGTGGGCAAATGGTCCATTGAAGACATTGCGGATATCAGCCATGGAGTACACGCAGACCGCTGAGCCTTTGAACACAGAGCTTGAGCAGAAACAGACAATTAAGGTAAGAGGGAGAGGTAGGAGACAGCTCGCACCCTATACCTGAAATTAAAGCATGAATTGGCCACAAAAATGTGTGGAGAAAAAAAAGAACATGTTCTGTGAAGTTGGGTGAGGTGTGAATTAGAAACGTATTCTCCTAGTACATAGTTCATATGAAATCTTCTGAAATGTACACACAATGGTTCCTATGAACCAAGTAACAAATTAGCACTCTACAAATGACACTGCATACTTAATGTAAAGTTACGTAGGTTAGGTTTATGCAAGTAAAGTTACATAGGTATGGTTTAGAAAAAAACATGGTTGGATGTCTTTAGTAGGGCTGACATGAATGCTTCAAAGCCTCAAAGCTTGCAAATAGCCCATAAACTAAGAAAATGGAAAAGTTTCAAACTTTGTGAAGATGACCCCCAAAAAGCTGTGTGCCAGTAATGGCAAATTAAAGTACAACAGGCTTGGCAAATTACTTGAGAACTGTAGGTAACATCTTAGCCGTCTTGCAAAGTATTCTTGTAACCTGCCAACATGCTAACAAAGTGGCTAATTGTGTTTTAGTCTGATTTATGTCCTCCTCTACCCTCATTCCCCCTAGGCGTTGATTAATTGTGGATATGTCTCACTGAGGCTTTAATGCCCAAAAACTGATATTCAGGACAGCCCTCATCTTTAGGTTTAGGCACCTCATTACATAGGTAAGGTTTTGGCAAGTAAAGTTATGTAGGTTAGGTTTAGGAAAAGAAACATGGTTAGGTGTCTTTAGGTTAAGGCAAGTGAAGATACATAGTTTAGGTTTAGGCAAGTTAAGTTAATTTAGGGAAGTTAAGGTACGTTGGTTAGCTTTAGGTGAGTAAATTACATAGTTTAGGGTTAGGCAAGGGTTAGGGTTAGGCAAGTAAAGTTACATAGGTTAGGGTTAGGCAAGTAAAGTTACATAGGTTAGGTTTAGGCAAGTAAAGTTACATAGGTTAGGGTTAGGCAAGTAAAGTTACATAGGTTAGGTTTAGGCAAGTAAAGTTACATAGGTTAGGTTTAGGCAAGTAAAGTTACATAGGTTAGGGTTAGGCAAGTAAAGTTACGTAGGTTAGGGTTAGGCAAGTAAAGTTACGTAGGTTAGAGTTAGGCAAGTAAAGTTACGTAGGTTAGGTTTAGGCAAATGAAGTTACGTAGGCTGGTTGAGGAAAAGAGACATGGTGACTAGGGATGGGCAGCACAAGCAAAAACACTATTCGAAAATCGTGGCAACTATTCGACAATTTTTCAAATACTCCCCCCACCCCCGGAGCCACGCACACAGAGATCCATTCATCATTAAATGCCCAAACATACTCGGGCGGAACGTACGCGGAACGGACTCCACGGAGGTCCGCGCGGACTCAAAGCGGACGTCCGCAATCCCTGTGCACGCAAAGCTCCGCGCACCAGTGACTGCTCGGCATGTATTTTTCACATCGTGGGGGTTTTTCACAGACATTTTTACAGGAAACTACAACGCGGAAGTGCGCTCGACTATGAAAGCCTGAATGACTGCGGACATTTCTCGCGGAGTAGTAGTCTCTGCATGTTTCTCCTGTTTGTAGAAGAGCATCAAACTAGCTGGTAGCCCATCTCACACCGCTGTAGCAATCCTATACTGCCCTTGTGCGGTTAGGAGCTGAATTGCATGTCAAATAAAAGGGGGAAATAAGACGGCATTAGTAATAGTCGCATTAAAAAATCAATTTTTCAAAAATAAAATGACTATTCGAAATTCGAAAATCGTGACCCATCCCTAATGGTGACATGCCAAAAAACAACTCAAAGCACTTGGTTTCACATGTGTCTGAACACCAGTGTCCTGGGGGAAAGTCCTGTTTTGATTGACACATCCACCACCTCAACCTGCCTCCTTACAGTCCATCACTCTTTATACCACCTCCTTCTTCCCTTCATCAGTGCACTGGTTATTTGATCACAGCTCTCCTGATTATGTGGGTTATATATTAAATGTGGTGCTCTACTTTCCATGGGTATATGTATGAAGAGTGAATGAGCTGCCTAGTGTTTATCAACAAGCCTCCAAAAACAACTCACCCTGCTGTAGTGAAGAGAGCATACACGGTAGGGTTTCGTTCATCCTGTGTGGGCTGGATAAACACATCCCCTGGAAGAGGATAAGAAATCAATAACACCACATTAAAAGCGGTTGCAATAAAGTGCCATCAGTTTAAACGCAGTGATTATTTTATTGTGGCCTCACGTAGTTCATCAAATCGTGTTTCCACTCCATCATCTCCTATCACTGAACAGATAAGGCGAGCCTTCAGGAACGTCGTCCAGCGGTTCACCAGGGACTTCTGGCCTCCTTCATCATTCTAGACAGGAAGAGAATTAGGTCACAGCTCAATAAGCACAGTGCGTTTCATATTACAAGGTAAGCTTCATATACTTTCACCACGTATAGGATGCGGTTTGGCTCACCAGACACACTCTTCCCACCCTGGCTAAGACGCTGGGGCTCGCCCCACCGCTTGAGTCTAGACTCTTCTCGCGGAAAAAGAAGTAAAGCTTGTCGTCGTTTCTTTCTGCACTGTCAGGGATCTGCTGGATCTGAACAAACACGGGCTCTAGGGGATAAAACCAGATCAGCACAGAGAGGGATTGAGGCAAGTGGTTGTCAAATAAAACGAGGGGAACCATAACCTATAATCAGCAACATTTACCTCCTCACACCCACACTTACTCACCGTTGAGCCACCTGGAGTCATACTGCTCTGTCCTGATTGCTGTTCTCCCTCCCATGGTTCTAAACAGAGCAGCATCTGTACTCATGAAGTCGATATGGACCCCTGCATACAGGTTACCATCTGCAGAGGAGACGAGAGAATAGCAAGGTCAGACTCAGCTCGGGAATCCGATAAGATTTTGTGTCTTTCCTATAAATGAAGCACATCTTACTGATCAGAACCGCAATGCTCTCCTGTTTGGGATCATAGGAACATTTTCCCTTCCCTGAATCCACATACCCAGGGACCAGCCTAAACAGGTAGTCCTGCAGAAGCAGATTAGACAGAGAGAGTGTGCATAAAAATAGGCCGCTAAAACGTCACATGGGAGCAGAGGAAAATCACAAACAAATCAGTGTCCCAGTTTGTAGTCCTGAAATATTTAGCAGGACAACGCTTTCCAGGCCTACAGCTGAGGGATTTTTGCTGTAAATCCCACTCTGGGGGGAAACTGTAAATGTCTCTGTGCTCACCTCTGCCCTCCAGCCTCTGTTGATGAATGTGCAGATAGGCTGGTACGCCCCCGTTCCACAGGTGTAGAGGTGGGTGCGGTTCCACGGCTCTATCAGACGCACAAAGTTGGCACATTCACCCTGGACAAAGAGGAGTAAGACAAATGGAATTCAAACATCATCATCATCATCATCATCATCATCATCGTCATTGTGACATCTTGAAAGCTCTAGGTTTTTGAAAGAGCAGGATGTAAAAACATGATCCCACCTGTCTTCCCTTTCCTGTCATCTGACATTCTCCCTTTCTCTTAGCAGACGCTGGCCAGTGGATCTGTATTTTCAAAAAAACAACAAACATGATCATTACATTTAATGACTTGATGGCAGATGCCAAATAGCAGATAGATTTAGTCAGAGTTGATACGCACTATGAGAGGCTCCTTGTTGACGTTGTGCATGTCCAGAGCCACCAGGTACTCCCGGCTGCCCAGGTACAGGCGGCCCTGGTCCTGATCCATCAGGAGGATGCGGTAGTCGCTGGTGTTGAAGGAGAAACTGAAGGGTCGCGCTGCCCTGGTGTCCATCAGCTCTGTGTGAAAGGGGTTGCAGCTTTGTTAAAGGGACAGTTCACCACAAAATCAAAAGTAGATACTTTTCCTTTTACCTGTCGTGCCATTTATCAATCTAGATTGTTTTGGTGTGCGTTACAGAGTTAGAGATATCGGCCGTAGAGATGTCTGCCCTCTTTCTAATATAATGGAACTAAATGGCCCTTGACTTGTGGTGCTCAAAGCTAGGGGTATTCCTAATGACTAATTTCCCTGATGCTTAAATGGAAGCTAAAACTTAGACTAGTCGACTAGTCTTAAAGTCAGATAATCAGGAAACAGTCCAAATTGAGTACAATTTAATCGACAAGGTCAAACAAGGTCTGAGAAAAGATTACGTGTATGTAAGAGGGATGTGCCATATCATCTCATTCGCAATAATACCAATATAATTTTTAATATATGAAAACTCATATCCTGTTACTCGCGATATTTGGACATGTTGACATATAATGTCATACTGTTACCCATGGCAACAACAAGCATGGCTGAAAGGGAAATTATTACAGACGCCGCGGTGGTTCCAAAAAGAGGAGCAGCTTCAGTAGTGTGGAATAAACTGTGGCATCCTGAATGTTTTATGAACAGCCCTGCACCTCTCAGACTCTTTTAGCGACGTACCGCTCAAAGGGAACTCATTCAGCGGCTCCTCTGGCAGCAGCACGGCTGATTTGTCATATCATCAAGTATACCGTTATCACAAAAACATCCTGAAATATCATATTATTTGAGGGCCATATTGCCCACCCCTAATATGTACTATATGTATTACAAGAGCCATTTAAAGTCATTAATCACATCATTCAGTAATCAGATTGTATTTTAAGTAACACTGAAATGTGTGGCTGTTTGTACTGTACATTATGAACACTGCACATTATCCTACAAAGCATGTAACAACTCAGTGAATGAAAGTTATTGTAAACATTATTCCTTAGGAAAATAAATCTTTGGGAAATGAATTTTAAATTAAATTTTAACCAACTGGAGTTTGTGGTGATTACTAGCTAGGGTAGCAACCTTTTAATGACTAGCCGACTAATCGTGTGCATCCCTTCTTAAACTGCCAAAAACATACATTGAAAACAGCAATGTCTCTTTCCAGAGATCATGACCTGGGTACTCAGGATGATCCACAGACCTTGTTGTGAGCAGTTTCATGTAGGAACTATTTTCTTTCTGTTGAACTACACCTGCCAATCGTATCACTGCGCAGAAGGAAGCGTGCATCTACTCTGTAACATTAGGTGAGCTAACAGTAGATGCACCCTTCTTTCTGCATGGGTGTATCCAAGGTCGTTGGGTGTAGTATGGAAAAAAAGAAAAGAAAATAGTTTGTATATGAAACTGCTCACAACAAGGTCTGTGGATTATCTCAAATAACAAGGTCATGATTTCTTGGAAGACACACTGCTGTTGAGTTTTTCAAAAGTATGGGTTTTTTTGCCACTTTGAGCACCACAAGCTGAGTGCCATCTAGTTTCATGATATGAGAAAGAAGGCAGACATCTCTATGGCCAATATCTCCAAGACTCTGTACCTCACACCAAAACAATCTGGACTGATAAACAGAACTTCAGGTATGATATAAAATATGTATTTTTGATTTTTGGAGGAACTGTCCCTTTAAAGAATACATCTCTTCACTATTTGGGAGACTAACAGCAGGGGGAGCAGAGGTTACCTCTTAAAATCTAGTCCCATTATCCCCTTTATGCCTTTAACATGTTTCATTACTGACTTGGATGAACTTACAGCCCCTTCAACAACACCCTTCTCACTACTTTTCTGAAAAATGTGTGTCACTGATTAAATATAACTCGACTTGGAGCATTTTAAGAAACATATTCGCTTTTAAGATCTCAATATTTTATGTGTCCTGACCGGCTGATTGAGTTTAAGGCGCCACATGCCCAGTGGAGTTAGGCGAAAAAGCAGGTCCCTTAGGAAACACGGTCAGTGGAACTCGCAGCTAATTCTTAAGATCAGGATTGTGTTCAGCAGAGCATAACCTGTTAAGACACGCTGCAGTGGAAAATGTTGCTCCTTTTTTTTTTTTTTTGTTCTCCTGAAAGCTTTGATTGAACAATTTTCATCTGCTGCGAGACAAATGGACTGTGAGCTGCACTCTACCTCAAAACTTGATTTCTTTCCATTCTTCCATCCAACAATTCATTTTGAACACATAAAAAGCCACCCACACACACATCTGTGGCATGTGTGAGACACTGGCAAACATATGTGCACACTGGGCCACAGTGGAGGCATGTTAAAGACAGCAGGCTTATGTATTGACAAATGTTCACACAGTCCCTCAGAAGCCAGCTTACAGGGATTCAGGAGGAAGCACAATCTTTATTTACATCAAAGCCCCCTGCCATCTTCCTTTTTGAGGTCACTGTTAACAGGATGCAGTCAAGGTGCCTAACTAAAATAAGCCACGCAATCGGATCTCCGTCCGGACGACACGAGATGGAGTCTTTGAGGTGGGGATGAGGTCCGGTTCTGTTCCTGAGAGGTAAACACAGGATAACAAGCCTCTGGCCGAGCTCCACTGGGCCATAGTGGATTCACTGAACAGGCTAAATGTAGAAACACCACACCCCTATACATGTCTCCATTCTCCAAAAATAGCAAACAATGTACTGCCATCATCTGGTAAACATTCAGCAAACACTTATCCCCTGACAGCATTCTGACACTGGTGGGGAAACACTGGGAAGGACACACGATTCAAGTATGGAGCTACTATGAGCTCTCACATTACAACTTGACAACATATTGTCACTAATGACCACTGTCGTTTAGTCGCGGGCAAATTTCAAGTATGAACAAACTGGTGACAGCACCGTGAGGGCATGAGATTCTAA
This sequence comes from Epinephelus lanceolatus, assembly GCF_041903045.1. Taxonomy (NCBI): domain Eukaryota; kingdom Metazoa; phylum Chordata; class Actinopteri; order Perciformes; family Serranidae; genus Epinephelus; species Epinephelus lanceolatus. The sequence goes on along the minus strand of NC_135741.1, from coordinate 11,966,322 downwards.
AACACGGCTTCAATTACACTGCACATTTTGCTCTCTAGCAATGCTGACTAATTCTATCAAATGAGACGCAGTCAGTGCCTTTGAAGTAACTGACACAACTTCCCAGCGACAGAGGAAGCAGTACAATCTCTCTATCCTCTGCAGGCCCTCCTGGACCCCAGAGTGCCACTCAGGCCGGCTCATTCGTTCACAAGAGTCACATGTCCTCCAGCCGCCCCGAAACCTCCTCCACAGGCGCCTCGGGGGAACAAAGAGACTCGGTGTCACGAACAATGAACAATAAATCCTTGGAGTGGCAGAAAACAGTTGGGGAGTAAATCCAACTTTTCTCCTTTTTGTTTGCCATTAGGGGGAGGGGTGGCGGAGGTCTGAAAGCGGCTGCTTTATCGGCAAAACCTTGACAATCTAACAATTCAGCACCTCTCAGCTGCTCTGGATAAGTGCATGATTTTGTCGTGGAGAGCTCTGTACAGATGTGAATTCCTGGAGGGACGTGATCAAGTTCAAGACCAAACTTGTGAAATTGGTCAGACTACTACTTTGTGTGCCCTGCTGCAAAAAAAACCCACAACGGTGTGTATAAGCTGTTTACAGCAAGCGGATTAGTGTTAAAGGTCATATAAAAATGCACTGCAATCACTCTCTCGTGCCTCAAATGGAACACGACAGCCACAAACAGCACGTAGACAGCTGCTTTCAGTCACACAAAATCAGATGAATTCAAAACAGCACTGCGTGTAGACTCCAACTCCCAGTTATCAAACCCAGATCTCATGATTAGCTCACCTCTAATCTGCCTCAGATGTCTCTTGTTGACATCGTACAAAATCATAAATGTTTCTCAGTGAATCACCGCGGCTGAACAAGATAAGACACCTAACATGCTGCCTAGACCTGACCTGAGAGCAGAACATTTTTGACTCATCTCCACATGAAAGCACTAAAGAATGCTATAAAGCCGATTCACACCTCTAAGTCTTACTTACAGGTACTTCAGGTGTGCCGTGTGTGTGTTTGTGAGCGCACAGGTGCAATTGAAGTGACAACATGATAGGGACGCAGAGATAACTGTAATCATCCTGCATTGTTTTGATCAAAGGTGTCATCCACGTGTTTGTAACGTGAACCTCTGCCATCAGATTTAATGAAGACAAGGAGACAGCATGGGAAAATCCCTTCAAAAAAAAAAAAAGGCTTTAATATCCCTATCCACCCCCATTTTGAACTCACACCTGGCGGCCAAAACGTCCAAGCTCTAAAATATCATTTTGTGATCAAATTTCAGGTGTTTCCTTCTTGTGTCATCATGTCAGACATTAAAAGACATTAAAAACAAAGAAAGAATGACAGGTCAGACTATACTGCGTGAAGGTTTCAGGGTGTGGGGAGAAACTTTTGTCGAAGGGCACTACCAGTAACCAACCACACGTAATATCCACCTTTTGTTTTCAGTGTTGCAGTGTTTGACGTGTGACAGGAAATAACCTTCTTTACATATGTACAAAGAGGAAACATAACCGCTGGTGTGTGCGTGAGTTTGTGTGCGTGTGAGTGACTTACTGGGAAGAACCAAACAAGTAAAAGCATGGATAGATTACTGAACGGACCTACTGGCCTTCACCTGCAAAATGTCATTCAAATTAACATATACTGACCAAGGAGAAACTCAAAATGACCACAAAAAGACACAAAAGACCACACAGAGGCCTAGGGCCTACAAAAGTGGGCAGAACAACCACAAAGGGACACAAAATAACTTAAAAACAACACAAAACTACCAAAAAAGACACAAAACAAGTACAAAAAGGCAGGGAACAACCACACAGCGACAGAAAATGATTGAAAACCACACAAAATTACCCCAAAGACAATTACAATGACCTCAAGACAAACAAAATTACCCCAAAGAATATAAAAAGCCACAAAACGACAACAAAGAGACACAAAATGATCACAAAGCAACATGAAACAGCCAAAAATGTCACAAAATTACCTGAAGACAATCAAAATGAAAACCACAAAACAATGCATAACAACTACATAGCGATGGAAAACCACTAAAAATGAGACATAAAACAACTACAAAGAGACACGGAATGACCAAAAGACACAAAATTACCTCAAAGACAAACATAATGACCTCAAAGAGACACAAAACAACCACAAAGAAAAACAAATGAATACAAAGCGACACAAAATTACCACAAAGTAACATAAAACGCCCAAAAAAATACACAGAATTACATCAAGACAAACGAAATTACCCCAAAGAGGCACACGACAACCAGAAAAAGGCACAAAGAACCACAAAAGAAAAACAAATGAATACAAAGCAACACACAAAATAACCAAAAAGACAAACAAAATCACTCCAAAGACTACAAAAAGCAAAAAAAACAACAACAAAGACACAAAATGACCCCAAAGCGGCATTAACCGACCAAAAAAATAAATAAATAAATAACCTCAAGACAAACAAAATTACCACAGAAAGGCACAAAACAACCTAAAGGAGACACAAATGACTACAAAGAAACACAAAATTACCAAAAAAAGACACAACATTACCTCAAAGACAAACAAAACTACCTCAAAGACCACAAAAAGCCACAAAGAGACACAAAACAACTACAAAAAGGTACTAAACAACCTAAAGAAGACACACAATTGCCACAAAGAAAACCAAAACCACAGAAGGTTACATAACTACCAAGAGATGCAACTACAAAGAGACACGCAATGACCAAAAAACACAATATTACCCCAAAGACAAACACAGTGACCTCAAAGAGACACAAAACAACCACAAAAAGATGCCTAATGACTACACAGAGACGCACAGGACCTGCAAAAATCGGGAAAACAACCACAACGACAGTCAAATCACTTAAAAGTGACAAAAAACAACCAAAAAAGACACAAAATGACTTCAGAGATACAAACAACACGCAACAACCGCAAAAAGGCACAAAACAACCACAGGAAGATGCACAACAACTACAGAGAGATGCAAAAACACCAAAAAAAAGACATAACAACTACAAAAAGACACAGAATGACCACCAAGAGGCACAAAACATCCACAGGGACACACAAATGACTACAAAGCAACACAAAATGACCAAAAAGAAGATATAACATTTACCCAAAGACAAACATAATGACAACAAAGAGACACAAAACCACAAAAAGAAGCCTAACAACTACACAGTGGTGCAAAACCACCACAAAGTGTGTTTTGCTCCTGTGTAGGAGATGTTTGGGCCTTCTGCATATCTGTGCCCAGGAGCCCTTTGTCTCATAATCCACCCATGAGTTAAAGAAACTATTAAGACAATCCCTGCTGTCAGAGGAGTTTGGAGTTAATCTGTACGAGCTCACCTTTGAAGGAGAGGCGAACCCGCGGAGCAGACTGCTGCAGGCCCGAGCCTCTGTAAACACATAAGGCCAACAGGAGGAGTTGGGCTCCAGATGCTGTCATGGTAACAGTCATGCAGGTAGCCCGCAGAGATCTAAATCTGGACGAAAAAAGAAAGAGGAATGAACTATTATTATAGAGTGCCCCATGAGAAATAGGAGACAGAAAAAGAAGGAAGGACAGACAAGACACTCTCTTTCTCTCTTTCTCTGATCTCTCTGATCAGAAGTTTGGCCTGAAGCCTTCCAAGGCGAGACGTATAGTTTGGCAGGAGGGAACAACGTCCAAATCTTCACACCTGCTCTGGAAAATATGACAGCCCTATTATTTATTTAAAGTGTAAATGTAGTGAGGTATGTGTTGAGACTGTATAATGGCGTTTGCGAGCACAGCCACATGGAAGAAAATCTGAAAAGGGCGATTTTGTCTTCATCTTGTACATACTCTTAAACATATTACATGTTCTTTAACATATATTTCATCTACATTTTGCCAGAAAACTGAATAAAACAAGAGTCTGATGCCCATCAGTGATTCCCTCTGCCTCCGTCTCGGTCTTTCAACAAAGCACGTCCACGTCCTTCCAGGAGCTGACGAGCGAAACGCATGACAGTTCAAAGAAACAGGTAGTCCTCGCTGAAACAATTTCTGACAGTTTAGGGGTGTTGAGACGTAGTCTAACTGTTAGACCTTAACTCAAGCATTCATTATGCATCTGCACTTTGCTGGAGAGGATCCCATATAAATTATGAATACTAAAAGCTGAGTCCACAACATCCATTAAATTGTCTCCCTGAAGGTGTGCTTTGCTCGAGCTATAAGCCATCCCACGGGCTTTTCTTTTTCCTCATGGCATCCATGTAGCTGAGGGCCCCCTGTGGCACACGCTACAAGCCTGGAAAACGAGGGCTTTTATGGGGAGAGAGAGAGACAGTCACGGTGGAGGACTAGAGAGAGAGAGGTTTCACAAAACACACCAATACATCATGTTTCACAACGAGGCATTGATTAATATGTGACACATTAGATTCAATTATTTCCGCCCACAATCAAAATCAGGAACAGTGTGATGAAACTGAAATGACTGGCATGCTGAACATTTGGAAATTAAAAACAGAAGCCACTGGTGAACGCCTCGCAGGCTTCCTGGCATAATCACACAGTTGCCATATATGTGCTCACCAGGGGAAGCTTGATCTGTATCTCTCCTATCAAACACTGTATGTTCGGTGTTAATAATACATATGCACCATCAGATGGGTGATCAAAATCATGTGGACACATTTTATGTCATTGAGGTGTTTGTTCCCTGAAGAAAGATGCTCAGAATCACAGACTTTATAAAAAACAAATACATAAATAATAAACACTAGTTGTTTCCAAGAATATTTAATATTAACCATAATAAAATGAGCATTTTAAGCCATATTTGATTAGTATTTTGCAGGAAAATGGTTAGGCAACAAGGCAAAATGGCTTTGTGATTGTGAAAATGCATGTCCTACTCATACTATTTCATCTGGTGAGGCTATAAAAAGAATTCAAGGGTGAGTTTTCTTATTAAAATATCTTAAAATAAAAATAAAATCATCAGTCAGGGGCTGAAACATAATAATATGCCTGTGTGGCTCTGTACTGTCTGTCTGATGGCCTGATTGTACTTGGAGGTATGTGTATGATTGACTGCTGGCTTTCTGCGCTGGGTGGGAACGACAGTGCAGATTAAAGTTCAGCTGTAATAACATATAGTTTCTCTTTAAATAAAAATAATTACAGGATTTCAATAACCTAGTTTCCCTTTCCCGCGGTGGAGTGCGTACTTACCTGTGAACTCAACATCCAGAAATAGGAACCGAACAAATGTGAGTACTTCACAGCCCATCTACCCTCCGCTACAGAGTAACCAGACATGAGTTAAAAGTTAAACCAGGGTGAAGTTAAATGTCCTACCTTTATTTTTTGCTTTCTGGCTTTTGTCGGTGACGCCTCTGAGATCCAAAAACTTGCGGGATGTTACCGCTGCATTCCCCCTGTTTGGAGCACTCGGAGCCGGATTGGAAAATCTTCTGTCAGCAGCGCTGCGCAGGCATAAAACAATCCGATAGGTTTGCAAATTCCCCCTTTGAGAGAGACAGAGAGAGAAAAAGGCTGCCTGATCAGTCGCTGTTAACTGACGGTATTTCTTCCATGCAACATGAGGAAAAAAAAAAAGAAAAACCCACAGCTGATCCCTTGGTCCTCTCTTTCCAAAAAAAGTTTAAGCCTGGATGGCTGCAACCATCACGGTGATGTGAAGGAGAGGTCGCTCCATTGATCCTTTAAAGGGGAGTTGTTGGAGTGTGAATCAAGTGACCAGGTGCAGGTGTTGGGAGAGTGTCTGCCCTGCTGTCCTCTCCCTTCTGTTCTGCCCCCACCCAGCCTTCCCTCTCCTGTTGGCCCACAGCAGCATTGGACCAAACCTCTTGGTACACCATATGGGTATGATTAACCCTGTCACTGCTGGTGAGCTTAGCACACTCTACTGTAAACTGCTATCCATCTATGTCAGCTCAGTACTTCTCTCTTGGCAAAGTTTATTTAAGCTGAATAATTCAGTTACATGGTGATGGGCACGCAGCCACTGTTTTATATAAATGTTTTTCTCATGCACCAGGAGGGCCCCGCAGACTATTCTTATACATGATTCAGGGGCTGAAATCCACTATTAAAGAGGAGCCGGCTCTGCTGCTCGGACAATGTCACCATTACTCTTCAGCTCTACATGAGAGCCAGGTCAGCCGAAAAAAGATTCCTGGGATTCCTCTCCGGCTGGCTCTGGAGCTCATGACAACAGTGACAAAGCAACCAGAAGGGGGGTGGGAGTGGACGCAAAGGACATCCATCCTGTTAACAGAGCCGTGGGCTTTGAAATTAAAACAGCTTTCAGAGCGCCTCTCATCGTTACTGGCTTTGTGGTGAGCTCTGACGCAGTATGGCGCACTGAAGACACAAAAGCGGAGGGTGAATGTATTCTGAGCTACGGCCCTGTAAGGCAGTAAAATAGAATAAACACATGAGGCAATGTGGTGTGTCAGTGTGTAAAAGGTCACAGAGGTGGGCAGTTCCTGGCATATGTCAGAAAGCTTTAATTCTAAGTTTTTTAAATTCATATTTAATGCACAGAGATGGGACCACGTCATTGTTTTGCAAGTCACAAGTTAGTCACAAGGCTTCGTGCTCAAGTCCAGAGTCAAGATTGAGGAGTCCCAAGTCAAGACCAAGCGGTACCCTCTTGAGCTGAAAAATAAAGCCAACACTGAAGTACCAAAAACTGCAGTTCTTGGTTCTTAAGGCTGGCTCCAGAAGTGAGTCAGTCCCTACATACCAGCCTGGTACAAAAAAATAGTTTTGATCTAAATGGCTAACTCCCCCCCTTCATGATGACTGTACAGAGAGTTCATTTTTATACAACTCACCCGTTTCAATTTTATTAAGGCTTAAAGTTAGGTATAATTAAGGGCAGGCGCTTTGAGTGCCAGGCTGTCTGCCAATGGTGTCCTTGGCTTCTCAGTCAGATGCACCCCTTGCTCCTCCACAGTGCCAGCCTCTTGCCCAAATATGGTCACTTCTGGTTCCACAAGAATCAAAACAGCAATGGCCAAAATGCCGAACTCAAGCCTTCAAAACATGGGTCCCAAACCAATGGTTTGGGTCTATGGGCAATACTGACAAGTCCCAAGTCAAGTCCCAAGTAAAGACAGGCAAGTCCAGAGTCAAATACCAAGTCAAGACCAAGTGGCAACCTCCAAGACTGAGAAATAAAGCCAATATGGAAGTGCCAAAAACTGCAGTTCCTCTAATGGCCACTTGAGGCTGGCTCCAGAGGCCAGTCAATCCCTACAGACCTCCGTATTAAAATGCCCAACTTAACAGCAGAAATAAACATGTTTACAGCCTGGTGCAAAAAACAGTTTTGGTCTCTATAAATAATTTCCCACTTCATGATGACTGTACGGAGGGTGAATTTTTATATTACCCACCTGTTTCAATTTTATTAAGGCTTAAAGTTAGGCATAACTGCGGACGGGTCGCTTTGACTGTCAGGTTCATCTCGCTCCTCCAGAGTGCCAGCCTCCACTCAAATATGGCCACTTCTGGCTCCACAAAAACCAAGAAAGCAACAGCCAAAATGCCAAACTCGAAGTTTCAAAACGTGAGTCCACAAACCAATGGGTGACGCTATGGTAGCTACGTCCATTATTTTCAGTCTATGGTCAATACTGACACGTTCCAAGTCAAGTCCCAAATCTTAAACTCTGACTTTCAATTCCCAAACAAGTCATAATGCACTCTTCTCTAAATGTAATGCCATTTTAACAACAGAGCAATAACGTTAGTTAAGTATTAGCTTGCAATGACCGAAATGTTGAACTCAAAACGTGAGTCCACAAACCAATAGGTGACGTTACGGTTGTTATGTCCCTTATTTTTACAGTCTATAGTCAATACTATCAAGCACAGAATCCTAAACTTTGACTTTCAAGTCCCACACAAGTCATAATGCACTCTTCGGCAAATGTAATGCCATTTTAACCACAGAGTAATAACGTTAGCTAAGCATTAGCTTGCTATGTTCCCGTTGGCCTCAACATACTGTTCTTTGTACAGCTTCAAATATCAAACAAAGATGGAAGTTGTTGTGTCTTTGTCTGTAATTTTCAACCTGCACGTTTACCATACTGCAATTTGCTTTGTGTTGACCATTGCGTAGTTGTAGTATGCAAAGGAAACTATAGTTGGTATCATTTTTTTCCAACAAGCGTACAGTAACGTAACACTAGCTCCCAATGGTTCTCCCCTGCAGCTTGATTGGATGCTGTTGGATTGGTTCAAAGTGCATCTGGGAAATTAAGTGTTGACTTAGTGGGAATGAATAGCGTCAAAATTAGGTGATTCAGGAAGTGAAATGAACCGATTCGTGTCACACTTTTTAAATATTATGTTTTTACTCTTTGGACTTGGGGGAAGGTATCAAGTATTTTCAAGTCAAAAGGCTCAAGTCCAAGCGAAGTCATGAGTCATTGGTGTTAAAGTCCATGCTGAGTTGGAAGAATTATTTGATTTTGTCAAGTCAAATTTTAAATCATCAAATTTATGAGTGTGACTCAAGTCCAAGTCATGTGACTCAACTCCACACCTCCGTTGATGTACATTTTGGGATTTGAATCATCGTCATCCAGACAGAGTAAACAATGACCTTATCCCAACTTGGGTGTCAGCCAGTTGTGTTCTACACGCAGTGGTGTGTGTCAAGATGTGTCCAGGAGGGAGTTTTTGTATCCTGCTTCACAGGAGGCATCCCTCTGTTTCCAGCTGAGGAAATGAGTCACGAGCATGTGCTGAGTTCAGGTTTCCGTGTGCTCCCAACTTTGGCACCATCCGGTAGACTGACCAGCTCCCACCGCTTCATAAGCACCTCTTAACGTCATCGTTATCTCTTACTGAACCTTCCTGCGGTCTTATCTGACCGGCATGCGCCCACTACTGCCTCAGCTTGCTACAGAGATAGCAACAGCTTCTCCCTTAACAGTGAGGGTGTTTTTGCTTTGTGTATGTGAGGACAAGGAGCAGGAAATAATAGCCAAACATGCTGCCAGCATGATGGATTTTGTATCATGGAGACAGACAGCGTGGATTAGAAAACAAACACTGTTTTTTTCTGGTCCACAAAAAGCTCCGTCAGAAGGATCTTCTCGTCTAATGGATAGAAGGTAGACATTTGTCCCTGTAGGCTAACCAAAGGCTCCGGATAAATCCTTGGCCCTCAGACACATCAATCATGAAAATGCTAGGGGCAGAGTATTGTCCCCTCGAGGAAAAACAACCCATTATTTGACCTACTGATGGTCTTTCCTACAAGTATATTGATGAATCGTGGAGTGTTTCAACATGCCCGCCGCAGAGAGGCACGTCCAGGGCGTCGCCAGTGCTTGCTGGGATAGACAACCATGACCCTGACAGGAAATTATAGGGTAGAGAAAATAAAGGTGCAATATTCAGCAGGATTATTTGCTCCATTTTCAACCACAACACACTTCTCACATGGTTTTACTAGTCTTCTAATTATTATCTTACAGGTCACAAAAAAATGTAAACATGGAAAGGCAAGATAAAGGGAACAGGTGCTGTGTGACACGCATGAACTTCACACACCGATGATTATCAAAGGAGAGCAACTTCGGAAAACATCTTTGACATGAAGGGTGCATACGTGGCGCACATTCCAGTCGCAGCCTGCTCGCACTGTATTGAAAGTGAGGTGATTGCAGGTTTTTGTGCAGGGAACACTGTATAGGCGAACTGTAGCTGCAGCTTCCCTGAGATGGAGCACCGTCTGCAGTCGTCCAACGTGCCACGTGTCCACCGGGCCAGCCAGCCAGCCACCATCTGCCTTGAAGACAAGACTGGCACTCTCACTCGCTATAAAATGCAGCTGGGAGAATCAACAGCTGTTGAAGAAGAGCTCTTTCCAAATAACAAGGGGTGTGTGTGAGGGAGGGTAGGAGGGAGGGTTACTGTACATGAAAAGGAGGATAGTGGGGATGTGAGGCAGATGAGTGAAAGCACTGTGTCTTAAAAGATAAATCTGTCAGCACTCATGCAGGAGCCTTTGGTAATAGCCAGTTAACAGTTAAGTGTCACAGTGCAAAGACAGTCCAAAATGTTTTTTTGTTTTGACTATGTGTGACTTCAGCTCCATCTTAACCTCCCCGACAGACATTGTTTGTGCCCAGATAATCAGTGAAAAAATCTGTCACGCTGGAAAAAAAGTGAGAATAGAGTGCATGTGGCTCGCTCTTTGGCTGACAAATTTGTACGCCAACATACATGTATACAGTGTGCATGCAGCCACGGGATGTACACACACACACATGCACACACATGCTTGCTCTGCTGCTTCAATTTCAATTAAAATAAAAACGATTTCTCTTATCTCCCTGAACACCCTTCCTTTCTCCCCTCTTTGCACACATCCAGGAGACACCGGACTCCAGGTGAATTTCAATGTCAAAGACATGAAGGTAACGCAAGCGCTGCAATCTGTTCATTCTGTCAACTGGTTGTGTGTGTAGGTGTGCGCGTGCACTTGTGTGTACTGTATGTGTAATGTGATTGGTGGGGGGCAGGCCTATTCATCTGTCTGGTGTGATCGTGGCTCTCTGTAACTGGGCCCAGGCGTGAGTATGCACTCTGTGATCTCCCAGATAAGAGTCATCCATCTGCTGTGTGTATCTGTCAGGGCCCAGGCAGCTCCTCTTATCGCTGCACTCATCCATTTGCCTCAATCATACTCACTCTATTCCCCTTTTCTCATCCCTCTCTGTTTTCTCCCCTCTGCACAGTTCAAATGCTGCGCTTAATCTTGATTAGCTGACAAGAAGACAATCACGTGTACGTGCACCGCAGCGTTGAAAGCCTGCACATATGAATGCGAGGTGCAGCTTCTGCACACATGCACGAATGGAGGTGCATTAAAGAATGCAAGCTTTCACAAATAAGCACGCAGGCATGTAGCCATGTGCAGAAACACACCAGTGGCGCACCCAGAATTTTTTCATAGGGATGGCCAGATGGGGCCCCTGAAAATTATGGGCTGGCATACCAAAACTAAAATTTCAGGAATTCAGTTTTGCTGTTGAAGTACTTATTTTAATGCATACATATGTTAGGTGATTCATTGTTCTTAGGCTGGTTTTCCCTTTCCTTAAAAAGACAAATACACAGCTTTAATTTGAAGAAGTACACTGATTGTAAGGAACAAAATATTTACTGGGAACAAGCCTTTCCAAGTTTAGGGAGACTCATGAGAACCCATAGGACCTATTTTCATTCAGATATCTCAAGGTGAGAGTTCAAGGGACCTCTTTGTAAAATGGCCATGCCAGTTCCCTCACCAAAATTTAGCCTAAATTTGGAGCATTATTTAGCCCCCTCGCTGACAGGCTAAGCCAACACAGTTGCTACCAATGGATGCCTTAGGTTGTCTAGTTTCACATGATACCACAACCGTTATGCTAGCTTAAAAAATTAATGTGCAGCATCCCCTTAAGGCCCAAACAAAACAAAACAAAATTAAAGGACCAGCGGTGACAAAGGCCGACTGTTGTGTCACCTCATGTCTCCTGTACCTTGGCCAAGAAGTTGCACCTGAACACACCGCAAAGAGCCAACGGCCAACTTGCACGTACACTCTGCACCTGCGTGAGATTCAATTTTTCAATTTTTTTCAATTTTATTTATGAAGCCCAATATCACAAATCACAATTTGCCTCACATGGCTTTACAGCATACGACATCCCTCTGTCCTTAGGACCCTCGCAGTGGCTCAGGAAAAACTCCCCAAAAAAACCCTTTAACGGGGAAAAAAACGGTAGAAATAGAGATGAAATAACTCTCCATGGCAGCAGGTGGCGGTAGTCTGTATTCGATATTGATGCAAGATACTAGCAAAGAGCATGGATACCAAGAGGCGAAGCTCCGTTGAATTTCTGCCAACAGCCCCTAGGGGCGCTACCGCCATTTTGGACTGTTGAGCTTGGACTGTTGTGCCCAGGCAACATGCAAGATGTCAAGGAGAGAGGATACAAAAAGTAAAAGAAAACAGTGTAGTGCAATTAACTGCAACAACTATCAGTGGAACACCCCGCACCTGGCCTTCCACCGAAGAATCCCGACAGGTAAGAACTCCTGAGGTGTTTTAATATCAATTCAATATGCCAGTTTTGGAGGGAAGATAACACTTATAGAAGATTAACTTAATTACTCCTTCAAAATCACCCCATAAGCCAATCTACCAAATATATATATATATATATATATATATATATATATATATATATATATATATATATATATATATATATATGGCCTCTTGGACCATTTATATCAGAACTGATTATTGCTTTAGCATTAAAATATATCATATTAAAATAGCCTATATATTATTATTATTATTATTATTATTATTATTATTATTATTATTATTATTATTATTACTGTCCTCTTACTGTACAAACTGTAAATAAATCTTTATTCCTGACTATGTGATGTCGCTATTAATGTGTTTCTAGTTAAAATATTGATTTTTTTTTTTTTTTTTTTGGTAGATTGAGTAATTAAGTTAATCTTCTCATAAGTGGATGTAATATGTAGCGATGCCATCTAGGCCGTTTTTCTTCGTTTTGTTTTTTTTTAAAGTCTATATTTTGCTTTACAAAAACGTGAAAAAGCAGCTGTGACCAAGCTATCAGGAGGTGAGTAGCATTGTAAGCATAATTAATAGCGATATACTTCAGTTTGTCTGTGTGTTTTTGTATGCAAGCGTGTCTGCTGCGGTCTGCTGACAGGCCAATATGGCGGCAGTAGGACGAAACCATGGGCGAGTCTGTTGCTATGGGGCGTTCTATTGAGCTTCACCTTTTGGGATCCATGCTCTTTGATACTAGTTAGCTAGTTGGCTCATTAACATCACAACCTGGTGTTGAAAGAACAAAGGATATTTACCTTGCGTTAGCAACAATAACACAATTACGAACCGTTTCTGCTACAGCTCAATGGCTAAAAAATATTCTTACTTCATAAGAAGTTTGTATTGATCTCACACCCTGTGTTTAACTGGGGTTTAGCTGGTGTTTAGCTGTTTGTTTGCTTTCCTCACTTCTGTATCTCATCTGTGTCTGAGCTGAACCGCCAATCAGACTGATTTCATTCACAGACAAGCTCCACCGTCTCCAACGCCGATTCAACATGCTGAATCAGCTCAAAAAAAAAGCAGACTAAGGCCAATGGCGTGGGTCACGCTGCAAAAACTATGCTGACATACTCTCACTGAAGGCATGACATTGACCAACAGCTGACTGCCTGCTTGGTGTGTCAGGACCCTTAGGTTGTCTAGTTTCACAAGATACCATGACCTTTATGTTAGCTTAAAAAATTAGCATGCAGCAGCCCCTTAAGGCCCAGACACACCAATCAAAAATGAAAGAACCAGCAGTGATAAAGACTGACTGTTGCGTCGCCTCATGTCTTCTGTGTCTTGGCCAAGAAGTTGCACATGAACACACCGCAAAGGCTACAGCCAACTAGCCCAGGCCTCTCTGAAGCCGATTCAGCATGCTCAATCAGATGAAAAAAAGCAGACAGGAGCCAAGGGTGCAGGACACACCGCAAAAACTATGGCGATGCACTGATGACTGATGGCCTCACATTGACCAACAGCCGGCTGTCGGCCGTGTGTTAGGGCCTCTAGGTTGTCTAGTTTTACAAGATACTATGACCTTCACGCTTGCTCAAAAAATTAGCGTGCCTCTTTAAGAAAATTAGCTTTGAGCCAGGAAGGCCATTTGGGGCCCAGCTATTTTATCAGGCCCCCGGCCCCCCTTGGAGGCACCACTGAAGCACACACACAGGTAGTTAGTATCAGATTACCCACTGTAGATGTGCCTCAGAGAGCAACACAAGCCCTTCTCTTGTGCAGTCACAGGAGAAAATATCCTTCCTTCCTAACATCAATCACACAGGTGAAGACTGAGCTGCTGTGTGTTATCTTTTCATTTTTCAGTCCACAGTGGTGAATCCGCCTGAGCAGCGGATGCCTAGGAACGACTTTGTGAAACGTGAGAGCGTGAAGCGGCATGACAAGATGATTTGTGTACAGTAGCAACACCAGCTCAGCCCAGGGGAGTGGAGTTTACACTGGGGAATCCATTTAGGCTTTTGCCACCCCATACATAACAAAGGCTTCACAGGCAACCCTCAGACCACAAAGCAGCCCTGAGGATGGCTTTGTTGTCCCAGCAATCTGTACTTAGTTTGTCACGATCAATATTGTAGGAACCAACCCCATTATTAATTCATAGTCATAAAAACATGGTGTGCTCCATGGTGGGCTGAATAAAGCTGCTTCAAAGAGGAGACAAACAGCGTGTTTCACATGGGATCATTACATGGGGCATAACGTGTTTCCATCATCAGTATTAATAGTATATACCCATCTGAGACTGCATACCCTGGGTGCTGCTGGGCCTACAGCAGGACAGGTTTTTGCTAGTGGAATATTTATAGCTGTGCATTAAAAGTGGAATCAAGGGTTTAAGTGTACCATTGCAACACCGCTGCTGTTCCTTTGTCTGGGCCTGTCCAAAAATGTCTTGCCCGGGGCTATTTGCAGTGCTACACTGGAAATGTCAGATATCACACACTGCTGTCATATCAAAGCTGGAATACATTAAAGAACAGCTGTATCTCAGAGGGTTTCGTTTGATTCTTCTCTTCAAGAAGAATGTGTTGCAGCCAAAGATATCAAAGAGGTGACGTTTAGGTAAATAAATCCCACATGTATGCTTTGTTATTAGGAGTTCCCGGGATCTCAGACAGTTGTGTACAGGCAGGATTTAATTATTTCTCATTTGAGCACATCAGAGAGCTTTAATGCTGGCATCAAAGTGTTAGATGATATATTCCCCCATAACTAAAATTAACACCAACAGTCTGAGGGACGTGGCAATACCCTGAACTACACTGCCATCTTGTGGTTCTCTTATGCACAATTTCAAGGGCATTGCTTTGTGTTGGAAAGTGGTGGGAACATGAGGGCACAGATGAGGAAACATTTTTCAAACAGTCTTCAACATAAGGGAGAGTGGGGTGATTTGAGCCTGTGGTTAAGATGAGCCACCCCTTGTTTCTAGGCAACCATAGACAAAATTGGTAATGTGACCACAAATGTTGTAAGAGTCATCCATTACTCACCCTGTGATGGAAAGAGGTTTATGAAGTAAGTGGTAGGCAAACTGGAGTTCAAACAACTTTCTTGCAAGTTGAAGGGATTATGTTGATGTCCCAAGGAGTCATGACTCAGCTTTAAAATCACACGTTAGTGCTTTAGGACATTACAATATGACGCTGTACTGTTAGCATGTTAGCTCCAAACTGCTGGGTGATACAAGTTTGTTCAGTTGGCAGGGTTGGGGTAATATGAGCCAAAAGGCCTGGGGATAGTTGAGCCTGTGGCCCACTTATCATTTACATTTTATCACTAAAATAATGTGACATGTTGAATTTTAGACCAAAACCCATCATGCCACACCAGGGGTGATGTAGTAGGGGGCAAAGTGGGACTGATTACCCAGGACCCCGATGGGAGTAGGGGCCCTCGAAAAGCTGGAATAAAATGTTTGGGTTTTCTTCTAAGACAATACTGCCATAACTAAATAAAAATTGGTTGAGTAAATCAGTTTAAAGAAAGAACTTTGTAGTTCTCCAAAGGCCCTTTAAGCCCAGTTCAGACCGATAATTTGCGATGAGACGAAACCATTTTAAAAGGTTACATAGAAAAGTTGTAGCGGGTTTGAACTGGCCATCTGAGCTCAACTCAGGCTGGCCGATGGTGTGAAAATCAGAACAGAAGTTCAGAGAGTTGTTGCATAGAGATGATACACCATCTCATGTAGTTGCATTGGTGTGAACCGACAGGTTTTTAGAATGTTGCAGAATGGCACATTGCAAGTAGTTGCACGTTTCAACTCATCTAATCGCAAATCTTTTGGTCTGAACTGGGCTTTAAAAGCACAAATGGTTTAGTCCGCCCCTGCTCTAGGGTTCGTCTTGAAACACAGCTAGAGCTGAGTGAGTGACTGATTATGCAGCTGGAGCACCGATGTAGACTGTCATGTCTTTTGCCAAGGAAGGTAAATCAGGTTTCCACAAAAGAAAGACAGTACAAAAGCAAACTGGCTTTGTAAAAAAAAGTAAAGGTGCGGTGAGGGGCACATGGATCAAGAGAGAAAAGGGCAGGGGGCCCACAGATACTGCTCATGCACAGGGTCCAGAATTTGGTGCTATGCCCCTGTGGCACACTTCTATGTACAGAGGACGGACAGGGCTTTAACTTCTCTCGTTGATTTGGACAGAACAGTGGCAGAAGCACAGAATGTGAAGGCCATACATCAGGTGGCAAGATCGACAGGATGACTTCAAAGCAATTCACTGACATGAAACAACTAAGAGAAGTAAAAAGCGAGAGATAAGATTTACCCCCATGTGGCTCAACTTACCCCTCGTCAAGGGACACGTTGAGCCAAGACACCACTTATTATGAGGGTCATATTTTAAAAACTGTTTATTTTATATCAAATGTGAGTATTCCCAGCCTGTATTATACGTACATATTTTAGTTGGGAGACATTTCTGTCATGCCCTCACTTTAAAGGCATGTCAAGGAAAAATGGGCACAGCTCACTCCACTATCCCCTCTGAGATTTCAGGCAGTGTAATTTGGGGATCAGTATGTGGTCAGAGTAGATAATTACAGCAGATCAGGGGGAAAAAATGCATACCGGTGCTTTAAAAGGGCACAGCCTTGGCTACTGCCAGGCATCAGTTTTGTTTCAGCATTAGGGGGGACACATTAAGTGGGTGTTAGGTGGTGCTCCCCTAAGAAATTCAGAACATCAAACACTTCTTTCCTGCATTCAATTTGTGCCTTTTCTGCATCAATTCATGGTTGAAATGTTTTTATAAATGTAAAGGTAAACATTAAATTGAGGCACAGGTGACAATTTAAAAACATAAAAATATAAATATAATGCAGTGAGGCTCTCAGGCAGTCTGTAATGCTTTCCAAATGTTTATTCTCCTGTGGATCAGATGTTCTCATTTAATGGTATCGCTGCTGAGTCAACACACATGGAGGCATGATTAACTCTGACCTCCTCTTTTGTTTGGGAAAGTAACCTCTTTCAATGTGCATGTGGTACCTATTTACATTAATGACACATTAGGAGAGACTGGGGATGGTTGTAACATTTGGGATATTTCTGTCTTTATCTTGGAACTCTTAAGCCAGTGTGTTCAAAATGTGATACAACCTAATTACCTACATCTGCTATAAAATGGCGTAGCTGTTATCTCTGTCACACAAACAGAAAAGTCATAGTTTGGTCTCAAACACAAGGACAGTAATGTTAAAATTCATCCCATAATACAGGTTAGTGAATATTTAAAGTTATTATATTGTATACATTTGCTTACCCATGGTACTGACAAAAAATGCAACTGGACTTGTTAAGGAGGAGGAGGTTCATGAGGAGACGTCTACGATCACGGGCATCAATGAGAATGCACACATTTATTGTCAAACTGAAGAACTTGTAGTTAAACAAAAAGGGAGTAGCAAACACACATGGGTTTGAATCTGGAAGAAATAAATAAAAATTCTAAGTTATAAAAATAAATGTCCATTTTAATAAGGGTAAATAATGATCTAAATTAAACTCCTCATACACAGGATAAACTAAAGAGAAAGAAGCTGCTTACCTGCACTTTGGCCCCATGTGATGATGAGGAAAGAAGGAATGAAATGGTTTAAGGGTTTAAACAGGCGTGAACTGGTGGACTCAATCAGGTTAATGAGTGAACAAAGAGTGAAAGGAGCCAATTGGTGCTGAGGACAGGGGAGGGAAGGAAATGAGGTAAGTGAGGAAAAGAGGTGTCAGAATAAAGAAAAAATAGAAATACAGGACAGGTAGTTACTTTTAAAGAGACTTTTTACACATACTTACAAAAAATGTAAAGAAAAGTTTCTATTATAGTATTAAGCATTTGGTCAACCAAAAAAACCTTATGTTTACATTCCTTACATTCCAAGTGTCATGGTAACGGATAATAATGATAATAATAATAATAATAATAATAATAATGATAATTGGGTAATACCATGTACCATGAAACTGCAATACTTTGAAAGATGGCTTTTGTACTGTGAAATGACAAAAACTTTTGACATCAAAAGCTTTTTTTTGAACACTTAAATCATTATTAGTCATTAACCTGACTAATGTGTGTGTTAGCGCTTGTCTGATTATGTGTTGATATTTTTTTCATTGCTCATTTTAATTAATTTATGAACTACTGGACTTTAATGGCTCATATGTGTTGTCATGTTTACAGAGAGAGTATGTAACTTGGTCAAGAAACTGCCAAGATACCCTCATTATGACACGTTTTTGTGTCATTTTAGAATCAGTATGCTCAAGTGGGGTGACTGGGCTCAGCCTTAGAGATAGGGTGAGGAGCTTGGACATCCTGAGGGAGCTCGGAGTAGAGCCGCTGCTCCTTCGTGTTGAAAGGGGTCAGTTGACGTGGTTCGGATGTGATCAGGATGCCTCCTGGGCGCCTCCTGTTAGAGGTGTTCCTGGCACGTCCCACTGGTAGGAGGCCCCGGGGCAGACCCAGAACATGCTGGTGGGATTACATATCTCATGTGGCCTGGGAACACCTTGGGGTCCCCCAGGTGCTGGAAAGCATTGATGGGGAGAGGGATGTCTAGGGTGCTTTGCTTGGCCTGCTGCTCCCACGACCCGGCCCTAGATAAGCGAATGGGGAGATTTTTTTTAAAGCTTACCTTACTGTTTTGAACATGCATGTTTCTTCTATATTTAAAATATATAACATTGTGTGCTTTCTTAATGTGCAACTAAACCCTTCTCAATGTGTTCTCATTTGTTTGGTACAACAAAGTCAGAACCTTAGTTAACAAATTCTGCTTTTAAAAAGTGATGGGGATAAAAACTGGCAGGGACATGTCCCCGGCATCCTCAGTATAAATGACACCAATGCACAAATGTGCAAACAAGCTCACTGTGCAGAATATACAGAATCTGAGACAGCGAGGTGAAACAACTGCCTATTTTATTAGGTCTGATTCAAAAGGTGGACATTTATCTTTAAGCAAACAAAATTAACCAAAGCAACAAACAATTAGGTATCTTTAAACTACAGTGTCCTATAAAACACAGCACACAAAATATAACTTTCTGATCATGTTTATGAAAAAACTCCAGATTATTTGATAAAGTCATCCATGGATTAAACACGTGTACTTGTCCCATCCAAAAGACAATGCTGAAATATTATTTACAGGTCATTGCTAAGAAAAGTAAGCGAATACAAATACTAGTTTTGTTACAGTGCACCCCATAATGTTGCTGTGAAGTTTTAATGACATTTACCGACACTGTGCACAGAAAAAGCCTTAATGTATTCATCCTGTCTTACAGTTCATGCTCACGGGCATGCCTTAATGTGGACGTGTAGAAAAACATAATAAATACCAACTTTTTAAAAAAAGCAGATAACACAAACCTTAAAACACATTACATGGAAACAAATCTTAAATGTTTTAGAAAGCAAAAAAATCAAATAAAGTTAAATTCTAAGGGGGAAAAAAATCCACAGAAATGTTGGTCAAACTACGCTATGACTTTAAACATCAGAGCTGGTTTACAGGTCGTTAACAGGGGGTGAAGGTTGGTGTTCAACAAGACCGAACATGTAGATGAAGGAGGAGAAACACAGGTAGCATATTAAAACAATATTTGTTCCTATTTACTACAGTAGAGTACACGTTTCCTTATACACAGCCAACAATCACCAGAGAGTGTAAATGTCTGAAAATCAGCAAGGTTCTTTCGATAAAACTATCACCATGATCATCCCTGAGAATAAATTTTGGTTCAGTACTCAGTGCATCTGACACGTACTGTCTTTATCATCAATTTATCTTGTGACGTCAAATCTAAAAACTTTGCCTTTAAATGACCACTAAATAATGCCACTGGAAGATTTTTTTTGAAGAAGAAGAATCTGCAATGCAAATTTCATGCCGACAACAAGCGGCAATCAAGATCTCACCTACATGTGTGCAGGCGTGTGTGTGTGTACGATGCTCCTCCTCACATAGAGGAACACTACTTGTATGAACTGACTGGCAAAGAACCGGTTTAGAAAAGAACGTTTTTGCAAAAAGTGAATCAGAATACACAGTACTGAGTGTACAAAATAGAGGGGAAACCATGCTGCCTTGGCTTTATTATTACAGTTAACCCTGATTTAAAATGCTTCCATGTATTTTAGGTATAAAACAACAAAAACTGATATTCTGTGCATAAAAATGACATTGCTCTGGTTTTCATCATCATTATCTTGGCGTCCTCGTCATCCTCGTCTCTGGTCCCTTGATGACCCGCCCTCTTCGACACACACCCCACCTCTTCCTTCTTCCTTCCGTCTTTTCAGGCCTCCTCCTCTTCCTGCTCACTGTCATCAGAGCCTGCAGGACAAAAGGTAGATGTTTATGATTTCCTGATATGAAGGATGATGGTTACACCCAAAAGTCTTTATTAATTGTTAAAGAGGACCTATGATGCTTATTTCACATTTAAGGTTTCTACTAGAGCATATTTACATGCTCTAAAGGTCCAGTGTGAAGGACTTAGGGGCATCTTTTGACAGAAATGTTCTGTAATACTCATAATTACACTCACCTGCCACTTTATTTGGTACACCTTTAACTGCCCATTCATACAAATATCTTATCAGCCAATCATGTGACAGCAGCTCAATGCATTTAGGCATGAAGACATGGTCAAGACGACCTGCTGAAGTTCAAACTGAGCACCAGAATGAGGAAGAAAGGTGATTTAAGTGACTTGGAACATAGCATGGCTGTTGGTGGGATTTTCACACACAACCATCTCTAGGGTTTACAGAGGATGGTCTGAAAAAGAGAAAATATCCAGTGAGCAGCAGTTCTCTGGGTGAAAATGCCTTGTTGATGCCAGAGGTCAGAGGAGAATGGCCTGACTGGTTCAAGATGATATAAAGGCAACAGTAACTCAAATAACCACTAGTTACAACCAAGGTCTGCAGAAGACCATCTCTGAACCAACAACACGTCCAACCTTGAAGCAGATGGGCTACAGCAGCAGAAGACCACACCAGGTGCCACTCCTGTCAGCTAACAACAGGAAACTGAGGCTACAGTTCACACAGGCTCACCAAAACTGGACAATAGAAGATTGGAAAAATGTTGCCTGGTCTGATGAGTCTGGATTTCTGCTGCCACATTCAGATGGTAGGGTCAGAATTTGGTGTAAACAACATGAAAGCATGGATCCATCCTGCCTTGTATCAACGGTTCAGGCTGCTGCTGGTGTAATGGTGTGGGGGAGATTTTCTTGGCACACTTTGGGCCCCTTAGTCCCAACTGAGCATGGTTTAAACACCTCAGCCTACCTGAGTATTGTTGCTGACCGTGTCCATCCCTTTATGACCACAGTGTACCCATCTTCTGATGGCTACTTCCAGCAGGATAACGCACCATGTCACAAAGCTCACATCATCTCAAACTGGTTTCTTGAACATGACAATGAGTTCACTGTACTCCAATGGCCTCCACAGTCACCAGATCTCTATCCAATAAAGCACCTTTGGGTGATGCTGTCATGTCAATATGGACCAAAATCTCTGAGGAATGTTTCACAGCACCTTGTTGAATCGATGCCACCAAGAATTAAGGCAGCTCTGAAGGCAAAAGGGGTCCAACCTGGTACTAGCAAGGTGTACCTAATAAAGTGGCCAGTGGGTGTATGTTTTCATTAGTTTATAATCACCTGCTGTCTATATCTACATACAGAGCGGGTCTTCTTTCACGGAGTCCGCCATGTTGTTCTACAGTAGTCCAGAACAGACAAACCAAACACTGGCTCGAAACAGGACTATTTTAGTTTTCGTGTCGGCCACTGTAGTTCTCCTACACGCTCAAAACACGGGAGAAGTTTCAGTTCTGCAACCTCGCTGCTAGATGCCACTAAAATCCTTTACACTGGACCTCTCACAGTCAAAAAAACACTTTATTTTCCCCCCATACTGTCTGTGCTGGAACATCTGTATTCACCCTCTGTCTGAAAGTATTCACTTTAGGGCCTGTCCCTTTAAGGCTCCCTCCTGAAAAGCCTGGTCTGCTCTGATTTGTCAGTGTTGCCAGGTCTTTTGTATCTCAGCGTTTTTGCACCGTCATTGCAGCCAGAAGAACGAGAATAGCTGCACTTTAACTGCACAAATAAAAGCTTCTAAATACAACCAGACATGTTCCAACAGGAATATGATCTGAAATCAGGGAGGAATTCACAACATGGACAACAAGGTTTACATGTTTCACCAACATTAGCATGTAGCTACATGTACGTTAGCAGTGTATTTGCAACAGGGGAATGACTGTAACAGAGAAAAGCGGCACCTCCTACTGTGGAAAATCACCAATAAAAGCTTCTTAACGCAACCGGACATGTTCCAGCAGGAAGATGATCCGAAATTAGGGAGAAATTAATGTCGGCAACCAAGTTTACATGCCTCCCTGACGTTAGCACGTAGCTTCATTTAGCAGTGTAGGCTACGTTTTTGATCAGCAGGGATTACCTTACCTCATTATTTGAAACTTAGGCCACATCAATATGAACATCCTTCATTTTATGAGAGACACAAAATATGGAAAAGCATGATAGGTCCACTTTAAAGCAAATCCCAGTCAGATTTTAAGACGACAAAGCAGCATAATTGCAAAGTAGGAAGTATGAAACACAAGATGAACTGCCATCCCACACCGTTACAACCCACCCCCACTGGTTGTTGGTTGTTATAGTGGTCTTACCGTCAATCACAATTTCTCCACCACCATCGTCCTTCTCCTCTGGACTCTCATCTGAGGGGGGAGATATTTCCTGTCTATTCAGTTCAGCCTGCATTACCCACACATTTATATTACAGCTACAACACAAGCCAGTGAACTTGATGCTAACAAGCCCGTGGCCTCTCATTCACAGTATGAGCAACAGCAAACACTGAATCATTTTACAACTGCTAGCTACTATTTTCAGAACACATTAAAAGGAGCTTTAAAATACAAATCTCTCTATAAAATCTACTTATAAACAACTGGTCACTGTACCCCAACCAGTACAGGGGACCAGTGGGGTTTTAGCTGGGATGCACTGCTTCACCGGCCGATACTCGCCTTGTTGAATGCCATCAGCCTGTTGGCAAATAAGATGACATTCACCGATGGCAGCGGCCGATGTTTTTCTGTTGTGTCACATCAATTTTGCGCAGGATAAAAAGCAGGGCTCGAGACTAACAGCGTCCTGTCCTCCCAGGGACAATAGAAAATTTGTTTGGGACGAACTGAGATCTTCCCCGGGACGCCTCCAGGATGAAAGGATGCAATAAAGTCACTATGGATGTGTGAGAAGATGCACCCTATTGTTTCCCTGATAACACTACATTGGCATCAATAGGAGGAGAGCTAGTCAATAGGAGGAGAGCTAGTCAATGTTAGCTGGTATCATGATGTGTTTTTGTTTTTGGCGCAACAAGACGAAACATAAATCAATACAATTGTTTGAAGGTGAAATTTGTTGATATTTTCAGCAACACATAATAGATTTTAGAGAGGGAATTATGATATATTTCATACAGTAAAAAGACTTTGAAGCAATTTTAAAGATGTTCATGAGAGAGAAGATTATTCAAGGTTGTTTCATATACATGTACAGTTGAATTTCTGCTCATTCAAAGATTGTGTAATGAAGGGCCGACTTATTTTGAAACTATTATTTTTTTTGTAGTCGAGGTTTCTTTGTTTCTCTGGCACAAAATGTGGGAATATATAATGGCAAAAACAAAATCAACAACAAAAAAAACACTGGAGTTCACCATCGGCCAAACTGTTCTTTCAAACATCGGTATTGACCCAGAATTTTACACTTGGTGCATCCCTGGTTTTAATTGTCTTTATAAGTTCTAGATGAGCACTGACCAGCACTTGGCCCCCTCTCCTCTTCTTCTTCTTCCTCTTCTTCTTCCTCCTCCTCTTCATCTTCCTCTTCCTCCTCCCTACTGTGACCTTGTTCAGCTTCACCAGCTTCCTCGCCGGGCTCATCGTCTGAGTCGGAGATCACTACGCACTCATCTCCATTACCGTTGTCAGCAGCTCTGGCCCCGCTGCCACCACTGGAGGACAAAAAAACCCCACACACACACACTTACATTAGTGTGAACAGTACACACACTCATTGTGTCGGTACGCATCCCACCTGGTCTCACCAGCAGGAAAAAAGGGGGGGAATCAGGAAACTGTAAAATTTTACACATGAACTATAATTTCTGGGCCCTGGGGCTGAGAATATCTTTAGAATTTATAGCTTAATAAGTGGTTTGTCCACTGACTACATATTACACTGTATGTGTCTGTGGCCTGAATATACACAAGAATTTCTGTCTTACCTGCCGTTCTCTCGCGGTTCCCAGAGTGGAGTGAGGTAGTATCTCAGAGGGTCCCTGTACAGGTCGTCCTTAAGAATCTAAACAGTACAGAGGGTATTTCAATACATTTAAATTCAATATAATGTGATGCATGTGCTCTCTAAAGTGATTTAATAGACCTAACACAATCCTGCTAATCAGAGACAAAGGTTTGAGGTGGGGCTGCATGAGTGTATATTGCTAAATAATTCTATTCTATCATAAACTGGCAAGAAATGTGAATAAATGGAGAACAAAAAAAATTTTAAAAAAACACGTTTAACATTTAAACCATTCAGACTTTAACACTCTTCCGACACACATCTGCCCTGTAACAACTGCAATTAATGGTTGTCTAGTGGGATAAAATGTTACAAAAGGTGTCATGACACTGAAGAGGTCTAAATACATGTCACTAGAGTAGTGCACTTTTAAAACTCTAACGCTTGTTGACAAATCCACATATGTGGCAGTGTTAACGCCACGTTCAACTCTCTGATCTCTGTGTGCTACAATCATGGGCCTGTGTCAGTGTGAGGGTGCAGTCAGCTGTACCAGTGCTACATCATCTTGTCCTGGGTTGCTATGGTCACTGAACCAGCTGAAGAATGTCTGGTAGACGCCACGCGACGACTTCCTGGGTTCGCTGTGGGCCGTCAGGTTCTGTCCACGGTGCCACAGGATGGGGTTGGAGAACGACATGGGAGATCCTGCAACAAGAGAAACAGGGATCGGATGGTAAGCCACAATTTGATGGCTGTGTAGATTTTAGGTAGTCTCAAAAGACGATCAATACTCAAATGTAGTAGGGCTGCAACGATTAGTCGACTAATCGATGACTAATCGACTATTAAAATAATCGGTGACTATTTTAGTAGTCGACTAATTGGTTTGAGTCATTTTTCATAGAAAAGTACTATAAAGGTACCCCAAAATACTCTTACTGCAGCTTCTTACGTTCAAATATTGGCAGCTTTACACACTCTCCCATGACAGTGAACTAAAACCCTTTGGCGTGAGAACGAAACAGATGACATAATTTTGGGGTTTGGGAGAGACAGACTGACATTTTTCAACATTTAACACATTTTTCGATAAAATGATTAGTCGACTAATCAAAGAAATAATCGACAGATTAGTCGACAATAAAAATAATTGTTAGTTGCAGCCCTAAAATGTAGATGTTATGAACTATCAAAGAATGCCTGGTCAGTCTGAGAGATGAAGATGTTAACACCCCTGAACCATTTGATATTCACAAATAGGTGCCTGACATAACATCCTTCATGTACATCTTCTAATTTTTGTTGTGACTGTGTCAGACACCTGTGTGTTCTTGTTTATCATCTATGCCCCCTCTAAATTTGGAGGTTTTTGGGGGTCTGTGAAGACCTCTGCGGCAGTTTGTGTCGTTTTGATTTGTGGGGTGGATGATTAATCGGTCAATCTGATCAGAGCTTATCAAATAAGATTGCTGGATGAGAGGGGCAGCTGTTTGTGTGTGAAGCAAACTTATAGAAGCAGTGTAATGACATGTTAACTTTCATTTTAACTGCGACTGGTGTTCTGCTGATCTGCAGAGGACACTCTGCACTGTGAGAAGGTGGAGTAATGCTATCCGAATGATATACATTTATATATTTCGTTTCATTTATTTGACTCACGACCACATCACATGGTATGGAGCACAAACATTACATACAACAACAAAACAATGGCACAAGAAGTGGCTAAAGTACAACCAATGTTATTTAAACAAAGGAAGGACATTCCTCAATAAAGCACCTAGTTTACAAATAACTTTTTGGCTTATCCAATATAACAAAATTAATTTAAATATAGATGGGGGTTTAAATCATACTTTGGCAAATACGTTTCTCTGTGAGTTATTAAGCTTACATTCAGACATTCAAGCTAAATATGATACTCATCTACCACACGATTATCATCACAGAGGCTGCAGAACTACTAGTTCCTGCCCAGCCCTTTATATCTTTCAGTGACCTTAGGAACTCTGGTGTTGTTTATTCTAAAATTACAAATAGCCTGTCTGTACTTTTGGTTTTCATGCAACAGACACTCCAGCTTAAACTCTTGTTTATCTTTGACATATATGTCATATGATGTCATACTTCTGAGCTTACTTTGCCACTTTTGTATAAACTGATCTTTTACCCTCTGTTCAACGGTTAGTTTTAACCAGTTCAATAATGCACCTAATAAATGGTCCAGCTCCAAAAATAGGAAATCAAAATGTGCCGGCAGATCTTTTAATCGTGGCGGGCCACCACAAATAAATTAATGTGTGAGAACCATGATATAGGGTATGGGAAGAATTTTATTAAATGTAATTCAACATCTAAAACTGTGTACAGATATATATATCTTAAGCCCTTTTTGTGTCAGCGGATGCACTTAATATATATCTTCCCACAGCACAAAATAAAACTCACACTTCAGCATCACTGATGATGTGGTATGAAACTGTATTGTTTTGAAATGTGTTATAAATATTCTGTTCATCCATATTTACGTACATAAAGAACAAAACAACAACAATAGAGTCACACTTTGCTGTGGCATTAACTGCAGGGCTGTAGTGTTTGGTCAGTGTGGGCGTGAACTTTACAAGTTGAACTTTGTGGTTTTCTGGCTGTGTACTTGTCACTCTCAGTATCTTTTGGCAGCTGCACCAGAGAATGCGTCGTTCCTTTTATTCACAAATATGACTCAGTGTATCATGGTTGAAATATAATGTTTCAGTTTACTGTTTACTTGTACCAAATAAAAACAAAATGTACACGGCAGTTATATTATTATAGTATTATATGCCAATATATTATACATATTACCACCTGGCTCTACAGTGCACATGACCTTTACAGTGCCATGTTGCAAAGTGTGACTTAACATGGTGCATTCATTATGTATGATAATTATGGCTTGACTTAATCACCGTGCGCTTATTTTTACCTCCCATCCCGAGGTGCAGCTCCTTCATGATGATGTTATTCTGGAAGTACGGGTTCCGTCGGAAGTGGAAGCGGATCCTGTAGCCCAGTTTATTATTCTTGAAGGACTCAATCTGAAAAGACAACAGGAAATGTCTGAACTCTGCTGCAGGGCATTTACAAGAGCCAAACTTATTAAGTACACAAACACTTCCTACCTCGAGATCAGTCATGTAACTAAGAGCATCTTCATCAGTCTCGTCAATGTGAGCTGAGAGATGAGGATGGTTCAACAGCTGGAACATCAAAGTTAAGCAAAAACCCAACATATATTTAGTTCTCAAACACAACATAGGAATGGGAAAAGAGGGACATTTTTTTATTTTAAGGATACAGCCGTCACCCAGAAGCCAGGGATGGTTTTTGTGATGGAGCTGCGCTGATCCAGATGTGGGCGCCGCTGACGACTGATCTTCAGCTCCAGCCGTTGGTGAAGCCGGGCGCTTTTCTTCTCAAGAGCTTCCAGCCTCATCTGTACCTGCGCCAGGAGAGCCACCGACTGTCTCATCTCTGGGGCCATCTTAACTGACACAATGGCACACTCCCCATCGTCATTGTCCTCATTGTCTGATGGGAAAGAGGAGCTCGGAGTGGAGGACGATCCAGATATGGATTCATCACCTTCATCTGCCTCTGGCATCTCATCTGCATCCTCTCTGTCAGTACTGTGCACAGATGTGGAGCTGTCTGCAGCAGCTGCCTGAGTTTTAGAGCCCGTCCTTGAGGACTGGTGGCCCCCGCGTTGCTTGAATTTGCTCCCCAGTTTCACCTGTTTGGCCTTTTCAGATGAGCAAGGAGTCTCTTGACTGTCTTCCCCGTCTCCTCCTGTGAGACTGGCAAGTGCTTCAGCAGCTGCTATGGCTGCTGAGTCGGTTTGGTCCAGAGAAGCTGAAGGACGCTGCTTTGCTCCCTCTGTCTTCTCTGTATCCCCCCTTGCCTGTGCAGACCCATGTGCGTCTGAGGACTGTGGCTTTTCTGTGTTGCTGGCACCGTGACCGTCAGCACTG
Source organism: Epinephelus lanceolatus (assembly GCF_041903045.1). Lineage (NCBI taxonomy): Eukaryota > Metazoa > Chordata > Actinopteri > Perciformes > Serranidae > Epinephelus > Epinephelus lanceolatus. The sequence goes on along the minus strand of NC_135741.1, from coordinate 11,937,709 downwards.
GAGTTGTTGACAGGCAGTGCACTGGTGCCATCTGTTCTGTCTGAACCCTGATCCGCTTGCACGGCAGCTGCAGCTCCCTCACTAGCTCTTGACTGGCCCTCGCTCCCGGCTATTTCTTTAGTCTGTGCTTCACTGTTCCTGCAACTTTCTGAAGTGAGCCCCGCTTCATTTGATGCGTCACTTACTTTCGCGGACTTGCAGGGGATCTTACTGCTTTCATTATGGTCGGGTGATGGACACCGTTTCCTCGATGCAGAGTCAGCGGACTGTTTGCAGCCCGTCAGTTCACTCATGCTAGCTAGCTAGCAGAATAGCTAACAAGCTTGGTTAGCCTGCAAGCCCGACTAAAACAAACTTAAATGCAATAGATTACACCACTGAAATGGCTACTGAGGCAATCGGTGTGATTTTGTAACGCGAATCGTAACGTAACCTACATTCTCAATGGAGCAAGAACAGGAAGCAGCTCTTGCGTTTCTCCGCGGCCTTGCGGAACGTTGAAAATTAGCAGGCTATTGCTAACGCTCGTTAGCTCACGTTACCCAATGCGCGTGTCCTCGCTGTAATGGCCGCTCCACATTCTCCCGAATAAAAGCCCAGCAAAAAAGACTAACTCCAAGTGTACAAACCTTCCCGTGCTATACCGCCTTCAGAAACAACACGAACTCTTTACATTAGTTTATGTTTGCAATATCCGTTAGCTTACTATCCGTGCACCGACGTGAGAGAAAAACAATCCTCTGATTGGTTACGGCACGCCGCGCTAAAACCTCGCCACCAATCAGCGACAAGGGTGTGTTTACACGGTAATCTATCTGTAGCGCTGGTTTAACTGCGCAGCGAGCAAGTGTAGCTATACTGTTGTTGTGAGACCGTCCTTACGTCAGTAAATATAAATAATATTTACATGTTTACCCGACAATACATAAACAGACTGTGTATTACATGATTGCGTCATAGCTCATAACGTCCTGTATGTGAGGTCATATCTGGAACAGGCGGTTATTAATGTAGGAAATGTGTTATTAATCACAACATAGTTCAAGACCTGAAATGACAAGCTGCGTGTAAACAAGGATTTGGCTCTGTGAATTGAATGGGGGCGGTAGGCGTAAACACTCGCCTGTGTGATGATGTCGTTAGATAACAGCAGCATGTTTATTCCCAGGAACGGTTTGGACACACGAGCTTTGTTATCAGATTAATGCAGTTTGGTTGTTTCCCCCTTTCAAAGCCCTATGAAATGATCTTTATATCCACAAATGTCCAGGCTGAGGCCTATATGTTTGGCTGGGGTTTAATTTTACCACAAAGGAGGTATATTTCAGTACAGCATGAGTGGCATTGCATAACAATCACAGCATTCACAGTAGGCTGTTGCTGTCAGTGTTCAGATGAATGAACAAACATTAGTGTACTGGATGACAACACTGTCATCAGTGGCGTCCATTAAATTTGCACAAACACTAAACAAACATGATCTATTAAGCCTGTGAATAATTAAGAGCTGCAGCAGGTGCATGTTGTAACCAGTGTTGCAAAGGTTGCTTTTGAAATGGGAGAAATGGACAGTGTTTACATGTCAACAACAAGATGAGAGACTCAGTAACTATGTCGCAGATATGAGTAGCTTTTGAGAGACAGGGCAATATGGACTTTTCTATTTATTTATTTTTTTTGCATACTCATTTCTGTTTGTTCACATTCTGTTTTGTATTCTATTTTTTCTTCACCTTTTTGCAACATTTTGTAAAAACAATAAAAAAAAAATAAAGTGTTATAAATGTTGGCCTTTAAGTAGTGAAACTATTTTAATTGCTAAATCAAAGCATTATAACTGATTAAATTTGATTACCTTTTGATTAGCCTACTTTATCAACAAATGTTTTGAACTGGGCTATAAAGCTGCAAAAAATGTCTAGTGAACATCTGTATGTGGGGCCCATGTGGGTAGTAAATGAGCTAAAAATTGGGCCCTATATGGGATTGTCCAAGGGTTCCATATTGGCCCCATGCCAGTTGCCCACATGGTTTGGTTTAATCAAGTGGGCCCCACATAGGTTATGCTAGGCCGTACAAAGTGGGTACGAAGTGGGTATGGGCCCGAAATGGGCATCCTATCTGGGGCCCACTTGGGTAAACCCAGCCATGTGGGCAATTGGCATAGGGGCAATGGTGAACCTGTGGCAATGGTTCCCAACTGGCATGGGGTCCAGATTTCTCCTTAGTCATTAGTTCAAGGTCCACAGTTAATACATTTAGCGTCACACTTGTGTTTAGTCATTGAGCTAGTTTGCTGTCTCTGTTAAGAAGCTTCTCGTTATTCATTTACTCTACAGCAGTAAATGGCACTTAAAAATAAAAGCTCTATGTCAGAAATTCACTGTAGGTACTTCAAAATAAAGTGTGTTTTTTACAAACTTGACATGTTCGCAAGTCACTTGCGGTCCATCCAAAATGAACCCGCGACCCATCTTTGGACTGTGACCCACCTGTTGGGAACCACTGCCAGATAGGGCACATTTTCCATCCATTTATGACCCATATGGGCCCCATATACAAGCAGATGTTGGCTGGGAAATAGGCAATGTCAAAAGAAGGTATTCCTGCACACAAAGAAATGCAAAGCAACAGCACAAATGTAGTATTTTACATACAGACCTTTATTTATTTAAACCTGTTTATAATCAGCAATATTTTGAATTAGCAACTGTAATTTGATTACTTGATTTTCCTCAGTAGCTGTAACAGATTACAATTACATTTATTTTGTAATTTAATTGCATAATTTTCTTAGTAACTGTAACAGATTACAATTATATTTATTTTGTAATTTGGGGTGGCGGTGGCTTAGTGGATAGAACAGGCGCCCCATGTACAAGGCTGTTGCTGCAGCGGCCTGGGTTCAAGTCCAGCCCGTGGCCCTTTGCTCCATGTCACTCCCCCTTTCTCTCTCCCCTCCTCACACTCACCTGTCCTGTCAATTAAAGGCTAAAAATGCCCAGAAAAATATCTTTCAAAAAAAAAAAATATATATATATTTTGTAATTTAATGACTCGTAAGTTTCTCCCCAACACCGGTTTTAACTCATAAATATAGGTACATGGTGCAATATTAATTAATTATGATGACCTGTAAGTATGAGACTTTTCATCATGACAGTTTCATGGTGATGAAATAGACTCTATTCTGAAATAATAATTTCTACCTGATGGTGTCTGCAGAGGTTTTAAATATAAGCCTATACTGATGTGTCTCAGTCTAAATGTGTCATATCTTAGAAAGACTGGCAATAAGCTGATGTATTACAGATCCAGTTTCCAACTGTAGTGGGCGTTTGGCCAGCCCGAACCAAAACAGAACAAGGGGGAGTCGCAGGATTATACCAACTTTAAAGACACATTTGGGGCATGGAGAACCCTGTAGGTCAGAGCTAAAATTAGAGGCTGCTCCTTCCGCGACAGCAGCCAAACTGCGATGCATAAAGTCATGTAAACCGGGGGGATACACTATCACAAGGGCTGGCAGTAAAAGTCATGTATTCCATGGGTGACATTTAACGCCACACGCTGACAGTGGAGGCTCTGTGCGTAACGCAGGGACAACGCTGGATCTACACTGGGCACTGCTGCGCAAATAATGAGTATTTGGTAGTGCGTTTTTGGAGACGCCATATGTACTCTCTTCAGCGCACAGCTTCCATGAGTGTACACTTCTGCAAACATGTCTTTTTTATCCATACCGAGACAAGAGGGCCTTTTCACCACGATTAAAACCGGCAAATCAGCAGCCGCGGAGGCAGAGGGTAGAACCCCCATGGACGACGAGGAGAATTATGATGATGATGAGGAAGACGATGACACCAACGTCCGCCTCATCCCAAGATGCTCCCCGGTGCCCAGAAAGCGAGGCCACTCCATCCACGATGAAACCGCCGAGTACATGCGGATCCATCTGGCGCTGGCTGCCGGAAAGAGAGTGTCATTCGCCGATACAACAGGTGGGGATCTGGTGGATGTGAAGGAATTCGTTGCCTTCGATTCGGACGAGGAAGAGGGCAGCGCGAAGTGGGAGGAAGAGGAGGCAAAGTATCGAAAGCCAGAGCGAAAGCCGACTTATCATGTGCACCCAGAGTTTAATGCGCCCAGCGGCAGTGCCCTGCTGCAGGCTGTGCAGTCTACCAAAGTGGAGGTGGAGCAGATCTCTCCTGTAGAGAATGAGCCACTTGCTTTCACTGGGGTTATACGAGTCCTCAACATCTCCTTCAATAAAGCAGTGTACATCAGAACCACCATGGACAACTGGGCCACCTACTTTGACCACCCAGCAGAGTATGTCCAGGGGTCTCATGATGGAAACACTGATCAGTTCTCCTTCAAGCTGTCTTTTGCACCACCTTACATCTCACACGGCTGTCGCATTGAGTTTGTTGTCCGCTATGAAACCTCTGATGGTGATTACTGGGCCAATAACTCCTCTATGAATTATGTGGTAACTCTGCTTCTGTCCTACGAAGATGATTCAGCTCAGACAAACAACAACAATCACCAAGTAAAAGGTATCCTGAGACCTCCGAAAGCATACAGGTAAGTCTCCTGTCACATGTGTGCTTTCATTTGTCAAACACAGACCAAGGGATGCATATTTAAAAGATCACTTGTGCAATATTCTGAGCTTCCTTTGACCTCTGACCTCCACAGACTGATCTGCTCACTATTTAAAACCTCAGTCTCTTCAATTGTAAGCTGCAGAGGTGCTCCCAGAAATGTTTCAAAGGGGTGGCCAGATGGGGCCAGTGAAAATCTTGCAATGACACACCAAAACCAAAAGCCATAACTGATTTTTAGGGATTGGAATATGCTGTTGTTGTGTATAAGCTGTCAATATGAGAATTAAAGAGTCTTTACTTTTTTCCTACTTTACTGTTAATATTAGGCTGCTTATTTATACTTGTGTGGCAGATCCTACGCTGTAGCCCACGCATGTTTTCTACACCATTGTGAGCATTTATACTTGCGCGGTGTAGTGTCTGTGTCACTCTGCAGTTACACCTCCAAGACACTGGTCGGCGACGGAGGTTTCTGTGATGTGCTGTAAAGTTTAGTTGATTCATAACACACATTAAACACACTAAAAATGACTTACTAGAGACAATTTCAAACACAAGTACACACATCAGCTTCAATATAACTCACAGACAAACATGTCTTTATCTGGACACATTCTCCCCACAAATACAACATACTAATGTTTTTAGCACAAGCTTATGGCATTTTACATTGTATAAATTAGCCTAGCTGCTAGCGTACTTTTCCTCTACTTATACAATCTGGAAATCCATGGGTTAAAAAAAAAAAAATTTCTTCCTTTACCTCTGGAGGCACTGCCCGTAGTTTTTCGACTAACGGAAGTGCAGGGGCCTCGGGGATTGCTCACCCCCTTCACTTCCAGCAGTGCCCCCAGTGTTACACTCCTACCTGCAACTCGAACCAAACGGCAGTAAAAACGTTGCCGCTAATGCCCTTTTTTCCTGTCATGAGGAGTGGAAGGTGTGCTGGTGGATGCACAACGCTTGTAAGTTGTGCTGTTGTCCATGTTTTTCACGTTGACGAGACGGCGTTTTGGGTGGAGCAGTCGCCATGGACGCGGAGCTTGCTGTTTCTGTAGGTACACATTTCCTGGGGACACCTGCATGTCTCGGCCCGCCCCCTCCATTGTGATTGGCTAAAGCGCAGCATCGTTCAACCTCAAAGCGCCGCCCTCCCCCCCTCTGTACTTGTCTTTCACACAGGGCTGCTGACAGATTCTGCAATGTAAATTGCAGAATCTGTCTTGAGAGATTACTACTCATATAAAACCAGGAACAACAGCAACATTTAACAAAGGTAATGTGACAAAATTCGGCTCCATTACAGCTGACAAGGTTCACCGACAAAACAACTGTCTCATACTAAACACGTTTTCCACACAAATACAACATGCTAACGTTATTAGCACAAGCCTATGGCATTTTACATTGTATAAATTAGCCTGAGGACTAGCAGAGATTTCCTCTGCTCATATGAAGCCCGAAGTATAAATCCCTGAAGGATAAATTACACACAAGTCTTAAAATGCTATTTTTGTGGAGGCTTTATTGTCTTCACACTTTATTGTTTCTTATCTGTGAAATTAAAGTAAATAAAAGCTTTGTTTCCACTGAGGGAAATGGTTTCGATGTGTAGTTACATTTCTGGGGAGGTGCACGTCAGGCTACGGCGTAGGTTACGGTATAGGCTCCATGTCAGCGCAGAGTCTACGCCATAGCTACAGCGTCGTTTCAAGGCAGAAGTATAAATTCCGCATTAGGGGAGTGCATTGATTGTAAGCAGTGTTGGGAGGGTTACTTTTAAAACGTGTTCTACTACATATTACTACATACATGCCCTAAAATGTAATTTGTGGTGTATTCCATTAGATCAGTTGTTCCCAACTGATGGGTCGCGGTCCAAAAGTGGATCACAGGTCCATTTTGAGCAAGTGACTCGTGACCATGTCAGGTTTTTAAAAAACACACTTTATTTTCAAGAACAGTGACTTTCAGGCACAGAGCTTATATTTTGAAGTGCAGTTTCCTGTTGTAGAGTGAGTGATTAATGGACAGCTACTTGACAGAGACAGCAAACTACAGTAGCTCTGCGACATGGTGCTACACAAATATGATGCTGAGTGTATTAAACTGTGTGGACCTTAAACTAATGACTAATAAGAAATCTGGACGCTGTAGAGGGACCAGTTGGGAGCCACTGCATTAGATTACTCAAATGGAGGACCCATTTACGTCAATGTTAGATACAGGGACAGAGCCTTCTGTCTGTACTCTGCGTTCATTTAGTCTGTATGTGTGCATGTGTTCTGAAAGCTTACGTCTAAGGATGAAATGGAGCAGTACCACCAGAGATCGTTGTGGCAGTTTAGTGTAGTTCAAGCAAGATATTGTCTGCAGGCGATGGCAAAGAAATTCATATAATGGCCAAACTGAACAAATTGGTAATACAGTGAAAAAGATTCTAGACCGCCGTCTACAACGCTGCTTCTTCTTAAAGGTACAATATCACGACCACCATCAGAGTCACCATTGTTTGTTGTTGTTTGAAACTTTTGACTCTGCTCTTTAGTGCCATCTATCGGCTGTATCTATGCCACCATAAAGGGTGCATGGAAGTATGAGGACGGTGATGTTTACAACGTTTGAAACGGAAACGGAAAGGGAGCATAAATGAACCTTAAGTAACATATTCTAAATACTTTTGATTACTTTTCGGATACTTCTTATCGTCTTGCAGAACTCATTTATCTGGGTCTTATATTTCCATGCGGAAAACACACAACAGTGTCCTGGCTTTGCCTCTCCTCTGCCAATGTCTAGTGGCAGGTGCAATGCACACACATTTTTAAAAAAAAATCTGCTTATGGGAAATGCCTACCTCATATAAATTTCACACTGTGTCCTAATGACAAGCGAGCATCACCTTCTGTTCACACTGCATATGTTAAATATGCACTTCTGTCATGTGAGGTGGACTAGCTATCATCTGTGCTCTCAGCTAGAGACGTAAAAAAGATGGATGGGTACTTTGTGTCTCTCTACATTTGTACTTTTTAAACAGAAAACACAAGTTTTATATTGTGATATTTACTGGAAATGACATACAGTATAGCCAGCAGCAAGTAGGTTGTTATTAGCGACGGTCATTTACCAGAAACTTTCAGCTCCCTGGCGTTCCCCTACCAGCCTGCTGCCACCTTATTTAGGTTTTTGCAGTTACATGAGGAGGCATCATATAGATAATTCTTCATGTCAACTCAATAAACATTCCAATAGAAAGCAATAAAATCAACTGACGCTTGCGTATGTCATGTTCAGTTAGGACATGGTGTTATAGCAAATAAACAAAAACAAGTAATCCCTTCAAGAAATCTAGTTCTAAACTGTAACTGTATTCAGAATACCACCAATTTAAACTGTAACTGTATACAGTTACTCATATGTTGTATTTTAAAAACGTAAAAAAGGTACTTGTATTAAATTACTTCCCAACCCTGATTGTAAGGAAAAAAACATTTACTGGGAACAAGCCTTCTTAAGTTTGGGGGAGACGTGTGTGTACCATAGAACCCATTTTCATTCAGATACCTCAAGGTGAGAGCTTGAAAACCAGCCTGCTAGTTTTTCCCTTGCCAAATTTAGCCTAACTTTAGAGCATTAATTAGCCCCCTTCCCAAACAGCTAGCATAAAATGTACCAATGGATTCCTTGGATTCGTACTAGCTTTAAAAATGAGTGTGCCACAGCCTCGTAGTTTCAGCCTCTAATTATTTTCGCCAAGGAACGGCCATTAAAGGGATAGTGCACCCAAAAACTGAAAATTCAGCCATTATCTACTCACCCTCATGCAGAGGAAGGCTCTGGTGAAGTTTTAGAGTCCTCACATGATCCCTTGCGGAGATCGGCGGGGGGAGTGGTTAGTACACCTAATGGCTGACGGCGCCCCAGACTAACGCCCAAGAACACAAAATTGAAACCACAAAATATCTCCAACATGCTCATCCGTAGTGATCCAAGTGTCCTGAAGCCCCGACATAAAAAGTTGTTTTGAAAAACGTCATTTGAACTCTGTTTTTAGCCTCACTGTAGCCTGTAGCTCTGGCTGCTTCTCTGTGCTTCATGCTCACGTGTGCGCGCTCAGGGTGATCGGTGATGCACGATCTCTGAAGAGCAGCAGTCTTGTCAGTACTGATGTCCAGATTCTCAAGTGCAGGTATTGCCAATTCCCAGTCTGAGCAGCAAAGACTTTCCTCATCCGTTAGCACTGCTTTGCATTTGAAACAACTACACCACCAGGGTTCCAGTGCTCGACTCCGGTATTCTGCGGCTGGCTGAGGGTGAGGCTCATGAGCTGCGTCCGTATACTTGGGCTCAAACAAATACGGCTCAACAAAGAAATGCTGTTCCTCCTCAATTTCAAAGTCTTCAGACATGTTGAGCTGTCCTTTGCTAAAAGACCGTAGTGCAAATTATCTTTTAGCTACTGTGGTTACTGTTGTCTCCCCCTGCGGTGCACGTGTCACATGATGTAAACACGGGTAAGCAAAGCACATGCTTTTGCTGGTCTCGCGTGAGCGCGGAGCACAGAGAAGCAGTCAGAGCTACAGGCTACAGTGAGGCTAAAAACAGAGTTCAAATGACGTTTTTCGAAACAACTTTTTATGTCGGGGCTTCAGGACACTTGGATCACTATGGATGAGCATGTTGGAGATATTTTGTGGTTTCAATTTTGTGTTCTTGGACATTAGTCTGGGGCGCTGTCAGCCATTAGGTGTGCTAGCCGCTCCCCCCGCCGATCTCCACAAGGGATGTGAGGACTCTAAAACTTCACCAGGGCCTCCGTCGGCATATGGGTGAGTAGATAATGGCTGAATTTTCATTTTTGGGTGCACCATCCCTTTAAGAGGGCTAGCTTTTGTAGTAGGGTGACAATGGCCCCCCTTGGCCTCCTCTTTCGTGCACCACTGGCAGGTTGTCTACAGCTAAAATTAAGATGCTTAAAGGCACAATAATTTCTGAATGATAACACTTTCAAACCAAGATATCTAATAAATAGCCTTAACTTTGGCATAGGTTCCATATTAGCCATCAAATAATGAAGAGATAAGTCACAAAAGCACTTGACATTGGGGTTGTGCAACAGCTACAGAGGTCCAGTTGCCTACTAATTCCCTGCGAGGTTTTGTGGCTGAAACGAGCATTCAGCTTTATTCAGTAGTTCTGCCTGGAGACTGCATGTAGCATAGTTAAACGAGCAGGATCTCAGTAAACACGGTTACACAATCTGTTGCATAAAGAGTGCACAAGGGTGAGTATCAAAGCTGCAAAGTTAAGTTAAGTTTGTTGGCTGTTGTCTTCTGCGTCTGCAGCGAGAGATAGAAAGAGTTTTGGAAAGAGTGCACACCCCCCTCAGAATGCCAATCATCCAGTGGTGTGTGAGGGCGATCAAAATAGGCAAAGGGCAGGTGTCGTTTTCAGGCCTGACGCTTCCCTGCATTAAATTTACCTCTGACCTTTTCTATCAGAGTCATAGGGGAGCAGGGCAATTTCAATGGAATGGAACAGATTGGCCTCTTTCCCTTGAGTAGTTGGAGATTCAAACTACTTCTGTCTTCCGTCTTTACTCCACTTAAATCAGCTAATCCTGGAGAGGAGGAATTAAATGCCTAGTTCATTGTTACATCAACATGAAAGTGCATGGTGAATCTCACAATACGCAGTGACGGAAACAGACGACAGCAGGAGAAGTCCCCAGAGCTTATGAGGACCCATAAAAGGAGCATACAGGGTGTACACTGATGTAGCTGTCACGTTGGCCTGTTTGGAGGTTGGAAGGGGCCAGATGGGTTGTTAGGGATGGATGAGTCACTGATTGAAAAGGAGGAGTTTGGGGAGCAGAAACTGCACCCCCAGTGTAGCAACCATTATAGATTCATTAGGTGCTTTGAAGTTCACTGATAATTAGATTTGAACACATTAACAAGGCAGCCAGTGGGAGGAAAGGTTACTGTGGGTGAAACAAGAGTGCAGGAATGTTTTACTTACTGTATGTTGATATGAATTACACATACAGTGGGTTCTGTTTGGTTTAGTTCATATTTATCTGGAGTGTATCCACCTCAGGTAAATATAGATATCACACATTGATAGATAATAGCTGAATATAGAGACCAGAGCAGGAACAATGCTGGTTTTCTATTTTAATATCATCTGAGTTGTTTGCCAAGTGAGGTTGCTGAGCCCTGCTTCAGTCTTAATCTTTTTTAACTCATATCACAGCGGTGCCTGGACAGCGTGACGTGTGTGGTTGTGTTGCTGCCGTGGTCCTGCCAGATGCCTTCTGCTGCTGCTGCTGTTATCATTAGTCATACTTCTACTGTTATTATACACATATGACTATTGTCACACATGTATACTGCCAGATATTAATACATACTTTCTACATATTGTACCACAGTAGCCAGAACTATAACTATAATATTATTACTTTCAATAATGTTGTTGTAAGCTACTGTCATTACCTGCATCTCTCTCTCTCTCTCTCTCTCTCTGTCTCATTGTGTCATGTGGATTACTGTTAATTTATTATGCTGATCTGTTCTGTACGATATCTATTGCACGTCTGTCCGTCCTGGAAGAGGGATCCCTCCTCAGTTGCTCTTCCTGAGGTTTCTACTGTTTTTTTTTTCCCCGTTAAAGGGTTTTTTTTTGGAGAGTTTTTCCTTATCCGCTGCGAGGGTCATAAGGACAGAGGGATGTCGTATGCTGTAAAGCCCTGTGAGGCAAATTGTGATTTGTGATATTGGGCTTTATAAATAAAATTGATTGATTGATTGAACTTGCTGCTGACTTTTTCAATGAGACCTGGGCCATATCTCCAGATCAGACTCAAGTAGGGCTCGGGCAAACTAACAGAATTAGTTAATGTTAAAGGGAAACTCAGTATTTTTCAACCTTGACCCTATTTGCCCATGTTTTTGTATCTGACTAATGACACCAACTGTTTTGGATGGTGATCCAGTAGTGATGGAAGTTGAAACAGGCTGCAATGTATCAGGGTCTTTCCTATGTTCCCTGAGTCCTTTGTTCGGGGGGTCCTGTGATCCCAAGTTTTATATAGCACATAACGGGAACCTGAAAAATAGGTTCCGCAGCTCTGTATTCGCTTGAATTGACATGGGCTAGGGTTAGCTTATGTGACCATAATCATGACACTGAGATGCATTATATTGCATCGGGCTCGGCCTTATGGTATGGACCCTCCTTAATGAGCTGCAGGGTGCCCCAATAATTACTCTTTTTGTATGGCAAACAACTCCCAAACATATTTCAGCCCTACATTTAAAATAATTAACCAATTAAAAGAGAGGAAGAAAAACAAAACATGAAAAAAGAAGAAAAATAATCATTAAATATTTTAGGGTTAGGAAATAATTAGTAGTTGAATATCTCTAAACAGGTTAAGATTAGGAAAGATGTTTGGGGTCAGGTTAGTTTATTTATGAAATATTTCAACTTGAAACAGCTCAAACACAACAGGAGGGTTAATATGTGTAAACAGAATACTGAACTTGAAAACCTAGGACTCTGGGAACATGGGATCTTGGGAACATAGAACCCTGGGAACATAGGATCTTGGGAAAATAAGACCCTGGGAACATGGGATCTTGGGAAAATAAGACCCTGGAAACATGGGATCTTGGGAACATAGAACCCTGGGAACATAGGATCTTGGGAAAATAAGACCCTGGGAACATGGGATCTTGGGAACATAGGACCCTGGGAACATAGGATCTTGGGTACATAGGGCCATGGTAACATAGGATCTTGGGATCATCAGACCCTGGGAACATGGGATCTTGGGAACATAGGACCCTGGGAACATAGGATCTTTGGAACATAGGGCCCTGGTAACATAGGATCTTGGGAACATAGGACCCTGGAAATATGGGACCCTGATAATATATGATCTTGGGAACAGAGGGACCAGGACCATGGAACATAGAATCATGGAAACATAGGACTCTGTAAACATAGCACCCTGGGAACATAAGACCCTGGGAGCATAGTATCTAGAGAACATAGGATCTTGGGAACATAGGACCCTGAGAACATAAGATCTTAGGGACATAGGATCCTGGGAACATAAGATCTTAGGGACATAGGACCCTGGTAACATAAGATCTTAGGGACATAGGACACTGGTAACATAGGATCTTGGGAACGTAGGGCCCTGGTAACATAGGATCTTTGGAACATAGGATCTTGGGGACATAGGACCCTGGAAATATGGGACCCTGGTAATATATGATCTTGGGAACAGAGGGACCAGGACCATGGAACATAGAATCATGGAAACATAGGACTCTGTAAACATAGCACCCTGGGAACATAAGACCCTGGGAGCATAGTATCTAGAGAACATAGGATCTTGGGAACATAGGACCATGAGAACATAAGATCTTAGGGACATAGCACCCTGGTAACATAAGATCTTAGGGATATAGGACACTGGTAACATAGGATCTTGAGAATGTAGGGCCCTGGTAACATAGGATCTTGGGGACATAGGACCCTTGGAACATAGGATCTTGGGAACATATGACCCTGGAAATATGGGACCCTGGTAATATATGATCTTGGGAACAGAGGGACCAGGACCATGGAACATAGAATCGTGGAAACATAGGACTCTGTAAACATAGCACCCTAGGAACATAAGACCCTGGGAGCATAGTATCCAGAGAACATAAGATCTTGGGAACATAGGACCCTGAGAACTTAAGATCTTGGGAACACAGGACCCTGGGAGCATAGTATCCAGAGAACATATCTTGGGAACACAGGACCCTGAGCACATAAGATCTTAGGGACATAGGACCCTGAGAACATAAGATCTTAGGGACATAGGACCCTTGGAACATAGGATCTTGGGAACATAGGACCCTGGAAATATGGGACCCTGGTAATATATGATCTTGGGAACAGAGGGACCAGGACCATGGAACATAGAATCGTGGAAACATAGGACTCTGTAAACATAGCACCCTAGGAACATAAGACCCTGGGAGCATAGTATCCAGAGAACATAAGATCTTGGGAACATAGGACCCTGAGAACTTAAGATCTTGGGAACACAGGACCCTGGGAGCATAGTATCCAGAGAACATATCTTGGGAACACAGGACCCTGAGCACATAAGATCTTAGGGACATAGGACCCTGGTAACATAAGATCTTTGGGACATAGGACACTGGTAACATAGGATCTTGGGAACGTAGGACCCTGAGAACATAAGATCTTAGGGACATAGGACCCTTGGAACATAGGATCTTGGGAACATAGGACCCTGGAAATATGGGACCCTGGTAATATATGATCTTGGGAACAGAGGGACCAGGACCATGGAACATAGAATCGTGGAAACATAGGACTCTGTAAACATAGCACCCTAGGAACATAAGACCCTGGGAGCATAGTATCCAGAGAACATAGGATCTTGGGAACATAGGACCCTGAGAACATAAGATCTTGGGAACACAGGACCCTGGGAACAAAGGACCCTGGGAGCATAGTATCCAGAGACCATAGGATCTTGGGAACATAGGACCCTGAGAACATAAGATCTTAGGGACATAGGATCCTGGGAACATAAGATCTTAGGGACATAGGACCCTGGGAACATAAGATCCTTGGAATATAAGACCCCGGGAGCATAGTATTCTGGGAAAATAGGATCTTGGGAACTTAGGACCCTAGAAACTTCGGATCCTGGGAACAAATGTCCCCCATAAACTTGCACCCATTTGGCATTGTCAATGTCCATCCACTAAAGTGGATGTATTTGCCACCCACAGGCTCAGATTGTTGTTATAAGTGTCTAACAACATTTTGGAAAGGACCCTTCAGAGAAATGAAACATTTTTCTTTACTTTTCACTTGATCTGGTCTGTTTGTTATCGTCTGTAACTAAGTCTCGCTCAAAGAGAAGTCACTTTTAGCAGACATAAATTGACGGTGCCAAATGCCACAAGTGGTTATATTGAGGCCTGTTTTGCTGCTGCCAGCTACAGCACTCTTGTTTAGTACTAGACCAGTTTCAAAACTCGTTTTCTCCATTAGTCACTTAGACACAAATACATGGGAAATTAGGATCCAGGTTGAAAAAAGGTTTCCCTTTTACTGTATCCAAACCTGTCTTTAGATCTTTTATACTGGACATAGACCTCTGCACATACTGCCCACATTATCACACTAAACCCTGTTTGTTTCTGCACTATCAGGCTCAGGTCGCACCATGGAACTGAATTATTCAAAGGGTTTGGACCAGACGTGTTACTGAGTAAGAGCTATGTCAACCTGACACCTCAAATGTGATTTTAAAATGAATAATGAAAAGCGTTTTTTAGAAATTCAGTTGATTTTTCCAAAAAAATTACGCTCTGTTGCTGTTGCAGTTTCCCATGAGGATACTGTGCTTGCCATAATAGAGCTTGAAAACTTGTTGACAGGGTGTGTACAGCTTAGCATTTGTTGACTTCACAACACCAGGCACATATAATGCAAAGATCTTTGTCAGATCTCTATCAGAGTTTAAATCTACCCAGCTGATGCAAAACTGCAAGTGCAATAAGCAGAGGGAGCATGCACAGCTCCTCGGGTTATTCCCCCTCTATTTGTGCTGCTCCTGTCACATGCTTATCACACTTCTTGACCTTTATTTCTTTTGGCATCCTTTGCAGGACTCTTGGCAACGTTGCACCTCCACTCATTCAACAGAGGTGCTGCCTTACAGAAAACATTTCTGCGTCATTATTTTTGCAGATGATTTTAAAACAAATCAAGGCTATATATTATCAATTCTCCCATGAGTTATAGATATTCAGGATCTGATGTAGCAACGTGAAAACACCTGTCACAGTTGTTACAAGGACATGGATTATATGTCAACGGGCAGTGAAAGACATTTTGCTGAAATGTACTGTCACCGCAATTACATCCGATCCATCAACTTCAATTTAGAAATATGACTTCTGCCAGCTTTTATCGTGCTTGTACTTTTCATTGACCCTTTACCCTCAGTTCACAATACCTCACTCAGTAATTTCCCACCTCACCATCTATTTTAAAAAACACTCTAATGAGATGTGTCATCACTGAGGCGTTTGGCGTTAAAAGACTCGGTGCAGCAGTTCAGAAACAAAATGTACAATACAGAACAAAGCAATACCTGGCCATATTCTATTAAAATGGCTAATTCAGCATATTAACAGCCAAACTGCATCAGCAAATATTAAGCCTAATTATCCATAACAGGTGTCGATGATGGTGTATGACCACCTTCCACTGCCTTTTAAAATCCACCTTCTTTATGCATTAAATACTATTTTCAGTCTCAGCCCAAAATGTGCCTCTTCTTTTCAGACATGGCTTCTGTGTTTGTCAGCTGATTCAGATGCTGCTTTTATAGCCAAAGATGAGTCTTAAATAAAAAACTGTGTGGATAATCTGGTGGAGGATTTGGCTACAAAGCCATAGTACACAAATGGACATTTTCTTGTGTCACTGTAGATCCAAATTTCTTATTTTAAAGGTCTCAGCTACTGTATCTGCCCACATTTCAACCAGCATGAGACTGTGTAAAGATATGACTGTATAGACTGTGTATTTTAAAAGCATAATTATTATTAGACCTCTTTTTTGTGTTAATACAATGTTGTTTTCTAGACGCTAGATCATGTAGAGTTTACTATTGAATTGTTCGTGTTTTGTTTTTATATTGTCCCATAACCCATAATGTCTCTCTTTTCTTTCAGTGCGCAGGATAATTTTGATTCAGAGGATGAGCTGGAAAAGGACAAAGGTGCAGTATGAGTGTTGTTGTCCAGAATCACTATTGCCATTATGATTTGCTATCTTAGAAAAAGAAGATACAAATGATTAAACATTAATATAATGGAAAACTACATGATGGTTTTAGGGTTGCAACAGTATGAGATTTTCACAGTACCATAACGGTCTCAGAAATACACGGTTTCATGGTATCACGGTATTACAGAAATTATATTATTATCAGTCAGAATGACCCTTAAAGGAATGAAAAAGGAAGACTTAGTGTTCGTTGAACAAAGTTTTTATTACTATTATTGACTAACTAACTAACCATTTTGTTGATGGAAGTATGCGTAAAAAGTCTTTTATATCATGATATACCTTGAAACCAGTATATCACTGCAACGCCAGATGGTATTGACAGCCCAGGTGCCAGAAGAAAATGTTGGCATTGTACTTCTCTGCAAACCATGAATACCTTGCATTTGCACATTTCATGTGTATCAACGCTTTCAAAGTTATGCAGTGTGTGAGTTGATTTTGTTATTTGGAAGTGGAGGGGATGTTGGACGGCATGTCACCAAGGCAAGACACCTGCCAAGCCAAAGACCACTGTTTGAGACCAGCAAACAACAAGACAGGTTATGATTTAGGGAGTTATTGCTGTGTATCCAGCAGCTTTTTAGGCACCAAATGTAGGTGTTTTGTAGCGACCTGTTTTTCCAGTAGAGATAGCACTACAGATTTTGTTTACCAAGATATTGCTGCTTTTCTGCTGGGATAATGGCATGAAATTCTCTTGTTTTAACTAAGACATCGCTGCTTTTCCAGCAGGGATTGTGCCTTTAAAACTGGTATGCATTCATTTTCTGTAACCACTTGTCCTGTTGAGGGTTGCAGGGGGCTGGAGCCTATCCCAGCTGACACTGGGCGAGAGGCAGGGTACATCCTGGACAGGTCACCAGGCTATCACAGGGCTGACACATAGAGACAGACAACCATTCACACTCACATTCACACCTACGGACAATTCAGAGTCACCAGTTAACCTGCATGTCATTGGACTGTGGGAGGAAACTGGAGTACCTGGAGACAACCCAGGCTAGCACAAGGAGACACAGAAGGGCTCACCCACCCTGTGAGGCGACAGTGCTAACCACTGTACCCCTGTGCCACCCTAAAACTGGATATTTTAGACCAAAACATGATCTTTTCCTCACCATAACCATGTGATTTTTGTGTCAAACCTAACCACACGTGTTCCACAGTGATACTGAAATGTTAAGTTTTATCTGCTACATAATAACACACACATGTAACGTATCCATGGTTTGCAGAAACGTACAATGCCAACATTTTTTCTGGTGCTTGGGTTGGGCATTGCAGAGGTTGTATAGGTGATCAGTTTAGTTAAAGTGCTACTGTGCAAGTATTGCACTTCGATGAAGTTTGGCATAACTAAAGGAAAGGTAAAAATAGATGCATTACAGTGTGAGATGGCCTGACTTTAAGTCGGATGTGAGTCAGGTTTCACAGATGCAGAATCCTACATCCTACAGTATGTTTTCTCTACTGGAAGTGTCTTCATTAGACTTCCCCTGCCTCCTACTGTAAATGACCAGTATATAATGCAGCACAGATGACATGACGCAAATCTGTGGAGTGCCCCTTACACTGTAGATAAAAAGATGCAGCTGATAATAACAGTTGTGTTCTCTTAAACAAGATTATTGCTTTCTCTCTGTTCAGACTAATTAGGCTCCCACAGCATAATTATCTATTTTACATCAGCAGAAGAAGCAGTGACCTCCAGGTCAGGACTTGTCAGACCCACAGCTGTCTGCCCAGTCATCGTACATCCGGAGATTGACATAGAGGTAAGAAGAATGGGAGAGAAAAGAGTAGCTTTTAAAGAGATAAACTGTTACCCAACAGGATGGTTATAGTCTAAATGAACTGTCTTTGACCTGCAAAAGTCAAAATGCTCCATTAAATTTACTCACTCGCCAACAGAGGACACACATTTAGCAAATTACCTGTTGGATAATGTTTAAATGATCTTGCATGCAGTTGTTGACACATTCCCATTTAACAGGTAGGCAGGCTAAGTGCTTTATGCGAGTCTAATAAAACATAACAAACACTTCTGTTCAACTTTGAAAAGCTCATCATCACTGGCTTGGTTGTTTATATTGTTCACAGCTCATTGAAGCTTCAGCAACAACTTAGGTAATGTCTCGCTTGCCACCGCTGTAGCACGAGTACTGTATGACTGTAACCTTCGTGTCGGCTTCTTATTGTATTTATATCATGATGCATGCCGTCCATGTTTCTGCACCTTTAAATTTTGTCCACAGTTAGTTTGAATTCATGTCCTTTTCAGTTTTAAGTGATTTAGAACACTAATATTCATTCACACCATGTGTGATCGTGCCCATATGTTTGTATTATTTGTGATCATGACTGAATCCCTCTATTAATGTGCCTTTGTCAAGGTGTTTGTATTTAATTATGTGTATTGAAATGTTACTGAAACTCATTTCAGACCGCACACAGTGCTGCATAATCACACTGACCCTGGTGCTATTTTAAAGAAAAAGCTCGACACTTTGGGGAACATACCTTTTCACTTTAATGCTGAGAGTTGAATGCACCATCATGTTTCTACAGTAGCCCAGAGCAGACAAAACAAACACTGGCTCTACATAGGGCCATTTGCGTTTTCGTGTCGGCCAATATAGTTTGCAGCCACAGCAAAGGTGTTGGAAAAATGCTGATTTTTGTTTAATATGAAACTGCTTTATCCAGTGTTTTTACTGGTTTAAATCCTTGGGTCTATTTGTTTTGGAGAGGAAGAGACCTCTGTGAAAAATTCGGCTCCTGGTAAAAACCTCCTGAACATCTGGATCAGAAAATAGGTGAGAAAACATAGCAGGTGCTTGGCGAGTGGTCTGTCTGAGCCATGCCAAACTGCAATGGAAAAATTTGTAACATGACACTGCTCTTTTGGTGTTTTTACTGGTTTGGATCACCAGGTCCATTTGCTCTGGAGAGGAGGAGACCTCTGCTGATAATTCAGCTCATGGTAAAATCTTCCTGAACAATGAACACTGAAGGAATCAAACTGGGAGAAGTTTCAGCTGGTTGCAAAAGATTAAAAAATACAACACCTCTACAGTTCAGTTATTATAACATCATATCAAATTAATATCATCTGTACAAAAAACAAAATTTTTTAGACTTCTATGTGGGGGGGGGGGAGGGGGGGTTATGTGCCAGACTATTTCCTTGCTTACTTTCTGGTGTCTCTTTCAGTGTTTTATTCTAAGCTAAGCTAACCACCTCCTGGCTGCAGCACCATATTTACGTATTTAAAGCCCCTTTCCCACTGCACAGAAAACCCACGAACAGCTGCTAACATCTAGCTTCTTAATGTAATGGAAAAGGTTAAAATTAGCATTCACATCTGGGTTAAATGGCTCTGCAGTAGACACGGGTATTTACCGGCTCTGGCTCTGATCTGTATTGATGGAAACACAACACCTGGGTGAACACACTAATTTTAGCTCCTTTACCAGTGACATGCAATGACGTGCCACCACAGAATACCATCCGTCTCTGCCCAAGCAGTGATCAAACATCGTTCCAAATTAGTCTGACCGAGTTTGAAAGAGAGACTGAATAAGTTAGAGACGCGGGCTTGTGCTACTGTTTACTGACCTGTTCTGTGGCCTGTTCTGTGGCCTGTCCGTGATGTCAAACGTGACACACACACACACAAAAAAAACACTCAGAAAGGCATACTCATCTGCTGCCTATTTCAGTGGGTTTTCCTGTGTTTAAAATACTGGTATACTATCAATCTTCTCATCTAACTCTTAGCAAGAAGGCAAATAGGTGTGTTTCCCAAAATGTCGAACTATTCCTTTAAATGACAAGTCGCCACATGTGAAATTAGTTTCACAGCATTCCTCAATATGGTGGAAGTGAGCTGCTTAAAACTAGGATTACCTGGGGGCTTACATTAGCATTTTGGCAAAACAAAAGTTGATTTTGGAACGGCTTCATACATAAAACATATCAGACTGGAGGAAATTTGTTTTTCAGAAGAAAAGGAGGTTACAGACAGTTGGCATAACACTGATTTAAGTACCTCAGTCAGCCCAGAGTCAGTCAGAAAAAGAATTACATTCCACCTCCTAATACCATAACGTGATCTTTTATTAATGTCTCACTGATACTACACATATGTATCTGTCAGGCATGTACTCATCCAGCTCATCTTACGGTTTGTTTTACACCAGTATTCATGCATGCCTTTCATCTTTGGTAGAGCATTAAAATTAAAGATTAACCAGTCCACTACTGTTCGAACACCAGCTCCTTCCAATTAGTAAATGTTTACCCAACTTAATGCATCATCCAGTATATTTTAAAGGATTACCTCACCCCCCAATTGACTACTTGTATATCAGTTACTCACCCTGTGTTACATTGAATTCGATAAGAAAACTTTGTTTTTCTTGCATGACTCCATGGACAAAGAATCCAAAAGAGGAGAAATTCTTGATGAATTGAAGTCATAGGGGTCCACATTTAACAACAGCAAAATTCTATTCAATTTTCAATTTTATTTATAAAGCCCAATATCACAAATCACAATTTGCCTCACAGGGCTTTACAGCATACAACATCCCTCTGTCCTTATGACCCTCGCAGCGGATAAGGAAAAACTCTCCAAAAAAACCCTTTAACGGGGAAAAAAAACGGTAGAAACCTCAGGAAGAGCAACTGAGGAGGGATCCCTCTTCCAGGATGGACAAACGTGCAATAGATGTCGTACAGAACAGATCAGCATAATAAATTAACAGTAATCCGTATGACACAATGAGACAGAGAGAGAGAGAGAGAGAGAGAGAGAGAGAGAGAGTGAGAGAGAGAGAGAGAGAGAGAGAGAGATGCAGGTAATGACAGTAGCTTACAACAACATTATTGAAAGTAATAATATTATAGTTATAGTTCTGGCTACTGTGGTACAATATGTTGAAAGTATGTATTAATATCTGGCAGTATACATGTGTGACAATAGTCATATGTGTATAATAACAGTAGAAGTATGACTAATGACTAATGATGGCAGCAGCAGCAGGAGGCATCTGGCAGGACCACGGCAGCAGCACAACCACACACGTCACGCTGTCCAGGCACCGCTGCGATATGAGTTAATCTGAGAGACAGTGGAGCACGAAGGCTCCGGAGAAGAAGCCGAGTTAGTGACATCCAGAATGGCCGAGTTAGCAAGATGCAGTAACAGAATACGAGAGAGAGAGAGAGAAGGAGAGAGAAGGAGAGAAGGTGCCCGGTGTATTATAGGGGGGTCCTCCGGCAGACTAGGCCTAAGTCAGCCTAACTAGGGCCGACCATTTAGAGCTTTATAAGTTAACAGTAGGATTTTAAATTCAATTCTGGATTTTACAGGGAGCCAGTGCAGCGAAGCTAAAACAGGAGAAATATGATCTCGTTTCTTAGTTCCTGTTAGTACACGTGCTGCTGCATTCTGAATTAGCTGGAGAGTTTTTAAGGACTTACTAGAGCTACCTGATAATAGAGAGTTACAGTAATCCAGTCTTGAGGTAACAAAAGCGTGGACCAATTTTTCTGCATCTTTTCGGGTCAGGATAGGCCTAATTTTCGCAATATTACGCAGATGAAAAAATGCAGTCCGTGAGGTTTGTTTTAAATGAGAATTAAAAGACAAATCTTGATCAAATATTACTCCGAGGTTTCTTACGGTAGTGCTAGAGGCCAGAGCAATGCCATCTAGAGAAACTATGTCATCAGATAAAGAGTCTCTGAGATGTTTGGGGCCAAGAACAATAACTTCAGTTTTGTCTGAATTTAACATCAGGAAATTGGTGCTCATCCAAGTTTTTATGTCTTTAAGGCAGTTATGGAGTTTAGTTAATTGATTACTTTCTTCTGGCTTCATTGATAAATACAACAGAGTATCATCCGCATAACAATGGAAATTTATAGAGTGATTTCTAATGATGTTACCTAAAGGAAGCATATATAGAGTAAATAGGATTGGTCCGAGCACAGAACCTTGCGGAACTCCAAAACAAACTTTGGTACGTAAGGATGATTCATTATGAACGTCAACAAACTGAAAACGATCAGATAAATAAGATTTAAACCAGCTCAGTGCAGAACCTTTTAGGCCAATTAAGTGATCCAGTCTCTGCAGTAGAATTTGATGGTCAATTGTGTCAAACGCCGCACTAAGATCTAATAAAACAAGTACAGAGATGAGTCCTTTGTCTGAAGCAATCAGAAGGTCATTTGTAATTTTAACTAGTGCTGTCTCAGTGCTATGATGCACTCTAAATCCTGACTGAAATTCCTCAAATAAATTATTATCATGGAGAAAATCACACAGCTGGTCTGCAACTACTTTCTCAAGGATCTTTGACATAAAGGGAAGATTAGATATTGGTCTATAGTTGGCTAACACCTCTGGATCCAGGGTGGGCTTTTTTAGTAGAGGTTTAATTACAGCTGTCTTTTAAGGTAGCAGCTGTCTTTTAGCCTAGTTGGGATGGGGTCTAAGAGACACGTTGATGATTTAGATGAAGAAATCACTGCGGTCAATTCTTGAAGAGAAATTGGGGAGAAGCAATCTAAATATATATTAGGTTTTACAGCTGTGTTTGAGGTTAGATAGGTACTATCTGAGGACAGGAGGTCATGAATTTTGCCTCTAATAGTTAGAATTTTGTCATTAAAAAAGCTCATAAAATCATTACTGCTAAGGGCTAAAGGAATACAAGGCTCAATAGAGCTTTGACTCTCAGTCAGTCTGGCTACAGTGCTGAAAAGAAACCTGGGGTTGTTCTTATTGTCTTCTATTAATGCTGAGTAATAGTTTGCTCTGGCATTGCGGAGGCCCCTCTTATGAGTTTTGAGACTGTCTGTCCAGATTAAACGAGATTCTTCCAGTTTGGTTAATCGCCAATTCCTTTCAAATTTTCGCGATATTTGTTTTAACTTACAGGTTTGAGAGTTATACCAAGGAGCGAACTTTCTTTGCTTTTTTAACTTCATTTTAAGAGGAGCTACAGAGTCAAGTGTTGTTCGCAGCGAGCCTACGGCGCTATCGACAAAATGATCAAAGTCGGTACAGGAAACCTCTGTTACTGAGGGACTTGGTATTGAATTTAACGACGAAGTAATCTTTTCCTTAAATTTTGCGACAGCACTATCTGATAAACATCTAGTATAGTAACTGTTGCTGAGTGGCGTGTAATCGAGTAAAAAGAAATCAAAAGTAATCAGATAATGATCCGATAGCGAGGGATTCTGTGGAAAGACTTTTAGGTTATCAATTTCAATTCCATACGTCAGAACTAGATCGAGGGTATGGTTAAAACAATGAGTGGGTTCATGTACACCCTGACTGAAGCCAATGGAATCTAATAATGAGATAAACGCGGTAGTCAGGGAGTCATTATCAACGTCGACATGAATGTTAAAATCGCCTACAATAATAACTTTATCTGATTTAAGAACTAAACTGGATAAAAACTCTGAGAATTCAGATACAAATTCAGAATACAGGCCAGGAGCACGGTACACTATAACAAATAAAAGTGGCTGCGAGGTTTTCCAGGTCGGATGTAAAAGACTAAGAACGAGGCTTTCAAATGAATTATAATCTAGTTTAGGTTTAGGGCTGATTAACAGACTAGAGTTAAAAATGGCTGCAACTCCCCCTCCTCGGCCGCTGCCTCGAGGAATGTGGATATTATTATGACTGGGAGGAGTGGACTCATTAAGACTAACATATTCATCTTGACACAGCCAGGTTTCAGTGAGACTGAGTAAATCAATATGATTATCTGATATTAATTTGTTTACTAACACTGCTTTAGACGATAGAGACCTGATATTTAACAGTCCGCATTTAATTCTCCTGTTTTGTCTTTCTATAACAAAACATCAGTTAACAAACTCTCACAAAAGTCTCATTTATCCAGTCATATGTCCAGTATTTCCCAAAGAGACGGCCCAATCCGACTGAACAGATAGTACAACTTAGTCTCTCATCAAAAGCCAGACTCCACTTGGTGATAATGTGAGCTGCTGGTTTACCACTGCCTCAATCGGAAGTTTGTTTGTGTTATTGTGTAACTTTGGTGTTTTAAAGGGTTAGTTCAGATTAACCAAAGTCACACAGTAAAGCGGGATTTATACTTATGCGTCGGAACAATGCCGTAGCTACGGCGTAGGCTCTGAGTCAACATACAGCCTACACCATACCCTATGCTGTAGCCTGACGTGCACCTCCCCAGAAATGTAACCAAATGTTGCAACAACGCTGCCCTCCTTTCTATTTTTGTAAGCTGAAACAGTTCCCCTCAGTGGAAACAAAGTTTTTATTTTCTTTTATTTCACAAATAAGAAACAATAAATTGTGGAGACAATAAAGCCTCCACCAAATAGCATTTTAATTCTTGTGTGTGATTCTCCACCAGTCGCTAGGCTAATCTATACAATGTAAAATGTCATAGGCTTGTGCTAATAACATTAGCATGTTGTATTTGAGGGGAAAATGTGTCCAGATAAAGACAAGTGTTTGTCTGTGAATGCTGCGAGTTATAGTGAAGCTGATCTGTGTACTTGTGTTTAAAATCATTGCTATTAAGCCATGTTTAATATGTGTTTTGAATAAAGTAAATTTCATAGCACTTCACAGAAACCCCACCACCGACTAGTGTTTTGGAGGTGCAACTGCAGAGTGACACAGACACACCACCGCACATGTATAAACGCTCACAGCGGCGTAGGCCACATGCGTAGGCTACGGTGTAGGGTCTGCATTGAGCTGACGCACAAGCATAAATCCACCTTAACACAATTAATTTAACTGATAGAGGCAGCGGTAGACCAGCAGCTCCTCCATTCAGCGAGGTAAAATTACTGTATTTGTCAATGGAGTCTGGCTTTAAAGAGAACATACAGTAGATAAGTTTCACTTTCTCTTCAGCTTCCTAATGGACGAGGCTGTCTGTTGGGAACACTGAGTGTACGACTGGATAAGTGAGACTTGGATTACACTACTGTACAAGTTGTGTGAGAGTCTGTAAACAGATGGTTTGATTAAATTTTGCTGTTGTTGAACGCAGTTGTCTATGACTTCAGTTCATCAAGAATTTTCTCAGGTTTTGGATTTTTCATTCACCGAAGGTATGTGAGAAAAACAGAATTCAACCCAACACGAGATGAGTAATTGATATATGAATTATCATTTGGTGGGTGAAGTATTTCTTTAAGAATCTATTTCAGCGGATAAACCTTCAGACTTAATCATTCCTGACAAGTTAATTCTCCAAGTTTTGTGCAATAATTCTCAAGTTAAATTGTTGTCAGTGTAATTGCCAGAGTCCGCTGTTTTAATGGGGCACCTGCTGAGCATTCATCTGTGCGCTAACGTTTGGGTTCCCTTTAGCTTTTCACTCATTCTGTGGTGCTATAAAATCATTTCTTAATAGATTTTTCTCTGAGGTATACACAAGTTCTCTCTTGAGACCAGCGTTATCAGTATTTGGTGTGGATTTATGAAGCATAGAATTCCAATTACAAAAGTTGCAGTGTAAAAAAAATTACACGTATGTTTTACTCAGTATTGTTATAATTCTGTAACTCTAACCCTGGACTGAGAATAACATGTTTAGTCTTAACATATCCATCTGTACACTCTCTCTATCTCAGCCCTTCTGTTCTTTGTGTTTTATGTGCCTTGCTGTTGCACCTCTTCTCTGTGCTGTTTTTGTTGTCTGTCTGTTGGTTTTATATTGTTGTGATTTCAACTTGATGTGACCTTGGA
This sequence comes from Epinephelus lanceolatus, assembly GCF_041903045.1. Classification (NCBI taxonomy): domain Eukaryota; kingdom Metazoa; phylum Chordata; class Actinopteri; order Perciformes; family Serranidae; genus Epinephelus; species Epinephelus lanceolatus. The sequence goes on along the minus strand of NC_135741.1, from coordinate 11,911,402 downwards.
TGTTTGTTACAGCAGCCTCACAGCAGACAAAGCTCTATACTGTTAGATATTTTCCTTGTTTTAATAAAATCAAGTGAAAATGAAAATATGGTAATAAATTCCAGTTCCTGTTGTTCAAAGGAAAAAATCTAGCTCTTAGTTAAATATGTGAAAATAAGTACAGTGGGTAAACATTAGGATAACATAATGATAAATGCATTGAGCTCATTTCCTTATCCCTTGGATGCTCATGTGCTGTATGGACTCCAGTTAAAGTACCCATGGACTATCTCTTCACACCATGGGCTTTAGTTTCGCAGACCGGGTGAGGCGGGGGCGCAGCGCACCTGCGCTTCGCCAGCTGGGTGTGGCCAGGCGGATTTTGCAAGTTTGGTACACTGTGTGCCTGGCGCAGCTACTCTTCTTTCAAACCTCCGTCTCTCCTACCTGCGCAAGTCAGAAAGAGGGAGGAGAGAAGGCGTGGAGTGGGTTTTACACACATCACACCAATCAAATGAGCCCCTCTCCTCGCCCTTAAATGCACCGCGCGAAGGCGTAATGAGAGTTTACTCAATTCGCCATGGCAGAAGAGAGCAGCAGCATCAGACGGCCAAACTTCTCCCAGGAGGAAACTGATGTTTTGGTCCGGGAGGTCCAAGCTCGCGGTGTCCGAATATACGGAACTGTGAGCAGACCTCCACGGGCTGATGATGCAAAGGTAGCCTGGGAGGAGGTCACCACAATCGTAAATCAATGTTGCGTTTCTCTCGTGCATGCGCGCGCTCTCTTTCTCTCTCGCAGTCTCACTCTGTTTCTTTTCTTTTGACTTTTCTAAGATGACAGATGCTGAATATATACTCCCTGTCTGATGCTGTGGCTGTTTGTGTTTGGCTGAGAGGGATGTGAACTCATTAGTTTGCAGGCTGTGTTAATCAAATCAGGTTGGGTTTCCATTACGCGTGCCAAACGTGCCAAACGGTGCCAATCCCCTTTGATCTGACATCACATGTGAAGGGACAGTCGTTATAGAGATACATTTATGTGCTGATTGCAGATAGTTGCATTGAATAGTGGTTTTTTGGGGTATTTATTGCATCGTTAATGTGCCTGACATTCTGGAAACCTGCCTGTGAGGTTTTGGTGACGTGTGCGCACTGTCTGCCGGTCAGCCAAACTTCGGCTTACACCGGCTGCGCTCCCCCTGCACTGACAGTAGACCTGGTTTCAGCTGGCGAGCTTTTAGCGCACCTTCGGCGAAGCCTTTTGGCACGAAACTGTCACTGCGCCAAGCTGGATCTGTCGACACCTCCCCCTGCTGCGCCGCCACACCCATCTCAGTGCACCTCGGTCTGCCAAACTACCAAACTGAGCACAACTCGGGTTGTGCTGCTCGAAACTAGCTCTGTGTGGGGTTCGCCACCTTGCGCCACGCTGCGCCGGGAAACTAGAGCCCCATGTTTGACAAGGGAAGTTAAAGGAACAGTGTGTAAGATCTAGGGGATTTTAGTGGCATCTAGTGGTGAGAATTGCACATTGCAACCAGCTGAAACTTCTCCACGTTCTTTCAGTGTTCATTGTTCAGGAGGTCTTTAAAGAGAGCCAAATTATCTGCAGAGGTCTCTTCCTCTCCAAAATAAACAGACCTGGGGATTTAAACCTGTAAAAACTCTGAAAAATTAGCATCACGTTACAAATCAGTGTTTCTTTGATGGTGTTTGCCATGTTGGAGATGGGCTGCTAGCCTAGTGACTGCTAATGTGCGCTTACTTTTTTTCTCTGATAACTTAAGATCCAGACATTAGGGAGGTTTTTATCGGTAGACAAATTATCCGCAAAAGTTTCTTCCTCTCCAAAACAGACACACCCGGTAATTTAAACCGGTAAAAACACTCAATAAAGCATAAGTGAGAATCTTCACCGACACATGAAAACAGGTATGGCCCTATCTAATGGCAGTAGCTCAGTCCATAGGGACTTGGGTGGGGAACCGAAGGGTCTGCGGCTCAAGTCCCTGTCTGGGCCAAATGTGGACTGGTAGCTGGAGAGGTGCCAGTGCACCTCCTGGGCACTGCCAAGCTGCCCTTGTGCAAGCTACTGGACCCCCAACTGTTCTGGGCGCTTGCCCAAAGGCATCCCCCTCGCTCTGACACCCATTTAATGCAAGTATAGGTCATGTTTGTTCTTCTGTGTGTATTTCAGACCTGTGTGTATGACAACAGAGTGAAAAAACTGAATTCCCCCTCAGGGATTAATAAAATATATCAGATGAAAAAAAAATCTAGAGCCAGTGTTTGGTTTGTCCGCTCTGGGCCACTGTAGAAAATGTAGATACAAACGGCTCGCTCTAAGGTAACAAAAACACAATGATTCTGATTTTCACACAGAAGATAACATACTTATTATATTATATTTAATTTCTGCCCATATATCCCTCTAAATCTTACACACTGGACCTTTATAACTTTCAAATGTACATATTTGCCAATCATTTAAAAAAGAAATTGATGCCAGTCAGTCCCACCATACTGTGTCTGTGGGGTTTTTTTCTTTTGAATTGCCTCACAATTACATTGTCAGCATGGGATCCATTTCACAGAAAAGCATTAGTATGCAGTAAAATGCTTTTCCTCTCTCTGAGTGCAATGTTAATGTGGAATACAAATCCTTCTCCTTTGTCTCTATACTCTCCTAGCTGTCACTGTTGTCTCGCTGTTTTACTTTAACAGATTGCAGTTCACCCATCTGGTCCCTGTGTCTCACCCAACCAAGAGCTTCCATCTGTTGATGGCGCACTGTCCGCTCACACAATATCCCCAGGTGAACAATTCCCATGTATGTCTTCCGAAACCACGCTTCAAACTAATTCGTCCTTTGTACTCTGTGCCAGCGAGTCGGTCCAGCCAAATAAGTCACAGCCTTTACCCAGACTCCACTGTGAATTAGGAAACCAAACGTCAGAGCAGCCCATAGACAGTAGTCCCTGTGCACTGCTGCCTGCCTCAACTCCTTCTCTACAGCAAGAGTCAAGCCCGAGATCAGACAGCTCCCAGGCTGGCGGAGAGGAAATCCCATCCTCAGAGGCCTCGTGCATGCATCTTCCTACCACAGAGATGAGTCTGTGGCCAACAACGGGAGAGGAGGGATCGACCGACAGCCCCCCCAGTCGTCCTCGTCTTGAACTGCCCGCTGAGTGCGTCTCTGCTCCCAGTGTGACTCAGGGCTTTGAGCAAGAGGTTGCAGTGGGATTGAGTGAACTCGTTGCAGGATTATCAGAAGGTTCCACCAGGTCTGCAGCAAATCACCAAGGCGGTACGCCTGCACTCTTGTCTCCTGTGGCAGAGAGTGAGGCATCTCTGGGAGCAGAAGGTGAAGCTCCACCGTCACCTGAACTCACAGAGAGCCAAAACATAGCTCTTCAGCCTGCCTCAGCCCGGGAAGAGAAGGAAGATCCCCCCCAGATTTCCCCAGACACATTATTAGAGAATCTACCAAACACATTGTCCGAGCTGCAGCCCGAGTATGACGTAAACAGGATTCTGATGCCACCTGTCATCTTTCTGAGTGGAGTCGTCTCCCTCTCGATAGCGATGCAGGACCCCAGTGCCCTCTTCCTCATCGGACTACTATTGGTCTTGCACCGTTTGTGATTATGCCACAAAAGCTTATTCTGATCTGTTCTCAAGTGAAGTGCCTTTTCATGATTCCAAAATAAGCCAACAAGTTAAAAAAAAAAAAAAAACACGGATCTCCTGTTGAAGTTGTGTATCACTGTGTGAGTTTAGATGAGTAGATATTTTCATTAAAAGAAAGGGTACAATTTACAAGTGTTTCAATGCAAAGTCCAATGCAAGGAGAAAGTAATTACACAAATATTAAACATATTTTCATGCATTTTGTCAAACAAGTGTTCGATATTAGAATAGTAGTTAACTATTACCCTATTTCTACATCAGCATTGTGATCACTCTAAAGCACAGCGTATCGTTAGAGATGTTTTGTAAGTGGTCTGATATTACTTTTTTCTTGTCATGTGGAGATAGTGTACGTGGTGTTATATTCTGATTTAACAATCAGTCCTATAATGCGCTTGTTTTTTGTTTTTCTTTTGTTGTTGTTGTTGTGAGCGTAGCTAAGGTTGTTGTCTGACCCCACTGCCATGACTGAACTTTTGTGAATTCCATGTGTTGGTATGTCTTTAATGAAGGACAGAAAACATGACCACAGTGGGACACTAAGGAGACTTGTTATACAAATGGTATTTTGTTTACAAAATGCAAAAGCAACACGTGGTTATGTGAAGTATTTTTGCCTTAATGCCCACAGTAAAAATCAGTTTGAAATAGATGCTGCTTAAAGTGTGATGTGTGCAGTGGCGCCCACAGAAATTTTTCACAGAGGAGGCCAGATGGGGACATGGAAAATCTTGGGGTGGCACATTGAAACTAAAAGCCATAACTGAATTTCAGGAATTCCTTTTTGCTTAGCCCAGTCGAAAACTATGTCAGTATGGAGAGGTAGGAATCACATAATGATATACTTTGGTTTCTTATTTTATAGTTAATATTAGTAATTATTTGATGTACATAGACTAAAGCAGGATTTATACTTGTGCATCAGCTCTATGCAGACCCTATGCCGTAGTCTACACATGTGGCCTACGCTGTTGTGAGCATTTGCACTTGTGCGGTGGTGTGTCTGAGTCACTCTGCAGTTACACCTCCAAAACACTAGTTGGCGGAGAGGTTTCTGTGAAGTGCTATAAAGTTTAGTTGATTCAAAACACACATTAAACACACATTAAACATGGCTTAATAGAGACAATTTCAATCACAAGTACACAGATCAGCTTCACTATAACTCGCAGCATTCACAGACAAAGCATTTGTCTTTATCTGGACACATTTCCGGCTAGCAGACTTTTCTTCTACTCATATGAAGCCAGGAACAACAGCAACATTTACACAGGTCATGTTACAAAATTTGGTTCCATTACAGCTCACCGACAAAACAACTGTTTTATATTGAAACGCGTTTTCCGAACAAATATAACATGCTAACGTTATTAGCACAAGCCTATGGCATTTTACATTCTATAAATTAACCTAGCAAATAGCAGAGATTTCCTCTGCTCATATGAAGCCAGGATAAATCACACACAAGACTTGTTGTTTTGTGGAGGCTTTATTGTCTTCACATGGTTTTCAGCTTACAAAAATAGACAGGTCTGCTTTGCCGCGACTTGTAGTTTTATCTCTGGGGAGGTGCACATCAGGCTATGGTGTAGGGAACAGAGTAGGCTCTACGTCGACACAGAGCCTACGCCGTAGGTACGGCGTTGATTTTAACACAGAAGTATAATTTCTAAATAATACCGGCACAGTTAACATTTTGAGTTCCACAAAAATCCTGTTTAAATGCGTTAAGTAGAAAGCAGTTTTGAACACGGTGGTAGGGGTATGAAGTGGTTGCCACCCGTGTGAATGCACACAGATTTTGTTCTGCCACTCAGAGTTCACTGTGTTGAACTTATTGTGGTTGCTGCATGGATTCGGCAGATTTAATAGCGGGCATCCCGGAAGTAGAAAGACCTTGTTATTAAGGAGCTGATAATGTTAGTGTCTGAATACCCGGAGTTGCAGTGGTAGCAACTTAAAAGGACAACCAGAGGAAGAACTGGGCCTGGGATAACATTTCCAACAAACTACAAATGACTGATAAATTGTCCAAATATGTAGAAACGTAGTAATTTCAGTGATTTCCATTGTCTTGCTACAGTATTTTGGACTATAGTGGCAGTGGCCGCTTTTGAAAACACTTTGCTTTTGGGGGAACACTCGTGCAGGTAGGCAGTTGTCAGGGCGTTTAGTGCGGGGCAGTGTTAAAGCAGCTTTAGGCGATTTGTTTTTCTTTATATCAGCTGGTTGTCCTTTTTCTTAAGAAGACAAATACACAACCTTAATCTTAAGGAGTACATAGATTGTAAGGGACAAAACATTTATTGGGAACAAGCCATTTCAAATTTAGGACTGCGCCACAACCTCTTAAAAACACTAATGTTGGCTCCCAATTATTTTCACAGCCATGGCCCCCCTGGCCCCCCCGCTTAAGTGGCGCCACTGGAGATGTGAAAGTTATATTTATCATTAGAGAACACCAGCCTCTTCACTATTGCACATTTCATTTGATATGTCTTCCTGTTGATTCTTGCTAGTAAACCCATATTGTTGTTGTTGCACAACACAAACATTTTATAGCACTACTGTGGCAACCTCACAGACAGGCTGAGGCACTGAATGACATGTTTGAAGTGATGAAAGTTTTTGCAGTGTATTGCCATTAAACGTGGTCCTATATCCTGTACCGCTGTGCGCCTTTGTTTATTTCTTTGTCTTTTCATCCGCTCTGCAAAATTAATGTGTGCATGACAGTTCCATGCACAGTAATGACACTGCAGTGCAGAGAGACTGACGCGCCACAAAAATAACATCAGAGCCTTTAGCGCCTCTGTCTTGCACATCCAGCCTTGCTTGAAGTGGAAATACACAGCCGGCAACATGAGCTGCAGATAGAAGCCAAAGGTCATGCATTGCACTGAAGTCATAGTGTCGTGCTATAGAGCATACTGGGTATTGTACTGTAAGACGAGATCAGTGTTTTAAAGCTGACAGTCCTCAGGAAACCTCCTCAGATTCTGCAAGATGAGATGTCACAGACTATTTCTGATCATAGGCTGATATCTTAAAGACATCATCTTTATTTTATGACCATGGGAGCCTATAAGAGTTATATAAACTACTTTAGTGTTTTCCTGCTGAATTAATCTACTGATTTAGTTTATTAACTTCAAACCCACAACCGTCCTTGGGTGTCAGGTATCCTTTGGATTATGTGAGATTATGTATTTGGCCTTAAAACAAAATTATTAATCACACACACACTTGCATTTCACAGACTTAAGCAGGGAGAAGGGTCGGAGTGATTAATTTGTGTGATGGTTATATAGCTCTAGAGTGGAATGTATTAAAAATTTAAGCAGACTTAGAACTGACCCAAGGAGGATAATCAGTGTGAATTCTACAACAGGCATTCACTTTGAAATAATTAATGTCCTGTTAAGCAACACGCATTGAATGCCGTGTTAAGTAGTGATTTCAAAAGAGGTTCTGTTAGTGTTGCGACATTTTTACCAAACAGAGGTTTAGGAGGTGAAATTTAGTTTTTTTCCAATGAAGCTATTTCATCACAAGAAACAGTTAAAACAGTGAAGAGTACGTGCTTTTACTTAAAGGGACAGTTCACCCCCAAATTAAAAATACATATTTTTCCTCTTACCTGTAGTGCTATTTATCAGTCTGGATTGTTTTGGTGTGAGTTGCTGACGGTTGGAGATATCAGTGGTAGTGATGTCTGCCTCCCTCCCAATATAATGGAACTAACTTGTGGTGCTTAAAGCACAAAAAAATACAGTTAAAAAAACTCTCTCTCTCCAGAAATCATGACCTGGTTACTCAATAGACCTTGTTGTGAGCAGTTTCATGTCAAAACTATTTTCTCTCTACCAAATCACAACCGCCAACTGTATCACCATGCACCTCGAAGGACAGAGGATCTATACAGTCAGCACAGTTTCAAGGTGGACATCCAATGTTAGTGTCACCAATTAAGTATCTGATGAAAGTCTTCCCCTTTGTTCCTAAGTTATGATGTTGAGTAAGTGGTAGAAAAGTGTTTTTGCAAAACAGTATGATGTCACAGTGAAGTTGACTTTTGACCCTTCGGATGTATAATGTCATCACTTTGTCATTTTATTTCATTAAAATGTGAAATTCTGTCATAATTCACGGATACATTTTTGAGTTATGGCCAAAAATATGTTATGTTATGTCACAGTGAGCTTGATCTTTGACCTTCAACCACCAAATTCAAAGTAGTTCATTCATGAGCCCAAGTGGACGTTTGTGCCATATTGAATGAAATTCCCTCAAGGTGTTCTTAAGATACTGCATTCTCAAAAATGAGATGGCACAAGATCACAGTGACCTTGACCTTTGAATTTCGATCACCAAATTCTAAGTAGTTCATTATCGAGTGTGAGTGGACATTTGTGCCAAATTTTAGGAAATTCCCTGAAGGCGTTCTTGAGATATCGCATTCATGGGAATGAGACGGATGCAAGGTCACATTGAATTTGACCTTTGACCACCAAAATCTAATCAGGCATTTTTTACTCAAAGTGGAGGTTTCAAAGTATTCTTGAGATATTGCGTTCACGAGAATGAGACAGACGTGGTCACAGTGAACTTGACCTTTGGCTCTTGACCACCAAAATTTGTTTGTTTAGTCCAGGTGAACATTGGTGCCAAATTTGAAGAAATTCCTTCAAGGTGCTCGTGAGATATCGCATTTTGAGAATGGGACAAACGGACAACCCAAAAACGTTATGCCTCTGCCCGTGGCTATCACCAGCGCTGAGCCTTAAAAAACAATGACACAATAACCAAAACCCTGTTGGGGGTATTAAAAGGAAGGTTTTGCCTTAACAGTCACAAAATGGGTTGAATCAGCTTTCACTTGTGGTAGGAACAGGATTTCACCTCTTTATCATCAGTCACCACGACCCAGGGAGCGTGCTGGCAGTCGAGGGAAAATCTGGCCTCTAACATCAAAACAATCAGTCAACCCTCTAAGCCACATTCAGGACCTCAACGCATACAAATAAGAAACAAAGAAAAAACAGCTTGAATAAATACTTCCAAATAACTCACCACAGGGATCAGGGCCAGTGTCTCTGCAGCCTGGAGGTTTGCACAGCGTATATATAGAAAGGAGCAAAAATGAGCTACACCTGGTGCTGACTGGGACCTGATCAGGCTCAGTTAAGGTGGACTGATGTTTAAAGGTGAGCCAGCCAACCCTGCTACACCAAGTATGAATATAGTATATACATACATAATATACTACAAGTTTTCTACAGCCACAATAGTGTCTCTGTTAGGTAGTGCTTAGGCACAGAGGTGCTTTGAGACAAACATCAGCATGCTAACATGCTCACATTGAAAATGCTAACATGTTTAGCAGGTATAATGTTGACCATGGTCACCATCTTAGCTTAGTTGGTTAGTGTGGTCGCACTTGCACCAAGACGGTGAGAGTTTAGGCTGATGGGAATGTCATGTCATCTTACCTCATGATGGCGCAAGATGAAAAGTTGATGATCAACAAAAACCGTTCATCCTGAGGGGGACATGAATATAAATAAAAAATTCACTCAAACTCAAAATGTTAACTTCTGGGGAACTAACATAATCTTTAGGCAGTGTCTTCTGGGGACTGTGAATGTTCTGTACAAAATTTAATTTGGTGTTTCAATTTTAAATGGTGGATGAACATTGTCATCCTTATAGCAACAGCCCCAGCACCACCGGCTAAAACAGCACACATTATATTTAAATGAGATAGGATGAAATAAAAGTAAAAAATAAAAATACAATAAAATAAAATAAAGGAAGGTGCGAGGTAGAAATGATCAACATGCAAGGTACCGGTTACAGCAGTAAAATTTACAAGAAATAAATTAACTATAAAGAGGGATACATCTTTGATACAAATTGCAAACATGAAAATATCAAGCATAAGATAAGATAAGATAAGATAAGCCTTTATTGATCACAAGAGGGGAAATTCAGGTGTTGTAGCTGCATAAAGACAAAATTTTAGTAAAGATAAATGGATACGTTTAAAAAAGAAAGAAAAAAGACATAGTATGAGAATAGAAATAAAAATATGACCTTTACAAGAGCAATTATAGTCAAAGTTATGAGGTAAAGTGACATGGTGTGGTTCATAGCAACGAGTCAGCAGTCTAGTATTATGTGAACAGTGTACACCAGAATAATCCACAATATAGAAATATAGCAACATAATAGAAATATAGTACAGTAAATAATGTGGTAAGACAGCATAACATATTAACACAATATAGTATGATATTGCAGAGCAGGGATACTCACCTATCTTTGCCCAGGGGCCACTTTTGCAGAATTACAGGACGCCAGGGGCCAGTTAATAAACAAACATTAAACATATTCATCAATAATGAATGAACTGCCTGTTTTCAACCTTTCGACATTTGCTGTCATCACTCATCTTTGAAAAGATGCAAATCCAGTCGAAGCAGCACAGCACAGGTCAGGTGTACACAGAATTTGAGGATATTCGGGGCACAACATGGACCTGTGTTGGGGGTCTGTTTTTTGTAAACAAGCTCTATTTTGATGCTTTTTTTAATGCACTCTGGCACCTTATTTACATTCAATGTACATAAAATGTTAAAGCTACAGCTTTTTTTAAAAAAAAACAACAAAAAAAACAATGTCATTTTCTGAAAGTGGCACTATATTCTGAGAGAAGTTCATGAAACTGCCTCGAATGGCATTTGTGAGAGTCAGACAGCAGTACGGCAACAACACTGTTCACTGTTATAATCACTAAAAAGCAAAAGCAGCATGTGTATACATTCAGTAGGCTATATCTTCAGTAGCTAGCTAGCTAACCCTACACTTTTCAGGGTTTGATTTTGGTTTTGGAACAGGGAGGAAACGTATATCTTTTTCCAACCTCTCCAGGTAACGAGTATCATTAATACACGATGTGCCCCAGGCACAACATTTAGCTCCAAATCCACAAAACCAGCCTGAAAATGAAGGAAATCTCAGGCCTGATGCTATGTTATGATTGGCCAGTCTGTGTCCGGGGGCGGGACTTAGTGAAGGGTCAAGAGACAGGCCTTTATTTGTCAAAATGTGTTGCTACACCAGGCATGGATTGAAGTTTTAGGGTATTTATGTAGCTGTATGGTATAATACAATGTGCTACAAACTGTACAGTATATTGTATGAGATGAAGTTTCCATGGAATATATATACGGTTTATTATTATTATTATTATTTATCTTTAAAAAAAATAATTCTAACAATTGAGGCCCAATATTCTTCCACAGGACCCATAATTCCTTGCTGCTGCCCTGTCAGGCCTGTGTTACTGTGTCATGTTGGGTCCAGTCTGTCACCAAGGGCAGCACTGGACCAATGAAACACAGTGTATGTCTCCAGCTGGAGCTCCACACTGGAGATAGGCAGCGTCATACATGATGCTGAGAGAGAGACGGTTAGAATAAAACATCACTTTCAAGTTATGGGCCCACAGTACTGCACAGGTCCGCCTCCCTCCTCCCTCCCTCCTCTCCCTCCTCCCTCCTCCTCCTCTCTCTCCTCTCTCCGAATAAAACCGACGCTTTCCGCGAATGTGCGAGCTGCCTCCTTGCAAGCAGCCATAATTGGGATTATTCAGGAATAATTCGCCTAATCCAGCCGCGTTGTTTTTCTTTTTCTTTTTGCCTTTTCCCCCCCAGATCGTGATCTCGACAGCGCATGGCGACGTGAATCCCCCCGTGACATCGCTGGATTTGTCAGAAATGTATCTGTTCTGTCACGGAGGCTGTTTTTTGATTGTGGACTATTAAGATGTAGTCCACCTTCGCTGGACAGCAAAACAAAGACTGCATATTAACAGTTCAGGGTAAATACATCGCCTCACTGTTTTTTTTTTTTTTCTAATAGTGACTGAAAGATGGGAATAAGAGACGTATGGAGGCTGTTGTCTGTGTGGACTAATTGTTCTGGTGCCACTAGCCAATATACATGCCAAGACGATTCATTTAGGGGATGCGCGATCTTTTTTTTTTCCTCTCTAACGTTTGTGGGTGGGTTATTATAAGCATTGAAAATCTGACATCATTTGGATATATGTGAACAAGATATGTTTTTTTGATCGCGTCTGATTCCAGCCTCCTGGAAATCCATCTTCGACGTGATGCAACATAAAATCTGTTTTTCTCGGATGATATTCAGACACAAATGAACACATCCCCTCTGTGTGAGGCTGTAAAAGGGTGGCGGTGGATGCTTTTTCATACATATCTCTTAAATGTGGCACGAGCCCTCCTCATCACCCCGGATTGTTTGATCAGCTGTTGATTATTATTAGATAGCCTCCGCCGCCGTCTTATGTTTGTTATATGTTGCCCAATTTGCCGATTTCTCCCCGCGATGGATTTATGCATAACAGGTGTTGTTTGAGCCCTCGAGAGCCCAGCACGAGCATGAGGCTTTATTATGTGTTTTTCTCTCCATTTGACAAACAGTGAAACAAAGCGACTGGGATCGTTTTTTTGTTTTTGCCTTGAGAGAAGAACAGATCCACAAAAAAAAAAAAGATGAGGGGATGAAAGGTAGGTTATCATCTCTCTCTCCTCCTCACACACACACACACACACATACACACACATACACACAGCAGAGGTGATTTTGACACCTGTTCATCTGTTTTTTTCCCACTCCAGCCTGTGTTTCAGGCCTAGCTGACATGGCAGCCATCTAATCAGGTGAAATGATATTTGTCAAGGTGGCAGAGGGCTGTTATATGTGGGGAAAATAAGCCCACAGTAACAGCAGATCATATTGTGTTTCATGGCCTACATAGACAAGGCCCACCCAGACAAGCTCAGCTATGTTTTATTATCACCTCACGCCTATAAATGAGTGTTCACATGAGGCTGCGTCTCGATATTTGCCTTATTCTTATTGAATGTTCACGTTTTTAATCATGTCTTCCTTGCTTAAAACACTGAGGCCTGTATGATAATCACAGTGATAACTTCCTCCTCCTGTTGAGTTAAATTCACACACGTAGGCCTATATGGCGCAAAAAAACAAATGGCTGCCTGCTCTGCCATTATATTCTCATATTTGTTATGTGCTGTGAATGGTACAGATTACACCCTCTGCTCTTTGACTGACTGTCACGCACATGCACACGGCAGCAGCACAGAAAGCATAAAATGTTCTTTGCTCATTTACAACATCTCTGTTTGTTGGACATGCCCAGTGTTGGTTGTACTGTGTCTGCTCCATCCCCCCCTGTACACCCCCATGCATTCACTCAAACACCCACACTTGCACAAAGTATGTGAGCTGTTGTATCTTAGCAACGGGCAAGGTAATTACTGAGAGAGCCAAGGAGCTGGCATGCTGTAGAGCTGCTGATCTGATCCCAGCCTTAGAGAAACAGGAAGGCAAAGATTTCCACTGTGTTGCCCAACACAGCACTTCTGTATCCACGCTGTTAAATGTAAGTTTCCATTTAGCAGGAGTCTTTTAGGGCTAACGAGCACGTCAGACATCTTGTTTTTCCATTCCTCAAAAATGTGTGTCTCTGTTCGCAGGTGGGGAGGTTGTGGACAAAGAGGAAAGATGAGTCTGTCATGTAGAAAAGATCCTCACGGCCTCTCCTTGTAAAGACGAGAGAGCCGCGGGAGACGACGGCTGTAGGAGGATCTGTAGTGTTTATAAAAGGGCCCCAACCAGGCAGGCTCTCGCGGAAGGTGATAGAATGGCTAACCAGAGCTTTGCCATCGATGGCCCCGGCAGTTTGCTGGCTGTGCTGGCTTCACAGAGCGGAATGGCGAGAGGCGGCAGCAGCAGCAGCAGCAGCAGTGATGGCAGCGGCAACAGTGGAGGAATCTCTGCCACAGATGTGTCTGCCTACTTTAAGCTGGTCTTCTTGGGTCTGATCATCTGTGTCAGCCTCGTAGGCAACCTCTTGGTCTCCCTGCTGGTCCTACGAGACAGGACACTTCACAAGGCTCCCTACTTCTTTCTCCTGGACCTGTGCCTGGCTGATGCAGTTCGCTCCGCCGCCTGCTTCCCCTTTGTGCTGGTTTCTGTCCACAACAGCTCGGCCTGGACTTACAGCGCCTTGAGTTGTAAAGTTGTGGCGTTCATGGCTGTGCTCTTTTGTTTTCACGCTGCCTTCATGCTGTTTTGTGTGGCCGTCACCCGCTACCTTGCCATCGCCCACCACCGATTCTACGCCAAGCGCATGACCATCTGGACCTGTGCCGCCATCATTTGCATGGTGTGGACTCTGGCCGTCGCCATGGCGTTCCCACCCGTCTTCGATGTGGGGACATACAAGTTCATCCGTGATGAGGATCAATGCATTTTTGAACACCGCTACCTGAAGACCAACGACACCCTGGGCTTCATGCTCATGCTGGCTGTGGTGGTCCTGGCCACCCACGGTTTCTACGCCAAGCTGCTGCTGTTTGAGTACAGGCATCGCAAGATGAAACCCGTCCAGCTGGTGCCAGCTATCAGCCAGAACTGGACCTTCCACGGTCCCGGGGCCACAGGTCAAGCTGCGGCTAATTGGATTGCAGGGTTCGGTCGTGGCCCCATGCCACCCACTCTGTTGGGCATCAGGCAAAATTTACACAATCAACACCGGCGGCTGCTTGGGATGGAAGAGGTGAGGTCAGAGCGGAGGCTGGGCAGGATGTTCTACACCATCACCCTGCTCTTCCTGGTCCTCTGGGCTCCTTACATTGTGGCGTGCTTCTGGAGGGTGTTCGTCAAGTCCTGCACCATCCCTCACAGGTACCTCTCCATCACGGTGTGGATGAGCTTCGCCCAAGCCGGAGTCAACCCCATCTTCTGTCTCCTGCTTAATGAGGACCTGAGGAAAGTGCTTAGAGCTCACCTGCCCACCTACTGGAGGACTAAACAACACCTGCCCCAGGATGAGGCCTACTGCATTATGTGATAAGATATGAGCGTAACGAAGAGAATGTTTCAGGTTTTAAAGGGAGAATAGGAGACTGGAAGTGATGTAACGCACCTTGGTTGTGTCTGTTTTGTTGTTTTGCACAACAAAATCAAATTTCTTGCCAACAAATGCAGGCACAACGCCATTTTATTAAGAATGTTGATATTTGAGTGGTGCAGAGGTTTGAGCAAGGCGACAGAGAAGCCCCAGTAACACTTTGTATTTCTGATGATGTACTGTATGATTAATAGGAAAGATCACAACAATCACCGCTCCAACTAAGTGTGACAGATGCCATTTTAAAAATAATGTTGCCTTATTTCAGTGGGACACGCCCCAGAGCTTTCAACTGAGAATGAGTTTCTGTGTCACATGAGGCACAGACAGACACGGAGGGTTGAAATCCTTGAAGAAATGTGCTGCGGACTGTGAATAGAAAGTGTTGATCAGAGCGTTACTAACTCTGAAACACATCAAGGAACTCAAAAGGGTCTGAATGGATTGATAGACCACCCCGGACGCCTTTTCATGTAATTCAAAGGAGGACTGCAGAAATATCGAATGGACCCAATAACCTTGGATACATTTAAATAGCTGTTGTGAACCCAAGAAGCCCCTAACATGCTTGATTTTTTGGACTTGATTTAGGGCGTGTCAGGTTTCTTTGTATCATAAAAAAAAATTGCCTGTTTTCCTTTATTTGTAAACTATACATGTTAAGCAGATGACACTATTTTGAAATATGACTTGATTTCATATTGTACAGACTGTACAGGAATGTATATTCCTGCTTGTGTGTTTTTATATAGCATTTGTGTGTATGTGTGTGTGTGAGAGGTAGACAGAGGAAGACAGGAGGGAGGGAGGAAGATGAGAGAGAAATAATGATGATAGAATAGGTTCCAGTAATATTGAGTCAATATGAAAGCAGCCTCATCTTGGTGTCTCAAAATCATGCAAAATTGAGCAGTCGTCATATGGAAATGTATCCTTTAAATGGATTTCCGTAACTAAAAATGTAGTCTGATTTTTTCAGTGTACAAGCAAATGTGAAGTGCAGATGGATTATGAAAAAGAGGGACAGAATAATTAGAAAACAACACTTGTGTATTGCAAACAGGCCGGAGGATTTAATGACTTGAATGATGATGTAAATTACGTCGTTGAAAAAAAAAAATCATTAGCAAATGAACATTTATTTGCAAATGATGATCTTGGGAATGTTTTTAAAGTACTGTTATGCTCTCACCAGAATACAAACAAATGAAGAAATGAAATGGCACTTAATGTGAAGGAAACTTGAATGTTACCAGGCCGTCTTATATTCCCCACCCCGACATAAATGTCACCATTTGAGCGTCCTGGAGTAAGTTCAAAATCAAAGGCTGGATACGACCTTAGAGATGTTTTGGTGTGTGGAAACCGGCTTAGACTACATGAAGTTGTCTCTCCAAATTAAGATTCATGTAATACAAATGTCAGACCTACAGTATGTTAGGAATAGATATATTTGTGCAGTCAATTTTCTAAATGTGGACACTTGCACAGCATACTGTATTAGCATGCATTCCACTGCATTTCATAGATTCAAGACTGGGGATTACAACTTGTACAGATGTTGATATGGAAAGACGAAGTGAAACGGGAACTGAGGTCCATAATTTTTACGTCTGGCATTCCTTCGCGAGATGATATTCTGTAACTGTACAGTTTAACTGAGGTGGTTCTTTTGCCCACTCATCAATAAAGACTCTACTTTTGATGCATTCTGAGTTCTGGCCTGCCTGGATGTTGACACGGCTGGATCCCTGCGGAGAGCACCTAACAGGAAATAGACCACTTTACAGTACATGTAGCACAAGTTACATCCTGTGTGCATTTAAGTTCCCGGGAAAAAAGGGTACGATTTGCGACAAATCAGTCTAGCTTTGTACACTTCACTGCATGAAATGAAAAAGTCGTCTTGACACTTTCCTCTCCACTGAACACTGACCAACAACCGCTGTAGAGTCAAAAGGATTTGTGATTTCTTGCTTAAGTGCCAGCCTTTCAAATCTGTGGAGACAGGTGTATAAATACACACACACACACACACACACACACACACACACACAGACAAAACCCCTGAGTTAGAGTGAATTAGAATTGTTATACAAGGCTTGAAGTGAACTATTGGGAACAAAACATAGTGGGTGGCTGTGCTTAAATGGACAGTTTACTCCTAAATTGAAAATACATATTTGTCCTCTTGCCCGTAGTGCTATTTATCAGGCTAGATTGTTTTGGTTTGAGTTGCTGAGTGTTGGAGATATCTGACAATATGTCTGCCTTCTCTCCAGCATAATGGAAGTAGATGGCACTCAGCGTGTGGTGCCAAAAAATTCATTTGGAAAACTCAACAGCAATGTCTCTTTCCAGAAATCATGACCTGGTTACTCAAGATAATCCACAGACCTTGCTGTGAGCAGTTTCATGTAGGCACTATTTTCTTTCGACCGAACTACACCCGTAAACTGTATCACAGGGGAGAAGGAAGTGTGCATCTACTCATGGATGAGAGGCTTGTGCTTGTGACAGTGCGACATGTAAACATGATGACGTCCTCGTTGGCTCAGCTGTAATGCTAGCTAGCTCAGTAGTACTAGGTGAGCTAGCAGTAGATGCACGTTTCCTTCTGGCTGTGATACAGTTGACAGGTGTAGTTTGGTAGAAAGATTATCTTGAGTAACCAGGACATGATTTCTGGAAAGACACATTGCTGTTCACTAGAATAAATGTTGACATCGTACATCTCTGCAAACCACAGATATGCAAAATTTTTGTATCATATATGTAGCAGATATGTTGAAACTTTATGTTTTAATGCTATGGTTAACCTGGTTATGTTTAGGCTCAAAAACCACTTGCTTACGACTAGGAAAATATCAGATTTTTATTCTGCAATATGTCGATAGAAAAAGACCCAGGTTTAGTGGCACAAACGCCCCTGAAAAAAGCTACGATGTAGCGCCAATGAACAACCAGTTTTTTTGCTCATCATCTTGCCTTGGTGTCATGATATCCACCATCCCCTCCACTTTCCAATGTGAAAATCAGCTCATATACATGTAATGAGAACTATATCTCTTTGGAAACACTCATATGATACTTATGAAACGCACAAATATGATGTACCCATGGTTTGCAGAAATGTACAACATTGCTTGTGATGTTTGGACTGGAGAGAAGGCAGACATCTCTACAGCTGAGATCTCAAACACTTCAACTCACACCAAAACAATGCAGATTGATAATTAGCACTTCAGGTAAGAGGAAATGTATTTGTGATCCGGGGGTGAACTGTCCCTTTAAACCTTCCTGCAGCAAAACTGGTATGTAACTTCTGTTAATCGGCAGCCAGAATGGCTATCACTGAAAATTACAGGATAACAATAAATGTAGCACAAACAGAGAGTCCTAAATTGAAGAACATGACTAAGCAGTGCCATACAAAGTTATACAGCAATACCTATCTGAAGGTTGTTAGCATTAGCCACCATTACTGCTCATACCAGACCAAGTGAGGCTGTAGCAGCAAAACCTGTGACTGTACTGAACTGAGCAAGGATGCATTTTACATCTTATGGCTTTAACTTTTTACTTGTGAGAGGAAGAATGTGATTTCTACTTTCAAAGGTTACCTAGCCTCACTTTAAACAAACAAGCAAAAAAATATATGTTGCCTCTCATGTAGGTCTGAGAGGACTCAAGCGTAAGCGTTAACATTTAGACCTAAAACTATACTGATACTGATTCTCCGAAGCAGAACCATGAAATGTGTTTTTACCACATCATACGACATAACAAAGAAGATTTGATACAACACAAATCCAGAAATGGTGGCTGTAAAATAATGTCAATAAAAATAACCGCTCCTCTGTGCGAGGCTTTTTCAAGCAGCTGCTGTGGAATCACTTGTGTAAACCGAGAAATGGGTTTAAGGCGGTATCCAATCGCTCAACGGACCAGAAAAACAAATTTAATTCCGTAAAACTCACATATGCTTGTGGTGCGAGATCTGGATGAATAAAAGGTAATTTTACAAGTATCCAGACTGCACTCTAACAGAGGAATAACAGCATCTGAAAACATGCCACTGCTGATAACAGAACACATTTTAAGTGTTGTTAACGGTGAACTCCTCTGCATGATAAGGAACATAAATACGTCATGTGCTGAATCTCAGACAGATTCCACATGTACAACAAAACCTCATGCAACCAACCATACTGCATAATTATGCTTCTGACATTATGAAACAAAAGGGAAAGGTTGGGGATAAAATAATATTTCTCAGTCTCAATTAGGCCTGATTGAAATCCAGCCGTCGTATGATTATGTGTTCTCTCGATAAACAATAAGTCTATATTTTGAATTTGAATGAGAGATAATTTCCATTGTCTTTATTTGTGCGCTCAGACCCTGGCTGATGAAAGAGATGTTTCCATAGTGAGCAGCACCAACTGTGAGAACATCCCCTAAATAGTCCAGGTTTAACAGGTTGTATCCGACTGTGTCTCACCAGAACTGATGTTGAAGATTCATCTGAAGCGCTTATTTTTAGTTTTCTTCCCACTTCTCTCCAAGATACACCACAACAAAGGCTGTCTTACTCATTTGTGAGAACTTATCCTCGCTCGCTGTAAGTTCTGAAGATGCAGAGTTGTCCTATCAGAGCACTTGGGTTCACGCTGGAGGAGAAGTTTTGTGTTGCTCTCTTGGATAGAAATCCTTGTCTTTTTTTCATCTGCACCTTTCCTGCCTGTTTCAGACAAAGTCTCGCCCTGACCTTCCCTGACAGCAACCATTCATTGTGCTTTCACACCCACACAGCCACATTTATACGTCACAATACCCTCACCAACCTTGAGAGGAAAACAATCCGAACTCGCTGCATTTATGCATTTATCATTTAAAGGTATTTGAAACTTTAAATGACAGATTCGTACTAGCGCTGTGCCTCACAGAGACTTTTCCCAACCTATTTCCAAAAATGTTTGTATCTTTTTCCAACACTGAGATGGTGCAAAAAGTGTCAAGACTGCCATGATACATTAGTCTGACAATGCAATACCACAGTGCATCATATTTGTAGCTTGACTAGGCCTTAAAATCAGAAATTTCTACCTGTGTAGGAGAGGGTTGGAAATTAACTTTTTTGTCCACCTGCCACTGTGGTTGATGGATCCCAAAATCTACCAGCCACTCAATAGATTACCATTGTTTTTTGGCTGGTGAGGGACACAAATCTACAGTAGCAGCCACTTCCTATATTACCAACATTTGACCGGTGGCTGGTGCTTATTTCCTACCCTGGTGTAGGACCTTGAATCTGCGTCTCAATAGTTCCCAAACTGGGGGTCAGCATCCGTCAAATGGTTCCAAGAAACATTTTAAGGCCCACCAGACACCTCTACTAACCATTATGTGCATTTTTTCCCTTGTGAAATAGATTTTTAAACCTCTCCAGTCTCTAAAAATCCTTCAAATGAAACAAAATCGGAAAAGAAAATATCACTCCATGGTTGAATTGCTCACAACTCATATCCGCTCTAAGAGCATGAGGGCATGTTTATTTTAAGGGATCACAGTTTGAAAAGGTCAGGGTGCTCTGACCAACCGGACAGACTGTACAGTTCCTGCAACTAGCTGCACCGTAGTGATGTCAACATCAAGTACTATGAAATATTTGAACAAAAAGCTCAATAATAATAATTTTGAGGTTTGATTGTTGGTGTTTTAAATAGCTGAGCAAGACTACTTGTTAAGTGGACAGGTCACCCTAAAGTCAAATATATTCTCCTCTTACCTGTGGTGCTATTTATCAGTCTAGATGTTTTGGTGTGAGTTGCCAAGCATTGAGATATCAGCCGTGTCTGCCTTTTTTTGAAAATAATGGAACTAGACACTCAGCACCAAAAAAATACATTTGAAAAACTCAACAGCAATGTGTCTTTCCAGAAATCATGATCTGGATGCTCAAGATAATCCACAGACCTTGTTGTGAGCAGTTTCATGTAGGAACTATTTTCTTTCTGCCAAACTACACATGTCAACTGTATCACTGTGCAGAAGGAAGCGTGCATCTACTCATGGACGAGAGCCTTGAGACAGCACAAGCTGTAAACATTAATGGCGTCCTCCTCTGCTGAACTGTAATGTTAGCTAGCTCAGTGTTGCTAGGTGAGCTAGCAGTAGATTCACCTTCCTTTTGCACAGTGATGCCATTGGCGGGTGTAGCCTAATTTGGTATAAAGAAAATAGTTCCACCACAGTTAATCTAGATTAATAGATAGCACTACAGGTAAGAAGAAAGATATGTGTTTTTGATTCAGTGAACTGTTCCTTCAACGACATGCACTCCTGCAGCAGCACTTTGGGGGAACATGCTCACAGTGACAATTCTAAAATGCTGACCTTTAGCAGGAATGTTTACCATGTTCTCCATCTTAGTTTAGCATGTTAGTGTCATAATAGTTGCTAATTAGCACTAAACACAAAGTACAGACGTGGGTGTGAATGTAGTTTTGCAGGTATTAGTTCATAAAGTCATAAGTTCTAGTTTTGCACAAATTTGAATTTTGACCTGATGTTTGGCCAGGATCACGCAAAACTACAAACATGAACCTCATGGCAGCACTGGAAGACAGGTCAGGGGGTCTGTGCGATTCATCCTCTGGAGAATGCACATGTCTGTGTTTTAAAACCTCAGTGGCCTTTGTAACAATAACATTACAACATTTCCCTGACTGAAGATGCTCGAGGGCATTTTTATGAGTGTGATGCTTCTGCTAACTGGAGACACCGACCTGATAATTTAAACGGTGACAAACCTTGAATGAAATGAACTGTTGATTGTTAGGAGATAAAGAGGTGAGGAAAGTCAAATAAGGCAAAGCTCTGAGGTGGAGCAGGGTCAAACATTACTCATGCAGACAATAACTTCAACTGATTTTAGATATTTCTATGAAATTCTACAACCCTTTGGTGTATAAACATTTTACAAAGCCAATTAAATTCACTGGATGAAAAGTGAAGGGATCACCAAAGTCAGTTGGATTCATCCTCTGGGGAACATACATGTCTGTAAAGAACTAGTCTCGCCAGCAGACAATCAGAGATCTCCGCCTTCTGATAGTCTGGGGACACTCCTTTCTAAAGTGTGTTTAACACACCGGAGAAAACGGTCAGCAACAAAGCAACGCCTCTTGCATTTTTTAAAAGGACACACCCTTCCGGAAATGTGCGCTCCTCCTTTTCTCGTCCACAAAGACACAAACACACAGAGAGCTTGAAAATGGATGCCGAGAGATTTAACTCCGTTTTATGAGACGTGTGCTCAGTCCACAAGATTGTGGAAATGAAGGACCTACAGCAACTTTGTTTAAAACTTTAACACAGTCGGACTATGTTTACGAGCAAAAAAATTCAGCGAGCCACCGAAGGACCGCCCTGCGGATTTACTATTGGTTCTGCAACGTAGGGAGTTTTTGTAAACTCTGAAATTGTATCCGCTCATCTAAACACAAAATCAGGGAGAAAGTCATCAGTCTTTAGTTAAGCAAAGCGTCTAAAGAACAATCATACCAATTCATCCAACAGTCTTGAAATATTTAAGACTGGACCAGAGTGGTAGACCACTCCAGGGTTTCTTCAGCCTAACAATTTGTAATACCACTGGAAAAGTAATATATGACAAATTTTACAAAAACCAAAACTAAAGAAAAAAACATGAATTGACATAAAATATGTAGAGTTAAGATTGCCTTGTACTCATTTCAGCCATGGCATGAAACCATAGTTACCTGTAAACAGCTCCATTTTGTTGGATTTGCCTTTCCCCATGTCATCCAGGCTACAGTGACAGCTAGCTAGGAGACAGTGGATCCTCTGCTGTAAACATCCTAAGTGGAAGCAAAATATGAGTGTTGTTGGTTCTGCAGTAGCAACATTAATGTGAGAGACATTTGGTCAGTTATCTAGGAAACATAAATGTTGCCAATTTGTTTGAGATTTTACAATGCAACATCAGAAAAAAAGATTCATAAGATCCATATTTCCATGTGATAGCATTTTTAAGACTTAAAAAAATGGTTTAAAAAGCTTTAATACCAATAAAGACCTTATTTTTAGATCAATCAATTCAATACCTTTCAAGACTTCATTCAAAAGCACATACCCCGTGCACAGTGCTGTCAGTCCTCATAACTTGGTGCAGGTGATGACAGGAAACATCAAGTTGATAACAAATAGCAGATAGCAGACTGCACACAGAGGGCTTAAGTGCTTCTTCTTTTAATTTAGTCTTCACTTTGAAATGCTACAAACAATGCCATTCTCCCATGGCTTCATCAGGTATGTTCTAACATACAATGTTCTTGGGTGTTGGGCGTGTGTACAGAGCCATACATGGATCTACTCAGCACATAATTATCCTGCTGCTAATTGGATTCACTGCAGCTGCGGCCTTGTTAAAAGCATCTGTGCATTGTATGTTCCAACAAACCTGATGAAGCCATGGGCCAAACATGTTTGTAGCATTTCAAAATGAAGACTAAATTAAAAGAAGCATTTAAGCCCTCTTGTGTGCAGTGTATCTGCCATTTGTTATCAACCTTTTAAGACTTTATAAGGATCTGCAGGAACCCTGCTTCCATTAGGGCTGGGGTGCATTAGGGCGATCGTACTTGAAACCTTTATCAACAGAAATAACCCTGTAGCAAGTAGTATTAATATCTCTCCAGTCAAATGATACCTGCATTCGATCGGTCATGTGCTCACATCTAGAAACATGACTATTTGTAGGGTTTTGCTTGCAACCAATCACCGCAAGTGTTCTTCCATTTAATGTGTTGTGCATATGGCTCAAATCGCAGCAGCTACAACCCATACAGTCTGTGGTGTGGTGAAGTCAAGCGCACAGTATTTGACGGAGTTGGCAGCTCAGTGTGCCAAGATGCCACCAAAATGTTGGAGAGTATGGCTATGACTTTGTCATGGCTTTTCAAGGACCCATAATATTTTTTTCATGCCCTACTTGCCCGGTGTTTTTCAAACATATTAGATTCAAACTCTATTCAAACATAATTTTGGCTAGCGAGGACACATGAAGGGTGGAGACCAAACATGGGGAAAAAGTCAAGAAACTTATGTGGCAGTAAACAAAACTTTGTCACACATCGACACATATTAGAGCTACATTACATCATCTGCTAGAAAATGTATTTGCCGTTATGCCAAGATGGATCGCGGTTTGGTGCGGCTTCTGCAGTCGTGGCCATTGTGGTGAAGAGGGAGCTGAGCTAGAAGGCAAAGCTTTCGATTTACTGGTCCATCTACGTCCCAACTTTCACCTATGGTCATAAGCTCTGGGTAGTGAACGAAAGAATGAGATCGCAGTCACAAGCAGCGAAATGAGTTTCCTCTGTGGGGTGGCTGAGCTCAGCCTTTTAGATAGGTTAAGGAGCTCGGACATCCGGAGGGAGCTCGGAGTAGAGCCGCTGCTCCCTCGCGTTGAAAGGGGTCAGTTGAGGTGGTTTGGGCATCTGATCAGGATGTCTCAGGCACATCCCACTGCTAGGAGGCCCCGGGGCAGACCCAGAACACACTGGAGGGATTACATTTCTCATCTGGCCTGGGAACACCTTAGGATCCCCCAGGAGGAGCTGGAAAGTGTTGCTAGGTAGAGGGAGGACTGAACCTGCTGCCCCTGCAACCTTGCCCCAGATAAGTGGATGAAAATAGATGGATGGATGACTTTTCCAGGAATGGAAAAGAGGACTGTGATATTCCATGACTTTTCCAGGTTTTCCATGAACATGGGAATCTTGTTTCATGTACAAGATGGGTATTGAATTAAGTATTAAATGGTATCAAATGACGCACTCTATTGAGATTTATACTGGTAGTGTAATTTTTTAAACAATACCCCGCCCTACCATCCATATATTTGGATTGATGGCCAAACGGGCTGGAACACACTCAAAAGGTAAAATATTATTGAACCTCAAAGCCTTTAAGACCATGAAAACGCAACATGTAAGCTCTTTCACAATGTTAAAATCAAAATCCCATGACAACACCTTATCTAATAATGCAATATAGATCGATCTCCCAGCTCCAAATGCAACAGCAGTCACTGATGTAGAGGGAATCCTGTGTACATGTTGAAGACCCACACGATGACTAACACTCTCCTACACTGTGGTTTTGACCACCGTACTATATTATGAAGCTGTCACTGGTATTTCCGTTTTTTAAATTTCTATTGTTCGACCAAAATAAACCAAGGACTGCAGACAGTTACAGTAGTTTATTCTGTATGTGCGTTAAATAAATTATATGAATCTGCAACCAGCATGAACTGAATACACACACACAGACACAGATAAGTACAAACACATACTTAAAAACACACTTGTCTTTTGTGAAGATCAATTTGATATGCCCACAGACCGATTCGGAGTTCTATGTCATGCACATGGTCTCAAATGCAAACAGGCAATTGCAGAACTGAAAGCAAAGAAGGCGTTTTTTTTTACTACACTTGATTACACCGCTTGAGTAACAGTTACATAAATAGTGAACTAGATCTATGCCAGAGGGGCTGTCAGTGTGATACAAAGTGTTGGACCTGTTCTCTCTGGAAGATTACGCTGTAGCCTCTTCACATGAATTCAGTCATATCCGTACAAGTCAGAGGTAAGCCATGACACATGCATGGGAGTAGTGCTCTTTCTCTCTTTGTTGAAAAGCAATTTCTCAGCTGCAGCTGTAGGAGTACACACACACACACACACACACACACACACACATACATACATAGACACTCACAACCCACCCCCCAGTCCCTTGAATTTCTAAGACATTCCCTACCACCTACACAGCACGGTGTTCTATCTGATTGCACTTGAGTTATTATTACGTTGAACGTTCAATGCAGCCTGTTACATTCCAGTGAAAACCTACAGACTTGTTACTGGACGGGTAAAGAGCGGCAGGTGGATGGAAGCATTTTTATTGGTGGATCAGTCACTTTTGCTCCCGCCTCCAGATGATGACCATGCCAGTGGAATCGGCGGATGCCAGTAAACTCTCGTCACAGTTGAAGCTGACGTCCAGCACTGGTCCCCCGTGACCTTGGAGTTTGTTCACTATCGCCTTGGTGTTGCGTTCGACGTCAAAGAAGTAGACGCAGGCATCCTCGCTGCCAGTCACTGTGTCAGAGGGAAAAATCGGAGGATCACGAAGTTAAATTACAAGGACAAAGAGATGAAAATGGGAATCTCAAAAGTGTCAAGAGATGCAATATTAAAATCACTTGTATGCAAAATACAGCCTTTAAATTTGTAGCAGGAGAAGCCGCTCAACTATTCAGAGATACAGATATGAAGCCACTTTGTTCATGTCCCATGCAAAATTACTAGATTTGACCCCAAAGCTTCAAAGCTTCATCTGCTCCCATGGTAACCGATGTCCAAATCAGTTCTCAAATGCTCTGTTCTTCTATAACATTACCCCGAAAATCACAAAAAGCCCATGAAGCAAGAAACTGTAGTCCAAGATAATCGTTCGGCATCAACTTTAATAATTGGTTGCTCTCACACAAGGACATTTAACCCTTTGAAAGCTGAGCTAAATGATCTCTTTAAAAACAAGAAATAACTCAAATATTAGCATATTAGAAAAAAGTTACAAACAAGTAAAAAAATTAGCACACAAAAAAAGTAAAATAAAATCAGGAAATGACCTGAAAAATGGGCTAAAATAAAATAAAAAATAATAAATAAAAATAACAAACAAAAAACATCAGGATATTTATTTTTTTAGTAACTTAATTTTAAATGTAATATCATAATACTTTTACATATGATTTCCTTGTTATTTTCCCTTAGCTTTTTTCTTCTCATTATTTCTAATTTTCTTTCAGCTAATTTCCTGACACCTTTTAATAATGTCTTGCAGGATTGCTAATGCCTTTTTTTTTTTTTTTTTTTTTTTTTTTTCTTAAGAAGTCAAACCAATTTGCTCAGGTATCAAAAATACTTGTGAGAGGTGTCTTGAGTGATGTTGCTACAGGTTTTGCGACTCTGACAGTGTGATCTAACATAATGGGCTTATAGATACACTATCAAGTCAAGTGCCTGGAATAGTTTCAACATTGACCCCCAAAAAGTTGAGTGCCAGATATTCTTAGGGAAACTGGTACATCACAAATCCACAACCAGCCTGGCAAATCACCTGAAAACCGTAGCAAACAGTTTAGCAGCCTTTTTTCCTAGCTATTATAGCTAATGTTCCTGCAACCTGCATGCAAACAAAGCGGCTAACCGTCACGTTAGCTGAAGAAATTACAACACATCCTCAAAGTGAGAACAGACAACTATTTCCCTAACTAGTGTTTCCAAGTGGTTTTATTGTTGTTGCAAAGACAATCGGATCGTTTTTCCTCAGAACCTGGCAATGGGGCTCTTTTTCTTGTGTCAGGTAGCTTCCACAGTTACTTCAGCTGTTCCACCATCCACCATTTCAGCTACCAGGGATAGCAACTGCAAAAAACTTATATTGAAACTTTTTGCTAGCTGAGGACAGCTACTGGTAAAATCTTCCTCTGGTTGATGCACTTCCTTTGTGCTGTAAATTGAGCCTTTATTTTCCAGGTAAATTGTACAGATTGGCAGACAGATTTAGCCCTTCCTAAGTCCCCACCCCTTATTGCTCTAGCTTTGGCAGAACCTCGGTCAGCTTTCTGCTTTCCTGTAATACTTAGGCTATGTGCTGGTTAACAACACTACAAAGAAACCCAGATTTTGATGATGTATATGATGATATAAAAGATGTGACTGGGAGACTTTCACAGTCTTCATGGACACATTACATTATAGTCACATCTTAAATTAGCTAATGTTAGCAATGTATAGCTAACCTACATCACAAGGTGTTAGCCTAATGTCAGATCAATGACGTCAGCCAGGTTTGTGTACTCCTTATTTCTGTGGTAACATTAAAGAGACATGAAAAAGGACAGATACTGTAGGTTTGCTGCTGACTTATTTTTTTGATGATATATTATTGTAGCCAGAAAAGATCAAGCTAATGTTCTTCTGTTTATATTATCCCTATCAGGCTGTGTGCCGCCCTGAAGTAACTTTCAACAGTAAAGAGAGACTACAGTTAGGTCGGCGCTATGGTCTGTAGTCAACAGTAAGTACATAGAGTACTTTACTGATCCCCAGAAGAAGAAAAGGGGACACAAACCCAACAGTGCAGGAGCAATGTTGACTGATAGTCTTCCTCTGTCTCTACTTGTCTCTTTTTCCTCAAGAACAGAGGCCTTGACTTGCATTGTTTTGTCTTATTCATAAAAATTACCATGGGCAGCACAGTGATGCAGTGACTAGCACTGTCGCCTCACAGCAAGAGTTCCAGTTTCAAACCCACTTGCTGGCTGGGCCCTTGTGTGTGAAGTTTGCATGTTCTCCCCGTGTCAGCGGGTTCTCCAGCTTCCTCCCACAGTCCAAAGGCATGCCGGCAAGATTAACTTGTGATTCTTAATTGCCCATAGGTGTGAATATGAGTGTGAATGGTTGTCTGTCTCTATGTGTCAGCCCTCTGATAGTCTGGTGACCTGTCCAGGGTGTACCCTGCCTCTCGCCCAGTATCAGCTGGGATAGGCTCCAGTCCCCCGTCTTGGGGACTTAGGATCTGTTTATTGCGAGGTGAAAGCGAGACTTATAGGGAACCAATCTAAACGCCAATGGTGTCATTAATCTATAGCCATTACATCATGCAATCAACATTAACTCCATAATGATAAGTTAAAGCAACAAACTTTAAACCACTAAAAATACCATTCAGGGATATTATGAGTGAGATGCTTCTGTTAATTAAGGACACTGACCTGATAATTTAAACACTGAAAGCTTTGAATGAAATGAACTGTTGATTGTTAGCAAATAATAAAAGGTGTGGAAAGTCAAAGAAGGTGAAGCTCAGAGGTAGTGCAGGGTCAAGTATTACTCATGCAAACAACAGGCTGTGTAACTTCAGTTGATTATATACTCCTATTACATTCTACAAGCCTTTGGTACATGAACACATTACAAAGCCAAGAAAATTCCACAAGGTAATTTTGCTTTTTATCCAAAAGCAGCATTATGCTATTTTTTGCATTTCTCTTACCCACAATACAGCCTGATTCACACAATGAACTATGGACTAATTTTCTATTCAAATGTCACAGCAGGAATACAGGTGCCCCTTTTCTACTGACATAGAATGGTTTCCATTGTGGTTTTTGCACCTTATTCTGAACCGTTTGGAACATTTTGACCAAAAATAAATTTGTTCAGAATCCAAAAGATTGTTCCCAGCTTGAACTAAAAACTAGCACATTTTTCTTGAACTGAAGTGCAAACCGTGACAACATCAGCAGGTGTGTCATATTCTACAGACTGAAGAAGACGGAGTCTTACACATAATAAACTTATTTTAAAAACTTTTTAGACAGAACCAAACAACAGCAGCATCATGCCAATCCAGTGTGTGATTTTAGACAGCATGCCAGCATCGTGGAAGCATAAGAGGCGTGATGGGCGTGACCCGTAACACAACAGCTTTATTGTGCCATGTACGCATTGGCGGCGCTTCACAAACAATAACATTAACATGGCATAACAATCTTTACCCGGCCCTGTTTTATGGCTTCTGCTCGTCCGGTAAGGAGCTCCCAGACCTCATTGTTTTCCCAACTTGTGGACATTTTCAGCCACTATTATTTTTCTTTGAGTTAGCTGCTAACTGCTATTCCTTAATTTTTAAATCTCCCACAGTGGGTCGGACACATAACACATCATGATCCTGTTCTGCCGGCTGTATCTTTTATACAGACATCGTTTCTGTGTTATTACTACCTCCGATACCCGCTTTAAGGCGAGACAACTCTGTCCCTCAATTCCGCGACTGTACCTTTTATACACAACAGCCAGGCGGCATAATGGTAAGAAATTCCAACCTTGAAGAGGCAGTGTAAAAGGGACTATAGTCTTCTACATTTTCTTATCATTAAAACTAGGATTAGTATTTTTGGTTTTAGGAAATACAGATATCTGTAACTAATCACAGCATACAGGTAATTGATGTGATCTGCCATCTTGCTACTACTATTAGCTTCTGTTGTGCACTGGGCCACACCCTTGGTTGGTGATGTATCCTTTATTACAATGGTTCTGCTCAAAGCTGGTGGAAACTGTTCGAGAACCAAGGTTAGTTTGGTGGAAAAACAGTATGACAGACTTCTTACCCACACAGGCCCCCTGTCTGAAAGACATGAGGGGACAGAAGATGCTGTGAACGTGCTGGGAACCATGCTGGATAGGAAAACTTCTCTTCAGTTGTAGTGTACCGTCATTGTCCACCACCCTGCCAATGCACAGGAAGCATGACAAATCAGATTCAATGTAAAAATGTATATACATGTTTGCATACAGACTACACTAATAAAGATAGCTTTGAATTTTATGCCAGCAAAGCAGAGACAAAACTGCCTTTTAATAAAGAGGGACTTGCCCTTACAGACTGACCTGTACAGCAGCAGCTTATTGACACAGGCGTTGACCAGCAGGGAGGGGTCTCTGGCCTCTCGGCTAATCCAGGACCGAGCAGATATGCTGCAGATGGAGCTGCCTTCACTCACCACCAGGCGCTTGGCTTTGGTCAGCTTCCCTGTTTGGGGGGAGGGGGGGGGCAGGCAGAAACAGCGGAGACCGGCAGAGACACATCAATCCTCTCAACCAGAGACAACATTCAGTGCATGATTCAAAAACTAATTAGAATTTGGGATTCAGTCGCTGCGCACTTCGCCCTTTGTCTGCCAAATGGAAATACTGTGAGTGTACCTGTTGCCATGTCAAAGAGGAAGGAGAAGATGCTCCCCCTGTCATCACCAGCCCAAAGGATCCTCCCTGGAGCATCAAAGGAGAGAGACAGCACGCGGCCTGTCAGCTTACTGGAGCCCCCCTTCACCTTCTTCCCAGTGGAGATGTTCACCACCTGCAGGTGGTGCTTGCTGTTTCCCACCTGCAACACAGAACTGGGAGTGAGGCCCTTTATTATTTCCACAAGGCAGCACTGATAAACTGACTGGGAGAAGCACTGGTTGGAGGGTTTTCACTGGTGCAGTTAGACCAGTACAAACCAGAGCAGGTTAATCTTTGTAAAAATATGTTTTTTTTGTTTTTGAGGTCTATGACTAAACACTGTGTAATCCAACAGAAAACATTTACTGTCATCTTGTGTTCAGACAGATGAGACCAGTGCATGTCTGCTCTGGGAGACAGACCAGACCATAAAAAAAAAAAAAAACCATTTCTTCCTCTTGTAATGTTTCTGCTTGTTGTTGGTACAGACTGTCGGTTAAAAACAAACATCCATCAACCTCATGTTCCATTTAATGAGGCGGAAATGGACACTGCTGTGCACAATTCTGCTTTCATTTTACATTTTGCTCATCAATTAAAGTATTTGCCAATGAAAAAAACATAATAAAAACAAAATGATCCAGGACATTTACCACTCTGTTGTTGTACTTAACACACAAAAATGAGACAGTGTATTGAGTGAAATAACATGCCTGATTATTAATTAATTTACAGCATGTTCTGTACATTGAAGAGAAAATAAAAGCTGCAAAAGGCATCATAATGGATTTGGGCTGGTTCATAGTGCTCCAGGACAAGAACAAAGCAAATCCGACATGAACATGAACATTTTTAAATATTATAAATGTCTTATCTCAGAAAATTCGATTGTGCCCTCAAGTATCAAGCAAACAGTAAAAGCGTTGCATTAGAACAGCCGGCTGTGTAACAACACACATGACAAGAAAGGATTTTGGGGCCGTGCCTCACAGGGTGTTCACACTAGTCCTAATATAGTCCTTTTCCCCTTTAACACAAAATAAATACTGGCACACAAATGTCATTCGAACTGGTTCAACTCCTTTTATAAGGCGGAATCTGCAAATAGATTTTCAAGCTGCACTGTGTAATCTGGGAGCTAAATTCAGACATCTGAAATGTCAGAATAATGCGTCATACACTTAATGTTTAGTGCTCTACTACAGAATTTACAGTGTCATGTGATTTATCACAGTAATGCACGCAGCAGCTATGCAACTTGTTTCAAGACTGCTGAGTAGATTATTAAGCATAACCAAAAACATGTTTAGAATTTCACTTTTTAAATAAATTCTGAATTATCACTGATTTACTGTGGCATCAAAGTATCACAGGCGGTATTGAACATTTAGTCCAGAAACACAACTACTGTCATTAGTGTTTGGGATTTTGTTCTTACTAGGACCTTGATGTTGGTACCTAAAAGTAAACTATGTAAAAGTGCAGATGAGAAAGAAAAATTTTTTAAAGATGTCCTTTAATATCCAGTGGAACATTTGAAGTATAATGCTGTGACACAAAATGGTGAATCCTTCCCAACTCTTAAAGTCCCTCTGCAGACACTGTTTTTAAGTATGTATACTTGTACCAATATTAATATTTTGTTTAACATGGTTTTCCCATATAAGACAGGGTTTTCCCTGGGTTTTTTCAAGACCAAGGTGGCAAAGGCCTGTGGCGGGGGCCATGTTGACAGCTGTACTTTTAGATATGGCCCCCCCTCTATTAAATATGAAAGGAGGCCCCCTATTAGTGACAAATCTAATCTAGTTTCTCTGGTGTACGTTTGAACCTTAAGATTTTAGTGAGGCACACAGACATTGCCCCCTTCAATAGAGGAATACGAAAACACCTCTCTGGTGATAAACTTTGCACAGATACACGTCAACATAGTCAAGGTCAGACATTTTATAGGACATAAACATAAGGAAATACATTTTTGAGTTGAGGAGGACTTCAAAGTTAATGACACAAAAAAGAAACATGGGATAAAGATTATTAGTTTATTTCAAAAAACCCTGAAAACTGAAAATACAAAACGGCCAGTTGGACAGCCATCTGTCCACAAATGGTTATTTCTCCAGTCTAATTAAGTTCTTTTTCAAGATTTTCAATGTTATTTCCCATAACTGAGTACCATTCCCTTTGCAAAAGTTTTCATGGTACCCGGGAATTAGTACAGGATAAAATGAGAGCATGTCTCAAATGGGACTTACCACAGTAAGGTTGTTGTTCATGGGCTGGAAGGTGCAGCACAACAACTCGCTGGATTCTGGGTCTCTGACCTCTCGGATGCACCGACCATCCTCCGTGTTCCAGATACGCAGAGTCCCATCTAGTGATGTCGACACAATGATGTCATTGCTAAGAGACCAAGCAAAGTCTGTGACAGGACCTCCGTGACCTTTAAGGGTCACCTTCACACTGGGGGGAGATGGGGACAACGTCATGATGGACAGGGTGCCATCCAGGGAGCAGCAAGCCAGGAGGTGCTTGTCGTCATTGGCAAACTGCAACCGTGGAACTAAAAGAACAAGGAGAGGAGGATAAAGTGAAATAAATGTTGAAGCTTAATGTATACAACTGTGAATTAAAAACCATTTACTTACCAGCAGAGTCTACATGTTGGTCAAATATGTGGTGCATGCCAGCAAAAGCATAATTTTCACTCAGAGTTGTGTCTCCGGCCATGGCACGACTGGCCTCTGCCACTGAGGTGGGCACCAAACTGCCCGGAGGCCTGCAGCCAGGAATAAAAACCACCATGTAAGCATCTAATCAATACAACACACCTCACAACCCTTGCCCACAGCTGACAACTCAATATGAGAGATCTGATCATTACTCAGTGCAACCAAACCAGGATTACAGCCAGCAAATCCAACAAAACACAACAGTTCAAAGGAGAAATAAATCAAAGAGAATTCAATTGCTCAAGACAAGAAGCTAAATGCAAGCTGAAGATCTTTGGTGGCATTAATCCCTGCATACCTCTCATCATAGACGGCTCTGTTCATCTGGGCCTGTAGCTGGTAGGAGCCTCTGCTGACGGACCGGCGGTGACCACGAGCCCCTTGGGCGCGGGGGTCCTCCTCGAAGTCCTGCCCGAGAGGAGAGGACAGGAAGGGAAGTGGGCCATGGGAGAAGACAGAACCTCATAGGAGTGAGTGTAAAGACAGCACTTGTGAGTTGTGACCACAAATAATCATGAAATAACCTTAAATAATTCTTGAAAACGTATTGAAATCACCATGCATTTTAAATTAATGTTATTGCCAATATACATGGGCAATGCCAGCCATTTCAACCAAGCTGCTCAGCTTAATGTGTATGGGCAACCCAAGTGTTGCTTGGCTATGCTGCTGATTGATGAAAGCTAAGGTCTAGCCATCCAGATGGCTCTCTAATGTTGTATCCTATATTTTCACTCCAACTCACAGATATTTATATATCTCATTTTCCAAATCAGTACATACACCCCCCTCCTGTTCTTTCTCTTCCACTTCCCCTGCCCTTTCTGTTTCTTTGGGTCTGACCTCCATGCGGTCCAGTGTGGTGCGGGAGCTGCGCACACTGCTGGCCCTGAAGCTGCTCTGCTCGGACAGGGGCCCGTAGCGCAGGGCCAGCAGCTGACTGCGCAGCCTCAGGTACTGCCTGCGCAGCCCCGGCTCAAAGCCACACTTGGCGTTCTCTCTGAGCAGCTGGCTGCGTCGGCGGATGTACTGAGTTCGGAACTGTGGGAACGTAGGCGTGCGGTAAGCATTGTACCTGCGGAGGGAGAGGGAAAGTGACACAGCACACACAATAACTCACAAGTGATCCATAAGCAATTACACGTCTGAATAGCTTCTTCATCAGTGTGGACTAGTAAAGGCCTGCTGCATGATTGAGTCTCACCTTGCGTCCACTGCCAAAACCTGCTGCCAAACTGCTGCCATTCCACAAGCACTCTGGGTAAAGAGGAATCCACTGCCAGGGCAGATTCCTGTCAAAACACAACACTTAGCTCATATCTTTCAGCTACTTTAACTAACAAACTTTACACTTATGTCACGCCCAGCTTGATGAGTGTTATAGTCACAGAGCTGAGATGTCACCCCCCACCCTCCATCCATCCACAGCTCTGAATCAGGTGATGATGCAGACACTAATGACACCACAGGGACTGATACTGAGCCATGTTTTGCTACGTGGAGTTTGACACCAGAAAATAATTGTTGAAGTGCAGTGAAACAGTTAAATGGAGCTCGAGAGTGATTATTTTGGGGCGTTTTTCCCCTGCAGATGGGAGGCAGCATCAAAAGCAGGCGAGCAATTCTTGACAGCTAACGTCGCAAAGCTAACAGCCGTTAGCTACCAATTAGCAGGTTAGCAACAACATCATATGCGGTGTACTCGCGTTAAAAATACCCGTCATTCATTCATTCTTCAGTGAAGAGGGAGAGTCTATCAGTTAGCAAGTTTATACAGAGTATGAGGCATTACATGGTGACAATACAGCACATAAACACCAATAAATACATGTGAAACACGGCTCACCTTCCTTAGCTTTTCTCCATCGCTGCTTCTGGTGTCAGGTCACGTGACACCGTGTGACCAGCCCACTTACTGATGTGGAGCAGGAACATAGATCCGGATCATGATTCACGGCATTTACATGATTTATTGTTTGTTTCAGTGTGATCAACTGACTGCAGTTTTATTTAATTAACATATGCAACACATAACGACCAACAGCATGCTCTCATGGGATAGTAATGGCATTTGTTTTTCATGTCAGGCTTTGAAATTTAGCAGCATCCTATTATTTTGTCCTCCAGGGCCAAAATAATCCATTAGTTAATACCAGCAATATTTAATGGCTTTTTATTTAAGTAAAAGTAGCAACCAATGTGTAAAAGTACACTATTAGAATAAGATGGGGTGAATAAGATGCTCCTCTAAGAACAAATCAATTTACTGTAAAATTTAAAAATGTGAATATGATTTTAGCAGGTGCAGGATGATGATGCATAAACTAACACACTGTTGGAAAAAATAAATTGGTACAGTTGTCAATTGTGTTGTTAGAGCACAAAAATGAAAATCTTGTAAAGGCCTGAGCTACAAAATGAGCTGTATAACTAAATAAAACAAACTAAAATCCCAACCCTGACATATTAATGGCTTATCCATCTATCTATCTATCTATCTATCTATCTATCTAGATGTTGACTAATTCTACATAGTAAGCAATGATTATTAGGTATAGCTAGCAAATACTGCTATGTGCCCATGTGGGTAGTAAATGCACGGCTTCCATATTGGCCACATGCAAAATATAAATGTTGGCTGAGAAAGGGTCTCATTTCACATTTTTACTTTAAATGACAAACTGTTTTTTCTTTCAAAATGAATCGAATGACTCTCCCCACAAAACTCCCATCGTCATATATATACATATATATCAAAGCTTTTTATGTACAGCTGAATATAAATACATAGATCACTATTTTCCAGTGACAGAAATTTGGATCAGTTTACCTTAAATGGTTCTGGTGGAATAAATCTCAACAATGCAGCAATTCAGATGAAATGTCACCTTTTATTGGAGCATAGCCATTTAATACATGTGTTGAGAGTAGATTTAGTGCCATATGCTGGTTAGGAGAGGAATTAAGGGGGTGGGGGCTTCTTAATCTATTTTACTCTACAAGTAAAAGCCCTGAATTTAAAGTCTTAGCGCACAAGTATTAGCACCTAAATACTGAGAAGCACTAATTGTACAGAATGGCCCATTTCAGACTAAAGCAGCCTATATTATATTAACGGATTTTAATTAGTGATGTATTTATATGTAATGATCCCTAATGTAGCATCTTGTAAAGGTGGAGCTAATTCTATTTATGTGATGTATAGGCCCACTGTAGAGAAGATTAGAATATAATAATTATTCATATACCGTGTTGGGGAGTAACTTACATGTGTTAAATTACAAAATAAATCTAACTGTAATCAGTTACAGTCACTGTGAAAATGTGTAATTTAATTACAATTATCAAAATGTTTGTGATTACAAAGGGATTACATCCTAATATATTATTATTAGTAAAAAGTTTATATGTAGAATATAACATTCACTCTGTTGCTTTGCATCTTTTCCCTGTGGTACGGGAATGTCCTCTTTTGGCATAAACTATGTCCAGACATTTTCAGCTTTATCGCCCAGTTTAAAACATTTGTAAGAAAAGTAATCAAAAAGTAATTAAATGTAATAAGTTACATGGTTTTGATTAAGTCATTAAAATGGTGACATTAGGCTACTTACATTTTAACAGGATAACTAATCATCTGTTACCTATTACATTTCAAAAGTTACCTTCTCAACACTATTTATATAATAACAGTAATATACAGGTTGATTTATATTTTGTAGCGCGGATCTGAATCTGCAAAAAAGCTAGTACCTAATGTTGTCAAATAGATGTAGTGGAGTAGAAGTATAAGGTAGAATGAAATGTAAATACTCAAGTTATGTATAAGTACTTAAGCACAATACTTGACTAAATGTTCCACCATTCAAATATGAGCCTCACTTAACAATCCCTGCTGTGATCCTCCTACAGGAGACTATTTTAGTGTAATGTAACAACAAAATCCTCTGAACTGAGTTCCTGAGGACAAAATCCTGTATCCTCTGTCCTGTGTCTAATGTGGTTGATCATCATTTAAAAAAGTTATCCCTGACTTAGTAGACCTTTTTTAAAAAGAAAAGATTAAATCCACTATCACGTCGCCGGTAACCTGATGAAAATGCTTTCTTGTCGGTGACAATAGGTGAACACACAGTTCCAGTGGGTTCACAATGGCAGTATGACAAGGTCAGCTCCGAGGTTTCGCCTGGCTCAGCAAAGACCTGCAGAGCTGTGGGGCATGCTGCTCAGCTGACGGGGCTCTTTGCTTGTTCATGGCGCTCTTTCTCGAAGGGGCCCCAGTGACACAGCCATTCACAAGCACGGGCCATAAATGACCGAGTCGAACACCACATTAAGCACTGCATTCTCAGAAATCAGAACTGACTGGAGCACAGCCAAAATGCCAGGAACAAAAGGTAAGCAATGTGAAACAAAAATGTACGTCTACAAAATAGTTATTTTTATTTAGATACTAGAAGAAAGAAAGAAAGAAAATTAGATGAGTTATTTAAAAAAAAAAAAAAAAGTAGGAAAATGACCCTGTTTCCAAATGTTTGACATACATCTGAACGTTTCCACTATTTTCAGGTAATAAGTCGGACAAGAAGTCAGCTACCAAGGTAGGAAAATCATTACTATACTTGTCTAAAGAAAATTAAAAATGTCATCCTCAATTTGTAAATGTTTGTTGCTGCAATTTATTTATATTTGCTTTCATTTTGCAGCAACCTCAGAGTCCTAAAGAGCAGCCGAAGAAAGGTGATCAGAAAGGAGATGATAACAAGAAGCAAGGAGGTAAGCATTTATATGAGGCTTCATTTTATCAGCATGTTATTCCAACCTGGTGAATCTAATCTGCGCACAGACTACATGATGTCCAAGTAGGGAAAAAAAAGATAGATATCAGCCTTCAGTGGTTTGGGACACGACCAAATATTCCCTCTGTCTGGCACACAGTGTGGAAATGAGCTGCCATGATTGCCGTGTCCCCAGTGAAGGTATCTGTCTGTGTTTCATCCCCTAGCAGGACAGCCGAAGGGAGAGAAGCAATAACTTCCAGGCATTTGTGAAGATGGCTTTGGAGACACTGCTGGGGTCCTGCCGTCGTAAACATGGGAGCCCCCGGGGCAAACAGGGCTGAATGCACCTCCCCTCCGCACTTTCCCCCCTGAGCCCGCAGACTGGGCTGTTCTACGGCCTTCCAACACAGCATCTGCTCACCTCTCACAGAGGCAGAAAGCGAACATGATCTCCATCCATCACCATATGTTCTTCAACCTCTGTTCCTCCACCTCCCTTCTCCAACCTTTTTCTGTCCCCGTCCCCTCACTGTCCACTCTGGCTGATTGGATGCTCAGAAACAGACTCTAGGTTAAACCGGATGATTCTTTTGAGCAAAAAATTTTTTGTCAACCCTTTGCAACCCTTCCCTAAATCACCCTCCTATCATGACTGACTGTCTAACAGTCCATACATTCTTGTAAATAATAATTCAAATAAACAGCTATTTATTACAGCAGTCTGTGTGAATCTGGCTTCACTGTGTACCTGATAGTCTAACACATGGGTCTTCAGCAGGGGGTCTGTGGGGGAGTCCTCAGAGTTACTGTTCCCAGAAATGATAATATGTCTTAAAATGAATGAATCCAAGATGTATAAACATATAAATCTGTCAATAATCATTATTTTAATAGCTTAGTATTGTATGAACCATATAAGGGCATGCTTATACACAGCACTTTAGGCCAACCCTACATGTTAAAGGGATAGTTCAGATTTTTTTTAAGTGGGGCTGTATGGAGTACTTATCCATAGACACTGTATTACATACAGTAGATGTCAGTCAGCATGCCCCCAGTTTGGAGAAGCAGGCGAGGAGTTCGACATGGAAGCTAGGCAATGTAGTGCTATGGATGGGGGCAGCAACAAAAGGAATTTTGGCCACCTAAAAATAATTCCATCTAAAAAAATGAATATTAGTTTAAGTGTTCGCTATATTAAGAGTGTTTTCACTGCTTTACCTTTTTGTTAGACAGTGATATCCAGCAGGAAAATTAAGCTGTTTTATCCCACTCTTCAAAGCTAGACTCCATTGAGAAAAACAGTAATTTAACAGCACTGAACACAGGAGCTGCTGGTCTTACTGCCTCAAACAGTTATTTTGTTTGTGTTTTTGTGTGACTTTGGCATTTAAAAGGGTTAGTTTGGAGTCCTCAGAGTCACACAATAACACAAACAAGCTAACTGATTGAAGCAGCGGTAGACCAGCAGCTCCTGTGTTCAGCCTGCTAAATTAATGTTTTTGTCAATGGAGTCTGGTGGCTTTGACAAGAACATAGATGAAGAACTGAAGCTGCTAACGCCTTTCTTGTCGGAACGGGCAGTCTGACAGAAAGGCAAAGCAGTAAAAATATTCTCAAGATAGTGTTAACTTAAATTGATATTGATTTTTTTAGGTGGCTAAAATACATTTTGTTCCAACCCCTATTAAAGCAAAACATTGGTGAGCTTCTGTGTCGGATATCAAACTGGTGGTGTACCGACTGACATCTACTGTATGTAATACACTGACAGTGGATCAGTACCCTACACAACGCCACTTCAACAGATCAAAACTATCCCTTTAACGAAGGCCCAGTATGATATACAACTCAATTATACACCCATCAGCCAAACCATTAAAACCACTGGCTGGTGAAGTGAATAACATTGATCGTTTAGTTACAGTGCAATCCTCTTGATGCCACGCGACATGCTACACCCACCAAAATGACATTACAGACCAAGTACACCCCCCTACTGGCAACTGCACTCCCTGATTGGGCATGCTGGTACCTTTCTTCACAACCCACAGGACTAAAAGGATCCGTCGACAATGCCCTGGTGCCAGACAATAGGACATGGAGAGTCTACGGTGGAGAAAGGCTCCACCATAGATCGGACTTGGCTCTGACTCATTGAGGTCCGCACAAAGGACCTCTGGGTTCTGGTTTGTCCCACAGTTGCATTATCACATTGGAATCTTGGCAATTTGAAAGCTAGGTTGTTGCCTTGAGCTCTTTGTCACATTCCTTGGACCATTCCTGAGCAATTTTGCGGTGTGGCATGGTGCACTGCCTTGTGGAGGGGCTACTGCCATTGGGGGTACTGTTGCAGTCAGTGGGGGTACTTGGTCTATAACAATGTCAAGGTAGGGGGAGTGCATAAAGAGGCATTCACATGAATGCCAGGACCAAATGTTTCCAAGCAGAACATTGCATTGTAATGAAATGATCGATGTTATTCACTTCACCTGTTAGTGGTTTTAATGTTTTGGCTGATCAGTGAATATATGTATAGTAGGGGCCTCCTGCTCCGTCTCTCTTTGAGACGAGGGGCCTTTGAAGACCCTCGATCTAACATTTCCCATCTTCTCAGACATTCAATTAAACAGACGGCAGTCCAGATTTGATGTAAAATTTTTATAAAAATATCACAGGTGTATCAGTGCCTTCACATTTACAGGGAGAAAAGTCAGCTTAAAGCAAATATCAGAGTAATATTTAAAATACCGTACTTGTCGGATTGAGTGGATTGAGTACGTCTGAAGAGACTGAGCACGTCTGAAGAGACTGAGCACTTGTTCTCAGGCATGAACAAACATTCAGGCTCTAATCTAAAACACTAAGTCTTAGTCAAGAAGCAAATCCTTTGACGTTCTAGATTTAAGAAAGAAAGACAGAACGTGAAGACAATCTGATAGATGCTTGTTTGATTCTTCCATCAGAATCAGTCACATACATGTAAATGCATCATTTAAAGCAGCAGTGTGATAAAAACTTTACTTAAGGATACATATTTAATATACTTTATCATTTAATCTAATATGAAATTTATAGAGAAGTGTTTTCCTTTACAGTAACACGTGAAATACCCTGATTCTAAACTTTTATTTTTAATACTGAAGAGTGAAAGAGTTTTTCAAATGTTCACAAATACTAATAAGACCTTCTCTAAGCAAATCAAATAATTCAATTTAAAGAAAATTATCAAAATAACACAAAACAAAATACAAACACCATTAGGAAATTTCACCACAAAAATCAGTTCATAGATTCATTTTCTTTATCTAAAATTCACAAAAGGGGGGAAATCATTTTACATTATAATTGCTGCCTTGTCATAACCATAACCTGTGCTCTTTTCATTCAGAAGTAAACTCTTTGTTGTCTTACACATGCTCAAGAGACACGCTCTGTTATAAAGGATACGTCTGGTTATCTTCTTTGCCAACAAATCCCATGAAAAGACCAAAACCATCAAGTAACTGACTCTTCTAACAAGTGTTGCCTCTGTAGCTGCAGCCTGATATCTATCTGTGTCATAAACCTCCCCTGCTGTCCAAAATGCATCAGTAAGCCACTGTTTCACTGGGTGACATCTTCCTTCATTGCAATGAACGTGGGCACTGTAGTTTATTTTGAGTCAATCCCACGTACGCCGTCCTGGCGTACGTGGGATTGACTCACTGGAGCACGACATGTGTATTAATACGCTGCTGAAAATAGTTCCCAATAAATCTGCTAAAACCTACAGTGCTCTCATGTTTTAGAAAATCAATCAGCCTTTTTTTAAAATGTGAGCATATAGAGTGGATTGCCTGAGAGTCACAGACAGGCTGCGGGAAGTCAGAACGTTTTGAGATGAGCTAATATGGGAGCCCATTAGGGACTTTATTAAAATAATAATGTAAACTTCAAAATGAAAATGTAATTCCACAATAGCATTTTAATTTTCCATATATGTATGTTATCTGAGAAAAGATCCAAATGAAAAAGCAATAATCCAATTTTCATTTTCACATTAGTCTTTAAAATGAAATTTCAGATTCCGTTTTCATTTCTATTTTTAAAAGCCAAGAAAACTGCGTTTTAAATTGTGCCCTAAATAATGCTTGCATAAATGGACAATTGGACTACATTGTTCATATTAGGGGTGTGCCGTATCATCTCATAATATCGGTATTTTTTTTAATATCATATGAAGAACTAATATCGTGATATTCTTGATATTTCAACTTGACATACTGACATCATACTGTTACCCACGGCAACAAAAAGCATGGCTGAAAGTGAAATTATTACCGACTCTGTGTGGTTAGGGGTTCTCCCACCCCTTCTTCATGTTGCATTTAAATTTTTTAATTTGATATAACATTCAAAATATTGTCCACTGTTCAGCAGGTTAAGCCTTTGAAAATAAAATGTTGGATATCATTTTCATTTTCGTTTCCATTTTGACTTAAATATTGTTAGCATGAATGGAAAATCAGATTAGATTGTTTAGACTGGATTTTAATTAAATAACATTTGAATTTTGTCCACTGCACAGCAGCATACAACTTTGAAAAATTCAGTCATTCAGTTGTTTAATTTCTACAATAATACCTCAATTAAAAGCCTAGTCCCAATTTAATGCCCAGTCTCTTTTACTAGCCTTGCGTTGCTACACATTTTGACAAATAAATGCCTGTCTCAATTAGAAGCCTGGTCTGGTCGCCAAGAAGTTCATTTTTATAGAAATTCTTTGGATGTATAAAACCCGGATTACACAATCGGACCACTTTGGCTAACATTAGTTAGCTGTTTATATCACACATACAAGAATAAATGTTTAAACGTTTGTCAATATTGGAGATGCTACACATCGTTAGCTCAGTTCATTTCATTTTACTGAAACCATGAGCACCAGAGAAGACTGTAATTCATTCAAAACTGCCAGCATGATGAAGGAACAAGTGGTGACGCCTTTACTCTGAAGCTGCCACAAAGTCAGAATATGTGTCTATTCCTTGATTACCTGTCAAGTTACTTATATTCCTTTAGTCTGCAAGGGTCGTTAGTTCAAAAGAATCAGAAGTGGTTTTCATAAAAATTAATCCGAGTTGTGAGTATTGTTTTAACAGGATAAAGTGATGTTGTGTCAGTGTGCCAGATGCCGTAATCCTCGAGTGTCATGAAACAAGTGTCACAACGTAACACAATTCATATCTTATTCAAAGACTGATTTTTATACAATATTCATACTGGTTCAAATAAACAATTTGACTCTATTTCCCATACTTGCTGAACAACAGTTTTGTGTAAAAGGCATTAAAGGCCTGTCCCAAATAGGGACTGTTGAGTTCAGTGATCTTATCAAATAATAGCCTAGGCTCGTACAATGCCTATATGAATATGTGAAAATGCAAATTAGATTATTGTATTTCATTTACATATGCGGAAAATTAAATTGCTATTTGGGAATTACATTTTCATTTTCAAGTTTACATTATCACTTTAATAAAGTCCCCTGTGGGGCTCCGTACACTAAGGTACTGTTTGTCTTTTCAAGGGATTTGTTTGTTGAAAATAGGAATATAGAATATAGAATATCACCAGCCTCATCCTTCAGACCTAAAAACTATGATTGTAAAACACTTGAGGTGAGGGGGGAAACCACATCTGGAGGACATCTGATGCATTCGACGCTGAAACCTAGATAATGGGCTCTATCATGTGTCCACAGAAAGGAGCAGCCGATCTCCACCATGCTGATAGGTATTGATTGTGACTCACAGTGAGACATCGGTAACTGCTGTCACAACATGAGGGCTTGACAACTGCAGCTCAGATAAAAAGGATGAGATACGGAGAGAAGGGAGGGGTGAGGGAGCGGGCTATCATTTCATGGATATCAAAACTACGTCCCCAGCAGGTTAGACTAATAGATTACCCAGCCAACATGCGGCGCAACCTGAACACTGCGCGTTGGTTTATTGTTGTATACAGGTTGATTCGGTTCTCTTCGGTCTGATGCGGAATAAAGTCACAGTGCAGAAGTGGAGAACCAGCCTTACATCTCTCATTATTGCTTCACTTTCTCTGCTTCTCCTGTTATTAGAGAATGAGGCGGTACAATATCCAGCATCCAAATGTGACCCAGTGGCTTGTCCAGCTCAGCTCTGACCACTTCTGAATGGTATGATGGGTTATATCGTCCTGTAGGGGGCAGCACATGCTATGTAAGCTCAAAGGGACAATGCATAGACACAAACCTTTACTTATTTATACCTTTCATAAAGATTTTAACCCGTTTTCTTCTTTACAAATCATCATTTATTCCTTCTGACTGTCTGAGCAGAATCTACAACCACCTCGACACAGAAATAATTATATTGCCATACACTTTCTCCTTTGAACTATAA
This sequence comes from Epinephelus lanceolatus, assembly GCF_041903045.1. NCBI lineage: Eukaryota > Metazoa > Chordata > Actinopteri > Perciformes > Serranidae > Epinephelus > Epinephelus lanceolatus. The sequence continues at coordinate 11,866,865 of NC_135741.1, read as the reverse complement.
ATACTGCAGCTATGGTTACATTCCTACACAGCACTTCACATGTTCGTATGTCACATAGTGTGCTGTACATTTTATGAGTACAGAGCGGATAAATATAGTCGCATATATCCATCTACACATCTGTGACCTCACCTCATCCTCCTCCATGTAGTCCACACTGGAGTTGAACACAGAGCCCAGGTACGTCAGGTGGAGTATTGCCAGTGCACTGAATGCTATGTTAATCACATACACCCATAGCTCCTGCACAGGGACACAGAGTTAGAATAACGGACATATCAATAGTTTTTCTTGATGTCTTGATGAAATAGATTAGCTAAGTGTTTGAATGTTGAACTCTTAAACTTCCTCTACCAAGCATTAACTTTGTTTGTTGCTGGTCGATATTTAAACTTAGGGAGAAATACTTATAATCTGAAACCACATTTTCAGGGACGCTGACATATCATTGCGATCAGCAGTATGTTGCAGGCTGCTTTTCCTGGGCATAAATCATTATTCCCCCTCCCGGCTGCTCTTGATGTGTGTAACCAATATAACATAAGGGATCTTTGCTGGGCACTATGCCAGTAAATTCCCAAAATACATCAACTAGCAGCGCATGGCAGACCACGGGGGCTGCTGTATTTTAAGTGCCGCAGTTGTTTTTTTCCTAACATTAAAACTTGACGTACACACGACTTTGGTGAGACATGCATCAATGTAATGATTAGAGTATTTTTCATGTTGTATAATGAGAGTCTCTGTGCCTGCTGATGAACTTTATCATTATTCTTTCTTGTTACTAAATCAAAGGGAAAAAATTATAAAGGGCTTCATATTTTTTAATTCATAAATATATGCAGAGTAAAAATAGAGACCACATTTTTTTCTGAATGTTAACTCGGCCAGAAGATCTACTAGGTAGTGCCCCCTTTGAGCACCTCCTGCTCTGAGAGGAAGTGCCAACGATGGCAGTGCAATGACCATTTGCACAGATAAATTAGTTGGAACAAAACCATGATATGTATTAAACATGGACATAACACCACAGGCCTGTGGTTGGTGCAGAGATTTCTATTTGTGCAGCATGAAGCATGTATTGTACATGTAGTAAAAATAAAAACATTTAAAAATGAACTGTAACTAAACAGAAATAAGAATGAAAATAATAAACATCCCACAAATGAATGGAAAAATATGCAACTGTAAAAACACTGTGAGGTTACATTTGGAGCCTCATTTTGTTTCCTTCTTGACGGAATAGTTTAACACTTTACTGGCTTTTGTCTCTTCTCTAAACATGAAGGCAGAACCAGGAAATTGTTAGCATACCTTAGAATAAAGACTGGAAGTAGAGGGAAACGGCTGACCTGGCTTTGTCTACTTTAAAGGTTAAAAAAAAGTGAGTGTAACTGTGCCCAGCCAGGAAACAGTCCAGCACATAATAATGGTGCGTTCCATTTGCACTAGGAAACCGGAATTTCCGACCCCCTCGTCAGAAATTTCAACTGAAACGCCCCCCTGAAGTCTGATATCCATCTCGGAATGTCGGAACAACCTCATAAACCCTGACCTTAAAATTCAAGATGGCTGCTAATAGTAATAAACTGTATACTTCTGTCTTCTGTCTGATTAAAGGAGTGGTAAGTCCTGTCCAATTTCTGTCTGTGGACATGCATTGTGGACATTTATATGCACAAAAACATAATGTGTTATCAACTGGTACTGCTAACAATGGCTAACCTGGCTAGAGCTGGTATTGCTAACAAGAGCTTTGTTTTCCGGCTTGTTATACTGGGAGGCAGTCAACTCGGGTGTGATGTCAGTCCCAGCTTCAACTTCTGACTTCAGAGGTAAACGGAACAGAGCATTAAAAGGATAGTTAATTAGATATTTTGTGGGGTTGTATGGGCTTTTTATCATAGTCAGTCTATTACATACAGTAGATGTGAGTCGGCACGCCCCCAGTTTGGAGAAGGAGGCAGGAGTACCGCCACGGAAGCTAAGTAATGCATTGCTTTGGATGGGGGTCAGCAGCAAAACATATTTTAGCCACTTAAAAATAGTCCCACCTTAAAAAAACAATATTGTTTTAAGTGTATGGTATATTGAGAGTATTTTTACTGCTTTACCTCTCTGTCAGACAGCCCATTCTAACGGGAAAGCTGTCAACAGCTTCAGTTCTCCGTCTATGCTCTCATCAAAGCCACCAGACTCCATTGAGAAAAACAGTAATTTTAGCTCGCTGAACCTGGGAGCTGCTGGTCTACCGCTGCTTCAGTCAGTTAGCTTGTTTGTGTTACTGTGTGACTTTTGAGAATCTGAACTAAATCTTTTAAATGCCAAAGTCACACAATAACACAAATAAAGTAACTGTTCAAGGCAGCAGTAGACCAGCAGGTCCTGTGTTCAGCGATGTAAAATCACTGTTTTTCTCAATGGAGTCTGGCAGTAAAGAGAGTGACATAATGGCTTCATTTTCCCTTTGGAAATCACTGTCTGACATTAAGGTAAAGCTGTGAAAATATTCTAAATATAGCATACACTTAAACTGATATGACTGACCGCTAGCTGTTTCCCCCTCCTTACACTCTTTATGCTACATTAAGCTAACAGTGTTCTGGCTATAGATTCATATTTACAGTAGTGTACATATTTTAGAGACATGAAAGTGGTATTTTTCTTCTCACCAAATACTCAGCAGGAAAGAAAATAAGCATATTTTGTGAAAAATGTCTAATAAATTACTCAAATAAAACCCACTGATGAGCCCGCAGCTAATCTTAAATGACTGTTAACAAAGGACCTCCTCTCTGAAAAGGAGGCTAAAGGTGAGCATTACCTTTTTGTTCCGGTGAGTGCAGTTTGGCTGACATTTCCTTGACAATATACAGGCATTAAAAATGTCTGCAAGCCTCTTCCGCAACACTGAAACACAAAAGAAGGCCAAAGCATTAAAATAAAGCCAGAGGAAGAGCTCTTTTTTTTCCAGCCATAAGAGGTAAATTACAAGCACTGCAGTGAACAGAAGCAGTGTGTAATAGCGGGCGCAATTAACCATTAACTGCAAAGCTAAGCACCTTTTTTAAATGGAAAGGTTCTAATGTGGAAAAGAGATGACATTAGGCAGACGCTCACCGTGCTCAATGTACGTGATGAACCCGAGAGATATGAGTACTGCACCCAGATGAAAGCTCAAACCCTGCCAGACACAACAGTTAGAGTCTAAACAATCCACTTGTTGAAACAAACACACAACAGTACACAGTATATGAGCTATAATCGCTTATGTAAGACGTCCACATGGTACTCACATGCAGCAGGGCACTTGCTGTATACGTCACCATGATGGCGGAGAACGTCCCAAATTTGAGAGCACTCTTAAAAACATCTGTGAGATGAGAGCATCAGCTTGCTTTAGAGTGTCTGTTTGAATGAGCCATTACCACGGCGTTCATAATGAGAAGAAACAGCAAAGAACAGCTGCTGCCATCAAGCAATCACTGTTAACATTATAACTCACAGGTGTGCAGGAAGCGAGACATGGGCAGATTCCATGACGTTACCACCTCCACCATCGACCGGGGAAACTCTATATTCAGTGGCTTGGATACAGTCATGTCCCTACAAAAGAGAAGAGGGGGCTGCTTAAAAATGTGAATAAAGAGAAACACACTTTATGTTACAGCTGTAGTTGGTAACATGTATATAAATAAAATAACATATTTGCTGAAACTATGCACACAATATTACACAAGATAGATAATGTGTGAAAAAAAAAATATGTTAATCTGCCTCTTTGTAGTGCTTGAATTGGCATTTGCAAGAATCCACCGAGTCTCAACGAAAACAACCAATCAGAGCCGAGGAGTCTCTAACAATCATGTCAATTACAGCTTGTAAACTGTGGTCAAACTGTCAAACTAGGCAGCGCTGAACAAATATGAACAAGGATTCTGTTACTGCATTGCCTATTGCCTAAGTGCGCATTCCAATACTCATACTACCATACTATATAGCACACCAGAAAATGATTTACTATGTCCTAATGCATGGTATGTGAAATGCAGTATGCCAAAAATACCAGGATGTTCTACTACGTCTGGTCCGATTTTGCAGTATGCAAGCCAGCATGCTTTTCTGGCTATTCTGACCCAGAGTCCTCTGTGCAACCGATGATACGTCACATTGACTGAGCCACAAACAAACTGATTGACAGCTGTCAGAAGTCGCAATGATGGATGAAGGCGCATACAGGTGACTGATGACCAGTCGAATAGTAATAATAGGAATATTGACTGTTTAAGTAAACAAAATAATCATAAGTATCACAAACAACAAAAGGACATGACTATGAAAATGACAACGACAGAGAACTGCGGATATAATTTCACTGTCGCAAGTACAAGATGTTAGAATCTACAATCTGTGCAGGTAGAACTTTAAAGTTAAACTACATACATTGCAAATCACAACAGCAGAGCTCTCCGGGTGAACTCGGTAATTGTTCTATCTCCAAGGTAACGGATGTAAAAGCAAGAGGGACAAAGTTCAAGGCCTAACGTTATGAGAAAGTAGTATGTCCCGACTGTGTCATACTGCATGCAACAGTACGTACTTTTTAAGAGCAGCTGCAGTACATACTAAAAGTAAAAAGACAAAGTATGCGATTTGGAACGCACCCTTAGATTGTGACCCGGCTGCCACGTTGAAAACAGTCATGCAAACACAAGGCAACACTCACCAGCCGGAGCAGCACTAAAATATGTTTCTGAAAACATCTGAGGTAAGAAACAGCTGATGCAGTAACAGAATCCTGATTCATATTTGATCAGTGGTGCCTTGTTTTACAGTTTGGCCACAGTTCATGAGCAGTGACTGACATGATTGACAGCTGTGTTAGAGACTCCTCGATCTACACTCCTTTCAAGACCTCACAAAGTCGTACTCTCTCCCTGGCTCCTCATGGTTCTTCTACCTCTGACTTCATACCGCCTTAAAAAAATATGGAGTACCATGGGACTCTCCCAAAGTTTCCCATCTCCTTGTAAAATTTATGTACTTGGCTCAATTGTCCGGGTTTGTATCCTCGTTGTATTATAAATTATTGACTCATAATCTTAACCACCTATGTATTACGTTGGTATGGGACAGAGATCTGAACAACCTTAGATCTGACCTGGACTGGCCTAGGATATGGAATAATGTCTTCTCCTCTTCTAAGAACTTTGCTTTCTGGTTTTTCGGTTATAACCCAAAAGTTACATTGCCATCTGTAGCAAAACAAATAATCATGCTGCTTCGACAGCTGCAAAGAAGACAATTCTTAAAAGCTGGTTCAAACCAAGCCCTGTTGTGAGCAGAGTCTGGGCTGTAAGGTTATATGATATTTGTCTTCTAGAAAAATCTACAGCGAAGGTTAATGGTGCAAAACCTGAGACACTTTCCACCTGGTCCCACGCCACTGCTCATGTCCATAAGCTGCTCAAACATTCAGCTCTCACTCTAATTTTTACGTTCAAAAACAAAACAAAAATAAGTCAAAACTGTCTGTTGCTCTTTGGTTTGCTTTTTGTTTATATTTCATCATTATTATTATTACTTTTTTTTTAATTAACTTACTTCATATTTTTTACTTCCTATCAGTGTTTTATGAAATTTTTACCTCTGTACTCCGCTAGGTACTGTTAAATGAGAAAATTAATTTAAAAAATCATTACCAAAAAAAGAGACTCCTCAGCTCTGACTGGTTGTTTTCCTTACACCATGGTAGATTCTAGCAAATGCCATTAGAAGCACGAGAATAACCTGAGGCCATACTCACAAAGCTTTTCAGTTATTCTGATAAGGACTGCTGTTATTGTTGTTAGGCTATTCATGTAATATGTAATTTCAAAGCTCTTTTTGTGCCTTTATGATGCACATCAGATCAACATGGAGATTGATATAGGGCTGAGTCACTGATCTCTTTTATGTCCCTTTTCAAAACATACTTTTATTGGGGAGTCTTTCCTGATTTTACTTGAGTTTTACATTCATTTAGACTGTCTTTAATCTCCTCAGTATTTAGATACTTAAGTGTTTTTATCAGTTCTTTTGAAAATCATTGTTTTCATGTGTTGTCTGTTTTAATTATTGACATATAAAGCACCCTGCAGACTGCAGAGGCAATCAGAATTTGTCCTATTGCAGCGTTAGAGGTCAAGGACAAAATTCCATTCATTGCTGCAGTGTTATCATGCTTTTTCCAACACTTGGGACACATACCTTCAAAAAAAAAAATCACTTTTAAAAATGGTCCCTTCAAATTGGCACTACAGTCAAATTTTGGGGGTCTGGCTTATTGACTATATACTCTAGAATTATCCCTTTACAGTTAAGACTAAATCCAGGTAAAGGTGCAAGTTATTTAGGGTAAAAAAAACCTGTTAGGAGTATAGAGGAGGACTTTGCAGGTGCTTAAGAGTTTCTGAAGCAGAGGAGAAAATGGCAAAAGACAAAGAGGCAGGAGAAATATTCTCCAAATGCTGAATGACAGTGAGTTAATGAAACGCCACAGATTAGATCATGCAGGGATAATGTTTGTGGTCGATCTCATTAGAGATGCACTCACATCTCTCACCCAACGCTATAACGCCAGAAATGAAAGTGATCACAACACTGAGATATTTGGCAACTGGAAAAAAAAATGCAACAGTGCAGCAGTGATGATTTGGGTCTGTCTCAGCCTTCCATCAGCAGAGTGATCACACTAACAATGACAACACTGCTACAGTGTCATATTGTGGTGCAGTTCATTTCATCTCCACCGGGTGTCCACACTTTGCAGGCTCACAAAATGACAACCAATCACATCTTTTTAAAGACAATGTCACACCTAGCAACAGGGTCAACCACACCTCCTCACCAAGGTAAAAAGTCTCTGTCCCTTCCTGCTCAGAGAATATTCCTAAATCACTCCTAAGCAAGGACTCCCTGCTAGAAATGTTGAGACTAAGTTAGGAGCTCCCTGACAGAATGTTTATGAATACAAACCCTAATTTTTTTCACACTATCTGTCAGGTTGTGCTGTGCAGCTGCAGTGACACTTTCAGCAAGTATGACAAAAGGTTATTTTCATAATAGATACCGACTGTAGCCTTAAAACTGAACATGCAGTTCTCACCATTTGAGGTTTTCCTTCTCCTCGGTGAAGCCTGCTCCAGCCAGAGTAGTCGTAGTCTCGCTCAAATAACCGACAAAATAATTGCTGAAGTGAAAAGACATCGTGTTCTCGTACGCCAGCAGCCACCTAATGCATTGACATTAAGAGAAGAGGAAGACACAGACAGACGTTACATTCCAGTCTCGGGTTAAATCGAATCGAATGAATCATAGCACAACACTAAAGTACATACTTTGCCGTTGTACCTCTGAGAAGCAACAGAATAAAAGAGAGGTGTAGCAGTTAATGTTAGTAATTAAACTCATGTAAGTGTTTTATTGATTTGCCGTGATGATCTACGTCTCATCATGCTTTTCAAGATGGTGAAACAGTTGTGGTGAATGAGAGGGTGAGGTGGGTGTCATGGTGCAAATGTGGCTGCACAGAGAGGAGGTCTAGGTTGTAGGTTTCGTTTCAACAATATGGGGGGGGGGGGGGTCTCACTTTCCCTCCTTTTTAATAACCTATTCAAACTATTTTTTTGCAAGATTGCAGTACTGATGTTGATCCAGGACCATCATTGACATGTTGACCCTGAACAACTTGTTTATGTTGATCCAGGACCATTACTGCTACGTTGATGTCGACATGAACAAATTATCCAGAATCAGTGTCATGATGATGATGGTATCCTATCCAGGATCAACATGGGAAAAAAGGAGGGAAATGTGTTCATCGCAGGACTTTGCAACTGAAAAATGCTTTTATCCTTACTCTTTGTTACTGAACAGTAGGGATGCACCGAAATGAAAATTTGTGGCCGAAGCCGAATATTATTAAACGCTTGGCCGAATACTGAGTACCGAATACCGAATATCATTGTTTAGTTTTTCATTACTTTTTGCAGATGAACCCCCTCCAGATTAGTGTTGTCACGGTACCAAAATTGGGACCCACTGTACGATACCAATGAAAATATCATGGTTCTGAGTAGTATCACGATACCACAGCGAAAATGAGGCAGATGAGCCTTTTGTCATTTATGAAAAGATAAATCACTTTTCTATAGTACATCAATGATATTTCAATGGAATAAATTACTTACTGACTTATTCATACTTCAAAAACAGCATCAATAAGTGATTAACATAGGGGGGATCAAAATAAAATAAATAAATAGAATAAAAATCAACCAGCCACCCTCCTCCCCTGACAGTCCCTTCATAAGTAATGAACAGTCCCTAAAGTGTGGTGAGGTTTGTGGGCCGTTACTGCCAGAAAGAGAGAAATGTGAACGGCTCGATTCTCCTCTGACACGTCACATACCTGTGTTCGGCTGGCTCAGCCGTTCAGGTACTTCTGGGCAGTCTACACACCAAGAAGAGGACATTATTGGAGCCGACTTCTCCGTCGCCCGGTAAGCCGATGGCCGCCGTATTTGACAGGAATACATTACTGTCTGTGTCTGTGACCCCCGATCAACCCACAATCGGTGGGATTCGCCTTTCGTTTCTGCTGCTGGTTGAAATCTGTAGGCTGCTTGCACAGCATGCTGAATGATTTAAGCCTATTTTGCTCGCTCAAAACTATTTTTAGTCGCAAATGCGATGCCGTGAGGGATAGATCGCCACACTACCGACATTTTATTCAGCCCGTCACGGCACGCCATTTGATTGCGTTATCAAAACGCCACTATTATTCGGCCTTGCTTTTAACTTATTCCACAGAATACCGAATGTGTGGTTTTTTTTGCAATATTCGGCCGAATATATTCGGTTACCGAATATTCGGTGCATCCCTACTGAACAGCTTACTTGTTAGCATAGCCTTCCTACTTATCAAGCTAACTCGTTAACATTCTCATTTATTGGCAAGTTTACTCATTAGCATAGCCATCCTAGTTAGCAGTAGCTTAGGTTTAGGTTTTTTTGTTCAATGTTCCTAAGGATTTTGTTTAATTGTACTAACTTCAATTTGGAAAACTAGCACTGACTAGGACCCTACACGTGCCCTCTAGTGGCGGGATAGCGCGTTGCATATCCGACCAAGAACTGACTGAACTTCAGTATTGCTGCATTTCTGCTGACCAGGAATTCTTGTGTGTTTCCAAAGTCAAGCAAACCCAAAAGCATAATCTACCATAATCTACCGTAATAGGAGCATCGTTGACCCGTTTACAGGTACAAAAAAAAAGTTGTCTACCATAATGTTACTCTCTACATTTTGAAATAAACACATCATAAGCATGACTTAATATGACCAAGATGCCTAAAAGTAAAAACAAGGCTGTTTTCATCAACTTACAAGCATGTGCGCGTCAGACATACTGTAAGTGAATGGGTTTTTTAGTTGGAAAGGTAATGCCCTCATGCCCCACTAGAGGGCGCATGAGGCTTAACTTCAGCATACCACAGGAGTCAATCTGTCAATGTCGTCACTCTGGTATTGTAGGGTCCTAGCTCTGACTAGCCCATCATCCACTGATGATGTCAGAGTGTTGTGATTGGTTAAACACAATGTTAGGCGATACTGATCCAGGAGCATGTCCCACTTGGCAAAATTATGCCATGCAGCATGCAACACTTAATTTACTGCATTCTGGTGATTTTTATGCACCAAATTGCACAATTTCTGGCTCAATTTCTGGTGTAAATGTCTTTCATTTTATCAAAATAAAGTCCTGCTGCTTCAATGTTTTTATTCAGGGGGACAAATGCACGATCTTAATATTGAGGGGGATGTGGCCCCTGCATCCCCCCTTGAAATCTACACCTATGGAGGGGGTAATGATGTGGATACATGCGTGAAGGTGAAGGTGTTGCATAAGTGGTGAACAGAAAAAATAAGCACACATTAAAGAATAAAAATAGGTGTAGAGCACGCCTGCAATGTTGAGTATCAGAACCACTGAGGTGGACAGTTAATTACCTGATCTTCCTCCTCTTTTTGCTGTAAACAAAGCAGGAAAAAAATTAAGCCGTAAGCAATCCAAGCCGGGGAATAAACAGGGATTTTGATTTGTTTATCTCTACGTTGTTAAACTCACCCTCGTAGTAGCTTGTCTCCATAGACCGGTATGAAGTAAGGGAAGAGGTAGGGCGCCACACAGTTGGAAATAACAAGGCAGACCTGGCTCTTCACCCAGCTAACAGACACTTTTAAAAGCCACGAAAAGCTCTGAGGAGAAGAGAGACCCAAAGATTTGAACAAATAGCGGCTCGTCTCTTTTAAATAATCCTCACCCCTCGCCCAACCTCTCACAGATACTGTATCACACTCACCAGCTTTCGTCCCTCTAAAGCGTCTTTGTAGCTGTTGAAGCTGATCCAAGGACCAAAGATGACTGTGCCCACAAAGTAAATATAGCCCATGAACTCAATGGGTGAGGGTACACTGGTCACGACACCTCTGTCCAGATCGAAGGCCAGAGAGATGGCTTTCATGGCAACCACCATCTGTGAACCTAGAAACAGCAGCAGCAAGACCGTTATCATAAAGGTTAATTGAGAATGATCACTTTTATTGTTTTCATCTTTTAGAAATGTGTGAAACATTGCTAAAAAACATCCTCAGCCCACCTCTCATCTTGTGCCAGTTGGTGGTGTCCATCATGTGCAGCTCCCTGATAAAATTGGACAAGAATAGCTTCAGTTTTAATGTAGTTCTCGCCACAAATTACACACAGTGATGTGTACAACACTGACTTTGCAAAGTGTTCACTTCAAACACAGGCTTGATGTGCGCCGCTGAGCTGTCAGGCATCAGAGGCTGACTCTCTTACCCCAGCAGCAGGTAGATGAGCACTGTGATGGAGAGGAAGGTGCCTCGGATGGTGGAGTGGCGGCACAGGAAGAGGAAGAGGTAGCAGAGAAGGCTGAGGAGGACCACCCATATCATGTGAAGCTCGAAGAACAGGTAGAGAGTGTAGAAACCTCCCGCCACTGTGCTCAGGTGTTTCACAAAGGAAGGGAGGCCTGACGAGGCAAGATAAAGAAATATTAGATGGTGGTTATGATGATGCAAGTGATGCTGTATGAAGGGTGAATAACACTGAGTGGGCACAAAGTAACTGGACTCTCACCCAACATCCAGAGAAGCCGACACAGCAGGCAGATAACCAGCAGCTGCCATACTTGCTCCAGGCCCTGCTGAGCTGTAGGCAGCAGGCAGCCATGAGCAAGCTCCTGGAAAAACTTCTGGCGGCTGAACGCTCCCATCACTAGACTTAAAAGCAAAGGGAAGCCATTTTTACAGCAACAAAAAATACCTGTACTGCCAGTGTCAGCATATATAGGAAACATTTATCCAAAATGAAAGATACATATTTTTCCTCTTAACTGTAGTGCATTTATCAGACTAGATTGTTCTGGTGTGAGTTGCAGAGTAAGGGTTAGGGTTGCAGCGATATACTGGTTTAAAGGTATACCGTGATAAAAAAGTTGATGAACGTTGAATCTCCCCTATATTTTAGTTATTTTCTAAAAGGAGACTTTTTACACGTTGTTTCATTAACAAAATGGTTTAAAGTTTCAATTACAGTAATGAAACATTTGTTCAACCAACAACCCTTTCCGTTTTCATTTCTTTAAGGGTCTATTTTCTGAGACAGTTATTGTATGTCATACTGTTGCAACCCTACCAGCCATAGAGATGTTAGCCCTCCCTCCAATATGAAGGAACTAGATCTGGGGTCTTCAACAGGGGGTCTGCAACTGCAATGGGGTCCTAAGAGTTACTGCAGGGGGGCTGCCACATTACTGCATGATAATTTAATGCAATTTTCTTCAAAAATTAAAATATGACTAAAAAAACTTCACTGTGCAAATTCAGTGTCCTTTTTAGATTGTTCAGGGTGGATATTGCAGAAGGAATGAAGGATTTCTTGTAGATTTTTTCCCAGGCCAGTGACTTCGTAGCGTCTGTCTGATGGCAGTAACTGGAAGGAGTGGTGGAGGGGGTGAGAAGGGTCCTCAGTGGTCAGGGTGGCTTTCCTGATCACTGGGCAGTACTAGTTAGCTAACATTTACTTACTATTGAAACATCCTGGCCAGTTAGCTGTATTATCATCATTATTATTCCAAGTGTACAGACATTCTTGTGAGCTGCAATGGATCAGTTTGTAACGTTTTAAACAAGAGACTCTGAAAACTGTCCACCCCGAGAGTGCACAGGGTGAGGCTAATGCACCTAGTCATGTTACAACTGCTGCTGACCTAGCAGCTATAGTCAAGTGCAAATGAGAGGAGACCGGAAAATATTCAGAGAATCATCTCAAGTGCAACTTAATTTTAAACAATATATGTAAAAGGAGGTCCCTGCTCCGTCTGTTTTTGAGCTAAGGGTTCCTTAGCCTGAAAAACTCAGCTATATCCTTTCTACTGCACTATACCTGCCAACCATATCACTGCACAGAGGGAAGCGTTCATCTAGGCTACTCACGGATGAGAAGCTCGTAACAGTGAAATGTTAATATTAATGGCATCCTCCTTGGCTGAGCTGTCACATTAGCTGGCTCAGTGGTGCTAGGTGAGCAGTGGATGCACGCTTCCTTTTGATACAATTGTTGGATGTACTTTGGTAGAAGGAAAATAGTCCCTGCATGAAACTGCTCACAACAAGGTCTGTGGATTATCTTGAGTAATTGATTTCTGTTGTTGAGTTTTTCAAATGTATATTTTTGGCACTTTGAGCACCACAAGCTGAGTGCCATCTAGTTCCATTATACTGGAGAGAAGGCAGACATCTCTACGGCCGATATCTCCAACACTCTGCAACTCACACTAAAACAAACAGGACTGATAAAGAGCACTACAGGTAAGAGGAAGAATATACATTTTTGATTTTGGGGTTAACTGTCCCTAGCACATACATGCAAACTTGCAGGCAAGCACTAACTCACTGTCAACAGACACACACTAAATCAAACTTCAAATCCCAGCGTGCTCAGCACCTCACTACAAATCTGTGCAAAACCATGTAATATGAGTCAAAGTTTCAGTGACGGCAGGAGCATATATTTACACTATCTTTGGCATCTAAATATATATTTAGTTTTAATTTTGTACCAAATGCATCAAACTGTAAGTGTAAGAAATAAATCTCTGCATGCACACACAGCACACTGACATGCTGGATTATTTAGGGCTGTATTTGTGTATTGAAGACTTCTATACAAAGCAGTATGAGTAATAGGAGACATATGCTATTCTGCAAGGCATGCTCCCTCCGCAATGCAGTCGACCAAGGGGATGAGTTGACTCACAGCTGCATTCCTATAACCGCTGCATTAACTGCACTGTCCGCTCAGCGATGTGCCACTTGGCAGAAAGCAAAGCATCTCAGACCTGCGCTGGAAACGACCGCTAACCTTGCTTCACCTAGCCAGCGGGCTTTACAGTCTTCCTACCGACGTACTTGAGAGCGGTCCCCCAGCCCCCCACGTCAGGAGCAGCTAACTGGACGCCCCAGGCACGTCAGTTTGTTTTCCGGGGTTAAACTTACCGTCTCGGAGCAGCAGCTGGAGCTTCCTCCTCGTGTTTCTCACCCAGCTGCTTTCCCGTCCCCGTTACAGTGAGTGAAGCGCGTGTGTTGCCGCTGTGTTTTAAGCACACTCGGTCCAGATGATGCTTATCTGGATGACTCCCATTGTCACAGCATCAGCACCACTCGCCTGTCATCCAGGCAGCCAGGCGGAGACGCGACAACCAATCAGCTGCTTAGGTCCGGGCCCGTCAGCCAATCGCTGTCGTCGGGGCGCTTGAGTGACAGATGGAACAGCCAATCAGAGTTATCACCCACCATTACCGGTGTCTGCTGGCCAATGGGATGTGTACAGCGTGCAAATGGAATCAGACAGGAGACAGTGAACTCGCATCTGGCTCTGAGATGTGGTACAAGAGGTTTTGGAGGGATGAACTGTGGGAATGACTTATAAAATCAACCTAGTTTTTTCTTTTGAGAACATTTTAAAGCCACAAATTCAAGAACAGGCACCACTTTATATATATATCTTTGTAAGTATAGAAAGTTATCAAATAAAATGTTCTAAAAATGAAATGTAGGGCTGCTGAAAAACAATCTGTTAACAACTGTTAATTATATTAAATCATTAAATGACATTTTATGACATGTTATTGGTTTTATTCTTCTCTTCTTGTGTTTTAGTTGTGTTTAGTTTTATTGTACAGCACTTTGTGTTTTGAAAGGTGCTATATAAATAAATTGTATTATTATTATTAGAGAAGGTTCATTTATAGGGCAACTGAGTTCAAATAAACACAAGAAGTTTGTGCTCCAGAGAAAGGATCAACACTCAGTGAAAAACCTAAGCCCTATGATAAGCTAATATGGCAAGGCTTAACTATACAAACCAATGAGCAGTGATAAGTAGCATGTCTTTGGGGTCATCGGGTGGGAACCTCCTTTCACCAGTGTTTCATCTAGTTGGTCCCACGACACCTCCAGGAGGCTAGACAGTGATCTCTAGCGTCCCAGAGACACTCCCCTAATGCCAGGTCTAACTGCTCCCCTCCCCGCATCAACCCAATAACCTCCTTTACCTTACTTACACATGGCTTTCTCAGCCCAAACAGCACTGCCACCTTCAACCAAGTAGTAGTAGTACATCTGTAGATTTAAGGGCTTCCTTAAACACCAGTTAGATAGATAGGAAAAGTTTATTGAAGCCAAGGGGTGATGAGAAAAGATATGTGGCCTTTTGTCATATTTTGGCTTTATTTATTCATTCTAAAAAAAAAAAAGTCAACTCTTTGTGGCTGAGCTAGTTTGAACTATTGTTATGCCAACATTAATTTTCTATTGTAGGTCTATTTGTCCCTGTGTTGTGTGAGGTACATTGTTTTAGTTTCTGTCTGCTGTTTTTATTTGTTTGTTTGTTTCAGTTTTTTGTAATGATGGAGTGATGTTGTTCGCTTGTGTATTTGTTGTGCTGTATGTAATCACCACCTGCATACACTGAGCTCCACTTCTAAATGCAAGGAAAAAAAAAAAAAAAAAAAGTGGGAAAAAAGAAAAGAAAATTATGAATAATTAGTGATAATACTGAGAAAGAGAAGTGAATTTTTTTTAAAAAATGAAAAAACAAAACAAACAAGTAAAATATCCTCACTGGGGGTGGTAGTGGTTGGGTTAATAAAATAAAATAAAATATATGAAATAAATAAAGTAAAAATAAAAATAAAATAAAAGCAAATGGTGCTCCAATGCATTGTTATTATATGTACATGTATTTACTTTTAGCAAAATCCTTTAAAACCACACAATAATTTATGTAATACAGGCAATAAGTCATCAATTTTTCAAGGGGTGATAAGTTGACACTAATGGCTATATTGATGGTTAAAAGCATATTTACTCATGCTATAGATTAGTAATAATAAAGCCATTAATAAGAACAACATTTGGTTGTGAAAAATCCCTTTGGCTGTTGTTTCTTCTCCTCATTAATAAAGGTTAATGGATCTAGACTTTTTAATAATTAATCCGTTCTGCAGTTAGAAATGTTAAAGTCACTGATAGAGGGTGATGAGTTCTCCATTTTCTAATCAGCCAACAGAGCTGCAGTTACAAATGTCTGTAAAGGGCCAGAGTGTCAACTATAACATCAATTCTGCTCTATTAAAATGTCATTAATAAAGTGTAATTAGGATTTTGTTTTTGTTGCAACAAACCATTACGTCTGCAGCTGTAGATGTTGATAAATTATTGAGGGGCAGATGCTGAAAGAGTAAAAACACCTGCCAGAGAGATTCATCACAACCTGGCAACCCAAATGTTCTTATAAAAGGCTGATCTGTTATGCATTTAACCATTAATAAGTGGTGTTCATGTCTTAAACAGGTTCCTTATTACCAAGTGGTACTGCAGAGCAATAAAAAACATTTTTTCTATGACCCGTGCATCCAAAACCTTCACGTAAAAGTTTGATAATAAATGAGCTGTAAAATTGAGCAGCAGCCTAATTTAGTTTTACTTCTAACCCCTGCTGTGGTCACAGAAGTCAAAGTACTCTTTCAGACCTACAGGCATATACAGTGACAAGAAGGCCTGTCGAATGAGAGTGTGAAGGCACCTTATTTTATTGTACTGTTGGCTTCTTTTCTGCAATGGGATTGTATCGCAGCTCACAGAACAAGCCGGCCATCCTAATGCAATATGACATCCTGATAAAGGGGCCTGTCCGAGACAAGCGGGCAGACAGTTTTGGGTCAATTTAACAACCTCTCTAGTGCCACCATCAGGACAAATCTGAAGACACTTAAGGCCACACAATCACCCCCTGCCCTCTGTAAATTCCTCCAGTGAAAAAAAGTCCAGCAAATTTAGTGTAGTGATTTTATTTCTGCATATATGATTATGTTAGATAGATATTTAAGTTTAGACACATTGCACAGGTTGTCTTTCAGTTACTGTGTCCAAGTGAGAATCAGCATGACATGGACACAGTGTAGTTACAGCTACACAGCAGTACATTTAAATTGGAATTTGGTTTTACTGGAGAGTTTTAATGTCAGTGTTATGACACAACAGTGTAAAAGGCACACAAAAACAGGTACAAAGTTATCATCCATTGGCTGTACTGACTGAGGTGATATAAAATAAAACACACACAAAATAAAAAACAAGATTATCAGCAAGCTGATACGTTAACAACTGTTTCAGAACCTGTAGCTTCAGTCAGTGAGCGTGTTGCATCCACAGTAATGAGAATATGATGCAACGCGTTCAACTTGTCGCTGTTCACGGTGTCAGGTGGAGAAAGGGTTTCTCTCTCATTTACAGTTTGACAGGTTCGGTGCTTGGTGCTTGTTGTTACAGGAAAAACAAGTGGCTTCCTCTCTCAATACACCGCCCTGCCTTCTGCCACTTCCAGACTTTAGTACACACAAGCCAACTGTGTACCCAAAATACTGGGACTGCTACAGTATCTTTATATACACATAGGGGGAAATGTTATTTCTGTGCAAACACAAATCTATAATGTTAGATGACACACACTGTCTGTGTTGTTCCTGGTCGCTGAGGTAGATAAAAACTGAATTCACTGACAGTTCTTTTCATATTTGATGCTGGATAATGATATTCATGATATCATTCATGGCACTGTGCATTTGTTTAGAGATTAAACTGGTTATTACTCTACAAACTGCTAAATACAGAATATAGCCTGCAGTCCAGATGCCACCTGGTGCAGTTTTACAATCCAGGTCAGTTAGAGCTGCTGCTTACGTACAGAACAGTGTTATTACCAGACAACAGTGAAAAAACAAAGTTCACCTCAACAGTGATAAAGACGGGAACGCATCCTACATACAGAACTCTTGCTTAATAAAAACAGCAGCTTTACGAGTTTAGACATTCAAATAAATTGGTGTGTTGAACTAGTTTGGATCCAACTAAAGTGTGCAGCAACACGTTCACAGTGTACATGTTATCACAGGAACACTAAACAAAAAGTGAGACCACTTTATGCCAAACAGAGAGCATAAGTGTGGCTTACTGAGAGCAGAATTAGCCTTAAGTGTTGTTGTATATGTTTTAGTTGTACTATCTACCGAACACACTAATATGTTTGACAGAATGTGCTATTAGCTTTATGATACAAGGCACAAGTCTTAGTGTAAGAAGTAGGGAAATGTCAAACATTAAGAATTAGGTGAACAGGCCAGTTTGACAGCTGAGGTTAAATTGTGGTGATTCACTCTTGCATACTCCAAATTACGTGCTCTAACACATTACGTCAAAATATGGAAAAGCGGAGCAGCTGGAGCCGCTTGTGCCATTTTGCTTCTTTAGCCCTGTTTCCGTCAAACACTTTCAGTATGGTACCTTTGGAACCAAGAGTAATCCTTCAGACATGGTACCTAGACCCTGGTGTTTCCACTGCAAACAGTACTTTTAAATGTGGGCGGGGTTGTTGTCACTCACTGCTCCGTCCAGCACTCACTGTATTTCCTCATTATCGGTGACACAGAGGAAAGACTGCACCTCGTTTATCGTCCACAGAATGAGGCTGCATGTCGACATTTTCAGAACAAAATAAAACAGGCTGCAGTGAGAGTCTCTCTCCATGGGATGTTTAAAAATAGCGGGTTTGTACATTTAGTCCTTCTCAGGCAAGCTCAGGGGTTTAATGTTGCTGGAGTCCACAGGAACGACACTCCACAATGCTTTTCTTTTCTCCGGGTGAAGACTGGGATTTATGCCACCCCAGTTGAAATAAATATATATTAACGCTTGAAGATCCACTCATTACTAAAGGTGTATGTCATATTAAAAACAAAGGTATGGCCAAAGTTGTCACTGTGAAATTTAAGGTGTGCTGGTGGATTCACCTCATCAGCTTATGCATTGAGTAACATTACAAGCTGACGTTCCACCTTAAAAGTTGCTGGCGGTTGGCTCGGTGATATAAAAAAATTTTTTTCAGACTCCAGCTGCTGTGAGAGGCAGCAAAACATCCTCTCATTTTATAGCTACATTTTACTAATAAAACTCTCCACAGTATGAACAGTGGTTACATGAGCCTCAAAACCAGCCACAATTCAGCCCTGAGCAGAGTGACCGTCCTCTATTGACCAATCAACAGACTGCAGTGTTCACAGCTCCACCTTTTAGTACCAGATCTGTGCGCTAGGTACCCCAACAGAGGGGGGACCAACCAGAAATGTGGGCCTTTCTTTGGGAATGCAAAAATATGCTACGTACAAGTAGAAAGTATGCTCTTAAAACCTGAATGATCCAGGTGTTTCCCACGTCTTAATCCAAAAATGTTTCATTCAGAAAAAGGTCTAATTCAGAATATCCAAATGGAAAATGCTCTTCACGTGTTCCTTATCAAGTTCTGAATATTGTCATGTATATTATTCATATGAATAATATTATTCGTATGAATAATAGAGGAATAGTACTGTATATGTAAATGTAGTCACTGCTTTTAAAGTGACATATTTCCCTCCACTGTTTGGATCAGAGCATGAACTCCATCTCATAAGCAGTTCTTTCCTTTTTGACGCGCTCAACACTTTGCTCATGAGGAGAAATCCAAGGCCCCTCGCATTGTTCCTCCTTCACAATATTCTTCCTCTTCTTCACACCTGCTGGTTTGCTTAAAATATAATCATAATTTCTGTTAACCTCAAGAAATGCTGAGGTAAGGTACTGTGGTGAGAAAAGCTTCAGGGAGGGTGGGAGCTGTAGATTTGGTGGGGGAGGGGGCTGAATGGAGGCTACAGGATACTTGGGCAGGGGTGTCTTAAACCGAGACGAGGTAGATGATTTGCTTGAGATCCTTGGTACCGGTGGAGGTAAACGTGACACAGAGGGGAGTATTAGAAACACCGGTGGAGGGATGTCTGGTAACACTTTGGTGTGTGAGGCTTGAGATGGGGCTGGAGATTGGGCCTTATGGTTTGGGGGTATAGGCGAAACAGTCATGCTGCTCTGAGCATGGTCATCCAGGTCAGCAGTCTGGCTTGGCTCTGGCTTCTCCAGCAGATGGTTTTCTGGCGTCAAATCAGCGTCTAAATTTTGAGGCTCGGTGGGATCCTCTTCATACTCAGTTACGGACTCGGCCAGTGGCGTGAATACAACATGGTTATGACGCTGACAGAATAGCATGCCACACTGGTGGCACTTCCTGCCATCTTTGACATGCAGCAGTTTATGACGCTTGAGGTTATGGCTTGTAGTGAAGGTTCGATCACAAATGTTGCACGGAAAGGAAGGCTTGGGGACACACTGGTGCTCAGTGAAATCTGCCTGACTTGTGAAAACCTTTCCACAAGATTCACAGATGACAGTGCTGTCTATTTCTTCTTCTTCTTCTTCTTCTTCTTCATGCACCTGTCTGTGTTTTATAAGCTGTGGTGCATTGGTGAAGTTCTGATTGCACTGCTCGCACTGATACCCACCTGCTGGTACAAACACATGTTTTAGAAGCACAATGGGAATCCTTTTGTCTGGTACTGGATAGTCTGCTGATGGTGATGTTGTTTGTGATTTGATTGGTGTGGTTTCACTCTCAGTCTCAGCCTCTTCAGTCCATGTTTCTCCTTCCTAGGAAACACACACACAGGAGAGCCCCATCTTAAGTAAACCACAGTAACAACACATTTAAATAGACTGATTTTCTAAAAGAATTAAATGAATGCGGAAATAACAAGCAGTGGCTGCCGGCTACCTTTGGTTCTGATGGAGATAATGATGTCTGTATTTCCTCTGTCAAATCAGAGGATTGGAGGTCCACCGGAAAATCAGCTCTGTGTGAAGCAATTTGTTCTTCTTCTTCTTCTTCGTCTGTTTTGGCTGTGCATCGTTGTCTTTTTATACGACTGGAGTACCTTTGAAAATAATTGAGAAAAATAATTGTGTCACGTACAGTACAGGCCAAAAGTTTGGACACACCTTTTCATTCAATGCGTTTTCTTTATTTTCGTGACTATTTACATTGTAGATTCTCACTGAAGGCATCAAAACTATGAATGAACACATGTGGAGTTATGTACTTAACAAAAAACAGGTGAAATAACCGAAAACATGTTTTATATTCTAGTTTCTTCAAAATAGCCACCCTTTGCTCTGATTACTGCTTTGCACACTCTTGGCATTCTCTCGATGAGCTTCAAGAGGTAGTCACCTGAAATGGTTTTCCAACAGTCTTGAAGGAGTTCCCAGAGGTGTTTAGCACTTGTTGGCCCCTTTGCCTTCACTCTGCGGTCCAGCTCACCCCAAACCATCTCGACTGGGTTCAGGTCCGGTGACTGTGGAGGCCAGGTCATCTGCCGCAGCACTCCATCACTCTCCTTCTTGGTCAAATAGCCCTTACACAGCCTGGAGGTGTGTTTGGGGTCATTGTCCTGTTGAAAAATAAATGATCGTCCAACTAAACACAAACCGGATGGGATGGCATGTCGCTGCAGGATGCTGTGGTAGCCATGCTGGTTCAGTGTGCCTTCAATTTTGAATAAATCCCCAACAGTGTCACCAGCAAAACACCCCCACACCATCACACCTCCTCCTCCATGCTTCACAGTGGGAACCAGGCATGTGGAATCCATCCGTTCACCTTTTCTGCGTCTCACAAAGACACGGCGGTTGGAACCAAAGATCTCAAATTTGGACTCATCAGACCAAAGCACAGATTTCCACTGGTCTAATGTCCATTCCTTGTGTTTCTTGGCCCAAACAAATCTCTTCTGCTTGTTGCCTCTCCTTAGCAGTGGTTTCCTAGCAGCTATTTGACCATGAAGGCCTGATTCACGCAGTCTCCTCTTAACAGTTGTTCTAGAGATGGGTCTGCTGCTAGAACTCTGTGTGGCATTCATCTGGTCTCTGATCTGAGCTGCTGTTAACTTGCCATTTCTGAGGCTGGTGACTCGGATGAACTTATCCTCAGAAGCAGAGGTGACTCTTGGTCTTCCTTTCCTGGGTCGGTCCTCATGTGTGCCAGTTTCGTTGTAGCGCTTGATGGTTTTTGCGACTCTACTTGGGGACACATTTAAAGTTTTTGCAATTTTCCGGACTGACTGACCTTCATTTCTTAAAGTAATGATGGCCACTCATTTTTCTTTAGTTAGCTGATTGGTTCTTGCCATAATATGAATTTTAACAGTTGTCCAATAGGGCTGTCGGCTGTGTATTAACCTGACTTCTGCACAACACAACTGATGGTCCCAACCCCATTGATAAAGCAAGAAATTCCACTAATTAACCCTGATAAGGCACACCTGTGAAGTGGAAACCATTTCAGGTGACTACCTCTTGAAGCTCATGGAGAGAATGCCAAGAGTGTGCAAAGCAGTAATCAGAGCAAAGGGTGGCTATTTTGAAGAAACTAGAATATAAAACATGTTTTCGGTTATTTCACCTTTTTTTGTTAAGTACATAACTCCACATTTGTTCGTTCATAGTTTTGATGCCTTCAGTGAGAATCTACAATGTAAATAGTCATGAAAATAAAGAAAACGCATTGAATGAGAAGGTGTGTCCAAACTTTTGGCCTGTCCTGTGTGTCTACTCATTAAAATGGATTGGAAAGCTCTGCATTTTTCATATGCAATAAAAATGGTGAGCATTAACAGCCTGTGGTGTGACAGACAAGGCTCAGTTCACTAAAAAGTTGAAGCAGTTAGTTACCACACTTCATGATCTTCAATGAACAGCTAAGTTTATTTACCAACTGTTTACAGTGCCACAAATGTAATTTCATATGCAATGCTTACTTGTTTTACATGACCGAAAACCATATTGTGGCCATGTATGACTGAGCATTATTGTATTTCTCCTTTAAGACATGTTTTCTACAGACATGTGCAAGACATGAAGTACCATGAAAATCTGTCTGAAACTAACGAGTATCATTATTAATTGATCTACCATTTTTTTTCTTGACCTGTTGTGAAATATTCCCCTGGCAACATTTTAAAAATGCTGCATTTGCCAAACTAAATGTTTTAAAGCCCCAATATTCATTTTATAATCATAAATGAAGAAAAGAATGAAATCCTCTCATCTAAGATGCTGAAACCAGAAAATACTTGTCATTTTTATTTGAAAAATTACTGAAACTGCTGATAAAATTGTTAATTGTCTGGCAATCAACTGATCAATTGATAAGCTTATTGTTTAAGTCCTAAATTAAAACCCCTGAATTTGTGTTTTGAAATTACCTCCACATCAGAAGAGACAAAGAGCAAGACATAGCTCGGTAATAACAAATCAGGGTGTCTCCAGGTATCAGACAGGTAAATGTAATGCTTTTTAAGACCCTTTCAAGACACATTTTAACCAAAATTAGAACAGATTTTTGGACAAATCATGTTTGACTTATATTAGTATTGCAGCATTGCAGGTAAAAGGTATATATGTGGTCTTGTGCAGAGGTAGGTGCTCTGTAAGAATACGGTTATTAGAGTGAATTAAGTTGGTCTAAATTTTGCCAACAGGTAAGTGTGAGTATGAAGTAAAATGAATATACATACACAAAAAGCTTCACTCCTTTTCACAAAAGGAAATTAAAAGACGTATAAATGAAATTAGATAAAATGTTTTAAACCGTTAAGACCTCACAAATTCAAATTTAAGACTATGTAATGACTTTTAGGGCCTTATTGTTATAAAATTGAATTTAAGACATTTTAAGACTTTTAAAGGACCTGCAGACACCCTGTAAATGAGGGGATTTTTAAAAACATGTTAGTACATGTGCCTGATAGTGTAATGGAAGGTTTTGCAGTTCCTGGTTTGCAGTGGTGGAAGAAGTACTCAGATCTTGTATTTAAGTCAAAATAGCAATAGTGCAGAAATACTCTGCTAGGTATAAAAGTCATGCATTCAAATTTTTACTGAAGCAAAGACGAATTAGTATCAAAATATATTTAAAAGTACCAAACTTAAAATTACTCATTACCGATACATTAATGGCTACAACACTTAAATGCTGCAGCTGGTAAATGTGGGGGAAAGTTTTTCCATTATATATATTGCTGGGTAGCTTATGAATTTCACCAAGGTATTAATAAAGCTTTATCTTTACCCATAATTAGACATTTTAGTTTATTTTTTGAATATATCGTGTACTATTAGTCTGAATCCACAAAGCTATCAAATAAATATGGTGTGTCCTGGAGTTATGAATACAATATTTACCTCATAACTGTACTGGAGTATAAGTATTAAACATAGGTATATAGAAGCAAATACTGGAAATACTCAAGTAAAGTACAAGTACCTAAACTTTGCAATTACGTAATGTTACAGTACTTCAGTAAATGTACTTAGTTTCCACCACTATTTTGCTAGCTAGCACACTAACATGGCACAAGCTGTTACTTGCAGGAGTTTGACACTCTGGTGTGCTAAATGAGAGGCACAAACAAGGGTTAGCACATCACAGATGCTAACTAGCTCCCAAATTTAGGTTTTAGTTCTCACCTTTTGACTTTTTTCTTGTCAGCATATGTAAACACAGAGGGTACAAAGTCGGGACTGTCGTGGTCCATGGACGCTTCCCCTATAAAACATAAACAACACAAAAGTTTTAGGTAACTTTAGAATTAACGTTAGCTACATTTCACTTTCACCAAAATATGTCCACCTTAACCAATAACGTTAAGTCACCTAGCATGTGGTAAAATGATAGCATGGTTCTTACCTGACTTAAAATGAGCGCCACAGATGCGGGCATTTCCATTGAGCCCCTCGGTGCTGCCGTTCACTTTCTCGATAGCTTGGAGCCATAAACGTCTCCGGTTGGCCTGAAACGGCCGAGACCCGGCTGGTATTCTGTAAAACCGTTTGCTGGTTGAAGAATGTCGACTTTTACAGCCAGACACGCAACACGCCGACATTTTAGCTTAAAACAGTTTGGATACAGTAGTTTAGCTTCGGTTAAGGAAGTTTTCACCAGCAACAACGTTCAACTTCCGTTGCCAAGAGGCGCGCGCATCCTCGTGAATACATGAGCTGAGTTTGTAAATACAGGACGGTTTGTCTTAACGGTTAACGTTGAACAGCCGCTATAAACAACCACATGTAACAGTTACCTGTTGTATTTGACATTTTAGGTAAAAACATCGGTCTTGGCAGAATGTTTGGTTTTCATTTACGTAAAATAAGAGCGTAGAAGAGAGGTTTGTTGTGCTCGTGTGTCTCTTTAGGAGCAGTGTCCACCACCACACGGTGCACTGAGGACCCCTGCTGGAGGCGGCGGGAGAAGCACCCAGAGCAGGCCCTCCAACAGCTCTGCTAGGTACCAGCTCCAAGTGGCTGCTTTTTAATGTACCAAAACTGCATCCTCCTACTCTGCACCATGGACATGGAATAAAATTCAAAAAGATCTAAAACTAGAAACACTTATATCCCTTGATGAATTTAAGGGCATCTTAAAGAATGTAGTGACAGAAATGTGGTTATTTTTCTTGAAGCCACTATATTTTTGCTTCGTTGTTTTATTGTGGATTTCTGTATTATATGTTCTTTTTGTTGCATTTTAAATGTGTTCCGATTGGCTGCTACATTGGCCAGGTCTCCTTTTTTCAATCTCGATGGGGCATCCTGATTAAATGTGTGTTGTCCAGAGAACAGGCTCCTGTTACTCATTCAGTTTACCATATACAGTACAGGCCAAAAGTTTGGACACACCTTCTCATTCAATGCGTTTTCTTTATTTTCATGACTATTTACATTGTAGATTCTCACTGAAGGCATCAGAACTATGAATGAACACATGTGGAGTTATGTACTTAACAAAAAAAGGTGAAATAACTGAAAACATGTTTTATATTCTAGTTTCTTCAAAATAGCCACCCTTTGCTCTGATTACTGCTTTGCACACTCTTGGCATTCTCTCCATGAGCTTCAAGAGGTAGTCACCTGAAATGGTTTCCACTTCACAGGTGTGCCTTATCAGGGTTAATTAGTGGAATTTCTTGCTTTATCAATGGGGTTGGGACCATCAGTTGTGTTGTGCAGAAGTCAGGTTAATACACAGCCGACAGCCCTATTGGACAACTGTTAAAATTCATATTATGGCAAGAACCAATCAGCTAACTAAAGAAAAACGAGTGGCCATCATTACTTTAAGAAATGAAGGTCAGTCAGTCCGGAAAATTGCAAAAACTTTAAATGTGTCCCCAGGTGGAGTCGCAAAAACCATCAAGCGCTACACCGAAACTGGCACACGAGGACCGACCCAGGAAAGGAAGACCAAGAGTCACCTCTGCTTCTGAGGATAAGTTCATCCGAGTCACCAGCCTCAGAAATGGCAAGTTAACAGCAGCTCAGATCAGAGACCAGATGAATGCCACACAGAGTTCTAGCAGCAGACCCATCTCTAGAACAACTGTTAAGAGGAGACTGCGCGAATCAGGCCTTCATGGTCAAATAGCTGCTAGGAAACCACTGCTAAGAAGAGGCAACAAGCAGAAGAGATTTGTTTGGGCCAAGAAACACAAGGAATGGACATTAGACCAGTGGAAATCTGTGCTTTGGTCTGATGAGTCCAAATTTGAGATCTTTGGTTCCAACCGCCGTGTCTTTGTGAGACGCAGAAAAGGTGAACGGATGGATTCCACATGCCTGGTTCCCACTGTGAAGCATGGAGGAGGAGGTGTGATGGTGTGGGGGTGTTTTGCTGGTGACACTGTTGGGGCTTTATTCAAAATTGAAGGCACACTGAACCAGCATGGCTACCACAGCATCCTGCAGCGACATGCCATCCCATCCGGTTTGTGTTTAGTTGGACGATCATTTATTTTTCAACAGGACAATGACCCCAAACACACCTCCAGGCTGTGTAAGGGCTATTTGACCAAGAAGGAGAGTGATGGAGTGCTGCGGCAGATGACCTGGCCTCCACAGTCACCGGACCTGAACCCAGTCGAGATGGTTTGGGGTGAGCTGGACCGCAGAGTGAAGGCAAAGGGGCCAACAAGTGCTAAACACCTCTGGGAACTCCTTCAAGACTGTTGGAAAACCATTTCAGGTGACTACCTCTTGAAGCTCATCGAGAGAATGCCAAGAGTGTGCAAAGCAGTAATCAGAGCAAAGGGTGGCTATTTTGAAGAAACTAGAATATAAAACATGTTTTCGGTTATTTCACCTTTTTTTGTTAAGTACATAACTCCACATGTGTTCATTCATAGTTTTGATGCCTTCAGTGAGAATCTACAATGTAAATAGTCACGAAAATAAAGAAAACGCATTGAATGAGAAGGTGTGTCCAAACTTTTGGCCTGTACTGTATGCCTTTATGAATGCAAACTCATCCCCACCATGGTTTCCTTTTTTTCTTTTCAGTAGTAGTAGTAGAGTCAGTAGCATCTATTCTACAATAAAATTCTACGTTTACTTTACATAAACTATAAATCAACAAATAAACTATAAAAAATATTGCATTTAATGAATAATTTCTTTTCTTTTTTGACATTTTTGTCATATACAAATTTGCACTGATGATTGCTGGGTAATATGTATGTTGACGTTGTCCAATGCCATGTCGTACGTTGTTTAGATGTAAACTCTTGCACTAGGGCCCATCATAATAACATGCACTGGGGCTTGTCCTAACTGCTATACACTACTGCTCTCGTACAAGTTAAAGCCATGCATTCAAATTTTACTTGAGTAAAAGGACAAAACTATTAACATCAAAATATATTTTAATTACCAGAAGTAAAAGTACTCACCTTTCATAAGGGCCCATCTCAGTGTAATGTATATTTAATCCCTGACATAATTTTAATGGCTTTATATGCTGCTGAGTAGCTTGTGATTTTTTCCCCAGGCCTCAATAAAGCCTTATCCCATAGTAATACATCATAATTATATCACATCATAATTTATTTTATACCTTGGTGAGGCTCCTGGTATCTTTTGAAAGGTGCTATATAAATGAATAAATTATAAGTTATTATCATAATACAATATGATATTATAATATTGTATTATATTATACTTATCATCATAATTTATTTGTTGATTAGATTTTGAATTATTGATCAAAATCTGAAAAGTAACTAGTAACATTAAGTCATCAGTTAAATGTAATGGAGTAGAAAGTACATTTATTTGCATCTGAAATGATGATGAAATTATATATATATGTATTGTGTTACATACATTGTAGCAGAAGGCACTTTCTTTCTTGCATTTTATTAAACATATGTTTTGGGGGCTTTTTGCCTTTATTTGATAGGACAGCTATAGTGTGAAGGGGGTAAGCAAAGGGCCGTGGGTTGGAATTGAACCAAGGACACAACTGCAATAACATCTTCGCAAAGAAAAGTAATGAAACCACAGAGAGGGTCACATATTTTGATTTGTGTGCATCCATCAAGTTGTTAGTTAAGTTTTGTGGTGCTCTCTGTGGCTATAAAGTCCTTTTTTTTCCTTCCCAGTTATAAAAAATTGTGATGCCATCCAAATATTATGGTGACGCGACTTTTGGTACCATATATATTAAAATACAGTTCGGGATAAATGTATAATAAAATATTTGCAGGTGCAACATAGATTGAATTCCTCATGATGCCACAGAATAATAGGTCACAGAATTAGTGCAACACCTGTAACCTTCAGCATAGCTTTAAAATTACAACTTTTTTACACGTCGAAGCAAATAGTTTGTCAAAATTAAAATGTTGTAAAGTAAAAATTGATTTGAGTAGTTTCTGCATTACCTGCACACATTAATCTACCCTTCACTATGGTGGATTAGAGGTGTGACGCAGAGCAATAATGAAAAAAATCAAATAAATAAACACGCTTTTGTTGAAAATTGAAAATTAAAATTGTTTTGTAGGACATCCAAACGTACTGCTTACTTTAAACTATAATTTCCATTCTCTCAGAAGTAGTTTAAAACAATATTTTCAGTTAAAATAGAAAAGTTTTGGTGTGTGTTCTGAAATTAGCACCTAATTAATGTGTGTTTCAGCACTCACAAGAAGTGGAACGTCCTTGGTCCTTTCCAACAAAGGTTTTACTGACATAATTTCCAATAATCAGTGCAGCATCTTCACAAATAAAGTCTCGGGGGTACTTTAAAACATGAGGCATTTCAACATTAAAAGGTTTCCTCTGCAGAGCCACACCTTAAACACATCCCTTATGATCCCACAGCTGCAGTGGCCTCCGTCATGTGACCATTTACAAATCACACAGAGGTGGCAGTAATTAGGACGGAGGCTCATCACAGTGTGAACTACACTGTCGGCTGCTCCAGCTTGTAATATCCTGCCATATGTTAATACTTCCTCTGCTGTCTCGGGTGTATTTGTGTGGCCCATTATGCCCAGACTGGTGCTTTGTCTCTGCCAGGAATCTCTTACTGCTCTGTCTTTATATTAAGCAGCTTCCTTCCAGCTGTCACTCAGAAACAAATCGAAAAAACTAAATTGCCCTTGAGTTTAATTTAGTTTAAAACACAATTACAATAAAACCTTTTTCTGACACATCAAGGATGCCCCCTTCTTGGTTAGTGATGGTAAATGTTGGCTTTCTGATACTGGCATTAGCACCTACTCTTCCATTATAAAACTTTGCAATGGGGTGCATATGATTGTGAGTAGCTAGCAATTAATTAGTAAGGAATAAGCCAGAAATGAATTAGCAAACATCAATTAGTTGCTGAATTACTCAAAATGAAGGATCGCAGTAATGCAGTGAGAACTAATGAAGTGATAATCCTGAAATAATGGTGCATTCTGATTAAAAACTCAGTTTAATGCACTACTCGAATTCATTAGGCAACAAATAGCAGCTATTATGCAGCATTTACATATAAAGCAAGTTATAGACACGTTTGTTAAAGTAGTAGCAGTCTGTTTTCAAGTAACTTATCAATATCCACTAGTCCTTAAAAGGATAATTCACGTCTTTTGAAGTGCAGCTGTACGAAGTAGGCTACTTATCCACAGTCAGTGTATTACACACAGCAGATGTCAGTTAGCATGCCCCAAGTTTGAAGAAGCAGACAGGAGTCCAAGACCGAAGCTCAACAATGTACTGCTGTGGACGGGGGCAGCAGCAAAATGTATTTTAGCCACCTAAAAAAAGTCCCACCTAAAGAAATCAAATCAGTTTAAGCATACGCTGCTTTACCTTACTGTCAGATAGCAATTTTTTTCGACAGGGAAATTAAGCCGTTATATTGCTCTCTTCAAATCCAGACTCCATTGAGAAAAACAGTGATTTAATATTGCTGAACACAGGAGCTGCTGGTCTAACCACTGCCTTAAAGAGTTGTTTTATTTGTGTCATTGTGTGACTTCGGCATTTAAAAGATTAAGTTTAGATTCATAAGAGTCACGCAATAACACAAACCAACTAACTAACTGAGTGGAGCAGTGGTAGACCAGCAGCTCCTGGGTCCAGCGAGCTAAAATTACTGCTTTTGTCAATGGAGTCTGGTGGCTTTGATAAGGGAATAGATGGGGAACTGAAGATGTTAACGGCTTTGCAAGGTGAAGCAATGAAAATACTCTCAGTGTGCCATATTGATATTGATTTTTTTTTAGGTGGGACTTTTTTTAAGTGGTTTTTCGACCTCCATCTGAAGCAATACACTGCTTTCCTTCGTTGGCGGTACTCCTGTTTGCTTCTCCAAACTTGTCTTTTATTGCAACATACACAGATAAACAGAAGCAACTTATTCCTGATTACACTTGACTGTTTAACCCAGCTACCCCCACCCCAAATGAGATATCAGATTTGTCCACATTAAACTTGTGTTTGGACATGTGCCATTGACTTTTGTTGCTGACCCCTTAGTCTCCGTGTCAGCGCTCCTGCTGCTTCTCCAAACTGTGGATGTGTCGACAGACGTGTTGAATGTAATACTGACTAAGAATAAGCACTCCATACAAGCTCACTTCAAAAAATCCAAACAATCCCTTTAAGAATCTGTATTCATTAACCAGTAGATGTGACTCCTTACTGCTCAGGATGTCGTGAGTCTTGTAAAACGTTGTACATTTCTATAGCTGTGATTCTTCTTCTGTGTGTGACAGTGATGGATACGTGGTGCGCTCTGCCATGAGCAATTTTACACGGAAGACATTTGATTTGTTACAGCAGTAAAAGCATGAAAGTGTAAATAATAAAATTAATGACGCTTACTGAGAGGATAGAACAGAGCCATCATTAATGTTATTAGTAACGCCTGTGCTTTTATTACTGTGACTGGTAGAAATGTCTGCTGTGAGAGAGGTCTATGGTGACTGGAGAAGGCTGCACTGTTAAATCTCAGCTCTTCAGCTCTCAACAGCAGCTGTTGTTTCCCCATGTGTTTAGATTTTTGTTTTTGTCAAATCAGTCATTAAACAAGTTAGATTGCTCATTTAATTCTTCCCTAGACTGGGTAAAGTTAGAGGATAAGGCTCATGATATTGTATATTTTTCATATTGTCAACAAAGCATGCACTAGTCTGTTTCTCTGTACTTGATATAAAAACGGCCTACATATATATATATAGATATTAGGCTATTTCATTTAAAAAAGGAACAAAGGAATACTTCACACATCTATTTCCAAACAGGTGCGTATCGGAGAGGGACGAGCAGAACACAACTTGTAGAAAAGACTGCACACTGTCTGATTTTAATGCTGCAACGTTTCGGTGATTAGAGCTTCATCAGGCAGTTTTGTAACAAAGAGAAGCATATTAAATAGGAGTAGCTGTGAGTTTCTGCTGCACTAATTTGAATTGTTTGTGTGATATTGTGTTTTCGTGTCGCAGTTTAAAAGCTGAGATGATAACTGAGATAATAATCACAAACTCACAGTCACTCCTGCTTAAGATGTCTTCGCTTTGTTACAGAACTCTTTACCTGATGAAGGTCTAGTCACTGAAACGTTGCTGCATTAAAATCATTATTTTCGCAAGTTACACAGTGTGTGGGAGTTTTTCAACAAGTTGTTTTTTTTTTTTTAAAGGCTCAGTTATTTCCTTAAACAGCTGGGCACTTAAGTTTTTAGCAAAAGCTACTTAATTGGGAATAAACAGTGTTTGTCAGGGACTATTGTCATGTGTAGTTTTGGCCCTCTCGTGAGTATTTATGACTGCAGTGCCCATGTTACTGGAAATGAACAAACATGCCACCCACTGCTACCGTGCCGCTCACTGACAGCATTGGGGAAGTCTGAAAGCTTTGTAAGCTCCCAATTATCTCACACTGGACAGAGCTGAACTACATCAAAGCTACCACAGCTAGAAATATAGTTTAGGGATGGGTTTGCCTTTTTGAGGATATATAGTCTAACAAACTGCACTATTTTTTATTTAATGAGAGTTCTTCTTTAGATACAAGCAAATATGTAAGGTGGCAATCTGAATTACTCACAAGGCCCTGTTTCTGTTCTACATATTGTAGTTAAATTTCCACACTTTTCACACTTACAGCTTCATAGTGATGATATATATTTTAATTTTTAATATTTTTAATATCTTAAGTACTATTTTATTTTTTATTTTAGTGCACATTTTCATTTCTATTTTACTTTATTTAAATTTAATTCACTTAAATTTGATTTAATTTAATTTAATGTATTTTATTTTATTTTTCTTTATTGGATTATATATACATACTTCTGTATCATACTCTTATTCTTACTACTTATAATTCTCTATTCTTTACACCGGAGCGACTGTAACAAATCATAATTTTCCCATCGGAGATCAATAAAGTATTTCTGACTCTGACTGTGATATTGCTGGAGAGCCTCCTCTCTTTATGGGCCCCCTCACCTCATGGGCCCCAGTGCAACCACCCTGCCTGCACTGTCTATATTTACGCCCCTGAATAAGATATGTGAGGCTTTGGCAGCACAGATTGTTGGTTTTGGTCTTTTCCGTACATCTGCTGACGACAAGAAAAATATAGATTATTGCTTTACTTATCCTTTGAGTCTGTGTCAGTGCTCCACCAACAGATGTCACTGTTGCTCAGTGAGGGGAAGTGGTGCCCCCTTTGGTTTTTAGGATTTCAGAATAACAGTAAAATAACATCAACACCTGAGGACATTTTAAAAAGAATAATTTGAAACAAACTGGTACATTAATTTATGTCACTTTATATTATCTGGCTTTATTAAACTGATAAATCCTCCCACTTACGTGCCTGTTTGAGTCCTTTTTTAATATCACACAGACCTCAAACCTGATTTTGTGGAACATGATAAATGGTAAGCAGGTGAGCTTAGGGACGGTGATGTTGTGGATAAACGCCACTGCGACTTCTCATGAAGTGCAAACATATTCTGGTTTGAAGATCAATCCATAAAGCTGCATCTGAGAGATAAATCAATATTATTTCATTTCCACCCAGTCAGAGTAAAACCAGAGTCGTACTGACTGCTGTGTTTGGTCACCACTGAACACACAGGCAGTGTTTTGTACCACAAACACACATGAACGCAAACAGTAGCAGACACCTGTAAAGCTTTCCTCAGGATTACAGGATTTTGTGGTTATCGTGCGTTAGAACCTTTCTGTACGAACATAAATCCCACACTCCACTTGAGAGCACAGTGTAATTGCTCATCAAGTGTGTTTCTTAATATCCACAAGCTTATGACCTGAAAAGGAATAAATTGGCATTGCCTCTGTGTCCCTTCCCTCCCTCCTTCCCCTCCTCTCCCTCAAGGTGACTCCTCCATCTGCACCCTCCCTGGTCTTGCCAATCCCTCTTTCTGCAGTTACCATGGTACACTTCCTGGGATCTGATTCCCCTCTTTTCTTCTGTGAGTTGTCACCATCTCATCTCTTTCGTTAGTTGTCCTGGAGCTATTCACATCAATCAAAGCTCTGTGCTGCTGCTTTGTTCCTCGTGTGTGTGTGTGTGAGCGACAGAGGTGCAGGTGGGTCATCAAAGTCGGCTGTTTCCAGTCTTATTTGGGTGAAAATAACATCTAAAAAACGAGGTATTGTTTACCTATTTCTGCAGCACACACACACACAAGTGGTTTTTATTCCATTCATATTTCCATCTCTTAGGGATGAGGTGTGTCTTTGTACTGGCTTCATTTCACTGCACAGCATCCCCATTTTAATTACCCTCTTCTTCACCCCTCTGCGCGTCGTTCTAAGTGGAGGGAGAGAGGAGGGGGGAGGAAAATAAAGAAGAGATTGAGGCGAGAATATAAAAACTGTAAGAAGGGCGGGGTGAGCTGTGAGTGAATGGGTGGCCTGTTTTGGGTGAAAGCAGAGGAGAGAGAAGATATAGTGAGGGGGAGATACAAGCCAAGCCCTCACTGTTTTTGTTCACAAGTGGGCCAATTATACACTCCCTGTTTTTAACAGCTGAAATATACAGTGCAGTTTTAAATCATCCACTTTGTCTTACAGCAATCAAAATAACAAGTATTTATGCAGACAGATAGGTGACATAGGTGGCCACCAAATCAGCCACCACCCACATCCCCGTTTTTTTTTTCATTCTTATTTTTTCAAAGTGAGACATCCCCGTTTAAGACCTAGTTTCTTCATGCACTGGTCTATTTTGCTACAGAACACGTCATCTTTCAGACCAGTGGAAAGAAAATGGCCAAAATTCACATTTAGGTGTTTCTTTTGTTTCAAATTTCTGCTTTGGAAATGTGTGCAAAAAGGACATATTTAATTACATAATGTCTAATTAATTAATCACATAATTGCATGTTTAAACATAACATGTCAGAAAACTTGTAATACCAAATAAATCTTGTCTTAATGTAGGTAACAGGCGGAGTTTTATGTGACATCTATTAGTTTGGATTTTTACCCTAGTGTCTTTTTTTGTATGTTTGTTTCAAAATGTATTGAATTTTCCATTATATATCTTTAAAAGGCGGTCTTCTCACATGGAGTTTTTTCACACACTTCAGTAGCACTTACATACACCAGACTTTTCAGTTTTATTCCTGTCTATATTCTAAAGGGTTTTACACAGCAGCTTTGTTCATCAATCATCCATAGCCTGCAGTAGAACATTGTATTTCTAACAACGTGGTGAGATTGGATTTTGCATGGCTGTTGACAGCATCTTCTGATTTGTGGAGAGATCAAAAGAGAAATCCAAAATTTCCTCTGTAAAACAAGGGGAAAAAAGGGAGTGCTGCACTGGGTTAAGGCTCTGTGTAGTTAGTTGGAAAGAAATTGGGTGCTCTTCAAGGATGGGGCAAAGAGTCTCATAAAGATAAAAAACGACTGGCCAGCTCACTCAGTGTAGAAGTCCATAGTACACGCAGGCAGTCCATAAATGCATCTGAGGCACTCTGACTGTAGTTAAAAATCCTTTATTAATACATGGGTAAACCAACAGGTTTCAACTAGAGCGTCTTCATCAGGGTGTCGCCCGCTCTCTTTGCTCTCTATGCCTTGGATGCATTTTTGGACTGCCTGCCTGTATTATGGACTTTTTCACTGTGTGAACTGGCCAGTCATTGTTTATCTTTAAGTCCCTCCGTAAGAACCTTTGACTCTGCTATTTCAACAAAATGAAACAAGAATTTTGTACCTGGTTTTATCCCATGTTGAGATTTCTGTTCTGGAAATGTATGCAAATCAGTGCATCTTTAATAGGACCATGCTCCATTTGCATATTTAAATATAAAATTTCAGAAAAGTTATGATATCTTTTTTTTTTCTTTTTTAAATGCATCGTATTTACCTGGCTAACCCCTAAAAAACTATCAAACATAAGGGCAAAATGGTCCAAAAATCTATAGTCGGGGCACCACCTCTTGTCCAGTAGATCACCTTAATGTGTTCACTAAGGTGGGTGTGGTGGAGTGGAGTGTATGTAGAGAGCATTAGACAGGAGAAAATGAAAAGCCATCCGAGGTTCACTACAAAAACAAATTAAAAAAGAAGAAATTTGCAAATTTGCACATACTGTATTTTCTATTCTTTGTTAATTATTATTATTATTATTGTTTGTTATCTAAGCTGTTTATTAGTGTTGATTTCTCATAAGCCCTTGTTTTTCTTTGTAATAAATATAAAAGATATCATAAATCAACCCGTCTCACTCCAAAGTCGTCGAAATCTGGTAAGGGCAGTGGCCTGCAGCATCAGACACTGATGAAAAAAAGCTGTCCTTTAACGCTGCATGATACACGGCTGGTTGGCGTTTTCGTTTAACGCGTTCGGTGGCGTCAGAACACCGACTGTCACCCAGGAGAGCGGTGTTAGCGTCCAATAGGACTGTATTTTGAAAGAAGACAATGCATGTAACAGGCAGAACTTGACACGGCGTCCCAGAACGTCAACAACCAACACACCTAGGGTACCTTTTACGTCATATCTGGAGGTGGAAAGTCCATGACCAAATTTTGGTATGTGATGAGATCAGAGTGAGAATGTGTTACAAAATTTTTTTTAGTGGGACCAGGGGAAGCTGAATTTGCTCGGCCGGCACTGTTCATGCTGTCTTCAAGCATTCCTGACCCACTCATCACTTGCCATGTTCAGCACTTAACGCAGCAGGGTATGGGCGTGTTGCTCTCTGGTGGTGTTGGTGCCTGTACACTGATATTGACAACCTTTTTCTGTTTACCCAACATGCACAGCGGCCCACAGGCTCAGCCACCTCCACTGGGGAATGTTGTGGCTGTTGCCCCTGCCATCACCCAGTTGTCTGCTGAAGGGTTGAGCCACGACAACGCAATTACACATTCATTTCAGCCACACAGCCAGCCAGCCAGCCGGGGAGGCTCCCCTCCCCCTCCATGCTCTGCTCCTTCTCCACCCTCTTTCATATTTCTGCCCTCACCCACCATCTCCATCTCTACCTGCTACAGCTCAAATTCCTCCCTTACGCCTTTAACCCCCACTGCGCTCTCCCATTTTTACCCCTCTTTCACACTTTCTTCCACATCAGCGGCGAGGTTCAGAGAAACACAAAGGACAGAAGCAGAGCTGGAGCCAGATTGGGGAGGTGGAGGCCAAAGGGGTGAAGATGAGAGACGAGGTGAAGGAAGAAAAACAGCATGAAATAGTGTGAAATATGAGGGGAGGACAGAGTAAGAGTGGAGTGTGAGGGATGGAGAACAGGGGGGTGAGTGGAGAGAGAATGGCTAATGATATATTGATTTGACTGAGCCTTGGGCAAATAAGTAGGAGTATGTGGGAGGAGGAGAACTACAGCGTGCAGATGCCTGAAAACACCTGGGTGGGATAAGTTTTGTTTATGATATGGTTATACTGATGGAAAGAGAGGCCTATTTTGTAAACATCTCCAAGTGTCTGAGCCAGGCCGATGCGTGTTGGCACAAAAAAAAAAGAAGATATTTCAACATTGTATTGCAGCGCTTGCATCTAAAGAGCAATTAGAAAGGAATTTTAATTGGTTTTTATGTTGGAAACATGATAGCTCAGCTGTCTGCCAGAGCTCTGAGCTGGACTGGAATAAATATCAAAGCTTCTGGCTATAAAAGCAGGCATTTAGACAGCGGACAGCCATTGGGGATCACATTAGGTGAGATCACTAAAGGGAGGAGTGGGAGGGATGGACCGGAATTAATGGGATTTTGTACATTTTCTCTTCATAATGCATCAAGGTGTGTGTATGTGTCTGTGAACATGCGTCCTTGCGGGCAGAAGGTGAAAGATGTTAAGATTGATCATTAAATACATGGTTGGGTGAATGATATAGTCTCTATTGATCTGAAGACTCGATAAGGATAAAGCATCATGATAGGAAAACTGCCTGGGAATAATCTGGAATCTCACAGCTGGAGTCGTCACACAGCCAGCATATTTAAGATATAATTTTACAATCTGACTTAATTTCTTAATATAAGTAATTGATTTATTTCATTTAGCTCTCGCTGTGTTAATGTGCAAGTCTGTGATAAGGGTTAGGCACCAAAACGGTTTGGTTCTGATTAGGAAAAGATCATGTTTTGGCTTAAAATGTCCAGTTTGGGGGGCAAAATCCCAACAGAAGAAGCAGCAACGTCAAAAAAAAACAACTGCTTTTTGTGCCACTATCCCACTTTTTGTACCTAAAAGGCTGCTTGAAACACAATGACGGGTTGCTTCAAAACATCTATGTTAGGTGCCTGAAAAGTCACCAGAAAAACAGTGATGGGTTGCTTAAAAATCCACTGGACAAACAGTGACAGGTCACTACAAAACACCCAAGCTTGGGGCATAAATGTCAGCCTAAAAAGCCTCTGGAAAAACAACATTGGTTTGCTATAAAAGGCGCTGGAAGAACAGCAATGGATCACCACAAAATACCCATGTTTGGTGCCTGAAGAACCACTGGAAAAATAGGGACAGACTGCAAAAAAGCCACTGGAAAAACGGTAAGGCGTTGCTACAAAACACCCATATTCATTGCTTAAAGATCCGCTGTAAAAACAGTGATGGTTTGCTAAAAAACACAAACTTTTGATGGTTAAAAAGCCACTGGAAAAACTGGGATGGGCCACTAAGAAAGCCACTGGAAAAACAGGTAAAGGTCACCACAAAACACTGATGTTTGGTGCCTAAAAAGCTGCTGGAAAAACAGTAACAGGTCACTATGAATGTCAATGGAAAAACAGTGACAGGTTGCTACAAAACACCCACAGTTAAAGCCTTTGAAAAAACAGCGATGGATCACTAAAAACGTTGGAAAAGCAGCAATGGGTCGCTACAAAACACCTGCGTTCGTTGCTTCAAAAGCCGCTGTAAAAACAGTGATGGTTCGCTACAAAACCTCAACTTTTAATGCCTAAAAAACCACTGGAAAAACCGGGACAGGTCACTTCAAAACACCCATGTTTTGCCAAAACATCAGCTGGAAATACAGAAACAGGTTGCCACAAAACATTGAAGTTTGACGCCTAAAAAGCCGCTGGAAAAACAGGGAGGGGTCACTATGAAAGCTGGGGGAAAACAGTCATGGGTTGCTACAAAACACCCACATTTGGAGCCTAAGAAGCCTCTGGAAAAACAGCAGTGGGTCACTACAAAACATCAACTTTTGATGCCTAAAAAATCCACTGGAAAATCACTGACATTTGGTGCCTTAAAAGCTGCTGGAAAAACAGTGATGGGTTGCTACACAACACCAACGTTTGGAGCCTAAAAAGCCTTGTTGGTTAAAAAGCTGCTGTAAAAACAGTGATGGTTTGCTAAAAAACACAAACTTTTGATGGTTAAAAAGCCACTGGAAAAACAGGGATGGGCCACTAAGAAAGCCACTGGAAAAACAGGTAAATGTCACCACAAAACACTGATGTTTGGTGCCTAAAAAGCTGCTGGAAAAACAGTAACAGGTCACTATGAATGTCGCTGGAAAAACAGTGACAGGTTGCTACAAAACACCCACATTTAAAGCCTTTGAAAAAACAGCGATGGATCACTAAACACGTTGGAAAAGCAGCAATGGGTCGCTACAAAACACCTGCGTTCGTTGCTTCAAAAGCCGCTGTAAAAACAGTGATGGTTCGCTACAAAACCTCAACTTTTAATGCCTAAAAAACCACTGGAAAAACCGGGACAGGTCACTTCAAAACACCCATGTTTTGCCAAAACATCAGCTGGAAATACAGAAACAGGTTGCCACAAAACACTGAAGTTTGACGCCTAAAAAGCTGCTGGAAAAACAGGGAGGGGTCACTATGAAAGCTGGGGGAAAACAGTCATGGGTTGCTACAAAACACCCACATTTGGAGCCTAAGAAGCCTCTGGAAAAACAGCAATGGGTCGCTACAAAACATCAACTTTTGATGCCTAAAAAGCCACTGGAAAAACAGGGATTTGTCGCTAAAAAATCCACTGGAAAAACACTGACATTTGGTGCCTTCAAAGCTGCTGGAAAAACAGTGATGGGTTGCTACACAACACCAACATTTGGAGCCTAAAAAGCCTTGTTGGTTAAAAAGCTGCTGTAAAAACAGTGAAGGTTCACGATAAAACATCATTTTGTGATGCCTAAAAAGCTGCTAGAAAAACATCAATGGTTGACTCCAAAAACCCCACATTTGGTACCTAAAAAGTTGCTGGAAACACAGCAGTGGCTCACTAAATCAAAACCTTTTCTGTTGTTTGTTAGCCTCGAACACTGGTCTGCAACTTAGCAGACATCTCCCCTTGGTGGAGACAGCTCATATACTATGTCACTGTAGAAACATTAATATGATAGACATGAAACTTGGAAATGTAATGTATTCATGGTTTGCAGAAATATACAATGCCAACATTTTCTTCTGGCGACTGGGCTGTAATGTGATGCCAAACTTCTGTCCATGCTGTTTAATGTGTATTCATGTGCCGTTCTCTGCAGGCAAAGACAGAGGTAGTGAGGTGTAGGAGATGAAGACTCGATAGTGGTCTCTACATTAGCACTCAAATTAATTAGGACACTCGCGCTAAGCCTTCCTCCTCCCCTACGGTACCACAGTAATCACCTTTCCCTTTGGAAAATTCTACGCCCACTGCACTCGGTTTGTGTATTAGTCTCTTTGTTTCTCAACCTGATGCTCCACCTCTCCTCCTCCACCACCCAACTTTCTCTCATGCTCTCTTCACCCTCACTCCACTCCCTTCTCTGTCTCTCCTGTTTTTCTCCTTTCACCCATCTCTTTCTCTTTTATTGCAGAAATGCCACCAGCAGCTCTCAGCAGGGTACTTATTAAGGTGGTCCAGTAGCCAATTATATGCTCTGAAATCTCTTTGGTCTCAGTCTGCTTCACTTTTATTCCTCCTTTACAGGTGAGATGGTGGTCAAAGCCAATCCCTCACCTCCCTCTCTCCTCTACCCCTCACACCTTCCCCCTCTGCTCCTCTTTCTGCCCCAGCCCTGCTCTGTGTTAAGTCTGTTGTGACACAGTAGCGGAGCGAGATGAGAATTGGGAATAGAGGATAGAGTTGTGATGAGTGAAGATTTGAGAACAGTGATGGGTCGGCATTAGGGAATAACGCCCCTCCCATCCCTGCACCGTCTCCCCGACTGCCATGAAAAGCCATTAATTTGTGTAAGAGGACTTACATGTCCCCCATGTCAGTCAGCCTCTTATGATAGACAGATAA
Organism: Epinephelus lanceolatus; assembly: GCF_041903045.1. NCBI lineage: Eukaryota > Metazoa > Chordata > Actinopteri > Perciformes > Serranidae > Epinephelus > Epinephelus lanceolatus. The sequence goes on along the minus strand of NC_135741.1, from coordinate 11,826,212 downwards.
TTCAATTCTTTATACTGCTCAACAACTCTCAAGTGTGTCGGCTTGTTTCTCTCTTCTCTCCCCTTTCATAAAAATAATCTGTGCTATTTACATGGTGTTACAACATCTCCCGTTCTTTGTGCGGAGCTCTCTTTAAAACACGATTCTCAAAGTCATAACGTTCACCGCATTGTTTCTACTTTCTTACATTAGATGGCCAAGCCTCATTTATTCAGAGGGTGTCCCCGAGATCAAGATCTTGTTTTTGCAAGAGAGCTCGGAGAACAAAAGATAAAGATGACTCAGTCACACAAAGACATTATCACCCCCACACAGACACACTAATTAAAACAATAAAAAAATCTGATTAAAAATATCAGTTAGCACAACTTTAAAGTCCCTCAGAGGAACGTCTCTGACTTTGATGTCTAATTCACTCCACAAGTAAGGTGGATACAATAGAGTACAACAGAATAGACTTCTATTGCCTCCTAGGTGAGGTCTTTGGCCCACCAGACTCAGGAGACAACGTTATAAAAGCAGACGAGCAGTTATCAAAACAAACAGATAGATACGGTCATTAAAACACTTCACACATTAAATCATGTCAGTGTATGTGGTTTAAAACTCATCAGTCACCTTGTGGAGTTAGGAATATTGGTGGCACTTGGGATGAAGACGTTTTTGGTTGCCAGAGGGACTCTATAGCACCTCCCAGAGCTCACACTGGCTGAAGAGAGGACGGGAGCTATCTGCCAAGATACACTTAGCTGTCATCCACGTCCTTTCTAAAGAGTTGGGTCAAGGGCTTTTTGGGGTTTGCCAGCTATTTTTCTTGCCACTGACACAGTCCTAGATGGTTTATTCTTAGAGCTGCAGTTTATGTGACCATACCAGTGAGGAAGATAAGAAGTTAAAATACTCTCAACCAAAGTTTTGCAGAGCGTAGCGACGTAAACCAGTGCAGAGTTGGTGCGCGGAACTTTTAACCTATTCTTGAGTCATTGTTGTTCACTTTTAACTCAGCTAGGATGTTAACTTAGATAGTATCGCATTATAGCTACCTATGTAGCTGTAGTGTTAGTGTGATTCTTCTTGAGCAATAAATCAAATAGCCCTGTGGCACATGGTGTGCTGTATAACTGTGTTATGTTTTGCTTGTTTCAATGAGAGAAATGACCCTTGTCCTGCTAGTAAGGTGTTTAATGTGTTTGGTAAGACAATCTGCAATCCAGTGTTGTGCATGAAAGAGCATGTTTATTGAATGTTCACATATTTTTGGTGAGCGGTGAACTGATTGCATCACTTTGCAACTTATGAACTTGAACATGAATGTAGTTCGCCCTCAAGGCAGTTAACAATGTTTGTTTTATGGCACCTGAGAATTTACGGGACTGGCAGACAACGCAGCTACCGGTACTGCTGACAGGGGCATAAGACTGGGTCGAAAACGGGGGCTGAATATATAGAGCCCTCATGTAAGGAGGGCCATAAAGATTCTGGAATGAGAAACGTCTGATGTCTAAAGTACAGGGTACCGATTCCAGTGGGGAAAAAAATCTCACATTTATACCCAAATAAATGCGTACTTGAAATGACACATCAAGTTAAAGCATCTGACCAGTCTTGGGAAACATCTATGAGCAACTGATGATCAAAAAAAAAAACAAAAAAAAAACAACGGAATAAATTAACCTAAACTAGTTCATTTTTTGGGACTGTAAACATAGTTCAGAATTCGAATTGTGTGCTATGGTCAAACACAGAATGTAATATAGACAGAAGGCCTGGTTCGAAGCATGTTGGTATACAACATGATATCGTCAGCATAAATATGAACATTGCAATGACTGGTTGGAAAATAATTATTTAGGGTATGTATAGAATGAATAGCAGGGGGGCTAAGATTGACCCCTGTGGGACACCTTTATCAACTATTTTATTTGGTGTCTTGATTTGAAACAGTTTGAAAACAACCACATTTACAAACATATTAGAGATACCGTAACACTTCAATTAATAGCCTGAGCTATTTTTTCCTTTTTTGCCTATATTTGGGACAGGCCTTTAATTCCTTTCACACAAAACTGTTGCTTAACAAAGATGGGAACTACAATCAAAATATATAAAAATTAGGCTTCAGATAATATATCAATTTTGAATCATTCATTTGATCAGAGTGCATCACAGACAGGCATACTGACACAACACCACTTTATCCTGTTAAAACAATACTCACAACTTGGATTAATTTAAAAAAAAAAAAAACTCCTTTGATTCTTTTGATCCGAGGACCCTTACCGACTAAAGGAATATGAATAACTGACAGGGTAATCGAGGGATGGACACATAATTTGAGGTAGCTAACAACTCGGTTTTACATATCTGAAGAACTTCTATAAAATAACACAAACTGCTTGCCAACCAGACAAGGCATCTAATTGAGACAGGCGTTGTCAAAATGTGTAGCCACACCAGGCTAGTAAAAGGGACTAGGCGTTTCTTTGAGACTAGGCTTTTAGTTGAAGTTTTACAATAACTATTTTTGCAAGAATTGCTCAGTTGGCAGCACAGTGTCTGCCCTCCTGTATTCTCCTTATATTGACTTGTGTCTTGAGGCTCTTTCCTGAGCTAGTTAATTAACAGGTCCATGTTTCTGCTGACCAAAGTTTCCTCCTCTTAACTACGATTAGACACAGTTACCGATCGTAAAGCCTCCTCTCCTCTGGGGCCACACACTGGCTTTCCCTTTCTCCCAGTCTTTCATATATCCATCTGTTCACAGTCTATCTAAGTCCCCATCTCATGCCAGCTCAGTGCCGCTTACAGGTTGCAGGCCCTCATCGTTTTCCTCTATGAAATAGCTTTCACACACACTGTGACTTCTCCGGAATGTGAATGAAGCTGCTGCTGAGGAGTCGTTCTCTACTACCTGTCAGTCAAAACCCTTACTATGATATGGCAATCACATCACGTGCACACACACATGCATGCACACACACACGTATGCAAAAAAAACAAAACAAAATATGGTACTTGCAGTCGTGTATTATGTACTGGCAGTCTTTTCCTCGGAGCAGTAAATAAATAATGAGAACACTGTTAAAATTCTGCCAGTATTGCTCTGCTGCTATCAGCCCTCTGCCTCCCTGCTCTGCCTCCCTCTAAAGAACAGGAAGGTCTCGCTTGAAAGAAAGAGGCTGTTTTTCTTACATATTTTTATTCCTCTTACTTTAATCTCCCCACTGTTCACCCTTCTCTCCAGCTCCTTTACTTCGCCTTTACTCAACATGAAAAACTTGCTGGCTTTCTTTTTCTTTCACTCATGTATACATAATATTTTCCATTTACATTTTTACGAGACAGAACCTTCCCATTCGTGCATTTTAGTGATGCACAACTGAGGGAACATGGCACATTGTCTTGAGGAATGTTACAAGAAGACGTGAACGCCTTTCAGCTCTCGTGGATCTGTGGAGGTATACTGATGTCAGACCAAAAGGTACAGTTCAGTGGAGGAATAGGAAGAGAGGCATACTCCAGGCTATCTGCCCTTTGTTCAGATTAGTGAAAGAAGTGCAAGAATCAGTCATAGATAATGGGCGATGACAGGTGCTGGTATTTAAGCTGGATACAGATCATGACATGAGCTGTACAAGGTGGATCTGTCTGTTTAAATGTAATGATCTCTACTTCTCTGTCTTGTGGAGTGGGCAGCTGATATTTCAGAGTATTTCCACATTACACACTGACCTTTAGTGCTGGGGATGAAGATCTGAAGCAGACAGATTGGGGCTGAGTGATGCACCACCAGGGCAACAGACAACAAGACATGAAAGATGTCTGCCTGTGTGCAGTTGTGTTTAACTACGTATGTGGTGAATTACAGCTCAGTTGCCAGAAGAAAATGTTGACATTGTTCGTTTCTGCGAACTACAAATACGTCACATTTGTATGTTTCATACATCTATCAATATTTCTAAAGTGACATAGTATATGAACCGTGTCACCTTGGCGAGACACCTGCCAGCTGCAGACCACAGTTCAAGACCAACAAACATCAAAACTAGCTGTGATATAGTGAGTCACTGATGTGTTTCCAGCAGCTTTTTAGGCACAAAACATGAGTACTTTGAAGGCGATCTGTCTCTGTGTTTCCAAAGAAGATAGTGGCACGAAAAGTGTTTGTTTTTTACGAAGAAACTGTTGCTATTCCACTTGGGATATTGCAATGAAAGTGGTTGTTTTCCTGCAGTTACTGCCAGGATAGTCTCGCTCACCAGACCTTTCTCAAGAAAAGAAAGGTCTGGCTGCACCGACTCTCACTTTAAGATTGGAGAAAAAAACGCCCCGGCTGCTTGTATTTCTTTTAACCAATCGTTCTTGGCGGTGCCAGCAACGGTGCACTTGCAAAAGTATTGCCAGGGGGAAACAGGTTTTGGTGTAACACGCCCACAAAAATATCGCCTACAGGACGCGAACCATGGCAGAAAAATGGCTACATCCCCACAAGATCAAACACCGCAAAAGTTAGTAAAGGACGTGTTGAAAACTGCTCCACAACCGGAGGTGGTAGGGCGGGCCTTCAGCGGGTGGCTTGTTCTGCCCAATGATCTATGCAGCGAACTTCCGCCCACTCAGACTACTGCCAGGACAATGTCACAAAAAGCAATTGTTTTTTTACCAAGACATCACTGCCTTTCCTGCTGGGATAGTTTGTTTGTTTTTGTTTTGTGATGTCACAACTCTACGATATTAGAGCGATGCCGTTGCAGCGCGCACATGTTCCCGAGCGCCTATTTTTCAGGGCGCGATGGCTTTGCCTTTAGATAAACAGAGCTGAACTTTTGAAACGCAGCAGCGCACACCACATGTCATGTGATGAGGAACAACCAATTACAGCTGGCAGATATCTTTTCCTTGTTTCATAATTATCAGTCTTGGTAAGTATGAAGAAGAAGTTTATTGTTTTAGTGAGGGGCTGCCAGAGCTTAACATCTGTCCCACGGACGATATTTTTAGCCTAATACACAGTTACAAAATAACGCCTGGAAGATGATCAGCTCTGCACTCAGGATTTATGGTATGCAGGCTATGATATGATGGTTATGGTCACTTAGCAACCTCAGATGCAACCTGCCTCCACGCCCTTGAAAATTGGTACAGAGTAGGCACAAGACCTGCACCTTAAGACACTGCATGTGTATGGCCCCTCTATGAATAAAATCAGATGGCAGAAAATAAACATGGTCCCAAGCTGTGGCCTAGAAATGTAATTCTAGTGAAATGGCCTATAAGATAGAAAAATGGTGCCTGCGACAGAGGGTAAATTACAGGTATATCCAGGAAGACAGTTTGAGAACAATAATCTTGTTTTTTGAACATTAAAGCATGTAAACATGATCTAGCAGAAACCCAAAATACAAGTATGAAGCTGAATATGAGCATAATATGAGACCTTTAAGCCAAAGTACGATCATTTCCTAACCATAACCAAGTGGGTTTTGTGCCTAAACCACGAGTTAACCACAGTGCTGTTGAAATGTAATGTTTAAATGTATTGTTTCAACTTATCTGTCTGGTGGGTCACGGTCCAAAAGTGTGTCCTGGGTCCAATCTGAATGGGCCACAAGTGACTCCCAAACATGTCAAGTTTGTAAAAAACACACTTTATTTTGAAGTACAGTAAATTTCCAGCACGGAACTTTTATTCTGAAGTGTTGTTTTCTGCTGCAGAGTGCGTGACTAACCAACACCTACTTAACAGAGACAGCAAAGTAGTCCAACAACATGGCCAAATGCAAGTATGATGCTGAATGTATTAAACTGTGTGGATCTTGAACTAATGACTGAGGAGAAATCTGGACCCTGTGGCTGGACCAGTTGGGAACCACTGAGCTAAATAATAATGTGCAAATGTAACTATCCTTGGTTTACAGAAATGTACAATGCCAACATTTTTTCTGCTGACAAGCATTGCATGTTCAGTTTCAGTGGCTCTGCAGCATTCTGGGGGCTAAAATATGTGTAAACCTGTTGAACTAAGAGCCAACATGAATTTCAAACAGCAAATATCCCAAGACAGGAGAGTAAAAATGTGTTTATGAGAGAGAGGCGCAGATAAATACATAAGTGACACGGCACTGCGCGCTACAGAAGTTGTTCCTCATTTCTTGGCAGCTGATAAATGAGTCTCTGATGTGGCAAAGAGAAGGTTCAAACACACAAAGACAGACAAATAGGAAAATGACAGGTAGGAAATTACAGTATCGCCATAAAAAGCTCAACCTTGAGTGTGGTAAATAAAATTCTTTTAACGTGTTGGTATCAGTGACTCTAATCCCGTCTGCCCTGTGGACTGCCTCCTTTCTCCCGCCCCGAGGTACTTGGCAGAGGCACTGCAGTAAATGTGCCCGTAAAGCCTTTTTTAAATTGAAAATTAGCTAGTGAGTGGCACTCTGATTTTACAGGCAGAAAGGAATCTTACTCACAAATATCTCTCAGGCTGGGCAGATACTTAAAATGAAATGTCTCCATATGCCTCTGTCGCCTCACCCCCTCCTCCTCCTCCTCCTCCTCCTCAGCAGGTCATTCTGATTACTGCAGAAAACCGTTGTTCCACCCCATCTTCAGCTTCTCCGCTGCTCTCCCACACAGTCATTTGCATTTTCTCCCTTGGCTCTCTTCCATATCTTTCAATTTATCCTGTCACACCTGTTATTCACTTGTTTTTCCTCTTTTTCTCCCCTCCAGTGTTTCTTTCCCCTCCTTCTTTGTGGCAGTGCAGAGCCTCATCTGAATGCACAGCCAGTCGTGAGCTCTCTACCTGCTTTGGGCATTTTTACTGGTATGTAAAAGTGCAATCACCCCTCTCTTTCTAACACCATCTCATAACAAGTCAAGGTGACACAGGGATGCTTACATGCCACAAGATGAATTAACCAATTTCCTGCTTGTCTGTGTGTCTTGATAGTGCAGGGCGTGCGTACCTTGACATTTCATTCACTTTTATGCAGCTTTGGTGGTTATCTCGTCCTGTCCTGCTCAAACACTATGCATAGGCTTTCCAGTGCTTGCTCTCTTGCCTGCAGACAAGCAGAGAGAGGCAGGGGAGAGGAGTGAGTAAGGAGGAGGGAGAGGGTAGCAAATGAGGTGTGGGTAAAAATTATGGGGGACTAGAAAAGAGAGCAGTAGCCCAGCCCTGGAAATGAGAGGCAGGGATGGTGGTGGGGGGGGGGGGGGGGGGGGGGGGGGGGGGGGTGAGAGAGAGAAATTATACAGTGTAAAATCCATGCGTATTCAGCTGTAGTAGTAGTGCAGCGTCCAGATCACTAGGCTCCTCCACCGCTGGGGAACAACCGCCTTTTGTGTTCCCCCCCGCTGCAGTGGGGGAGCGCATTTACCGTCGCGCCCAAGGGGGAGAAGCCAAGAAGTATCCTCCAATCAGCCGTCTGTGATTTCTCTCATCTTGTGGGGCTGCTGATGGTGATTTATCACTGACCTGAGACAGGCGCTGCACTCTGCTCTAACACCACAACCACCTGGAATCCTCCACCATGGTTTTTATTTCTTTTCTTAAACACAAATGCCCTCCTGTGGATATTTCAGATAGACTGACCAGAGGACAAAAGGAGGATTAAAATGGACTTACTGACTGCCAATCTTGAATTTCTTTTTTTTTCCTGCTGCAAACTGAAGATGGACTAACTTTTACAGGTGCCACAAGAGGACACAATCTCACAATCAAAGCTTTAAAAGAAGAATTTAGAATTTTTTTCTGAATAATTTGTCACATTTCATGCTGTATTTTATTTTGAAAGCATGGCAAGCTGAGGATGATTGCAGACACGCCACTGCTATAACCATGTAGGACTGATTCTCAGGTAGATAGAGGTATATGGTGATTGACATGCAATGGAGACGGGGAGAGGGGGTGACAGTTGGAGCACACCTGCCTGCTGAGCGTGTCTGACACCTCGCTGTCGCTTGTTTAGCGCTCCGCTCTCCAGACTATCAGCTTCCCCCAAGTTATCATGCTTCTCAGTGAGTGGAGATAGCTTTTCCGGTGTGTGTATATGACTGTATGTGTGTGTGTGGTTTGTGTTAGAGAGCCAGAGTTTGGGATTACACTGCCTCTGGAAAGGATACAGGTGTAGTGGAGCCTTGAATGAGGATTAGCAGCTCTTACACCTTGTCGCCAGCAGCACACGGGGCGATGGACCTTTCAGACAAGACTCTCGAGTGTCACTGGAGGATCGGAGATAAAGGTTTAACAAATGTGATGAGACTCGGGGGGCGAGGAAGGGGACAGGAGGACAGTTGAGAAAGTTCTGTTGAGATTTTGGTATTCTTTTAAGTCAAGCTATAACTGAATGTGAGTGGAAGTTAGAGGCCATTTATAGTAGCTATTCAAGGACAACTATAATATATCATACAAATACAAATACTGCCTAAACAAATGAAATCTTTGGATGTGCATTGATGATAGCTGCGATAAACAATCTTGATTTCCCCAATATCCCCGCAAAGCACGAAATCCATTTGATCCATGAGCTGGTTTGATATTGATTTCTCCACACAGTCAGGATAGAGTCTTGTCTGATCTCTGCTTGAGAGGTCACTAATTTAATTATAATCCGTCATTCAGTCTCGCCTAGAGCGGTCTTCCAGAGTGCTGACTGAGTACGCTGTGGAGAATCAATGGTCTAATACTTGTCATGATATCTGACAACACATCAGATAAACACAACGCGCTCCTGCTGCAGTCTACTATAACAATATCACAGTTTCGCCATGTGTTATTTACGCATCTTGTGTTATTTGAGAAATGACTTCTCCACTGATGGCAGTTCTGCTGACAGTTACAGGAAATTTGGCAGCTCTTGTGCTTGTAGTTGAAAGAAGCATGTGTTGTTGTCTGTCTTGATGCAGGTGTGCGTGTTTTTGGGGCTTGTATACCTGGCACAGGGCTTATCGTTGCTGCACAGGGCTTAAAGATCTAAGGGTGTGACAGGCACCACCTTGCACCACTTGACCTGCAAAACCCTAAAAGTTAAATTAGGAATTACCTGTAACAATGCATAGAGCCTGAAGTGTAGGACAAGAGCAGGGGAGTCCTGACAGGGTGTTCAGGAAGAAGTTATCTCAACAGCCACACTCAGCTTTACTTCAACGATCCTGGAAAGCAGAGGGGAAAGCAGGTGGGAAGCTTGGTGTGGGAGTGAGGAGGAAAAAAACAACAGGACTGAGGCAAGTTCTTTGATAGCTGTATTGTTTCTATCTACCTTGTTCAAAGAGCATCACTGAAAATGTGCTGTTTGGAGGTTTAGCGCTGCGAGTGAAAAAACTCAGGAACAGCGTGGGGGAGTTCAGCTAGAGTTCTGCTGGGGGAAACCTGCTCTATACTGCAGTTTTCAACACCAGGCAGCGAGGTTCACCTTTTGACAAGTCTGAAACAGCTGCCTGATCTATTTAACGACACAAGCACAAAACCTGCTGGACTCTTGGAAACAGCCTCTCTCACAAGATTACAAGTGACACTGGACGATCTACAACAAGCACATGAACTTAAAGAAGCAGCATTTTTGCCTGCGATGGAGACAGAAACAAACAGGTGGTGTTGCAGCTCTGAAACTGTCTCCACATCAGATTTTACTCTGGATTATAACACTTGAATCGTGAACAAGAAGAGGAGAAGACCCAAACAAACTGTGCATCCGTCCCTGGCAGGGATGTGTTGTGAACTCTGAGGAGGAGTAGTGTAGTGTGCCACAAGCCTGCGAATGAGGGTGGGGCTCTCTCACTGCCACAGACAAAGACCTTGATACAGAGAGAGTCCTGGTTTGAGAACTGGTGGTCAAGTGGGGCAGTTTTGGACCTGCACAGTCTGGCACCGTATCAAAAGTCACGATGGGGTGCAACATGTGTGTGGTTCAAAAGCCCGAGGAACAATACAGGGTCATGTTCCAGGTGAGCACTCTGCCTCCTCTCTCTTGTTTTCATTTATTTTTATTTTTCTGTCTTCCAGCATCCCTTTGTGTTTCCTCTTTCAAGTTCTCATTGTCATTCTGTCTTAACTTGGCTCTTTCTTGCAGCAACTGCCGGATGAGTGACGTTCAAAACAGCTCTGATGAAAATGTCATGTGCTCCCAACTGCAGTGAAAATCAACACAACCTCATCATGTTGACACACTCAATTAAACCAAATCATTCACACATTAATTTCCTAATAACCTGTTTTGAATCCAAAATGAATCCAGCAACTGGTTATTTGTTGTGATGTTAATGTCAAAGACGGCATCATCAGGCACTTTATGAATGAGTCGAAACTTTAGCACCATGATATCAATTAAATAAGACATGATAATAGCATGATATAATTATTCAGGTAGATTAGGTGAATTAAAATCATGGCTGATGGGTTTAATAAAAGCTCCACATCATGTGACACATCTCAGGCTTTAGTGTAGATTTTTACATATATAAATTAGCTCAGAAAAAGATGCGCAAATCACTTTGAACCTCTTGAGCAGGGCTGTATTGAAATAGTAATTCAGTGATAATAATACTGATAATTATGATAACGATGCTTCACTGTGATTACAATGATTACGATCAGAGAGCAGAGCTTAATTGCGTAAGATAGAGAGACACGCCGGTGTGGAGGAAGTAGAGTGGTGCAGAGCCACGGAGGCAGCAGGATGGATGGGTTGTTAAAGCCGGGCTAAAGTGTTATGGGAGAGAGGGGTTGCCACGGTTACAGCCTCAGCACCACCTGCCAACTGGGACCACAGACTGTATGTGAGTAAGCTCATCTGGCTGTGCGGTGCCTTAGGAGGCTCCTGCCCGGTGACTCGATGATACACGCGGTGACCGAAATAAGTCCCATGCTTACTAAGCATGAAAAATGCTTGGCACTCATGGGTATGCAGCGCAACAAATATAGTATCTGTGGCACCAGGAGCCTCAGCTGGGGCTCAGTGGCATGTTGGCGTCAGGGTGTGGGCCAGTTAACTGGGCTGCATCTGGTGCCAGAGGCGATGCCAAGAGAGAGGGATATATGGAGGTTGGCTGAGTCCAAATTGAGGCAGGATAATGAGTCAAAGGGGGAAATAGAGTCGAGATAGACAAATAAAAGAGGGAGGGAAAGTGTTTCATTTCTGCTATTTGCCCTTTGAGTAAGTGACTTGAGCTCGTCATGGAGCCAGGGTGCATAGAAAGGCTTGAATGACTTCACAAAGCCCCGGGGTGAAGTGCTAGAAACAGAGGAGCCAGATAGTGTGCGCACTCTCGGATGCGATCATAAAATCAGTGCACCCCATAATCAGTGACCTTATCTAACAGGGGTCAGCAGTAATGACACTGAGCGCATGCAGGTCAACGTCTTTGAAAGTGGAAATCTAATAATCCAACCGATTTGGCGATGTGAGGTCAACTGTGCTGGAAGGTTGAGTCCCTAGAAGTCTGTCATCCCAGAAACGCTCCCAGCTCTGTCAGCCTTAGTATCTGCACGTGGTTCCCAGACGGGCGTGGCGATGAGTGGAGCGAACGCTGATGGCAGGAGATATGTCGTATGATTTGGTGCATGCAGAGCAGTTGTCATGTTGCATGTGAATCTATTGTACGAACTGTGGTTGTGTATGTAGAGCAGATATTTTGAGGTGTTGGAGCTGCATATATTGTGGTCTGGTGAGCCTGAAACGACATTGCTGGCAGGGAGCAGGGGAGCATGAGACAGAGGGAACAAACGCAGATGGAGCACTGAATCAGAGCCACAGCCTTTGGCTTTCAGAGGATGCAATGAGAACAGATTCTGTGAAACCTTGAGGTCTCATATAAGCAGCATGAGCTGGTAGTTGTTTTTCTTTCTCCGTGAAATTTAAACGGAGTTATTACATGTAATGATTACAAACAGCAATTCTTGCTGTGCAGATGGCTGATTAATCCAAAGATCATGCCAAGCAAAAGATGGAGGTATACTGTGTCCAATCATAAAAAAATCAGCATAAAAGAGGAAACATAATTACACCCCCCACGCATTTCATGGCTTTCCCCTTTAGAGGTTTTCAGCTTTGAGCTGTTTTCCTTAACTAACATGTATAATTACACCTTCAAATTAGACGCAGTCTACTGAGTAACTGTCTTTAGACAATAAATTCAGCATTAAACAGCTTACAGCTACATCAGGCTGCAAAACCAGGCTGTTAAATTTGACTATATCAAAACACTTGCTTCTCATGCCAAAGGAATAGAAATCATGCATTATACATTGGGTCTCTGCTAACACATACGCTGCACGCTCGTGGTTGGTACACACCCATTGGCATGTTTCTGATCAATTTTGCCTCCTATAGCCCCCAGTGAAAAGGCATATTGTTGTTGAGCTGATGGATTACAGCCTCAGTTGTAGAAATACGTGCACATAAACCGTTTGGAGCGAGATATTATACTTTATACACATTTTACAGAGTACCTGCCCACATACACACACAGTAAACCTCTGCCCCCCCCGAGCCCTTCAGCCACTCCCTTCTTTCTCTCTCCTCCATCAGTGTAAAGCGGGAGGCTGTTTCCATGGCAACCGACGTCATTAAACAAACCTAATGTGCTTTTATTCACAATGACACCAAGAAACATGCTGACAGCCACAAGAGGCAAACTGATGAGAATCAATACATACAAATGACCGGCTGACATTAGCTGCACGGTTGTGTTCACGCCAACGTGTGTGTGTGTGTGTGTGTGTGTGTGTGTGTGTGTGTGTGTGTATGAGTGTGAATGAGATAGATACCCACATGTGAACATATTGTGCATACTGGAGGTGGACAAAATAACAAAAAAACACCTGATAATGAAATGTGATGAGAGCAAAGCTATAACGGTTTAGTTTTCAGTGTGGATTTGCTCATTTCAGTTTAGTTTTTATTGTTTCTAAATGTTTAGTCTTATTTGTTTTTTTTAATGATATGGGAGTCATTTGTCAGGGGCAGGATTAAAGAAGTTCAAAATAGGTTTTACAATAAAACATACTTTGTCAAGTCAGTTAAACCACAGTCACGCAGATATCCAACTCTCAATAAACATATGCACAAATGCCTCCTCATGTTTGTTGTTTTGATAAATTTGACCAACTATACAAAGACTAAAACTTGACATTTCTTGTATATCCTTTACTTTTATTTTAGTTAGTTTTGTAAGTACACAGTATAATTTGTTAGTTTTTTTTTTTAATCTAAAGTCTAGATTTTGTTTTTTATTTTAGTTAACAAAGACATTTTTTTTGTCACTTTTCATACTAGATTTTAGGAAAGTTTAAGGTAATAACATTGAATGTAAGCACCACACGTGTGCCTCAACATTACTTTCTTATTATAGTTTCTCAAAGGCATTATGCATTGCAGGGTTATTGTGTTATGTTGCGTTACACTGTCAGGTAGTCCTGCTATGTTGTCCATCGCTCCAAAATTTACAAGTAATACTGTCACTGCAGTTTTCACTTGAGATATATTTCCAAATACTGAATGTAATGTAATGTCCTGTAATTCAATCAGTAACACTTTACTTAAACATTCCTAATGTAGCATCAATAAACAGTCAATACGTATATAATAAGTAATTTGTAAGACATTATAATGTAGTTATAAGCAGATATTAGGACATTTAAGTGTTTGTTAATGTGCAATATTTTCAACAATTATAACCTCTCCTATGAACACGTTATAAAACATTTGTGTAACATGTCATATTCCCAGTCATTATCTGTTTGTACACCAGCATCCTCTGGAGCTTCACAGCAGGAGTTCAGGTTGTTCAATAAACACTTGTATGTGTTTACAACTGCAATATAATGTGTCAGAGACCACTTATTAAATGGAGGCCCAAACCACAGAAATCTTACATTTGCACATTAGTATGTAGCAGATATATGTTGGAACTTTACATTTCTACAATGCTATGATTAACGTGTGGTTAGATTTAGGCACAAAAACCACTTGGTTATGTTTTGGAAAAGATCATGAGAGGCTTAAAATACCTGGTTATAATGGCACAACCCCAGCTGGAAACGCAATGATGAAAAAATAGTTTATTTGTACCACTATCCCCATTTTAAACACAGCAGTGTGTCACTAAAAAAACATGACTGGTGGCTAAAAAGCTGCTGGTTTTGTTGTTGTTGTTTTGGTGTCAAACATGAGTCTGTAGTAGTCTGCAGGTGTCTCCCCTTGGTATCACATCATCCATCATCCCATCCACCTGCCAATGCTGTCATCAGCTCATATACGTTGTCACTCAACATATAAGATACACACATGTAACATATCCATGGTTGCAGAAACATACATATCAAAGCACAAGATGTGACATGAGTGCTTCATGACTATCTTCTGTTTTACTTAATTAAACAGTTAATCTAATTACATCATCTGGCAGATTGCTCGTTACCTCCTGGCTCATCAGCTCAGGAGTGTGTCAGTTTTCTAAAATGAAGTGCAGGTGTGTGTAATACGTATGCGTCTGTCAGGTTCCTGCTCTTTCCCTCGCAGACATCTCAGGCGTGTGACTGACACAGACACGAGACAAAGAGGATGGAGAGGATGTCACTCTCATCTCTCATTTAATAGGACAGGAGTGACAGAGAAAAAGAAAGGGTGGAGGGCAATATTGTAAGGTCATATAGTCTGTGACATGTCCTCCAGACCTACTCGCTCTTCGTCAACCACCTCCAATAACAAAAAAAAAAAACCTGCCCATAATTCTGCTTTTGTTCTAACTGATGAATGAATTGATAAATTATGTATATTCATGTCCTCCCGCTGAGGCTTGTTAGCTCCATCGCCAACATTTCAAAGAATGCTTTAAATCAATATCTTCTCACTGTTATCAGTTTGTAATAGGCCAACCACTCCCTGCTTGTTCATTTAAATTAGCTCAGTGATATCAAACAACAGGGGTTATAGCCGGGGTAGGTCAGCTCCGTCTCCAGATTAATTGATTTTCTGAGGAGGTGACTGCTGCATCCTTCAAAGCATGAGAGATGAGAAAAATCAATTACTGAACAAGTGGAACTCAATATGTTGAGCGGGGTCATGCAGGAGCTTTTGCATTAACACTGCACGTAAATCCAGGTTTGGGAAAAGATGAGATGCTGAGAGGGAAATAGTCACCATGAGGGCACGTTTCAGATTAAGACTTTAGTTGTTTGTGTATTTTTCCACACACTGTGTTTGGGATAATGTGTGTCAGTGTGGAGTGAGTCGTCCCCTTCTTGTTTCATCTCAGCCTGTTGTTCAGCACGCGAGATTAATTTGCTCTTTAAAGGGCTTTCAGATAAAAACTAATTATGCATCAACCACTTAGTAATTTCCCATGAGCCTCCATTGTGTTTACATACAAGTAGTGAACTCAGAGCCAGGCGTGCTCGCTATTTACATTCACCCGGCAATTCCTGGAAAGCTTGTTTTCTACATTTCTCCTGCATCATTACCCCTCCCATCACCTCCCTACCTCCTCACTCCCTGTGCACTCTGTCAGTGTCTCTCTGCCTTTGCTTTCTCTTTCTACACTTTGAACTCTTTGCATCTCTTTCATCTCTACCCACATCACCCCCATCCCCACCCTCAGCTCCACAGCCACCGCTGATACTACCACCACCGCCCGCCCCCTACTGTGAACTATGGAGGCTTTACTATCTCTCTGAATTTCAATTCTATGTTTTTTGCACAGATAAACAGAATTTGGATGTGTGTGTGTAGGGATGGGCGTGTGCACCCGAGGGTTCATTATTTGCATGGCTTGTGTCGCTTATAAACAGCAGATGTATGTAATGACCTACTAACCCAGAGATAATAGAGAACAGAGCATGTTAAGATTATAATGGATTCTCCATCAAGTCAGGTCTAAGATACAACAACCATTACCCTGGATGAAGTCATCTTCAAAGCAATCTCAGCACCTCTCATTGATAATGAATGAGAAATCCTCCGCTCCCCTCTTACCCTCTTTCTGTATTCATACCTGTCACTCATGACCGTGGAGCTGTATCCTAATAGCCTCTCTCTGATCCTGGAGAGCTGGGCTGTGTGGTCACGAGCACAAACAATAGATTGCTCCTGTTGTTTGGAGAGAAACAAGACTGGGTCAAAATATAGTAAATAGCTGGGCCGTGTAAGAAATGCAAGAAGGCTTTTAATTTGAAACAGGAAGTGGCAACATTCTCTAGGTAGCCAAAATGACCTGGCCCAAACTCAGCTTTAACTCAGCTTTAACAGCGGCATGCTGGATAAGATTAGCCAGGCTGCATCCAGTTGGCCAACTCAGCTGAGACTCGGTATGAATGACGCCCCAGAATCGGGCCAAATCAGCTGGCCCTGATTCCAGCTGCCGACACTGTCACCTCTGGGATGTTATCAGAAATTACCTGGCCCAGCATCGGCCTTAACTCGGCATGCTGGATAAAATTAGCCAGGCTGCATCCGGTTGGCCAACTCAGCCAAGACTCGGTATGAATGACGCCCCAGAATCAGGCCAAATCAGCTGGCCCGATTCCGGCTGCCGACACTGCCATCATTGGGCCATTATTAGAGATGACCTGGCCCAGCATCGGCCCAAACTAGGCATGCCGGATGAAATTAGGCGGGCCGCGTCCGGTTGCCTGACTGGGCTGAGACTCGGTATGAATGATGCCTCAGAATCGGGCCAAATCAGCTGGTCCAATTCTGGCTGCCATCACTGGGTCACTCAGTCACAAAGTTTACCCCACTGTTTGTGGTCCAGCCCAAAAATCCATGTAAATCCATGTTAAAACAAAGAACAGTACACTTAGACACACTCACACAGCAGAGGGACCTGCTTTCTCTGAAGCTGTACCCACTGATCATTTAACACAACTTTTGGCCTTGATCAGAGCCAAGTTCTGCCGCTACAATCATTTTTATAATGTCCTCTGGCCGCTGATTATTCGGCCAAACTGATTAACTGGTTGAACTCTAGTTACAGGTTTGTACTGAGGTGGCACCACTTATTCCAACATCTTATTTCCATTTTCTTCTCATAATGGTGGCAGCACCTGTTCGGAAGTGAATAATATTACTCATAAATTTGAGGTTTGTGTCATACAGACAAAGCTGTTCCTCAGACAAACTGACGAGTCGATCCTTTCTTTCCTCAGTCCAAAACTGCCATTTCGACCATGGCTGGCTAGTTAGAGAGCTAATTCCACCATGCTTATAGGGTGCCCCAAGAATGAGCCCTAAAACCTGGAAATGTTTTTGCATTTTAGCATTCCCGGTTTCCTCGTCTAGAAGTCATTGAGTTTTGGGTTTTTTGTTAGATGCCTGAAATAAGGTCTGTTTAAAAGCTTAACAGACTTTCACATTTTGTTCTACAACATAAAATACGTCAGTTAATACCCTACCCACGAATTTTGAAGCTTTTACATGTCTTCAAAAAAGGCGGTCGCTAACAAGTGGCTAAATGAGACTCGTTATATTTGGGATTTTAGGTCATGCACCCATGGTGTAGTTTGTTTATAGCCTAACGTTAGCTTTTTATTTCTGATGATTGCATTTGAATTTCAAAAATCCAAAAAGTGGTGTTAATTTGTAAAGATTATCTTGATGAACAAAATGTGTAAGTGTCATAAATGTCTGTTTGCCAGCTTATTTTCTGCAATAATCACTGTACAGAGTGCCCCAGGGATGATGTTTCCTGACGCAGAAGTTAGCGTCGCCCTAGTTTCCTTGCCAAAAAGCATATGTTTATTTATTTTTTTTCCTTTTTTGGATTACTGCAGAAAATACACTCTGTAGCAAACAAGCGTTCATGATACTTTGATACCTACCTAGCTAGCTAGCTTGCTAATTCCACCATGCTTTTATGCTAACGTTACAGTGGTTACAGAAAATGAGACAAACAAGCTAGCTAGCACCAAAAGCTCTCCAAATTAACGAACGATCCAGTTTGTTATGCAAGATTGAGTATTTCTGCACACACCCTCAATTAGTTTTTTAGCTAGCTTGCTAATTTCACCATGCTATCAGAGGTACAGAAAATGAGAAATGCATTAGTACAGGACTTTCATTGCCTATTAATTTCAAAAGAGCTACGGCCAATGTACACACTTAGGTCATCTCTCACTCTGACCATCACCTACTCAGGCCTTCATATTTATAGGACTGGCCTCACATGCTGCAGTCCAACCAAAAAAAATAATGAGGTGAGAGCAGAAATAAAAATGCACGTTGGTGAGCGATGTTAAGGTGCGTTTTTCCTCTAATCTAACATAAAAAACCACAGAGTATTAATTCCTTTATCACCAATAGGCCATGTAGGGAGGAAGCATCTTATTTGTCTCCAAGTGAAGAGGCTCATTAGGAGAGACAGCAAGATTTATGAAGGAACATTAGTGTGAGGAAGGACAAACACACACTAGGAGATGGACCCGGCTGCAATAGATGAAAATAGAGGAGTGGGAGGGTGGGTTATCATCTCTGGGGAAGGGACAGAGAAGACAGAACTGCTGAGGCAGCATGGCGTAAGAAAACAGGGCAGAGAAGAAGCAGGATATGGGAGAAAGAGAACAGAAAGGAGAATGACTGCAGGCACGGAGACACAATGGCAAAGCAGGAAAGATAGACCAGAGGGGCGGTGGCGGTGGCGGTGTGGCGGCTATGAGAGAGAACCAAAGGGAGCAGGGGCTGAATGTGGCAAGAAAGTTTTTGTGCTTGGCTGCACAGGGGAACATTGATTTGACATGCAATTACTGGAAGGGGACAAGAGAAGAGAGAGGGAGTGGGAGAATGAAGCAGGGCGGTAAAGATGTGGAGAGTCGCAGACAGCCAAGGTCGCTGACTGAGTGCAGCATGAATGACACTTTACAAAGGCTGTCTGGCTCAGTAACCGCCTGCGAACATCATCATGTTGCTGTCTGTCTCCTGTAATGACATCAGGAGGATTTGTCTTTATGAGCTCAATTGAAAATGTGTTAAATGTTTCTATTAAATTTGATCCAACAGTGGACAGCCACGCAGCTCTGAGGGGCTGAGCAGTGCTTTGAGCCAAAGGTATAATGCTTATAAACATATTACAATTTTGACCTGCTCTCATTACACCTTATGAACGTTTGCAAAAATAAATATTGGCAGCAATCATAGACATTATAAAAACAATGGACACAGCCACTGTGACGTCACTCATTGGTTTCTGGGCTTCAGTTTGGCATTTTGCCTGTCGCCATCTTGGATTTTTGGAGCCTGAAGTGACCATTTTTGGACAAGAGGGTGACGCTGTGGAGGAGCGAAAGGTCGGTCTGACTAAGAACCTGAGAACGCAATCATCAGGCAGCCAGTTACTCAAAGCAGTTGTGCCCTAAATTATGCCTAACTTGAAGCCTTGATAACATTTAAATAAAAATGCACCCCCCTGTAACACTTTATACTGAGTGTACAAATCAGATACTTAAGTGTTTAACTAAATATGAATGTTTAACTGATGAGTCGTGATGATTATATGCATGAATTAATCCAGGTTCACACTTTATAAATCATTAGCTAAGAAATGTTAATTCACAGTTACTCCATGTTGATTTCAAGATTTGCTCAAGCCCACTCTGAAAGCAAAACAGTAGCTTTAATATAGATCTCCAACAGCTTCATGTTCTCTGCTCTAGTCCATCTATGTCTTGTTCCAGTAGCCCATTTCTTATCAGGTTGCCCTGGTTTTTCAACACCCGACACGGACCTTGTTGACTTGGGCAATATCCGAGCTGGTAGGACTCTTGTATTTGCTAGCAACATTAAGAACCTTGCCTAAGACTGGATATATGTTGCCCCAACCTGATCAGGAAGCGATGCCTTGATCTTCTGCGTCAAAGTTAGTAGTCTTAATCCGTACAGTACACCAAGGGCTGAAACAGGAGCTAGAAAATATGTGTGTTGTAAAGGCAACAGTGGTGCCAGTGGTAATCGAAGCACTCAGGGCTGTGACCCCCAAACTGGGAGAGTGGCTCCAGCCGATTCCAGGTACAAATCTAAGGTCTTTGTCCAGAAGAGTGCAGTCCTAGGAACAGCTAAGATACTCAAACTCCCAGGCTTCTGAGGGGATGGATGGATGGACAGATAGATAATATAAAATAAAAGCATATGCTCCACCAGCTGTAACAGTGACAGTAACTGTGAATTAACATCTAGTTGATGATCTATTGAGTGTGAACTAATCACATGAAGTCATTGTGACTTTATCATTTGTTAATCACGAGCAACAGGAATTCATGATACATCCTGCATTAATTCATGCATAGGTTAATCATTAGTCATGCTATGGTTAAATACTGCTTAGTAAGTATTTGATTTGTACCCTTATCATAAAGAGTTATCCACCTCCTGTACAGTTGTCATGCACACAAAATTTAACTGTAGAGTCCAGGTCTGCTTTTTGTACCAGGCTGTAAATATGTTTATTTCTGCTGTAAAGTTGAGCATTTTAACATGAAGGTCTGTTGGGATTGGTTTACTTTTGGAGCCAGCCTCAAGTGGCCATTAGAGGAACTGCAGTTTTTGGCACTTAAGCGTTTGCTTCATTTTCAGCCTCACACTCAAGTTGTCACTTGGTGCCAATTCACGTAATTCATGTCGAGACATTTCACTGGATAAGTTTAGATTGTGACCTGCTGCTGGCGCTACAGGAAGGTCAAGGGATCCCCACAGTTGTTAGGATTCATCCTCTGGGAACCATGAATGTCTACACCAAATTTAATAGCAAACTATCCAATAGTTGAGATATTTGAGTCTGGACTAAAGCGGTTAACAGACAGAGCTACACCGCTAACGTATCTTAAAACAGGTATAAATACTGAATGAATCTGTCTCCTAAAGGTTTGTGTAAAGTCCTGCTTGATTTGACCAGCAATGTTTTGGTTCAGTGACCCTGAAGTCAAATCCCTGTTTTGATTCCTCCTGCAGATTTATTTTCAATAACCTTTCATTATTAATGGCCCTTTCCCTCCTTCTTGCTGTGTGAACCAGCCGCGGTGGGAGAGAGAGAAGGTGTTTCATACACCACATGATTTGACTCTCAACAACACCAGAGTGTCAGGACTCATATTGTGATGCCACTGTATATGGGAGAACTGTGTGAATGAACTAACAAAGCCCACAAGCAGACAGAGAGAGCTGTGTAAAGAAGAGGAAATATCAAACACACTGTATGTGCCAGCTTTAAGTGTTTCATTTCTGCGATTTAAAATGTCTGAAAGCGTGACGCTCCGGCACAAATTACATTAGAATATTTTGTCAGTGAAGCTCTTCTTGCTCAAAACAGAGGGGGGAAATCAAACGGTTTCTCCAGAATATAAATATGTTTTGTTGTTTAAATATATTTGCAGAGAGGAACCAGCTCTGATTCAGACAAAAGAAAGATAACAGTGTTTTGTAGAAGAGGAGGAACAGAGTGTACAAAACTAATGTACTAAGGGAAACACATTTTTATCTCTGTTACTGTTAAATATATGTTTTTTAACCTCTGGTCCTTTATAAAAAAAAGTTTTCACGAAGACCTTGCCATTTTCCAACTGTTCACAGTTGTAATTACTTTCTAACTGCACCATTTCCTTGCTCTCTTTCCCTCTCTCCACAGAAGGGTCACATAAACAACATGTTGTGCTCTTTTGACGCTGCCGGTCGATTAAAGGTCTCAGTATAAAGCTCTCTGCTCTGCTGCTTGGTGTGATGTGGTGTCGAAACCTTTTAGATATAAACCTGTTTTTTTTTTTTGGTCTCTGTGTGCCTGAAGAAACATTATCAGCCGTGTGACAGTTTAAATTCACTTACATGTTGGCTGGAGTGTATCTTTCTAGTTTTTCTATTAACAAACATAACCTCAGTTCTTCTTTCTGTAGGTGTGTGTAGCTGTAGTTCCCCCTCCTGTTCTCTGTGTTTTCTTGAGGCAGTTTTACTTTGAACTAACCTTGCCTGTTCGATACAACTCCTGATGTGGGTCTGTCCATCCTCCTGTCTTCCTCTGTTCCTGCAGTGGTAGAAATATATGTTTTATTTAAGTAAAAGTTGAAATACAGCAGTGAAAAAACACTTGTTTCAAGTAAAAGTTCTGCTCTCACCTAAAGGCTCTGCACACCAATAATCCACCCATGCAGGTGATTTCACTTGCCTAATTAGGGCTTCACTTGCTTGACATTTTCCTCAAATGGCTGAATCCCCACTCACAGACTGTGAGGGAGCGTTCTCAGGGAGTCTGCGGGTGCTGAGGGCTGTCCAAATCCACATTCATCCAGTCACCAAGGGGCATCAAGCGGACTTTCGGCAGACTTCCAGACAATCCGCTTTGGGTGCAGACCAGGCCCCTGGAAAGTATGCTGCTCTTCGAAGCCAATTTTCATAGAGGCCAAAGGGTGGAAGTACATCCGTCACCTGATGCCCACTGGCCCAAAGACTTTTCCCCATAGACTTACATTGTAAAAGAGACGTCTGTACATCAGTGTGTACAATTATTGAGCATCACAACTTCACAAAATGACTTTCACTATCAGAATTTGATCCATGCAGCCAGATAACATTTAGAAAGTCTTTCGGAGCCGCATAGTTAAATTATTCATTCTGAAATAATCAAATTAATTTCCCTTCCCTCTATAGCCTATACTTTATACTATACTACATATCTCTGTATCATGATGTGGTTGAATATTATTTCTGGCCTATGCAACTGAAGTAGCATTTTAATTGGCAATTTATCTTTTTTTTGTCGGTTGTACAAACCACAGCGTCACGCTTGATTTAAATTAAAGGTGAGTTATTGAATTAGTGAAGTCTGCATAAGTCTACAGAATGTCCGCTTGAGGCCCCTTGTGGACTGGATGAATTGTAGCTTTGGACAGCCCTCAGCACTCCCAGACTTCCCGGGAACACGCCCGCAAAGTCCGCGAGTCTGCAAGTGTGGTGAAGTCCAGACATTTGGATTCAGCCTTAGATTCAGCCACAGAGCACTTGGTGACTTGTAATTTGCCAGCAAAGCTCTGACACAGACCTGAGCAGAGGTTTAATCAGCCAGAGTGATAAAAAACGTCTGTGTGGGTTTGTAGAGCCTTTAATTTGCAAAGTAGCTTTAGCTGTCAGATAAATGCAGTGGAGCTAAAAAAAAAAGCACAATACCTTCCACTGAAATGTAGTGGAGCTGAAGTATAAAGTAGCATAAATGGAGCCACCAAAGTAAAACACAAGTACGTCAGAATTGTACTTAAGTATAGTACTTAAGTAGAAGTACTTTTTCCACCACTGCCATCCTGTTATTCATGCCAGCGTCTATCTGGTTAATTACACAACAGAGATTGCTGCCCACTTTCCAAACCTTTGTCTGTTTGTTGTGTATTTTGCATTTCTCTGTGTCAGAGAAAGCAAAACTAGATTTCATAAAACCCTCCTTTAACACCTGGTTTCTTTATCCCTGCACTAATTCTCCTTTAACTCAGTTTGTCCCCCCTCTCTTTTCCTCTTCTTCTCCTCTTCCTGCTCCGGCACCATTTGATCCCAACACACTGTGTTTTCCAGGTGAATGGAAAGGAGCTATCCCGCCTTTCTGGGGATCCCACCCTGGACATACGGGACCCCGTGCTGTCTAACATACTGCGGCGGGGGGCCCGCAGACGTGCAGGTCTGGCGGGAGCCCCTGGAGGGCTAGTGCCAGTGACCATGGGCATGGCCGACTGTGTAGACAGCTGCACCCAGACGGACATCAGCTTCCAGCATATGTTGACTCTCGGCAAGAGCAGCCAGCATCCCTGCGGAGCTCCACCCCCACCCGACCCTCCGCCGTCCCCTCCACTACCGCCGTTACTGGAGCCGTATCTATTCAACGAACTGTGAGTGGGAGTCGTATAATAGGCCTCTGCAGCACGTCCAACTGTCAGACCAGAGCTCATCTGCCGTCTTGGTTCTAGTCCATGTCATTCTGTTCACACATTCGAATTACTGAAATATTCTGATTCTTGTCATTCTCAGCTTTATAGAGCCCGTATACTACGACCCCACTGATTACTTCGACATCACTCAGCATGAAGTGGACCGGCAGGATGAGCTGGAATATGAGGTGAGAGCCCTTCAGCTACTTAAAGGAGCAGTGAGAAAGATTTAGGGGGATTTAGTGGCATCTAGTGGTGAGGACCACAGATTGCAACTAGCTGAAACTTCTCCTGGTTAGAATTCCTTCAATGATCATTGTTCAGGAGGTTTTTAACTGGAGACTAATTATCTGCAGAGGTCTCTTCCTGTCCAAAACAAACAGACCCTGTGATTTCAACGGGTAAAACACTGAATAAAGCAGTTTTGCGTTAAAAACATTTAAAGACATTTAAAGTTTATTTAAAAGTTTGGGCTGATGCCAAAATGTTAAATTTGTTCTGGGCTACTGTAGAAACATTCTGGTGCAGCATGGCAAATATAAACAGCTCATTCTAAGGTAACAAAAACACAACAATCCTTATTTTCAGGTGATTATACACTAAAGAAAACAAACGTATTATATAATAGTCCATTTCTGCCAGTATACCCCCCTAAATCCTACACACTGGACCTTTAAACTCGTGCCGAAAGCTGCTCCACTGCTCTCTGTCTGACATTCTCAAACTTTTCTCTAACTGCTTCAGGAGGTGGAGTTATATAAGTCTCGTCAGCAGGATAAACTCGGGCTGACAGTGTGTTACAGAACCGACGATGAGGAGGACCTGGGGATATATGTAGGAGAGGTTAGTGCTATAAAATTTGATATTTAATAAATCTTTCACATTTCTTTACACACCTAAAAAAATCATTTTTTTCCCTACAGGTGAACCCAAACAGTATCGCAGCAATAGATGGACGTATCCGCAAGGGAGACAGAATACTACAGGTACAGGTTTCCTAAATAGTTTAGTGGGGCTAGATTCCTTTAGGGAATTACTTTATTTATCAGAGAAGGAGTCTGTTTTTTTGTTGTTGTTTTTTATCTTGACCCTTCACGGAGCTGCAAATATTTCTCCTTGAGCCTCCCTCATTTACTGGGGGAAAATGCACGAACTTCCCTCCACCATGAATATTGTGATATTTCTGTATATTCACAGGAAATGTAGGTATGGAGCCAATGCAACAAGCAAACAGCATGGAGGGAGTTACCGCCAAAACAAACAGCTAATTTCTTAAAGATTCTGTGTGTAACTTTCAGAAAATCTTATTGTTAGTGACACTTGTTTGAGGTTGTTAACTCCACTGAAGTCAGCATCCCGTTGCTTGCGCTCTGGTGCTTGCATTCTGTAGTTGTGAGCGAGCACCAGGGCATTGGTCAAATGGTAAATGGTAAATTGACTGCCTTGTATAGCGCCTTTCTAGTCTTACGACCACTCAAAGAGTCACATTGAACCCACATTCATACACTGGTGGCTGAGGCTACCGTACAAGGTGCCACCTGCTACTCAGTTTTTAACACTCACACACTGATGGAGCAGCCATCAGGAGCAGTTTGGGTTTCAGTATCTTGCTCAAGGATACTTCGACATAAGGACCGGAGGAGCCGAGGATCAAAAACCCCCTCTACCTCTGAGCTACAGTCACCCCAAAACCTGTCAAAACAGTGACAAACAAGAGACTGATCTTGATTATACAGTGTCATGTTGATAGAATGCTTCAAAATAAATTAGTCATATTTAGAATAACGTCACTATCCGCAATGCTTTCATTGACCCTGATGATACTTGGTAGTTTGCCGTTTGCAGCTGACACTGTTCGTGATTTTCTTTAACTATGATAAATGGTGTGTGATAAATTTTCCCCCAAAAATATACAAAATACATCCACGTAAAGTTGAATGCCCCTCCCCTTAGGCAAATTAAAAAAAAAATATTTCCCTCTCCAGTGCTTAAGAAAATATTTAAAGTGCCTCCTCCATTTTGCACCACCCTCTCCCCTCTCATAACTAACAGTCCCTTATATGATGCTATCAATACCACAGGGTTGTATAACTCCTCACAGCAACAGTTTTTTTTTTTTTTACTTTTATTAGTTATGTAATGCATGAAGCTGAAGTCTTAGATAACCCCTGGTCCAGAATAGAGCTGGAGTCAAGTCCATTTTAATCCAGCCTTACTCACATATTAAAGGAAATTGCTCATAGTGCAGCGTTTCTTCTGAATTCTTTCATAAGAGGTTGAATGTCATTACTTGTGCTATTAAGTTAAAGAGAGATTTTTTTTTCCCTAACCATTTTCTGGCTCGAGAAATTTAATTGAATCTTGGTGTAAAGGGTCTTTCGTTATCAGCTCAATATTATTCTCCTCTTTCCCTCTCAGATAAATGGAGTGGACATCCAGGACAGAGAGGAGGCAGTAGCTATTCTCACCAGAGAGGACAGCACTAATGTCTCCCTGCTCCTTGCACGACCCGAGATAGAGGTGAGGAAATTGGATATGCAGTCTTGGGGGAGCACGCTGCAAGGCTCAGTCTGAATACTGGCCTTAAAAAAATGCATTCTTCTCTCTTTATTGCCCTCAAATTAGTTTACATGTGTGTGTATAAGAAGGTGTTGCTCTAAGATTCAGAACAGAAAGAGAAGAAACTGGGAACACGAGAAAGAGCGTGGTGCTCTGCTTTGTAGCCTGCAAGCTGCACGGAGGCAGAAAAGCAAAGAGGTGCAAAAACATGATGAGGACACAGATAGTGTGAAGAGAGAGGCAAAGACAAATAGTGCTTGTGCTCACAGTGCAAATGTGGCACCTCTTTGTTTCCCTCAAGGTCACTCTTGTAGCAGATATGGGGACATTGCAAAGCACACTGGATGCCCCTCAATAACACACCTCTGCCAAATGACTTGTAAACACACAACTTGACACATGTCGACACAAGCAAATGGATTTTCTCTGCATACGGCTGTAAAAAAACAAAAAAAGAAAAACAAGCCGCAGCTGGAGGCAGTATATGTGAAAAGACAAAAATCTGTATGCTGGCTGCATTTGTACAGAAGGAGCTAAAGGGCAGATTTAAAAGCCGCTCATTAAAATGGTCAAAGTCAAACACACACGCACACATAAATAGCCTCTCCTATGTTTAAATGTGTCCTTGTACAGAGAGAGATGAGCACAAGTACTACCTGTGAAAGGCTGACAAGATTTATATTGCTAAGGCATGGTCCCACATTAACATTCAAGTGAGCGAGGGGAGGACAGAGAATCATCAGAGGGAAATGCAAAAGCAGAGATTAAAGCTTGATCTGTTGTCTTGAGGGAGGAAGAGAGGGAACTGAAGGGGCTGTCAGAGAATAAGAATGAAGATAATCAATACTTTTGTCTGTAGTCTGCATGCAACTCACATTCAAATTAAACCAATTAGCTAAGATCAACTGCGCTCTGAGGACTGAATTGTTTACTTATTCAAGCTCAGGCATTTGCATTATATTTGATCAGCTTTTGAGGGGATGTCAAGCAAAGTAAACAGATCAAAAACAACGTTATGAAATATAAAAGTGTTATTCATCTCTAACGATCGGATCATTCTGGATGGACACTTCATCCTCTAGTACTGAATACTTTCCTATCAGGTAGCTCATATTTAGCTGCAGTCTAAACATGAGGTATGACTTTTGTTTTTCTCTGTAGACACATAACTCAATGGAAATCAAATGTAACAGCAGGGTAGAAAGATGTTAAAATCTCACACAGCACTGGCTCCATCTAGTGTCAAAAAAGTGAACTACTCTTAAATCAGTTCAGAGAGGTGCTGCACTCAACATTAAAGGAACACTTCGCCCCCCCAAATGACCATTTCTATATAAACTACTTGACCTGTGTTATGCTGAATTTGTGTGAAGAAATCTTTGTTTATAACACATGCCTCCACGGTGAATGAAGAATCCAAAAACAGAGAAAATTCTTGATGAATTGAAGTCATAAGGGGCCGTGTTAAACAACACCAAAACTATGTCAAACAACTGACAAACTCTCATACAACTCATAGATGTACAACAATATTCTAATGTGTACTTTTCCTTTTTCTTTTGTTTGTCTCTTCGACAATCAACTTTACACCTCCACCTTAATGCCATCAACTAAATTCAACAACTTGCACCCTGATACACCTTCACCCGTCAGAATGACAACCAGTTGGACCCAGATGAGCTGGACCTGGAGCCACTGGACAACGCTGTTCACCTGCCCTGCAGCCACAGACTGAAGAACAGCACCTCTGTCTCGGGTGCTGGACCGGGTGACCTTGTTGATGGGAGTGTACTTGGTAATCATGGTCACTCAATAAACAGGGATTCACCTGATTTGCTCCAGACTGTGCTGAGCAACAGCCAGGAGCTGGACAGTGGGGTGGGCCGTACAGATGAAAGCACACGCTATGAGGAGTCTTCAGAACACGACCTTCTGGGAGATGACCACACTAGTGCCTCCAATACGAACGCCACCAATACACCTGGCAGCATGCGCAAGTTTTTGTCTGGTCGAGGGGACACTCCACCCTTGCTGCACTCCCAAGACCTCCAGTTCAGCACTGACTCTCTCTTAGGACTGGACTGTGTTAACGGGGGAGGGCTGGAACACATGGAACGATTGGAGAGGACCTACATGGCAGATCCAATGAGGATGATGATGCCTGGGCTGACTGAGGAAGAGTGTGAGAGGTACAAAGAGCTCCTGGAAATCAAGTGTTACTATGAGAAGAACAGTAATGCTCTGATGCTCCTGGGAGATCAGGGGCCGGTACCAGAGGAAGGTGGTGTCTCACTGGATGTGAACAGGAATGAAAGCCTGACGCAGCATGAGATGGCCCTCCTGGAGGAAGAACTACGCCACTTGGAGTTCAAGTGTCGTAACATCTTGAGGGCACAGAAGATGCAGCAGCTGAGGGAGCGTTGTCTGAAGGCTTGGCCTCTTGAGGACAAGAATGGAGCAAGTGCAGGGGCTGGAGCAGGACGCTTGGACATTACTGGTACTCTGGTCAGCGAGGAGACCTGTCACCACGCTCTGTCAGACATCAATGAGCTCCCTGAGAGGGAGCGCTCTGATAAGGACAGTACAAGTGCATACAACACTGGAGGGGAAAGTTGCAGGAGCACCCCTCTGGTCAATGAACAGTATCCATCACCCTCTACACAGAGCCTGGAGAGAGGAGAGCCTCTTCTCCAAGCTGGTACACAGTTTCCAACCTCCACTAGGCAGAGAGGTAGCCGGGCTGAAAGAGGGGACAGGACACAAGCAAACCTCAACCAACCCTACTCTCCCCACTCTAACAGAAGACGAGCTGAAGCTAAGACGTCCAGTCCTGGAGCTAAGGTTAGGTCTCTGCCTCGGGATAGAGGGACCAGGCGGGGCTCAGATGGAGAGGTGAGACGTAACCCCAAAGCTAACGGGACAGCTGAGAGGGCTGGTGGATACAGTGCAGAGAACAGTCCTTACCTGTCCCGCCGTCACACTGACACAAAGCCGCCCCAGCACTACCTGAGCTGCATGCAGCTGAGGTCTCCTTCCACCTCTGAGCGCCTTAATGGTCTCAGAGACACTCCCAGAGAGGGCAGCATGGAGACTTGGGGCGACGCCAGCCCAATGAGCTTGGGGAGCACATGTAAAGACATTGTCCAGGACCCAAGTGCTGTACCCTTGTCCCCTCCACTGTTGCCTGCATCCCCTCGTATGGAGTGGAAGGTGAAGATCCGCAGTGATGGCTCTCGCTATGTGGCCAAACGCCCAGTGAGGGATCGCCTCCTGAAGGCACGCGCCATGAAGATCAGAGAGGAGCGCAGTGGCATGACCACGGATGATGATGCTGTGAGTGAGATGAAGATGGGCCGTTACTGGAGCAAAGAGGAGCGCAAGCAGCAGCTGCTGAGGGCCCGAGAGCAGCGGCGCCGCAGGGAGTTCATGATGCAGAGCCGCCTCGACTGTTTGAGAGAGCGTGACAGGGACCAGGGCGGCAGCGGGGGAGGCCAGCAGGGGTCGACACAGCAGCAGGAACCCGCATCCATCCTGGAGCTGTGCCACCGCAGGAGCATGAAGAAGCGGAGTCGCAGAATCCTGGACAACTGGATCACGATACAAGAGCTACTTGCCCATGGGACCAGGTCTGCTGATGGGAAGAAAGTCTACAACCCCCTGCTCTCTGTCACCACAGTCTGAGATCACATCGGAGGCAGATAGGGAGGGAGGGATAAAAAAAAGTGCCAAAGTGTTTTGATAGGACGAACAGAAGCTGCTTCACACCTTGGCACAAATATCTGTCTGCAGGGATGCAGCAGCACTCTGAAACACAAAGTCTGTGGGGGTAATATTAAGTAGCATACCTTAAATGCAGTGGTGTAGTGGTGGTTGATGAGGTGGGTGTACTACTAAGTAGACAGGTTGGTTACCAAGGAGGAAGTGGGGATACTCTTCTATGTACTCCAAAGGCTTTTTGGGTGTTAAGTGGATATACTGTTATCTGCCAGAAAAAGAGGCTGGTATCCCCCATGAGCCTGTGATACCCTCCACTACACCACTGCTTAAATGCCCCAACCTAAAATGTTCAGATTGGAGGAAAGCTCATGACTGAGACTGACAGGGTTTGTGTGTCTGATAACATTATGTATCGTCCCAAACAGGAAGACAGTAGCCTACACACTTTCACAATACTGTTGTATTGAAGCTGCATTTTGACATTCAGCCTTCCATTATCACAAATGCAGATTTACAGCAGTCATAAACTTCACAATAAACAATACACTTAACCCCACTTCCAATTCATCTGGTTAAATGGACCGAAACCAGCCAGGAAAAACGCTTTCAAGCCATTTTCATGATGCTTTACCTCTCACATGTGTAGAGCGTGATCCATTGTATCCTGCACAGAAGTCTGTACTAGCTTGTCAGATTTAATTTTGGACATCACTGTCAATGCACAAGGCGAAAAAGAAGGGTGGACAAGTGGACAGTCTAAAGGCCCAGACACACCAAACCGACATCATAAGGTTGACTGTTGCATTGCCTCACATCGTCTGTGTCTCAGCTAAAAAGTT
The DNA here is from genome assembly GCF_041903045.1 of Epinephelus lanceolatus. Classification (NCBI taxonomy): domain Eukaryota; kingdom Metazoa; phylum Chordata; class Actinopteri; order Perciformes; family Serranidae; genus Epinephelus; species Epinephelus lanceolatus. The sequence continues at coordinate 11,795,213 of NC_135741.1, read as the reverse complement.
GCACTTGAGCAAACCGCAAATACTACAGCCAATGGCCAACTAGCACATAGGTACGCAGGTGGCGGTAGTCTGTATCAGGTCCACTGGAAGTGCACTGGGCTTTGAAGCCAATTTTGTAGCGGCCAAACTGTGGACTTACAACATCCGAGTCCCTCACGATTCAGTTGGGGCCAAAAATACTTTTTCCCATAGACTTACATTCTGAAAGAAAGGTTGTAAACCAGTGTATGATTTTTTTTTGAGCGGCAAATCCTATGCAAAATGATTCGTTTCACTATCAGAATTTGATCCATTCGGTCTGATAACATTTGTAAAGTCTAGAAGAGCTGCACGATTAAATCATTTTATCCCCATTCAAGTTCGCGGAGAGCTAAACCATAAGTAGCTTGGCCAGTGAAAGTCTCTTGCGCTTGCTGTGTGGGCTCAATGATACAAGTATGAATGGCTGCAGCTGAAGCAGCTATGTGACCCACCTACAAGATACATGACTCGCCCACCATATTTAGGTTCAGCCCCCTTTGCTCCTTAGTCCGGAAGTGGAAGTCCCCAAGACAATGCTAAATAAACATTTAGCAAGCTATGAAGTTTTAGGTTAAAAGAGAGGCGATGAAGGTTAAGATTATAGTTAGGTTAAGGGTTACATGTCATTCCTTATAAGGTGAATCATGGCCCCTTCATATAATGAACATAGTAAATTAATAAAGTAGATTACTGCTATGTTCAGCCTATTAATTCACTACAATGTTGCGTTGTAGCGAGGTTCAAACAACCGTCTTGTTAGAGGGTTTGCCTCGCACTGGTGGTGGGCACAGTTTGTAGGGGCCTGTCGTGTAGGCTACAAACAGAATGTAGCTGGGGCTTTACATGTCTCCGAAGATGCAAAAGCAGTGCTGATCATTCGGGTAATTTTATATGCAGCAGTTGAACATTTTTAGCTTCACAAGCCACTGAGCAGCTTTCTTAGGAATGAACAGGTTCTCACCTCCAACGCTGTGTCCAGTTCTCTTTATAAATCCCTGGTCTATAATTGTCATTAAACAAAGGAAACTGGGAGACCGAACAATAACACAAACACTTACGAACTATATCTGCGAAAGAGCTCAGTGGCTAAAAACATAATCTTATCTAATACAGCGAGTTTGTTTTGATCTTTTTTTTCTTTCCTCATTCCTGTTTCTTCTCTTGTGCACTGAGCTTCTCTCACCAACTGGCTCTGCCACCAATTCAACATGCTGAATCAGCCAAAAAGCCGTCAACAAGGGCTGAACAGATCCAGTGGCGCAGGACACACTACAAAATCTATGGCGACAGATGCTCACTGATGGCCGTCGACTGACAGTCAGCCTGGTGTGTCAGGGCCTTTACAGACAGGAAGATTACATATTCAGAGGGAGTCCATTTAAAAATACACCCCCACTCCAGATCTGTCTTCTTACATAAAGGAGAGATGGCACCACCTGCTGTTTCTCCATTAGAGGAGTGGTGCATGCTGGTAATCTTCGCAGGCCTCTACATTTTCATGGAGGACAGAAAAGAGAAAATCAAAAGTGGGGCTCAGAACCATGCAGCTGTGAAAACATTAAGAGAAAAAGCCACTTCTGTGCCATGAAGCTGTATATTTAATGTCCATGAGGACTTCTGTTCAAGCACATTTTCAGAATAACATTGTGTGCCAGTTAATGTAGTTACTTTTTTTTATTCTTGTAGTGTTAACGTACAAATGCTCCTTTGTTCTGATACAGGAGATGCAACATCAGACCAGATGCTTTTTGATAATGAGGAGCTGAGCGGTGCCTTCTTTTCAGGCAGACTTTGACTGTATAGCACAATTTTCAAAGTGGTACAAAAAGGCTTAAACGCTGTAGCAGAGAAGGTAAACACTGAAGCACAGAGCAACTAACAGGTTTTGTTTTTAAAGAGAAGCACATCATGTCGAACAAAGCACAGAAAACATTTAATGTTTCATTCAAAGAGGCACATTTGCCATTTAAGTGAATAAAGTATCATTTTCCTCATTTGCTGTTTCACAAATGCAAAATGCTTTTTTCAGACCAATAAGTTTTGGTCTGTATGCAATATAATTAATTCAGTACTGACTGTGAACAAGGCTATTTCATTGCAATTAAAGACTATTCTTAGCTACAAAAAACACTCTGTTAATTGGGTCTGCAGCTACATTCACAGCAGATTTTTCTACATGTTTCCTGTCAGATGTGTCATTCCCAAACTTCACTTTTAATTATGTGCTCTCAGAACTAGCCTCTGGATAATTACCCAGCGGAAGTACCTATAATGACAATAACAGCCAAGAGGGGGGTGTTTATAAAACCCTGTGAACAAAAGCTGATTTTTCATTTGGCTTACATGCATGTTTGATATTGAGGCAGATTGATTTTTTTTCATGTGTGAAAAGCCTTTAACATACTGTAACTGTGGATGTGTCTTTCTATGAACTTGCTTCAAACTCTAGCATAGTTAAAGGAAACATGGTGTACTTGTTCAATATTGTGATGTCCGTTCTGTGTCTGCCATTTTACAGTGAAAGCTTTTCTAAATAAACGCTGTGATCATGAAACTAATTTTGGTAGTATGTTACTGCTGCTGATTTTTATTATCCATTATTGATCTCAGGACTAATGCCAGGGTTCCCACCAGTGGCGTAAGGTAGTTACAATGGGCCCCAGGGCATGCTATTGAAACACGCAGAGGCAGAAGGATAATACATACATGCAAATAATGCATAAATGAATATAAACATAACTGTCAAGTTAAACTAAATACGACTCTCTGAAATGAATAAATTACCAACATAAAACATATATTCTCAAATAAGCTTAACAGTTAACAGAAAAGCTAATGCTTGGTCTCGCCAGGCTTATGGGGGATTTATACTTGTGTGGCAGAGCCTATGCCATAGCCTACGCATGTGGCCTACGCTGTTGTTAGCTTATATAGCTAATAGTGTGGTCGAGTGTCTGTGTCACTCTGCAGTTACACCTCCAAAACACTAGGTAGTGGCGGACGTTTCTGTGAAGTGCTGTTAAGTTTAGTTGATTCAAAACACACTTTAAACACACATTAAACATGGCTTAAGAGAGAATTTCAAACACAAGTACACAAATCAGCTTCACTATGACTCGCAGCATTCACAGACAAACACTTGTCTTTATCTGGACACATTTTCCCCACAAATATAACGAATGTTTTTAGCACAAGCCTATGGCATTTTACATTGTATATATTAGCCTAGTAGCAAGCGGACCTCCCTCGACTCATATGAAGCCAGGGACAACAGCAACATTTAACAAAGGTAACGTTACAAAATTTGGCTCCGTTACATCTCGCAAGGTTCACTGACAAAACAACTGTCTTATACTAAACACGTTTTCCAAACAAATACAACATGCTAACATTATTAGCACAAGCCTATGGCATTTTACATTGTATAAATTAGCCTAGCGAATAGCAGAGATTTCCTCTGCTCATATGAAGCCAGGATAAATCACACACAAGACTTAAAATGCTATTTTTTTTTTGGACGACTTATTATCTACATAATTTATTGTTTCTTATCTGTGAAATTAATGTAAATAAAAGTTTCCACTGAGGGAAATGGTTTCAGCTTACAGAAATAAACAGGCCTGCAGAGCCCACGCCGTCTGTATGGCGTCGGTTTGACGCAGAAGTATAATCCGCTACTCATTTAAGCACGCTAGCCACACTTGCAGCCTCACCACAATAACATCTCAAATAGTTAAAAACACGTTTAATTTGTACTCCAAACTGTGGCGGAATGTAGCCTGAAGTGTTAATAAACATTAAGTGATATAATGCAATGTAACGCTGTTACAATGCTTACCTGTAGGGCAAGAGAAATGTTACTTTGTTCTAAAACCCGAGCAAATCTCAACATTTACGGCGTCCTGCCAGGGACAAACAGTGTGAACTGCCACATTTGCTGCGAAATAGACAGCACAACAGCACCTCCTACCGGCTTCAACAGGTAGCTGCTTTACACTATTATGACGGGCCCTAAAGGCCTCAGCACACTGTGATCGTTTTTTTTTTTGTCCAAAATTGTCATACGTCTAAAAATAAATACGACCTCACGTTGTGTGAGTCAAGTTTGCACATGAAACTGGTCACTCAATGTGGCACAACATTTTAAATTAGTAATAAAAGTAACATATTTTGCTTAATGTTAGACATTTGGCGATTTTTATTGACATATTTTAAAGAATAAACAAAACCATGTGTATCTAAAAATTTCCCATTCTGGAAATTTTCCAAACAATTTCCGGGCATGCATAAGTTTTTCTAATTTCATAACCTTCCCAGGAATTAATTGACTTTTGAAACCCTGTGAAGCACTGGTTCCCAACCTGGGGGTCCTGGCCTCCTCTATGGGTCACCAAAGCTTCATGGGGGCTTGCAAGGCTTCAAAAAAAATCTACGTAAATAATTTTGTCTACTCATCTACGTATCTGCATTTTGTTCATTTCTGTGAAGAAAACTAAATGAATGCTTTTTTAAAAAAGTTTAGGTTATTGTTCAAGTTATACACTTCTCACAGAATCTTACAGGATAATCTCAGGAAGTCTTAAGTCTGAGGGAGAGCCATGGGCTTGAAACATCTCTCTGCATTAAAATCCTTCTGCTGCTCGGTGTGCAGACTTATTTGTTTTCTACTTTGCCAGACGTAGCCTTCACTCTCTGCTAAACAGCCTCATTCTGCATTAAAAAGTACTTGGTATTATTAACAAAATGTGCGACTTCCTCATGGGTTGTTAGTTCACTGAATGATAGAAAAGGGGTGAGAAATAAAGAGTCAACGTATCCTAAACAATTCTAAACCTTTATTTTTCTAACAAGAGTGAAAAGAAACAAAGGCAACATTAAAATGAAAAGTTTATACACAAACTCACGACAACTGTGTGCCTGCAATATCAATAATAATAATATTAATAATAATAATAATATCTGAACCCAAGAAACAAAAAACTGTGACAAAGTGAGTTACAGTGAAGTTACCTTAATTTGCAAAGAGAGAGGGAGAGAGGGAGAGAGAGAGAGAGAGAGAGAGAGAGAGAAGAAGGAGGGCGGGAGAAAAGAGGTAAAATTGAAAGGAATAAAATATGGAGTCAAAAAGATGGGGGCTTTAAAAAAAAAAAAAAAAAAAAAAAGGCATCAAGGGGAGGGGAGGGAGGAGAAAGACAAAGCCAAGAGGTACAGATATCCATTTTGGGAAAGTAGCACCAAAAACATTAATGCCTGTTTTTAACACTTCCCAAAATTTACTCAGTTTATTCAAAATGCATGTCCCCTCAAAAACAGCATCAAACACAAGATTCAATACAACTAAAAAAAAATACAAGTGTAACCACGGTGCTGTTGTCTAAGATCAGCCGTCAAAACCTTCTGCTGTACCTCAGATTCAGGAATCATGCCCAAACACAACGGCCTAAATAAACCCCCCCATAGCTTATCCAACTTCATCGAGTGGGCTCAACTGACTTGAAACTGCAACTGCCCGTGCTGAGACAGGCTTCGGTTGAACTAACGATTTAATACAGTTGGGATAACGTAGCATACTGACTGACCTCAGAAACAACTAGACCAAAGACACTCCTACTGCGGCGAGTCCCACATCGGTCCAACACAGTCTTTATATGTTCACATGAAGAGAGGGGTCCAGGGGAGGTGGAGAATAACGTTTGGGTAAGACAGTGAGTTTGAAAAAAAAAAACCCTCATGACGGGGGAGATATGGCTGAGTCTAGGATGAGCAGGAGTGTAGAAGAAGAGTCATCGCTCTGTTAGTGTCTGAATGTGTGAACGAGGGATGAGAAGGGATGTGGGGCACGGGGGGCTGGGGATGTCCTGCATCTTTCGAAAACTTGACACTGTCTTCTGGCACAGAATGCTCTGTCCCTTCAATTCCTCCGACTTATCTGTGAAAACAGAGCTCCAGCGTCGACTGTATCACAAAATCTGTCAGAGGAAAAAGGAAGAAATGTTAATCTCAAACACAGCGTAAGTCAGTTAAACTTTATTGGCCAATAGTTGCATTGAAAATACAATTTTCAGGAAATTAAATTAATTAAAACTTCAATTAATAATCCAGGTTTATTGCTTTTATCACTGAACTTCACCAGCGTTTATTTGGGACAGTTGTCTATATGGGACGGAGAGGGACACAGTGTTGCGTCGCTCATTTCTTGACACCCAGGGATCACAGCACCCAGCATACCAGCACAAAACCTCTGTTAAATGTTTAATTCTTTTTATCGGAGGACTCTTACGGACTCAAGGAATATAAATAATTCAGGAATGAGCACATATTCGGACCTAAGGACCGCTTCACAAGATAGGGTGACTTCTTTTTAATCTTTCGTTTCCCATGTTGATAAATCTGAAATAATTACATAATATGACTGAACTGTGGAGACTAACCGAGCTAACGATGTGTAGCATCTCCATATTGACAAAAAGTTTAAACATGTAAATTTGTATGAGCTGGGGATGCACAATAATATCGACCAACATGCTGATCATTTTGGTACATTATCGGTATCAGACAATATTGGCTTTAAAATTAATTAATCACAGCTTGACTGCACAGGATGGGTGTTTGTGACTGCCATCAAAGTACTTTATATCATATGGTATGGACCTGTCCTAAGATTGAGACCTTCTGGGATAATTTTACGCAATCCCTGGGAAAGATTATTGGCCACACTGTTCACTGTGACCCAGCATTGTCTCTTTTGAGTTAGACTGTTAAGAGACTGCTGGTGAGCCATCACAAGAGTATGCATGCATAATATGATGTTAATTCCACTACAGAAGAGACGTAGTGATCACTAAAATTAGGTAGGGAAAAAAGTAGATATATCAATACCTGTATTGCCCAAATGAGTTGATGCATATTGGCATATCGGCAAAAAATCCAATATCATGCATCCCTAGTATGAGCAATCCAAGCAGCTATCTAATTTTAGTTCAAGTGGGTAGCTGCATCCCAGTGGGCTTTAAGAGGTTTTATACATCCAAAAGATCTATAAAAATGAACTGCTTAACAGCATCAATGCCAACAAGACCCTGCATCTAACTGAGGCCTGCGTTTATTCGTCAAAATGTGTAGCAACTCCTGGCTTGTAAAATGGACTCAGTGTATAATTGGGGCTTGGCTTTAGTTGAAGTTCTACAGAAGGCGAAAGATAACTACCTCTGGATAAGTCTGGGCAGGTAACTGAGGGGAGGGGCTGTGGCTGAGGGGACAGGTTTTCTTTGACTCCGAGACCTCCAGTGACCTTTCTCTTGCCCCTTCCCCGCTGCCACCTCTGTGGCTCTTCCTCTTCCTTTTGGAGTCCTTGGCTCGTCCACGACTGGTTCGCCTCTGCTCTTCAAGCTCAATCTGAGAGAGAGGGTGAGGACAAGAATATGAGAGGAAGCAGCTCACAATAGAGAGACCTTACTAAAAATGTAACAAGGCAACAAACACAGCAAAACACTGTCCTTTATCCTCCTTTAAAACGTGCTAGATACATCCTGTCAGTCTCCTATTTTATAGCTGCTGCAATGCTAAAGCTAAAAGGGATCTACTGAACAAACACTGTAGTTTCAGCAGTAGTGTTTCTAAAATGAGGGTACGCTTACCCCTGGGGGTACTCTGAAGTACTCCCAGGGGTACTTGAGATTTTATTTGAGTATTAACCTAAAAAATATCAGTCATGCATAATTCCTAAAATAATCATATCATTAAAATATAAGTGCAGCTTCTTGCATCAGTGCAACTACAATGCCGACTTAGTGTAACTGCATAAAGACAAAACATGAATTAAGTGATGAGATTCTAAACATTTATAATGCAGCACTTCACTGTTTTTAAACTACAAGGTTATTATTCAGATACAGTGCTGTATTATACCTCTTTATACAGGCTCCTTTTTATTTTATTTCTACCGAGAAATGCAGCAGTGCAACAGCAAAGGCAGAGAAGAAGACAAAGAGGAAGAGGAAGAAGAAGAAGAACTCTGAATTTTCAACACAACCTCCAAGAAGAAGGAGATGAAGATGATGAAGAAGCAGAAGGAGCAGAACCACGGAGAAGAATAAAAAGGAGGAGAGGAAGAACAAGAAGACAACATAGAAGAGGACGACACAGCAGAAGAAGCAGAAAAAGAAGACGCAGAAGAAAAAGATGAAACAGCAGAAGATGCAAGAGGAGGCAGAAGAAGAAGCAGAAGAAGATGCAGAAGATGATGCAAAAGAAGAGGCAGAAGAAGAAGCAGAAGAAGCTAAAGAAGCAGAAGGAAGAAGAAGAAGAGGCAGAAGAAGACGCGGAAGAAGTAAAAGCGGAAGAAGAAGAAGATGCAGAGAAAGAAAAGAAGACGACGACGACTGCTAACAAATAAGCATGGACGTAAATAATGCGCATTTCAAATGTTTGGAGAGAAAAAAATCTGCTTTGCAAATGTTCTGTGAGAACAGAAACACGTTCAGTATTTCTTAGGCATCAAGGACACGGTGTGGTTTGGTTAATGTGAACACACATAATTCTACACAGCGCTTTGAGCGTGCATGGCATTGCAACATGCTTTTTTGTAAGTTGGCCCTCATTTGTTTGTACTAATGAAGTTTTGGATATAAAATTACAGTGTTAAATTTACTGTTATATGTCTTATGTCTGCTTTTACAGAGGTCAGAGTTTGTTGTAATGACCTGTATGAGTGTGCGCAGTGTTTCTCTTGGTGGAACAGAAGCAGCTTGCAGGACTTTGTGGATGATGAGTGTCTGGTCCAAAGACACCTCAAGCAGATCTCCTTCCAGCTGCAGCTCCTCCAGCTGAACCCGGGTGGCTGGTAAAAGCTCCACCACCTCGCCTTTTAGCGAAGGCAGCAGGGACAGCAGAGACCCCACACCTGAGAAGTGAGAAGAAGAGTGAGGACTGCAGTCCGAGGGACATATTGCATGACTCAGCTTTTGATGGTTACTTTGAAATCAACGCTCCATCTTACCTGTAACATTTGGCTTCTTGCTGATGCCATTTTCACATCCAGCCTGTAGGCAAACAATCATTGTATGAGACAGGGAGGCTGGATAAAGCGTGATAAGTCTCAACTAGCAATTAAATGATTACATCATCAATTATTATTCAACTGATGGAAGATAAAATAAAATCTTATGAGTCAGTTGCAGAGTTTAATGTTAAAATATAGTCGGAATGAGGTGTTAACCTGAGTGCCGTTTCTTTCCTTGGTGTTCTTCTTCGGTGAATTCTCATCTGTCAGATCGATGACTCCCTCCTCTCCTTCGGAGTCTGATAAAACAATCACCGAGCTCCCTTCTGTCTCCTTTTCCGTGACTTCCTCTTTCTCTGTTTCACGATGGAGAGTCTCATTGAGTTCTTGCAGCCTCTGAAGTGCCTGCTGCAGCTCTGGTGTCTCCAGCGCCTCCTTGGCTCGGCCCTGCCAGTTGATGGCCCTCTCTGTCAGACACTGCAGCGCTTCTCCTTCAGGCAGACGCACTGGCAGCCTCTGCAAGGCAACCAATAATGCCAGGATCGTCTCCAGGCGTGGACGCCGTGACCGCTGGCACCGCGGACACAAGAAGCGCGAGTCCCAGTTCCACCAGCAGAGGGGGTTCACTGGTGGTCCAGAGGAGGGGAGCAGGGAGGGAAAAGGGACGCAACCACCGTGGAACCAGTCCTTACACAGATGACAGCGGAGTTGAGGGGCACGAGGCTGACCACCGCACACACACACTGTCTGAGGAGCGGCGGTGTGGTTACTGTTACCGTTCTCTTTTACAGAGTTCTCTGAGAGGCTGGATTTGTCCGTCTCCATGGTTTCATCCCACCTCCCATTCTCTTTGTCCTCCTTGCAACTTGCAGCGTTAAGTCCTGATTTACACATATTCAGTTTCTGTAACCTCAGTAGTGCCTCCTTCTCCTGGTGCTCCCCTTCTTTGAAAGCCATCACCTAGAGACAAGGCATACGAGTGAAGTCCACATACAGAAGTCATATTTATCTAAAAAAGACAGCACTAAATCTAAGGGACAGATTTAAAAGAAACACTGACAGCCTCACAATACTCACAATAGCTGCGGGGTCCCTCAGGTCCTGAGCTGAGAGGCCCAGAGTGTTGGTATCAGAATCATCTAAAGGCTCATCCAACTGCTCCGTCTCATCTCGCCTCTCTCTCCTTTTTGCACACGGACATAATACCTGCAGGGCAACAGTGGAGTTTAACACATGCTCTCATAGAGGCTGCCTTGCTGCTACAGTTATCCAGTTATCTTCTTCATAGAAATTACATTTTTTTTAAGTGCAATGTTAAAGTGGCAATCTCAAAGATTTCAATCGTAGTTGATTTGGCGACACCTGAAGTTATTGGTGGTGACAGCAAATGTAATTTAATACTACAGGTCAAAGGTCTGGGGACAGCAAAACAAACTATTGTGGTTAAGATAAACAACTCAGGCAATCTCTGGCCTTCTTCCATCATTCTGTGAGCAACCGGGATTATACACTGCTCACAGCATGAGTCTGCCGACATCAGGCCACAGTGAAAGTGACAGGAGTTGGTTAGCTCATTAAGTTGGAGGTGTGCAGCCTGTCGCCTGCAGCTCTTCCTGTAACAGCTCACCTAAGCTGCTCATTCTTGTTCCATTACTGCCTGCAATACTTGAAACTGATCCTCTGTCAAATGATACCGAAAATGACGGTGATTTTGTTTGGTAGATGCATTTTTGATGAACAATTACAGTCAATGCTGAGCTCACTGAAAAACACAGTGCATTTTAACTTGTGTTTTTACAGTTAAATGCTTTTAATGTGAAGCTGCAGCAGGAGGGAATGTTCTGTTTGCCTTAGCAGTAACTTATTACAATTCTTTTTCCATGAATGTCACCTTTGGCACCGAGTTCATAATACTGCAAATATATAAATATTGTAACACTTTCAACAGTGGGCCATAGGCTCAATCACCTTTGTTAGGGCTCAACAATAAGGCTTGCCTAGTTGCCCATGGAAAGTATAATGCAACACTGGGCTAGTAAATCTAGCAATTTACTTGCCTGTTTGGGCATTTGGTAAAAAGAGAATTGAACACGTTATTTTTCCTGAGCTGATAATGCAAGTAGCTAAGCAGTGAGTCATCATGCTTCCTTCTCATCTCCATTGAGAGATGCACATGCACAGAACCTATCAGTCACTCAAGAGAAAATGGCGGCAGGTAAAGACAAAGTTTATGAGCTGAAGCACAAGCAAGCATTTCAATTATCCTAGAAACACGAGTATAGTTGGGTGGGGTAGAGGATGTGGGCAAAACTGCAACTATATATTGCACAGTTTCTTGCAACTTTATGAGCAGCTTAGATAAAACAGGGTTGTTATTAATTTCAGATAACTTCAGTCTTTCTTGTTAGTCAATAACCTAATGAATAAGGGCGAGTAAAAACTGACTTGGGGCAGTAGTTCTGATTGGCAAGTGGACAAAAAAAAAAACATGTTCGTGTTGCCTCACTCTGTGATAGTGACTCAACATTTATTTAAGTGAAAATCTCTTAGATTATTACTTAATTGTCATTTTCTATTTCCCTCAAGTTGCCCACCTCTAGCAGGCTGTGCTGACTGCTCTTCTTCAGGAAGGTCTTGCTGGCCTTGTCCCTCCAGGAGTGAGCGCTGGCTACCTGCAGCTCCAGCTGTCTCAGCTCTTCCATGAAGACTGGCAAGTCCCTACCAATCGCCACCAGACCCTCCAGGTCATCCAGACATGGGTAATGCTCCCCATTCTACACCAAAGAACAGAATTAATACGAATGTAACAATATGAGATACAGCATATTTTGCACATACTTTTAGATTTCCATTTTTTATTCTACCCTCTCTTAAAGACACCTGAGATTATTTTTTGTTTGTTTTTTACCTGGATTTCCTCTAGGTCTGTCACCCAGGCCCGTGCTCGAGTGAGACAGCCCTGTAGAGCCAGAATGTTTGGCAGCTTGACTGGAATGAGCTGGGCCTCGTTTACTATTGCCTCCAGGGTCGAGAGAGGGTGCTTTTGCCTGGAAGGACAAAACCATAACAAAGAAATATTGACGTCATTGCAACAGGATAAACTAGCTGCAAAAGATGTCACTCCTATGGCAGGTGAAACATGGAGAGAGATTTATGGTGTGACCTGTGTGCCTTACCTTTGTTCTAGACAGATCTGTGCTTTCTCCTCCCAGCGTTCCGCAATTGTGAGCAGCTCCTGAAGCTCTGCCATGGCCGTCTCCACAGACACACTCTGGGGAACGTTGCAGCCGGCTTCCATCAGATTCCTCAGCACATCCAGCATCACCTCCTGCCTCTCCCCTCCTTCTGTGCCCAGGGTGCGCCTCACCTCTGCCAGCCAGTGGCCCTGCTCCTTCAGGCCTTTCAGTAAATCACACTCTGGCACCACAACAAGCAGATTGGCCCCCTGCTCCAACAAAGTCTGCAACTGCTCAGGTGGTGGAGAGTCCCTCCTCCAGTCCCTGTCATTGGCAAGTACTTGAGCTCGGCTCTGGAATTCCTCCACTGTCCGCAGAATCTCCTGAAAAATCAAAAGGTACAGAGGTTATCCATAAGTGCATTAAATAAGTATACAGTACACTTAATCAATTTTGGGAGGATAAAACCTGACAAAATGCGAGGAAGTGTACTCAGCGGGACATAACGTCTCACCTGTACTTCCTCCAACTGGCTCATCACACACGGCAGGTTTTGCATCGTCTCCACCAAGGATTTCAGCTCTGCCAACGTCATCTTACTTTCACTAAAAGACAGCGATATGTAAGCGCATGTACCTTAGCAGTTAGCGTAAATGTTAAGTATGTGTTTCATCTTACCTGGTCTTTGAGGTTCTGAGGAGTTCAGTACTCTGCTGCTGGCAGCGTTCTATGTCTTTAAGAACAGTGTTGAGTTTCCGCAGGAGTTCGTTGTCAGGAAACTTTTTATCCGCTGCTTCCATCTTCAGTGTCTCCAGGTCTTCTATTCCTGCAATTCAGTAAACACTTGGTCTTTCCACTTTCTTTTAGGATCATAACTTTCTGTTACGATACATTTGTGTGGATTTCCCACCTATCTTGTTTCCTTCCTCCTGCTCAAGTGCTTCTTTCACTCTGTTGGCCCAGGAATCAAAGGACTCAGACCGAACCTTTAGTCGGTGTAACATGGCTAACAGCTCATCCAGGGTATATCTGTATCTGCAAAGTGAAAAAAATGGAGATCAAATTAGAAAGAAAATAACACTGACAACATTTACATGCTCAAAATGTTCTGGTTTTTACTCTTATTCTGACAAAGACAATATTCCTACTAAGATGTTAACATGTCAAATCAAAATGATTATTCCACTAACACTCCCATTTACATGCAGCCATGCATACTCTGATTAACCTGCCCTAACATGTTGTTTATCACATTGAAATGTGTAAAAGTGAAACAGCTGAGGCCGCTTGTACCATTCTGCTGCTCTGCGTCAAAACAGCATTTTTTTTAAAAAGTCTTCCACTGGAGGTAGTCTTGTTGGACCATGCGACCACAGCCTCCCTCTTTCATTCCTTCAACTACCTTCTTCAAAAGTTCGGTGTTCCAATATTTCCTCATATCCAAAATCTGTTAATAGCCAAGTCTTTCTGAATGTTTACAAGTAGGTGTGTCTCTTCTTCCAACAGAAATGTGAGCTCCTCTTTTGGGTGTGCATTGCTACCTCTGCCACTGTTGGCTAGCTGATTTGTGTACAGCACATTTATGGAAATGCAAAGAGCCAACCATAAACAGGCAGCAGGCCGTGTGTCGGAATCTGCGGTAATAACCCCAACTGAGACACATTTTCCGAATGCATTGTATTCATGTCCAGAACGTGCTTCTAAAACCTGAATAATATTAGCATATCAGACATGTCTTAATGGAAACTGCTTCTTTTGGAATGAGGCCTCAGGGTGTGTGTCTGTATAGTGTTTTTCTCTGGCAGAAAAGCACTGGCAGGGTGCTAGGGAGTGCGTCATCCAAGCACTGAACGTCTTTTTGATGAAGCGTTGTGCGTGGGTTTGGTTTCCAAGACTACAATATCTGGACATTAATGTAAGCTAGGTAGTTAACGTAATACAGTGTTAACACAGGGCTGACTTCACAGCTAACAACGCATACATGGATAAAAGCTTAACACTCACCAGCAACATTTAGAACAATAGTAGACTATTAGTGTAAATGTAAACATAGTCATTATCTTTTAAAATACTTTTTCCACTTAGTATATCACGGCTCATTGCACACAATACACACACACACACACACACACACTGCTACACAACAGATAAATACCTGAGGTAGAGTTTTTCAGTGGGGCAGTTGCACAGATCCTGAGTGTGATAGAGACACACAAGACGCTCGGGGCAGTTTGAGCAGGCCAGGGCAGAAAGGAAGCATGTGGTCTTACATTTGTCACACTGTCTCTCGTCGTCAGGCAGCAGCTCAAAAGCCTCGCGCTCGGCTTCAGTAATGCCCTGCAGGTACAATTAACAGATTTGATTAGACAGATTTCCCATATTCTCATGAGAGCGTTACATTATGAGACACATTGTGCATGGTACTAAAATAAACTGTTCTTCACTTACACATTTAAAGTGCATACATGGATAGATAAATATAAAAACAAACTATCTCTCGGGTGTATTTCTGTGTCTCACCCTTTCCATCAGACCCTTCCGCAGCTTCCTCTCCTCCTGAACAATACTAAACATTTCTCGGTGTGTAGCTGCAGCCAGGTTGAGGTCTAGTTTCTCTGGGCTGGCAGCCATTTTGCAGGTGAGCTCCTCGTGGGAAAACACGCAATACCTCCTTAGACGCCGATAGTGCTCAATACAGGAACGGCCGGCAGGCAGCTGAGAGGGAGAGAGCAGAGTGATGTTGATTATGCAGTGCTGTGAATGATTAGAAATGACAACCTGAGACAGACGGTGTAAACAGACGTACCCAGTCTGCAGTGCAGAAGTTTACAGCTTCGGCAAAGTTATATCCCTGATTGAAGCCACTATGGTAGGCTCTGGGGAAGGTGATGACGAACTCACCAGCACACTGGTTGGTACGTACAACCTGCCAATCAGACACACAGAGAAGTCACTATGAGAAAACTTCTTTAACAAAACATAGTTCTGCTGTGTACAGGTGTGTTTATGTGAGACTGACCGGTACGCCGTGAGACATGAGGATATTGGGGTTCATGATGGTGACCAGCTGGTGCAGGAGGTCAGGCTGAAACTCAAACAGCTCCGGCGTCAGCTTCTTCATCACCTCCTCAAGTCTTTCAGCTGCCACAGAGGGAACACCATACCAAGTCTTGGGTTCCCCCCTGGAGATGATTAGCGGGAAATAAAGAAAGGGAAAGTTTTAGTCTTGCATTCAAAGTACCCTTTCACATGACATTATCATATTCTCTACGCTAACAGCTGCACCTGTTTAACCTATGACTACAATACAATACACAGAAAGCGTTCTGTACCAGTGCAGGTAGTTGATGGAGTAGCTCCAGTGATCCTCAATGTGCCAGCAGAAAGCAGAGAACACCATGCCAACATAAAGCCAGGGCACCTTCATCCCAGAGATGTCTCCATTAATATGGCACAGGAGTGACTGTTCCAACACGGGCATCACGTTCAAGTTCCAGCCACTGCGGGCGTATTCCTGAGCAACAAAGGAAACAGCAGGCACTGAACACAAGCACTGGACTGTGATTATGAGAAGGTTTGGAAAATAACCAGACTACTTTTTTGAGAACATTATAAAAACTGTTTTACAGAGTAATCCATAGTTGTGCCATTACGGCCCACGTTCATTTTAAACTACTAGATTTAAGCAATTCTGATTTTAATTCTACTTATCGATAGGGTTGTAAAGGTATTTTCACACACCTGCAAAACTGCAAAGAATTTACACTGATACTCTTTAGTAATTGGGGATAGCTACTAATAGCTACCAGGACAACATAAGCTGTCCTCTTTCTGTTGTGGTTGCACAATGTTTGACACTCTCCCTCTGTGCCATAATTATAATCATGGTGAGTGCAGCTTATTTTTGCATTTCATACATATCATTTTATAATATTCCTTCTATACTTTTTTTCATGTACTACTCTACATGTCTTTGCAAGTTGCCATCAGGGAACAAAAAAGTGTTTTGAATTGTAAATGGAGCCTTCATTTTCCAGGGAGATTGTACCCGCCGGCAGACAGAACTGCACAGTGAAAGCGAGGCTGATAGGGAACCAATCTTAACGCAGATGGTATCATTATTCTGTAGCCATTACATTGTGCAATCAACATGTACTTCATAATAAGTTGAAGCAAAAACTGGTATTTTTCTACTTGGAAAATGTACTTCTAGTGGAGTTCAACTTTTACTGGAGTAGTTTTCAAAATGTTATCAAGCAGGATGCAAAAAGACGACCGGGGTTAAAAAAGAAAACAACAGTGCACATACCTCCTCTTCCTTTGTGAGCTTCCTCTTGCCATTGTTCATCGGGAAGCCGCTGCCAAACTCTTTGGAGTGTATGTCCGCTCCGTACTCAACAGTCACGTCTTCCTCGATGCTACTGACTAACCTCCAGAACTCTCTCTCCACGAGCTCAGTGGGAACCATCTACACCGACAACAACACAGGCTAGAGATTAGTATTTGGCATAATCACCAGTCGGAGCAGAGTCGTGCTTCATAATGAATAGGTGATGTCTTGCGTGGGCGTGCATACATGGACAGGCATGTTGAAGTAATCTGCTTTGAAAGCATCCGCCATTTCCCCAAAACTCTGCAGCGTGTACTCTCGTGTAGCTTGTTCAAAGCCAAATGCTTCTGCAGGTTTCTTGCACTCCTAAAAAAAGTTAGACATGGATTCAAAAGAGAGATATGTCTTGTGGGTTAAAAGAAAGACAACAAACCATGCCATGAGTGTTACAGACACCAACAGGAGCTTTTAAATTTTACTTACCTCTGCCACACACTTAGGGCATCGCCAATTGCATTTGGGAGGATCAGTGAGTGGGGGTATTAAACAGTAGGAGTGGTAGTTATCATCACAGCCATCACACAGCAAGAGTTTCTCGTCGTCATCTCCCCGACCACACATCCGACACACAAAAGAATCCACCTTTGAAAGAGTGGCATTCATATTAGAATGAGCATAGATCATTGTGTTTACATGCCTGTACCATCACTCTGACTGCCACCTGGGTGCATCCTTTGCTCTACTTACACACTGTGGGTTGCTGAGGTTGCGTCTAAGCCTCATGGTCATTTTAGAAAAAGGACCATCTGAATCTTCTTCCTCCTCTTTTTTCCCTTTCCCGCCCTCTTCCTCTGGCTCTTCTTTCTTTACTTCTGTCTTAACTGTGATGGTCGGAGGAGGCGGTTGGGGGCTGGATGTACTCCCGTCACTCTGCCTCTCCTGAGGCTCCAGTGGCTCTGCTTTGACTGAGGTATCACCAGGAGCAGGAGACGTGCTGTCCTTGATGGTAACAGTCTGAGGCAGCTCGTCTAAAAAGAAAAGCAAAGAGTGTTCAGAATCAGAGGTAGCCTCTTCTCACTTTTCTGTGCAAGACGCCAAGTTGGCAGCTCGACTGTATGCACACCAAAAACAAGCTTTTCACTGCCAGTGATTTATAGAACTGAGCCAATAATTGAGGACATGTCTCTTTCTGAAGTTATTGCTTTATTTGCATCAAAAACATTTGTTATCATGCAGTGTTGCAACCAAATTTCAAGGTTTATCAAGGTTAATGTTACCAGATTTAAAGAAGCTGTATGCAAAATTCAGAACATATCTATAGTCCATTTTATAGCAAACCAAACAATGGCAGCATCATGCCGCCCCAGTGTGTAATTTTAGATAGCCTGCTGGTGTTCTGGAGGCCAAAAAGGCTTGACAGGCCTGACAGGTAACACAGCAGCATTGGCCTCTAGTGTGAGAAATAACACAAGTGTCAAGTGTAAGGCAGCACATTCTGAAAAATAACAATGGCATAACATGGCGAAAACAATCATTTACTGACCCCGGTGAGTGTCAGTTAATGTTGTCTTCTGCTCAGAGGGTAAGGC
This sequence comes from Epinephelus lanceolatus, assembly GCF_041903045.1. Lineage (NCBI taxonomy): Eukaryota > Metazoa > Chordata > Actinopteri > Perciformes > Serranidae > Epinephelus > Epinephelus lanceolatus. Next base: position 11,777,096 of record NC_135741.1, on the reverse strand, counting down.
ACTCTTAGGTCTCATTGTCTCCACAATTGAAGGGACATTTTTGTTTGCTGTTCTTTTTCTTTGAGTTAGCTGCTAATTGCTACATGCTGTCACACTTACATCACACTGGTCTCATCCTCCTGCCTCACACTTTTGAAACAGAAACAGATTCTGAGACCTAGCCAGAATGGCGCGGTGGAATAGTGATTCAACATTCCTGCCTTGAAAAGGTGGTGTTAAAGGCGCATGGTCTTCAAAATGGAGGTGGCTGAGCCGGCTGCTAGCAGCTAACTGTGCTAACAACGTGAATAGTCATATTAAGGGCAACAGTGATGGCAGAGCTGATATTGTTCACATGGGAGAGGGACTGGAGGGTGGGCGTTATGCTTCCACAACAACGCTGTCCCACCACCACTGGTTGGGATGGTGTTATCAGCTGTTGCCACAGTATGATCGCAGAGTGGTGGTTATCAGGTAGCCAGGAAACCTTTTTACACAGACACAGCTCTGTAGGGCTGCTATGAGGTCCCTTCATTCCGCTGCCTTTAAACTGTGATTTTAGAATGGATGCTGGCATCGCGAAAGCAAATGGAGGCATGTTGGGCTTGACAGATAACACAACATTGCTAGCCTCTAGTGAGACATATAACCTAGGCATCAATGGTCATTTACCATCCCTGGTAAATGGCAGTTGATCTTGCTCTCTCCTCGGAGGGTAAGGAGCTGTTGCAGCCCGCTGTCCCGGTAATTTGCATACATTTCCGGCCGCTATTCTTTTTCTATAAGTAAGCTGCTAGCTGCTTTTTAAATCTCTAGCAGTGGGTCGCACAGTTAACATGTTGTCAAAACGTCACACCCTTCCCATCGCTGCCGCCATTTTTGCTTCAGCTGCTGGCTTAAAGACGAAACAACTCTGTTGCCCCATTTTGAAAAAAAAAAAAAAAAAAAAGGAGAGGTGGAATAACAGCGTAAAATTCACGCTCTGAAAAGGTAGTGTAAAGGGGCTAGTAGGACACACTCACAGTGACTCAAATGCACTAACACTGGCTGCCACAACAAAGAGCAGATAAACTTAGATTACAAGAGGGGGTGTCGCTTCATTCTCTGCTCAGGACTTTATTATTCCACTAAATCTTTACATTGCAAACAGTAATTTGCTGCTATATTAATGCTCTGAATGTTGCATATAGTGTCTTTACAGGCTTTAATGTTGACCTGTTTGTGTCTGAGAAGATGTGTTGAGTTCATGGCACCTACCTTTCTTTCTGATGCCTTTGTCCCTTGCCACCAGCCCAAGTCCCATCATCTTAGGCCCCGCACCATAGATTTGTAGCTTCTTCAGTTCAGGGTTCTTCTCTATGTCTTCCTCTGTGGGTTCAGGCTGTGGATGAAAGTGAATTTTTGTTTATGAAGGCATAAAAAGACAACATTCACTCTCCTAAGCACACAGAGCCAAGCAAGGGTCGAGGCCAAATGCAGTACAAACAGTTAAAACATGAGAGCATAGCAATGCCATCACAAGAAGGGATTATGCTCGGTTAATAAAGGCAGGAAAAGTTAGTCTAGACCACAGTGAAAGCTTTAACGTTAAGACCCACCACCAGAACACACAATTACCAGCAGTTGCAACCATACAGTTAGGGGGAAGTATCATTTAGATGTAGTTAATTATGAGTCTGATTTTTATCAAACCCTTCATTGATATTTTAAGTATATTTCAAAAATATTTTCAAGTAATTCAGTTCATAAGTAGTAAGTTATTTTGAAATTATGTTAAGTGAAAAGGTAAAATGAAGAAAAGCATACACATCTTGCTATGTACAAGTTGAAGATCCACTTTTTAATGTGTGTTTTTTTGCTTGAGTTGAATGTGTTAACATAAGCTGAATTGGGGAAATTATGACCACTGAGCAGAGCTGTAAAAGTAGCTATAGTCTAGACATTATTTCTATTACAAAGTATCTCTGTCTTCCCCGCTGTTGTCAACTAGTTTGCTTTTCCAGTTAGCAGCTTTTTCCCCCCTTTCGTGCTTCCAGCGTCCCTGGCAGCTCTCACAGCAGACAGGAGAGGCTGCTCTGCTGTCACTTTCCCACAGAAACACAAAATTCTAATATCACATGTTCTGGTCAGGGTTGTTTTCTGTTAAGTTTTAATAAACCCAAAAGACTGTGCAGTATTGAGGTTACATCATAGTTGACTTTTGCTATGTCCAGCAGTATGAGGACTATTGAAAAGGCACTGTTTTTTGTTTTTTAATATGGTCTTGATTTGACTTGCCCTCTATTTGAACTCGGTCTCACAACTGCTCTGACTTGAAATTTACTGACACAATTTAACTTTTGACTTCAGCTCTGGTACTGCTGCATTCTTATACCGTGATAAGGGATTATCATCACATGCCATCATCACATTTCCTCTTCTCACTTACTGGAGGTATAATTTGATCGGTTCTCATAGCAACAGGGCATATTTTACAGTTAACGGCAATGAACCGTGTTTTCTTGCAGCAGGAAGCTTTTGGATGTGTGGCGACATCAGGTGAAACACTGTATTAAGTGATCTGCTCTTTAAACATTTGTTTGCTTGTTTTTGTAAACACTGGTCAAGTAAAAAATGTGTCAGACTTCATGGTGCTTTGTCATTTTAGACTTCTTCCCTGCATTTAATTACTTCTGAGCAACACTTTTGGGCGCTAGTTCCAGTCTGCCATATGATTGCAAACAGTACACACAAGTCATGTGTTATCAGCAGTGTAGACAGAAACACAGATGGTCTTAACGTCACTTTCAGTATACAGATCTAAAAAGCACATAAAAGCAGGACATAAAAAGATCCCAGTTCCTGTATTTTTAGAACAAACTCCAACTCAGAACTTCTTTTCTAAATATCCATTTCAAGTCCTAATCTCGAGGAGGCTCGGCTAAAACGATGATCATATAAACCCTTTTTCTTCTCGTGTGCAAAGACGTCGAAGTCTTTGTGCAGTCAGAATGCAACCCGTGTTACCAAATCAAGAAAATTAATGTATGCATGTCATTAAAATATTGTTAGCGCCATTCATGGCACAAAAATTGGATGCTTCTATCTTTTCTCAAACCCACTTAAGATACAACCACATCCACTTCTGCATGATGAAAACAGGCTGGCAGACGTCAAGGCACTATGATTAGCTGCCAACCTTTTGCTCGTCATTGCCATCGAAGAAGATTGCTACTAGCCAGCTAAAGCACCCATGGATGTACCTCGCAGTCCCTTTGCCTCTCCCCACCACTCGAAGACTACAAAGCCAGAAAGTTTGCTGAACCGGCAGGGAGTTGCGGGTGGGCAGTTTGCTCCGACTGAATTCAAGTTAACACAACTTCTGAAGGTCCGTCTCTGCAAAATATGACAGCTACAGTAGCTTAAAAATAGCAATATGTGTTGTTAGAGAGAAACTTTGATATTTTCGGCCACCTCTGGGTCATTGCAGTGTGCATACATGAATGTAATGCGTAATGCTTTTGACGGCAGATGAGCAGGGAGTCCTGGTAGCTGGCATCACAGCATGGAAGGAACCTTAACACCAGGCGATGCCCACTCAATTGCTGGCAAAAGTGCAGTGGACCTCCACCGGTGGATGGGCAAGGCGCTCCGGGCAGAGCAGGGGAAAGCCAAACACCTTTTAGCTGTCCACACAGCACTGACAGAGCTAGTTGAAAATCAGCAATGTTTCCCTTTTATGTCTGTAGTAACTCAAATTCAGCCAGCGACAGATTAACACAGGGGAGGCATACACATGTATACAAGATACATAGATTCATAAAGAAGGTACGGGAGCGTTAAAATCCATCTTCCAATCTTTTGCTTCAAAGGAGAGGGGTTAAAGCTCCTCATTGTTTTTTCCAAAGAGCGGTGTTCAAAGCCACGGATGACTCAAGCTGTGCCCTTTCACAGGGTGCCCAGCTATAAGACATCTTTTAGCTGCTATAAGGAGAAGTTTGCCCTCAGGGCTCTCTACCCAAACCACAATCTTTTTCCTAACCTGGTCAAGAAAGAGTTTTCAGAGCAGAGACCTCTGAAGGCTAACCTCTCCAATGTGCCTTTGAGCCAGCACCCGGCTTGCTGCATGCCACAGCAGTAGGCTTGCAGCCAATCGTTAATTCAGGTCTTGGCAACTGGCAGCCTGTTTTTGTCAGTGGAAGTAGGCATGGTTTCATCTTAAGTTGGTGGGGAAAACAATAGACGCAAACTGTAAAGATACAATACCAAAAGGATGCCATTAGAGACTTTTATTCAATAAAGAGGATAATTTAGAAGCACATTTTTTGTGTCTTTGCTGCCTGTGTGCAGGTGAACTCCCTTCAGCCATGCAGATAATAATTTCAGCCTCCCATACATTGCTTTATATTGTCAAACATAAGAAACTAAACTTTGTTGATCAAAGGACTTGCCTCAAACAAAGCAGGTCAGCAGTGCTTGATGGTGGGGGGGGCAAAAGAACAAGCAAACCTATGGAGACTCAACTCCGTGTTCAAAAAAGGTAATTGTTTTTTAAATGCTTCAGTGCTTAAAGAAACCAATATTTCACCGTCCATGGTGCTCTGTAAGTGAAACCCAATTAAATCAAAACCTACTTGGTTCTTCTGTGTGAGTGCACTCAAAAGAGAACGCATGCAGCCACGCTGTTAGCTGCTGTAGTGAGAAGACAGCAAGGCAAAACAGCAGAAGGCACACAGACAGCCCAGCAACAAAGCATTTTTAAGCCAAGTGCAACCACAGAGAAAGAGCATGAGTGAAAGAGAGAAAGCTAGAGAGCGCATCAGCCCAACAGCCAGACTACAAAAGTGTGTTTGGCTATTGGGGATAAAGTGAAAGTTTCTTCAAAAGCCCACAGTGATTTATTTAGCCATTTGGGATATCTGAAACAAAAGTTCTTATCAGAGTGATCCAAACTTGCATAAATTCATTCATTTAAGATCATACACTAAGTTCCTGATGAGTTTTTTTTTCTCCCCAGTCTGTAATATAATGCTTAAAAGCACACTGACGAGGCCTGAAAACACCCTTGTCCAACACGGGATTACATGGTCTAATTCTTAATAACAGCCAACATGTTCACAAAGAACAAACAAAAGGAACCAGCCAGGGAAATCTTCCTCTTTTTTTTCACTGTCTGGTCTACAAATGGAAGATAATGGTGATTTAATAACTTGCACCAACTACTCCTAAAATGCCCATAGTGCTTTTTATAGCTTTTTAATGTCTGCTACTGTCATGTGACCCTATTATGAGTTGAGGACTATGATTGCATGTTAATGAAAATGTTTTAGTTGTTAGTTTAAATAATAAACAAAACATCTAGAGGTGGTCTAGGAAAAGAGGGAGGAAGAGAGCGGGGGGGCGGAGAATGAGCTCATATGCTCAAGAGGCAGTACCGCAGAGATGAGTTGAGAGCCAGTGGTGAGAGGATGGGGGGCCAGATCCTCTGGACCCTGCAAGGGGAGACAATAACAGCAACAATAAACTAAGACAAGAGGAAAAAAGGAGATGAAGTAGGAAGGGAGAGATCCTGGAAAGAACAGAGCTACTAGTTCTCACTGGGACACATTATGGGACCAGAGTGACGTCTGATACAGGACCTATAACGGTCCGACAGGAGATGTTGTGCAGCTAGATGCTAAATTCTTTCTTTCCAATTCAACATTTGGTTTTGTTCGGAGAAGATTTCATCATTTAAGGTCTGTTTGGATCAGTTTGCAGACGGATAGATCACAGTGATGCAAGTCCATCGTGGATAATTTTAGTTTGTGTTTAGACAACCATATTTCTGTTATCTCAGCCCTGCCCCTTACAAGTTGCTGCCAACAACTGACAGGTGATTCAAGTGTCCCACCAACATGATTTATTCTGAATGGGGCAGCTTTGGTAACAAACAGAAATGCAGTTGGGAAGATGTTTGGATTTAGGGATGTAATGTTTGCTGACAAGTTTGTTGCCATGCCCGATACTTGTAGTTGGCTAGTAGGAAATAATAGAGAAATTATCTACTGGATCTTAAATTGGAAACTTTTATGAGTTAAACTACATGGCTATAAAATGCAAAAATGTGCTCAACTGTTTATACAGAAAATATCCAACCTCAACATACTGTCCTGTGGGTTTGGCCAGTATCGAGGCATTATGGTATACTGGGGAATTTGCTGAAGGTATGACTTTTCAATATGGTCAAAATACAGATGCTCCTCTTTTACTGGTAGGGAGATGATGTATTGAGGCGATGTAGTGCACAGCACGCACCACCAGAGGTCAGTCTCTATTTGTGGAACAGACAGCTGAGGTGAGGGGATAACATTACAGGACTAGTAAAAAGAAAAATGCCTCTGTCCTTTACTGGGAGTATGACCATATATGACTCCATATTGAGACAACTTCATCAAACTACAAAGGAGTTTGATGGCTACATGATTTTATTCAACACATATCACTATACACCCCACTGATGTGTCGTATTGGCCGCAGCAAAGTGTCATCTTGTCCTTCAGCGAGAGGGGCGCTTATTTTCTATCTATTCATTATTCTATGGGCCATGCGTATTTAAACCCCGCAAGACTTGACATACATGCTGCATGACTTCTATCACCAGTAGCTCAGCTTTTATGCAAATACTGTCATACACTGTATACCTTGCGGAAATGTCAGGACATCGCCCTAGGCCTACTGCCCTGTATGAGCTGTTCAACTGATGACAACATAAAATGACACAATGCCAAGTACACTGGATTTAACAGCCCTAAGAAGTCTTAGTACTGCATCGATCATCTGATAACAATGTGAGACATCTTTCTTTTAAATAATCTGCATCAAACTTAGTTTTGTTCATGTTCTTTACCACATAAACTATGCAAAATAAAAGATGTTTTCTAGCACAATAAATGAAAAAACTAAAATCCACTGGTGAGCACTGCATACTGCATAAGTATGATGAGTAGGACATTAACAATAACCTGGGGTAGGGGAGGGGGATTAGGGTGAAAATGAAGCTTAGTTTAGGTTGCATGTAACAAGCATGAGATAACAGAATGTTGGCTGGTCCAGAAGTTGCACTGTGAACTGGCAAAATGAATGTTTTGAAAAAAAAAAAAAGGTTGTGTAACAATGTGTGGCTTATGAAATAAACAGCTGTCTACCAGTGAGATGGAAGGAAGAAACAAAGCAGAAAACAAATGAGCCATGGAGCAGAGAGCAAAAACAGCAGAGTTAAGCACAGTAGCCTGGCAGGATGGAGAGTAAGCAAGCTGGGATGCGCTCTGAGTGCACTGTCACATCTTCCAGACACTTTAGTGTAACTGATGCACAGGGGCACATGGATAAGCACAGAAAAAGTTAATAAAGTGACAGCATGGTACAAGCTAGAAGTCTGTCAACCAACAAACACTTGACTGGACTGTTGGTGTTACTTTCTGTTTGCCTGTAATGATGGAAGCTCTGTTGTTATTCATTTGGCTGCAGTAGATAGTTAAGTATTTGACCGTAATAAAACTTTACGATGTTAACAGCCTACTACATTTGCTCTTCAATCCTGATAATCAAATGGCAAGCATCTATTGTACACTGAGGTTTAAAGTCCTGAAACACTTTACAACATAAAAACACATCATAGTTTGCACACTGATCAGTGGAACTGTCATGTATGTCAAGATGAAACTGTGATTAAAAGTCTGTAATTACTATCACAACAAATACAGATAAAATCATTAGTGGCAAGGATTTCGATATGCGGTTTCAGTCCGATGGGAAACCATTACTGATAGAACAATCATAGGTCAGGACAGCATGAATACCTGGTACATAAATCCATTTTCAGGTTGAAATCCACACCTTTAATACGGTGGCACTGCTGAAACAAATTCCTCTTTGACACATCAGTTGAAACCAATGCAGTTTTTATGGTCATGAAAAGCAGCTGCAGCTGGAGCAGCAGCTCCAACTGATTTTCAGGCTGCATGTGATCCAGAAAGTACATTCAAGTGACCCAAGTGCAGTTCTGTATAGGGTTACTGGTCACAGATGTATGCAAATTTATTGAATGACAAGTAAGGATAGATACTCTCACTCACATCAGGCTGGCAGCGGTTTGCTCTGCGTCCGTAATTGCTCATTTTGGATGGCTGCACAGACTGTCGTAGGGGGATCGAGTGGGGTTTGTACTCTTTATCCACATCCTCCCCATCATAGTGTTTTGGCTTGCAAGGCTAGAAATAATGTAAAAAGAGATTTGACATGAAAACATGTACATATACAGATGTTCTACTAAAACAAGCCTTTTGATTCTAACCAAAAGAAACTGTAAAATGCATCATATAGTGACTAGGCTACTCTCCACAGATGGGCTCTGTTAACTCATCACCCTTGGTAACACAAAAAGGAGAGGCGAGAATGTGTAGAGTGATACCGGCATGCTGGCACCAGACTGGAACATTTCAAAGGGGTACACGATCCTCTCATAATGCGAGCGCAGCAGAGAGCCGATGTTCTTGCCTGGAGGGTAGCCAAGCCTCTGAGCCACACGGGCCCAGCGCCTCTCCTTACAGACCATCTCAAAACCTCCTTCATCTGTCACAATCTGGAACAGAAAAACAGTGTTTTTGACAGGTTTAGAAAATCATACAAATAAAAAGTAATAACGACTTTAAAAAGGCACTTTCTGAGTACAAACAATTAAATTAATATTTACCTTTGACAGGCTGAAAAGATCAAGGATGCGCCTTTCAATATGTGGGATTTTCAAAGAGGACGCCTGGATCTCCCAAAACCTGGCAATGCGGTCCAAATAATTAAGCTTCACTCTGGTCTCCGCCTATAATGAGATGCATGAGAGTAATCATGGTGGTGTTTACTGTGGCCAGTTCTATCAACAACTTCAATTATCTGTCAACAACATAGAACAACAGAGGAGGAACTTACCTCCAACTCATTAAGCCTCTGGATACGGGGTGTGAAGCGGAAGGTATCCAGCTCCACTGAAAACGGTGGCTGCCAATCCTGTTTGGGAGGAAAGACTTAAACTTGTTGGCCTGTGTGCTAAAACAACTTGTGCAGGTTCCTGCTTCAATGCTGACCTTAATATTCAAGGAGCTTACTAAAATCAACAAATTAACATGGACATTGGAGATTAATGAGATAGTGAGCTTACTTTGGTCTTAAGCCTGGTTTAACTCTGGCATTCAGGCTCAGAAACGTGGCCCAGGGATAACCAAGGTAGCCAACTTAAGAGCAGGTGATGTTCACATCATTAACAAGTAAAGGCCTGCCTTCTCACCAACCACTTCCACTATATTTCCTTCAAAAAACACTGCACTGTCAGCAATGTGATGCGTATTTAGTAGAACTACTACAACATACATATTTAACTGTATGATTGAAAATTCTGTTGTGTAATTCTTGTACTAATGTAATGCATTTATATTTGTTAGATATGATAGCTAATTACAGTTTTCATGTTTCACTTGTTTGGATACAGTGTGTGTGTAAAGAAAATCACTTTTTATAGGGGTAATACTGTCTTTATAACTCATGTAAATATGTTACATATTTAACACTGCTAAGTCATTATTTTAGCCTGTACAACAAGACAAACATCCATGGGATTCAGTAATTTGCTCTCATATTAAATACGCTGCTCCTTTTTTTGTTGATGTTGCACATAATTGAATGGCACATGTTCAGAGGAGAACCACTTCATAACTGAGGCCTAGTCCACACGAGCACAGGTATTTTTAAAACCGAACTTTTTTGGCCTCCAGTTTTTAAAAAAATCTGCGTCCATATGAGCGGTATAATAAAAATACCTCCGTCCATATGACACCACAAATTCCACTATCAAGCAATGTAAAACACATGCCAAAGCAGTAGGTGGCTATATAACTCCTAACTGTTAGGCCATTGTAGCCAATCAGAAGGCGTCATTACCGGAAAAACAACAACGTTAGTTGTAGGATACAGCCACAAAGTGCTGATATGCTGCTAAATAGCAGCAGTATTTTGTTTAGGCCCATCCTCAAATCGTCTCTCGCACACACTGGATCGGGTAATAACACAGCTGTTTTCTGTTCACGTCACACACTGTGACGTCATACAATGGAGACGAGACAAAATAACTGCGGTTATCCTGTCCACACATGACTGCTGACACCGGACTTTTCCAAAAAGTTCACCCTGGACTCCGGTTACAAATAACTCCGGTTACAGGGGCCCAAAACTGCAGTTACGTGTGGATGAAAGGCCAAACCATGAGCAAAGAGTCACGGTTTTATAAATACCCGCGTTGGTGTGGACAGCCTCTGAATTTGTCTTTCTGGTTACACAGGATTACAGGGATTATGTTTTGTGAAACCTACTAATTTCAAAATAGCCTAACAAAGAAAAATGAGAAAAAAGATCAATATAATTCAGGTCACAAGAATTGACAGAGCCTGTTGGGTGATTGTTGAAATCAGACAGTGTGTCCATGAGCCTTTGACTTAGCAAGTCTAACCAAATACTTTAAACCCAGTGCATGTTGCATGTTACGCATAGAAACACTCTTCAACATAATCCAAGAATAAGACAATATTTACTGGTGGCGGCCGAATTTTGCAGATTCCAGACTTCTCTGCAATTGGACGTATCTTGGCAATGTAGCCAAGGGGGTCCTGGAACTCCTCCCATGTCGGCTCAAATACTGGACACTCCGGAGGAGGTACAAACTCTTCCCCTTCCATTGCCCTGTCAATGGGAAAATCGAAAAGGAATAATGAGTTAATGAATTCACCAATGGGCTGGGAAACATCAATACAGCATCAATCAATATGTATGCAAGTCTTGTTTTTAATTTGAAGAGAACAAATTATAACCTTGCATACTTTTTACAGACAATACAAAAGCCTTGATTTTTATATTTTGCTTTAATAATCTACATTTTTGACCTCCAGATTATCGGGAATGTTTAGAGTGCCATAAGGAGACAAAGGCATGTGAGACTGATACTTTTGACATGTATGTTCACCATGTTCAGAAAAGATAATTATTTAACACACGTATCTCAGCAAATATTCCCACTGACAGTAAACTGGAACAAATTTTACAAAGGCAAAGTAAAAGTGACGTTATCTTCATTCAATGATGAAAACATTATCATGCATGCGAGAAAACAAAAAGCATATTATTCAGTTTATACAAAAGGTCACTGCATTTGTTTACTCTTGCTCAGACTACTTCCTGGTCTAGCACAGCGATGTAATACTGTCAGCTTTAAATATATGTCAGTTACTTTCTCTGCATGTTTCATAGTCTACTATTCCCCCTAACTTTACAAAATTCTCAATAACAAGAGACATGGATAACCCCAGGATTAAGGATTGGGGTTTTTTTGTTCTGGAAGTGGTCCTTATTTAAACCCCCTCCCCCAACTTCAGACACAACAAAACAAATGCCATGCTCTGTTGAATCAACAGGGCCCAATGCGGGAAAGGGCAAAAGTTTTAAGTGATGCTTTATCAGTGGCAGAACAGAGCAACAATCAAATGTTTTGAATGCAGAAGTGATGGCAACATTTCTGTGAGCAGTTGAGCAATAACTTTCATGAGAACAGCTTCATGTAATATGTTTGCACAAGAGTCTACATAGAAAAGTATTGAATTTCGTCCTGGGAGATTCCTTATAAAATCAAATACATAAAATAAACAACACATATTGATTCTGGGACTTCAGTGACAAGTGTCCCATCTGTCTGAGTCTTCAAAGGCCTCCAGACAAACAATGGCGTGGAGGCCATGAACCCTCAGGTACAGAAGGCCATAAAGGCATCCCCACTCGCAAGTGGGCTGGGCTACATTAATTAATACGCTTTTGAGAGACAATTGACAACAAAAACACTATCACATGATTGCAGGAGCCATGCTGTGGCATTTAAATGTCGATGTACAGCCTGTTAGCATTACTCATTAACACATATAACTGTTAGCTGGCAACTGTTAGCTAACTACGAGCTACTAAACTTGGGAGAACTGACGTTAAAACTAACCTTACCTTCCGGCGACAGCCACAACCAAAGAATTAAGGAAAAGAAAATGTCCCCAATTAAATTACTGATAGTGTGTTAGCTAGGTGCCATTCATTAATCTTCTTCGGTCAATCATGAAGTCTATTTGTGTCCATTGTTCAGCCATCAGAGGAGATAACGCCGTTTCCAGCTAACGTTAGCATCGAGGCCTCAACATTTTCTCAGCCCTGTCCCATCGCCTCCCACGGTTTTATGTTACTAGCATTAGTTAGCTAACGTTGCCTGGGTGGCTGAGGGAAAGTCAACAATATGACCGCAAACACGCTAACTATATCAAATCGACGCCAACCACCTAGTTAACGTTACTCATATATCGTTACATGTATTTGCAAGAAGAAATGACCCATGCTGTTATTTGTTGACCCATATATGGTACACTGACTCGCAGCATTCACGGAACTGACCCGAAGACACCTCGATGTCCCGGGGTATGATAGGGCTGGTGGCCGTTCTCCTTCCTCTGTTGTTGTGATGACTGGTGGTTAGCTAACGTTGGCCAGCTGTGCTCGGTCCAGCTGGCTAGCTACCGCTGCTAGCAAAGTTGACCGATTTTCAGCCTCAGTTCTCCATAAACTCCGCTCTGTCAAACACACGGGCTCGAAACATGGATGGCGGCGGTTCTTTTAATGGTAAGCGAGAGTCTCAAACTTTGTCAATTAAGTCGTTATCAATCATTTTCCGACCAACATCATCACTCTCTTCAAGCCATCCTATCTTTCTTGACGAGACGCCATCTTAGTTTTTTTCTCACGACCGAAGCACAACCCCACATCTTCACACCACGTACCGCACGTTTACTCCCTGAAAGTAGTGCCCACGTACGCCACCTCCAGTCCTGTAACTACAACATAAATCAGGCAAATGAAATCAGCCATGACACAGTGTAAAATGGTCTTTCTGGAAATATTTTTCAACCAAATCAACTTAATATATTTTAAAAGAAATTTGTTTGTAATCTGTTGTTTGGTAATAGCTGATAGCAGGGGCGTATTATGAGATATGGCTCCCTGGGCAGAGATATGCAAAAGGACCCCCAACCTCTCCTATATAGGAGCAAGACACCCACACCCACTTTATAATTGTTTAGTTGTGTTATGTCTTTTTTTTGCATCTTTTTGTGGTTTTGTATTTGTTTGAGGCAATTTTGCATCTCTTTGAGGTATTTCGGTGGGTTTTTTTGTTTTATTTTTCATTTTACATCTCTTTGTAGTTGTTTTGCCCCTTTTGTATTTACGTTGTGTTTCTTTGCAGTCCCAGGTTTTTGTGGTCACTCTGAATCTCTTCCTGGTGTTAATTTGGGTAACACTGTGCAGGTGAAGGTCATGGGGGGGACTGACACTTAGAGCCCCAGGGCGTGTGCGCAATAGGCCCATTCATTAATCCTTCTATGTTTTGAGGTCATGTAGTGTCTGTTTTGGTTTGACTCCCTGACAAAGGCTTGTATGCCAAAACGCGTCAAAGTTTTTAAAGGTTTAAGATAACCAAGCCATGACAATAAAGGATTTTTAAGTTTTCCAAAGAGAGTGCCTTGGATTTTCCTGAGTTTTGCTGTCTGTTTTGGTTGTTTTATGTCTCTTTGCAGTTCCTTTTGCATCCCTATGTGGTCATTTTGAGTCTCATCTAGGTTGGCATGTTTCAGTAATTCAAGTGACATATTGCATATAAAAGCCAGGAGGCCCTCCTCACACTTTGGGCCCCTGAATCTGTGCCCAATAGGCCTGTTCAATAATCCTTCCCTGCTTTGATGTCATTTTGTGTCTTTTTTGGTTGTTTTGTGTCTCTTTGCCATTCTTTTGCACCTCTTTGTGGTCATTGTTAGTCTTTTCCTGGTAAGTACACGTTATACCAACTTCAGTGACGTTTATCAAATGAAGGCCAAGGGGCTCCCCTCACACTTTGGGCCCCAGTAGGCCCCTTTAGTAATTTTACCATGCTTTGAGGTCATTTTGTGTCCTTTATAGATGATTTGTGTCTCTTGGCAGTTCTGTTTCCTCTATTTGTGGTCATTTTGAGTCTTATCCAGGTTGGCACATGTTACAGTAATTTAAGTGACATTTTGCAGATGAAGGCCAGGGAGCCCCCCTTACATTTTGGGCCCCTGGGCCTGTGCAGTAATCCATCCATGCTTTAACGTAGTTAAAGTAGGCCTGTGCAGTAATCTGTCCATGCTATGAGGTAGTTCTGTGTCATTTTGATTGTTTTGTGTCTTCCTTTGCATCTCTTTGTGGTCATTTTGAGTCTTATCCTGGTCGGTACATGTTACAGTAATTTAAGTGACATTTTGCAGATGAAAGCTAGGGAGGCCCTGACACTTTGGGTCTTGGGCTTGTGCCCAGTCCCGTTCAGAATCCAACTATGCCTGACAGTAGCATGATAAACCACTTTGTTTTTCTAATTTCCTTTTTTGATGCAATAAATAACAATAAAATAATGTTAAATTACCCTAAATCAACAGGTTAAGAAGCCTGTTCTTTTGGTATTATGCAGCATTATTAAATTTTTTAAAATGTCTTCTGTAAAGAGCTGCAGGGTAGCCTACATTGCACCTATCTTTAATGTATCATATTCCTCGTTCATCTTGTGTGGCTATGTTATTATGTTATGTTTAATTGTGGAAGTTAGGTTAGGTTGTATAAAAAGTACACACAGACCAATTCACTGCAAGGACACTTTAATTTATCAGAAGCAATAAATATTCACATCTCAGTTCTCTATTCTTTCAGTACACATAATACATACACAAAGAAAAAATTGAAATCATTTGTTTTAAATGATATCAATAAGTGCACTGACATATAAACTTTTTTTAGGCTTTAATTTAGATAATGGTAACTCATTCTCTCACCTTCAGTCAGAAATAATAAGAAAAGAAAAAGAAGTCAATATTCCTCATGGCCAACATCTCCTATCCCTGTCCCTCTTTTTCTATGTACATACTAAGTGGCACTCACATGCACGCACCTGAATACAGAATGGGAGTAGTTCATCCCATAGTTATGATAAGAAGCCTATGTATAATATAGTATGTACATTCAGATTTATACAGTACAATCTAGTCAATAAGTGCAGATATATTCATGCAAGAAGAGTCAAAAGGACACAAGAAAAAGAAAAAGGCTAGCCAACACATATAAAATCGTCATCTGACATTCCTGACACTCTCCAAACCTCCTTAAAATCAATTTGTTGAGATCTTCTTGAACTCCGCCATCTTTTTCAGTAGTTTGTTCCGTAGACTTCTTGACTTTGTCCTCAGCCACTCATTCTCTCCTTAACCAGAGTTGGTAATCAGTGGCACTGAAGGTAAACGACATCAGCGCTCAATTACAACCTCAAAAACTGCAGTAGCAAAAGGGTTAACACTTACACACGAGGCCCACAGAAAAAAAGGGGGGAAATACATTATGTACCTGTAGGCTATTTTACATTCTTGACTCTTGTTGTGTTTGTAAACAAGGAGCCCTCAGCAGGATGCCGTGGCATCAACAAAAATGTAATAAGAGATTTGAAAAAGTGGCAGAGGAGGGAGGATCAGAAGGCGGCCATTTCTGACTTAAGACATCACGTGTGCAAAACCACGAAACCTTCATGTAAAAGCGTGCTTCCTCAAAACATAAAAAACACACAATGACTAAATCTGATGGCTGTGAAGTGAGCACAGGTGTCCTGTTTAATTAAGAGGGGAATCCAATTTCTGCAACCATTTTTTTCCAAACATGGGAGCCTTATAAATCTAAAATGAAAATAAACATGCACTCAGTTCCATTCTTTAAATTCAAGTTTTGTTAGTCACCCCGTTTGAGAAATCGTGCCCCCGTTTGCTCACATCAAACAAAAACAGAAAAGGAGGAATATTGTTGGCGTTCAACTCAATTTGAACAAAACTCTTTCATTATTTTCAACAACCAATAATACTAATTATCAAAAAGATGAACTGAATGGAAAGCATGGTACTATGGAAATAAATCACACTTCACATATCGGAACACCCTCTAGTGGTTATGGCGAACTGAGGGGATTTATATGTGCATATACTTTCTATAACCATGTACAAACATCTGCTGATATAATTAATCACTGATCAAAACAATTATCGTACAATATTCATCATACTCATAGCAGGTATATTATAATATCGATAAAACAGCAAGAAGCTTCAGAAACATTCAAAATATATTATTGATTGTGTCGTTAATTTCCCCATACCCCACAAGGAATGCATTATAAAGCCAGGTGGCTCCTGTCGACATGTAAAAGACCATTAAGCAAAAGACTGTCAGGAAACCGTGCACTGGTTTGTAGAAGTTTAAGACAAAGCAACATATCTGAGGTCATCTTTAGAAAAAAAGATGCCTGTTAGCAACCTGCAAAAATGGACGGAGACATCATGAAGCCAAGTAAATTATTGCAAAGTCAAGGGACATTTTTTGCAACTCTCTGCTCTTTTTAATGCCAAACTCTGCCGGAATGCATTCGGTGGTTTATTTACATCCCCGTGTAAGCAGCTGGATATATATGGTCTCCGTTTTTCCAGTGTCACATTATTACACCGTGGTACTGTACATGGAAATAGTCTCATACAGACTCAACTAGACTTCAAACAATTAAAACTGAGGCAATATATCTAGATATAGATTTAGTTTCATCTTAAATTATATGGCTATAGACTTTTTTTTATATTGTTTTTATTCTTGTGGATGTGCATGTGTGTGCAGGTTTCAAAGACGTGTGCACACGCTGTTAAACTCTGGCTGTGCTCTTTATCTCCACCTACATGTGTGGGAAACGGAGGTGAAAGTAACAGAGACGAAGCAAGCTGCGTTTCCTCTTGTCACTAGCGCTGCTGCTGTTACTTTCTGTCCTGGCAGACTTGGTCCTAGACCTCGTCCTGCCAACCTCCTCCACTCTATAATCTGACCTGTGACCCCTCGGGCCCCCCATCCTGCTCACACCACGGTACTTATCCGGTTGATAGGCTTGGATTTGGAGCTGCCCCCTGTACCTGTCGCTCCAGCCCCCGTCACCTGCGGCCCCTGCTGAGGCTGCCCGGGGTGCTGGGGGGGGAGAGGGGAGAGAGGTGTAAGAGGGGTAAGGGGGGACGAAGGGGGGGGTAAAGGGGAGTGTGGTGGGGGAGGGGGGATGGAAGAGAGAGGAGGGTACTGGGGCAGATACGGGGCGACGGACGCTGCGTGATGCGCATTGACGGAGGCGGACGGAAGGTTGTGGGGTAGAGTGCCGAATATGAAGTGTGTTTGGTGGGTGGAGTGGCTGGCTGGGTGTGGTGTGTGCACGTGTCCTGGGTGGGTTTGGGAGTGTGCGTGGGGGTGGGGGTGGGAGTGAGACAGGGTTAGCGGAAGTTTGGTACCAGGGACGGCGCCCCCTCTGATAGAGTGTGTAGGCTGCGCGTGGTACAGGGCGAACTGTGGGTTCTGGGAATGTTGGGAGAGAGGAGAAAGGGGGGGGGGACATCCCACCACCATGTTGGCGTAACGACCCGGAAGCCCATGCTGGGATAGCTGGGAGAGATGGGCCAGCTGCGGGTGCTGGGCGAGTGGGGGGCCAAGGGGTGGACGACAGGGTAGTGGGCCTCTCTGTATAGTATGAGGGGGCACTCCTTGCAAAGGAGGGGGGGCAGTTTGGACGTGGTAGCGATGGTGATGGTAGTAAGGTGGTGGCGGCTGCACGGTGGCCACGTGACAGTACTGTGCGTGCAGCGCCTGGATCTTGGAGGGTCCCCCGTCCAGCTGGCACAGCGATGAAGGGGAGTGAGGAGGGGGCCCTCCCGTAGTCGGTGGGGGTACAGGTGCGGGGTAGGGTGGCCCCGGTGGAATAAGGGGCCCTGGTGGTTTGGCGCGTTTGCTGCCGAATAGGGAGCCCAGGAAGGAACCGCTGCTGTTGTTGCTGCTCCCCCCAGGGCCGCTCCCCGCTCCTGCTCTCTCTGCACTGCTGGAGACTCCCCCAACTCCGGTCCCAGCAGTGGTATGTTGCTGCCCCGGCCCACCCCCCACCCCCGATCCGGGGCTCAGGATGGGGCGATGAGGCCGGAAGTCTTCTGTTCCATAGCAGCCAGGCAACACGCCTGGCATTGGGTAGCGCTGGTGAGGCTGTGGGCTGCTAATGATGGAGCCCTGGGAGAATAAAGCATCATCAGGTTTTAGAAAAATCACTTAAAGGAACAGTTCACCACAAAATACATATTTTCCCTCTTACCTATAGGGCTATTTATCAATCTAGACTGATTTGATGTGAGGTGCTGAGTGTTGGAGATATCGGCCGTAGAGATGTCTGTCTTCTCTCTGATATAATGCAACTAGATGCCACTCAGCTTGTGGTGCTCAATGTGCCAAAATACATTTAAAAAACTCAACAGCAAAGTTTCTTTTCAGAAATCATGACCTGGTTACTCAAGATAATCCACAGACCTTGTTGTGAGCAGTTTCATATAGGAGCTACTGGACTACACCTGCGAACCGTATCACTGCGCAGAAGGAAGCGTGCATCAACTGCTAGCTCACCTAGCATCACTGAGTTAGGTAAAGTTACAGCTCAGCCGAGGGGGACGCCATTAATATTTACATCTCGCACTGTCACCAGCAGGAGCCTCTTGTCCATTCGTGTTGTCACAAGCCTATTATCCATGGGTGGATGCACACTTCCTTCTGTGGAGTGATATGGTTGGCAGGTGTAGTTCAGGAGAAAGAAAATAGTTCCTACATGAAACTGCTTACAACAAGGTCTGTGGATTATCTAAGTAACCAGGTCATGATTTCTGGAAAGACACATAAGCCCCTTTTACACCGTCTTGCTGTTCTGAATAAAAGGTATGATCACAGAATGGGGGGCCAAAGCTGTCTCACCTTTGAGCCCGGAATGGAGGTAATAACAGCACTGAAATTAGGTCTGTATAAATGGGACAGCTGGCAAGACGGGATCATGGGTGGCACAGGTGTGATGTTTTGACGACATGTTATGTGTGCAACCCACTGCGGGAGATTTAAAAAGTGGCTGTTAGCAATTAGCAGCTAACTAAAAGAAGAGCAGCGGCCGATGATGTCTGCAAATTGGGAAAACAATGATGTCCGGAAGCTTGTTTTCCTCCAAGCAGAGGATGAGATCAGTTTTTCAAATGTATTTTTTGGCACTCTGAGCACCTCAAGCAGAGTTCCATCTAGTTTTATGCAGACGTCTCTATGGCCCACATCTCCAACCCTCTGCAACTCACGCCAAACAGGTAGAAGGAAAAATGTATTTTTTTGTGAACTGTCCCTTTAAGGAAAAAAGGCACTAAAGTTCCTGTTTTCACCACACACAGGACATAGTTGTATCTGGAGGTTTGAGACATGCTTGGACAAGCATGAACAGCCATGCAAAGAGTGTCAGTGCAGGACAGGTTTATGTGGACACATGCATGTACACGCACACCATCTATATGCACACACTGAACGTGCTCGGGAAGATGAAGCACCAGTGAGAGGAAAATGCAGGTCTGTTAAAGGTTACAGGTCAACATCTAGTCTTTAAGACTTACTTCCATGGTACTGTCCAGAGAACCAACACTGTTCCTGCGACCACGTTTCCCTGCACCCCACCAGGAAGAGTCAGGTTAGCAAAGAGTGGAAGAAAGTTTGTTCACATGTGTTTTTGAAAAAGAGAGGAGTTGCATAAGCTGTGTCTGAATGTCAGCGAGAAAGAAGAACAGGATATAGCAATAGAGACAGAAATACTTTATAGAAGCTGTGCTACCCAGTTCCACCCAGCTGACAGGAAAGAAATGCAAATTGAACCCAATTTCTGAGGGGACGTTTTCTCACCTGCGTCCGATAGGTCCCTGAGAGATGAGCTGAGCGCCGTGCGTTTGAGACCCTCACCCACCGAGCAGTTGTCATCAAAACTTGTCCTTCCCAGGGTGCCATTCACAACATCGCTCTTCACACCTACGCCTCCAACCACACCTCCAGTGAGCAAGCTGGGCCGCATCACACCTTTCTGTTTCTCCAACTCGGCTGTAAATAAACACAAAGGGCACAGGGGAATTAAAATCAGAGGGAGACACAGTACAAAGGATAAGTAATATACTTGCAGCACTTTATTTCTTGATGCTGAAAGCTGTGCAATCATCACAACATCCAAAGTTATAGTTCACAGTAACAGCCAGTAGATGGGGCACTTACATTCCACTCTGTACTTCTCCATCTCTTGCACTTCAGCAATGCTCTCCCTGAGGTCGCTAACAAAGCGGGTGCGGTCTTGCTGACTGGGTGCCATAAAAACGATAAGAACCTTCCTCTCCCCACCCAGGACTGCTGAGGTCAGGCGGATGCCATGAGGGTAGTCTGTGAGGTGCAAACAGAGAGAAATAAAATACTTCATAATCATAGAGGGTCATTACGAAGAGCTGAAATGTGCAAAATGAAAAATAGGCTGCTTACATGAGTTCTGGAACATGTGCACTTGCATCTCAACCAAAGGGAAAGATTGTCTGAAACTATAAGTCACTGAGGTTTTCTTCTTCTGGAAGATTTTGGTCACCTGATGCAGAGAACACAGATTGGATATTTTATTTACAAGGCTGTAAATGTACAGTGTGTAAAATTTAGGGGGACATATTGGCAGAAATGGAATATAATGCATTCTTTAGTGTACAATCAATTAAAAATGTCATAGGAGGACACAGGAGCACAATCAGTGACAGGCTCATTCCCCAAGATGCACCACAGAGCGCCACAGGAAGACATTCCTACCGGTTGCCATCATCAGCACTCTGAGTTAGTAGACTAGCATTTGAACTTCATTTACCTTCTGCATTTATAATTCATAAGTAACTATCAGGTGCAATATTTGTCACCTCTTGAATATACATATTAATTTGACATACAATGCACATAACTGTTCATATTTCTATGTTCACTCTAATTCTATTGCTGTTTTATTCTACTGATGTATATATTGTAGTTAAATTACACACTTACAGCTTCAGCACAGTGACGATATATACTTTATTTTTAATATTTTAATTTTTTATATCTCTAAGTACTCGTGTTAAACATGGTAGCATAATGCACATTTTTTCTATTCTACTGCTTTCTATTTGCACACTTTTATTTCATACTCTTATTCGTACTTCTTATTATTCTCTATTCTTTACATCGGCGTGACTGTAACGAATCATAATTTTCCCTCGGGCATCGATTAAGTATTTCTGATTCTGATTTCTGATCTGATTTGTTGTGTTTTTGTTACCTTAGAATGAGCAGTTTGGATCTACATGTTTATCCTGCTGCACTGCCATGTTTCTACAGTAGCCCAGAATGGACAAACCAAACACTAGCTCTATTAATCATAGGGCCATTTGAGTTTTCACTTCAGCCACTGTATTTAGCAGCACCTCAACGATGAGAATGTCGGAATAACAGTGATTTCTTAAAAGTGAAACTGCTTTATTCAGTGTTTTACCGGTTTAAATCACCAGTGGTCTCATTTATAAACATTGCACATGCACAAAACGACATGCCACTTCCCACGCAAAAGTTATGAGCTATAAAAATATACTTCATGGAAGAAACTTTGACCCATGAACATTCTGAAGACAGGAAACTGGGGACGCAGATGAGGTGGAAGCTTGATTGTAGAAATTGTCAAATATTTTTTTGGCGCACACCATTTTTGGCTTTTGTCCGTATGAACATTTTTCGTACGGATCCGACGCATTGTTTTCTAAATGAGATCCCAGGTCTGTTTGTTTTGGAGAGAAGGAGACCTCTGCGGCTAATTTGGCTCCTGCTGAAAAAGTCCTAAGTTATCAGGAAAAAGAGGTGAGCACACATTTGCAAGTGATGGGCTAGCGGACCGTCTCCATCATGCCGAACAGCATTAGAGAAACACTGATTTGTAACATGAAACTGCTTTATTCAGTGTTTTTATCAGTTTTATTCACTTGGTCCGTTTGTTTTAAAGAGGAGGGGACCTCTGTGGATAATTTGGCTCCCCATAAAAACCTCCTGAACAATGAACACTGAAGGAATTCTAACCAGGAGAAGTTTCAGCTGGTTGTAATCTGCAGTCCTCACCACTAGATGCCACTAAATCCCCCTAAATCTTACACACTGATCCTTTAAAATTCAATATGTAGATTTCATGTCTTAAAAAGTGATGAATGTGAGTCTTACCACCAGAAGGTCATTAAAGAGGAAGACCTCTCGTTGGTGAACTCCGGTCCTCTGAGGTCTGTTGGGGTCGGGCACCTCGTAGAGCTGGCAGCAACACACCAGCCTACGATGGGGAAGGGACAGCACCTATACAGACAAAGACAGTATAAATAAATAAATGAACTTTAAGCTAGTCATGACAACATATTTCACAGCACTGTTATGTTGCTCACAGGCTTCTTGCCCACAATGACTCTCTCCACTGCCTGCACTTGGGACACGTGGTCATCGTTGGTCCGTAGCTCCCATTTCTGTATCCGCTGGTAGATCCCAACCAGCAGGTCCCTGGGGATATCCTGGCCATTGTCTACGCCTTTGGTGGGGAGAGGGGAAGGGAGGGTTTTAGGAAATGATGTCAAAACTGCATTACACAAGTCACAAATTAAACAGTGTGTCTGATGCAAGATGCCAAAAGAAACCTGCTTAAAGTCCAAATGAAATTATATTTAGTCGTTCCTCTTTGCATTAAAAAATAATTACTAGATGTTTTTTACATTTCTCCCATTTTTCATTAACAGGAATAAAGAGGTGTTTGGGGAAATATCATAAATACTCCTTTTCGTCTCAGCCGGATGGAGGGGCATGTCTGTATTTGACTGACAGCCGCTGGCAGGCTACCAGAGCGCTAGTGTTACACCGTGAGCGAGGGACAAAGTAAACAAACTTGCGCTGTAGCCTGCATGTCACCAGCAGGCAGCATGTTGTTAGTGATACTGAAGTGTAAGGACCACGTCAGACCAAATACGTTGTTTAATGTACTGCTGTTGAGCAGATAAAGGAATTACCTCACCAACAACATTATTATTTTATGCGGCAGTTACTCATCCTGTGTTACACTGAATTTGTCTGTTTTTTCTCCCATGTCTCCACAGCGAACAAAGAATCCACAAAATTGTTGATGAATTAGCATGACAGGGGCTGCATTCAACAACAGCAAAACTATATCAAAACATCTGTTTAGAAACTTTCACACAGCTCGTGCAGTATAATCCAAGTCTCATTTTTCCAGTGCTTCCCAAAGACATGAAAAACCGTACTATTTAAAACACTTCTGCATATGAGTAGCGAGCCTGGAGAAGTGGCTGCTTCTAAATGATGCTCATGTATTCCATTGAGCAAACATGTGCTTCCCCAAGAGCACTACTCATCCCTCTGTGAGACTGTTTATGCAGAAGTGTTTTAAATAGCGAAAATGCATGTTTGGGAAGTACTGATCATACGACTGGAAAAATGAGACTTGGATTATACTGCACGAGTTGTGTGAGAATTTGTAAACAGATGTTTTGATAGAGTTTTGTTGTGGTTATAATCAGCTCCCCATGACTTCCATTCATCATGACTTCAATTCAGTTATCAGTTTTTGGATTCTTTGTTCACCATGCAGGCATGCAAAACAAAACACTGCCACCGCCATTAGCTAGGCACTTTTTGCCTGTGAATGTTTGTCCAGTCGCTTGTTTAACAAGTTGAGGTGCAGGACACAGACATGTGTTGAAGTTTGTAAGTTATATAAGAGTGAGACTGGAGCAGAAAAGCTAATGTGGGTTGTTGTTCAGACTCTGTGGCCCTGGTGTTGTGTGGCAGGCTGCTGTCTGGCTCGGTGTGACCATCTGCTCTGCCTGTCATAGATCGCTGACGTTACGGCTTCATGCAAGATTCGGATGGCTGTATAAAAATAAGGTCACCATCTACGTAGATAGATACCAAAATGATACTCTGTTGAATTGCTGCAAAACTAGGGGGCAAAAATAAAAATGTCTCCCTTTCAGTTTCTGATTTTTTTTTAGGTATTTATAGAGCAGATATGCTACTGTAACATAACAAAAAATGCAATTAGATTTCAGTTGGACTTAAAACATGTTTAAAAGTCCTGTTAACTAGATGTTCATTTGCTCATAGTGTCCATAAAGGCATCATTGACTACTTTTACTGTGTAATATGTGTTATGTATCAAGTGTTTGTGTCTCTTCTGTCTAGTAGCACCTCTCAAATTCTTGATGAAATCCTCCAGTTTCATCTTCCTCTCAGCTTTGACGTTGGGACTGTACATATCTGTGTTGAGGAGGATGATGGCAAAGGCCAAGATGAAGATGGTGTCCGGGTTCTGGAACTGCCGAACCAGCGTTGGATTACACACACAGTATCTCTGACTGCAGAAGAGACAGAAACAACATTTGCATTTTGATGCATAGCCACACTTCAGTGCATCTTAATCTGCCTATCACTCAGGCGTTTCTCCATTGTAAACTCACTGTATCCAACAACATACAAACCTAAAGGCCTCTATGAGTCGCTCCACTTTTTGGGCTTCTCCTTGAACTTTAATCTGAGCCTGGAACTTCCTGAGGGCGTCATCCAGGTCCATTCCTGAGAAGTCCATTTCATCCACCACACAGCTGAAACACACACAGCAGAGGTCACAATCTAACCTCTCCCGCTGAACACCATGAAAACTCAGAAACACTCGTCATGTTATATATTATTATACAGATACACATTACGGGTGGCTGTGGCTCAGGTTGTCCACTAAGTGTCCTTGAGTGAGATGCTGAACTTGCTTGAACCAAATTTCTCCCACTTGTGTGTGAGTGTGCATGGGACTGCTTATTGTGCCTGATGCCACCAGTGTATGACTGCGTGTGTGAATGCTGGCTTGTGTTGTAAATTGTACTTTGAGTGGTCGCTCAGACTAGAAGAGCCTTATATATAAATGCAGTCCATTTATCATTCAGTCCATTTACATTCACCTGGATCTTTTTTTTTTTTGTTTGTCCTACATTACCTGACATTACTGCTCTGTATTCCCGTACTTACTCTAAAACATCTTTGTTGAATTGTTTCTGCCGGTTTCCCAGAAACTCTCCAATCATCTGCCGGCTGAGGCCTTTCCTCTCCAGGATGAAGCGAGCGATGCCAACTGGAGTGTCTGACACAAAACCTCTCTCTATCAGGTACTGGATCCCTTTCTCCGGCTTCCTGTAGTCAGTGAAAAAGAACTTTATCATTACAGCTTCACCAGTTTAAAGCTACAGATGGTAACTTAAATAAAAAAAGAGAGACTGTTTCTATATCCACGCAGCATTACGAGACAGACGCCTGTGGAAAAAAAATTATGTCCCTCCTACTCCTAATACTTTCAATGGCATTTGCAAGAACTACAGTGCACCAAAAACAACCAATCAGTCGATGATACTCTAACGCAGCTGTCAATCATGTCAGGTACTGCTTGTGAACTTCATTCAAACTGTCAAACTAGGCAGCACTGATCAAATATGAATCAAGATTCTGTCTCTGCATTGCCTTTTTCTCATGTCAGATGTTTTCAGAAACACATTTTAGTGCACTGTTTAGCTGTACACTGAGAATGTTTGCTCCAGCTGGTAGGCCGTACTTCATTTATATTTAAGTATAAACATATTTTAGTTTACGGTTTAGCTCTAAAATAAGAAAGTTTGTGCTCCGGCCACCATTTTGAGCCAAAAAACGAAGCAAGGCCTACCAGTCAGAGCAAAGGTTCTCATTTTACAGCTAAACGGTACTCTAAATTGATTTCTTATAATATTAAAGGTAGAAGTAGGCAATCCAGTAACAGAATCGTCACTTATATTTCATCAGCACTGCCTAATTTGACATGATTGACAGCTGTATTACAGACTCCTCAGCTCTGATTGGTTGGTTTTCCTTCAGCTGCGGTGGATTTCAGGAAATGCCATTAGAAGCAATGGGAGGAAGAGGAACATGACTTTTCTTCACACAGTAGTGTGTGTTTGTGTGTTTTGTTAACTATGTCAACTGTTAGTGTTTCATTTACAGTGGATGTGCATTATGATGTAGTATTTAGTATTGTGTTATGTAGTGTGAATGTATGTTTTGTTTTGTCACTATGTAACTGTGTAGACCCCAGGAAGAATAGCCACTGCAATGCAAAGGCTAATGGGGATCTTAATAAACAAACACACAAACAAATAAACAAACTATTTGTCTCATTTACTACTGTCTGAATAAAGTGACAATTTTAGCAAATATGAAGTTACTACGGTAGTCTAGATGGGCACTTGTGTTTGTTAGCACTCCAGGCATCTTACTTGTTGAAGAGGTTGAGGCCTATACGATACTGGCGTCTCTGCACCACATCACTGTTGAATGGCGGGGAGTCCCAGCTGTGGCGGCTTTCTCTCTGGTACGTCTGCTTTCCCAGAGGTGGCAGAGGTTCTCGCAGGCTGTCCTGAGACGAGGAGCCGGAGCTGCAGTTGACTGTCTCGTTGGAGTTGGTGGTGGAGTTGAGTGAGTCGTTGTCTCCATCTGAGCAGCACGGCTGCTCCAGACCACCAGGGGGCAGAGCTGTAGAGGAGGAGGAGGACAGAGGGGTGGTGGGGGGCTGCTGAGGGGAGGAGGAGGATGAAGGTGTGTCGGGGTATTGATGGTGGTGGATAGGGTGGTGGTGATGGTGGTGGTGTGCAGCCACCTGGTGAGGGATGTGTGTGGGTATGGGTCTGCCAGGGGCTCGAGTCTGACCTTGGGCGGCTGCTGTGGAGGTAGGGCGGGTGCCCGTGTTGGGGGAGTGTTTGAGGGTTCCCTGAGGGGAGCCAGCCCCTACACCGGGCTCCTGCTCATAGACCAGCTGTCTGCTCAGAGAGCCACGATCTGAGCGGTCACTCATGTCCACCGAACTGTCACTGGGTGGCTCAATAGTGAGGAGAGGCAGATGTGCGCCCCTTAGACGATAGTCCCTGCACTCCGTACACGGGGTGCTGCGTCGACTGTTACTGCTGCCCCCTCCCTCAGTGTCCCTGCTGTCCTCACGTCCTCCGACACCACCACCGGGGCCCCAGTACTCTGTATCTGTGCTGCTGGGCGCCCGATCAAGGGACAGCGGGGATGACGGCATGCCATCATCCATGTAAAGGGTGACGTCGCTGTACGAGGTGGCGGTGCTGTCACCGTGCATACTGAGTCCTCCTCCAGCACCCCTGGCTCGTTCTCCTAAACCTCTTTGGGAGGAGGGGTTGCTGCTGCTGCTCCACACACACTCTCCGAAGTCTTCACTAATCCCTCCACCCTCCCTGCTGCCCTCTTGGGAGTCATTGCGACCCGCGCGGCAGGTAAGGGCATCATCGATGGAGTCAGCTAAGGACTTGACCTGAAGGGAACACAAAGTGGGGTAGGAGATCAACATTCCTCATGTCTGAACGGAAACTTCTTAATATAGTGCATTTGTCACGTCTTACACATAAAATCCAGTCACTCCAGCGTGCTTTGAGGGTTTAAGGCTGGTGATTAAAACCTTCTTTTAGTTGCTTTGTGCAGTTGTCTGATAAGTTTTTCTTTATTCTCTTATTTTTCTGTTACAGTAAAGACCTTTGAGACTTTCAAGCCATAAAGAGTTTTATATATAAATAAATGAACACTGTTACCTGTTTGGAGAAGGAGTCCTCTAAGTGGGTGTAGTCTCCTGTGCGGTCTGGGTCAGGGGAATGTGGAGGCCCTATGGCAACACTGTGGGTGAAGTTGGTCTGTGTCTGGGCTTGCTGCTGAGGCTGTCGCTCATCAAAGGAATACTGCAGTCTCATGTTGGACAGGATGATGCGGCGTGTCATGCGGCTCTCTGACGCAGAGCTTCTGAGGCGCTCAAAGTTCTTGTTCATGCGATACTGTCTGAAGGCCGTCTGAATGGTCCTAGCTGCTCTGCGACTTACAAAGGAGCCGCCATACTTTCTCTCCAGCATCTCAACCTGTAGGGACAAGGAGAACAAAGGCATCCATTATCCTCATATTGTTTGCTAGCGCTCATGGCTTACAAGACACACCAAAGAACACAAACACTTGCAATATGAATCCTCTGACCACGTCGTTACCTTCTTATCCTGCAGATCCGTCGAGAGTTCATAGCTGTCTGAAAGTGCCTTGCATCTCTTGTTCTCTTCTTCCTCTTGCTTGCGGAGGGCCAGACTTGCAGGTTGGTGGCGCGTTCGTAGTGCCCAGGCCAAGCTGGCTGAACTGGAGGCCGACACACACGAAGGGTCCCTGGATCCAGATGGCGCGCTGCTGGTGCTGCTGTCAGTATAGCGTTCCGAGCCGCGCAGGTAAGGCGTCTGGCTGAATGAGCTGTCTTTGTGGGTGCCCGTCTCTGGACACTGGGAATCCCCCTCCACACTGCAGCAGAAAATTAGCAGCAGCTTTTAGAATGAGTCATGAGTGGCTTGACAAAGTATCACACCAAACACTTTGAAGTGTGTTAAGTGCAAATTAGAGAGTGAATGAATGATTGAGTAAGTTCAGGAATCATGCTGAATAGTACTTAAGAGCTCACACATAAGGACTTACATGTAAAGTTTAGAGCAGCGAGGACTTAACCATCTCTTAGAGGAACTCATGATGAAGTTCTATCACTCGTAAACTCCTTTTGCTTTAAAGAGGTGCCAAATCTGACAGCATTCCTTGTCTACATTGTTGGTTGATGATCCATTAGACATAAAGGTCTCTGCCCTCAATCTCCTTCCTTTATTGAGTCAGGAGGATGAGTTAATGTACTACTACGTTTAGCCAAGCCTACCAGTGTTTATCTGCTTCTCACCGTCTTTCTCTCAGTGAATCCTTGTCTGACAATCACAACAGTGACAGCAAACTCCAAGGAGTCATCAACCACTAAAAAACACTACCACTACATACCAGCAACACCATACTGACAGGAAAGACCAGGTTGATACATTCGTCGCAGGTGTAAAACAGGCACGTCAGCTCACTGTGAAATATCGTGGGACAACAAACATGACAAAGCACATCTCCTCCCAGATTCACCCTCACTCTCGCAGAACTGAAAGCAAAGCACTTGCAACCAAATCACCAAGAAAATTACTCAAGGACCCTATTTGCAGTCAGCAGAGCGGAAACCAGAAAACTTATCAGTCCGGAGATCCTCCAAGTGTCTTCTTGTGCACGTATGCAGAGACTTAATCCACCTCAAGTCAAATAGTCAGTCTCTGTTTGGGAGGACTACAGTCACATGCTCCTGCCTACATTTCCTCCTTGTGTTAGCCGCACCCCCTTCCGTCAGCTGTCCCTTACAAGTCAGAGAGTACACAGCAAGGGTCAAGGATGTGTTGGAGCTTTACATTCAGCACATAGAAAAGGCACATCTCGCATTATTGTGTGGTTCTACCTTTTGCCTAGTTAAGGCCAGTGATACTCAACTTAGGGTGCTGACCATTTTCTAATTCATAAATTGATTCGCTCTGGGATTTTTTTGTACTTGGAATGTAAATAATGTGCTACAGCGCATAAAAAGCATCAGAATAGAGTTTGTTTATCAAAATAAAGTGCCAGGGGAGAACTCTGATCCCCTGACAGAGGTCCGGACTCATTTTTAATATATGAATTATTAATGTTTGTTTTTAACTGGCCCCTGGCCTTCTGTCATTTTCCAAAAGAGGCCAAGAGCAAAGCCAGATAAGTTTCCCTGGTTTAGGCTCGCACACTAATGCAGATGACAAAAAAGGGCTGAAATGGTGCCTTGTTGACTGTGACCATTTATGCTCTGTGTGGGTCAGCTAACGTCCTCCTCCCTCCCTCATTGTGTTGTCACTGTTCCACTGGATCGCAGAGACTTCCTGTGTTAGTATTCAGCTGGTAAAAAACAAGACAAGAAGGAAAAAGCTTCTTGGGGAACAAGGAAATAACTTGTAGGTATTTTAATTGGTTGGTTTTGATCTTGTAAGTCATACTGAAACACAAACATACCACACGTCAGTTCACATACAAAGACTGAGTACTTTGAGTGGGCAGAGGGGAAAACGTTGTACAATGCAGAATGCAGGGTCTTACAGCAGGACATCCTGTGCCTTCAAGCAACACGTGACCCGACTAAATTATTGTTGAGTCTAACAACAACACTGAGGACAACTCCATTATGTTGCATAACACGAGAGTCATGCAAAGGCCTGGTGAGGAAAAAGACACAATTCTGACATCTGCAGGAAAGCACACATCAACACAGCTGAGTTGTAAATGTAAACCACAAATTTAAAGCTATGCCACTTACAGAGAGCTCAGCACCACATTAACAAGCTGTGCGTTGTTTCCACTTTACAAATTAATTATGAGCAACAAGTTGTTGTCAACGTCCATCTCCTCTTGAAAACGTTTTATTTTTTTCTCCGTGTGCAGCATCATTTATCATTCCTCCTCCTCTACTCCTTAAATAGAGAAGCTGAGAAGCGGGAGGGGGTTGCTTGGTGACGGTTGCTGTGGGACGTTGTGGGCGGCGAGGCAGTTGTTAGGATGAGAAGCGTAGTTGCCATGACGATGTATTGACTGTTATCGCCATTGAGGTGGGTGTTGAAGATGCTCCACAGGTTGTGAATGACAGTCTACATAACATTTGCCTTGTAAACAGATAAAATAACATATCTGCGCAGGGTGAGGTGTGCAAACACAGCGTCGTCTAAACTTGTTGGTTCATTAAAAATGGAAGCCTGAATGAATCATCTACTTTTAGTGCCTCTTTACACATCGCCTAAACTGTGTGAATAGGAAATTCTGCCTTCTTCAGAGCTGCTTAAAAACTGCTCCTTTTAAGGAATGGAAACTAGCCACATGAGTGCCTCTGCAGTGTGCCAACAGGTAGACACAGGCAAGGGACTCACTGTAACTCCCCGCCATGCACATCAACAGGAGCAGATGGTATTTTCATTCAACTGAATCCCTGAAATCTAAAATACATGCAATGCAACATTTGGGAGTTGCAAGCCTGGTCTCATAAATTTGAATATTCACAGCTGTTGCTTGGATCAATTTAACCACTTTAAACATCCTTAAAAACTTAAGCTGTCATGTGTTCACATTTAAAGAAGGAAAATCGAAATACTTAGGACAAGAGGGAATGTCCTCTGTGGTGGATCAACCACAACACTCAAAAAATCAACTGTATGTGTTGTGTGACACATTTTAAAGTCAAGAGATGCCTTTTTAAACTCTCTAAGTTTGGTGAAGCATTTAAAATAAATGTATTCTGTTTCAGCATTGATTTTTCCCCCCTCTGTGCGAGGCCTTGCAATCCACCTCTAAGTGTGAATGCATTAACAAGACGATAATTTTTTTTGCCCGCAGCGAGAGCCAGGCTGTAATATGCGGCGAGAGACAAGGTGAGGATGATATATGAGTAAAAAAGTTTGTTGTATAAAACATGAGTGCGGCCATATTGCAGCTGGCATCTGCACCTCATTACTTATGTAAGAAACCCTGTATTCCTGTTACAGTGCCAGAGAGAGGTGCTCTCCAGAGGCTCCCTCATAAAGACTGGCCCAGAGTTTCACCACCACCAACCATTTAATTGGAGCCAAAACAGATGGTTCGAATATAATAAACAGGGAAAGTGATCGTTGATAGTGTTATGAGAATAAAAGATGTGGGCCACAATTGACAAGAGAGCTCCAGTGAAAGAAACTGAAAAGTGAATGGGGCTGTGCGCAGTGAAGTACAATGTCAACACCATGCAGTCCCCTGCCTCCTGTCCCTCGCTCATTTATTATTGATGTGCTGACGGTGCATGTTTGTGTGTGTATGAAAGAGCGGCAGTAAGTCTGACTGTGCCATCGAACCCGCAGCAGGACAAGGAGGCTTAACCTCTCATGCCGCCCGCAGTGGAGGAGCCAATAATTGCATCGATGTGTCTGTTGACTCATTTCCACTTAAGCATTGACTCGGTGTAGTTATCTCATATCCTGTCTAATCTCTTCATCTCCAACTTTTGTGTCAATTTTGACATTTGCTCCAAAGCTTATCAGGCAATGTAAGAATTTAATTACCCCTGCCACTTAACGGACCAATGGGGCACAGGCCCAGGAGCCCAAAGTGTCAGGGGACCTCCTGGCCATCATCTGCAAAATGTCACTCAAATTACTGGAACATACCAACCAGGAAAAGACTCAAAATGACCACACAGAGACACAAAACAACCAAAACAGACACATAATGATCCTAGAGGATGGGTAAGCAATCTGCGGTTATTAATTATATAACAATTATTTTTCAATATTTGATTTTTCATTTAACATCGCTGTAGTCTAAAGTTATTCTTACATTTTCGATTGTATAAATGTGCAGCCTATATGGTGTATAAAAAATGTTTTATCTCCTCAGTTATGTGCCTCATACGTCTACGGCCCAATGCCTTATTCTAAAATTTGCTGAATCTCAATAGCAATGGCTAAGTTTGAGTTTCCTTAGCAAGGCTAGCTATTGATTCCAAATTTGAAAAAGAAAATGTCTAAAATAAAATGGAAAATGGAGGAAAATAAAGAAATTTCATCGTGAGTGGACAGATTTGTTTGCTGTCACCATTAATACTGCAAAGTTTAAGTACCAAATAATCACAAACAGCCCACAGCAGAGAAGCTACTTTGTCGTAAAACATATTAATGAATGCTCATTTAGGCCTATTAGGAATGTTTATAGGCTAATGTAGATTAAATAGGCTGTGTTGCCAGCACTATAAGGCACAAATATGTTTTGCGGCTCCAGACAGACTTATAACTTTATTGGCCGAAAATGGCTCTTTTGATAAGGTTGCTGAACCCTGCTCTAGAGAGACACAAAACCACAAAAAAAAAAAAAAAAAAGCGTAACAATGACAAAGTGATGCAACACAAAAACAGGCAAAACCACAAAGCCTGTGTCTTGCTTCTACATACAAGAGGTGGTGGGGTGGGTGAGTGCCGGACCCCTAACACATTCGGCACCTTGTGCAAGGCCCCTCCCATGAGAGCTAATGATAAATCATCACAACACAAATTGACACTAGCCGGTCCCTGTCGGCTTTTTTGCGGCCGATTCAGCATGTTAAATCTGTGTTAGAGACATCAGAGCCCATCAGGGTGTGTAATCACTCTGATTGGCAGTTCAGCTCAGTGCACCAGAGGAGAAACATTAGTGAGGAAAGTAAACAATCAGCTAAAGTCAAGAGGGCAGTACATCCAAACAAACATGTTATATGTGATAAGATTTTTTTTTTAGCCACTGAGCTCTTTAGTACAAATGGTTCGTAATTGTTTGTGTTATAGTTCGCTAGCGCATGGTAAATATAATTTGTTCTTTCAACATCAGGTTGTGTTGGTAATGTGCTAACTGGCTAACTAGCATCTTGAATCCACCCTGTTGGTCTTCTGGTTGCCCTTTTTGAATGACAAATACAAACTATCGCCACCTGCTGCTATGGAGAGTTACTTCCTCTCATGCTAATGCATAACATACATGCTAGTTGGCTGTTGGCTGTAGGCTTTGACATGTGTTCAAGTGCAACTTTGGCTGAGACACAGGTGACATGACGTGACGTAACAGTTGCTGTCATTGCCACTAGTTCTTTGATGTCAGGTGGATGTGTCTGGGCCTTTACACTAATGCTCTCCAAATACACTCCACTCCACCAAACCCAGAAATCTCTAGCAAGTTCTGACTGTGATGATCACTCACTGAAGAACTAGATGGACTGGAAGTGGTACCCCTGCTACAGGCCAACCGTTAGCATGTGGTCTTTGGATCTGCATCTGGTGGGAGGGGTATTTTGGCCCTTTAGGCCACTGCCTACGTGGCCTACAGGAAGATCCGCCATTGCCAATGTGAGTGATGAATGATAAAAAGCAACAGAAGGACCAACAGCAAGATTTCAGCTAACAACTCTGGTGTTGCAGTAATATTTACCATCAATATCAGGACTTAAACTGATTAAAAAAACACAGTATTATTATCGCTTTCATCATAAAAAATAAATCTACCACTGGAACAATCTGTATTCTCCTCATCACACGTGATATTATACTTTCAAACGGCCAAACTGAAAGGAAACAATCAAATCATTCATGGGTCACATCGGAGCATTCCTCCACCGCCAACACTCTTCTGCCACTTCGCTGTCTCAAGCTGTGAGTTTACCAACACACACACACACACACACACACACACACACACTGTTCACTTCTTTCTGTGACCCAGATCCTGCAGTTCAAAGCTCAGACAGGCTCTGTGTTTCTGTCCACAGAGGATGCCACTTCATGTTGAATCCAAGTAGTGAACGAAGAGATAGAAGAGCCTCGTGCTGCTGCATTGTTTGCACGGCTGCAGGATGATGTGGCTGGAAATTGGCAGTGTTTTGTAAGCACAAACTTATCAGATAATCTCTGGCACATGAAGCAGAGAGAATGAAGAGATAAGTCTTGTATATACAGACGGGCACACATTGTAACATAAACTTCAGATAGAAAATTACTTCTCTTTTCTCAGTGTTCTAGTGAGATGATTGGAGGCGCTTCTGGGTGCATGAGTTGGACATTTTTTGTCCGATTCACTTCAGACCTGCACTGTAGTTGACAAATCCTCCTAATAGGTGTCCGAACTGACATGACAAACAAGTTTCAAGAAGCAATTATGTTATTTGCTCCACTTCTGTACGCTGTGTGCATGCATCTGAGTGACACCCATGACAGTGTGGCAGATTACTCAGGCTTTGAAAGGTATGTAACCTGTCATCTGAACGGCATGCACGCTCCGTCACACAGGCACCTCTACTTCTATATATGCGTCTTCCCAAAGCATTTCTTTCTTTCATGTCAACACTGTTAATCTTTTGTATTAAAAAGGTTCTTTTGCTGTTTGTCTGTGATGATTCAGTTTCATTTTTACCTACGCACGGCACACAGACTGGTGATCTACAGCACAAACCACATGTCACAGCCGCTACATCACTGCAGCGTGGGCCACCGTACAAACCGGTGCTACAATAACATCATGTCTCACTGGTGCCAAACTAAAAGCTCCTTTTGTGACAATTCTACAAGTGAAATAAAAGTGGAGGAAAAGTTCTTACCATGCTGCTACTGTCAAGAGAAAGGTCCCATACTAACTGGAGCAGAGTAATAACAAGCACACCCTCTCTTGAGCTCTCCCTTTCTGTTTTGCTCTCTTTCACACACACACACACACACACACACACATACACTCTCACACTGGCTCTTGCTCGCCCTGCAAAGCTGTACAGGCTACATTCTTGACAGTCTTTTGACAGCTGTGAACTTCCCTCACCCTGCCCAGCTTTTTCCCTCCACCCTCCTCCTCCTCCTCCCTGCGCCGGATCACAGACACATGCACAGTCACTTTAATTATTACACAACAACAAAAAAACACGTCACAGCAACGACAGGAAGAGACGAAGAGACACAAAGAATAAGTGCATTCGTTTATTGAAAAAAAAGAAAGGAGAAATATAGGAAATGTTTGGTGTTTTCTTTTTTTGATATTCCACTGTACCGTGACACATCAGTGGTTGACCTTGATGTCTGTGCTGTCAACATGAATGCAGGTGAAAGCAAAGACACATGGTGACACATAGTGTGTTAAAGCAGCTGAGATGGACGACACAGATTTAAGTCGGAATATGAGACATAAGCAGTGTGGATGAAATCAACCAGGAGGAAACCTGCCTGTTTTTTGTAAAGATGGAAAATATAATGTGTGAAAAATGTTGAATTATCTGTAATATGCAAGTATCATGAACTCCAGATGTATAACTGATGCTCTCTGTGGTTCAGTAGCTCATTTTACAGTATACACAGATAATAAAGGTCCTGAGAAACAACTACAAAAATATTTGAGATTTTCCTTTAAGTTAAAGATTACACACACACTCCTGTGTTCATTTAGAAAATTGTGCAACTTGAAGCTAAAAACAAAGTTGGTTTTCTTCCACACGTGTCAGGTTTCCACCAACTATAGCAACATGCTGATTAGCAGTGTTGGAAGGTCACTTTGGAAACAGAATGGGTTACAGATTACTAGTTAGTTAAAGTAGTGTAACTTATTAAATTCACTTATTTTTTGATTACTTTTCTGACAAATGTTTTAAACTGGGCGATAAAGCTGAAAAGTCAAAAAATGTAAATACATACATTTGTCTCAAGGGCTTTGCTGAGCCATGCTGTCTGGAAATATGACATTGCATTTCTGAATTGTGAAAAGTTGCAATGCAACAGAATAAATGTTGAATTTTACAAATGAGCTTTTTACTGAAAAAATATTTATTAAGCATGGGCTGGTTATGAGACACTGAGCTGAGCCCCTGGGCACAGGCATGCAAAAGCCGCCCCCCCCCCCCCCCTACACAGGAACAGGACACAGACTTTGTGATGGTTGAGTCTCTTTTTGTAGTTGTTTTGCAGCTCTTTGAAGTTGTCTTGTGTCTCTTAGCAGTCATTTTGTGTCTCTCTGTAGTTGTTTTGTGTCTCTTTGCAGTCATTTTGTGTCTCTCTGTAGTTGTTTTGTCTCTTTGCAGTCATTCTGTGTCTCTTTGTAGTTGTTTTACTTCTCTTTGTAGTTGTTTTGTGTCTCTTAGCAGTCATTTTGAGTCTCTGTAGTTGTTTTGTGGCATTTGTGCTCATTTTGAGTCCCTTTGTAGTTGTTTTGTATCTGTTTGTAGTCATTTTGAGTCTCTTTGTAGTTGTTTTGTATCTGCTTGTAGTCATTTTGTGTCTCTTTGTAGTTGTTTTACTTCTCTTTGTAGTTGTTTTTTGTCTCTTAGCAGTCATTTTGAGTCTCTGTAGTTGTTTTGTGGTGTTTGTGCTCATTTTGTGTCTCTTTGTAGTTGTTCTGACTCTTAGCAGTCATTGAGTCTCTTTGTAGTTGTTTTGTATCCGTCAGCAGTCATTTTGTGTCTCCCTGTAGTTGTTTTGTGTCTCTTTTTGTAGTTGTTTTACTTCTCTTTGTAGTTGTTTTGTGTCTCTTAGCAGTCATTGAGTCTCTTTGTAGTTGTTTTATATCTGTCAGCAGTCATTTTGCATCTCTTTGTAGTTATTGTGTGTCTCTTAGCAGTATCTTGAGTCTCTTTGTAGTTATTTTACTCCTTTTTACAGTTGCAAGTATATTTGTGTGTCTTTGCAGCTGTTTTGCATCACTTTGTGGTATTTTTGTGTCTCTCCAAGTAATATTTCTCAGGTAAATGCCTCTGGGCCTGTGCCCAGTAGGCACCTTCAGTAATCTATTCATATCTTGTAATCACCATTATTTTTGATTAGTAATTGCAATTTAATCCATATTTGTTTCTCAGTAACTATAACAGATTACAATTACATTATTTTGTAATTTAATTATATAAATGGAACATTCCAACACTGCTAATCAGGTTACCAACATTGATGGAGAACATACTGTGTTTTCTGCAGGGGAAGAGCATTATCATTCAAGGACTGTGAGCACCATATAATCAATACAGAGCTGAAAATATAGTTTCTATGATTAATATTTGCCTGTGGACAAGCACATTGTGTTTGTGGTGAACATGAGTGAGGTGGGTGTGTACAAGCAACATTCCAGCATGACTGAGAGAACACAGAGCAATTACAGCAACAAATATTTCACCTTCGGACATTTTAAAAGACAGAGCTGACGTGTCTTCAGGAACTAGAGAACTTTATTTTGCTCAGTACTAAACCAAGATAAATATCCTCATGAATAAACATAGTAGATGAGACAGTGATGATCAGATGTGTTGGGTTTAAACAAACTGCATACAATTAATGTCTTTACATCACATAGGAAGCTAGCCTCTCCGACATTGCATAATGGTTGGTGACAGGAATTTAAAGCTATTTGCACAGATAACAAATGGTGACTACTGACTGAGCACATCCGAACTGACATGACTCAACTAGTGGATCCAAGATAAGCATGAGTGTGACAGTAATGAGCAGACGATGGTGATGTGTTCTGACAGCTTGTTATGGCTCCAAGAAAAGAAATGAATAGCAAAGAATACAAAGAGAAGACAACATCAAGATTCCTTAAAATGCACAAACAGTATGATACATGAAGAAATCAACAACAGCACAGAAACAGAACTGTCACAGAGACTATAAGTTGCATGCATTCCTATTTTTGTTCCTGCTAAAATGCAGCAAGAGTTTGCCTTTTTGGTACACAGTGAGGTCTCCGTTTTTCTGGCAGCATAAACTGTGATAGTCTTTTCACAGGTAAATGGGCAAGTGAGTCGTTGCGCGGTCGGTCACACCTCAGCTCAGCGAGAGGAGGGGCTGCTGCAGCCTGAGGCAGAACAACAGAACTGATGGGCACCCTCATCCTCACCCTCCTCTCTTGGAAAGCAACACGGGACGAGTCAAAACACGGAACGAAGCACAGGGAAGGCAGACAGACAAGACAGAGAGAGAGAGAGAGTGGAAAAACAGCATGAGACACAAACAAAGAAAGCAAACAGGTGGGAACTAGAAAAGCTTAAAGCAGGGTGAGTGCATTCTTTTGGTTAAAAATGGTGTTTAGCATACTCTGAGTGTGTGCACATCACAGCTGTGTGAAGCCATTAGATGGCAGTGTTGGTGCATCATGCACTGATGTGTCTGAGAGCAGCGTCAGGTGGAGGATAAATGAGGGGAAGGAGGAGAGAAAAGAGGACGATAATTCGCCAGGTTCACTTGTGACTCAGTCCACCTCGGTCCCATAGCTTATTGAAGATGACTGCTATCGTCTCGCTCGCGGTGAAGGAGCTGTGTTTTTCAAGCTGGTAGAGGGGCCTAACTCCAGCTATTAGTCACACCTGGGAGTGGTAGGAGACTGACGCACAGGCGCTAGGGATTAAGAGAGGGTGGGGGGAGCAGGCAGACGAGGATGAAATGTAAAGAAAGTGATGGTGACTGTGTTGCAGGTGACTTGCAAGGCGTCTTATGAAGGTTTAAGGGTTTTGTTTTCTTAATCTTACTGTGCCGTACTCACTGTACTCTGGCCCTGCTGCGGCCCTTACCTGTCCTCCCGCTGTAAGCTTTGGTCAGTGGAGGGGCAGCAGTACTGATGGAGACTGACGAAGCTGTGAACGGTCAGACTGGTGGGGAACAGAGCGGCATAGGCAGTGCTGCCCGCCGCCGTGGGAGTGGTGGGAGCCGAGATGGGCTGCCCTGAGAAAGACAGCGGCCGGACACTTGACAGGAAGGACCAGAGACGGACGACACACACATGGAGACATGGAGAAAGCAGAGAAACAGACACACATACAGTCAGCGGCAAAGCAGAAAGCGAGACGGACCAAGAGAGGGATAGAGAGAGAAAGGGAGAGCATTGATCTGAAGCTGCACATCGATAGTGACAAATCATACAGCGTCAATGGTAGTACGATGAATGGCACATTTAAAAGAGAGGTAGATGTGTGACAGACTCTGACGACAGCAAGGTGACTAACGTCTTCCAGAGACGCCGCATCACAAACACTGCATGTTTTCCTCAAAATCAAGTTTACAGGTGTCTTAATGTAGGAGTTTAAAAAGAAATGCCTAAAAATACTCCAAACAGAGTTGTTAAACGAGAGCTTTGTGCGAGAAACTTCCAACCACTCTGGCGGATTATATAAAGCTCTATACTGGTCTACTGCGGGGTTCTTCTGTGGATCATCCTGTATGAAAATGTGAAACCACTTTCTGTAATGCATGCAGAAGTGCACATATCACACAAAAGCCTCTCTGCTGCCCCTGTACTCTGGCAGGAATTAGAGATGTTCCATCTGCAGATTGTGAGTGAGCAGCTGAAGAGTGAGCAGTGGTTGAGATTAGCATGTAAATGGCTGGTTTCTCACTGGGGCCAGCTGCTGTCAAGGACACGCAGTCCCTGTCATTTTAGCATGGAAACACTCGGAGACAAATTCAGCAAAGAGAGCGAGAAAGGGAAGTGAGATGCTGCAACACTTAAGCAGCTAACCAGCTTGTTTTATAGCCAGCTGTGGGAGACGAGGCAACCAAGATGAAATTCAGAATGTGTTATACACTCAAAAAACAACAGTTGTATCACAGAAACCTAATTTTACTAGATTGATGGATTAATACATGTATAGATTTATTTTATTTGTAGCTACAAGCAATTCTGTTAAAGGATAAGTTTGGTGATATTCTAGATTTTTCTTTTTGTCAATAGCTTGTTTGCTATCAGGTGACTATTATGGAAAATGGACCTGCGCTTGTATAGCTCCACTCTAGTCTTCTGACCAAGCACTTGAACGCAACATGTCACATTCACAGACACATTTCATACACTGGTCCCGAAGCTACCGTACAGGATGTCGCCTGCTACTCAGCTTTAACACACTCACACACCGAGCAATTTGAGGTGAAGTATCTTGCCCAAGGATGCTTCAACATGTGGACTGGAGGAGCCAGGGACTGAACCACCAATCTTCCAATTAGTGGACGACCCGCTCTCTCTTGTGAACCCAATTATGATGAGTGAAAGTCAGACGAAGGATGGAAGTGCCTGCACAAACTGACTACATGAAGGAGCTGGACGAACCTGCAGGCAGCAGGTTATCATCAGGAAATTAAAACTCATGTTACATGTGATCCATACAAAACAGAGACAAGTGATTCTCACACAACTTGACTAATTCGCCCGGTGTAAACACAATCTAACCTCGTCCTCCACACCTCCTAACATTACTAACATTAAATGCAAGCCGCTGACTATAACTATTTTGTGTATTGTGCATTGCATTCACGACTGAAACAACGGCCATCTTGTTTTCGGTCAGGTGAGTAAATGTGCCTGAGTGCAACTGTCTTTTATATTTCAACTCTGTACATGGACGCACCACTGTCAGGCTAACAGTACTAGCTAACCTATTATTTTCTACCTACGAGGTCAAGGGTTCCAAGAGGTGTGGTGAAAAATCTGGCTCGTGGCTAAAAACACAGAGAAGTTGTCAACAAAATGCTCACAGTGACATCTTTAAATGGTATCTGTTACATACAACTGATACAACCAACAGTCCAAAAATCCAAAGTTATTCAGTTTTTTATGACAAAGCACCACATTTTCACACTTAAGAAGCCTGAAACGATGATGATGATCAAAACAGTTGCCAATTAATTCTCTGTCCTTTGACTAATCAATTAATCAACTCTTTATTGCAGCTTTAATAAAAACTCTTGTCTGTGTCGTCAAAGTCTCAAGCAGCTCATCTTTCGTCAGTGCCACAGAGCTCCATTGTTGTCCAGCAACTATTAAAAGCCCAACAATTAGCCACACTGCTGCACTGGGTAACATGTTGCTTCATTAGCATGAAAATGGACACCGTGGTTTATTTTTGATTCAAACCCACATACACCCTCCTGCTGACGTAAATACTCACTAAACATGCAGATGAAAACAGTCCTCAATACAGTATTAAAATAAATACAGTTTTCCTCCTGTTTGGTAACATCTGCTAACGACTACAGTGCCCAGCTGTTTAAGGAAATTACTGAGCCTTTTATAAAATTTAAATGATGTACTTGAAGTGGCTGTAAACAATGTCTTCATAATAACTACGTATGAGACAACAATATGAAAACAATGTTACAAGATGAAAGGGGTCGCTCGTCATGATGAACTTACAGCACATCATTGCTCAAATCTGCCGCTTCCTTTGGCTTTACTGAGCTTTAAATTGATTCTCAGCTCATTGTTCAGCTGTTTGGCCCACAACTTTACTGTTTTGGTTCACTCTCATCACTCTCGTAGTGTCGTTCATTTGCAGCAGGCAGCTGTTTTCAAGAAAAAAGGAGACCTAATATGTTTTTATTTATTTTCTGTCATATATATATATATGATACGTCGGATGTTTATACTATATGTGGCAAAAGCTTCTAATAATGAGGTAAATGTATGTAAAAGTAATCCCTGTGAGCAAAAACCTCAGTCAAACCTTTATAATACTCTATTTCCAACATTTTTCTACTTTCCAGACAAGCTGCCTTGAGCTCTTAACAAATTTCTTTTCACAGCTCCAGGCACGCTACTGCAACTGTTTATATTACATAGCCTTCACTGCTACATGTAGCCTAATGCTAACTTTAGGTAAACGTGTAATCTTGGTTGGCAATGTTGTCAATTTCTCCCCAGTTTCTGATCACATTCCTGCTGGAACATGTCCAGTTGTGAATATTTTGGTTTACAAGCATTTATTAGTGATTTTTAATGGTAGAAAGTACTGCTATACTTTGTTACCGTCAGTGCCCGGCCGCAAGTACACTGCTACATGTAGCTACATGCTAATAGAGTTCTCAATCTCAACCAGAACTTGACAGGTCCCAAAAAGCCTGACGGGCTGGACCAGGTGCAAATTTGGGTATCATAGGATGGTGAAGGAATGGCCTGCCCTACTCTGCCTCTGATTGGTTTACCCTTACATTCTTACGCAAACCTTAACAAACCCCACTCCTGTTGCCTACACCTAATCAATCCAACCTATGACGGCAACTAGTACTAGCTAATCATAGGAAGAGTAGGGCAGGTTATTTCTTCATCATCCTAGGGTTTGCAAATTTGTGGACAGGACTTGGGCCGTAAATGTGCGTTGACTGACCGGTGATCGGTGATCCACCAAGATGCTCAATTTCCTGCTAGACATGCATGGCTTGTGCCGCCACATGGCTCGCGTGTCCCGGGCGTTAGAAGCCGACTAGTGCTTTTTGGAGGGGTCACGCTTGGTCGGGCTTGGGCTCAGCATTTTATGTGATGATCTCAGACTCACCGGGTTCAGGACTCAAATTGAAAGCCAGGTCGGTTTGGTTTGGGTTGTGATTTCTTTGGCCCGCTGAGAACTGTTATGCTAATATCCAGGAAACGTGTAATACTGATTGTAGAGGTTGTTTATTTCTCCCCATTATTGGATCATAATCCTACTGGAACATATCCAGTTGTAAGGATTTTGGTTAAGAAGTTTTTATTTGTGTTTTTTTTACAGTAGAAAGTGCTGCTATTCTCTGTTACAGTCATTCATCAGCTGCAAGTACACTGCTACATGTAGCTACATGCTAACGTCATGGAAACATGTAATCTTGGTTGCTGATGTTGTTAATTTCTCACAGATTTCAGATTATATTTCTGCTGGAACATGTCCAGGTGTGAATACTAGGTTTCTAAGCTTTCACTGGCTATTTTTCAGGGTAGTAAGTGCTTCTATTTTCAGTAACAGTCACTTCCCCAAGTGGCAATGATGATGAACAGATGCAGAGATATGGAAGACCCGGAAACGCTGAACCGATCAGAGCAGGCTGGGCTTTTTTGGGAGGGGGCCTTAAAGAGACAGACGCCAAAACGGACTGTTTCAGACAGAGGGTGAATACACGTATTCCTGTACAGACACTTAAGGAAAAAAAGTGTTTTTTGACCACTAAAGCATGTAAACATGTTCCAATTGAAACCTCAAAAAACATGTATGATCATTTAAAGGAGCATAATAGGTCCCCTTTAAAGGGTACTGAAATGTCAGTGTTTTGCGTACAGCTTGTTTTAGCTGCCCCCAAGTGGCTGAAAGAAATCAGTTATTACAGGTTTTAAGATTCCTCTCCTGTATCAACAGCTGGGCTCAGACCTGAGAGCCACAGACAGCGAAGCTGAAAATACTGAGAGAAAGAATAACGCACTGTTGGTTTTGACCTTTTCAAGGGATTTGTTAAAAAGAACAAAAGCACAGAGTATCACCAGCCTTATCCTTTAATCCTACTGATCAGGTAAACTGAAACACAATCCATGTTTGACAGGATTTAAAAGTGACTCTTGCCTTTTGAATGTTGGCAGGGTCAAAGTAGTCTGGTACAGTGAACAGGGCTGCTGGCAAGAGTTCAGGGGTTTCTAAACACAGAGTGGTAAAAATGAGAGTGTTTAAGGATGTAATCATGTAGGCGGAGTGCTCGTTTGCTTAGCGCAAATGATAAAAAGTTCCAATTAAATGAGAATAAGCTGTCAGTGGCTATTTTAACTGGAACAGGAGCACCTTGTTCGTTCCTATTTATAAAGATTACACAGAGGTTACAAGCCGGAGCCTTGAGAGGACGAGTTTCAGGCTTAATTACCAGCACTGATTAATATATTGTTGATTATCCTGACAAGATGTGGGTGACCTGCGTGTTGTTAATTTGTTCTGTATTAGGTCTCTTTCACACAGAGGGACTAAATATTCCAAAACAACTGAACCCAATGACCCGCTCAGCTTTGGATGGAGATGTGAAGAGAGGCAGAGGTGCTGTTACGTGAGCCTGAGTCATGCTCGTACACACTGTGCGGTCTTGCACTGCCAAGATTTGTATTTTACCAGCAGTAACTAATGCCTCCTGTTAGAGCATCCCCCAGTGTGGCGAGTGTTGACAGGCTCATCTAGGATCTGATTTCTGCTTCATGAGCAGTTATGCCTGAATCCCTCAGTGCCATAAAAAAAAAAAAACAGACAATGCCCCAATCGCCCTCCTCCTTCTTCTACACCTCCATAGAAAAACAAAAAACACATACTACCCACACACACTATTAGTATGTGTACATCTATCTCTCTCTGTCATTACCAGGCACACGTAGAATCAAAAGACGATAAAGATTAGAGATCCAAATATGAATCAACAACAGGTCGAAAGACATTTGTGATGTTATTGTGCAGAGAGGACACAGGAAGGCTAAAAGAAAAAGTGGTACATTGTGAGAATGTGAGGTGGCGTGTATTTAAAGCAGCGAGTTGACAGAGGCTGGAGGCAGGAAGAAGAGTGGGAGGAGAGCGAGCTACGTGAGAGTGGGAGAGGTTGAATAC
Organism: Epinephelus lanceolatus; assembly: GCF_041903045.1. NCBI lineage: Eukaryota > Metazoa > Chordata > Actinopteri > Perciformes > Serranidae > Epinephelus > Epinephelus lanceolatus. The sequence continues at coordinate 11,732,245 of NC_135741.1, read as the reverse complement.
GGAGGAGGGCAAGGGTGAAAATAATCAAGAGAGGAGGGATGGAGGGAAGAAGGACCGAGAGGGGAGGAGGGATGTGAAATGGAAACAGGATGTGGAGTGATGGTGTTTCTGGAATCAGTGTTTCCTCAAACCTGCGCGGTGGCATGGGGGTGTCAGCGCGTAGGTGAGTCTATGTATAGATGAGCGAGGAGAATGGGAGCAAAGGCTCACATGCTGCGATCACAGGAAGACATCACCTGCCCTGTCGTGGCAGACTTTTTCTGTGCAGTTCCACGCCACAACAACTGTTCTATCAGAGAGCACTTTTATTTACATCCATGTGGCTTTTCTGGGGGTTTAGTTTAAAAATCTCGGTCCAATTCCACCATGGTGCGACCCACTTCAAACTGTGCTTTCACCATTGTTTTTTTTTGTTTCTTTTTGCCATTGTCTATGAAATAAGAGTGTGGGAGCGCACTGCGTCATCCCACCTCCAGCATGTGACCCGCCTGACTCCTGCTGACAAACAGAGACGTTTGATAACCACACATGCTGCGTTGTAGCCTAAAGTTAAGTATGTTTTCATACACCCCACCACCCCATCTCCCCTTCCACCAGCTCTTCCACATCCAACCCCCCCTCTCCCACTTTCCACTGTGAGCTTGAGTCTCCTGCTGCTTGGCAACAGTGCGGACTGCCTGTGTGGGCGTTTGGCGTTGAGTGCCAGGCGAAAGCACTGACAAGGAGGGGCACAGTTACAGTTATACGACTCAACTACGCACACCAGGCGCCTGCTGTGCCCTGTGAGTTTGCGTGCACATGTGTGAATAGGTGTGTGTTTGATTTTCACTGGATATGATTCATCCAATGGAGAACAATTAGGCTTCGTTCAAATGTGATGTGGGAGACACAGAGGGAGTAATTCAAGGAAACGATATCCCTGCAGATCACCGGAGGGATATTCTGCAAAGTGTGAAACAGATCTCGGTCATAAAGCGTCACTAATTGTCAGCGGTTGCCGGCCAGAGGAGCCACATCCCAACTTTTCAATGAGACGCATGATAAATAAAACGTCGCAGCGCTCATCTATCTTCAATATGTCTCATCCATCCCCATCAAGCCGTCATTCAATCCTGTTTCTGTCTTTCACCCTGCTCCTGCTCCCACTCCTACCCTCTCTTCTCTTCACTTCTCTCCATCTCTCTATTCTGTGTCTCTCGCCCACAGAGTTCTTCACAGAAGAGCTCACAGCGTTCCCACGGTAACCAGTCTCCCTATTCTGCTCCACAGAACGTGTGCATGAGTGTTTGACAAACATCCCGCCTCAAAAGTGCCACTTATCTGCATTTGAACCGGAAAGACAACCAATAAAGTAAATAGTAACAGCTGGGAGAGGGATATAGAAATGCACCTGTGTCGATCAGATGTTGACATGCCAGAGGGAGCGATGTGATGTGGAAACCTGCACATACTACACCAGGGAGGAGGAGGAGGGGGGGGTTTTGAGGGTGGGGGGTATGATGCATGATTAGATGCACAGTGATGTTTACCACACTGATGAATGGAGAGAAGGCTCAGCGCTCTGCCCTGCTCGCTAATGACAAAGCAAGACCGCTAATCTCTGCGCTAATTTACCACGGCTGTTGTTCGGACACTGTTATCTGTGCACAGCTGACATTTAAAACAAAGCTTAGGATCGCGGGGGGGGGGGGGTCATGATTTGGATATTTAGCTGCCCTCTCTCCCCTCCTCCTCCGCCCCTCCCACCCCTGGATAGGTGAGGTAATTGGAGGTGGAGGGAGGATGGAAATGCAATATTGTAAGTGCCTCGAGGACAGCTTAACAGTTTCCACAGCAACTATATCTCTCACTGCGCTCCCGGTCCAAGAACATTTCACTTCCTGTGAAAAACTTTACATCACAGCTATCTATTCACTTCTCTCCTTACTATTTCAAGATGTGATGATATCGATGGTATCAAGAAGGCAGGTATGTAAGGCGAGGTCATGTGTCTAGGGGTATAACAGTTTGCAGCTTGAGACTGTTAAAGGAAAATTTCACCCACAAAACATAATTTAAATATCAATTATTCACTCTGTGTTACAGAATAATAAGAGTTATAACAGAGTCAATCCGTTTTAGCTGAAAGGTCAGAGCTCCGACACCTGGTGTGTCCTCAGTAGGTCTGACAAAGAGTCACAGATTCAGTCACATAATCATAATATAATGAAGTCATAATATAATGAAAACCTGAAGTGTAGAGCAAAACGAGGCCTCCAGTTAACTGATAGCTGCCATGAGAACAGCTACAAAGAAAGCTTTTCATACACAAATAAAATCTCCCCAAGGACACAGTTTACTTCAGGTACAATGAAGCCTTAAACACACAAGGAAGCAGAGTACTACTTCTTTATATGGTAATGATTAATTTTGTTCCTACAACTGATTGTTTTCTAACAATGCCTTCTTGGTGAATGAAGAATCCAAAAACAGAGAAAATTCTTGATGAATTCAAGTAAAGGAGGACAGCGTTTAACACCAGCAAAACTATATCTAAACATCAGTTTACAAACTCTCACACAACTCGTGCAGTATATCCAAGTCTCATATAGTTAGCATTTCTGCTAACTATTTCAAATGAATAAACTCTGCTCATATATGCCATTAAGCACAGTTCAAGCGCACTCGCTTGCCTAAGCACGCTTCTCGTCCATGCATGACACTGTTCATGCAAAGTGTTTTAAATAGTAATATTTCAGCAAAAGTGCATGTGTTTGGGACATACTGACCAAACAACTGAATAAATGAGACTCTAATATACTGCACGAGTTGTGTAAGAGTTTTGAGCAGATATCTTGATATAGTTTTGTTGTTATAGCTGTCCTCCTTTGCTTCAGTTCATCAAGAACTGACCTCTCGTTAAGGTGGAATTTATACTTCTGTGTCGACACTCATACCTATGCTGTAGGCTCTGCGTTGGCATACAGCCTGAGCCGTAGCCTAACCTTCACCTCCCCAGTACGCGATGCACCGACGCAAACCTCCTGTCTATTTTTGTAAGCTGAAACCATTTCCCTCAGTGGAAACGAAACTTTTATTTACTTAAATTTCAGAGATAAGAAACAACAAATTGTGAAGACAATAAAGCCTCCACAAAATAGGATTTAAAGTCTTGGGAGTGATTTATCCTGGCTTCATATTGGTAGAGGAAATCCCTACTCGTCGCTAGGCTAATTTATACAATGTAAAATGCCTTAGACGTTAATAACATTAGCATGTTATATTTGTTTGGAAAACGTGTTTAGTACAAGACAGTTGTTTTGTCAGTGAACCTTGTGAGTTGTAATATAGCTGAATTTTATAACGTTACCTTTGTTAAATGTTGCTTTTGCCCCTGGCTTCATATGAGTAGAAAGAAGTCCACTAGCTGCTAGGCTAACAATGCAAAGTGCCATAGGCTTGTGCTAAAAACATTAGCATGTTGTATTTGTGGGGAAAATGTTTCCAGCAAAAGACAAATGCTTTGTCTCTGAATGCTGTGAGTTATAGTGAAGCTGATTTGTGTACTTTTGTTTTTGAAATTGTCACTGGCCATGTTTAATGTGTGTTTAATGTGTGTTTTGAATCAACTAAACTTTACAGCACTTCACAGAAACCCCCGTAGCCAACTAGTGTTTTGGAGGTGTAACACAGACACAGACACACCACCGCACAAGTATAATTGCTAACAATGGCGTAGACCACGTGCATGGGCTACGGCGCAGGCTTTGCCACACCAGCCACGCAAAAAAAAAAGTCCAGACAAACTACAAGCAACGACAACATTCAGGGAGCCAATTGAGCCCTGAGCAACAACTCGCTTGCTTTGCCAAAATAGAGCCAGGTCGAGCAATCTTTCAAGCAAGAGACACGTCGCTGACGCGTGGAGCAGGTTAGGAGATCTTCATTGGAAAACAGAAACAACCTGATGTTCGCTGGTTTGTATCGCATCCAGTTAGGAAGAAGTGTACGGAGCTAAGTTAGCACCTCTGTGCTACGCTAGCTAGGCTACTGAAGCTATACTGACTGTATACACATTCTGCTTTGTTTTTGATGATCGTAGCAATAAATTAAGCGCTACCCTGCTTTGCAAGAACATCGTTCCTTAATTTCACTGTCTTCTGTTTCAATTAGATTCTGTCTTCATATTTTTAGCTTGTTCTCGCTGCTGAGTCAGATTGACATCCTAGATATAAATACTATTTCTTCAGGAAGTGCAGTTAGTGGCAGTGTGGGCTCGATGCTCACTCTGACAGCTTGACAGACCGTCAGCGGCTAACAACAAAGAGGCGGGGCTTAGCTAGGAGGTCATTTTTCGTCTGTTTTTGGATTCTTCGCCCGTTGTGGAGGTAAGCGAGAAGAACCAATTTGTCTTGATGCATTCATCATAGCACAGGGTGAGTAATTGATATACAAATGATCATTTTGTGGGCGCAGTATTCCTTAAAGTTCCTACTGTAGATGGTAAACTGAACAATCTCCCAGGAGTATTTGTTCTCACACAGTCCGTCTGTTTGTCTGCTGACGCGATATATCCGCTGCTTCTGTCGCCACATAGTCGTCTGTGCAATGAAACTCTACAAGGCCGTATATGCTGCCAAGAAACGGTTGAAAATAGATGAAACGTGGCAGCGCTGAAACATATTAAATCCAACTCTAAAGCCTTTGAATCCCTCTGCTTTTACATGTAATATGCATGTTAACAAAAAACAGAGTTTCTGCATTAAGTGTGAAATCTGAGTGCCTCACTGTGATGAATACGACCAACTGCACAGAGAGCCGAGGCCATTAGTCAGTCTACTGTGGGAACTTTTTATTGGGCCACTTAAAAATGTGTATCCTCATAAATCCTGAGTAACATATGACTAAATACAAATGAAAAACATTTTTTTTTATATATTTGCACACACAGTATGAAGCCATGAGCACTCAGTGCACTCGTGGCGAGGAGAAGGCAAAAAAACACCACCCACGTACACTTGCCTCCCACACACACACATCCATCATTTAAATTTACGTCAAGCTACGCTGCATCACAGTAATCATTAGCACCGTTAGCGATATTCTAATCCTGGCCAGAATTAAACATTGTTTAATTCACAACGTATCCTGAAATAGACAATATATAAAAAGGAGAGTGAGATTGGGTGCTTGAGAAAAACAGTGCTCTATCCCTTCTAGAAAGTGGTGGTGAGTCCAGAGAGAATAGATTACCTCCCATCACATCACACAGACTGTTTGGAGCAGGTCAGTACAGCTGAGCTTACCCACACAATAGCCTGGGGCTGGTTCATTTCTCCAAGTTGCATCTTTGCTACTATGGGAGGTAAAGATGCTGGTCAGAATTACCACGTACCACGAGCTCCTTATGAAGAAAGGAGATGCAGCCGAACTAATCTGGAACAATGAGTGTGCTTCAGTTGATAGCAGGAATAAGAGCGAGGGGAAGAGATAGAGAATAGCACAAAAGTAATTTCTGCAGCTTCTCTGAGTCATATCTGCAGCAGTGGGAAACAGAAACAGCGAGGGGGAGAGAGTGAGTGTGTGTACGTGGGTATGTGAGAGAGAGTTAGAAAGGGAGAGACAGGGAGAAAGAGGGTGAGGGAGTGGAGTGGGGGTTGTAAAGGGGATGAGGGTTATGGGTGGTGGAGCCACACAAAATTAGCAAATTAGGCTCTTTGTGAAACAAAACTCCATATTCCCCAAACAGAATTAATGTCAGGGAGAGTGGAGCACAATGCCCACAATGCCCTGCGTGGAGAGGGAGATGGATGGAGGGATGGAGGGGGGTCGATGGAGCAGAGCGGAGACACAAGCACCTTCACAGGGTTCTTTGGAGCTTATGAACACTCCCGTTGTGACAATGAGAGGGAAGTGAAGAAGAGAATAAGATAGCTCGGCTCCTCTTTATTTTTGTCGTTATATAATAATGCCGCTCTGAGTATCGGCACTGCCGGGGCTGTCGCCAAGACCTCTGGCTGCCCCTGCCTCTCATCATATGAGGACAGCTGCATGTACACGGCACATAATGAAGGACACAATCTCTCGCCCATGCAGCGAGGACTGTCACATCATCGTAACAAGGCAGCCTGTATGGCAGACTGCGGGGTCACATTAGCTGTCTAATAATGGACATCCCAGGTGATACGGTGCACATGAACACACTTGCAAAACAAAAAAAAAGACACACATATATATGCACAGCAGTAATTATCACCCCTGGGCCAGTTGTAATTATACTCTGGTCACACTAATTAATCTCTCATGCACTCTGCGTGTACTTCCCACCCTCTTTCACACATTTTTTTTGGACCAGCACATACATTACATAAAGACACACTCGCTCTCACACTCACACAGACTCATCCACTTGCATGACCTCTCCAAAAATAACAACAACAGCAAAGAAAAAAAAAACATCTGCCGCACTCACAGTGAGCTCTGGCAATACCCTCAACCCTGCTGCTTCTTAGAGGAGGGACTTGACGTCAAAAATCTCCTTGCCTTTAAGGCCTCCGACTCACATTGTTTCACACTGCCATTAACAGAAAGGAAAAATGAAGGTAGCATTCGGGACAGCTGTTTTATGGTGTGCCGCTGGGAGAAAGAAGAGGAGAGGGCTTTGTTTTGATGCAGTTGCTGCATGCACGGGTAAAAAAAATGGGGACAGTTTATTGAGTTTCTTATTCGGTTTCTTTGTTCAAAATCAAAATTGAGGGTTATGTGAGGAACAGAGAGAGAGATGAGGACTCCCGCTGGAGGAACAAAAACTAATTGGACAAAACAAAGGCAAGCTCTCTCAGCTTTGCCTTCCCTGGCCCGGACTCCCCTTCTCCTCTCCTCCCCTCTCCTCTCCTCTCCTCCTCCCGCTCTTACACACCCTGTTGACAGATGGCAAATCAGTGTGTGTGTACCACCTTTTCTCTTTTAGACTGAAGCACACTGAGTAAGGTCGCTCACTCACTTTCCTCCCCCTTGTCATCTCTTTCCTCTCCCTGTCTCTCTCCCACATCTCCCTTCTGTCCCTTAACCTGATCTGAGCCATATTTAGAGAGTCACGGGTGCCGGCGATGAAAGAATCCATGTTTGTTTATGATCTATAATCAGAGGAGAGGGTTTCGTCGCTGACCTGAGCTAATGGGCCAGTTTCGAGTCGGGCTGAGTCACAGCCAGACAGGGACAATATGGCTCTGCTGTGCGGGTGACTCTTTATTAAATGTGACACTTCATATGATACGCTTGCCTGAGCCTGGATCCAAAGTCAGCCAGAGCCGCCACAGGCCATTAACAAGGGAGGATCGGCAAGATCTACATTTACAATTCATTGCTGCATTTAACACCTACATAAATACCTAATATGTGCTTCTGTGCAATGACTAAGTCACCCCCAGAGATGATGGGAGGGGGCCAGAGAGGCAGACAGCAGAGGACTGGGATCGATAAGGGATTTGGTCACAGTCTGAATCAATCGCTGACAAGAGGATTGGGACTGTAAGAAAACAGATAGTGAGCGAAACCCAGTAATAATTGCTGGGATGATTGCATGTAGAGCAGTGATACTCAACTTACAGCCCGTGGGCCAAACCTGGCCCTGATAAGGTGTCTGGTGGCCCCCCAAACATTGTCTAATTCACAATGACAATAAATTGATTGTTTTTGTACTTTTAATATAAATAAGGCACCAGAATACATAAAAAAAGCATCAATATTAGGGACGCACCAATCTATCTGTTGAACATCAGTGTCAGCCGATGTTCACTTTGTTAACTGCCACTGTCATCTGCAAATAAGATGACATTCAACGATGATAATGGCCGATGTTTTCCTGTTTTTCTGTTGTGCCACATCAATTTTAAGCAGACTAAAAAGCAGGACTCAAGACTAATGGCGTGGATGCTAGAAAACATGTTTGTGATGAACAGAGATCTTCCCCAGGACAACTTTGAGACGAAAGGATGCAGTAAACTCATTTTCTGTCATAATTTCATTAACCTTTAAAGTCATTCTCATTAAACTGATTAAAAACGTAAGAAATGGGAAGTTAAAAAGATAACTTTAATTGACCCTTCGCTAAGCCTCTCCCTTAAACACTCACTGTCCAATCCTACGTTAGCAACCGTGCGTAGCAACCAAGAGGTCTGTCAGGCTTTCAGCTGAAGCTAATATGCTGAAGCGGTGTGCATACAGTACCTGCAAGTCTGATACCCAAAAAGTGTCGAAGGTAGTGTTGGATTTTTCCCCTACCCCAAGCCCAAGACCCAAGGAGAGATTTAAGATGCTAACTAACGTTAGCTAACGCTAGCTTTGTGTGCTAGTTTAGATAAAATTAGAAAACAAAGACGTCTCAATATTAATAGTAAGTTACTTATGTTTAAACTTTAAAGGAGCTATATGTAAGAAATCTAAAGCAAACAGTCATAAAATCCTCCTAATATGTCACAGAGACTAAGGAATAATGTTCATATAACATACTGATCTCACCGACAACAATAGTACAGCCAGAATATTCGCATTTAAAAAAATATTTTACAGTCTGCAAATCATGTTTATGTTTTGAATTTGTGTTTTGGCCTGTTGCGCCACCGCCGTCTACCAGTCACGCAGTCAGTAGAGTCTCAGCATCAGTTACAGTTACGACTGAGCTACAGCAGCACGGCAAGCAGCATTAGCAGTGTCCCGGTACATAGCATTAGCAGCTGGCTCCTCCGCTGTATCCCGGCAGCAGCGTTAGCAGCAGAGAAGCCGGACTTGCTCGAATGGTCCGCTGGAAAACCGAAGATCACGGACGCGGCGACACGGCCCTGCCACGGCAGCCGTCCGTGGGCAAACAAATCAGTCTCCAGCGTGCTGCTGTCCAGCAACCTCGAATCTGTAGGGGTGGGGGGGGGGCGGACACGACTCGCAGCAGTATTTTGAATTTGAGTGCAGTCACCGTTTTGGCCACATTCTTACATACAACGCCTTTAAGTCGAGTCACTGTGTAGTAGGCTATTTGAGCAAAAGAAATACTAGTAACATTAATTAACTTAACCTACTGTACAAGAACATTCTTTGTTCCTGTATATTTATCCTTCACATAAAGTGTCAAGACGTGGGGTGCCTAACACTTGCATTGCGACTGGTGAGCTTTTCCCTCTATTTTAATGTTCTCGTGGTTTATACTCTGCCAGCAGATGATATTGTGAATGTAGCTCTCAAATGCATACTGAAGACCTTTCTGTCGGCTTCTCTCTGATATCTCCGAACAGTTTTTCCAGAAATTTGATGTTATTTCCTTTGGAATATTTCTCACTGATATCACTGAAAATTCCATATTTCTTATGATAGGAGCGAAAGCTTGATGGACGTAGCAACAGTAACTAAGGGGGGCAGGGCTTAGCGAAGGGTCAATTTAAAATGATTAAACACATACCACCTTTAAAGATATCGTTAAGTTAAAAGAAAAACGTATTGTTTTTTTCGATCACATGACTAGAGTTCGGAGGTCGTACCTGTTGCATTATGGGCCGAGGCAGTGCGGCAGCAACAAGCGCCAGCATGGCTACAGAGCAGAGAGCCACCATGGTTGGACAGGAAGTACATACCGGCCCCAGAATAATAGTATTCTGCATTGTTCAAGAGGCGCACATGGTAATTGTCATTTTGCACCTTTATTTGATTTGTATCTGATCATAATATTTGTTTAAGTGGCCTGTTTGGACAGTTGAATATGTCTTCTGTTGCTGTGCTAATGTTTTGGGACCTGTCTATCAGAAAATGCACATGAGAGACTATTGTTGGGCACATCTAAATACTGGACATTTGTTGAAAAACACTCAAAGTAATTACAAGATTTGTATGTTTTTGTATTTTTGTAGTTTTCACAGTATCTGCGGAGGATTGAGGGATGGAAATAAAACTCAAAAAGACATCTGTATGATGCATGGCCATTATCCTTGGGCTGGTGTAGTTACAATGCTGCACTGTGAACAACAAATTCGTATTCATGTTGAAATCAGTAGGAAAAGGGCTAGTTAACGTTAGCTGATAGCAGCCGCTGGCCAGAACTAACAGCTAACAGAGGTTGCACTGTGGTGCATTCAAGAGCTCTTCTGTAAAAAGGAGTCTTGGGCAAAGGTACAATATAACATTCTCTTGATGTGTTCAATGTGAGCTTGTAAAATGTAGTTTTTGGTGAGAAACTTGAACAAACACAGCTGTTTGAAGGAGAAATTTTTGATGTTTTTACACCAATATCAAATAATTATTAGAGAAGGAATTATGATATTATATAAATAGCAAAAGAGCATTTGAAGCAGTTATTTAGAAATGTTTTCATGTGAAAGAAGGTCATTTTAAAGGTGCTTTCAAACACAAGTGTGAGTGAATTTCTGCTCAGTGTAAAAAAGGACTGAATGAACTTTTGTTTCCCTGGGACAAAAGGGCGAATATATAACTGTATCAGCCAACAATTTCACAATTGGTGCATCCCTAATTATTATAACAGAGCTTGTTCATCAAAATAAAATGCCAGGAAAAGGTCCCCTGAACCCTCCGACAGAGGCACAGGCCAAGCCCAGAATGTCCTTAAATCCTAAAACCATCCCTGCATACACGTGACCTGAGCCGAGCTGCTGCGACTGGCCCCTGGCCTCCTGATATTTTGTGAAAGTGGCCCCCAGGCGAAGCAGGTTGAGTATCCCTGCTGTAAAGAAATGTTATCATATGCACAAGGACCAAATGGTTTCTGTCACTAAGACTGCAACAATATATTTCACTGTGTACTTTTGCACATGAATTGCTGCCTACTCACAAAGCTTAATGCTTCCAGAACAAAAGCCAACTCTGTGCGTGTGTGTGCGTATGTGTGTGTGTGCGTGGTTAAGTAAAAGCGAGGACAGATGCACTTGCTGTTTGCCAAATCTGTGTTTGCAGCACTCTAACTTCAGGTCAGCCTTGAGTTGGGGGGGGTAAAAAAAAAAGATCTCTTCAAAGCCAACGAGCCTCTACAGTTCAGAGTGAAGAGGAAAAAGAAACACACACTTTTAGCAAACGGTGGGCGGATTTTTCATACAGAAGGGCTCCGCTGGTCCAGAGAGTTCAGACCCATAACCCTCCTGCCTGGACTCCAGTTTTCCTCAGCATACTACGATGCAACTCCTCCGCACCTCGGAAAATAGACTGTGATCATAACACACAAATCAAACCCTCTGCAGGCACTAACACACACACACACACAGAGCGTGATGAAATGGACACCTTGAGCACTTATCACTCCACTTATAATCCTCCTGCATATTTCCTCACGGCGGTGTATTAAAAAAATCCCTTCTTAGGTTTAGACCCATTACTGTGAGGATTATCTCTGATGACTAGAAAGGCTGTGGCTCCATACAGCCTGTCATTACGTGGGCTTAGCATATACAGTAAATGTTCTTTCACACACTGGATGTTACGCACACTGTGGTCATCGCTACGATTCACAGCAACCTGGACGAGATCACTGTATCATGACATGAAGCCGCCATTCACTGGTGGAAGATCAAACCAGTTTCAAGCTTGAGAACATGAAAATTCTAAATGGGTCCAGGTGCAGTTCCTGTTGGAGTGTTTGTTAATGCTGACAGGAAGTAAACAAGGATCCAAGTTGTTGCCCTAGCAACAGAACAGCAATGAAACGATGCACAGAAGCTTCTGTGTTACTTACTTTCTCCGTAGGGTGGAGCTGGCGTTGGTGTCTGTGCTGTCGGTGCGCTCAAGCCGGTCTCGCTCGGTGGTGGAGGAGCCACAGGAGAGACCTCGGGTCAGCCTGGTGTGGCCCCTCCTCTCCCTGCTGGGCCCTGGAGTCGAGGTTGATGCAGCTGTCGCCTGAGCCGTTGCGGTGCTACCATTCCCACTGCCACCACCACTGACGCCACCGACACTGGCATGATGGATGGGGAGGGACAGAGGCTGGCTGTGGTTGTGGTTCTGCTCAGGAGTGTCTGAACCAGGCGTCCGTGGGCTGCGGTCCTGCCTCAGGTCCTGGTTCTCTTGGCTGACCCGGTCCAGCTGGCCCTCCAGCTCCTCGATGCGCCGCCGCTGGGTCTCCAGGAGCTTGGCCTGGCTCTCAATGATGTTGTTGAGCTCCAGGAGGTACTCCACGGCCCGGTTTGGGCTCTCTGGGCTGGTCTCCATGGCGGGAGCCCTGCCTCTGGGGGTATGACCACCGCCAGCCACCGCCACAGTTTCGACCCCGTGGGGCCGAGATCCACCCCCCCCACCAGCCCTGATGAGTGGGGGGGAGGGAGGGACCGAGGAAGGCTCTAGTGAAGATTAACTGATGGCTTCAGATGCTCAGAAACAGGAAGTCACAGAGATTAAAAGGTTGAGATCGCAGGATGACTACATATCCCCAAATCTGAGGGTGAAAACGAGCATTATAGCATCTTAGTGGCTGTTAAAAATATCACAGCGCTGAGAATAAAAGTTCAAAATGAAGTTGCTGATTGTCTCTTCTCCTGTTGTCACAGTCATTTTAAAAGAGCATGCCGAATCAGCATGAAGCGAGTCGATAGTTTGGGCCATGATGATGAATATTAACTCATAAAGCATATTAAAACAGACTGACTGGATGGAGGGGGAACAGAGGTAAGTCTTGTCTAAATGAGGCTGATCAAAGATCAGTAATAAACTCTCTTTAATGGCTCCATGAGCAAAACTACAAACAGAGGAATAAGCAGAATATTAAATTATCCACTGACCTGTGACATCCTGCTCATTAACTGCAAGAGCAGCTTGTAGTTCATTAAAAACACCTCAGATACACTAACACTTTTTAGGTTCCTCGACATTCAGGGGAAGGGGGGATAGGGGTGATGGGGGGGTGATGCTGTGTGAGATCTCCCACTAATTATCAGACACTGTCAATCATTACATAACACAGAAAATTCTGCTCCCTCCCACGTTGAGTATCCCCGCAGTCTATCATGGTCGCTTTCAACCCATGGCTTCATGTGTCTTTATGGCACAGAAAGTAAGCAGAGGTGGTTCACTAAGTTCATGCTGCGGGTCCAGATCCTCCCCTCTGCTAAGACACAACTACATCCTACTGCTTCACATTCAGATTAGTTCCCAAAGTGCGCGTGGCTCTGGGCTTTTGCATCCAACAATAATGCTGTTTATTCCCACGTCACGATTCATACACGCCGGAGATACAACTTGTCCCCTCTACAGGAGCTACACCTGTAAGGAATATTATCAACAGCCCCAAAGTCTCAGTCGGCTGTGTCAAACCTGTGAATTGTACTTTGGTGATGTGCTGCTCTCGGCGCTGATCTGGAATCGGTTCAAACGGACAGGTTGAGTTATTTCCTACTTATCTGAGGCGAGTTCCGGCGGCGGCAGCTCGGTAATCCATGCGGGAGTGTGGCGGTAAATCTTCTTTGCGGTGGCGCAGAAACACGCAGAGGTTTCGCTCCTCGAGCGTCTGAACTGCAGCGATGCGTGCGGCTTTTCCTCTGAGCGCATCACTGTGAAGGAAGCGTCAATCACACCGGACTTCCGGTTGAGAGTTTCAAAATAAAAGAGTAACTGCGTAAGTGTTGTACAGTGTTGAATGCAGGTGTGTAACAAATCAATGCACGTGCAGGAAAAGATTAATGAAAAGCCAAATAGTGAATGAATGGATGAATAAATGAAGATTTTATTATTGAGCATTACTGAGATGCAGTGTACATTTTTAAACAATAAAAGCCTTCAAAAAGTAAAAAAAGAAAAAGTTTCCAAAAACCCTAAATAAATATAATAGATAAATGTATTTGATATAGCATCTTTCACAGAAATTAAATTCACAAAGCGCTTCATTAAAACAATAAAACAAAGCAACAAAGAGAAAGTAAAACATAGAGCAAATACAGGCAACTGAGGCCCCAAACAGAAACATACCAGGGAGGCACCTGACAATTTAGGGTGGGACAAAGGCCATTTTGAAAACATGGGTCTTCGGTTGTTTTTAAAAACTTTCTAAGGAGACTGCAGACCGTAAACCTAATATAAGAGAGTTCCATAGTGTTGGAGCCACGATTTTAAAGGCATGATCACCTTTTGTTTCAGTCTGGAGCGTGGAACAGCCAGTAGGCCCTGCTCTTACAACCTAAGGGACCTACTGACAATATATGGATGGAGAAGATCACAGATGTATTCAGGTGCCTGACCGTGGAGGAACTAGTTCAATAATTAAGACTGATAAGGGTAACTGAAACATATAAAAATGGAACAACACTTCCTGTTTTTGATCATCTGTACACCAGAATATTTCAGGGTTTTGTTGAGCCATTTCATGGATCATCATCATTATTATATGTGCAATTCAAAACAAAAGAAGCAGTCCTCTGAGGTTTAACAAAAGGAAAACACAAACAGTTGTGGTGGGATTTGAACGCACAACTTTCATCACACAAAACTACTTCTCTACTTGCTCACATATCAGACATCATCATGATGTTAAAATATATACTGGGGAGACACATCCCTCCAATATTCAGATATACTCAAAATGCCAGTGGGGCCAGTGGGAAAAACACTCAGTAATCCCAGAAGCTGGAAAATGTTCTTGGCGTGTGCACCACATGCGCAATCAATTCATTGGACTGAATAGGTGACATCTTGGGGTCAGGGTCCAGAACCCAACTGACCCTGCAGGTGATTGAGGAGCTGATCTTGTGACCTTCACCTGTATATTACCTTTTATAGCCTACAGTAAACCTGATTTTTGTGGCTTTTTAGTCTACATAATAAAATTGTATAAAAATCATTGGTTAATACTGATCTATTTTAATGTTCAACAATCCAGTAACATGTAAAGCCTTGCTTTGAACTTTCACCTTAAATAAAAATGAGAAAAGTACTTTGTGCATAATCCTTAAAACTGTTCAGAATAACATTAAAGTTAACAACACCTTCATTTGTACCTCAGAGGACCTACATTTTTGAATGACGATGCAAATTTGAGGTCAGTTTATATTTGGTGTATGTATGGATGAATGTTTTAATTGTTTATCTCCACGGTTTGATGTTTGTAAAGGTATAAAATAACATTGTTTAGTCAAGTCTATTGTAGTCAATATCTTGAATCACAACTTTATCTCTAGCCCCCCTGCAACCCCCAACAGAATAAGTGGTTACGGAAAATGAATGAATAATAACGTGTGGTTATCACAAAATCCCACAGCACACTTGGATTTGCATCACGGTACACTAGTGTGATTTGAGAACACACTGGTGTACGGTGCCCTTCAAGTGGCAAAAACAGGATGCAGTGCCATGTAGGTTGTTCTTCATGCTGGAAAACAGTGCCCTTTTGATTTTTATTTTCGCCCCTGCCTCTCCAACAGCCTGAGTCCGTCACTGACTGACAATATGCTCCCATAAATTCATCATTAGGTTAAAATGCCAGTTTAGGAATGCAACATACAATGTGCAGGTTTCATCCAAATTATCACAAGTTGAAATTTGCTCTGCAGAATTGTAACTAAGTGCACGGATGGATATGGATTTTATTTTGAAGGTACAATCATAAGTCTCATTTTGCGTCTTTGTTTGTAACTTTGCACACTTCAGGGACCCTGTTGAGCGCCTGTGAATCCGGAGTGCACATGTAGAAAACAATACTGTAATGCAGAGCGTCTAAAACAGCGAAAAGTGCCACATCCTCCTCCGTCCAGCATCTCTCTATAATCCATCTTCACAGCACTGATTTGAAGTGGTTTGAATAGTTAAAGGTCTACTTATTCAATCTGAGTCGACATCATGTGACTGCAGCTGAATCGCTGTTATTGCTGCGGTGATTTTTTTTTTTTTTTTTTTTTTTTTTTTTTTTTGACGTCTGAGCTGACATGAACAGAAGGATGCGGCTTAGGACAACATGGGAGAAAGGCAGGCCTCGCAGCGATGTTATTTTTAGTGGCAGTACTTAAGTGCTCATATCTGAACTGAGACACTGGCTATAAATTCACCCCCCTCTTTCTCTGTGTGTGTGTGTTTTATATAAGAGCCCACACAGGTGAGGCTGCTCTGCTGTACAGTATAGGACACTAATATTAGACTGAGTGCTGAAAGGGAAATGTAAAATCCATGTCCTCTCAAAAAGCAGGTTTAATAATTGATCTGTGGAGAATGATCAGATTTTACACCAAGGATGAAGTTTTACAATCTTAAATGTCTTATTCTCACACACACACATATCTCACCCTGGCTTTGAATATGCAGTCTTGGGATGCTTAAAATCTCTGACACACACATACCTTAATCAGATCCCTCCTAAATATTCTGAAGCCCATCATTTTGCTGCCATCTGCTGTCCATTGCTGCGTCTCTCCTGGTGTGAAGCAATAAAAGAAAGACCACCGAGGAAATTGGTTCAGCAGTTTATTTGCAGTTTTATTAGAATGTGTTTACAGTTCGGCCATATAATCCCCCTTAGGAAATGAAAGTCTAAAAAAAGAACATTAGCAAACATTATAAAATAAGTCGGCTACCAAGCTACTCTGTGTGGTCACTGGTTGGAGGGGGGGGTACAGGATGTTGGTTCGGTCACTGTGCTGCCGTGATGCAAACAAATGGGCAGGGCACAACAAGCAACTTGCTTCAGCTCTGTGGTTTGGGGTACACATGAAGGACTTCACTCATAGCATCAAGATAATTATGGGCTGGTAACAAACATCCGTAACAGTCTGCGTCTCATTAATGCTGCCATGAACGTGACATTTAAATAATATGAGTCCACTCTGTGTTATGACAAAGGTGTGATTGTAGCTTTTCTTCCTAATGGCTTATCTAGAGCAAAGTATCTGAAAACCTGAGTATTTCAAAAAAGATAATTTCATAGAAAAATAACATCTCACAGTATCCATTCAGCCTGGCTTTGTCTTCGAAACTGAATTCTTTAAAAAAGAGAGCAAAACAAAATGATGTGCTATTTTGCCATCTTAGACGCGACGCTGAGCTCAGATTCTGCAGAGGCTTATGATTATTATATTATCACTGTTTCTGTGGATTTACAGTAAGGGCCTTTATTTTTTTGTCTTCTTTTGGCATGACTGAAATTACTAAACAGCCCGCCCTGCTCTCGCATTAGAGACCTCAGAGCGAGGGGGTTTTCACAGTAAGAAAAATCAGTGGTTAGGATAAAGTGGTTTATGTTACCAAGGCAACTGTACGTGGCACGATGGGCACAGCACTCTCTAGAATCTAGACAGTGTTTTTGTTCTGACCCCACATACACAATAATAACAGTACTGGAAATATGCACACAGAATATGCATATTTTTGGCATCTTCTGCTGATTTCTGAAGTAGGGTACGACACTGAGTATCCTAATCCACACTCAAGCAGCATATTACAAAACATTCATTATGAATAGGGCAGGTACAATATAGTTCTGTGTTTACATTTTGAGCCATCACGAAAGCTATGTACCAATTAATTTCATCACACTATCATAAACAATACGGGTAGCTGTTGTATGTAATATATAGATATACTGCATGTATTCATATATATATATATATATATATATATATATATATAGTTTTATCTTGGTGTATTACAGCACAGTAATACACATCAGGGCTTGGCTCCAGTTAGTATAGTATTTACAATAAGTTCTGTCATTAATCTCTCTACCAATATTTACAGAATATAGATTTCACACCTGCTGTCAAAAGGGGGATTTGCATGATCACAATCAAATATTCAGTTATATGGAACGACATTACAAGTGTCCACATGAGACAAAGAGGATATTGTACAAACACTGTTTCCTCTCAGACCAGATCGACGTGGCATGGTGGGGATGGATGGCTGATAGTCTTGGATAGTTGCATTATTATTGCTTATTATCTTCATGAGGTATAAGTGAATGTCTATGCAGTTTTTGTACAGTAAGGGTGGAGGTGTGGGGGGTGGAGTACATCAGAGAGGATTATTCTGCTAAAGCAGTGTGAAGACAGAGACGCAGAGAGGTGAGAGAGTGATTGGAAGTCGGTTAAAACCAAGGTGTCTGAAAGACCTTGTTGTCGTGGTAACATCTATCACAAATGCTGCAAATCTAAAGACAGGAGTGAAACAATATGAGGGCACAGTGCATCGAAAAAAACAAAGCTCAGCAAACCAGACCTCACTTTACCGTGTTGGTGATGTTACGAGTTAAAATGTGATATCAAAGATTGAACATCAGCCAGAGGTCAGCTATAAAAAGGCACAAAGAATATGACTTCATACTGTAGATATCAAAGTGACTGAGAGAAGATGTTGGTAGTGTGGGTAGCTGCAGAAAAACAAGTCGAGGTCTTACAGTGTGAGACTGACAGAATCTGATGCTGTATCATTCAGCTGCTGCTGCTGCTCTACTTCCTGTTAAAGGAACAGTGTGTAGGATTCAGGGGGATTTAGTGGCATCTAGTGGTGAGGACGGCAGATTGCAACCAGCTGAAACTTCTCCTGGTTCGAATTCCTTCAGTGTTCTTTGTTCAGGAGGTTTTTACCGGGATCCAACTTATATGTATACATTTCCAAATCAAACAAACCCAGGGATTTAAACTGGTAACACTCTGCATAAAGCAGTTTCACATAACAAATCAGTGTTTTTCAGATGCCGTTTGGCTTGTGTGAGTAGAGCCGTTAGCCTAGCACCTGCTAATGTGTGCTCACCCTCCTTTCTGATCCAGATGTTCAGGAGGTTTTTACTGTTTGCCGAATTATCTGTAGAGGTCTCTTCCTCCCCGAAACATACAGATCCGGTGATTTAAACCAGTAAGAACACCTAATAAAGCAGTTTAATGATTAAAAAAATCAGTGTTTTTCTGATGCTGCTCCTCCAACACATTCTCACTCCAACCTTGTCACATACTGACATTTGGTCATGGACTTTCCACGTCCACATATGCCGTGCAAGGTACCCTGGGTGCATTGGTTGTTGACTTTCTGGGAAGCAGGGTCAAGTTCTTTTCTTTCAAGATACACTTATGTTTTCACAGGAAATTTAACATTTACATACAGTCTCTTTCAAAATAAACGCACTACATCCTTCAACAACTAACGCACATGGTTGGGTTTAGGAAAAAAGAACAAGGTTTGGCTTTATGATCTTACGGGACATGAACACCGCTCTCTCGGGTGAAAGTTGGTGTTTGTTGGACCCATTTTGCTGCCTTAACTTTCGTCCTTGTCCCGCCAGGTTTCCCCCTGACACCACGTGCAACCGGCTTCGTAACATGCCGACATTAAAGGACGCCTTTTTTTGTTGGTTTCTGACACCGCAAGTCACTGCCCGAGCGCCGGATTTCGACAACTTTGGAGTGAGACTGTGCTTGCTCATCACGGACGGGCTGACACAAATGTCCCTATCTAGAGCCAGTGTTTGGTTTGTCCCTTCTGGGCTACTGTAGAAACATGGATGTGCAACATGGCAACCTACATAGACAAGGACCTGCTCCCTATATAGATATAAACGGCTCATTCTAAGGTAACAAAAACAAAATGTTTCTGATTTTCAGGTGAATATACACTAAAGAAAACATACTTGTTATATTAAATACCATTTCTGCCAACATATCCCCCTCAGTCCTACACACTGGACGTTTAAAAGTCAAGAGAGAGCACTTCCTCTTCCGTCTCCGTTCCCTGTCCGCCTCCTGGGGCGCCTGTTCCCTCCTGTGACCTGAGCCACCCTCTGCTGGCTGGGTGTGAGCCAAGGCCCTGGTACCACAGCAGCCCTGTGCCCGCCAGCTTCCGCTGCGGCCAGAGAAAGGCCTGAGATGCTGGCAGCGGACACGCTGCCGTCAGATTGGCTGCCTCCAGATTCTGACTCATCGTCCCCCAGCTGCTCTACGGACAGTGCGGTGAGGAAGGAGAAGGACTTTCTCTGTGACACTGGATCTATCACAGCAATGCCTGGTAAAGGCCCCTCGACACGCCCGCTCTGTGCATCGTCGTCTTCCTGATCCTCAGTCAGCTCTGTCTCCCTGTTTTCAGCCCTGTCATCATTCTGCTCCTGCTCCTCCTCCTGCTCCTTCCTCAGTTCCCTGTACTCTGCTGCCATATCCCAGTTTTCATCGTTCTCCTCCTCCCAGTTCTGTTTGGGTCTGGGAAGCTTTTGGGTCGGACTTGGAATGGGTAATACAACATCCTCTTCACTCTCTTCTCTCTTTAAACTGACTCTCTCCTCTACCTCCACCACCTCCTCAACCTCCTCAACCCTTTCTTCAACCTTTTCCTCAACAGCAGGTACCTCCTGCTCTTCCTCCTTCTCCTCAGGCTCTTCATCCTCTACCTTCCTCACCCTCTCCTCACTTCTACTTCTCCTCTCTCTGCTTTTGCTCCTTCCTCTTTTCTTCTCCCCTTTCCTTCCCCTCACTGTCCCTCTTTCTGCCTCACTATCATCAGAATTCCTGAGGGCATCTCTGGGTAAACTCTGAGACCCTTTTTTCCTCCTCCTACTCCTGTCCTTAGATTTCCGAGACCTCTCTCCCCACTCGGAGATCGGGCTTTGTAAACGAGAGCGTCCTCCTCCCTCTGAGTCCCCTCTTCTTCTTCTCCTTTCTGTCCCTCTCTCTTTCACACGTCCATCGGCAGACTTGCTTCTCCTCTTCTGCTTGGAGCTGCGCCCCTTCCGCCCGGTGGAGTCTACTGCAGCCACACCCTGCTCCTTGGGGTGATGCAGGAGGGAGGGGGAGGTGATTCTGTGCTCACGGCCTGGACACACATCACATGGAGAGAGGAGGAGAAAACAATAAAGAGGCAGGTAAAAGAAAGGAAGAGCAAACTCTCTGGCAGAGAGCATTATGTAATCTGTTATTAAAGAGCTCTGAAATCCAAGAAGTGTTTTTGTTTTGTGTTTTTTGGTCATGCATGAGGTCAGCTTGTGTAACAACTTTTCTTTTGCAGAAAAGCAGCAACCTTCAGAAAACCCTTCAACAGAAATACCACACACATCTGATTATTAGCATGCTCCATAATACTGTAACTGTCTTTCAGTGTGCTTACAAATTGCAAAGCTGGCACAGCCTGATCAGAGGACGGTTTGAGGGTAACTAAATCTGGCAAGAAACTGGTATCATATTGTGAATGTCAACACCACAACTTAAAAAGGACAGCACAACTTAAAAAGGACAGCTCAACCAAAAAAAAACACAACACATTTTTCCTCTTACCTGTAGAGCTGTTTATCAGTCTAGATTGTTTTGGTGTGATGTGCCGAGTGTTAGATATCCGCAGTAGAGATGTCTGCCTTCTCTCCAGTGTAATGGAACAAGGTAACACTCAGCTTGTGGTGCTCAAAGCACCAGGAAATACATTTAAAAAACTCAACAGCAATGTCTCTTTCCAGAAATCATGACCCAGTTACTCAAGATAATCCACAGACCTTGTTATGAAGCGGTTTCATGTTGAAACTACTTTCTTTACATCAAGCTACGCCTGCCACCAATATCACTGCAAAGAAGGAAGCGTATATCTACTGCTTGCTAATGTCACACCTTAGCTGAGGAGGACACCATTAATGTTTGTATCTTGCACTGTCATGAGCACAAACCTCTCGTGCATGAGTAGATGCACACTTCCTTCTGCGCAGTGATACGCTTGCAGGGTGTAGATTATTAGAAAGAAAATATAGAGCCTTCAAATGGAACACATGAACTTGTGGTTACCGCATGGGACATCATGTATATGGTAGGGCTGCAATGATTAGTCGACTAATCGATGACTAATCGACTATTAAAATAATCTGTGACTATTTTAGTAGTCGACTAATCGTTTGAGTCGTTTTTCATAGAAAAGTACTATAAAAGTTCGCCAAAATACTCTTATTGCAGCTTCTTACGTTCAAATATTGGCAGCTTTACACACTCTCCCATGACGGTGAACTAAAACCCTTTGGCGTGAGTACGAAACAGGACATAACATGACATAATTTTGGGGTTTGGGAGAGACAGACCGACATTTTTCAACATTTTAACACATTTTTCGATAAAATGATTAGTCGACTAATCGAAGAAATAATCGACAGATTAGTCGACAATGAAAATAATCATTAGTTGCAACCCTAGTATATGGCTGTTCCTCAGTCACGGTTCAACACTAAAGGTGGCCGGGCTTTTGCTGTCAAGGCCCCTCAGCTCTGAAACTCCCTGCCTGAGGATGTGAAGCTGGCTGAATCAGTGACATCTTTTAAATCACTTCTTAAAACCTATCTCTTCAAAAAAGCCTTTTATTAATTTCAGCACACTATTTATTTTATATATGTCTCATTTGATTAACTTTATTGTTTTTATCTTGTGCTATCATTAGTTATTGCATTCTTTTATTTTGTATTACTCTAATTGTTAGATTAGCTGTACCTCAGTGCAATCTACAGGGCAATTAGTTACTATCTTTGCTCATCTGCTTCAGTGATGGTATTTTAGCTTTATTTTATTTCTAGTGCTCTTAATATCTTCTTAAAATTGACTCAATTTATTTGCTTGAATCCTGCATTGTTTTTAATCCAGGATCAACCATGTAAAGCACTTTGTAACTTTGTTTTGAAAAACGCTATATAAATTAAATTTATTATTATAATCATTATTATTATATGCTGAGCGTTCTGGTGATTAAGTCGTGAGAAAACTGCTGCTAGGCAACAGCAACATGGATGCAACTGTTGCCTTCTAGAATCCACTGAGGCTGACAATTTAGCAGGCTACTGTAATGCAGGAAATGCAAAGGCACAGTGACAGAGGTGAAATGAGGATGCTGGGAATATAAACATTTCTCTCAGACATTGAAAAATTATAAAGAAATACTCTATATGACTTAAATTACAACCTATTAGATTGCCATCCGCCAAAAAACGAACTTCCATGACCACTGCCATTTCTGAAAATGTCAGCAAACTTTAAGAAGGAGCTTTAAGAAATTTTTCACTAACAAGGTTGTGAATACCACACTCTTGACTCTTGTCATGAACACGGTGAACACAACTCTATTTGAAGGCAGCAATAGTTCCAACATAAAACTCACAACAAGGTCTGTGGATTATCTTGAGTAACCAGGTTATGATTTCTAGGAAGAGACATTGCTGTTGAGTTTTTTAAATGTATTTTTCTGGCGCTTTGAGCACCACAAGTGACATCTCGTTCCATTATATTAGAGAGCAGGCAGACATCTCTACGGCTGATATCTCCAACACTCAGCACATTACACCAAAACTAAACTGACAGCACTACGGATAAAGGAAAAAGTGTGTTGATAAGATTGATTAAGTTGATAGTCACGACTATCTTCTAACAAGGAGGTCCAACACACAGGCTGTAAGGTATCTTATTCTACAAGTGGAGACAGCAGTGGTGACTGAGTAGAGGAATGTAGAGAGACAGAAAATGGGAGAACTAACAGGAACCATTACCAACCGCGTATTCTCTGTCCGTCCAATGACATAGAAGCAAGGCTCTCCTAGCTTGGAGTTGGTCATACATAGAGACAAACTGGAGAGCTCCACTGAGAGAGAGAAAAGAAAGGAAGGAGTGGAGCAGAGAGGAGAGAAGTGTTTGGAGGAAAGGGAAAACCAAGACAGGCCGATCCAGAGGAGGGAATGTGGGGATGTTAAAAGCAAAAAGAAGGGAAACACCACAAAGAAAAGAAAAGTAGAAAGTGTGTTAGTCAGAATCAGTCCCACAGGAAAAGGAGGAAGGAGATTACACACCCAAGACAGATGCATCACAAAAGAAAAGGACGCAATGTTTTATCATATCTCGTACTTTAAATCTCATATATTTACATGGCAGTCCCTAACTATTCCCTTGTCCTCCCACTGTGTCTCACCATAGTCAGGCACGTAGCCGTTCCCTCTCTTGAGGACTAGGTGGATGCGATGGCCTCCTCGGCGGATCTGCTCCACCGCCTGGCTGTGGGTCATCCCCGCTGTACTGTCCCCGTTGATCTCCACAAGCTGATCGCTGACCTGCAGCCACAAACACACAGACACAACATCCATGCCATTATTTAAAATACTGTACCTGTTATCTCTTTAAAATAACAGAACATTCAGGAATATAAATGAGAGATGATGATAGATTACACACTCAAATACAGAGAATGATACAGATATTGTGAAGGAATTTTCCTTTTTAGGATCGTTCTTCTGTAACATAAAGGTGCTACAACGCAGTTGTACCTCGAGTCATGTTCAGATAAGCTGTAAGCCTAAAAGAGCAGAAGGTCATGCTCTGCTGCTTCCTTAGAGGCAAAAGTTAATCTCTTGCACTACCAGTCATGATTGGTGTAGCACAGCTGCCTCCGTTCCCACAGCAACCAAGGATGGGGTGAGACAGGTCACTCTCTGCCCCAGACTTATAGATAGATAGATAGATAGATAGATAGATAGATAGATAGATAGATAGACATTGATTGAGATCAAGAGGAGGTTATTTATTTAGAGCTGGGAACAAAGCTCTTGCTGAAACAGGCCCTTCTGCACACAGGTAGTCTTTCCCTGCATCCAGAGGGAAGGATAAAGTATTTGTGAAGTGGATGATCTGGGTTCTGAGTGACTGTGACTGCTTTGTGGATCAGGGATAAGGTGACATTATCAGATCAGTCGGGGGTAGAAATACCTACAAGTTTGCTGGCTACTCTTATTAGTGACTGTGAGCATATGAAAAAAACAGATGGCACCATACAGATGAACTGGCTCCATAATGCTATGGTACAGGAGAAGAAGAAGATGGGGTTGCACTGACAGGTGATTTAATTTACAGATGGCTGTAAGTCTCTGCTTACAACATTATTAAATGGCCATGGCATGCTGACTGAAGCTGAGGTTATTGTCCAATCTAATGGCTAGGTATCTGAGAGACTCCACCACCTCTACCCTCTCCCCTTTGATGGTGAGACCAGGAGAGTGGACCAGTAATCCTCACACATATGGAGCTTGGTAAAGAATCACCTTATCTGGAACATGTAGTGACTCTCTAACAGTAGGAAATGGTTAAATCCTCCCTGTCAAGAAGTGCATCTTCAGAATCTCAGGTTGGCATACATTGTCTTACACTGTGCTTGACCGTGATTTTCCTCGATGGAACTTCATGAAATGCTGTTGCTTGAGACATCTAAGTCTCCTTAATTTCTTCAGTCACAATTTAACCAGCTCTCCAGATTTCCATCACAGACATAGGGTGAGGAGTAACACATAACAAGTAATACACATAACTAAAAAAGTCGTTGTTTCTTTTTATAAACTGTGCTTTTACTCTTTACTCCTTTCTGAGTCAGTAATCTACTTTTTACTTCACTGCTTTTCCCATTTACACCTTTGTTACAACTGGTCTGCTGTATATGTGGGGATTGAGAGCAGGGCGGGAGAGCGTACGAGGAGCACTTATGCTTACAAGCTGCCTGGAAGAAAAAGAAGCACCACTGTCCTTTGAACACGATGTGATGATGACGAAGACAAAACCTAGAACTAGAGGCAGCTTCGAGCCACAATCCCTGGCCACATCTGGCAACAATTTTTACACCAAAATCTAAAAATGCAATAGTTACATGATGAAGTGCTTGCTGTAACTCCCAAAAAACACAAGATCTCTGCATGTAAAAACGCCTCTACTAACCTCTGCAAGCACATTGAAGTAAGCTGCACACAGAGTAGGTGAAAATGTAGTTAGCTAGCTAATGTTAGCTACGTTAAGCTTTCATGTGTAATATTAATCTTTGATGTTACAGGGAAGAAAGGGCTAGAGAGGAAGAGATGGAGAAAGTGTAGGAGATGGTTCATATCTCAGTTGTATGGACTAGCATTATTTATTCATGAAGCCGACCTGCTCCACTTCATTAAAAAAGTTTTATTAACAGGTGCTGGTTTTTAATTACTTTGCACTTCTCATGTTTTTGTTTTTTACTTTTACTTACCAAATTACTTTACAGGAAAAGCGTAGGAAGAGTAGATTGTGAGATGAACACAGCAACAGACATACCTGCATTTTTTGGCTCCGTGAGGCCGGCCCCCCCTCCATCAGTCCCAGGACATAGAGGCCCATGTTGTACTCGCTGCCCCCTCTGAGACTAAAGCCGAACCCTGAGGGGCCACGATCCAGGTCTACGCTGTAATACCTGGAGTCACGCTGGGAGACGAGTGCAGAGAGAGCAGAGAGGGAAGACTGATTATCATCACTCTAGAGAGGATCAGACACTGGCAGTGGAAAAGGTGAGCAACAGCTAAAGTCAATTCATAGATCATGGTGCTGCACTCACCTTTGGACGTGACCTCTGACCCTTTCTGCTTCTGTGACCAGGGTCATACTCAGTGGTTTCTGAAAGGCTTGAAGAATCTGAAATAGATGATGTTGAAGACAGATTATGAGTCAAGAACTGGACTGTATATTTGTGTGTGTTTCCTAAATACTTATATCTACGCTTACAGGTGCTGGGGCGTGGGACGATGGTGAGGCGTAGAGTATTTCCCGCTCGACGCAGGATCTGAGCAAGCTCCCGGTGAGGCAGAGTCACCACCGAGCGACCCCCTACTGCCTCTAATCGATCTCCAGGCCGGATCTGACCGCTCTTTGCCGCCGGGCTGCCTCGACGGACCGTCACAAACCGATGAGGGAGAAGTGAAGCAGCTGAGGAGAGGACAGAAAACACCAGTTATTCTAAATGATTTCTTTGAGTTACTTGTTGAACGAAACACGAAACTTCATCCAGCCCTAAAACTTTCCTTTAAACTGAAGGCAGTGACTAATAAATGAGGTCATATGTAGATACACTTAAAAGCAGGAAGATTTATTTCACCTGTGTGTTTGCCAGAATTCCTAAAACAAGCCGTAATTAAGCTTTGGATTGTTTTTGGCAGGGTCTACTAATTACTTCCCACTGAAGCCTTCTTTTACACCTCCCCCACTGTCTCCTTGAAACACTCTCTCTCTCCTCTTTCATCTCCCCATCTATCAACCTATCTCTCCATCGGCTGAACGCCAGCAACTGTTTTTTGCTGTTCAATGATTTGTCTTCCTCCTCAAGAACAAACTGTGATGGAACACAAGCTTTCCAGCAATATTTTTTTGTCCTGAATCTGTCAAGCTGCACGTAGCAACAGACTTTAGATATTTACTCTTTGGTTTATACAGCGTCAGTGATTCTTACACTTAGCACCTCAAAGAGCCACAAACTTGCAGTCTTTCTGCATTAGTATGCCTCGAGCATACAAAACACACATAAAAAAACACACACGCAGCAATATTTAGTTCTTTCTGCTGATCTTTCTCCCCTGTGTGGGAAACTTTGACTGTTGTCTTCTACCCATGGATGGATACCGGACACAGACCCAGGGGCCCAAAGTGTCAGGGGTCGTCCTGGCCTTCACAAACAAAGTGTTACTCAAATTAACACATAGCGATCAGGAGGAGACAAAAAGACAACAAAGAGATGCGAAGAGAAACTGCAAAGAGACACAAAATGACTAAAAAGGGGCAAAAGCAACTACGAAAAGCAACGAAATGACCTCAAAGGAGACACAAAATGACCACATAAAGGGGCAAAACAACCAACAAGAGATGACAAATAATTACAAAAGGGGATAACACCAAAGAAAGACAAAAAAGAGCTCAAAAAGACACAAAATGACTATAGAAAATGGGAAAAACAACAAAAAAAAGATGGACAATAACCACAAAAGGGGCAAAACAAGAGAGAAAAAAGAAATAAAATGACTACAAAGAGACAGAAAATGACAAAAAAGACACAAAATTGTCCAAAAAAACAACGAGCCACAAACAACTACAAAGACACAATATGACTACAAAAAGGGGCAAAAAAACAAAAGAAAGACACAAAACGACCTTAAGGAGACACAAAATGACAAAAAGACACAAATTATCTTGTAAAAACAACAAAATAAAACTACTCCCAAAAGCCACACACAACTACAAAGACACAAAATGACTACAAAAAGGGGCAAAACAACCAAAAAAGAGGTGAAAATGAATTACAAAGGGGCAAAACTACCAAAAAGAGATGCAAAATAACTACAAAATGGGTAAAACAATGGGAATAAAGACCCCCAATGTCTGCAATGAGACATAAAATGACAAGAGACACAAAATTATCTATGAAAAAAAATGTAAAATTATCACAAAGAGCCACAAACAACTACAAAGAGCCACAAACAACTACAAAGACATATAAAATGACTACAAAAGGGGCAAAAGAACCAAAAAGAGATTGTAAATAACCAGAAAATGGGCAAAACAACCCTAGAGAGACACAAAATGACCTTAAAGAGAAACAAAATTACTACAAAAAGGGGCAAAACAACCACCATGACAAAGAGCCTGGTGACCTCAAACAGACTTAAAATTATCTTTTAAAATTCCACAAAACTACCCCAAAGAAACACAAACTACAAAAGGGGCAAAACAACCAAAAAATACACAAAATGACTACAACAAAAAAAGGGTAAAATAACCACAAAATCTGCAGGTGTTTTCAGCCCTATGTAGGAGAGGTGCTGTGGCCTTTTGCATGTTTGTGCCCAGGGGACCACTGTCTCATAATCTGTCCATACTCTTTGCTTGTACATCACTCAAAAACACCACCTATCAGCTGTAACACACAGGGGAGTGTAGCTGGGGTCACAGACGATGTGCTGTAGCACACAGGGGAGTGTAGCTGGGGTCACAGATGATGTGTCTTTTTTGTTCAATCTGACCCCTGAGCTGAAGTGAGTGTACAATGTGAGGAGGGACAATTAGCTGAATGTATCAGGAACTCAATTTGTCTTATCTTCAGTACAAAGAGATCACTCACAATTAAGCTTAGCTCTGGTCAGCGTCTGAGGTTGATGAGAAAAATATCGAGCAGCCTAAAAATAAATTTGCTTCCATTAATCTCCCGCGCCAACTAAAAAGCTTCTTACAGTTTTTATCTGGACCGTCTGTCTCTGTCTGCTTAGACGTCTCTCTTTCGTCCCTCTCTGTGTGTCTCAGTAAACTCCCTGTTACTCTCCCTTTGACCTCTCTGTGAGGGTATGTGTGCTTTGGTGACAGCTGGCCCCTCTTGAGTGTTGCCAGTGGCCTTATGTAACCCATCAGGCAGCATAAACATTTTGAGACACTCATTCAGCTGAGGTACATAGCCGCCCCCTCAGTCTCTATCCCTCCAGGATAAAAATAGCGTGTTTAAATTGCCTTATGTGGCGCCATAAAATAAAAATTACAATCCTTGGCGCCAGGAATGTGAGGTGACGTGCGTCACATTGGAATGACGATCCCGCTAAAAAGGTACAGACTATAATTCAGAGTCCAGCAGAGACACATCTCCAATCTGGGCCTAATCTGGGTGACCCAGGCAGAAACGGCAATCAGGTCAAATCAAAGCCAAGGCAGCTTTGCAAATAGTCTTCTTATCATGCATAATACATCAGTCCAGCATCCAACAAACACATGAATACACATGCAACAGCCATGCTCACACACACACATGTACAAAACCACGCGTGCATGGTGACTCACACGCAGAGGGATTGGGACAGATGTACTGAGCCCCACACACACACACACACACACACACACACACACACACACACAGATGCATCCAAATGGACTGCTTTATATCATAGTGTCTTTTCCTCTGGCTCTCCATGTTCTCCTGTCCAGAGTAATCCTACTGCAGTATGCCCAGCAGCCAGCCTGCCTCTGACGCTCTGCACTGATCACCGCTCAGGAGTGGGAGACCCCCCCCCCCTCCACGCCATCGCAAAATCCCCCTCTGCAGCCCAGATGCATCAAGCCGGTGCAGACGTCCCCACAGCAGCCTGCAGATGCCCAGTACATGCCGGAGAGTGGGGAGAGCACTGTTGAGCTCTCGCAGCATCGTTCATACAAGTAGTGTGTGTGTGTGTGTGTGTGTGTGTGCAAGGTGCTGAACTCAGCAGTGCTAATGCTATCTGTTAAATCCATTCATTTTGCTGCCTGTGTGGCTCACTAATGGCTCTAATACACCACATCACGCTGTGTCCTGTTTTAAGCCTGGCTGGGTTAAACATAGTTTAATTCCCTTTCATGTGTTGTCGCTGCAATCATCATCCATGTATATAAAAACATAACATATACTGCTACAGCTTCAGTTTCATCAACTATCAGACATGTGGACCTAACTTTCATACAAGTCAACATCAGCCTGAGCAAACTTTAGTGTGCAACACAGAATCAGACACACAGCTAAACATGAAACACTGCACCAAAACCAGCACCCTCCCCTTTTTTATAGTAAACCTGAAACAAGAAGTGGAGCGAATAATTACGTTTAGACTCCTTCACAGTTTTCAAAGCAGACTGTAGTCTCTCCAGCATGGCTCTCTGATTAGCATACGCAGAAAACAACAACAAAAAAAAATCCTAAATTCCTTGTCGGGCAGCTTGAAGGTGTTGAGATTCACATGTAACGGTCAACAGGAGAGTAAAACACAGGTTTGCTGTCCCCCCTCTGTTGCTCCTCTGCGAGGGAAAATGTTCAGTGTGGCATTTCTCTTGAGCATTCAGAGAGCAATGGAGAGGTAGGTGGGAGGCGGAGGGAGGGAGGGAGGGATGGAAAGAGGGAGAGATGGAGATGGAGAGAGAGAGAGAGTGAGAGAGAGAGAGAGAGAGTTTTAATCTTTTGAAAAACCAGACTGGACGCTTTTACTGCAGAGTAAAGGGGTGTGAGAGAGAGAGAGAGAGAGAGTGGGCAGGGAGCCTGTGAGGGAGATAAGAGCGATGGAGAGAAAGACTGATGAGAGGAAGAGGAAACGATAGAGGCTAAAGGCAGATATGGAGAGACAGAGGGGACTCGTTTCTGAGACATGACAGGAGTGAAAATGAAGCGGAGAGTGAGGACACGGCGGAGGGAGGGAGGGAACTCTGTGCTGCAGAGATAGGTGCACCTACAACCTTAATCTCACCGTGAAAACATAAATGTGTGTTCGCTTGGCCCATAAAGCAAATTGAACTGCATCAAACTGGAACAGAGGGCAGCCAATACAAGACAGAGGAAGAGGAGAGGCGGGTAATACATCACGGGGATGCTGCGGCTAACTGGCTATGCATAAGCACTACACTAAAAGCTAATCAGGGCAGGATGTGTTCGCTTCCCAGACAGAACATAAACAAGTCCCAGTGTCCTGACAGGTCGGAGCGTATAGAGGAGCACAGAGTGAGATACTGGTGATATGATACTTCAAACAAAAAGGTCACTTTGCTCCATATACACTTAAAAAAGGGCATGACTACATATAAATGCACAGTATATGACTTCCTAACTTCTTAAAGGAATATTGTGACATTCTGAAAAATACACTTGTTCACTTTCTTGATAAGAGTTAGATGAGGGGATCAGTACCACTCTCATGTCTGTCTGTATGATAAGTATGAAGCCTCTATGAGCAGCATGTTAGCTTATCTTAACATAAGAAAACAGAAGAAACAGCTTGCCTGGCTCCATCCTAAGGTAACAAAACCCACCTACCAGAACTAAGGAGAAATCTGGGCCCCATGGCTGAATCAATTGGAAACCACTGATATAGAGCATATCTGTGATTCACAGTCTGAGCCAGGATTGTCTGCACACGGTTCTAAACATCGTGGCGTTTAAAACAATGCTGGCAGCTAGTGTTATCAATCAAGAACAGTGCTAATAACGGCCAGAGTGCTGACTTCCACAATCACACTGTGGGTTGGGATGCTGTTATCAGCGGTAACCACCATATGGGTCAGTGCAGAGCTGGGATTAGCTAGCCCAGGGGTCAGCATTTCAGGTCCCTGTCTTCCCCTCCTTTGTTGCCAGATCGTCTTGGGTCCATGTCATTGGTCTGACAGCCCATTAGTCCGACGTCCCGTTGTTCCGATATGTGATTATACTAGGCTATACTGTGTTTGTGTACCATAGAGGATCAGCAAACGCAACAAAAGTAGGCTACTGGTTGAGATACAAGTGTCATAGAGAGGAGAGAATGAAACACCATAACCTCCTGTTATTAACTCTGGGGTCTGGGTTGTGTGGGGAGCTCTCCGCGGTGCTGAACGGCTCCCGGCAGGTGTATTTCTGCCTTGATGGTGCGCCACAACCGGCTCTGGGTCAGCTGGGAAAGGCTTGAGGCGAAGCAGGCTCACGGCTTATGTGTTTGCCACTTTGTTTTCCATTTTAACCCACACCATGATCTTTTCCTAACCCTAACCAAGTGGTTTTTGTGCCCAAACCTAACCAGACCTTAACCACAGGGCATCATGATGATTTTGGAACAACGGGACTTCGGAACAATGGGTTTAATATGGTCGGAACAATAGGATGTCGGACCAATGGGCTGTCGGAATAATGAGCTGTTGGACCAAGGGGTAGACCCCATCGTCGTTACCTTTGAGCGAGAGTTTCAGCGTTTCTCGGTGTTCCTTGTGAGTGTGGTTTTGACCACTTTTTTGCCTGTTCATTTGGATACCTTTGCCTGTGAAACTGATCAGCTGTGTACCGTCCTGAGCCTGATTAAAGACCTTGAACTTTTATCCGAGTCTGTGAGTCTGCTTTGTGAGTCTCTCCAATTTGTGCTTGACAGATAAGTGGTTACAGAGATGAATGGTACTTTAACTTTGCAGCGTTGGCGGTGAAAGCAAACAAATCTGTCCATTCACTATTAAACTCTCTGTTTTTCTCAGAGACTTGACCTTTTCTGTATTTGTAATCTGTAGCTAACCCAGCGGGGAAGACTCAGGACTAGCTACTGCTATTGAGGGTTTAGCAAAATTTAGAGGAAAAGGTGCCAGGTTGTAGATATTGGACATCTTATTTGATGAGATGTTAAATAAAAATTATTTGGTGTATAGTTGCACATTTTGACAGTTGGAGAATGTAAGAATCACTTTGGGCCTACAACAACAATGAATGAAAATTTCATCCATCCATTTTCATCTGCTAATCTGGGGCCTGGTTCCAGGGCAGCAGGCCAAGCAAAGCACCCCAAACACCCCTCTCCCCAGCAACGCCTTCCAGCTCCTCCTTTGGGAACCCCAAGGCGTTCCAAGGCCAGATGAGATATGTAATCCTCCCAGTGTGCTCTGGGTCTGCCCTGGGGCCTCGTACTAGTGGGACGTGCCTGGAACACCTCTAACAGGAGGCACCCAGGAGGATCCTGATCAGATGCTTGAACCACCTCAACTGACCCCTTTCAATACAAAGATCAGTGGCTCTACTCCGAGCTCCTTACTCTATCTCTAAGGCTGAGCCCAGACACCCCACAGAGGAAACTCATTTCAGTCGCTTGTATCCACAATCTCATTCTTTTGGTCACTACGCAAAGTTCATGACCATAGGTGAGAGTCGGGACGTAGATGGACCAGTAAATCAAAAGCTTCGCCTTCTGGCACAGCTCTCTTTTCATCACGACGGTCCGAAGCAGCGCCTACATCACTGCAGATGCTGCACCCAACCGCCGATCCATCTCACGCTCCATTCTACCCTCATTCGTAAATGAAAATTAAAATGTTAAAAAAATTGTTACTAATATCCGTATAATGATTTGTTAATGCCGTAAGGAACCACTAGAGAGGGGTTAAAGAGCTGCAGCTTTGGAGCTGCAGGTTGCCTCCCTCTGAGCTAGCCGATGGGATTCACATGCACTAACATGGTGGTGAAGAGTTGTTTGCTGCTATGTCATTGCACTGAGTGTTGTATACAGTGACTTTAATCAGTACAAAAACTGAAGTGCTGTGATGACACAGTGTAGTTTTATGTGCCAGGTTATTGTCTTGAGAGCAGTGACTTCCTGGAGTCTTGTCTACACCCGTGAAGGTGCCAAGCACCAAGCTGCAACTTCAGTGACTGTGCAGCACATGACCTCCTGTAAAACTACAATTCCCAAACATCTTGAGAGTAGTGTTTTGGTGTTGAGCTTTTCATGAATATAAACGGAAAATACACACTTGAGTAATTAAGTTTGCTGCTTGCCAAAAGTGAACTCTGTGATAAATTAACCAGTCAGTGACAATGGTGGATGCCAAATCCTAATTTCCTCTACAATGCAAATAAAACCACCCCTGGAAAATAAAACACTTTATAAGGGAAGGGTTGATGAAGCATCATGACTCATCCGGTGGCATGTAGCCATGTTGACCACTGTTTAATCTGTAATTACCTAATGGTGCATCTGTCCACAAGGGCATCCAAATAAACCCTGTTTCCCTGGGCAGGTAACCAAATGGTTTTACTGGGCCAGAAAAGTTCAACTAATGCTGCGTAATGCCCGTCCACTTCTGCTGCACATCAAGATACAGTTTTAAAAACCAAAACACGTACTATATTTAAAGCCTTTAACTTGATTAATAAATTACACAATATGATTTGTCACTATGTAGCTGGCTCTCACCTTTGCCGTTCTCCACATCCTGAGAGGCGATGACGAACCCAAAGCCCTCTCCTGGCTTCCTCTTCAGCTCCACATCAAACCCTCTGAGCGGCCGAGTTCGTAACCCACCCTGCCTCTCCAGACCTGAGTCCAGCATTGCGACGCCGCCCGCCTCATCCTCCAGGCCCGTGTTGATCCAGTCTTTAGGTTCCATGGTCAGTGTCACTGGAATCGACTCCAAGAAACTGGTGCTCTGGATCAGCGAGGAGCGCACTGGGGCTGGCGAGGGAGGGGTGCTGATGGAGGTACGAGGCATAGGCAGTGTCTCTGGGAGCATAGAGGAGTTGTCTGAACCAACAGGTGGAGGAGGGGGGTGGAGGAGAGGCGGAGGGAGTCTTCGTATGGAGCCTGGGGAGACGGTTGAATGATAGATGCCTGATAATGAAAGAGAAAACAACTGTGAGTAAATACTTGTTTGTCAGTTACTGAAATCACTGACTCCACAACGAATCTGAATCATTTACCTCCTCTGTAAACCAACAAGATGACTTCTGCCTGCCTGGTGTGTTCCTGGAGGACTGTTTGTACCTGTAAACATACATAAACATATATTGTGACTAATTTGGAAAATTTGGGGGGTATATTTTACACATTTTAGGCTCGTGTTCATCCCTAAATTTGATTTATTGGCATGTTTTTAACCAGTGGTTGTAAACTCGGGTGAAACGAGGTGAATTCTTTGGAAGAAAATAAGAAAAAATAAATTGTTTTACTCAAAATTCTGATTATTTTTCAGGCTTTTCTCTCTTTTTTGGTGAAATACTGCATAGTTCGATCTCTCCAGGCCACCAAAAATAATTACAAAGGCAAATTATGGTTTGATTGAAGTGATTACAACTCATGCACCCTGTGGCGGAAGAGATAGAAAACAGAAATTGCTTTGTGTTAATCAAAAAAGGTCAGAAATCACTAAGAGCTGTGTTTAATCCACCTTACTTTCTTCCCTTTTTATCCCACATTATTACCTGTGCAATACTAAGACTCTGGACATCTGCTCCGTTGATTTTGACAATAGCATCCCCTGGCTGCAGGGAGTTGCACTGCTTCCTGTCCCAGACTCTCTTCACTATAGTCATCCTGCCTCCTGGACCGCCAGCCATCACGCTGAAGCCAAGTCCTCTGTCTCCATCGGTCTGAGCCAAGGCCACTGGCACCAGCTCCCCTCCGCTGAAACCGCCACTGCCCACACTCATCGCCCCGGGAGAGGACACACTGGTGGGACTGGCAGTGGGGCTGGTGTTGCCATGGAAACCGTTGAAGCCACGGTGGTGGGGGCTGTCAGGGGTGGGAGGAGGTCTGAGGAGTGAGGTCTGCGGTCTGAAGAGGCGGGAGTGTGCGCTGCGGGGGCCGCCGGGGGAGGACGAGGGCCTTCGAGGCGACTGAGGCAGAGGCAGCCGGGAGCCCGACAGCGTGCAGGTGGACAGGTCACTCTCAGATGACTTGGATGTGCCGTAACGATAAGGATGAGGGGGCGTTGAGAGGGAGTTGTTGTTGTGGTTACGGATCATTGATGCTCTGATGAAAAAGAATGGGAACAGTCAAAATCAATAATAAATACAGTACTCTTTTCTTGGAAACATATTTTGGTACTGAAATGTTTAGAGTTAAAACTAACACTTATTTCATTATCAATTAATCGGCCAATTAGTTTCTCAATTAATAAGATCATCTATAGAATGTTAAAAGATATGTTATTGACTAAGCACCACATCCTCACATTTGAGAAGCTGGAATCATCTAAAAGTCGGATATTTTTTTTGCTCAAAAACAGTTAATTAATTATGTAAATAGTTGCTGAATTTTTTTTTTTTTTTTTTTTAAATCCCATAACACTAACTAGGGGGGGGGCTCGGCAAAGTAAAAATAAATAAATGAATAAATAAAAATAAATAAATGAATAAAATAAAATAAAATAAAATAAAATGTATATAAAATATAATTTATAATAATATATAAAAAATTAAAGGTCCCTTGCGGAGGGGCTGCTACCTTCAGTTCAGTCAGGAACACTTTTGTCACAGATTTAACCATTTATTGTAACAAATGTAAATACAGTTATGCTTGGCGCTGATTGCTCCACTCTTAAGATGCTCCCTGGATAAGACGAGCAGCATGCTAAACCAAAACAGGGAGCACAGTGTAGAAAACCCCGCCTGGGTGCACATGAGTGGGCCCAAAGCAAGACATAAAATACCCCGTTAACCTTTAAGACGTGTTAGGACTCTGAACTAGGAAGGCGGAGGAGGCAAAGCTTTGCCAGTAGCAGCAGCGGTGTGTGGCAGCACTGATGTAGCAGGGATCAGTGAGTAGGAGGCCATATTTAAATGGACCACCTTGTTGTGAGAATGGGCTGTGATTGGTGTGTGACTGATTAGATGCAATGATCCAATCATCTGACTGTCAACCGGTTACAGCTGTGGTGTACTTCCGTGTCCTGCATGAACAAACACATAACTTTGTTTGCCAAGGCGAAAATGTATCTATATCTAACTATCTAGAGCCAGCATTTGGTCTGTCTGTACTGGGCTGCTGTAGAAACATGACGGTGCAACATGACAATCTACATAAATGAAGACCCGCTCCCTCTGTAGATGTAAACAGCTCATTCTAAGGTTACAAAAACATAGCGATTCTCATTTTAAGGTGATTATACACTAAAGAAAACATACTTATTATATTATATTCCATTTCAGCCAGTACATTCCCATAATCCTACACACTCTACCTTTAAAATCGTAATTTGCCATATCCATCTTTCTAATAACGTGCCAGCCAAACATCATCATTTAGCTAGCTAGCTTGCAAGCAAGCATCTAGCTGTTCACTATGTATTAATGAAAGTAAGGGAATACAAGTTGTGTTTTTATTTGTCGTAGTATTGTCAATGGCATCTTGGCATCAAAGACATTTTGCAAAAAGGGGGCCCTGTCTATAAGCTACTTCCGTTTGGGGGACCTTAGCATGGAAATGTTTAGGAACCCGTGCACTAACTAATAAACTACCTGTACCTTACATTTCTTACCTGTCCCTGCAGCCTGTGCAAAACAAGATGCATTTTTTTCCCTGATTTTCTGAATAGTACGTAACTGGTAAAACCCTAAGTTAGAGGCTAAATTATGGCTGGGAAATATATTAATATCATAGCGATATCTTGATATGAGACCAGATATTGTCAGATTCTGGTTATTGTAATATGTTAAGTGTTGTCTTTTCTTTGTTTTAAAGGCTGCATTACTGTAAAATGATGTCATTTTCTGAACGTACCAGACAGCTGTTCAGATCTCACTGTGTAAATATTTTGTGAAAGCACCAATAGTCAACTTTACAATATCAAAAATATCATGACTTTTGATTGTCTCCATATCACCCAGCCCTTCTTCAAATGAATGCACCTTATCAGTAAACTCTTTGAAGGAACCTCTTTTGTGTCACTCATGTACTGTAGGTGTTACCTGTGTGAACCAATGGCAGAAACCACTTCACTGTCACTCTGGCTGGCGAGCGTTGGGTCAAACGACTGCAGCCGTGCTAAACTTCTCAGGGAACGTGGAGGACGCACAGGAGGGGAAGAGGCAGCGTTGCTCATACTGGAGCGTCTGTACGAGACCGGCTGTCTGGTGGCAAAAGCCATGGCGTTCCCATTAGCATCCAGAGTCACCCCTGGCTCCATGTAGCTCCCGTCACTGTGGACCCCGTTATAGTTAAGGTGCTGGGTGTGGGGGGTGGGTGTCGGGAGGCGAGGTAGTTGGTGAAGAGGCTGAGGCTGGGTGGTGGTGGGTGGTACGATGGGCTCCCCGCTGTCCAGTAGCCTTGGCGGGGGCTGCTTGGGACAACCGTCAGGGTTGTAGAGCATTGGGTACCCTCTTCTGACCTCTACATCCACACTGTGGCCCACAGGCACCGACTTCAGCATCTCTACCACCTCTTTGTGAGACACTCCCAACACACAAACGTCATTGATGAACACCAGGATGTCCGCTAATAAAGCACAAAGCAAAGCACACAGAGGTGTCATTATAATACACAGCATTTTTAATCAACTGCAGCAAAATTACACACTTTTGCACCTTTGATAATCAGTTTTCATACATCACTGCTTCAACTTTCAACCATTTTCACATGCTTAAATGTGCAGATAAGTGTCTGAAACAGTGTCTGTGTGTTTTGTGTGGGTGTGGACTAATCCAACCAACTAATCCCTCTAAACCTATTAACAGATATGAACTAGATCAGCCCCTGCTGAGACAGCTTGTGCCGTGGCTTCCTAGAGCGGTAATATCTGCCTGTATGGGCATTTGTGTGCGAGTGTGTGTGTGTGTAAAGTGGATGCGCACTGTTGCATATGCGTGTGTCATGATAGCTTGATTATGGTGCGCTGACCCTGAGGATTAAGGCCTGATTGTGATATACACTTGCTGCGGGAGATCTGAAAATTCCAGAGGTATAATCCCAACGAGCAGAGACGGAGAACTGGAGAGACAGGCGGCTGAAACACACCGTTTCTTAAAATATTTTGTGTTTGATTTCAGTAAACCATAGTTACAGCTCTCAGGCTGCCAGTGGTGTGGACTCAGATCACTTGACGTGCACTTGAGTCACAAATATGATGACTTTCTACTCAACTTGTCAAAATCACATAAGACCTGCAACTCAACTTGGACTACAACACCAATGACTCATGACTTGAACATGACTCCATCCCCCAAGACCACAGATTGAAAAGTATGATATTTAAAAAGTGCCCCTAATTAATTCATTTCCTTAATCAACTCTCATTAATGTCTGCAGGAGACCAGAGAGAAAGGTGTTTTTAAAGTCTCTGTGTGTTCAGCTCTCAGTACTTTTGTAGCTTCTAACTGAATCTCTGTGTTTTGGAGTTCAGTTTCTCTCCTGCTTCCTGTTTTTACTTTACATATCTGCTTTATTTTACTGTTTAATGTTCGCAAGTTGTGTGAACATTACCTTATTTTGGTGCTTCACAATAAAAGTTTATACATAACAAAATAATGGGGGACTTTTATTTTGATGAATCTACAGGAAATTAAATGTGTTATTGCTGAAATTAGTGGAACTTTTTTAGTGCCTTTTCTTCAATAAAGAACCCTGGTTCCATCTCTGCAGTCTGCAGTTATGTCTTGTACTATCACTAATGATATATTATTGTTTGTGAGAATGTGTCCCCTCCTCTCCTCAGTTGGCGTCATCTCACACATCTTTTTTGACATATCAGCTAGCTTGATTTGTTTTATTTTCTACCTGTCTTGAGTGCTGAGGGTCCACTTGAAGTCACACTGTAGACCTGGAGGAACTCTCTTGGCCTGCTGCCCCCAACAATATTGAAACCAAACCCTCTGGAGCCCTTGGTCAAATGTGTGTGGACAGGGAAACCCCTTAACTCCACAGGCTGGTCCGTGAACCCTGGTCAACAACGAAAAAATACAGTGACAGAGAGAGGATGAGATATTAGTGATGCTGACCTCCAAGGACAAATCTGAAACGTCGTCAAGGCGGCAAGGATTAAAAAAAATGCCACCATAGTAATATCAGAGGAAGAAAATGGGTCAGTCGTGTTTGTTTACACAACTAAATGGTTCAAAGTGACGGGTTTTAGGAGTGAGTGGAAAAGAGCACTGCAAACCAATCAGCAGATGGCTTTTAACAAGAAATACTTATAAATAAATAGACATGCACACATACAAAGTGTTGCTGGAAATACTACATTAAGAGCAGAATCCATTACCTCCTTGAATTCAGACACATAATCTATGAGACTGATGTGGCTTTGCACTGCAATCTGCTTCTTATTTACTGTTTATTCTGACTTTGCATCACCAAATCCAGGAAAAATTACATATTTTATTTTTACTCCCATGCTTGCTTCTTATTTTAGCTCCATGTTTGTAAAGTGGAGCAGTGATCATCACAAGTTGCATGAATGAAGCATTTATCCACCCCAGCACATTACGACAGTGTCGGTTTGGAGTCCATTTGTACCAGATTTTACAGTAATCCTTTCACATGCAGGTAATTGTGGCCATAATGGAGATTATATCACCTTCTGCTGGTGAGAGAAGTGTACTGCACGTCACTGGGACTCAGCACTGTCACAGATGTCTCCCTTACAGTTTTGCAATCAGCCGTGTCAGACAGACATCAAAAAGTAGATTACGTCCTTTTTTTTTTTTCTTTTTTCATAACAGCGAGTCATGTGACCCAAATTATGAAATTAAGTTGCCAGTCACATGCCATCCACGTGTCAACCCCTGCCAGCCTCAGCAGCAGCGAGTCTGGCTCTCTGCCAGCAGCTCCAAGCTTTAGGCCTTAATCACTTATACGTCTCCGTTCAGCTAAAAAGCTCATTCCATCTCATTTGACTCGAACAGGCTGGCTCTGTCTGTTACTTCCGTTCTTGACAAAATTATGTGGTTTCGTTTAGGCTGTTCAACAGTTCAATGTGTCGCAATTGTTGCAGTAATTACATCCAGAGAGAAACAGGCTCACATTCATTTTTGTAGACGGTCTCCCTGCTTGAGGCTCGAGGACTCTGCCAGTTTGTCCTCTTTGGGGTGCGGCTGTGAGAGACAAAGCAAAAAAAAAAAAGATTCCCTCTTTAGAAACACAATAGTATTGAATATAATACCACAGCATTTGAATTTAATACACTCCTAACAGAGACGGCTGCCATAGATTTGCTTTGCATAGCAGCTTTTTTGCTGTACTCAGAACATGTTAATGAACTATGACCTACAGAAATAGTTTGACATTTTTGGAAGCATGCATATTCACTTTCTTGCTGAATGTTAGATGAGAGCATCTACACCACTCTCAGGTCTGTGTGTTAAATATAAAGTTGGAGCCAGCAGACAATTAGCTTTAGCTTATGTAAACATGAACACTTCCAAACAGCACCTCTAAAGCTCTGTAAAAAACGTGCTATAATTCTTAATCTTTTTTTAATCCACACAAAAACTGAGGGCAAATACAATAACCTAGGGGAGTTATGGTCTTGTGCCAAAGTTTGTTTTCCCTTAGAATAGTGCTTCTTGTACTGCTGACCTCTGTCGCTGAGGTTAGATCATAGGTTAGGTTACGGTTAGGCATCATAGAGTTGACTGGTAGTCATTAGGGTAAGACAGGAATGAACTTTAACGTCCAAGAAAGCAGCTTGTCGAGGTTTGACATTTGAACTCAAGGAGTAAATCATGTCAAGTCTTATTATGATACAATATTATATTTATTCTTTAGACAATGATCTGATATTTGCTGATATCACAAAGTCTGCCATGATATGATTTTAATTTGATGATGATTTGGATTTGATTTTGCTTTGTGTGAGGCCGTTGTTCGAATGTTTAGGGAGGACGTGCACTTGGAAGGAAATGGTGACAAAGACATACCATGGGAAACTTAAACAAAAATGTGTATCTTAAAGATTATGATATGTATCTATATTTCACTTTGCGTCGATAACATTGGATCATTGATAACTGAATTGATACAGCAGTCCTGATCAATGTATTGCTGCACCCCTTGGCTCAGGTTAAGGTAAGGGTAGCCTTGCATAAGGCAAGGCAAGGCAAGGCAATTTTATTTATATAGCACCATTCATACACAAGGCAATTCAATGTGCTTTACAAGAGAAATACATTAAAAACAATAGATCATTAAAAACAAGAGCATAGCCAGACTTATCTCACGAGAGCTGCCAGTGCTGGAGAAAGGGAATGAGGGAAAAAGGGGTCTGGGTTGTTTGTATTTCTTAAAACCAATCACGATCATCTTTGGTGACGCAGACAAAGTTTAGGATGCAGTGACGGTGCCCTTGCAAAACAGCATCAGGAGAAGAACCTGTTTTGGAGCCCTGGTATTCAGATGGCTAAATCACTTCAAAAGAAAATGCCACATAAAATGTTAAAAGGTGTTTTAGCATGTATGCTGCGAGCTAGCAGGTAATCATTGTTTCACACCACACTTGTTTTTGCACTTAACTTTATGTACAGGAAAAACAAACATATTTAACATGTCAAATCTGAGCTTTAAAGGTGCTAGTAGGTTTTACCTTCAGAAAAAGGCAGGGTAGCTGTTTGCCCGTCTCCAGTCTTTATGCTAAGCTAAGCTAACACTCTCCCCCAGCTTCATATTTAGTGAAGAGATATGAAAGTGGTATCGATCTTCTTGTCTAACTCTCAGCAGGAAAGCAAATAAGGTAAATGAGTGTATCCCTAAGAATGTTGAACTATTCCTTTAACAGATTTGTGAGGAGCAGGCAGATACTCACTCTATGTAGTGAGATTCTCCGGGGTCACTGAAGGCCTGCTCCCAGTGATCGGGCATCACACCTCTCAACCTGGCACCACTCCTGCTGCCGATGATCCCGTTCTCTATGATGCGACCATCCCCGCTGCTGGATGCCCGGGGCCGCCCAGGAGAGCGATGGCTCGGAGGGACGCTGCTGACACCTGCAGAGCCTCCTGTAATTACAGTGACAAGACAGAGTGTTAAAACCGCAATCAAACTGTGATATATTATTTAACACATGCAGGAGGTGAAAGAGTTTCTTTTGCAATCTGTAACGACCTGATGCTGCCACTTCCATGTCAAGCAAAAAGAACTGAGGTCAGCATCTCGGCCAGCTTTGTCCTGCCTCTAAGGAGGCAGAGCGTGTGACCATGCATACCACACGACCAGCAGCAGAAAAATAAGCATATTTTTTGCCAAGCTGTCCTTGTAGCTGTCCTTCAGCATGGATCTAGGAGATGTAGGACATAACATGGGGCGTCCTGAGTCCCGCTGTACTCGACAAGTGCTGCCGAACCCATCCGCCCACATGGTATCACTTCAGAAGATGACTCAGCAGAGGTCAGGGTGTTGGATGGCTCTCTCAAACTCCATCCTGCATGCATCTTGCATTCACCCCCCTCAACAATCCAGGCTGCCTGCTGCCCTACCTGCCTGTTTAGAGCACGTCTCTAACTATCTGGATCTCTGCCCGCCTGCGTTTCTCACCTCCCACTCTGCCCTCCTCTCTCTTATCTGCTGTACCGTTCTGGCTCCCTGCCTCCACCTTTCCTAACACTCAGCCTCCCTACCTGCCACCACCACCACCCTGTGTCGCTGCCTCACTTCCTTACCCTAACCATCTAATCTCATACTTGCCTTCTGTTCAGCTTGTGTGCTCTAGTTTCCTGTTGCCATTACTTCTCCAACATTGCTTTCATGATTTTATCTGCATAGATGACACGATAAACAGGAAGGGAAGAACAATTTTGAGGTGCCTTGCTTGAGTTTTTCCATTTTCTGCAATGTCATTTTATAAAATATTATACTTTTTTCCCTCCACACTTATTTGACTGATATTGACCCCATCATAACCTTATTAAATGTCACATATTATCAAAAATTAATTTCAGTGGTTCCCAACCTTTCTGGCTTGTGATCCTCTCTTAAAATGTCACATCTAGTTGAGCCCTTATGTCACATTTCAGATGCAGTTGCACCATAGAAAGCTTTCCTCTCTATACCTCTCAGTTGGTTTCATTTAAAAGAGAGTGAATTCACAATAGCTGCAACCTCCATGCCAAATGTCAGCCTCCTAGGGCAAAAACTGGCTGCCAAAGGGGGGAGACATTTTTGTGGACCGAACAAACGACTGAAAGACTGAGCTACAGAGCTGCTGGTTGCAGCTAATAATAAATGTTCAAGGCTCAAAGAAGTCAAATGAATGATTATTT
The DNA here is from genome assembly GCF_041903045.1 of Epinephelus lanceolatus. Lineage (NCBI taxonomy): Eukaryota > Metazoa > Chordata > Actinopteri > Perciformes > Serranidae > Epinephelus > Epinephelus lanceolatus. Next base: position 11,688,082 of record NC_135741.1, on the reverse strand, counting down.
CACAAAAAGGCAAAGATTAGAGGAAACGTCACAAAACGAACACACATTTTTAAAGCAGAACTTTGTTTTCCAGCCACATTAATCATCACACGACCCCTCAGACCTCCTTTGGAAGGGGGCTTGACTCCTGGGTTGGGGATGACTGGACTAAATTATCAGTCATAGGAGACATTTTTCTGCAAGTACTTTCACTTTGATACTATTAAGTGCATTTTGCTGATAATCAGTGGTGTAGTAGATGGTGTATGTGCAGGTATACAGGGTATACCCACCTCTATCTCAGGCTGTTTAAAGCATTTACCTATCAGCCAAAAAGCCATTGGAGTTTATAGGAGAATATACCCACTTCCACCTCACACTCAAAAAAAGAATCCACGGATTCAACTTAAAAAAAATTAAGGTAGAAATTTGCTTGCATCTTTTTAAATAGTTCCAACTCTGGTGTTATTGAGTCCAATAATAATCCAAATGAGTCTTTTATAATCTAACAAACTCAGTTTAGTATAACCAACATGATTTGCTTTGACTACAAAAAACTTAATTAAGTTGCACCAATTTAATATTTATCCAAAGGTTGTGGTGATATTTAGTGGTCTAATTATTTAATTTAATTTTAATTTATTTAAAGATATTCTAAGTTATTGTTTTCACTCAACCTTACTCCAAAATGTAAATAATGTTTTTGATTTTGACCAACTTATTGAAATAATTGTCCGCTGATCAAAACACTTTAATGTAACAAACACATTTTTTGAGAGTGTATAGTAACCTACCCATCTACCTAGTAGTACACCCACCTCATCCACTACCACTACAACACTATAACCTTTCTTAATAGTTTTTTTAATACACTGTTGTATTGGTACTTTTAATTACTTTAGTTTATTAGCACAAGGAAAGTGATAAAAACAAAAGTATATAACAACACACAAAGCAAAGATTGTGCAGAAGAGGTTAAAAAAAAATGGTAAAAATTTGCATTAGTGACTTGGTTGATTTGAATATTATCAACAAAAAAAATGGCATCTTAGTTTGGATAACTTTTACTTTTGTTTTGTTTCTATAAAATCTAATTCTTTGACTTTAAATACATGAATACTTCTTCCACCACTGGTGATTAATAAGCCTTTTAAGATTCCTAACACACAAAAAAAGTCTGGCACAATGAGTCATCCAAACTAAAATCACATCTAAAACAGAAAATGTTCTTCCTTTATTAAAGGACAAAAATCTATGCCGACTGCGTGTTAGCTATTCCCATGTTAGTTAAGCTTAATGATTAAATTAAAACACTTTCTGCTTCCTCATCACATGACTTTCACTCACCTCCTTGTGTGCACACTTGCCTATCTGCTTACCTCCGTGTCTGCTCGACCTAAGGCAGCCTGACCTTTCTTTGGAGGTGATCCAGCAATCGATGAGGCCACAGCCCCACTGAGAGTTTAGAGCATACTAATCGTGCAAATGATTGATTAATTTGGGTATCAGAGACTGGAGCTATAGATAGGGGGACAATGCAGCATTCAGCTGCAGCTACCGTGCAGGGCGTAAGTTGAGAGATATGGTTTATATATCTAAAAAAAATATATATTAGTATAAAAAAAGGACCCCAATAAATTATGTAACTCCACTTTACATGTATGACCTTGCCCACACACGCTGTCACATAGACCAGGTTTAGTGGTACTCGCCTGACAGGCCTGAGTCGTCCTCGCTGTTCTCGCCGTCCTCTGCAGCCTTCTCCAGGTTGCTGAGCGATTTGCTGCGTGTGCGGAAGTTTCTGAGCAGGTTGCGGTGTTCCTGGTATGTGATGGGGGGGCTCTCTGCACTGATGTGCACGGGCCGAGGTGTGCCGTAGTAATTCCCTGAGACAGAGAAGGACAGGAGAAAGGCGTCTTGAGAAATGGGGTTGCAGTAAACACACTAAACTGTAAAATTGTGTGTTGTAAACAAAATGTATTGACATTAATCTAAAGGTGGTCAATAACAGCACACAGTCTGCTTTAACATGTTACTGAGTTCCAGCTGATATGAAATAAAAGATTTCAAATTCAGATATCCAGTAGCAGGTTGGGATCATGTCATTATGCACACCAACAGCACATACGTACAACATGCCTGTGTATGTGCATGATGTATCCCAAGAGATCATCTACTGTATATATTCTACATTGCCAGTTCTAGCCATCTGCTCCAGCTGCTAAAGAAGAAATGAAATTACCTCCACCCCTCCATTTGGCTCATGGAGAACCAAATGGGTGGAGGGGAAACATTAGATTACTGAACTCCGCAACAAGGTCACCAGCCGTCACCATTTGCTGCGGTTTCTGCAGGCTACAACACTACTGATGCTCCCGATTGCTCTGCTGTAGTGATGTGTCTGTCAATGTCACATGGAAGGCAAGTGAGGATGACATTTATTGCTCCCATTAAACTCTTATAAATTATGGATGCTAATGTATGGAGGCTTTTTAATCAGAGGCAGCACTCTGACCCTTACAGGGGTGGAGGAGGAGGAGTCTGCGGGGGAAGATACGAGCTGAGTAACACCTGATGGCATTAATATGCATAAAGAGATGGTAACAGACTGCCCTATTATGAACTGTGTAAACCTCATTCATTACAACTAAAACTGCCAATAAATGTTCTTTATTTTTAACAGCTGGCCTGGCTATGTCCAAATGGAACAAAATACACCTACCAGCACCTCTACAGCTCACTAATTAACAACTTTTATCTTCTTTGTCATCAACGTGAGGTTGCCAGGCAACCAGCCACAAAGACTCAAAGTGACTCAAAGAAGTCACTGCACCTGGCCATGAAATTCTCTACCTGCACAACGTCAGATGTATTTACAAACTGCATGTCTGTTTACTCTACAGTAATGTTACTTTCACCTCCAACCTTGGTAAGTAACGACAGTGTTTTTTCATAAATTAGTTACTTAACCTTTTACAGTTAGCTTTGTACACAGTGTTAATAGTAATCACCTCTCATTTAATATCTACGAACATTTTAATAGCAAGGTTAGCCAGTCAGCTAACTAGCTGGCAACTACAATAAAAAAAAGCGCAGTCAAGTTTATAAGGAGGGCTTTCGCAATTTTTGGCAGCACTTCCAAGCAATCTAGCGTTTGCTAAGCTCTGAAAATCGGGCTAACGTTGGTGCTAACGTTACACTGACTAGCTAACATCGCTAACGGTTATCAAAGACACTGAGGTGATTGGCAAATTAACCATAAACACTATACAAAAACGAACACTTAATACTATTAACAATAGGGTATGTGAAAAGCTAACTGCTAAAAATATCATCTGTTTAACTTCCTGTCAACTTTACAGTAATGTTACCTTTACCGACAACCTTAGCAATCACAGTGTTTTTTCAGCCTTAAGCAAGTTATTTCACTTTTGAGCTTTACATTGTTAGCAGTATTCAATAGCGAGGTTAGCAAGTCAGCTAGCAGAGCTGGCCACTAAAATGAAGAAAAGCACAGTCAAGGTTATAAGGAGGGCGGTCAGTCCTACTGAGTTTTACTGCTCGCTTTCTCAAGACGATAGTGTACATGTCACTTTAATTTTTGGCAGCACTTCCAAGCATCCTTGCGTTAGCTCAGCTCTGAAAATCAGGCTAACGTGGGTGATACACTGAGTAACTAAAGTCACTAATGGATATTAAAGATACTGAGGTTATAATAATCAAAAACATTATATACAAAAACAAACAGTAAATACTTTTAAGAATATGGTATGTGAAAAGCTAACTTTGAAAAATGTCATCTTCGCTCTGAAAATCAGGCTAAGGTTGGTGCTACACTGAGTGACTAGCTAACGTAGCTATCATCTGAGACAGTGAGATGTTTAGCAAAATGAGCAAACCACTATTTACAAAAACAAACAATAAATACTATTGACAAAATACACAAAACTGTTAAAGTGTCCTCTGCTTAACTTCCTGTCAACTATATACAAATGTTACCTTTGCCTCCGACACAGCACTTCTTCATCCTTAAGTTAGTTACTTCACTTTTTGCAATTAGGTTTGTACACATTGTTAACAGTAAGTTAACGTTACTGTTTGTTGTTTACTGAGCTGGCTACTAAAATAAACAAAAGCACAGTCAAGTTTATGAAGAGGGCTGTCAGCTTGATGTAGCTTTACTGCTCGCTTAGGCAAGATAGTTTAGTCACTTTATTTTTTGGCAGCTCTTCCAAGCTTTTATTTCTTCGTTTTTTTTTTTTTTTTTTAAAAAAGAGGCATGGCGACCTCACTTTGGTGAGCTAGCTCTGAAAATCAGGCTAACGTTGGTGCTACACTGAGTGACTAGCTAACGTTGCTAACGGTTATCTATGACACAGGTGATTTTCAAAATGATCAAAACCACTATACAAAAACCAATGGTAAATATTAACAATATGTACAAAGCTAACAGTTAAAGTGTCACAAGTATGTGAATTGAACACAGCTGTAAGGTTTACAAGTGAAGTTAATTCATGTGTTTTAGTAATGTAACTACACATTTATGTTCACAATTACTTTTATTTCCATATCTACATATTAAAATATTTGCAGCAGCATTGTTAAAAATAGTTAAATAATTTGCTGGACCTGCCTCAGTAATTCTCACACATATTTACCTCAATTTAAGTCCTTCTAGCTTCTCATTGGTCAGTTAAGAGACATGCGACCCATAACAAGGAAGTGTAACCAGAAAATAATGATGTTGTGGTGAAGCTGCTGAAGTGTGGAGAATAGTAAAGTTCTGCTGAAAAGAATATCTGTCTCCATCCTGCTGTGTACTCTCAACAAGAAGGACCCAACCACCACACATTGCGAATCCTCAGGTTACACAACTTCTGAACACTGCACTACATTGTGGTAGCACACATTGTGTTGAAATTATGTAGTGGCGGCACGGTTTGGTTTGGCACCAAAACGACTTGGTTAGGTTTAGAGAAAGAACTTGTTTGCGGCTGAAATAACTACTCTCCTTATGTACAGGATGTAAGTACACCATAAAGTGACTTAAATACATCACATAATCTGATATGTAAAGGACATAAACGTTAAGTTAAAACAAATCCACGCTGACTGTCAGTACCACATGGGACATGAACAGCGGTCTCTAAAGCGAAAGACTAATGTTTGTTGACCCATTATCACCCTGACCAGGGACCTATGGGGTTGCAGCATTAACTATCGGCAACTGGATGATGTCGATGAACAAGGGAATTCATGTGGCCACACAACAAAGGATCCTAATTGACTTGATCCACTGGTTCCAGCACATAATTTCAAAATAATACATACCACCACCACGTAATGGGGTCTTAATAGATTGTGGTCATTTTACATATTACTGTGATTGCTACGGTTGGAGGTGAAGGTAATGTTACTGTGGAGTTTACAGGAAGTAATCAGACATGCAGTTCGTATGTCACACTACACTGTGCAAGTAGACAATAGCCCAACACCTGTAAAACCACATCTCGTTGTTTTAACATCTCAGTTTTTGTTAATTATTGAGCCTTAGAGGTGCTGATAGTAGGGTCAACCTCACCTTTGAACTTTCCACTCTCAAGCAGCGCTCCTGACTCCTCCAAGGAGAAGAACTCCTCGATGGAGACAAAATTGTAGTCTACCCCTGATATTTCTCCATCTCTGGGCTGTCTGGTTGTACCTGGAAGAGCGAGACAACAGGAAGTATTATGTCATACATCAGAGCCACAAGGATAGAAATACTGCAAGCTCTCACGTGGATGACATGTCAATTAATCACGGCCTTTTTCTTCTCATCGGGGGTCATGAATCTTAGTTTAGTGTTTAAACAAAACAACAACTCAGCAAACTATAAATAGTCCAAGTAGAAGTGTTTGACAAATTACATATTCTATTGAAAGGTAACAATGTCATGGATCTACTCTGGTTGTATTTAAAGTTATGAACAATCTTAAAAGGAATTAACAAATTTAATTAGAATATTAATTGATCATGAAAATACCAAGTGACCTCTGTAATTGCAGCACTGTGCTCTTGTAAGTCAGTCGCAGGTCAACAGAACATTCACCCACAAACCCAAATTTGCCCTTTAGTTTGAGGAGCGCAATGATGACGGTAGAAATTTACCAGGGCCTCTTTATTATGAACAGATCAATAAGGACAGAATTAAACATTAATGAGGCACTGTGAGAGTCTTAAAGTCTTTCTATCACCATTGTAAAGATGGAGCACTCAGATGATCAATGGTCTGTCATCAGAATTGATTCACATTGACCTTGGCCTGCAAGAGAGCAGAGAGTCTAAACCACAGGAGGAAAAGCATCATTACAGAGGCTCAGTGTTTGTTTGCTCTGTTCCACCGAGATCTCCTACCACACATGTGCAGACATGTGGTTGTGAAATATATCACATTTTTATATTACTCATTATCTCAGATCTGGTGGAGTAATCTTAATTTGCAAATTGAACTACGAGGCGCCCGCTCTGACCTTGAGACAAGTAATTCCTTTCCCGAGACAAAAATCACACCAAGCCCAAACTGAGGACAAAATCTCCATCCTTCTCCTGAGGGACCACATGTGATGTAAGCACAGGGCCGGCAGGAGGGAGTCACACCCAGCTACCCTATAAAACCCATGATTAATGCACCGCTGTCCTGGGAGCTGCACTCCCAGCCACAATGACACATGCAGGGCTGCATGCAAACACACACACACTACAGCCAACTCACACATGTAGACACAAGGACTGGGCACATAAACATTACACAGCATGAGGCACTTCCATCTGACCTCTTCTTTCTGTAGCACAGTGTGTTTACTGTACAGTATGTGTCCTGGTCAGCCACAGAGGAAGAGGCACAGGCCTCTGATTTTGTGCTCGCAGCTACAGCCAGCAGCTGTCATGCTATTTTCTTTTCTTGTGCCTCTGTCTCCACCTGCTCTGATTATTTCTTCGCGCAAAAGACAATGAAAAAGGCAATTTTCATGGCTACATGTAGAGTTAGGGGCTGAAACCAACAAATATTTACCAACATTATTGATAAATCTGTCAGTTATTTTCTTGAGTAATCGATTCGTCATTTGGTCAATAGTGAAAAATGGCCGTCACAATTTTGCTAGAAGCTGGAACCACTGAATGGTTTTGCATTTTTGCTTAATGGCCCAGTGTGTAGGATTTAGGGGGATACATTGGCAGGAATGGAATATAATACAACAAGTATGTTTTCTTTAGTGTATAATCACCTGAAAAAAAGAACTGTTGTGTTTTCATTACCTCAGAATCAACTGTTTATATCTACATAGGGAGCAGGTCCTCGTCCATAGAGATCGTCATGTTGCACTGCCATGTTTCTACAGTTGCCCAGAATGGAGAAACCAAACACTGGCTCTAGATAGGGACATGTGTGTTTTTGCAGCCGCTTCATGACGAACAGCATCAGAAAAACACTGATTTTTTTTATTGTGAAACTGCTTTATTCAGTGTTTTTATTGGTTTAAATCACCTGGTCTGGTTTTTTTTTTTTAGGAGGTGGAGACCGCTGCGGATAATTCAGCTCCACCCTAGAGGAAAGGAAAATTCCTCTTCTTTTGTCCAGCCTGTTTCTCCTAGACATAGCTGAGCTTAACATAACATTAATATTAGATTTTGACCATTTTCTCTTACTTCTTAAATTCAGCTCCTGAGATACAGCCATCCTCTTGTCTCAGCCCAAGTCTAATTTAAGATCTTAAAATGCTATTTTTCCTCTCTCACTGGATTAATCGTATTTGTCTGAGAAAATCAGCTATGGAGATAACAGTAAGATCCAAAAGGAAACTTGATTGGCTTTAAATGAGCCTGCACAATTTCAGAAATTTGTCTTGGTGATCAAATTCAAGTCTCAACTCTGTGTATTGTATCTGTTTTCAGAGCTGAGGAACCCCTGAGAAGCCTGTGAGCAAAGCAAAAGAACTCTAACTCTCTCAATGTGATCAGTGGTTACATAAGCTGCAAAACTGTCCACTATTGACCAGTCAACCGACTGCAGGGTTCACAGCACCTTTTAGCACCAGATCTGTGTGCTAGGTACCCGAACAGAGGGGGGACCAAAAATGGGGACGTTATGGAACGGTTCCATTGGTACCATCCACAACTTTTCACAGTGGAAACGGAAAAAATGGGTACTGAACCTAACTGAAATGTACCGTACCTTACTGCTTGGTGGAAACAAGGCTTTTTATTAATCTCCAAATTAAAAGAAGATTTTTTTCTGATGAGACAAAGAAAAGACTATCGTGAGCAGCAAAATTCTCCTCTAAGCCGGCAAAAACCTCCTGAACAATGACCATTCAATCCTCACCACTAGATGCCACTAAATCCCCCTAAATCTTACACACTGTTCCTTTAATGGTATACTATGCTGGAATTGTCTGCTACGGTTGTAAACACTATTGCCAACAAAAGTAAAAGCCAACCCCAGCTTTGTCCACTCAGTATTTCACCTCACTTTTCACTGTGTCCGCAATTTTAGCTTCCTTTTGGATGTGTGCCTCTTACACTCTGTTACCTGGAGTCTCATTTATAAAATAATGTGCAGGATCCATACTAAAAATGTACGTATGGACAAAAGCCAAAAATGGTGTGCACCAAAAAATATTTGTCAGTTTCTACAATCATTCTTCCACCTCACCATCTCTGTCTCCAAAATGTTCGTTTGTGTGTACGCAGTGTTACGGAATGAGACCCCTGGTCGCTACCTTTTTATAAACTCCCAATCACACCTGCCCTCTGTGCCCAGGAACACCCAAAACAGCGCAAAATAAGAAGAAAATAAGAGAATACAGGCAGAGGACAGAGTCACTGCAGATAAATAGACAGCCACACTCTTCTAGTGGCTCAAAACTGATGATTGAGAAGGATTATTTTTGTATGAGTCTACATATTGTTTTTTTAAGGAAAATCCTGCACAGTATACCTCTAAGAAATGCCTGGCACACTTCATAGACCCTGTCCTCTGTGCTTCCCAGAGAAGAGACAGTTTTCTCCAGAGAAGTTTGACCCTCACTTCGTGGCTCATTAAGAAACTGTCTGATGCTTTTAAAGGGGATGAAATGATGCTTATGCGATTGGCCATCATTGTAGTTCGACCCGGCTCTACCTGCTGATGCTGTATAATGTATTCAGTCCACTTTGCGCCACGCTGCACCCGGGTTGTGTTTGCAACGCCAAAAACCAACAGATACTAAAGGAAATTAGAGGTCTCTGCGTTTAATTAAAGATCTGATAGCAAATCTCCTGATGACATCTGACATGAGTGTAATTCTTCTCCTCCCCTCAGGACACACAGATTCTCTCCAGCTGATATGGTGCAAGGCAGGGATTCATTATCTATGCACCCTCCTCGGAAATATATATGGCATGTCAGCGGGGGGACAGGATGGATTATTGACATCTTCTTCTTCCCCGCCTGTCCCTGTAGGCGCCGCACACTGATCCCCCGGGAGAGGGGTGAGGTAGGGATTGAAGAGGTAATTACACAGAACTCTGTATCAACACCCAGAGAGAGCTGTCTGTCACGATCATTGCACAGAAATAGCTAACAAAGAATCCCAACAATTGAAAAGGCCACAGACGGTCTGCCTGACAACACTGGAGCGAGCATATTAGAATAACTAAATGATGATGTTTCTTATCTCTGACTCACTCTGAAGACAATTAGGAAAGTCTTTTATGGAGGAGACAGAGAGACACAGCCAGCCTTGAAACCATGACATTGGCTCTGAATCATCCAAGGGCACATGTGCAAATGGTTAGAGCGATTATACAAATATGGATGGGAAAGTTCAGGAGGGTAATGTAAGGTCCTGCACACAGAAATTATATGCATGAGGAAACAAAAAAGGGTAGTTTTGATGCTCATGAAACAGAAAGCTGTGCCATATAAAATGGTTTGTTCAACTGGACTGAACATACACTATATCACTGTTTGTCTACACATTTACCTGCTCCCCAAAGGCCGCACAGTGAGCATCCTGCCTCAGTACGAGCACACAGAGCCATTACACTACAGTCAGCCCCTCCTCCACTTTGGCACTGATAGACATTTGCTTTTAATTTAATTCCCCCCCCCCTCTAGATTATTGATACAGTAGCCTGCATTTACTTAATTCTGTCATTCATTTCCATTTTTATGCACTGCCCTCCTGACTGAGCCTTTGTAATGATATTTCTTGCATCAGTGCCAGCTCCAACATCAGAGAACATTGTCTCATCAAAAGGATTCAGGGACTGACATACTCTCTAAATAGCACCGTTTCAGAAGAAGAAATAGCATCTAAATGAAGCAAATACAAATCAAAACTGAGTCCTCGTCATGCTATCTTTGATTCCTTACAGTAAAAAAATATTTAAAGCCTTGTTTCATGAGCCTCTCATGCTAATTTATCTTCATCTCAGGTAATGCAAAGTTTTAATTACTGACAAAACAGCAAACAGCAGCAAGGACTCTCCTGAAACAAGGAGGAACATACATATGATCCTGAAGGGGGCCACAATGAGCCACTGATGAAAACTCCTCAGCTTCAAGTTCCTGTCACATCGAGCACAGCTGCCTCCTCGATTAAAAACAACAAAAGGACAAAAAAGATCCGCTCCTATATATCTATAAGTGGCCTGAAAAAATGAGACGTGATGGTTTCCGAGCCGTCTCGGGATCAGGAAAGCATGCGTGTGTTGGTATCGGCATGAGAACAACAGCATCTTGCTGTGACATCTCTAGCAGATCAGAGGATTACACACCCGTGAGCTGAGCCTGCCTTGTTGTCAGTCTCACTAAAAAAAGGACTAAGAGGAAGGAAGTTGTTTCCAAAGTTTGACACCACTAGCAGCCGGACAGCTTTATGTAGGGTATTACAATACCTTGCCACAGGGCGGGACAATATATTGGTATTATTTTATGATACTAGGTATCGTCTTAAATTTTAGATACTGTAAGTGTTGTCTTTTCCTTGTTTTAAAGGCTGCTTTATAGTAAAGTGATGTAACTTTCTGAACTTCCTTTAACAATTTAGTAATTACATCCAAATTACTGATGATTATTTATCAAAAATCTCATCGTCTGAATATTTTGTGAAAGCACCAATTGTCTACAATGTTGTTGCAATATCAATATCGAGGTATTTTGTCAATGATGTGATATTTGATAGTCTCCATTTTGCCCAGCCCTGTCGTGCCAATAAATTCAGTGTCTTTAGCACAATGTCTACAATCTTCCCTGACTAAATTTTCTATATGAAAATCCTCTTTCTTCCATCCCCTTCTCTTTATCCATACTCTGATATGGATAAAAGCACTCCTGTTTATTTGGGCAATTCACTCCCTGAGCAGCTGCTTGTAGACGTAGGGCTAAGTAATAACAAAACTTGATATGAATAAAACTGCTATTATACCATAATATGAATATGCATGTTGCATCCTGAGCGAGACAGTTTTATCTTCCCTGGGAGTTTTGACCTGTGCCTTGTTCTGTCAGTGAGTGGGCTGTGCGGCATGGTGGCAGACTGTCCCACATGACCTACTTCCTGGACTAAAGGAGAGATTAGCAGCGACTCCACACTGCCACAGCAAGGTTAAGATTACACACACTAGGTGGTCTGTCTTCTCCGTACGACCACCTGCACAGGGGAAGAAAAAAACAAAAGCCAAACAGACCAACACAAGTCGGAAAATTATATCAAACACACAGATCGTTCTCAGAAAACCCTGCAACGGCTGCTAGATCCTCTCGTCCTGTCCGGTGACGTCATGTTATAGAGGATTAAGATAGCAACAGATGTACTACAACTAGCTGCCTTTGGCTGCCATTGTGCCTGGTTTTATTCATAAGCATCAAAATGAAACCGCTTGTTTGGACTACAGGGCTCTTTGTCAGGGGATGATACAAAAGCTGCGCTAATAAAAAGAACCTGTCAAATACAACTACCATCACGTTTAATACCATCTTACCACCAACCAAACAAAGTAATAGCCTGGAGCACAGGGGTGAGGACTGCAAGGGGGAGACTGCCACTGAGGATAAACCCAGTGTTGTGACAATACAGACGGTTGCTATGGAAATGTCCAAATAGATTGCACTTGTGGCATCTGCTGTCTCACTTAAACTTATCATTTTAGTCTCTCCTGTTTTGAAGCCTCGGGTTCAGTATTTTGGCTGTCACTATTTTGGATTTTTGGAGACAGAAGGGACCCAAGGTGGCCATATTTGGACAACATGGTGGAGCTGGGGAGGAGCTGCGGGGTTAATTTGACTGAGAGCCTGAGGTGATGCCCAGCAGACAGCTTGTCACTTAAAGCAGCCTCAACCTTAATTATGTGTAATTTTAAGCTTTAATAATATTTAAACTAGGGATTTTAGTTTTGGTTTGTTTTGCTCTCTATAGCCTGTCACCCATTAACTGGTAACTGGTAATCCTGAAGAATTACTTTCCTTTTGGTTCGGCACTCCATTGACTCTGTGAACTTTAGTACTGCATTTTAAAGTGTTATTCATTTAGAGGTGGTGGAATTTTAATGTTTTGTGATGTTAATGTTATATTTATTCATTCATTCATTTTCCATAACCGCTTATCCTGTCAGGGGCTGTGGGGGCCTGGAGCCTATCCCAGTTGACACAAGGCGAGAGGCATTGTACACCCTGGACAGGTCACCAGACTATCGCAGGGCTGACACATAGAGACAGACAACCATTCACACTCACACCTACGGGCCATTTAGAGTCACCAATTAACCTGCATGTTTTTGGATTATGGGAGGAAGCCAGAATACCTGGAGAAAACTGTCGCTGACACGGGGAGAATATGCAAACTCTGCACAGAAGGTCCCCCACCCTGGGTTCATATCAGGAACCCTCTTGCTGTGAGGCGACAATGTTAACCACTGTACCAGTGTGCCACCCTATAAATGTTATGTATGTTATTTTATTTCCTGATGGCTTTGCTGACAGACAGCTGGCTAACTGCATTAGCATACGTAGCTCACAAAATCAAGACAGTCATTTAGTTTGTGATAAAAGCACCACATTTGGTACATATATAGCTTAATATGTGTAGAAGACATCTGGATATCGGGGTATCGCAGACTGGCATTAGGATGACCATGGCAGCAAAATCCAATATGGCCACCACCTGAAAACCATTTTGGCTATAACTTGTGAACCAGATGAGCAACCCTCCAGTGAACATTGGTTACTTAATGTAGGTCTTTGCTGCTCTTCATTGCACATCAGTTGGGTCAGGTGGTAGCTAGCTAGTGGCACTGCTCAGTCACCAGCTGAGAAACATGGCGGGCACCCTCCCAGTTAATTCCAGTGAGCAAGTGGCTTCATTCTGATCTGCAAAAACCACCTAAGCATTGTTAACTATGTCAGCACCACTGGCCGTGCTGACACTGCTAACGGTGCTAACAGAGCTAAAAGTGGTATCATAGTTAACAATGCTAAAGGGTGGGAACAGTGTTTACACAGCAACGCTGTTGGGTTGGGACAGCGTTAACTGGGAGTAATAACAGAAAGACCAGCACTGCAAGCTAGCTCTAACCGACCAGTAAAGACTGGAGGGTGGGCAGTGGGCCCTGTGTTGCATGTTAACACGGCTAGCCAGCTGTCTGTCTTCTGTCTTCCTAGATCCCGTTGAGTTGGTGCACAGTGCAGTAAACTGAGGAGTTGCAAAATTAACCTATAGGCTGACACGAAACTGGTCAAAAATATTCTCAGCAGTTAACCAATAACAGTTAAACGTTGACATCCCTAATTTAAATGAGTAAGTCATATAAAAATGTAACCCTGTACAGTTGTCATGAACAGGGAAATAAGCCAAAATCTTTTTTGTACCAGGCTGTATACATGTTTATTTAACATGGAGGTCTATGGGGATTGACTCACTTTTGGAGCCAGCCACTGAAGGAACTGCAGTTCCTCCTTGTCTTCTTTTTTTTTTTTTTTTTCACCCCAGAGGCTGCAGTTTGCTTATAACCCGGCACTGATAATGTGTCAAGTTTTTTTCCCTCTCATTATTTCATTAAATCACCTCAGTTTCAGCTTGCATACAGTTACACAGTGAAGTGTGGAAAACAGTTCTATAGGCTTTAAACACCAATTAACACCAAGTTATTCACATGGCAGCAACCATGAGAGGTGTTATCAAAGAATTAATGAGGTCTGTAACTTAAGAGAAATATGCCTGGATGGGTTCACATGAGCGCAGTAATAATTTATTTAATACTAGGCTTAAACATGAAATACATTTATCTGCACATGACAGCAACAGGACAAAGATCTGCGCAGACGGCTTAAAGGACATAAAAAGACAATGTATATAGATAGATGCAGTGTATGGAAGTTAAAAGAAGAGAGAGAAGAAGAAGAAGAAGAAGAAGCACAAAATGGGACTTACAAGGTACAGCACGGAGGTAGAGGTTCTCTCGGATGACCTGCTGGAGTTGGCTGTCCACTGAGCCGGGTGTGAAACACTTGCTCAGATACAACCTGAGATCCTTGCACAATGTGGAGCCTGAGGGAAGGGCAAAAATACAAGTGTGTCAGGGAGAAGAAGAAGCAGAGAGAGGGAGAAGGGGGGGGGGTCATTAAGAAATCAGCTCAGTAAGCACAAACACTCTGATGCTGTATATTAACTCTAAGATTTGTTTGCATCCCGTCAAATTGAGACTGAAATTTATTTTAATCTTTACTGCTGCCGGGCTTGATTTATCACTATCATTTTACAACCTAGACATTCATATTCACACTGACTGATCTCTCTATATCACCTGTCATAGATCCTGAGCATAAAATGTGTTTTCCCTACTCCCTCATGCATATATGGATAGCAAGCAACTGAGCTTAATTGCTCCAGACACAACTGTTGTCACCAGGGGAGGCAGAGCTGATCATCAGCTTCCTCTATCTGATCTCTTAATATCATCTCAAGTGCTTTACGGCCTCTGATGACAGGTCACTCGCTGTTATGTATCGGCTGAGAGCATCTCCAGCTTGTCACTCTGACAGACGACTGCTCTGTCGGTGCTTCCCTAACAGGCTGCCGCCCAGCTATCCACGCCCCTGTCGGGCCCCTACCCCCACCGTCTGCTACAGTGGCTCTGCGAACTGAATTTGCTGTGTGCTATTAAAAAACGTCACAGCGGCATAACTTTATTATTGGAGGCAGTCATCTGCACGTACATACGACTGGCCACATATGGCTGCTGCCTGTAAAGGGAAATGAATCCAGCCAGATGCCTTTTAGGGAAAATGATGGGCTTTTGTTCATCATGTTATGAAACAGCTGCTGTTTTCTAGTCTGTTGAAGAGCAAAATTGAGACCTCGACATCAGGGCCAGCAATAAAGGGACAGTTCAACCCCAAATCAAAAACACATTTTCCTCTTACTTGTAGTGCTATTTATCAGACAAGATTGTTTTGGTGTGGGTTGCAGCGAATTGGAGATATCAGCTGTAGAGATGTCTGCCTTCTCTCCAATATAATGGAATTAGATGTCACTCAGCTTGTGGTGCTCAAAGCAGCCAAAAACATACATTTGAAAAACCCAACAGCAATGTCTCTTTCCAGAAATCGTGACCCCCTTACCCAAGATAGAAAGACCTTGTTGTGAGCAGTTTAATGTAGGAACTATTCTCCTTCTACCGGACCACATCTACAACCCATATCGCTGTGCAGAGAGAAGCATGCATCTACTGCTACCTCACCTAGCATCACTGAGGAGGCTCAGCCGAGGAGGATGCCATGAGTTTTCACATCTCGTGCTGTCACAAGCAGGAGCCTCTTGTCCATGAGTAGATGCACGCTTCCTACTGTGTGGTGTTATCATTGGCAAGTTTGGTAGAAAGAAAATAGTTCATATATGAAACTGCTCACAATAAGGTCTGTGAATTATCTTGAGTAACCAGGTCAGGTTTCAAATTTATTATTTGGCACTGAGCACCACAAGCCGAGTGCCATCTAGCTCCATTATAATCGTGAGAAGGCAGACATCTCTATGGCTGATATCTCCAACACTCGACAACTCACACCAAAACAATCTATATTGATAAATAGCACTACAGGTAAAAGGACCAATATGTATTTTTGGTTTGGGGGTGAACTGTCCCTTTAAAGCAAGGCAGCCAGATGTCAAGGTTATTAGGAACACAGAGAAAAGCTACCAGGGCTTTGCTGTGCTTTGCTTTGTGGAGACTTGATGGACACATCAAATCACTACTCTTTGTTTTTGTCCACAGAGCAACAGTATCAGTGCTAAGACCTTTATGCTGCTGCCTCCCTGCCTCTGGGGAACACAGCCTAGTGTCCTGTGTTTGAGAGGATGGAGCAGAGGGAGTTGTAGTAGGAGTGTGAGTAGGAGGAGGTGTGTTACAGCAACCCAGGGTATCAGCTCATCCATCACTGTCCGCACACTACACGCAGCGCAAGCTGCTGAGGGAGGGCTGGGCCGACTTCAGAAATGATAATGGATCTACCAGCAGCAGAGGGACCGGGAGCAAAGGTCCCCATTTACACCCCTGAGGCCAAATCAGCTATCAATCTGGCAAGCAAGGCCATCGGGAGCGGCGGTCAGGTGACACTCCGGTGACATATTGCTCTGTTCGCAGCCAACAAAGACATCCGTTACCCCAGCCCCGTGTTCTAAACATCAAGGCCTCTCGCGGGTGACAGACAACTATATCGCTACATGCTTGTCATGTTGTCAGCCACAATTTTGACCTCCTACCCGCATATTGACCGATTGCCTTGACATATCCACACTAATTGACGAGTGCAAATCAGCATCAGAATGCTACAGGCTGCAGATTTGGCTTGTGAGAGTCAGCAGAGGGTTATTGAGCAACATTCTTATGGATGACAGCTTGGACACCAGTGTAACAGATTGTTTGGGTGTAGTGTGATGGAATAGGTGCAATGGTGTGCAGCATTAACAGCAACAAGTTAAACTGTCTGCAGTGCTGGGGAGAGGATTAAAGATTGAGTGTGTTATTATGGGCAATACATACAGTAAAAGCCATTAGCAGAAGGAGAGGCCTGTCATGTTCACACCTTTCCTTGACTGTGTGATTATTTACACATCTATCAAAACAATGAACTGCGGATAAATTATTAGAGGGGTGAGTTATTGTGCTGAGTCATACCTGGTGACACAGTCTTGATGCGGATTGGGTGTGGGCAGGAGTTGAGGATTCCTCGGACATCTCCTAATGTCATCCCTAATACCGGTGTTCCCCCAATCTCTAGGACGATATCCCCCACTGTGAGACCACCCCCCGGAGCCGACGTGACAAAAGGAAACTCTCCATAATCTGCTCCTCCACCAACAGCGATCCCAAGCTCCCCCGACGAGCCCAGCAAGGGGACGAAGCTGTCCTGCACCTTGGAACGCCAGTGCAGCTTCTTCACCGCTGTCTTAGACATGGCAAACGAGCTGGAGAGGAAAGGAAACAGGTTTGGAGAGTGAGCAGAAGGTGTGAGACAGTAAAATAAGTGTCATACATAACAAGTGGAGAGGGAAAGATCCTGTGGCTTCAGGCAGAAGGTTGCTTTGTTATTTAACTTTTGTCAGTTGTCAATGTCTGAGGTCTGGGGAGTTGCAGTGTTCAGAATGAGCAAAAGTCATGAATAATTCCACTTTAATAGGTCAGGATGTTTTCTCTGAGAGCATGGCAACCTGAAAGTCAGGAACAACGCAACACATGGGAACTGTGGCTTTGTTTTATGCAAACATACCATGGCACAGTACATGACTGTCCAACCAAAGGAAACATAGAGACATTCCCTCATGTTCACTGCACTGGCTGCAGGCTGATGTTATGTTTTCATGTAAACACACAAGATAGGAGTTAGTGCACATTCCAGCACATCTTCAGTCACATGGGAAAATCCAGTTTGCGTTCGATAAAGGTGCGGGTCATTGAATGCACACACGTTTCGAGGCAAGCACAGAAGCTGTGGCTGAAGTCAAACCCTCGATTACTCTGAATCATTTCTGTATCAACAGTGATGCATGATACTTTCTACAAATATAGATTTTTATAGATTTTTCTAGACAATGAATAATTACCCCATTTGTTTGCACCCTGTCATCTCCAGGACAGATTCTGCTATTGTCTGCGTTTCTGTTGCAACATGTTTCGTGGGGAGCAGCTGTGTGTGAGTGGGCTGAGGATGTGGCTGACATGGTGAAGATTTGTTTGAGTCGACAGTGGCTTGACAGCTGTGATGTCCGGAGAGGGCGGATAGTGTTCCTCTGACATTATCAGAGCAGAACTGTCACCTTCATACACAGGACAACGGAGATATACAAGGTGGGGTAACAGAATCCAACAAAGTGAACGCTTGTTATCAAAGGAATAGTTTGAACTTTGGGGAAATATGTTTATTTCTGTTTTTTCTGTGAGTTAGATGTGAAGATCAATGCAACATTATCCGAATATGAAATTAGAGCTGCGAGACTGTTAGCTTAGCATAAAGACTGGAAACAGGGGGAAACAGCTAGCCTGGCTTTGTCTTCCTACCAGCACCTCTGAATCCCACTAATTAACACCTCATATTTTGTTGTTGTTGTTGTTGCTTACAAGGAGTTATGTTCAGGAAGCTAATTTGCAGACAAAGTATTTCATTATTGGTGTATGTTAGCAGCAACAGTTGCAGTGAAGAGATGTCAAACTAGGTTTGAGGTTAAGAAACCATAACACAGTTTGTTGAGCATAGAATGACAAATAAACTGACAAGTTATTTAACTGTGACCTGCTGGGAGTGTATCTTGGTTACAAACAAATTAAGAAATTAAAAACGAAGGGATCCTTCAGTATCTGCCAATATATCCTTATATGTCCTTATCAGATTTTTTTTTATCTTCCCAATAGCTATCGGTTTTGGCCCAAAAATCTAATCAGGCTTTTTTAATACTCAGACTTTGGTTGTCCATATTAAACAAACAAGATACATCATGTTAATGAGTGAACATAAGAGGCGCTGAAAGGTGGATATTTTTTTTTTACATTTGGACAGAGGTGGACTGCATTTATTGTTTTTCCAACCCAGTTTATATTAAACCACACCCACGTGGACATAATAAAAGCAGGCTGCCAGACTTTCGGCTTAATGATTGGCTTCAAGCCTACTGCTGCAAGTAGTACTTCCTACTCGCTATGTTGGCACAGAGTTGAGTTCAACAGTGGCTTTGAATGCCACCCTTGCCAAAAAGAACTGAGGAACTCTACCCCCTCTTTTCCTTCTCCTTAGAGGCAGGATGTTGGGTTTCAATCCCCTTCTACCTCCTTTATGTAACTATGTGTCTTATATTCATACGTATGCCTCCCCTGTGCTGGCTGAATTTAAGTTGCTACAACTATTAAAGGGAAACTTTGCAGGACCTTTGATTTTTACCAGCCCTGTGATCACACTTGGGGCAGATGAATGATGTTTGGCTTCCCCCTGTGCCATGAGCACTCATTTGCTAGTGGAGTTTTGCCACACAGACTTTTACCTGCACACAATGCCCACACTGCAGTGACACAGAGCTGGTTAAAAATCAACACTATTTCCCTTTAAATTACCAATATCACTATTTTCTGCAGCTATCATATTTCACAGAGATGGACCTTCAGTGGCTTGACCACCTCCCAACTCCCCAAAAGCTTAGCAAACTCTCTGGCTTTGTAGTCTCCAAGCAGTGGTGAGTGTGACAGAGAAACTGCAAGGTCTATCCATGGGTGCTCTAGCTAGCTAGCAGCATTCTCTTTTAATGGCGCTGGCTTGTGGTAGATTGACAGCAGAAGGTGACATGGTTTAATCTACAATGGGTTGGAAAAATGATAGACGTAATCAGGCTAATTGTTTCACTCTTGCCTTTACTCGTTACGCTATGCTAAGCTAAGTTAACTATATCCTGGCTGCATCATTATATCTAAAGAACCACCCCGTCCTCATTCCAAAGTCATCAAATACTGTGTCAGTGATTTCAGCATCAGACACCTGACACTAAAAGCCACCTTTTATAGCTGTATGATACGCCGGCGGGGGGCGTCAGTTTGTAACACGGCCAGTGGCGTTAGGATATGTCGCCAGTCAGCACCAGTCTCAGCAGTATGATGCACGGATGGGCGACGTCAGTTCATAATGCGGCCGGAGGGCATTTGTAGTGGCAGGATTATATGCTGCTGGACGGCATCAAGTTGAAACACTGTCGGTAACGATGTAATATAAGGAGCTGGGAAGTCCCTGTAGGGCAGGTGGGAGAGGTGGTAAATGGATTAAGCAAACCCTGGACTTTCACCTGGGAGCCCAGTGTTTGCTTCCTGTATTAATGTAGAGCCAAATCATGATGTTTTTCTCTAAACCTAACCACATGTTTTTGTTGCCTTAACCTAACTAGGTTCTTTGGTTGACGTCCCTGCATTGGTAGTGGCGTCTCTTAACATCAACAGCAGATGCAGGAGGATATGTGACGACTCAGGATGAGAATGTGTTGAAAGAACAGGCATGAAAGTGTTGTATATCTTATCTAAATCTCAAGAATGCAAATAAGCATGTTTCCCACAATGTCAAACAATTCCTTTAAACTTACTTTGGAATATCTACGCTAATACAAACTTGCTCAAATACAATATTCCTAATAGAAAATCCTGATCCCCAGTTCCATTGTGGTGAGAAGATTAGCAATTACACATCACTTCACCAGGATCCAATCCTCTTAAGTGACTATGTGACCATGACGACCCTCAGCTGTGTCGGGATAACACATCCAGGGTTTCCCTGAGTGCAATATTTAGCCCAGCACTAGCAGGGGCACCCTGGGTCCTTTGGTCCAGCAGGCCTAATGAGACCGCTTTAAAGAGTGAGAGAAGGACAGGATATAACTAATCCTTTCCACTCGAGTGGTCATTCAACTGGCAGATCTGACAAGAATCCTCTTCTCCCATCCTCTCTCCTACTGCTCTGCCAAAAGACGGGGTCCCTGGTGGCTTTTTATACACAGAGATGGACAAATGAGGAAGAGGAAGGCAGGGAGTAGAGAGAGATTAGAAAAAAGGGTGAGAATGAAATGTGTATTGTATGTGTTTTTGTCCACTCTGAGAGTACTGGGAGAAAAAAGGGAAGCACAGAGGTCAGATAGAGATCGAGAGGAGCCACACAGCCTGATGTTGGCATAGGATTCACTTGTTTGACCTTGCAGGACTTCAGCTCAGGCGACATGAGTCAGAGTTTGGGAAACGGTTGAGCTGGTCCATTGAGAACCCTAAAAACACACAACTTGCATTTCACTTGTGGTTCAAAGCTGTCTCTGTTGTTTTGCACATTTGAATAAAACACAATCAAACAAGTAGCGCTGTTTACACCGGTATGTTTCAACCTGAAATTAAGTGTATCACCTCATCCGTGCCAAACAGTGCCCCCAGTCCCTCTGTCTCACTACCCCACTGTGAAACCTTCTGCAGCAACATTGTTGACCTGTTTCTCCAAAGCCAGCCAGCCATCCACCCACACAGAAAATACAGTTTGCATTAAATATGTCGTGAGAAGAGAGTAAAAACAAAAGCACCAACTTTTCCCATCTAATCATACACAACAAATTCCCATGTGCATCAATCCTGAACATTAATTCTATAAGCCATTAGTCTCTTCATGCTTGATCTAAAGACTTCTCAGAATTCTTGGCAGTTGGCAGTAATGATTAAATGCTAAAAATAAAACAACTATCCCATCCTGTTGGGCCCACACAGTCCCAATGTGTGTCTACATGATACGCATGGGGGCAGAGTGCGTCGCCCGAGCTGTAGCTGTTGTCTTGACCTCCTGCGTCTGATGGGGGTTTAATGAGCCACAGCCTGTCAAGTCTGCTGAAGCCTGGACTCGTCCCGCCGCAGACACACCCTGACACTGCTGTGCTCTCGCTCGCTCTGTTGGTGTTGATGCTGCAAACGGGCCCTGCACACTCATCTTACTGTGTGCACTTTAAACACAGCGCTAGGTTGCCATCAAGGCTGGGGAGGACTGTGCTGCTTATGACAAAGTGATCTCATCAAATTAGACAGTCGTGCAATGCTGTGTAATTATTACAGTGCATGCTAGCAGCTCTGCGTGGCTGTGTTTAGGGACAGTGATGCTTTGAGTCAGCATGCTAACATGCTCACAATAGCGTCCTGCAGGTATGATGCTGCGTTCCAGTTACCTTGGAAGCTGGAGGTCGAAGCTGGGAATGACATCACATCTGAGTTGGTCACGTTCCAGTACAAGAAGTCAGAAAACCAAGATCTTAACAACACCAGTTCAAGCCAGATTAGCCACTGTTAGCAATGCCAGTTGAAAAGAATGCATTATGCTGCATTTTGTGCGTACAAACACATGTCCACAGATAGAAGTTGGACAGGACAGTGTGTAAGACTGTTTCAATGAGACACATGTAAGACAAAGGGCTAATAAACAGCGTATTACTACAGCTTTTACTACTGTTGAAGCATGGAGCAGCCATCTTGGATTTTGAGCTCAGGGTTTGTGAGGTTCCTCCAAGTTTTTGTCTCTGAAATTCCGACTTCCCAGTGCAAATGGAACAAAGTGTTTGTCTGAAAACCCGAAAATGAGTAAGCATGTTTGCGCTTCCAGTTCCCTCGTCTTGCAGTCAACAGGCATTTGAATAGATTTTTGATTAAGTGCCTGAAATGAGGTCTGTGGTTAGCACAAGCTTAAATGATATGTGAAGTTGAACGTGCTGAATAAAACATGGAAGCATCATAAATCTTTGTTCACAGATCTTATATTCTGCAATAATCCAAAACCCAAAGGAAAAATCCCATTGGCTTTTTGACAAGGGAACTATAAGGCAATGCTAACTTCCAGGCTGCACCACTCTATGATGATGTTAACATGCTGATGATAGCAGGTGTAATGTTTGCCATGTTCATCACCTTAGTTTAGCATGTTAGCTAATGCTAACATTTGTTAATTATCAGTAAAGACAGTATTAATGGGAGTGGCATTAGTTTTGGAGGTATTTGGTCAAGACAAATTAAAACCTGATGACCTGATGATGGTGCTATATCAAAAGTCAGAGGCTCACCGAAATTATTATGATTCATCCTGGGGAGGGACATAAGTGTTTGTACCAAATGTCATGCCAGTCCACTGTCATGTCAGTAGAGGAAAAGTCAGGGGATCATGAACATAGAGCTGCAGCCAGCTGTTATTTTCATCTAGAGAATAATCTGCCATTATTTTCTTGATTAATCGTTTGTCAATAAAATGTCAGAAAATATCAAAATGTGCCTGTGTAAGTTTTCAAAGCCAAGGTGGTGTCTTCAAATAGTATGTTTTATCCAATCAAGTCCAAAAATCCAAAGATATTCAGTTTATTATCATGTATGACAAAGAAATGCATCAAATACTCACAATTAAGAAGCGTGAAACCAGCAAATGTTTGGCTTTTTTGCTTAAAAACAACAACAACTCTGACTCAATTATCAAAAGGGTTGCCAATTAATTTTCCATCGATCGACTAATCAGTTGATCAACTAATAGTTGCAGCTCTACAGTAGGTCTTGTAGTAGGATTATTCATCTTGGAGCCATGAATGTCTGTAGATAATATTATGACAATCCATCACATAGTTGTTGAGATATTTCAGTCACAAAGTGCTCGACTGACCATTACTGCCATCCCTAGAGCCGTGTTGCTAGTGTGGCTAAAAACATACGCCAGAGGAATTACATAGAGCCAACAATATAACTATTAGTTAGAGGAGGGCACAATATATGGTCTCAAGGACATCTAGCCCTATAAAAAGAATGCTCTATTGAGATTTCTGACCTTTAGGTCAGGAAAGAGCTGACCGGTACATATCTTGTTTCACTGACTTCCTCTCCACCAGCGACCTGCTCAGGATCTCCACAGCCTGCAACTCTGGCCTTACAGTGTAATTTCAAACCACAGAAATCTGTCAGTGGCAAAACACACATCCTCTTGTCTTCCAGTCTATTCTTATGGGTTGTTTTTTATTTACTCACCACATTTGTTTAAATCAGAAAGCATAAAGCAAATGCTCGAGGCTATTATGACTTAGTGTATAGTACAAACAGCTGTGCCACACCACGTTTCCTTTTAGCCCTGATGTGCATAAATACTCATGCTCGTACTATCCAGAGAACATAAATTGCTCATAGTTAATTAACCACAATAATTAAATTTTCTATTAAAAGACAGACAAACTGTAATTTAAGCTTTATCTTAAACTTAATATCCCAGTGGTTGCACTGTAATAATACCTTGTGGTGCAGTTGTGCTAATGCTAAGATTTGAGGTCCTGTGCTATTAAATTCTTCCCAGTGATTAGTCTAAAAAAGCTGAGGCCATTTTACCCCCTGGCAGCTCGTAGTCATGAGCGAAACATCTTTATTACAGGACAAATTAACTAAGCAGTTATTTCAGGTTGGATCTCGAGGGTGTTAATTTATTAAAGTTACACAGATGAGCTTTGCCATGGAGTTCAATAATTCAAAGTCAACTTGAAGCAACAGATCAAGGGCACGAGGAAATAGCACTTGACATTAGGGTGTAGAGCGTCTTGAAAGACCTTCAGGAAAAAAGGGCGTAGGCAAAACATCAATTAGGACAAGTGAATAATTGAATTGCTCAGGAGAAAGCAGCTCTAGCAAATCGAAGAAGAAAACAACAACAACTTGTCCTGACAGATTTATCCAGCAGGGTGAAGTCCAAGGTGCTCATATTTCTATTTGAAACAATGCTTCAAAACAACATCAGCAACAGATCTGCGTGGCTTTTACTGTCGTTTTGGCAGCTCAACACCTATTCTAACATCCCCTCTGTATCGGTGACATTAGTGAGGCTTTATGGTGAGAGCAGTGACTGTCAGCTCTCGTGATTCTTCCCATGTTCCTGATGTCTATCTACATGCCGGCCCTCATCCCCATCAAAGCCATCTCTCAGCCAGTAGATCCATCTCTGACATAATCGGCTTTGACCACGGCAGAGTTTGTTAAACTTCTGCAAAGATGGGAAACTTTTCACACAATCAGCTTTTGCTGTGAGATGTTGCTCTAATTCTCAGTTTGATTGTCTAACTCTCAATGCTCATGCCACCGAACAGCTTTCATGCACTACACGAGCATCAGAGTGGGTTTATGCTCATAAAAGCTTCTGTTGGTTTGACTTGATGGAGCCACGTTCGCTCTGTTGTCCACATTCTGTTTCCGCTCTAAATGAGGTCTACGATAATGAAATCAGCCTGTTCAATTAGCTCAGCTAGAATGCTCTATGAATTTATGTAAGCGTATTTGGTATTTTATGCATACTCACTGAAAGTTCAAGAAGGCAAATAGTTGTCTTCCCTAAATGTGAATTTTGGGGAATATTGATGGACTGACTGTGTGTTTTGTCAGCCTGAATGTGACCAGAATGCGTAACAGCTCCATTTGTTGGTCGCTCTGCAAGTGTTCGCAGTGAATAAACAATTGCAGAGACTCGAGGTTCTTTATAAGCCTGTGTAAGCCAGACCAAAGACAACATGCCTGATGGTTAGGCCTACATATCAAAGTGGGCACGTGCACCTAATGGTATACTTTAAAGGGGACCTATTATGCTTTTCCTTATTTTCTGTCATATAATTCTACAATTTTTGATGTTCCCAGTAATCCCTGTGAGCAAAAACCTTAGGTTTCAGTCTATTTGGAATACTGACATTACATAGCCTATACACTGTTACATGAAGCTACAAGCTAACGTCAGGGAAACATGAAATTTTGGTTACCCATGTTAATGTTAACTAGTCCATACCCATTGAGTACAGCGTACCATACCATGACTTAGTCATACCAAAAATTAGAAAAAACAAACTTTGGGCCACAGGGGGAGCCACAGCGATCGATCACATTTTAGCCATTTTTAAGCATTTTTCTGTTGTTATAGCGCCACCCAGTTGCCAATTAGAGTTAAATTTCTCCAGTCACCTTGAGGCATCCTGTTCTACATATCTACCAAGTTTAGTAAAAATCCATATGGCGGTTAGGCCTAGATAAGAAATTAGCTCTCTAGTGCCCCCATTTTGTTTGATGGGGTCAATAATGGAGGGATCCCCTCAGATTATGTGTGGTCATATGCCTACAAAGTTGCGTGGTGATCGGTGAAACCCTTGAGATGTTATACACTTTTATGTGATGAGCCACGCCCTCCACAATATTCATTGCCTTATAGAAGCTCAGTTTTAGTAAGTTTTCCAACTTTTGCCAAGAGGGAACTTTAGATATTGGTCCCTAGATTATGTTCACCGAGTTTCATGCAGATCGCTCAAACTTATAGGAAGAGATGGATTTTAAGTGTTTTTCAAAAAATTCAAAATGGCGGAAAATCTATATAACTGGAAGTTATGGATTCTTGAGGCAAATTTGTTCCTCATGAGAAGAGGCATCTCTGTGCAGTTTCATGTCTCTACGACATACGGGGCATGAGATATGCCCATTCAAAGTTTGCAATTTCAGTCGGTTGCTATAGCGCCCCCCTTTGGCCAATTGATGTAATATTGCTTCATTCGTATCCTCCCATGACCCTCTACCACTGTGCCAAATTTCACATGGATTGACACTGTCAGTGAGGAGAAAAACGTGGAACAGACATACACACACCCACAGACAGAGTTTTCGTCACTATATAGTAAGATGGGCAATCAGACATGTTCCAGCATGTTCAATTGTGAAAATTTTGGTTTAGAAGCTTTAATTGATGACTTTTCACATCAAAAAGTGCTGCTATACCCTGTTACTGTCATTTTACTTGCAGCGATGCCAAGATATGAAAGACCCGGAAACACTGACCAATCAGAGCAGACTGGGCTTTTTCAAAAGGGGGGCTTAAAGAGACAGGCACAAAAGCAGAGCTTCTCAGACAGAGGGGGAACACACAGACAGTATGGGGAAAATAAAGTGGGTTTTTGACCATTAAAGCACGTAAACATGTCCTAGTAGAAACCTTAAAGTATGGACCTGAAAATGAGCATAATAGGGCCCCTTTAAAAGCACAACTGTCACTTCACAGTGACCTGAAACAATAGATTTTGTTCATTACTAATTGGCTGATCCACAGAATACTAATCGTCAACAGTTTTGATAGTCATGTTATTATTTTAATCTTTCAACAAAGATATTCAAGTATCTTCTGATTCAAGTTTCTCTCCTGTGAGAATGTCCCACTCTTATTTCTTGATATCACTGTAAATTGAGCTATTGATTATTTCCATAATAGATTAGATTTCGCTGAGTAATTTTTCAATGAATCAGTTAAATTAAGTCTATAAAATGTCATTACAAATTCACAGAGACCTAAGTGATGTCTTTAAACGTCTTGTCCAAAAGAATCAATGAACTATCATGACAAATCCTCACATTCAAAGAGTTGGAACCTGCAAGTGTTTGGCAATTTGTAATATCTGTAAATAGATTATGAAGACATTGATCTGCTACCGGACAAGATTTTGGTATTGGATGTGTTCTGGTTTTCATTTGTAGTCTGAGCAGTATTGACCAACCACATTTGAGTGGCAGGTAAACAGTCTGTGTGGACAGGCAGAACACATTGGCAGAAATGCAATCTCAGAACCCATCGGCTGTCATCTGATAACGATTTAGCTTTTTAAAAATTGATCTACATTCATATGCAGGTATCTGTTTATAGAGAAATGAGAAGTGCACGAAAGAGGAAATCTTTGCCCAGATGTTCACTTGCTGCACTGGATTTCCCATAATATTGGCTGTTGCCCCCAGAGGCTTATTGTCATCAGACAGATAGCTGATGGGTTCTGAGATTTGGCATTTTGCGCTTGAAAAATGATGAACTGATGATGATAATGTTTTTGTTGATCAACTAATCGATTAATTGTCTAATTTCAACTCTACTGGGCCTATTTATTTATTTCACTATGATTTATAAACTAAACAATTAGTCGATAATTGAAATAATTGCGAGTTGCATTCCTAAATAATGCAAATGAACAGTGCATTTTGATTTAAAGACTTTTTTGAATGATACATTTCTATACAAAAATATCAGACTGTGAAAAATGTGCATGAGAAGAAGATATTCTTTTTTAATCCCCGAGGGGAAATTAAATTTTTTTCACTCTGTTGACATACACACACAGGCTCGAAATACACACACATACACAAACGGGACCTATACATGCATTAAATGGAAAGATGTCAGAGCGAGGGGGCTGCCCATAGACAGGCACCCCGAGCAGTTGGGGGTTTGGTGCCTTGCGCAAGGGCACCTTGGCAGTGCCCAGTAGGCGAACTGGCACCTCTTTAGCAACCAGTCCACACTCCATATTTGGTCCAGATGAGGCCTTGAACTGGCGACCCTCAACTTCCCAACCCGAGTCCCTGTGAACTGACAACTGAGCTACTGTAATGACATCAAATGTGTTTTTTTTGTCTGATCAACAGACACAAATCCAACAACTATCTGGTTTACTGTCACATAAGACAAAGAAAACCAGCACATCGTCATAACTGAGGAGCTGGAATCAGTGAATGTTAACGTTTTTGCCTCAAAAACAATCAATCATCAAAATATCAAAAACAATCAATCATCAAAATAGTTCCTGATTAATTTAAGTCAGTTGACTGATCAATTTAGCATTCTACATTATACAACACTGATTTTAAATGTAGTGTACAATACAAAGTAAATCTAAGATTAACATCATCGACTTATCGGCACATTGTCAGTATCGGCCAATATCGGCTTTAAAATTAACTTTAAGGATCGCCAAGTTCAAGACAGGTGAGGTAAACAAACCTTTATCTTGAGCCCATCCCACACATCCAACAACACTAAGCTCCTCTTTTCACTCTAACCTGTAGTGAAGCACACTGCTCCTAATCTCACAGCATCCTCCCACGGGCGGTGTTGGAGGTCAGACAAGTAAGGCATCTTAAATAACCGGTGACCTTAAATTCATCTGAACAAATAGACTGGTGTAGCGGCGGACAGATGGAAAAAATGCACAAGAACGTTCCCGCGTCTTCGACTTCACCGTCTTATCTGACATCTGCGCCCTGACCTCTCCCTGACGAACATTTACACCAAACAGTGCGAGCAACGTGGGGTGCACTAAAGCTCCCTGATGCTCATTCACTTTCAAATCTAGGGCACGCGAGTGCTCAACACAAAACAGACAGCAGTGGCAGATTTAAAAATAAAAGATTAAATGCTCGTGGGCTGGAAAAAAAAAACAAAAAATATCTCTCTCTGTCATACAAACGGAAACATACACACGGAAACATTCCTCTCTCAATATAAACTCAATACATGAAAAAGCTGATAAGAATACATGAAATGAAAAGTACATTCAATATTCTCTGCACGCCATCGATAAATCCATCTATTCAAGCCTAATTTCATGAAAGCTGCTCTCGTGTTTACTACGTACAAAGGGACTTAGTGTCAGATTAAAACATTGTTGTGCGTTGGAGTGACACACACCTGACGGGATAACACGGGCTTGGTGATGCTCCCTTTGGGGAAACGGTGTCTTATAACGTCACAGGATCAAGGTCAAGGTAGGGGGCGCTTTTTAGGAATGCCACAGTAACAACAGGTCCTCTTACTCAATCTGCCTGGATGCATTACACCCCTCACTGCGATCAGGGATGAGCTCTCATCAGGAAGAGAGAGCGGTTTAATTAAACAGAGCAAATCATCTTCTCAACAATGATGACGGATAGGAGAGGCAGAAATGGGAAAAGCAGGGAGAAAATTAGGGAGGAGAGGATGATACAGGAAAGTAGAGCTGGTGGCAGCTTTGAAGGAAAATGGAATAAAATGGTAGAACCAACAGAGAGGAGGGAGAGGTAACCTTATGAAAGAATGTCTGAAATCATAATAACAAAATGAATTATTCATGAGGAAATGGAGGGGAGGTTCAGTTCACTATAATGAGCATTTTTGTGAGGTCGCAGTTTGGTAACCTAAGCAGGCCTTCAAGTGTGTGTACGTGCATGTGCGTGTGTATGTGTGTGTGAGTGTAAGAGAGATACTGCTGATTCAGTAGGGATGGGTGAAGGTGACCCTCGCCTGCTCCTGCTGCCTGTCTCACCACCTGATATTGATCCCAGTTGTCCAACTCAGATCTGACTCAAGGATACATGGATTCATTGCCTTCTTGACATTTCAAATATGGCAGTGTGTAAACTGTAACCTCACACACTATCATTGATTAGTTATTGATCTGCTCCCTCAGTCAGAGTCTAACCACTTAACAGCGTCTTATCCAATCCCAAATTAAATCTCGATGTATGGAGGCAGTGACGCCAGGCCAGCATGGGAATGTTGTTGTTGAAATTTCATATCAGACTCCACATAAACTGTTGGGAACTAAGAATAGAGCCGGCTACAACTGCGGAATCCAAATGCAGTGGCTGGGAGCAAAGGTTTGGACCACAGATGGGAGAATATGCCTGCGTAGCCCTGCCCTGTCAAGGGTAAACTGCCTTGCACATAACACACAGCCCACACACACACACACACATGCACACTTTGTTTTCACCCCACCTTAAAACAGTAGCATTAATATGCATGATGCCGAAGGACACAGGAGGTACATAATTAGACAATCAACAACTCCCAGATGACGTGCATTACTACGACAGGAGGAGAAATGCACCTCACTTCATCCTCCCCTCTCGTTAGCGGCAAGAGCGGAGTCATGTTTGTACGTCGACATGCATTTCCACTTACTGTCTGTTCAAACTTGGGCTGAGAACTGGAATCGAAAGAGGACAAATGCAGGATGAAACCAAAAAAGGCTTTGCTGATAGTTATAGTGCAAAACAGGTGCTGTGCTGGGGGAAAAGCAAACAGTGTGGGGACCAGAGCAGCATGTGTGGACAGTCTGACACCACATGTCTCTCCTTCCCTTCCAACAAATTAATGATTCATTATAACAGCATAACCTTGACTGCTCTCCAAATCCAAAGCAATGCATAGTATTAAGTCAGGGTCAAACATCCATCTCTTCGAAACAGGCTCTCTGTATCGAGCAGGGACACACCCTAAACAAACAGCAACAACACAGAGAGAGAGAGAGACAGAGAGAGAGCTGCGAGGCACACTACACACATGCCTGCACACACACCTGGCCGTGAACTACAGAGCACGTTATGCAAGTCAGTCTGTTTCTTATGGCAAAATGGGCACAGGTGCATAAATGTGGGCTTGTGTTTACATTTCATTAAGACAATTTGCAGCGCAGGAGATTAAAAACATTAAAAAAAGAAATGATGAAAAGGTCTCAACAAACTTTTCTAATCATGCAAACACATACACACAACCATATGCTTCTATACTTGTGAGGACCCTCATTGACATAATGCATTCCAAAGCTCCTTACCTCAACCTTAACCATCACAACTAAATACCTATCACCAACCCTTACCCTATCATTAACCATCACAACTGAGCATCTATCCCCAACGCTTACCCTTACCTAAACTATCACAACTAAATACCTATCACAAACCCTTACCCTTACCGTAACCTAAACCATCACCATTAAATACCTATCACCAGCCCTTACTCTTACCTTAACCTTAACCATCACAACCAAATACCTATTCAAAACCCTTACCCTTACCCTAACCTAAACCAACACAACTAAATACCTATCCCCAACCCTTACCCTTACCTAAACCATCACAACTAAATACCTATCACCAAACCTTACCCTTACCTTCACCTAAACCATCACAACTACATACCTATGACCAACCCTTACCCTTACCTAAACCATCACAACTAAATACCTATCACCAAGCCTTACCCTTCCCATTACCCTTAACCTATTCTTAACCATCACAACTGAGTATCTATCCCCAACACTTATCCTTACCCTAACCTGAACCATCACAACTGAATACCTATCACCAACCCTTACCCTAACCTAAACCATCACAACTAAATACCTACATATCTCCAACCTTACCCTAACTTAAACAATCACAACTGAAAACCTATCCCCAACCCTTACCCCTCCCCTTACCCTAACCTTAGCCATCACAACTAAATACCTATCACCAGTCCTTACCCTTATCCTTACCCTAACCCATACAATCACAACTGAATACCTATCACTAACCCTAACTGTTACCCTTGCCCTAACATATACCTAATTCTAACTTTAACCTTAAAACCAAATCTGAACCCTCAAACACGCCTTTGAAGGTCCGTACAAATCCAAAGGCATAGGTTCGTCACAACATCGGGGAGGACACATGAAACGGGAGGTTTGGTGGTCCTCCGCTAAACAAATGTTGAGCATCAAACACTTAATTTCCTGAATTGTGATGGATTTATATGCACCAATTTGTGCCTTTCTGCACCAATTTGTGGTGTAAACATTTAATTTTGTCCAACTAAAAGTCCTCTGATACTTTCATGTTTTATGCACATGCTCTAAGTATTCAGGGCAACATGTCCTGTGCGTTACCCTTGAAATTTACACCTATATCCAAAGGTGTGGACTAGGCACAATGTCCTTACTTTCCAAAAATGTCCTCACTGTCAAGGTCTAAAACTCCCAGCGCTCACAAATATATATGTAAAGGTACCCTCATACAAATGCACACATCCTGTTGAAGGAGGCAAAGGTAAACTTCATGTCAAACTGACACTCTTATCCCTATTAGATCTGCCACCATCATTACAAACCCACATTGCTCACTCCCTCTTACACACTGACTAGTTTACATGTACACACACTCCCTCTCTCTCTCACACACCCTCTCTGTCTCTCACACACACACTTGGGTTAGACACAACAGATTCTCATATTTCTCATATTTAGGGAAAATACTGACCTGCCTTGGCGCTGACACACACACATTCTTTTCAAGCAGTTGAGCCTTTCAAAGAGGATCCGTTTGAACGCGTCTATATACATCGACCCGACTGAGGTTAAATAATAAGACTTAAATAAATACGAGCTGTTTAAAGAGCAGCCTGCAGTGTATGTAAGTGTGTGTATGTATGTGTGTGATGAAAAGCAGTGTGGGGATGCAGTGATGAGTATATGGCACCACCACCGTATCCCGGAGAAAGTCAGAGGCGATGTGCACGGCTGACGGGATATTTGGACAGTGATGCTCTGAGAGCCGTGGTGATGTTGTAGAGAGAGGAGAGAGGAGGGAGGAGAGATAGGGAAAAATACTCACACACACACATGCTCGCTCACACACACACACACACACACACACACACACACTACACACACACACACTATCGGGCAAATCTGACAGCGGCCGCTTATAAATGTATCAGCTGCTGCACAGCTATAGGCAAAGCAACGTGGAGGATGGATACATGTCATGGTCAGACATTGCTGTTTAACTTGTGAGGAGTGTGAAGCCTGCTGAACAATAAGTGCTGCACTTTGGAGAATTTCTTACCTTCATGGTGGCTTTCTTCTCGTCAAATCCGTCCTGCTGGCCTCCGCTGTGCAGATCGTGCAGATTAATAACAATCAGCACATGCTTTGAATGTATTAACAGCAATCAAGAAGGAGAAGACAAACGCCGCACTATCGATCTGACCGGGTGGAGGTGTCATTGAACTGCAGGCGCGCAGATCAGATGAGATAAAGGCTGTGTTGTCCGGTGCAAAGTGTGGTCAGGTTGATGATCCTGCTCCCCCCAAAAGAGCACTTTAGAAGTAAAGAAACAGCGATAAAAGGCAAATGAGAAGGTTATCTTGGGGAAGTTAAGGAGCACAGAGGGGAGGGAGTGAAGAGTTAAAAGTACCGCCCCTTATTATTCTCACTCTCTGTGCACCTGCATCAGCAGCATCACTTTTCGCTTACGAGTTGGAACCAGGATTTAAAGGCGTGAGAACCACATTCAAAAGGAAACTTAACAAGAATGTTCTTTATCCAGTTGTGACGAATGTCATTTGGCGACTTTATCAAACTTTCAAAGGTTTTGACCAAAATAATAATAATAAAAAAATTGTCTGGAGCCACAAAACATGATTGAGCTTCATATGAAGGTAACACAACCTTTAAGTCTAAATGAGCCTATTAATATTATTAATAAGTCTAAATGAGCATTTATTAACATGCTTTAGGCCAGTGGTTCCCAACTGGTGGGTCATGGTCAAAAAGTGGGTCGCAGGTCAATTCTGAGTGGACCGTAAGTGACTGCAAACATGTCAAGTTTGTAAAAAAAACACACTTTATTTTGAAGTACAGTGAATTTGTGGTAGGCCTACAGAACTTTTATTTTAAAGTGCCATTTTCCAACATATTCTCACTCTGACCTCGTCGCCTGTTGACATTTGGTCATGGACTTTCCACGTCAACATACCACACGCAAAGTACCCTGGGTGGGTTGCTTGTTGACGTTCTGGGACACCGTGTCAAGTTCTCTTCTTTCAAGATACACCTCCATTTTCACTGGAAATTTAACGTTTACATACAGTCTGTTTTAAAATAAATGCACTACATCGGTACAACACCGTGAACATTCGGAGTAGTTGGGGGTTCAGTGCCTTGCTCAGGGGCACCTCGGCAGTGCCCAGTAGAGGAACTGGCATCTCTCCAGCTACCAGTTAACACTCCATATTTGGTCCAGACGGGGACTTGAGCTGGTGACCCTCCAGTTCCCAAACCAAATCCCTAGAGACTGAGCTACTGTCAGGCCTGAACATGAGCTTCTCTCTCTCAAAGCTAGAAATAAGTCTCAAACTATGATGTCATAGGGTATAAAGTCTGGAGCTGCTCCATAGACAACCAGCATGTTTACACGACATTAGAGAAAATTGATTTATTGTAGTCTGACTAAAACCGGACTTTAAGAATACATGTAAACATGTTAGTCCAAATGAAATAGTACTAAATTGAACTTCTCAAAGTTGGACTAACACACCCAGATAATGTGATTGGGAGTCATATTACTATTACTATACTGCATGTATACAGTCAGACCAGAACTGGCCAAGGTGCTCAGCGCATGCTCCACAGTGTCCACCCTGGGCTTTGACCTGGAAGTCGAATAGCATTAATTGCATAATGATAGAAGAAGCCAGTAACAACATGGCGAAATCTACATCCAGAGCTGTGTATTTTTGGATGGACAAGGAGACACAGTTCATGCTGTTTCAGCTCAAAGAGTTAAATATTTTAAAATACATGGATGGGAGGAAAACACTGAATGGAGACCTGTTAAAAAAAGTGGCGGAACAGCTGAATGACACTGAATTGTTTGGTCTGTGACGAAGTAGGTCCAGTATTAACAAGATGAAAGGGGGCATATCGCCACCAATCGAAGCTGATTTGGACATACTTGGGTCAATAAATTGATTCCCCTCCTCTGCTTGTATACTAGTCTAGATGAGCTGTGACTTTAGCTCGACTTAACTCTGCATGTAAATGTACAGAATAAATTAGAGGCTGATTTTATGGACCCACAGAATGTTTGTTTTCTTTTTTATACCTAAATGATCTTTATTCTATTGTAGTGTTCTTCGCTCTGAAACAGAAAATGTTCCCATATGCTCAGAACATTCCCCTGGGTGCTCTTAGTGTCATCTATAAGATTGTTCACCATTTATTGTCTATGGAGCAGCTCCAGACTGTATACTTGATGACATGACATCACATATTTTAGTTTTAGCACTCTAGTTTTTGGATTAAGGAGAGAGTTTTTCATGTAAAGTAATATTTGGACTGTCTTAGATCATAGGAATACATGTATGAAGACGTTATGGTGACATAATTTTGGGCGCAGCTTGGTGTGATGATGTTCCATAGACTCATTTAGCCACGTGTTAGCAACTGCCTCTTTTAAAATACATAGACACTCCATTCAAATATTGACTTTATTCTTACCTTTTTTTTAAAAAAGATTTTGAGATATATTTTCAACATCTTTCTTTTTGAAATCTGGAATGTACATAGCTATTGTATTGAATTTATTCAATAAAGTTTGGAAAAAATAAGAAAAAATTTCAGTTCTGCAACTTCATCTCTAGAGGCCACTAAATCATACATACTAGTCCTTTAAAACAGTGAACTTATACAAAATGCAAAAATGAATGAATGCATTTTAAAGTGGACTACAGGCTGCAACAAATGTAAAATGCTAAGAAAATGTAAATATTAATGCAGTAAGACTACCGTATTGCAACTGTTGCATTAACAGTTGAGTCAATGATATTTTATTTATTTAGGAATCATAAAGGACACAAATATAATTGTCTTTTAAACTGTATTTCTTTTTTTTAATTTATTTATTGCCTTGCTTGCTCTCTTCTATGTGG
Organism: Epinephelus lanceolatus; assembly: GCF_041903045.1. Taxonomy (NCBI): domain Eukaryota; kingdom Metazoa; phylum Chordata; class Actinopteri; order Perciformes; family Serranidae; genus Epinephelus; species Epinephelus lanceolatus. The sequence goes on along the minus strand of NC_135741.1, from coordinate 11,651,730 downwards.
ATTATAATATGCATTTAGTCTACACTGTACTAATGGATCGTTGTACCTTTAATTCTGATGCATGATGGGAATTGTAGTAATTCGCTAAGACTGTAACAAAACCAGTTTAGCGATACAAAACTACAAGATCCAGAATTCAGTTCTCTTACTTCTGTTGGGTACAAACAAAAATGGCGTCGAACGGGGAAGATGCGGGTTCCCTCACGACTGTTGTTCCTGGGGAACAAGAAGAGAGAAAAACGTTTTCATTTGGTTTCACTAAGACAGTTAGCAAATTTAAACCTTCGGCTGTCGACGCTGCGATCAAGAAAGATGAAAAGGATTACCTGACAGGAATTGACGATAAAGAATTGCAAAGGTAAGCTTCGTATGCTAATGCTAACCAACGTAACGTTACCGGTTTCGTTTAATATACAGGCTAGCATCAGCGTAACCGTTACTTATTTCATTCTGACATAGCTTAGCTAGCAAGTAATTAAATTATTGTAGGCGTTGTTAGCAATTGTGAACGAAGTTTATACCATATCTCATTATATTAATTATAAGTAAAGCTTGTTATGAAGCGGCCCTGACTGTTAGCTCGCTAACTTCATTCTGTGCTGCAGTTCAAAACCATCGGAGAAGCCCAAGGAGCTCATCATCCCTCTGATCCAGAAGAACCGCTGGCACAAAGCGGACCGAGCGGGCCACAGCGAGGCGAGCGGAGGCAAAACACAAGAAACAAGCCAAGACAATGACTCTGTGGAGTCTCAGGCTGTCAAAGAACTCATTGAAGGTATGTGTATTCAGAAGATATAGTGAGCTGAGATAACACTTACCCAAAAATATTAGTCCCAAGGGAAATTGCTGTGCAGCAGCGGCAATACAAAGTGGAATAAGAGCAGATACAAAGAGTGCAAATTTACACAAGTCTAAAATACCACAATATTAAGTGAGAGATATGTAATAAAGATAACAGTAATGTGAAAACTAAATGTCCAATGCCAAAATAAGCCCACCAGTATGGCTGATAGTTATGGAAAGGTTCATTCCTGATGTTTGTACAGTGTCAAATTCCAGGTAGTATAAGAGCTCAAGAGTGCATCATTAATGCAGAATGTTCATGATTATGTCCATGACATTTCCTTTAATGCCTAATTATTGCACATCATGTCCTGTGAGTCAGTTGTGAGGGGTTAATGACAAGAACTGAATGTAGTCCACGCAGTAGTCTATGAGAGAGGAAGAAAAGAGAGCAGATCAGAGCTGAAAAGGATGCTGGAGCCACCTCAGGTCCCCATATCTCCACTGTCTATCTGTCGACCTGAGGTCTAAACCCATGTTTAGTGTGTGTGCATTACCTCTTATATAAAGCTCCTTATCAGTGTCCAATTTGTGCTTGTAGACTCCCGGAGGCAGCTCGATCAGTGGCAGAATGGCCCTCAGTCAGGAGCCAACCTGAACCTCTCCATCCCCCTGTTGATGCAAAACAAAGTGCCAGATGGCTTTGAGGATGGGGACCATGTAAAGGTGGATCTACGGCCTGAATCTGTAAGTACAGATTCATATTATGTGATTGAAATGTTCTCTAATCTGAAAAGAAGTGCACAACAAAGAATGCAAGCTGGACTCAGCAGTTGCGTCAGAAAAAGATAAATCTTGATTTGATCCTTTAGATGAAGTCTTGATTAAAGACTTGCTTGAATCTTTCTAACACACTGTTTAAAAACAAGTGTTGGAAATGTACTTTGCAGTATTTGGTCAATTTATCAGTTGTGTTCTTGTTATTCCTGTGACAAAGAGTCTGAGAGTGGAAAACAGGTCATTATATTTCAATATGTGCATTATTGTTAGGTAAAGTAGAGGACACAGTCAAGTCATAGAAAGTACACCCACACATGAGAGAAATTTTAAGAGGTGAAGGAAACTGACTGATTCACAGTCTTAACTGAAATTAGGTTGACAACATGAAAAAATATTTTCCACTACTAAAGTCATTTTTTATTCTGTTGTACTATATTAAAAACACTCCTCTCTATATGTAGATAATTTATTATTATTTTAGTAAGCTTTGATGGTGGCTTGGTTTTGCTGCCTTGCTCAATGGCATTTATATAGTAGTTGTTATAATAATTATTTATATTATTATTTTTTTAAAAATGGTATCAGATGTGAACATCACAATATAATCTGCTAGACAGGCATTTCGGTGAGCACATGAAAATGCCTGACAGTACAAAAAAATATGGTAGACTGGCTACTTTGAGTCAGACTGAAATTTGAGTATGCGAAAGTGCTGACGGTCAACTGAGTAGAATAACACCCCTGTGTGCATATACACAGTCGTGCGCATGCGTATGTGTGCAGATGACTTTGTCAGTACATTGGGGCTTGGGTGGCAGACAGGCGTCAACAGTCTCCCCAGAGACATGCAGGCAGCCAATCAGATCTCTTTTCCTTTCATCAGAGGCCTCGCACCTCGTCACTGTCATCCCATATCTGCTCTCAATCACTGCAGATGTGTCTGTCAGAACATGAGAGTCAGGGGAAACTTGCTCGCCGTGCCCTGGAGCTCATTTTAATGCAGCCTGCTCTGCAAGAGAGAGCTACCAGGCAGCCTCCCTCAGAGGAAAGCCTTTCTGCGGAGACAGAGATGAGCGGGGCCATTGCTCTGATGAGGGCTGCTGTGGCTGCTGCCTGGTGACTTCAGTCAGCCTGGGCTGAATCTGACAGCCTGGAGCCAAAAGGCTGAGTAAGACTGGCATCACAAACTGCTTCTCTGTCAGCCGCTATAGTTTTTTTTGTGTGTGTTTTTCAGAACTCAAACATTACGTAAGCACCTGAGCATGTTAGCCCTGATAAACATTTTTAATGCAGACTGTGGTGTCTGTATTTCACATTTAATGTGTGTGTTTTGATGTTCAAAAAGATAATGTCATTGTATGTGTTTGTCAGTCGTCACAGGCAGATTATGAGAGTGTTCCTGTTGAGGCCTATGGGCTTGCCATGCTGAAAGGGATGGGCTGGAGTAAAGAGGAAGGCATTGGACGCACATTTAAACAGTAAGTAACAAACAAATCATTTACTCTCCTAATTTAACATTAGATGTCACTTGCACCACTGTGGCGCTCGAATTTAAGCTGAAAAAATGACGAGTGCACAGACAAAAAAAATAATTGGCAACAGTTACTCCTCATGATTGATTAATTGCTTACGTCATTTAATAAGTAAATTTGCTCAACATTTCTTAGTTCCAGCCTCTCCACTGAGAGGATTTGCTCCTTTTCTTAATTTTATATCTTTGTAAACTGAATATCTTTGGACTTTGGACTGTTAGACCGACCAAACTGACAATGGAACATATTGCAGTTGTAGCCCTAGATTGAATACCAGTTAAATCAGTGTTTGAAATGGTTAAAATTTTGAAGTAAATGTGTCTACATTTATATTCTGATCAGGATATTGAACTTTAGTGCTCATTGCTACTGTCAATATTGTAAAATTTTAATGATTTCGCCCGTTAACCTGCAATGATATTATAATCTGCACTTATCATACGAAAAAGTGTCTTTTGTTTTCCCCATGAGGAGAAGCAATTGACAGGATCACTCATATTTGTTCTCAAGTGGCTTCGTTCCCTCAAACAGAAGATGTCTGTCTCAAGCTGCATCCATCTCGTGCCTCTTTCACATCCTGCACATGTTAGTTTCTTTATTGATTTCATTCTGTTGTTCCCTGTCTGCTCAGACACGTGAAGCCAATCGAACACCAGCTCCGTCCAAAAGGTTTGGGTCTTGGAGCCGATCGTTCAGCGATAAAGGACTTGGAGCCCAGCAAACATAAGCGTCCCCCCAAGCCAGGCGAGGAGAGAGAGAAGGAGGAGGAACTAGTGATGGGTCCAGGCGGCTGTGTTCTGGTGCAGTCTGGGCCACATAAAGACCTCTACGGCAAGGTAGAGATAATCTGAGATGGGTTTGCATCCATAGTCATCATTTATTGTTTCCTTAAATGGAAGTAAAGTTTTGCAAAACTACCTGTTTTAATTCTATGTTTTGTTTTTAAGAACATTTATTCATGTGCTGCAGATTGAAGGCGTCGATGCAGACAACGCTCGTGTTGTGGTGAAGCTGGCTATTGGCGGCAAGTCTGCGACAATCAGCCAGTATGCTGTTAAACTGGTCGGGCGCAAGGAATACGACAAAAACAGCAAAGACCTCAGTAAGTAACTTTGAACAAATTAAATAGATAAAAGTTTACATTTATGGAATGGATGCTGATGGGACATTTTGTTTTCCTTTACACCAAATTAGATGATATTTCACAACATTTAGAGGTCACCAAATGCTCTATTCTGTTTTTTTATAACTCGTACACCAGTTCTATGTAATGACAGTAGCAATATGATTCAGTTCAATTACACAGAAATGACCAGTAATGAACTTCAGGTTGTTTGTTGTTGTTGGTTTACTTAAAGTTGTCACATGATGATTATCGCTGCCTGTAAAACAACATACTGTGTACAACTGACTAAATATTGGTACTGTCGTTCAACATATTTTAGTGTGAGTAAACAGTAAATGTATATTTTTCTGACGCGCTAAGCTCTAATTATCCCGTCACTTCCTGAGAACCTCCTTGACGGCTGGAGACACGTAGCCATGGTAACTTGTGCCAGCCTCCACTCTACCTGCATCAATGATTTGTGAGAATTGTAGAGTCTGAACTAATTTATAATATATATTATGCCTGGTTAAGTAAAATGCTATGCTTACACTTAAATTGAAGTGTTAATGATGTACTGCCTTGTTTGCTGTTTGCCATTGTTGTGAATGTTATTGTCACTACGAGATTGTTTGCATACCATAATATTTCACTGGAAATAGTATGTGTAGCTGTCTTGCTACCCCTGTGAGTTCCCCACACAGACACACAGATTCAGCCCTATGTGCAATACTTTTATTTACTGCTGCCCAGCACACAGCAACAAAATCAGTCGTCAACATGTGCCTATGGTTGCCTGGCTCCCCCAGCACGTCTCCCAGTCCTTTTAGTTTTAAACCAAAAACTCAGACAGTGTCCTTCTCCTTGGTCTGGGCCCCAGTCCTCCGAGGGCCAGCACACTACTGCATGAAAAAGGGAGAGATGTAATCAGAACAAACCAGCAGCAGTTGTGTCAATCATCTCACCTGGTACTTCTCTCATGAGCCATCCCCCACACCTCTCCCCTGCATCTTACCACTAACTACACCCACCTCCACAGTATGCAGTTCGCATACTGGTGGTTTCATACTAAGGTTTCAGACATACTATAAGACCTCACATACTGTTTCAGTGTACTACTTAGCATGTTTGTCTGGAATCTCAGAGGCAGCCTCTGTCTGAAGTTTCCAGTTGAAGGAACAACACTGAAGCCATCTGCTGTTGTTTTTTCAACTGAATTTGTTTTGTGACAAGTCTGAAAATTGCTAATTCAATAAACCTGATAAACTTATTTTTAAAGCAAAAATGCCCAAAGATTCACTTGTTGCTGCTTCTCAAATATGAATATTTAAGAACTCTTCTATGTCAGTGAATTGAATTTTTGTTGTTTTTGGAGTGTTGGTCAGGCAAAACAAGCTTTGGGAAATTATGATGGGCATTTCCTGACATTGAACAGACCAAACAATATATCAAGAAGATAACTGTCAGACTGATCTGTAATAGAAAATAAATGTTTGTTGAAGCATTAGTTGTGTGGAGAACTGACTGGGCTAAACAGGTTTGTCCTCTACTGACATTTCAGCCTGTGTGGAAAAAACACAGTGAGTCAGCCACAGCTTTTATTTTCAATAATAAGAGAGTAGAGACTAAAAACACAACCACTCAGAATCACACACACAGTCACAGCACAGCAGTGTATATATTTAGATGTTTGCCACATTTCACTTAATGCAATGCTAACCAGGTTTTCCCTACTAACCAGGTCGCCTCAGTAAAGCCCACAAAGACAAGGAAAAGGAGAAAGAGCGACAGAAGGAGCAACAGAGACGGGAGGAGAAAGAGAGGCGAAGTAATGGTGACGAGGTAAAACACCATTCTTCAGAACGAGGGGGAGGAAAGGATGACAGGAAGAGGAAACACAGAGAATCTAGTCAAGACAGGTACATTTGTATTCTTAAAGTGCAGCTATTTTTATACACTCTACCACACTGTAGTATTTCTCATTTCCATTTATTGGTTAGTAAGTTGTCAGTTTGTTTTTCCTCTGCAGAGAGAAGCCTCCAGTGAAAGAGACAAGGCGACCACCAGCTCCCCCCTCCTGGCTCCAGAGAGACTTGAAAGTTCGCTTTATAGACAAAGCTTTCAAAGGGGGCAGGTACTACAACTCAAAGGTACTGATAAGCCACATAAATATTGCATGATTGTCAAAGTGTCTTTTCTTTGTATCAACTTGCTCAAGCCTTCTTTGGGATGTGGAATCCAAATGCTATCATCAAGTTTCAGACCAGGGAGCTCCGTGTCATGCCAAACAACGCCCCTTTGCTGTTCTAAAATCAATGTAAAGCACGGCCTCTGGTGGCTTATCCATTCATTTTCAACCGCTTCTCTGAAGCCGGGTCGCGGGAGCAGCAGGTTGAGCAAAGTAGTCCAGATGTCCCTCTCCTCAGCAACGCTTTCCAGCTCCTCCTGGGGGACCCCGAGGTGTTCCCAGGCCAGATGAGATATGTAATCCCTCCAGCATGTTCTGGGTCTGCCCCGGGGCCTCCTACCAGTGGGACGTGCCCGGAACACCTCTAACGGGAGACGCCCAGGAGGCATCCTGATCAGATGCCCAAACCATCTCAATTAACCCCTTTCAATGCAAAGGAGCAGCAGCTCTACTCCAAGCTCCCTCCGGAAGTCCGAGCTCCTTACCCTATCTCTAAGGCTGAGCCCAGCCACCCCACGGAGGAAACTCATTCAGCCAACTGTATCTGCGATCTCATTCTTTCGGTCATTACCCAGAGCTCGACCATAGGTGAGGGTTGGGACGTAGAGGGACCAGTAAGTGGAAAGCTTTGCCTTCCAGCTCAGCTCTCTCTTCACTACGACATAGTGGCACAGTGCCCACATCACTAAAAACACTGCGCCAAACCGCCAATCCATCTCCTGCTCCATTGTACCCTCACTTGTGAACAAGACCCCAAGATAATTGAACTCCCTCAGTTGAGGCAGTAACTCACTCCCAACCCATAGGGGCCAATCCACAGTTTTCTGGCAGAGAACCATGGCCTCAGATTTGGAGGTGCTGACTATACCTGGCAACGTCTCTTAAAATAAACACACAGCATGAAAAACTGCAATAATTTACTGATAATAAATTATCATTCTTCTGCCATGCAAAGTAGTTGTTCAGTGACACTTAGCAGAACGGTTGCCAAGCAACACACTGATGCAGGGGAAAATTTGAAAGGGCTGATGTTCTGACTAGACTCACAAGTCAGTCTTTAGACGCTTAACTAATGCTTAACTAAAGACTGATGACTTTCTCCCTGATTTTGTGTTTAGATGGGCGGATACAATTTCAGAGTTTAAACAAACTCCCTACGTTGCAGAACCAATAGTAAATCCGCAGGGCGGTCCTTCAGTGGCTCGCTGAACTCTTGTGCTTCTGACTATCAGAAGGCGGAGATCTCTGATTGTCTGGTGGCGAGACTATGTTCTGACAAATAGAGCCACCTGCTCAAAATGACCTACCAGAAGCAGGTGATCTGTTGGAATGGACCATTTCAGTAGCTCATTTTGTCAAATAGAAAATATCTCATATCAGAATGTGCTACTACCTCTAAATGTGGTTAAAAATATGGGCATTTCCTCTGGAATATATTGTTTTCACATCTTAAATGCATTGCAGATGCATTCTTAATGGTAGCTCGATTTGTAGGAACACTGTGCTTTCTAATTCTTCAGCAACATGGAGCCAAAAAAGTTCACCACATGGGTTCTAGTATACCTAATGTTAGTAGAAAGGAAAAAAAGTTCAATTCAATTCAATTCAATTTTATTTATAAAGCCCAATATCACAAATCACAATTTGCCTCACAGGGCTTTACAGCATACGACATCCCTCTGTCCTTAAGACCCTCACAGCGGATAAGGAAAAACTCCCCAAAAAAAACCCCTTTAACGGGGAAAAAAAAAAAACGGTAGAAACCTCAGGAAGAGCAACTGAGGAGGGATCCCTCTTCCAGGACGGACAGACGTGCAATAGATGTCGTACAGAACAGATCAGCATAATAAATTAACAGTAATCCATATGACACAATGAGACAGAGAGAGAGAGAGAGAGAGAGAGAGAGAGAGAGAGAGATGCAGGTAATGACAGTAGCTTACAACAACATTAATGAAAGTAATAATATTATAGTTATAGTTCTGGCTACTGTGGTACAATATGTTGAAAGTATGTATTAGTATCAGACAGTATACTTGTGTGACAATAGTCATATGTGTATAATAACAGTAGAAGTATGACTAATGACTAATGATGGCAGCAGCAGCAGGAGGCATCTGGCAGGACCACGGCAGCAGCACAACCACACACGTCACGCTGTCCAGGCACCGCTGCGGTATGAGTTATTCTGAGAGACAGTGGAGCACAAAGGCTCCGGAGAAGCCTTTCATTGTTATTGCAATTCCATTATAACTACGTATGTATCTACCAACAACAACTCATAGGCTCACTCTCCCCAAGCTGTTGTCACTCACCAGTAGCCCGGTTACTTGCGGAGTAGCCATCCTTCATTATAAAAAAATAATATCACTAGCAATTGACAGCACAACAAACGAAAAGTGAGCATAATAGACTACAAATACATTGTATTTTAATTATTTTTTACTCATTGCTCTGAAATATACACTGTTGAAAGAGTAGCACAGAAAAACTATGGAATGTCGCACCAAATCTTTAGCTGCACTGTTGAAATCATTCTAAGTGTTGGATTTTTGTCACAGCTGTTAAAACTAGGCTTGTTTCCTTGTAGATGCGTGTGGAGGACGTCCTGACACCGACCACCTGTGTGTGTCGAACTGAGGAGGGAAGACTGTTAGACGGTGAGTCATCAGTGTCATCTCAGTCTCTGCTGGTGTTAGTTTTCTCTCTTTGCTCTGGTGTTTGTTTTATTCCATAATTAGAGTTGTACAGGAAATTCGCAAAATGTGTTGTAACCATTATGAATTTATAATAAAGAAATGATTTGTGCTTTATTGGTTAAGATCTGATATAGATACATTAATGACATCATAAAATTCTTGAATAACCCTCTGTTTGTTTCTCTAACGGCAGATGTGAGCCAGGACATGCTGGAAACCATTGTTCCAAAAAGTGAATATGATTCTGTAATGGTTGTACTGGGAGAGCACAGAGGACAGGTAAACAAAGCATCATCTCTCCTGCAGGGTGTGTGTGTATGGTTTGTTCTGTTACTAATCTCAGTGTTATATTTGTTCGGTCAGGTTGGCCGTATTCTCCAGCGGGACAAGAACAAGTGCAGAGCGATGGTGCAGCTTGACCGACATGAGGAGAAGGTGTTCACGCTGGATTATGACACCATTTGTCACTATGTGGGAGCATCTGATCACTGATTCATATATTCCCCGTCCTTTTTCATCCCATCTGAAATGTCTGTTTTGTTATGTTCAAAAATTATGGATTTTAAAGCATCGCAATTTTGTAATAAAATATTGTCAAGAATTTTATTTGTGCAGACATTATTACAAGATCTATTGCCTCACCATAAAGAAAAGTACCGCTGAGTCTTTTTCACAGTAATCTTTAAATTTATTAGCAAATGAAGTCCACCAATGACTTTTGTAACAACAAGAAGGTCACTCTTCAGGTCATATAAAAACATATTTACAGCTGTTCTACATGAGTATGAAAGCACTGATGGTGTAAAATCTCAGCACTCAATTTCTGACATGTTTCAGAATGAAATGAAAATCATGAGATGTAAGTCTGACGGCAAATGTTAAGATGTAAGCAAAGGGAAGACAGAATGTACAGCGCAGTCTTTGTTGTCTCCCAGGAGCTCGGCTCACTCCTTGGGTATCTGGTTTGCTGCGTTAGCCCGAAGCACGGCTCCTGGACTTGGGTATGGCCGCTGCTGGAAGAGAGGACCCGCCGCTGTGGTGTCCGCACCCGTCTTTGCTTCATTACGCTTGGGCAGGCCACTTGACCATGTGCCCCTGTGAAGATAAATATTGTATTGTTAAATAATTTGGCTTTACACATTTTGCTCACACCTTAAAGGGGCATTCCACCAATTTCACACATCAAAGTCATGTTTAGTACAAAGACTGTATAATGTCTTCTGTGGCTCTGCAGGAGCTATGTCAAGTCTGAGAAAACACTCAGTTTGCTTTTACAGACTAACAGAAGTCCTATGTTACAAACAGGGTTGTGGAGTTTAAATTATGTGGCTATTTACTAGGCAAGGTCTAATGAAAAGGTGCATTAAGCTGCATTGTGGGAATTGTAGGATCCAGAGTTTTTAAAGCTTGATCCGAGCCTTGCATAGCCAGCTGTGCCTGTATTGGAGAAAGATCTGGCCGAACCCATTGTATTCTGCACTGAGGTAAAAACAACAACAACAAAAACACTGGGTTGTTCGAATTTCTTTAAACCAATCATAACCGTCTTTGATGACACTCTAAGCTCAGGATGCAGCAACAGTGCCCTTGAAAAATCAGGAGGGAACTTATTTTGGTGGATAATTTGCACATGGGTAAAGTCCTGGCATTAAAATGCCTAAATCCCCATAAAAACAAAATGTTTTAGTGTGTAGGCTGCAATCTCGGAGGTTGGTGTTGTTTCACGCACAGTGCTAAAGTGATGTCTGGAGATGGGTCTGGCTATATGAGACCAGTTTCACATAGTGACAGGGATTTTGGTAACATGCAGACAGCAGAAGAGGAGGAGAACTCCGTCTGAAATAGACAGCCAATGGCAGACTTATATGCCCAGACTACATACTGTAAGCCAGACTAGCCTGACCCATAGCGGTTAGAGATGCACCGATTTATTGGCTGGACTCTGGTATTGGTCAATATTTGCCTTGCTGATGGCCATCGACCTATCAGCAAATAACATTCATTGCTGGCAGTGGCCGATGTTTTTCTGTTTGAAGTTGGGCTCGGACAAGAGGCTAGAATACCCTGCTGCACACGTGTGGTTTGTTTTCATGTGCGCTTCCAGTCAGCAACTGTTCTGTATCTCACATCTTGGATGAGAAGAGAAATAGAGAGGCAGAGATGATTATAAAGAATAACATGCCTCTTACTTACAAGTAGGCTATGAAGTATCTGTGATTTTTGCTTTTTTTAAATTGTTAATACTCGGGAGAAGATGCGCAGTGTACGATCAGCATCAGCAAAATTTTTATTTTAAACATCAGTATCAACCAAGAATTTCACAATTGGTGCATCACTTAACACTTAACACACACAAAATATTTCGGCCTCCAGTGCTTTATTTTTTTGTCTTTCTCCCAACGTTATGAAAGTACAATATTAAATTTCTGGAGTGCTCATTTAAAGAATGAGCTCGTTTGATTCTCTGTTAATACTGTACCTCGGGGCATCAGAATAAGCACTTGGATCCATGGGGTCCATCTCGTCGTCTTTTCTCCCTGAGAGGAAAATAAATCTGTAACATCCATTCATGTAAAAAAAAAAAAGTTTGAAAATGTGTGTGTGTGTGATAGAGGTGTCAACATTACCTCTTTTGCTTTTACTGTACGGAGCTATGTCTTCTCTCCTCGGCTTTCTTCTGTCTCTGTCCCTCCCCTCGTCCCTGTCTCGGTCTCTGTCCCGTTCCCTGTCCCGGTCTTTGTCTCTGTCCCGCTCTCGCTCTCTGTCAGACTTCTCATACGGCCTCTCGACTCTTTCATCTCCTCCCTCGACTGGAAATAAATAAGGGCAATAAATACAAAATAAACCAACCAACCATTTTCCCAATTGATGATCAGACCTGCAAAGATTTGTGGTGATAGGTTGATAATAAATGGATCATCAAAATGTTATGTCATGGAGGGTCCATAATGCCATACCTCTAATTTTCTTGGCAGGTTTTGTTACCACTGCACTTGGGTCATTTGGGGACAGCCAGGCCACCATATCTGTCTCCACATTCCAGTAATAAGGAAGACCACTGTGGGTTTAAGGAGAAAGAAAATCAAATGGATGAATTTGCAGAAATAACAATAATAATCAGTGATAAATTATGAGAAATGATGTCATTAGAAAATCCAAGACAACTCCACATGAATCACAAACACAACTTATTGTAGAAATCTGGTGCACGTACCAAGCGGGGTCGAACACTTTATACCAGTTTGGTGGTAGATTCTCCAGCCTGGTGGATTCATAATCTACGTTGTTGTCATCGTAATCTTCAGCAATAATCTCCTCATCTGCCTCTGGATTAATTAGAGGAGAACAATTGTTACATGACACATCAAAAAAATGAATGAAACGTAAAGAAAAATGTCTGAATGCTGTGGGCCAAAATGTTTTCTACTACCTTGGTCTGACGGTTTAACAATCCCTCTCTTGGCCAGACGGGCCAGCAGTGCCGGGGGTAGAGGCATCCTGCAACAGAGAGATTGGAGGATTAATTCATGATGATGATGATGCAACCAGGACTGCAAACCTTCATCCACTGACTTCAGCAGCTGGAAGCCGGAATACACAGATAATGGTCTCTTTCAAATGAAAAAAAAAGAACTCACCCAATCATCCAAATATATTGGGTTTTATACGAAAACCAACAGAGCTTCATTTTTTACTTCTTTATGGACTTTTGACTTGTTTCCATTCGAGGACTGGTTTTGTTATTATGTTCTTAGATATGTTTCTTGTTCCCTGCAGCTGTCTCACCCTTGTCTTTTATGTGTGTGGATTGTTTTTAATGGATGCCACACAGGTTGAAGCCAAATCCAAATTTCCCACAATGTGGGACAGTAAAGTGAATCTTGAATCTATCTCAGAAAATATAAATATATGTATATTCTGTTATTCATAAATTGAATATATGTAAAGTTTTTTGTTGGTAGTTTTGCTTGTGTGACAGTAAACTGAATATCTAAAGGTTTTGAAGTGCTGCTGAGAAAAACAAGCAATTTGATGACAAAATATCAGTCATTTTAGAAGATTTCTAAACCAAACTGATCGATTCATTGCAAAAATAAGTGCCAGATTTACCAGTAATTAGTTCGTTGCAGCTCTAACACCAGCATAAATTTCCCCGCTGAAATTGGCCCATACTGACTGTATGCACATTTATCTGCATCTACAGCTGTTTTTTTTCTCTTTTACCACAACAGTGGCTTAAAACAAAACAAAAAAAAAAAACTATAGTGTTTGCAGGTGTGGATAACTTAAAATCTATTACGGTCAAATTTTTGAAGTGTAACTGTTTAATCTCCCACCATTACTGCAAAGTACTTAGAGAATGTCAAGTTGATTTCACACCATGTTAATTTTTTTGGACGGGGCGCCATCTTGTGAGGATCACGTTGGTTACCTGTGCCTGATGCGGTGGTCAAGCAATGGTATGTGGACAAACGGATCACCATATGTTGGTGAAGATTCTCAGTTATGCAGGTCATGGTAATCTTAAGTGCTATATCGTAGGCAACTGGACTTGCTTGAGTTTCTTGAAGACTTTTCACCTCTCATCCAAGAAAACAGGACTGAAAAAGCCTCTTGGGTTAGATGTGAAATGTCTTTAAGAAACTCAAACAAGTCCAGTTGCCTACAATATAGCACTTATGATAATCACCCTATGACTTGGTAGCCCAAGGCTGGATTACAGACCCTGATGCACTGCCTTCACTCACATACCTGACACTGCAAATGTAAAATATCTCGCTTTTGGACTGAGTGCATCCATTTTGATAACAGAGGTAACTGTGTGCCTACCCCACAAAACAGCGCTCCCCTACATGGCGGCATGACATACCTTCTGGGGATGCACAGATTTATCGGCCGAATATTGGTATCGGCCAATTGTCACTTTGCTGACTGCCATCTGCCGGTAATTAAGATGACATTCACCGATGGCAGTGGCCGATATTTTTCTGTTGTGTCACATCAAATTAGAGCAGGATAAAGAGCAGGGCTCCAGACTAACGGCCACAAACTAAAATTAATGAACAGTAGAGGAAGAGCACAGTGACTGTTGGGCTCTGTGATCTCATTGATGTGTGGCGAAAGTAGCAGCCGGTGTCCTGTCTGTCTGTCGCACTGGCCACCCCTGAAATCTGGTAAGCTACCTCATTATCGTAAACTATGATCATTCACTCAGTTGGTACTTTATGATGTGCCTGCATTTTTTAATGTACATTGCTTTCTTTTGTATGCGGCCTACTGCTGAAGGTACAACTTCTTTTTGAGGACTTAAAAGAATAAAATATAGAGGCATTAAATTACATTTATATGGTGCCAATCTGTTGAGTTGTGATTGGTAGGTCTTTTTATATTTTTAATTGAAAATTTACACACAGGAATGTAAAAAAAACGGTCATATACTACAGTGTTAGTTATTAAAAGTTAAGGGTGGGGGGAAAACATTGATACAGCATAGTATTGCAACATTTTTGTGTGACAATATTTTATCATCATACAGTGCCTAGTATTGATTTTTTATCATATAAATTATTAGTGTTACAAATACAAATTTAACTTTACATAGCCTACTTGAACAATAAAATCAATTGCTTTTTAAGTCCACTAAATAAATTTTGCTGCTAATAAAATTATTTAAGTGAGATGAACACAAACTTTATCTTATTAAATAATGCAGATGTTGACAAAGTTCTCCTTTGGGGACATAATTTATAGTTAAAAAAAAAAAGACAATAAATCGCAATATGTTTTATTGAAATACTCAGCATATTGCGACACGTTAAAAATTGCTATAATATTGTGTCTTGACTTCAGTATCGTGGAGCCTCTGGTAATTCCCAGCCCTATTAAAAGCAGATATGAATAGTGGAGACAGAAACAGTGATTAAATGCTAGTCTGTGTGTGTTTGCACGGTCATGTCACCCCTGTAGAATAAACTGAGTGCCACATTTGAGCCACCCCAGTCAAAAAACAGTCTGGACACGCCACTGCTTACAGTAGGTAACAAAGCAACAGGGTTAAACACAGATGCAACAAAGCCAGCAGAAATATGACTCTCATGAAATTTATCCTGAGATGTAAAGAAAGGTCTCTGAATCAGGATTAAAGCCTGGGTGGCTGAGAAGAGTTCACTGATGGTTATAAAGTGTCCCACCAGTCATTTCAATGGATCATTCTCATCTGCATGCTGTTCCACGTTACATCTGCGTCTCCCGGTGAAACGTTAACTTGTGTTGCTAGGCTGCTTTTAGCATCTCAGGTTTGGATAAAGTCTTCTTAATAATAAAAGGAGGCCTCTTGCATTTGAATTCACACGCTTTGGACACGATAAAGCATTTATTTCCACAAATTAACTCGAAACAACTGCTCGGTGACTCCGGCGGCAGCAAGTGGGTGATTAAAACAACACACACACCTGTGAGCTCCGTAATTACCTCGAAACTACCCTACACTTAAACCCTCACAATTCTATAGAGAATTTAATGAATTAAAATCACTTCAACATTACCTTTTTAATGAAAACCGCCTCTGATCTTCGATGAGAGCCGAGGACGAGGCGACTTCCCACAACAGCACACGGCGCGCACAGTGATGACGTCACAGCACGGTTGTCCTGACGAAAACAAACATGGAGGAATATGCCCGTGAACCTTGGTGAGATTAGGGTTTTTGTTTTTTTTTAAAAAACATTTCTCTTTCGTTATTTGTTCAACATTGTTAACTTCGGATATAGTTTGTCTTGTTAATGTGATGTTGAAGTTGTAGTGAGAGCGAACAGAGAGGCTCTGTGTGTTAGCCTGTTAGCTTAGTGAAGGGACAGGGACATAACGAGATAAAGCTGTGGTCAGTTAGTTTGAGCCTCAACAACCTTTTGTGTTTATGGCTCTGTGTCTGTGACAGTGACAGCTGAAGGCATTATAAAGGGAAAAATACTCTAAAATACAGTTCACACATGTAACTCATATAATATTGTATAGCTCAGTTTTAATGTGTGAGTTTGATCCAGCCTCCAGTGACCAACAGACTGACCAACACTCATATCAACTAAAGATAAAGCCTGGACCAGCTCCAGGACATAGACTGTAGCTGTGGTGTTACTGCCATATACAGGGGTCCTACCAGAATCCCTAGCTATTAATGAATTGGTAATTTTTATTTCGTTTACATACATCTATTTTCACACATACGTTTTTCTACATTTAATATTATTATTTTATTATGTGCTGTATCATCTTTTTCTTTATCACAAATGTTTAAATTGTCTTTTATGGTCAGCACTTTGTGTTACATTTTATGCATGAATTGTGCTATATAAAAGTTATTATTATTATTACAAAGATAATTTCACAAAAAATTCTCACAGTCCATTACTGAAAACAGAACAGACCAAAGCCCAAGACCTATTTTTGCCTATCCTGTAGCAACCAAAGGATAACCCAGACTACCAGCAATACCAAAGAAAGGAAGTAGAAGCAAATACAGCAAGGTGTAGCATATGTAAACAGTGTACACCACACTAATATTAATAATGATACTTAGTGTTTGATATAGACATATGATATAATATATGATGTAATGCAACAGTATAACATATTAAGATGATGCAGTATAATATAGTTCAGTAGAATAAGTGTGTAACGATATATCGATCAGGATCGATGTATGGATTCAGTGATCAGAATTTGAGCATCTCATCAAGATGCCTTTTCCAGGCCTCCAGGCCTTAGAGGTTTTCCAGGCACATCCCACTGGTTGAAAGCCCCCGAGACAGACCCAAAACATGCTGGAGGAATTAAATATCTCATCTGGCCTGGGAACGCTTCTTGGGAGGAGCTGGAAAGCGTTGCTGAGGAGAGTGATGTCTGGGGTACTTTGCTCAGCCTGTTACCCTGCAGCCTTGCCTTGCATAAGCAGATGAAAATGGATAGATGGATGGGTGGATGAATACATATTATCATCTTTAAGACGCACCTTCCTCCTAAACATTCAAACAGTACTAGCAGCCTAGTGCCAGGCAGATAACAGTAAGCAGCCAGAATATTTACTGATATCGTCTCATATTGATTGAAGGCCCCTGAATTGAATCAGATCAAATCACGGAAGACTTTTTAATAGCAGCAAATATTGCATTGTTGTCCAAAAAAAACTGATATTGTATTGTAATAAAACCTGTGATATAAGATACACTATAAGGTGAAATGCAGTATTATAGTATCATGTAATATATAAAGTATAGTAGAACAATATAACATAGAATATCAAATATAATATAGGCTAATATAGGTATGGTATATGGATAGTAAACTTATCTTGTGAAAAGTAGGCAACAGTTGTACAAGAATATATTCAGTATTTAACGACCTTTGTAGGGCTGCAGTTAACAACTATTTTCCTAGTTCAATGTGTCCATTATTTGTTTTTAGAATAATTTGTTTCGGTCTATAAAATGTGAGAAAATAGTGAAAAGTACCCATTTGATGTGTTTGCTTGATAAATGATTGAAGCAGTAGTTGCAGATTATTATTCTTTTCTCTTATTGATTAACTAACTGTTTCAGCATAGCTATGATGGTGCCAGTGTGATAGGGCGGCAACAGTAAAAGTAATTTGGATGGAGTTTAAAAAAATAGATATGTTGTTATAACTGTCAATAAAATATCAAAAATCACTGCAGTAGCACAGTGTGAATTATGTCATGGTGCCACTTTTATCTCTACAATAAACTATTTTAAGTAGCATTGTGGTATGGATATGAAATGCACACATGACATTACAAAGCCTAAGTATGACAAATAATTATGTCAACATGCTGTATCCTATTTTTATATGTTCTTCCCCTCTGTTGTTAATGTATTCCTGCAGTCCCTGGAGGATAGTGGATGACTGTGGAGGTGCTTTCACCATGGGTGCTATCGGAGGAGGGGTGTTCCAGGCGGTCAAGGGCTTTCGTAATGCCCCTGCAGTGAGTTCACCACATAATAATAATTATTATGTGCTCCAACTCTCATCATGCTGTTAAAGGCAGATTTGAACAGTGCTGTAATGTTTCAGGGTGTCGGACACAGACTGAGAGGAAGTGCAAACGCAGTGAGAATAAGAGCTCCGCAGATCGGAGGTGAGAATGCCTTCTTACATAACCAGGAATTATTTCCTTTACTGTAGCTCTTGGAGTTATTCTTATGGCATATTAGACTTTAAAAGTATAATTTCTTGTATATATCAAATATTTTACCTGCAAAAGGAATTGTTATGTTTGGCTAGAGCCCAGTTATTACATTTTTCTGGCCTAAAACTAAAATCTTACATCAAACCTGGCTTGTAAACGCTCACTGGCTTGTTTGTGGTGGTTTCACAGGTAGCTTTGCCGTATGGGGAGGTCTCTTCTCCACCATCGACTGTGGTTTAGTTCGCCTCAGAGGGAAAGAGGATCCTTGGAACTCTATAACAAGTGGTGCACTGACAGGAGCCATCCTGGCAGCACGCAGTAAGAGGAAGCCCATAAAATCACAACAAACATGACACCACCTTCTCATGTCACTGACTGCATCAAATTAACAACTGTGATTCAATGAATTCTGTGTTTTTCTCCAGGTGGGCCGTTAACTATGATGGGCTCTGCCATGATGGGGGGGATCTTGCTCGCTCTCATTGAGGGTTTTGGGATCCTCCTCACTAGATATACAGCACACCAGTTCCAGAACCGTAAGTGAAGATGATTAAGTTTTGCCAATGATATTCTAAAGTGGCTTAATCATTATTTCTATTAGCAATGCATCACATTATAACATGCATGTGAAAGGTGTCACTTGTAGTGATAAACCCACAGAGAATTATCACCTCTACAGTTCCCCTCAGCCCTACTGAGTGTTATGTCACAGTTTTTGTTTTCTGATCTGCAACTTTACTGTTGTGTTTCACTCTCACTGGTATCATAGCATCCTTTTCAGCAAAATAAAAGCTCTTAAATCCAACTTTATGCTACCTGCCTTGCAACAAACAGGAGGCAGACAAAGCTGGAAACTAGCTGGTGAACATTGTAAAACACTTTGCTATTAAAGAGACAGATATTTCCCTCAAGAGTCAGTGTAAACCAAAGCATCGCTGAGAGGAGAGTGAATATTGGACTTGTATTTACCAAGTGCACATAAATGTGTCTTCAAATTAATGCTAATTAATGCTAATGTTGCTCCGCATCTGCTGGATGTGTGTTTGTTGTAAGTTTGTCATATCATCTTAAAGAGTGAGGACATGTCAGTGCTCACAGCTGCTACAAAGTGCCCAAAAAACCTATTATTGAAGCTTTAAATTAATGAGGAAAATCATTCAGTCCGTTTAAGTACTCGTGCAATGTAATTACAGTCTCAAGTTTTATCTGTACCTCCCGCACACAAGTATTCTCACTGCATTAATGCTAACAACCCACTCATGCCAAGTAATAGCCATTAATGAATGACCGCAATTTGCAAATGGTAGCCCACTGTGGCAGTTTGCAGCACTGTGAGAAAGGCCTCTTGGAACAGATAGAAATCATTTAGTTGTTCTGTGGGACCTCCAGCAGAGCTACAGTGGTTTGTAGTTAAGCAGATGTATTGGTGTCAGTGCTGTAGAAACTACAGACAAACAAGAGGCCAGAAATGCAATGTTCTGTGAGGAGCTGACTCTTGTTTTTGCTAAACTGTAAAATCTTTTGTGTTTTATGTGTTTCCATAAGTCTCTTTGCACCTACATGTAGTGGATGCAACAAGTTGCAGATATTCCCTGACACTTGTAGAAAGGCACAAGCCTTTTTCACAGCAGACATTTTGACTTGTTACAGCAGAAAAAGCACAGGTGTTACTGATGATGCCACTAACGAGGGCTCTGCTCTGCTCAAGTGTCCCAGTGAGACATGACAGTGTGCACAGTAGGACACTGAGGCCTTGTCCACACATACATGGGTGTATTTGATAATGTGGCTTTTTGTGTTTTAGCTTACTGGAGATAGATCTTCTGTGAAGTATCTTCTGTAGAAGTTCTGCAGAAAAGAGTTTTTGGCTTGACATGTCAGAGTGTGCGTTGTAAGCGTCTTTGTAAGGCGTCACTTATGAGGCGATATTCAGTGCAATGGCAGATGTGAATGAAACAGCACTGACTCTAACCCTGATAACACGATTTCTTTTACATTTTTACACAAAAAAGTACAGATACTTCTTTACACTGAGGCATACAGGCGTCTGAATGTGTTATGGAGGTCAAAGCTTCTTCGTCTTGTTCTTGTTCTTCTGCTTCTTACTCTTCTTCTCATGGCTTTAGGGTTAAGGTAATATCACCGCCTGTTGCTTTGGGATGCTTCTGACAGCACTTGAGTTGAGGTTTGCAGTTTAATTTGGACAGAGATTTTTCAAAACAGTGCTCATGTGGACAGGATTTTTTTGAGAACAAAGGAGGGAAAAACTCAGTTTTCAAAAATACCTGTGTCTTTGTGGCCTAGGCCTCAAACTAAAGAAGCCAAATAATAAATTCAACTTCTTATTTACACTTATTATTATGTTTTTCCTGCTGCAACATGTCAAAGGCCTATTCTCTGAAATGAACAAGTGGAGTAGGTAGATTGAGGGAAAGCAGGCTCATAAAAAAGGTTAACTGAACAGCATACTGTATATAAAGGTCAATGTGCACATACATTGTATCTTGATTATAACAACACCATGGATGAGCAGGATAGTGCCACAGAAACCTGAGAACTGTATCTTTCTTCTTGTTTTCTCCAGCTATTCCCTTTGTAGAGGACCCCAGTCAGTTACCACCAAAGGATGGAGGTCAGCAGCAGCAGGAGGCAAAGGGACAGTTTCAGTAGAGAGCAACAGGGACTGAGACCAGCTGTAAACACAGTGAGTCAGACCAGAGAGTAGCAGGGGAAACCAAACATTACAGTGGGTATCATGATGACCAGGAGGTGGAGATTCTGGTCTCTACAGTGGTGTCAACTAGTTGCACTATGTGCTCATACCTCAGGGGCAAATTACTGTGAGTCTTAGTTATTTATGAGTGAATGTGTATATGTGAGCAACAAACCTCACGTTTGCACCCACAGCATTTCATGCATCATTTTCTGTATGAATGGTTGTTCTGTCTTCACTGTAACCTTTTGGGGTTCAATATGTCATACTGAAATGTGTTTTTGAAAACTGATTTGATTATTCAACATCAAGGCAATATATGTATGTTAAAGGAATAGTTTGATATTTTGGGAAACACACTTATTCACTTTCTTGATGATAGTTAGATGAAAAGATTACTCACATGTCTGCACAGTAAATATGTAGCTACAGCCAGCAGACAGTTAGCTTATCTTAGCATAAAGACAGACAACTAATATCCTAATCTGTACAAAAGCCAAAGTATTAGAGACAGTTTGTTATTTTTTCCATGGGCTTATATGCTGGACTGTTTCTTGGGTAGCACAGTGATTTGCTGAAGTCTTGTCATCACTGTGAGGTTGCTAGGCAACCAGCAGAGATGGTATCTATCTTGTCATGTAAGGCCCTGATCACACAGGAAGCGTTTCAACAGCTGGAGGTGCCTTTTTGTAATTATTTTTAATGAAAATGAAGCTTATTGCTTGAGGTTTTTGCATTGTGACGCACCTGGTGTTTCTGCACTCTAAGCACCTGGCATTTTTGTCAGAGTGCCCTGAATGCCTCGAGTTGAAAAAACTTTAACTCAAAGCAGAAAAAACACCCCATATCATCTCTTTTTTCATCATCTTTTTTCCCATTGTCTTTACAATTGGTAGACAATGGAGGAGAAACTGTTGGTAGCAGGTGCTGGATACCCAGAGCTACATGGCCCGACGACAGACAGCAGGTGGTCAAACTGCCCCCGAGTCATCCTAGAATATGCCTGGAAATGGCCATCATTGAGTCGAACCTCCTGGACCAACTGGTGGTACTCCCCATGATCCACCCTCTCTTTTAGGGTCTCATGTACCCACACAGATCTCCGTTTATCTGCTGACAGCCTCTCACCCTCAAGCAGAGCTACAGACAGTACCCTCTGCCTCATCATTTTAGGAACTAGATACTAATTACTGTCAAATAACTAAAATAAATAAACAGTAGATTGATTACACAGGAAGTTTAGAATAAGGAGGTGAGTCTGTGGTTGCCTGGCAACAGTAAAAAGGTGCAGCAAGCATTTATTTTTCACTGGTGGCATTCAATTTAAAAAAAGGCAGTGTAGTGCGCCTTGTGATTTGCAACCTGCAAAATGCTTTCTGTGTGATCAGGGCCTAACTCTTGGGAAGAAAGGGAATACGTGCATTTCCCCAAATGCCAAACTATTCCTTTAAGCTTCCAAAGATCTTCTACTTGTATGCACAGAATATGTTTGTTCAGTGAGGTTTTACTATAGAGAGTGGTATTGTGAGAATATGTTTCTGAGTCTTTAATTTATTTGTCAGTTGCGACAATCAATGCAAAGAACTGTGTGTTTATAATTGATGTGTGTGCTTTAAGATGTGTCTGGGCTCAACCAATCCTCATTCCACAATTTGCAGTTTCTCTTAAAGGAATACTTCACCCACAAAGGGATCATTTGATTATGTCACCTTGAATTTGTGGAGCAAACTTTGTTTTTCTCGCAAGCCTCTATGGTGAACTAAGAATCCAGAAAACAGAGATGTATATCTTTTTCCAGCCTCTCCAGGTAACGAGTATCATTAAGCTCCAAATCCTCAAAACCAGCCTGAAATTAAGGAAATCTTAAACAAGTGCATTAGAGTCAATGCAGCACAGCTGTGTTGTTGTTGGACCCTGGTCTGAGCCAGCCCAATGCTACATTATGATTGGCCAGTCTGCGCCCAGGGGCGGGGCTTAGCGACGGTTCTATTCATCAAGAATTTTAGTAGTTATTAGATTTTTTGTCCTCTGTCAAAGCTTGCAAAAAAGCAAAGTTTTCTCCAGAAATTCAGTGTAATGCAGGGTAAATAACTGATATACAAATGATCATTTTGTGTGTGATGCGTTCCTTTAATAACGTCTTGCCTCACCCGGCAGCTTTAGTCATTTTGAATCTTTGTTGAATAGTTGTCATCTTGTGTTTTAGAAGGAGGAGCACAAATCATGAAAAATGTGAATGGATATTTTATTGCTTTAATTACTGGCACATGCACCTGTGTAGTCACTTTGATCGCTGCATCATTCATCAAACAACAAAGCACTTTTTAAACTCCATCTCTCTGTTTTCTTGAAATCGTAGCATCAGTCACAGGAGAGAGGTGATGCAGTGTGATCCCAGCATTTGCTGTACAAAAACTATGTATAGAAAGAATGCTTAATTTATGTATTGAAATATATTTATCTTGCAAAAACTGATTTTAAAAGACAATAAAGGCATCAAATGTCCTTGAAGACTTGAGATGGTGTTATTTCTTGACATGGCTCCTGCTTAAGAAAAGCTTATATTATGCAATGATAGTAATTGCTGACATTACATGCACCTGGGCTCAATCACAGTGTGTTTATTCACTGTGAAATACCGCCCCTTGTCGCCCTTTAAGTGGTACTGCACCCACCAGCTGCTCTGTCCAAGGTGCTGAAATACTCTCAAACTTATAGCAGTGACCCATCCTAATTTTTCTACCCGAACAATAATATTCCTGTCTTGTGTTTAACTACATCTTTGTACCAAAGCCCCACAGAGCCTCAGAGAGCCTCCTGAGTTCACCTGCACCTTCTAGAAAGATTTCCCCTGTCATCCTTTTAAACGGCTCAGCTCGTTTAATCCTGCCGGCTGACCACCGCAGAGACCGGGACGCGTTTGTTTTAATATCCCCTCACCGTTATGTGCCTGCGGAGATAAAAAGCAATTGCACTTCTTATTTACACGCGTTGGAAATTACCAGAAATCGGCTTTAATTGGATTTCTACACTCCAGGCAGGCGGTGAGCAGGATGGCCTGTAGCCTGTGCGCTGCACCGGCGCGCTGCGTGTGGACATGAAATGACAGGCAGCAGATGGTCCTTCTTTTTTTTTTTTTTACACCTGGAAAGTTTTGTCTTTTTGGGGCCAAATTAATATCTGTGATCCATAAGGCATTGCAGAGCCCACTGAGGAGTTGATGGTGGGTTTTCTGGAGTGATTTCGTGGTGTTGAACTGCGGACATGGACGCAATAAAGAAAGGTAGGAACTCCTTACATTGTCTTCACAGTAGCATAGTGAGAATTACAGCTTCAAAGTCATGCATAACAAACTATAGAAGGCTCACTGTACTGTACTGTAAAGCTACATGCTGAAGTGACATTACAGGCATTTATTTCCAACATAATATTTCCAGATATTCTGTGAAGTTGAAAAGATTAGTCGAACACAGTTCCTCCTGACAGTAAAGCATGGTCCCTACAAATAAAATCAAAGCATACTCCATACCCTTTGCAATAATGGGACATCACATTCATTATTTCCACACTAACCCAGTTTATTTAGCTCTGTTCTGCCCAGGTTTCTGGCTCCTTCTCTGTAGTTTTTACATGGGTGAGATAATAAATGCACCTGCAGGCTTATTCTTTGTGCAGGGCCTTCTCAACAGGTGATCATGGCCCTGCTTTGGGATAGTGCTGGGCTAAGTGCCACTGCTGCTTCCACTAAAGAAGTAGGTCACATCTGGTCTTATAATATGAGGCCTTGAGGACAGAATACCTGTCTGCTGCTACAGCCACACGTCAAATCCTTCTTTAATTGTGTTAGATAATAGTAATAAGTCATATAAATAACTGCTGGCTGATGTTAGCAATGAAATAATCACATGGTGCAGGAGAGGATTTAAACAATAACAATGGCACTGAGCTTTTGTTTTAGCATTGATTCAATGGCAGTAAAGATGCCAGCCAGTACAACCCTTCTCTCTTAGCAAAGAACATACATTTTTACCCATAATACCCATATTTTACTTTATCACCTTCTTTTACTTCACGTTCAGGATGCTTGAAAACAAAATCAGAGAATTATTCTGTGTCTTTTGTCGTCAACAGATGTCCCCCCTGTGGGGGATGCAGGAAAGTCAGACACCCTGGGGTCGACTGGCTCGGCCAGAAAAAGGGGAGGGGGGGCCAAGAAGGCGATGCAGGCAAACAAGTCTGCCCTCAGGGCCCCCCGAGCCCTCTGCTGCCTCACCCTCAGCAACCCCATCCGCATGGCAGCGCTGGCCCTCGTAGAGTGGAAATATCCTTCTCTGAGTTTATGCAAACAGTCCTGAATATGATGTAAACGTGTGATGTGTTCATGAGGTGTGAAGTTTTTATGATGCTGTCATGTCCCTTGAAAGTTGCATTGACGAAGTGCCCTTAACTACAATCCTCAAGCCTTTTGATATCTTCATTCTGCTCGCCATTTTTGCCAACTGTGTGGCCATGGGCGTCACCAAGCCGTACCCTGATGATGACTCCAACGCCACCAATCACCAACTGGTGAGTTTCCAGTGCAGCAATACACAGCAGCTCAACCAAAGTAGTTTCTTTAACTTGTTCTGAAAGTTAGGAACACATGAATATGCTGAGCGAGGCTTTAACACAAGTTTAGGTGATGTAACCTCATGAAAGAGATGAATAATTTAATCACCACATTATTACATAGAAGGAAAATGTAAAATAAAAAACTTTTCACTGACCCGCTGGAAAAATCTTTTCTTCACCAATGTGTTCAGGCACAGAGCCTTCAGCAGCGTGTTTTAATGATAAGCTTCTTTATAATGCTGCACCTCTAACACAGACACATCTAAATAAAAGTACACAATAAAATGCAACAAACAATAAGTCCCTGAATACATCACAAAAACAAGGATAAATGAAAAACATGGGTGACTATCCTTCTTACAAATCAAGGAACTTAAAGAAGAAAGTCCTGTGGGTATTTACAGTCTTAATCCATTCCCTTATTTGTATGATTAATGCATCCATACATACCATGCATAGACAAATGGACACAGAGATCAATTAAAAAACAGTGTTTGAAAACACTTCTTAGACGGCCCAACATGTAGACTCACATGAAGCATAAACTTCAAACAGATTCAGGAGCTCTTTGATCACATGGAGCTTTCCTCATCACATCGCTGAAGTGAAAGTGAAACTGAAAAGTTGAAGACAGCGACTTGATCCCTTTAAGGGGAATGAATGAAGCTGTCAAGGTGAACTTTTTGTATTTTCAATGCAAATCACATGGAGAGTGTCTGAGCTCCTTTTACACTG
The DNA here is from genome assembly GCF_041903045.1 of Epinephelus lanceolatus. NCBI lineage: Eukaryota > Metazoa > Chordata > Actinopteri > Perciformes > Serranidae > Epinephelus > Epinephelus lanceolatus. Next base: position 11,625,382 of record NC_135741.1, on the reverse strand, counting down.
CGTGTGTTTGTATGTCCCCGTTCTCAAAGGCTTGACTCTCACTGAGAACATCTTGTGTCATTCTTCTGGGATAATTTTCTCACTCATGTACTGCGAGTCATTTCAGGACACTGATGGTTGAATGTGTTACGTAGGGTTCCTGTGGATCATTAAAAGGCATTGAGTTGATTATTCGAACAGGAAGGTCTTAATTAGTATTAAAGTGTCTTAAATCAATATTTTAAAAGTCTTAAAAACATGGGAAGTAGGATTTTATGAATTTTTTTTTTCTGACGTTGCACTGTAAAATAAAAAAAACCCTGATAATTTATGTTTTGTAAATAATTCACTGTATGCAGATCAGGATAGAGAAACCAACAACCCTCATGTGCATTCAGCACATCCAATCAATGACAAAGGAACAAGCCTCTTTCAAGACAAATGAAATGGATGCTTTTATGATAATACAATATGTTAGGAGTTTTTTTGTAGGCTGCTGCAGAAGTTAGAGTGGTTCCCATGTCAAAAAGCCTGCATTATTTTTCTGTTTGATTTTGGATAATTGCAGAAAATCAGCTGTGTCAGACAAAAGTTTGAGTTTAGCAAGATAATCTTCACAATTGAACAACACTTTTATGACTTTCAAAGCATAAATGCAATCAACAGAAGTAAAAAGCTAACGTTAGGCTATAAACAAACAATACCACAGTCGTATAACTTGACACTGCCGCCACATCGAGGCTGTAAAGCCATGGTCAGCATGACAGTACTCTCATTTGGCCACTTGTTAGCAACCGCCTTTTTAAGACACATAAAAGCTTCAGAATTCATGAGTGGGGTATTTACCGATGCATTTTATGTCATAGAACAAAATGTAAAAGTCTCTTAAGCTTGTGTTTAACACAGACCTTATTTCAGGCAACTAAACCAAAATCATATTCAAAAAAAGTCTTAAAAGGCATTGAAATAATTTTTCTAACACTAAGGTGTTAATTAGTGTTAAAATGTCTAAAATCAATCTTTTAATAGTCTTAAAAATGCTGAAAGACGGGAAAAAATTGTGATGTTGCATTAGAAAATCTCAAAATAATAATAATTTTTTTTTTTTTTTTAAATAATTCACCGAATGCCTTGAACATTAACATCACACAGTTTAGAGTAGAGGAACCACCAACACTCATATACATTGACCACATCCAATTTAATGACAAAGGAACAGGCTTTCTCAAGGCAAATGAAATGGATGCTTTAATGATACAGAATATGTTCATTGTTTTCCACATGTTCCACTCTATGAAGTTTGGATTATTCTCAGGATTTAAAGTAGATCATCACTTTTTAACTTGACCAAAGAAGTCATGTTTTATGTTACAGCTGGGCAACATTGTCCCAACCCTGAGTAACTGATGTTTGTTTATTTTATTTTCCTTAGTTAGTTAGTGTGAAATTATTGTTAAATTTAATTTTGAGTGGCATTAAAAAAGTCTTAAAAAGTCCTAAATCCAACTTGCCTTAAGCTGTAGGAACCCATTTGTGACAGAAGTGTAGGAATGACAGTAGTCAGTGGGTATTTTGCTGACGGTAGCAACAATTAGTGAGAAGGTAATATTGTCCTGTTGGATGGTAATGGTGTTAGAGGGAAAAAGTTGCGGTTTGACCCCGCTAAGGTGACCCTGTGACGGATCATGACTGACTTAAACACTGACCATCTGTCACATCTCTCCCTCTCCCTCTTTGTTTCTTTCTTTCTGACCATTTTTTCCCTGTAAAGCACAAATATGCAGCATTCAAACTGAAAACGAGCCAGTTTTCATTTGGAATATTGGAAATATGAGTCGCTTTGAGCCACAAACAGCTCTATATATTTACCAAAAAAAAGTCTCATTGTTGTTACTGCATTGTTAGGAATGCTTCTCCTCTTCGAACCATGTTTGCAGAGTAAAAGTGATCAAATACTTGAATTCTATTTTTGGTAATTTTGTGGCAGGGAAACATATTTGCACATGCAGCAGGTTAGATGTCAGTCGATCCCTTTATTGGATTGCACAGAGGAGGTAAGCTGACAGTTTAACATGCAGTGACTTACAGTACCGTCACTTAAAATAAACAACAATTTTTGCATCAAGTTTTGGTCAAATTTACTGATTTTTGTGAATTCCAGTCATCCTGTATTAAACCACATTATGCCTGGATTATTGTGTCAGCCTGAGGTAAGAGCCTAGTCACAGTGGTAGCAGTGATTAGAAGCATTAAGCTGAAGGTTACAGCAAAGGGATCCGGTGACAGGCTTTAACATGTGTTAGGCAGTAGGTTAAGAGGTTAGAAAGCCACTGCAGTCAGCCTTTAATGACAACACACGTGCTTTAAAGACACACTCATGAAAAAGTCAGTTAATGCCACTTATTTCTGTATGTGACGCAGAGGAACCCGTTTCTGAAAATCTGTATTTTACTGTGACGATAGCTTGACATTTTCCCTCAACACTCTCCCATATTTATTCCTCTCAGACGCACTCACTGACTTATAAAAAAGGTCATTCTAATTTTGCAAAGCATCCATATGTCTTTTCTTCTGTTCTCAGGAACAAGTTGAGTACGTCTTCCTCGTCATTTTCACCATCGAGACCTTCACTAAAATTCTTGCCTACGGCTTAGTCATGCACCCCAGCGCCTATATACGCAGCGGATGGAACTTGCTGGATTTCATTATCGTCATTGTTGGGTATTTTGGTGCTTCAAGTAGTCACAGGTTGCAAATGTTCCCTCACTAACAAAAAAAGTAAAGTTCTAACTGCTGTTATGTGTGTCTGCGCAGGTTGTTCAGTGTCATAGCAGAGGGCATGACGGATCACAAACCTGGAGAGGCCCATCACGCTGCAGGAAAACCTGGAGGCCTGGATGTCAAAGCTCTCAGAGCGTTCAGGGTGTTACGACCGCTTCGGCTCGTATCTGGCGTGCCAAGTGCGTCATTTATTACAGTTTGTTTGAATGTGTTTTTGCATGTGTGTTCCTTTGCTTCATCCCGCATCAAGGCAGTGATTTATAATATATTTGTGAATGAATATATTTGAGGGGACAAACCAACTGAACTAACCAAACCGAACTAATGACTAAGGAGAAGTCTGGACCCCGTGGCTGGACCAGTTGGGATCCACTGCAAAAGAGTGCTGCAGAAATGGCATTTTTTGTAGGCTGCTGCAGAAGTTAGCTTCACCCTGCGTCCCTTGCCAAAAAGGCTATGAGATTTTTTCATTGAATTTTGGATTTTTGCAGAAAATAAGCTCTTTTTCAGACAAAAGTTTATGATACTTAGATATTTTGTTCAGCAAGATAATCTTTACAAATAAACACTTCTTACACTTCTATGATTTTCGAAGCATAAATGCATTTGCCATAAGTAAAAAGCTAACGTTAGGCTATAGACAAACTACACCATGGTCGCATGACTCAACCTCGCCACCACAATAAGGTTGTAAAGCCTTGGTCGGCATGACGACGTGCTGAGTCTCATTTAGCCACTTGTTAGCAACCGCCTTTTTTAAGACACATTAAAGCTTCTAAATTCATGAGTGGGGTATTTTATGTATTTTATGTCGAAGAACAAAACGTGAAAGTCTCTTGAACTTGTGTGAACCACAGACCATATTTCAGGCAACTAACCCAAAACCCATTCAAAAAACCAACTGACTTTGAGACAAGGGATCCAGGATTGCTAACATGCTAACTCTTTTCTCTCTGTTTCATCACTTTCAAATGTATTAAAAAGTATAAAACTAGAATGTTACGTAGGCTACGTCACTGTCAACTGTGATAGATTTGTAAAGTGTTATGAAAATTTAATTTTATGAATAGTTACCTTCCTGCAATGTTATGCTAAATCCCAGTCAGAACGTTAGCTAACATACATTGTGTGTTAGCTAGCAAGTAGCCGATACATTCAGAGCGTATTCCACTCGTTAGCTTTGCAGAGAGTTAGGATCCATCAATGTGCCCATCAGTTGTTGATGGGAAACTTATTAATGTAACACCTTACCAACAGTAACACTTCACTTCAGTCAGGATAGCATGAAAAGGTTACGTTAGCATTGATACGTAATTTTGGAGTGGAACTAAATGTTTTTGGCTGATTTGTGAGAGCTTATCAATCAGCCATTATGAATGGTTTAACTTAAGCTCAGTGTTTCCCAGCTGGTCCAGCCACGGTCATCAGTTTTAGGTCCACAAAGTTTAATATATTTTGCGCCAAGCTTGCATTTGGCCATGTCGTTGAGCTAATCTGCTGTCTCTGTTAAGAAACGTTAAAAGCTCTGTGCCAGAAATTCACTGTACTTCAGTACGTTTTTTACAAAGTTGACATGTTTGCGAGTCACTTGCGGTCATCTCAAAAGGACCCACAACCCACTTTTTGACTGAAACCCACCAGTTGGGAACCACTGGTCTAGCTAATGGTTTAGCTGATAGCATTTAGCTATCATGGCGAAGTTACCATGTTGACTCCATACGGCGGTGTCCCATGTGCACCATTTGAAAAGTGTGTCTTTGCCTTGTCAGGTTTACAGATTGTGTTGAACTCCATCATGAAAGCCATGGTCCCCCTTCTGCACATCGGTATGTTGGTCATGTTTGTCATCATCATCTACGCCATCATCGGCTTGGAGCTTTTCATCGGCAGGATGCACAAGACGTGCTACTCCTCCAGCACAGGTTTGTGCTCTCTGAACTAAAAACAGATTTCATACATTGCCTATGTTGTGTAGATGTGTTGTCTCAGTGCTGTTCTCTGCTCCAGGTCTCATGGTGGAAGATGATCCGTCGCCCTGTGCATTTGCCGGGAGCGGGCGCTTTTGTGTGGGGAATGGGACTGAGTGTAGGGGCAAATGGGAGGGCCCCAATGGCGGCATCACAAACTTTGACAACGTTTTCTTCGCCATGCTGACAGTTTTCCAGTGCATCACTATGGAGGGTTGGACAGACGTTCTCTACTGGGTACAATCACACACTTCTACATCCTCCACAGTGTCACATTTATTTGTGGTGTTTGAAAATACTTAGTCTGTGTCTCTGTCCAGATGAATGATGCCATCGGCTACGAGATCCCATGGATTTACTTTGTTTCTCTGGTCATCTTTGGATCATTCTTCATTATCAATCTCGTATTGGGTGTGTTGAGCGGGTATGTAGCTGCTGCATTTAGCTTTCTGTGCATTTATTGTGTTGTGAAAATCAAAATGAAACACTTACACTTGACCTCTATGCACAGAGAGTTCTCCAAGGAGAGAGAAAAGGCCGTGGCACGTGGTGAGCTGCAGAAAGCACAGGAGAGCAAGCAGATGGAGGAGGACATGATTGGCTACATGGACTGGCTCATAGAGGCCGAAGATGTGGACGAAGAAGGAAACAAACGTCAGTTTAGCACACAAAGACAAACCACAAACCAAGACACAAACATGTAGCTTTATATTCACACATGATCTGCCTCTGTTTGACTTCATAGGTGCTGCGATCGCAAAGAAAAAGATGATGAAGAAGTTTGGCTGGTACAAACACAGTGAGGATGGTGGAGGTATGTCAGCTGTCTCCGTCTGTTATCGTGTTTGTTTTACATGATTTCTCTTAACAGATGACTTATATTTCTGTGTTTAACAGAGTCAGACTCGGATGATGATATAGCATACCTCGATGATGATAATGGCTGCTGTGCTTCTCTCATGTAAGACAACAGAGATATAACACTGTTTGGATTCATTGCTGGCATGCAGGTGTTAATGAAGTTAATGATTTTGCACATTTTCTTGTTTTCTCAGGGCAAAGATGATGGCAAACAGCTTCTGGTAAGATTTTCAGTACTACACTCTATTAAAGGAACAATTCACCCACAAGATCATCATTTGTATATCAGTTACTCGCCACATGTTACGTTGAATTCATGAAGATAAGTTTGTTTTTCTCGCATGCCTCCACGGTGAACGAAGAACCCATCAGAAAAGTGTACTCAGCAGATTGCAGATCTCTGCCAGGCGGTGGTTCCCAACCATTTTTCCTAAGGGACCCCTTTCCAACCCGACGACCCCTCACTAAGTGACATATTTTATGTGTATTTCATATTATATTTAGGGCATAACAATAACAGTACAGAACAACTGGTCAACAGTACAACTGACCCAAATAGTGAAGTCAGTAACTGCTAAAAAAGTTAAGCTAATAACAAACAAACTAGCAAACAGACAAAAAAAAAAACTGTTTAAGAAAGGAGTTTACAGGTCCACTAGATCAGAAACAGAAACACAACAAGGAATCTGTGATCCATGTATTCATAACTGGACTTTAAACTGCACCAACTTTGTCTGTAGGCTGTACAGCAAGTAGGGAATAACATGAAACACAATTTAAACAGACAAAAAAACCTACTATACCTACTTACTTACCTACTTATATATGGTAGTAGCACAGACATAAAGGAAAAATTATGAAATCAAGAAAATCTGAATGACCCAAAATGACCCACTAAATTCATCTGCCAAATGGAATGGCCTAGTTGCTTTATTACAGAAATGTTTTAGCAACAATACATGTGTTTGAAAAGTACTGAGCATACGACTGGATAAATTTAAAGTTACACACAGTGAGGAACTGATCAATAAACGATCATTTTGTGGGTAGAGTACTCCTTTAATGGGATGAGAACATGAAAAAGGGCTCAGTCCAAGAATTTCAGTTGTTGTTGTTAATTTAATTCAATTTTTCTTTTTAGTGACCAGTTGTGTCAGCTGAATCATACAATGAGAAAGAACTGCCGTGTGGCCGTTAAGACCACAAACTTCTACTGGTTGGTGCTTCTGCTGGTGTTTCTCAACACAGTGGCCAGCGCCTCCGAGCACTACGGGCAACCAAAGTGGCTCACAGAAATGCAGGGTAAGAATCCATTTCTCCTTATATTTTAACTTTTGCTGAGCTGTACTTCAGCTCTACATTTTGAGATGCTTCACTTGAGATAAAACATGACTCCATGTCTTCTTCTTCATTTGTGCCTCAGAGCGAGCCAACAAGATCCTGCTGCTGCTCTTCACTCTGGAGATGTTGATGAAGATGTACGCCTTCGGCCTGCAGATCTATTTCATGGCGCTGTTCAACCGCTTTGATTGCTTCGTGGTGTGCGGCGGCATCCTGGAGACGCTGCTTGTAGAGATGGAAGTCATCCCGCCCATCGGCATCTCTGTGCTGCGCTGCATCCGACTGCTCAGGATATTCAAGATGACCCGGTAATTGGTGCCAGAGTTTGTTAATATAACATCTGGAGCTTTTCTGTTGGCTGCATGAGGAAGGAACAAGTGATGAAGATAAAATCTTTTCCATCTTATCTTCACTTCCTGATGTTAATCTGTACCCTCTTTGATTCTGTTGTTTCCAGGCACTGGGCTGCTTTATCCGACCTGGTCAACTCGCTGCTCAACTCCATGAAAGCTATCTGCTCCCTGCTGCTCCTGCTCTTCCTCTTCCTCATCATCTTCGCCTTGCTGGGCATGCAGTTGTTTGGAGGCAAATTCAACTTTGACGAGACTCAGATGAAGAGAAGTACTTTTGACTCCTTCCCTCAGGCTCTGCTCACTTGTTTCCAGGTGATTTACATCTCCTCAGTATCTCACAGTATTACTACCCTCTCCACTCAGCTATGTGATGTATTGCAGTATTAATTACAGGTCTCTCACTCCTGTCCTCTGTGTCTCTCATTCTTTGTAGATCCTCACTGGAGAGGACTGGAACGCCGTGATGTATGACGGCATTATGGCATATGGAGGACCAATCTTCCCCAATATGGTGGTGTGCATTTACTTCGTCATCCTCTTCGTCTGTGGTAACTGTATCCTTTCACAGTGTTTGTGCACCTGCTGATTCCCTTTGCAGTCTGACCACAAAATCATTGATTCGTTAATCCCAAATGAAACAAATTAGGCTCCTTAATCTTGTGATCAGACATCCTGCTCAATGTCTTCTTGGCTATCGCTGTGGACAACTTGGCAGGAGGCGGCGGGAAATCCAAAGTCGAGTAAGTTTGTAACAAGAAAATATGAGATCGAGCAGTGGTATTGGACACATTTATAGCGGACTGTAGCCATCTTGCTACCCCTGCGAGTTCCCCAGCACAGACGCACAGATTCAGCCCTCCGTCTAAATGCAATACTTTTATTTACCACTGCCCGGCATACAACAACAAAATCATTCAACAACATGTGCCTATGGCTGCCTGGCTCCTCCTCTCCAAACTTAAACTTCATGTCGTCCTTTACACACGATGTCGTCCACAGTCTCCCTGTGTCATGAGCACTAAACTGCCTTACCTGGTGTAAATAACTTGTGCCTGTATTGTCACATATATAAGGTCATATAAACATAACCTCAATATAGTCCACTACTATACACTATTCAAAGTGTACAGAAACTGTTGTGTAAACTTAAATACCATCATAACCTATATGATATATCATATCAACACAGACATGCTTAAGCGGTTCTTACAATTACTATATACTTTGTTAAAGCAATTCTTCGCTTATTTGCATTTCGTTTTCAGGGAGAAAAAGGAAGAGGAAGAAGAGTGGGATGAGGATGAAGAGAAAGAAGATGAAGATGCAGGGGTAGATAATCTTTTCATCTTTTTACTGAACCCTATCAGACAGCGTTAAAAAGTGAAATGCCAAACAGCTGATCTTTTGTCTGGTGTGCAGAACGATGAAGACGACTGGCAGGAAAATGAGGAGCTGAGGGCCATCGAGGGGCTGGAGGGTGAGTCTGATGGTGTCACACTCTGCAGGAGAAACAGCAGACAGGCTGATTAAAGATGTTAAATGTCTCTTGTTTGCTCTTTATTTTATTGCAGGAGTCGCTCCATTAAAGCCTGAGTTCTCAGGACCCAAAGAGAAGATCGTCCCGATCCCTGACGGAAGCTCCTTCTTCATTCTTGGAAAGAAAAACTGGTAATCTGAGCTCATACATGCAGCAAATTAACCTCAGTCTACCACACATTTATAACAGTAACAATATATTGTGCTATATGCTTTGCAGTGGTGGAATGACACTTAGTACATGCTTTAACACCAAGACGTTGCTAAAAATAATCCACTTTCCTTTGTAATTTTCCTCCTTTCTCAGTTTGCGAGTCGCCTGCCACAACCTCATCCATCACCCGTACTTCACCAACTTCATTCTCATCTTCATCATCCTCAGTAGTATTTCCCTGGCTGCTGAGGATCCAATCAAATCCCACTCATTCAGGAACATCGTAAGAGACACCACATCAGTCTCAACATCATTAAAAACCATGTCCATCTGCTCATTTTTCATCTTCACAATAAACAAGATTCAATACTGATACTTGCTTCTCTCATCCTCAGGTGCTCGGTTATGCAGATTATGTTTTCACTTCAGTTTTCACAGTGGAGATTGTACTAAAGGTAATGATTTTGAAACTGCTTTGTGCAAAAACATGGTGCAATTCAATGACACAGATGAAATAGTTTTATACTTTGTTCCTTCCCTTCCTCGCTCTCGTCTAGATGACAGTCTACGGAGCTTTTCTGCACACCGGCTCCTTCTGCAGAAATGCTTTCAACCTTCTTGACCTGCTGGTTGTCAGCGTGTCGCTCACGTCTTTCTTTTTACAGTGAGTAGAAACCCGTCCAACACGAACTACACACAGCCGTCTTCTGACAGAAAAATCAATAGGAGTCACTGTTGTGTAGCTGAAACGTGTGAAAGCAGTGAAGTCTCATTAAAGTGTCGAGGTCTGAGGGAAGCACTCAAAAGAAATGATTTAATTTTCCCAGTGAGGTTTTATGTTTTATACTCTCCCTTCTTTCCAGCCCAGTCTCCACTGTTTACTTTATAAGCTCAGTGTTTTTAGTTTTCTTGACTCTAAATATTTTTGCATTGTTGCTCTCAGTTCAAGTGCAATCTCCGTGGTCAAGATTCTCAGAGTGCTGCGAGTACTCAGGCCTCTTCGAGCCATTAACAGAGCCAAAGGACTGAAGGTAAACAGCTCTGTTTGGTTTAGCTCTCTTTTTTGTCGTATTTTATATTATATAGTGAACGGACAGTTCACCCTAAAATCAAAAATACATATCTGTCCTCTCACCTGTAGTGCTATTTACATAGACTGTAAAAATAATGGATGTAGCCACCGTGACTTCATCCACTGGTTTGTGGACTCCCAGTTTGAAGCCTTGAGTTTGGCATTTCGGCCGTCCCCATCTCAGTTTTTTGGAGTCAGAAGTGACCGTATTTTGGTGAGAGGAGCTGCGGTGAAGGGAGGGGTGGATTTGACTGAGAGGCTGAGGACACTATCATCAGACAGCCTGTCACTCAAAGCTGCCTGCCCTTAATTGCAGTTGACATTAAGGAGAAAATTAGCTTTAGAGACCAAAACAGTTTATTGTACCAGGCATTTAATTTCTGCTGTAAAGCTGGGCATTTCAACATGGGGGTCAGTTGGGACTGACTGGCTTCCAGAGCCAGCCTCAAGTGGCCATTCAAAGAACTGCAGTTTTTAGCACTTCTGTTTTATCTTAATTTTTCAGCCGCAGAGGTTGGTGCTTGGCTATTAATCAAGCTAGATTGTTTTGGTGTGAGTGTTGGAGATATTGGCTGTAAAGATGTCTGCCTTCTCTCTGATATAATAAAACTAGATGACACTCAGCTTATGGTGCTCAAAGCGCCAAAAAATACATCTGAAAAACTGCAGATGTGCAATGTCTCTTTCCAGAAATCACGACCCAGCCACTCAAGATAATCCACAGACCTTGTTGTGAGCAGTTTCATATAGGAACTTTTTGTCTCTGCCAAACTGCACCCCACAGTGTCAAGGAGCTCGGCCAAGGAAGACGCCATTAATGTTTACATCTCACACTATCACAAGCACGAGCTTCTCGTCCATGAGTAGATGCACACTTCATTCTGCGCAGTGATACAGTTAGCGGGTGTAGTTTGGCAGAAAGAAAATAGTTCCTACATGAAACTGCTCACAACAAGGTCTGTGGAATATCTTCAGTAACTGGGTCATGATTTCTGGAAAGAGACAGTACTGTTGAGTTTGAGCACCACAAGCTGAGTGACATCTAGTTCCATTATACTTGAGAGGAGGCAGACATCACTACGACTGATATCTCTAACACTCAGCAGCTTACATCAAAACTATCTAGACTGATAAACAGCACTACAGGTAAGAGGAAAAACATATATATTTTTGATTTTGGGGTGAACTGTCCCTTTAAGTAAGTAACTATTTATTGGAAGGTTATGGCTTTGTGCAGGTGTTGGTATTTTATGGTCAGTTATTGAGTATATATGGAGTATAATTTGTTGCTGTTCAAAGCTGAAACATTCCTTGTTGTTCACAGAATGTGGTGCAGTGTGTGTTCGTGGCAATCCGCACCATCGGCAACATCTTAATTGTCACAACACTCCTTCAGTTCATGTTTGCCTGTATTGGAGTGCAGCTCTTCAAGGTACACGTTCATGTCTGTACATTCAGTGTCCATTTTATGAGGTACATCTATGGTGCAGTCCAGTGCAACTGTTCTGCCATAAAGTCTATTTTTATGATGCCAATTATGTTCATTTTTTCACTGCCATAGAGGTGTTAATTAAATGGTGTGTTGGTGGTGGTGTTGGACTGGACTGTGTTAGAATCAGAATCCAATTTACTGCCTACTACAGTTTTCACATACAAGGAGTACTGCTGCATAACATAAACATAATGAAATTAAATTAAATAAAACATAAAAGCAAATATTGCAAAAATCAAGAAACATGAATATAGAATAGAAGAACATTATTTGAAAATTGTAAAAAAAAAAAAAATGTGCAATATAAAAAGATATAGTTCCATAAATGTACCTTAATGTAAGGCTCATCAACAAATATGAGGATGTGTAGTATATTGAGGGACATTTCTAATCCTTCCCCTCTCATGTATGTATGTGGAGGGAAAAAAAATAGAAACACTTATAACTGACCTCAACGGTAAACACACACACATTTCCAACAATGTCACTTAAAGCTGAACATTATGAGCTCTGTAAAGAAAGCAGAGGTGTTGTTTTGGACTGCATCACATTGTACAGGTGTACCTAATAAAGTGGCCACTGAGAGTATGTCCTTGTATTTCTCTCAAATTCACAGAAGTGTTTTTAAAGGTTTTAATTTTCCTGTGTTTAATGTTACAGGGCAGATTCTACAGCTGCACAGATGAAGCCAAACACACCCCCGTGGAGTGCAAGTTAGTTTCTTCTTCATTTCTTTACACAACATACAGCACCTGGCGGTCTCTTAGCGTGCCGTCATTGTCGTTAAATGTGTGCGTGTGTTTGATTTCAGGGGGACATTCGTGGTCTATAAAGACGGAGATATGAACCACCCCATGGTGAGAGAGAGGATTTGGGAAAACAGTGATTTCAACTTTGACAACGTGCTGATGGGCATGCTGGCTTTATTCACTGTGTCGACATTTGAAGGCTGGCCGCAGTGAGTAGTGACTTTACATTGTTTTTAATGTGAAAGACTAAGCTGGTGTTTTTTTGTTTTTTTTTTCTAATATTGTCAACAAATCCCATAAATAACGAGCCAAAAGTGTGTTGGTTCATCTCATCAAACTTTCTGACCTCTCTACTCTCCCATTCTTACTGAAGATGTAAATCTTAAAAGGAGCTATGCGCGACGTTCAGAATGGGATTGCCTGCACACGGCTCTCAACATGGAGGTCGCTGAGCTGGTTAGCAGCTGACGGTGGCCAGTGGGGGACACACACAGGGACTCACATGCACTCACATGAACAAGTAACAGAGAAGCTCATATTGCAACTCACACAGAGGGAGTGTGATCTCAGGACTCGAGACGATATCACTCCGCTATATGTTTACATAGCAAATAGTGGTTTGCTGCTGTATAAATGTTCTGAATGTTGTTGGGGACTATTTTCTGTTGCGGATTGATACATATTTGGTCCTGTAGTGATCCTGTTTGTGGGGTTGACTCAAAATAAACTACAGTGTCCATGTTCATCAAAATAAAGGAACATGTCCGTCATTGCATTGCATTGGTATGTTTTTGGAAAACAATGGATCTCTGTGAGGATGTATCAGGTTCTGGCTGCTTCGTAGGATCAATTCAATGTCGGGTTTGGTCATTTTATTGGATTTGTTGACAATGAGAAAAAAAATGATTATCACCACACCTTACCCTTTAAAGTCTATATTCTTTAAATCAATGTTTTTCTATAAAATGTGACCTCACCGTTGTGGGGGGTTTTTTGTATAAAGGCTTCTTTATCGGGCCGTGGACGCCAACGCCATCAACCGTGGTCCCATTTACAACTACCGAGTCGAAATCTCCATCTTTTTCATCATCTACATCATCATCATCGCCTTCTTCATGATGAACATATTCGTGGGTTTTGTCATCATCACATTTCGAGAGCAAGGAGAGGCCGAATTCAAAAACTGTGAACTCAACAAAAATCAGGTTTGATATTTTCCTAAACTTCAGAAACTTTCGTCAATTAAATAATTATTTAAGATTAAGATTTTCAAAGTGAATAATGCCCCCTCTCTTCTATTTTCCCTCTGTCCAGCGTCAGTGTGTGTACTACGCCCTGAAAGCTCAGCCTATAAAGATCTACATCCCTAAAAACCCGTCGCAGCTCAAATTCTGGAAAATTATCAACTCCAGCCAGTTTGAATACGTCATGTTTGTGCTGATTCTGGGAAACACTCTCACTCTGGCTGTTCAGGTATCATTTCACACAACTCTTTCATGAAACACAGAAACTTATTTGAGTGGTGTGATGTCATTTTTTTGTGTTGTTTCTTCTCTCATAGCATTATGAGCAGTCTAAACTCTTCACCTCCATCATGGACATCCTCAACATGATCTTCACTGTCGTTTTCACCATAGAGATGATCATCAAGTTACTGGCTCTGCGGGCTCATGTGAGGCTTCGCTCTTTCTCTTACCTTTGGAAACAACATTTAGCTGTCAACACGACTTTTTGACTCTGATTTTGTGTATTTTTTCCCTGCAGCACTACTTCATCGATCCATGGAATTCATTTGACGCCTTGATTGTCGTGGGGAGCGTGTTGGATATCGCAGTCTCTGAGTTCAGCGTAAGTTTTTTCCTTTAGCTGATAAAACAAAAGAGAGCATGTTTATCCAAAGGAGGGAGCAGGTCATGCATGTGCAAGTCACAAGCAAGTGTCAAGTCTTAACCTTTAAGTTTCAAGCAAGATAATATTACCTAATAATAAAGACTTTGTTAAAAAACCCTTTGTATATAATATAAATCAGTTAATCTGAATTAAACCAGAAGAGAATACAGTTGCCAGAAAGTTTCACCATCACTGGCATCAAGGACATGCTTATATTTTGTGGGGATTTGGGAGTTTTGGTGGATTTTTATAGGCCAAGTCTGGTGTGTTTAGAATAAATGTATTGATACATTTATGCCTGATCCTGATGGCTGTTTTAATGTCTTTCCTCTGTTGTTGATCACCTGTAATATGGATCCAGGGAGGAGGCGGCCACGGAGAGGTAAGAGCAAAATGCCACCACTGCAACTCTTTTTGTGTGTCAGGTATTGAGTTTACACATCAAGATAATACATGCTCGAGCATTTTGACACGTATTTTTATTCTCCTGTTTTTCTTTTGTTCCAGGGTGGAGGTAAAGGAGAGAGTGGTAAAGTGTCCATCACATTCTTCCGTTTATTCCGAGTCCTGCGGTTGGTGAAGCTACTCAGCAAAGGAGAGGGCATCCGAACGCTCCTCTGGACTTTTGTCAAGTCGCTCCAGGTCCGTGAATAAATCACATAATCCTAATATATGACTGCAACATGTTGTCATGACATGTATACATTGCTTTTATGTAAATGTGCTCTTGGATTCATTTCTGCTCAGGCCCTGCCGTACGTTGGTCTGCTCATCGCCATGATCTTCTTCATCTATGCTGTGATCGGCATGCAGGTGAGTCTCTCTCATCAAACTGATTCAGGATCAAGGCTTTTAAATTATACAAGATATTTATATGCATCCCCACTTCACTAAGTTTCTTGTTGTCACCTTAGAGTTGCAGCTGTTTGTTTCTAACTCAGTCCACTGTTCTCCTTTCAGACATTTGGGAAAGTGGCCATCGATGACGACACACATATTAACAGAAACTGCAACTTCCAGACTTTCTTCATGGCTGTTCTGGTGCTCTTCAGGTGAACTAATTTAGCCAGGAAAAGACAGATGCTCAAATATTACTTCCATTTCTATTAGCTGCCAAATGTAAATTACAGGAATACTTCCTCACCCCTCAAATGATTTTTTGTACGTTAGTTACAAAGAATCCAAAAACTGAGAAAGCTTTTATTTTGAAGTACCGTTTCCTGCTGTAAAGTGAGAAAATAGGAGGTTGGCATCAGCAGACCTGAGAGTGTAGAAGGTAGTGTGCTGCTGGAGGAGCTCAGACAGGCTGGGGGGAGCCAGGGCTTTATAGGAGATGAGGAGGAGTTTGAAGTGGATATGCTGGGGGATAGGGAGCCAGTGGAGGTCATGAAGGACAGTGTTTTGGATGATGAACCGTAGAGGAGACTGTTGCAGTACTCCAGTCTGAATGTGATGAATGCTTTAATGAGAGTCTCTGAGGGACGGACGGAGGCGGGCAATGTTTCTGAGATGGAGGACGGCTGTTTTAGTGATGTGTTTGATGTGTTGGTCAAAGGAGAGGGTTTGATCAAAGATGACACCAAGGCTACGGACATGTGTGGGGGAGTAAGCACAGTGGAGACATCGATGGAGAGGGAGAAATTATGGGTGAATTTTGATTTGGGACCAATGATGATGACCTCTGATTTGTCACAGTTAAGTTTGAGGAAGTTGGTTTGCAGCCAGGATTTCATTTCACTGATGCAGCTGGTCAGGGTAGAGTGAGTGGCAGATGTGGGGCTGAATGTCGTCGGCAACTGAACCGTCGATTTACAACTATCACACACCTCATGCAGTGTAAACCAAGTCTCATTTAATCAGTCGTTTGCCCAGCACTGCCCTTTCCGATGGGGATTGAATTAAACTAAAAGTGAAACTTATCTATGCTTCCTTCAGTGCAAGACCACTGACAAAAACAGTAATTTTACCTCACTGAACACAGGAGCTGCTGGTCTACTGCTGCCTCGATCTGTTGGTTTGTTTGTGTTATTGTGTGACTTTGGTGAGTCCGAACTAACCCTTTAAAACACCTAAGTCACACAATAACACAAACAAACTAACTGATCAAGGCGGAGGTAGACAAGAAGCCCCTGTGTTCAGTGACATAAAATTATTGTTTTGACCAATGGAGTCAAATGAATCAATTCAGTCCCCGTCGGAAGGGTTAAATGAGACTTGGACTATACTGCATGAATTCTGTGAGAGTTTGTAAATGGATGTTTTGATGTAGTTATGCTGTTGTATGAACGTGCACTCCTTTTACTTCAATTCATCAACAAATTTATCCGTTTTTGGATTCTTTGTTCACTGTGGTGTCATGTGAGAAGATCAAAGTTTTCTTCACAAATTCAGTGTAACACAAAGTGAGTAATTGATACTCAAATGATCGTTTAGGGGGTGAAGTATTTCTTTAAGCCCCAGCACAATATTCCATATTTCCTCCATTAGTTGGAGGAAAACCCAAATTATCGCTTTCTCCTCCTTTAAAGCTAGATGTAAATGATTTTAGTGTGTAAGTAAAGGTGAAATGAAAACGCTGCCCCGTCTCTGTGCCCTTGTAGGTGTGCCACTGGGGAGCAATGGCAGGAGATTATGTTGGCAGCTCTGCCCGGTAGACGCTGTGACCCAGAAGCCGACACTGAGCCTGGTGAAGAGTTCACCTGTGGTAGCAACTTGTCCTACATCTACTTCATCAGCTTCTTCATGCTCTGTGCTTACCTGGTGAGCGAAGCTGAGGAGGATTAAGGATCTGCCTTTTTTTAATCACTCCTTCTCAGATCATTTAGAGTAAAACAATTTCCCTCCTTTTGATGCAGCCTGCTGAGTCCAAATTAAATTTAGGTCTAATTAATTCAGACTTGTGTTTTACAGGCTGTCAGGTCAAGTGGGATCAAAGTCAGATGAAAGCAGAGAGGGTAATGTTACAGCAGCTGAGCAGGAGCAGTTTTAAAAAGCTAACCCTGTCTTCTCCAATTCCCAGCTCCTCGGAGAACTCCCACATCCGTGGATTTTGTTAATGCAGACAGCAGAGCCAAATCACAAAATCCTGATTTAAAAGGGTGCAAATATTTTGGTAACATTTCTGTGACCTCATTGCTATTTTCAGACATTAAACAGGTTAGATGAAGGTGACTTAAAACCTGGAGAATGTACGAGAACAGGGTTTAATCTGAAGGACTGAAATGAAAGCTTGTACTCTTTTAAAGATGTAGCAGACCTTTAGGGAAAATAGATTACCTGCTTAAAATCACCATCAGTGCTTTCTAATAATAGAGTGTAATTAAATGTGGTGCTGAGGACCTTAAATTCACTTAAAGTATCACCCAGTTCTCACACTAAAATGCCTTTGCATCGCAGAGATTTAAAATTAATTTGCAGAGTATGACTTCCTTATTTTAAAAAGCCCAATCCTAACCTTTCTCCTCCAACAACTACACATTTAATGTACCTCATTTCCTCAGTCTTAGCTCATTCCCTGTTTTACAAGATTTACAACCACAGGTCCAGGTTCATGTTCACCCTGTCTCTTCTTGTGTGTCCCACATTCCTTCTGTGGTTTATTCTCTTGTGAGCAGCTGACGTCCATCGGTCTGTGTGTGTGGTCTTTGACCTTTAACAGAGGACCCTCCCTGGCAGGATGTGGTTTTGTGTGAATATTCGGCCTTAAAAGTCATTAAATAGTGTTAAATTTAAATTTGTGAGATCTTAATTGCTCAAACATTTATTTAATTTAATTTATCCACATTTTAATTTCTTTTAGTCAGAATGAGTCAAACTCTTCTGCATGAAAGTCTGCATTTCCGGTGTTACACATTTTTAAACCTCACACTGGACCCAGTGGCATCAGGTAGTTACGACGGGCCCCAGTGCACGCTATTATGACAGGCTCGTTAGTGCATGCTATTGTGCAAATATCATCTCATCACATGATCAGAGACTTGACATTGTATAACATTAACATACATATCAGCCCAAAATCATCACTGCATATCTGTATATCACAAAAATACCACAGAAAATCAGTACATTTTAATTTAATGTAACAATTTTAATAGTTTGTTATAGTTTATTTGGAATAAGCATGTAATTTTGTGATAGATGCTAGTGACTACTTACAAAAAAGACATGGCAGAGATGGGTTTGCCTTTTTCAAGGGCATATATATCAAATGGCACTGCATTTAATTTACTGAGAGTTCTTCTTTGAACACAGGCATATTTCCAAGGTGGCAATCACTCATAAGAGCCTGTTCACCACCCAACACATTGTTGGAGGGTCCACCCCCCACCTCACAGGCTCCAGTGCAACCGCACTGCCTGCACTGTCTATATTTACGCCCCTGACTGAACCCAATGCTGTCCTTTTACTTTATATTTGCACTGTCGGCAAAATGTAGATAACCTAGTTCACTCTAATAACTGTATTCCTACATAAAACCTATCGCTGCACATGTATTCTACTTACCTTTATACTTTCCTGCAGTGCTTAGAAAAGAAAACGATGATTTGTCCAAAAAGCAGTCTTCAATTTGGTTAAAAATGATCTTGAAAATCTTTTAAAGGCATTAAATTTAAGTGTCCGAAACCTGTAGACTTCCTCCCCTGCTGCTAAATAGACCCAGACCCCTTTGTCCTGCTGGGTTTTCCAGAATTCATAAAAGTAGATGGATTTTTTGTCATTATGAAAGATAATCACAGAAAAGAAACCTAGAAGAACCCTAGAAGAGAACAGCCACATGTCAATGAACCCCAGTCATAAATTGGTTATTAAATTTTGTTTTTAAGTGACATGTTGGTCATCAGTATCTATTGTGTTTGTCCTTCTCTCCATCAAGATTATCAACTTGTTCATCGCCGTCATCATGGACAACTTTGAATACCTGACACGAGACTGGACTGTGCTCGGCACGCACCACCTGGACGAGTTCAAGAGAGTTTGGTCGGACTACGATCCAGAGGCCACGTAAAACTCATTTCTCTTTAACCCTCTGCTCTTCTGCTCGTTCCCCCTAACTGTCTCCAGAATATTAAAATCTGTCAGTAAACATTTGTTTTTTGTGAATTTTTCTGCCTCTTCCAGCGGTCGTATAAAACACATTGATGTCGTCACTATGCTGCGCAGGATTCAGCCACCTCTTGGTTTTGGAAAACTGTGTCCTCATCGTGTTGCTTGCAAGGTAAGTCGACATAAATTCATTGCTATACACTTGATGTTAAGAACATGATCAGATCTCACTCCTTCTGCCTCGTCCTCTCGTCCTCTCAGCGTCTGGTTGCTATGAACGTGCCGCTGCACGCTGACGGGACAGTCACCTTCAGTGCTACTCTGTTTGCTCTTGTCCGAACTTCACTCAAGATCAAGACTGAAGGTTAGATATCATGCAGCTCAGGCATGGTTACCGTACTTGTCTGAGTGTACCTCACCTCAGTGTTGTTAGGATGCTGTTTCTCTTAAAAGATTTTATTTCTTTTGTCCCCCTCAGGTCCCATTGACCAGCAGAATGAGGAGCTGAAGCTGATCATTAAGAAGCTCTGGAAGCGCACCAAGCCCAAGCTCATTGATGAAGTCATTCCTCCCCCTAGAGGTACAACAGGAATTTACATAGCTGCCAGCCATGACGAAAACTGTGATCACTGAATTCGAATTTGCCATTAGAGACTTCCATGCCAGCATTGGAAAATAATTTGTTTTTAAAAAATGATCCTGTATGTCTTCATTTGGTCCACCACATTTTCATCACTTCTTTCGTTTTTTTGTTCCTCCTCAGGGGATGAGGTGACGTGTGGGAAGTTTTATGCCAGCTTCTTGATTCAGGACTATTTTAAAAAGTTCCGCAAGAGGAAGGAGAGGGAGAGGAAATCAAAAAGGAAGGACAAGGCGGCTTCTCTGCAGGTGACCTAAATAGTTCTTTTCACTCTAAAGATCCCCTCCAGACACAAAGTACTCAGCTTTAATTAATAATTTGTCTCTACCAGCCACCTTGTATCACATCTACTCCAAAAATCCAGATTCTATGAATATATCTAGTATGAATTTGAAAGGTATGCATGTGTATGTCCCATTCTTGATGATTCGAGGGAATTTTCTTAAATTTGGCACAGCACGTCCACTTGGATTCAACGACTGACAAATTGGATTTTGGTGTTCAAAGGTCACGGTGACCTTACATGATATGATTTTGGCCACAGCTCAAGAATTTATACTTTACTGCTGACAAAATTTCACACAAATGTCTCACAGGATGAAATGATGAAGTGATGACATTTTATATCCAAAAGGTTGAAGGTCAACTTCGCTTTCTGTGAAAACATAATGTCTTGCAAAAACACTTTTCTGGACATTACTCAGCATCACCTCAATCTTACACACTGTTCTTTTAAGGGTATTTTGGTGCAGATACTTTTGTACATTTACTCAACTACAGTTGTTCCACTACTAGATATTTGCTGGATGCTATTATTATATGTGGTGTGCGTACTGTATATTAATGTTCAGAGGTGTGTTTGTGTTCTTAGCAAGGGCTGCGGACGCTGCAGGACCTGGCTCCAGAGATGCGTCTGGCGATGGCCTGTGACCTGGAAGAAGAGGAGGGTGCCGACGGAGAGATGACCGGCGATGAGATATTCGACAGCGAGCCTGGAACTTCGGTGACAACCACGCCTGCCACAACGCCACTGCCACCTATAGACACGCTGGTAGAGCAGGTGACTGTGTTCATGGAACCTGAGCCCAAGATAGCCAACGGGGGCGTGATTACAGAGCAGGTGACGGGCCTGCAGGAGCACCAGAGACCAGGATCGGAGCTGGCGGGAGTCAGCGTTGTCACAGAGCAGCCTGTGAAGTCTAATCCCCTGCCTGTCAGGTGTGTTTCATTGTATGTAAAGCTGTGTTTATTGTATATGTAAATTCACATTTAGGTTCTGTATATTGCTTTAACAAAGTCATACTGAGTTGTGTCTTCTTTTGTTCAGGGTGGACTCCATCAGTGAGTTGCCTCCTCCCCCTCCTTCTCCTCTGCCTCCACCAGAAATACCACAGGTTGTAGTTGAAGAACCAGTTGTGGAGCCTACAGTCGAAGTAGTTGAGCAGGTTTACAGCACTGAAGGAGACGCTGCAAGTTTGGCATCAGTAGACGGGTAAGAAACAAGCAAGGGAGTAAAGAGAGACACAAAATATACTATATGATAAATGAATAAATTAAGGAATAGTTTGAATACTTATATACTTACTTGCTTACTTGCCGAGAGATAGGTAAGGGAATGAATACCTCTCACATCTATCCGCTAAATATGAAGCTGGAGCCAACAGGTGGTTAAAGTTCCATCCATCCATCTATCCATTTTCATCCGCTTATCCGGGGTCGGGTTGCGGGGGGGCCAAGAAAAGCACTCCGACGTCCCTCTCCCCAGCAACGCTTTCCAGCTCCTCCTGGGGGACCCCAAGGTGTTCCCAGGCCAGATGAGATATGTAATCCTACCAGCGTGTTCTGGGTCTGCCCCGGGGCCTCCTTTTGGGTTAAAGTTACAGTCCAACCCAAAATTAAAAACATGAATGAAAGACATGTTTAGAGTCCTAGAAAACAGATACAGAGATGAAGCAACAGTGGCCTTAAAAATAACTGAAGAACTCGAAAAGATTCCCGTCTAAATGCAGATCCACCAAGAAAAATGAATGATTTAATCCAGACTGTGAAGAAAGCCGTAGCTGACTTTCCAGAGCTTGGTAACACAGGTGCTAATAAAAATCCTCTGGTAGCCAAGTCTATAGGAATCAAGCTACCAGATACTGTAAACAAAGATTGGCTTGTTTTTATGGTTAACTCCAGCAATGGTGTCACACCTGACAACCATTTAGATAGTCTTCTCAAGATCCTGCAAACATAAGAAGAAATCACAGAAAAAACTGGAGCAGCTTGGAGTGACTGACAGAAAGGAGATTTGAAAGAAAAAAATGCACCCACTCGATCCACAAGAAATGATGAAGGCTGGGTTGTCTGTGGAGATGAAGGACATAGAGAGAAATTTTGTATTCGTATTGAATATTTGTACCTTTGAACAGAGCCAGGCTAGCTGTTTCCCCCCCGTCTCCAGTCTTTATGCTAAGCTAAGCTAACCATTTTCTGTCTCCAGCTGCATATTTAATAGGCAGACATGAGAGTTGTATCACTCCTTGCATCTAACTCTCAGCAGAAAAGCAAAAATCATATTTCCCAAAATGACAATCTGCTCAATAACAACTCATGTTAAAACTCTTGGTGTGGATCTTGCAGGTATGTGTATCCAGAACCCGTCTCTCCTGAGCCAACTGAGACCGGCTACAATGAGCAGAGCCTGGAAAGAGCAGACAGCAGCATCGGGGAAATACCCTACGATACTCATCAAGCCAACGGCTTTGATAGCAACGATTATAACAGCACTAACATGAATGGAGAGAGTGTTACTGCGAGCCCCACTCCCTATGCCACAAATGGATATAATGGGAATGGATACACAGGCTACAATGACAGCGGCAGTGTCATAAGCGCCAATGGAAACGGAAGTACGATGAACGGCAATGAAAACGGCAGCACGTTCAACGGTTTCAATGGGAATGGATACAATGGAAGTGAGAACAGCGTACAGTTTGTCAGGAGACGACTGCTTCCTCCCATACCAAGAGGTGAGGAACATTTTCGTTTTCCTTTTTTATCAGGGGACAGTGTCTGTAATTTAATTATATGTGTGCAATGCACAGAGTTACGCTGTTTTAACAACTAACATGCTACTAGAGCTGCAACAGAAAATTTACATGCAGCTATTTTGAGGTTGAGATGAAATGAAAAATGCTTTTTAAACCCTTTCAGATCACATCCCCAGACATTTTGTGCACCTGTTTAACAATGTATGCCAAAATACACACAAAAAAAACATTTTTTCATGTTCTTCTATCAAAATCCAGTCATGTTTTGTACCTGTAAAACCTAAAGACACATGATTATGTAAGCTAGTACCATCCAATTTCAACAAATATCACGGCAACCACCCATCAGTCGGTCTGCAACTAATAGCCACAAAGGCACATAGAGTGAGCAGCAGCTGCGACACACCATCCAACACCAGCACACCATGAAGACGGAAACAGAGGGCTTGCCTCAGCAAGTAAACACGCTGTCTGCAGTCATTTTGACTTGACCAGCAGATTCACTACAAGTCAGTTGGCTATAGAAACAGGTGACCAGCCTTACGTTCTAAAACTAGCTCCGTGTCACACTAAACTCTAAGTCACAATCAAATGGGAAGGATTTGATTGAAATTTCTCTTGTAACTGTACTTTGATCAAATATTCCATTTCACTGGGAAATGCGTCACAATACAGAATCTAAAGACGCTCTAATCTTTGTTTCACCACGACTTTAAACATCCACTCACAGGAGTGGAGTTTAGAGCTGGGAAAATATAACTGCTGGAGTCTGATGAGTGATGGGCCGCAGGTGTGCCGGTTGATTGGCAGCAGGAGTGGAATGCAACACCATGCCCAGACAGACGCGCACACACACACACACACACACACACACACACACACACACACACACACACACAGACAGAGAGGGAGAACAAGCAGGAGACCAACCACAAACAAGGAATGAGGGAGAGGCACAGCCGGACCATGACATTCTCTAACAAGAAACCTGAAGCCTCCAGCACAGAGTGGACGTGTCAGTACAGAGAAGAGTTTGCATTAGCATAGTGAGTGTTTTGACAGTGAACACGTTAGACTGTGCAGTTTTTACATGTGAACTGGACCCTTGAGCTTCCTTAGCCCACAAGCTAACAAACAACATAAACAAATAAAAGATGCTAACTACATATACCATTCTGATACGTCTGCTAGTTGCCAATTTTTTGCCGGGTCAGTAGGGGAGGTCATTTTTGCCCTGTGGCCCTCTGGTGGGTGAATCCAGCCATGCTGATGTTAAATCCCTCCACACCGCCTTATAGTCATGCATCCCGGCCAGTTTCCTAACACTTACCTGCTTTTTGTTCCAGGTCGTAAGCCGTCCTTTAACTTACAGTGTCTGAGGCCACAGAGCAGTGTGGACAACCTCCCCATCCCAGGGAACTACCGTGGGAACACATCCCCAACTAGATCCCGTCTCCAGGTAAATGACGCATACACACACTCTCAAAATGTTCCTGTTCATACACAGAGTAAGTCTCATCTTGTTCCTCCTCTTGTGTCAGACCCAGCACAGTCTGGACTCTCGGCCCAGCAGCGTGTCCTCGATGTCATCTGCCTCCTGGGCAAACACTGCAACAGCTGGCACCACTCCTCTTCCAGGAATAG
Organism: Epinephelus lanceolatus; assembly: GCF_041903045.1. Classification (NCBI taxonomy): domain Eukaryota; kingdom Metazoa; phylum Chordata; class Actinopteri; order Perciformes; family Serranidae; genus Epinephelus; species Epinephelus lanceolatus. The sequence continues at coordinate 11,600,845 of NC_135741.1, read as the reverse complement.
TCGCCCCCTCAGGACGCAGGGGCAAGCTCATCTACACCCCTATGATCCTGGTGGACGAGGCCAGCGGCGCCACCCAGCCGCTGTGGAGCGACGGCTCTGCCAGCCTCCCTGCAGGAAACAGGGCACCTGGATGGTATCCCGGTCAGACGAGGACCTTCACCAGCGTGAGGATGCCGCCGGTCACCCAAGGCCTCATAGATAAAGGCAGCGCAGACAGTCTGGTTGAGTCGGTGAGTAATAATGCAGCAGGGGATTTCTGTGAATAAGAGACCACCAGTATGTACAACTTAAAAACATACACACTATTTTGAATTATTTTGAGTCCTCTGGCAGGTCGATTTTTTTTTTTCTACTAGAACTAACATTCTGGCAGCCTATAGTAAATCCACATTTTAACAGCTGTGTTAAAGCGATCGTGTGGATTTGTCTAAGTTGTAAGAGCTTCTCCATCATAGTCAGTATTTTACCTACATTAGAAGACAGTCAGTGTGCCCTGAGTTTGTGGACACAGGCAAGAGTACCAGCAACAAAGCTGTATGTTAGCCACCTAAAAAATCTGTATCAGTTTAAATGCACACTATATTTAGAATTTTTTCACTGCTTTACCCAGCTGTCAGACAGCCCTTTTTAGTTGGGAACTGAACTGAAAGCAAAACTTATCTATGCTCTCTTCAAAGCCAGACTTCATTTACAAAAATAGTAATTTTACCTCGCTGAAAACAGGAGCTGCTAGTCTACTGCTGCTTCAGCCACTTAGGGGGCGATCACACTGAGATGAAACGCTAGAAGCGCGACGCCAGTAAAACAATTGTTTTCTTATGATACGGTGCGTCTGACTGGCGTTCAAGCGTCTTTTTAGACGGGCGTTTTTCTGGCGTCTTTTTAGACGTGCGTTTTTGTAGACACTTCTTTTTCGACGCGCGTTTTTAGACGTGCGTAGACGCTGAAAAGTTCAAATATTTTCAACTTTTTGAGCGTCAGACACCAGTAGCACCATTCAAATCAAATCCTCCTTCCTGTTTTGTTGTGACAGTTACGGCAGTTTGGTCAGTTACGGCAGTTTTATGGCACTTATGAGCGACAGACAACACAATGCAATCTGAAGACGAGAAATTTATCCTGACAATATTTGATTTTGAAGTATTATACAACACACGCACACCTCAGTACTACTTTCATGTAAGCTACTGTCTCTACTGTCTTTGAGAGAAACACTAGATTCAAGGGGAGATGACAGGAGGTATGTGTGTGTGTGTCGCCCAGTTGTGCACACACCCCCGCTCCACAGGCGCTCCTTGCTGTTTTTTTTTTTTTTTTGTCTAGCGCGCATTGAATAAGCGCTTCCAGCATTTCAAGCGTCTTTTAAGTGTCTGCGTTTCTGCGTCTCATTTCTGTGTGATCGCCCCCTTAGTTTGTTCGTGTTGTTGTGTGACTTTGGTGTTTCAAATAGCTAGTTCAGATTCACCAAAGTCATGCAATAACACAAACAAACTACCAATCAAGGCAGCAGTAGACCAGCAGCTCCTGTGTACAGTGAGGTAAAATTACTGTTTTTGTCAATGGAGTTTGGCTTTGAAGAGAGTAATATAACAGCTTTAGTTTCCCATCAGAAAGGACTGCCTGATGGCAAGGTGAAGCAGTGAATATATTCTAAATATAAATATATAATATAAATATAATATAAAAAGCGTGTCTCTGTCATTGGAAGCATGTTAGGAAGGCATCTCTTTATGGCCAGTATGAGCAGGAAGATGAATACAGCAAACCAAACCTATAACCTATTTTATGACTTGAAATAAATGTGAACCTATCCTTTAATAATCCAGGGTATGAATGGTCTGATATACACTGAAATTCTACACACATTAAAATGTCTAGTGTGTAAGATTTAGGGGGATTTAGTGGCATCTAGTGGTGAGGATTGCAGATTGCAACCAGCTGAAACTTCCCCAGTTAGGGGAGGTCTCCTCCTCTTCAAACAGACCTGTGATTAAAACCAATAAAAATACTGAATAAAGTAGTTTCACATTAAGAAATCGATGTTTTTTTTTCAGATGCTCTTATTGCAGAAGGGCTGTCATGAATCAGTTCAGGAAGGACCCAAATGTAGAGCAGCAGGCAGGATGAAGTTTTAACAAAAAGCAAGCTTTAATAAAGTTGATTAAAAAAAATTTAAAAAAATTTAAAAAAAAATCCAAAACAGGCAGATAACTGAAAATCCAAACGAAGAACCAAAAACATACTGAAAACCAACCGGGAAAATACAATTAACTCAGGTAAAATAAAATCCAAACACAAGACATGAGGAAGAAAACAGAGCAGGGAACAACACCAAGAACACGGGCAGGAACGCGGACAAACTGACAAAAGTGAAACACACAGGTACGAATACACAGAAAGCTAATCACAAGAACGAGACACAGCTGGAGTGGGTGGACACAGGCGAAATGGGAATTGGCAAACAAGGGTGTGATGGGGAACACTCAGGTGGAGCAATCAAGACTAATGCAGAACAGGTGTGAAGAGAAAACTCAGGAAACAGGGAAGGACTAACTAGACTGGTGAAGACAGCCCTGCGTTCCAATACCCATACTACCATACTATTTAGTATGCCAGAAGAAGAATTAGTGTGTCCCAATACATAGTATGTCAGATGCAGTATGCCAAAAGTACCAGGATGTTCTACTACATCCGGTCATATTTCGCAGTATGCATGTCAGCATGCTTCTTTGGCCATTCTGACCCACAATCCTTTGCACAGCGGAAGTTACGTCGCACTGACTGAGCTGCATGTACAACCAACGCCCACACTTCCTTTCATACATGGTTTATTTAATTTGAGATACTAAGACACTAGATATTAGGACTGCAATGATCTGATTATATACTGTCACATATCATAGAGTTTTGCAAGAACACGGTTACAACATTCAACTTTATTGTGATTATAGTATAATCAATGTTAGGGTTCAACTATGACTTCAATATAGAAGATTCTACCAGTATAGGCAGTGGTGTAAGTGTGGTATAAATAATGAATGAATATGACTAAATATGAATACACTATGGGCCAGGTATGAGCAGTATAGACTAATAAATATATAAATAGTAAAAGTCAAATACATATTAAGTAATGTAGTAAAAATGTGCAAATATGTTACACTACAAATAAAAGTAATGTGAATGTAAGGCTGCTTCATGTGCAGACAGAATATAGTGCCAGCAGCTGCATAGCTGTAAATATATTTAACATCAAACATCTGCCAGCAACAGAGAGCTATGTGTGAAGGGGGTTAATATGCCTACTGGTGACTAGTTCGATAGACAGGTCACTAATAATAGGCTTGGGACTGTTTACATGAACACGTCAGTTTATTAGAAACAGCAACATACATTATGACATAACGGCAACACAGCTCTCCGGCACCTCCGACGGTATGCACGACTCTGGCGAGCTTGACGAGAGGAGATTTGCTGCATCTCCTAAGTACAACAAAACAAAATATTCAAATTTGGCGCTACAGACGGCGGCGGAAGTGAGCAAAAGGGTCGGAGTTCAGGGAGCGATGTGATGGCGGATGTAGTGTGTCCCAATAGTACTGCATGCATACTGCATAACTACACTACATACTTTTTAAGGGCAGCTGCAGTACATACTAAAAGTATATAGTAGAAGTATGCGATTTGGAACGCAGGGCAGGTGTGACAGAAAACAAACAGGAAAACACACAAAGACAGGAAGTAAAACTAGACATGATACATGAGGAGACAATCTACAAAATAAAACAGGAAACAGATTAAACATGAATGAAACAAGGAACACAAACAGAAAACTCCTAAACAAAGCCCACAAGATAACATAATATTAACAAAAGCCCAGGACCATGACAGGGGCTGATAGCTATGGTGTCCAATGCTAATTTTAACACCCTATCTAGAGCCAGTGACTAGTTTGTCCATTCTGGGTTACTGTAGAAACAGGGCGGTGCAACATTGCAATCTACTTGGGTGAGGCCCCGCTCCCTTTGTAGATATAATTGGCTCATCTTAAGGTGACAAAAACATGATTTTTATTGTCAGGTGATTATACACTAAAGAAAACAGACATTATCTTATATCTCATTTCTGCCAATATAGCCCCCTAAATCCTTCACACTGGACCTTTAATAGAAAGAAAACACAATTCCACAGTCAGTCAGACAGCAGCAGTAAAGAGACATTAATTATTTTTTAATTCTGACACAGTTTGAAGCTTTTACATATCACTGCACTGCTGAGAGAAATTCTTGTTGGAGTCATTTCTCATTCTGCTAAGTGCAACTCCATTTGCTGTCATTGCTCTGTTTACATTGTGATAAAAGAAATAAAGTTGTGACCGTTTGCATTTCAATCTAGCAAAGTGACTCTTTGAGCTGATAAAACTCTCTGTGCAGTGGTCATAATGATAATCAGACAGACATGCATGTTTGCGTGTTGGAGAATGAGTGGCTGAAAGCATAATCCTCTCTTACATCATTGTTCCTCTGCTTTTTTCCTGCTGTGTCAGATCTTGATCTCCGAGGGTCTGGGGATGTACGCCAGGGACCCTAAGTTTGTGAGCTTCGCCAAGCGGGAGATCGCCGAAGCCTGTCACATGAGCCTGGACGACATGGAGAGCGCTGCGGCTGACCTCATAGCTCGCGGAGCCAGCCAGTCGATTTCTCGCATTGAGGACGAGCTGGCCGATGAAATGAACTGCGTGATTTCTTACTGAGATCAGCACAAGTGAAATAAACTGTGTGAGAAAGTGAGGTGCGAGAAAATGTGTGTGTTTAAATCTGGAGAAAAAAGAAAGTGGACTGGACGACATGAGAACGATCTGAGACAGTTTTGTCTACTTTGTCAAATGCTGTGTCGGTGAGATTTACTTTTAATAATAGATGCCAAAATGGACACTGATTATAAGAGCACATGTCAGTATGTGGCAGGACTCAACAACACCTCCTATGAACACTTTGACTGCAGTGTTCTGCAGACGAGCCCGCTGAATGTGACAGGAAACTGTGACTCTTAGCGTCACTACGACAAAGGACCATATTTTTTGCATTGTATTCTTATTTTGTACTTGAATTGTTGTCACTTTATACACCTGTATAAACTGTGAAATAGAAAATATGATACTATTAGATCAATAAAACATTTATAATGATTTATATGTGAGTGACCAGCAGCATTCACTATTTTAGAGAAATATTTAAATATACTGAATATTGAATATCCTCTAATATGCAACATGAAAACTCCTAGCAAAGATTTTTGTGACTTTAAATAAAGCATCTTTTCTCAAGTCTGTTTTATTTTATTTTTGTTTCCCTTATTATTCCTGTGCAGTAATGACACACCACTACAAATAGTGTACTTAAGCTGAGAGGTCTTTTTTCACAGCAGAGTTATAATGGATGTTGCAAACTGCAGCAAAAACACAAAAGAGTGAATTATATAATCAGCCATTAATGGACCGGCAGATGGACAACATCTGGGTTTCACTTCCTCTTTTAGATATAAAGAAGCATCATGCAAAACAGTACAAAACAGACGATGAACCCCTGGGCACTGATATGCAAAGCCCCCCCCCCCCCCCGCCACACACACACACACACCTCTCCTGCATCAGAGGAAGAAGCACAGACTTTGTGGTGGTTTTTATGTCACTGTAGATGGTATGCATCTTTTGGTGGTTTTGTGCCTCTTTGACAAACGACAACTCTTTGTAGTTGTTTTGTGTCTCTTTTTGTGTCTTCTTTGGTCGTTATTAGGGATGCACAATATTGGATTTTGTACTGATATGTAGCAACTCATTTGACTGATAACCCATACTGATATTGATATAGCCACTTTTTTCCCAACCTAATTTTACTGATCATCTTCTGTAGTGGAATTAACATATTAGGGATGCATGCTCTTATTGTGACGGCCCACCAGCAGATGGAGACATGAATTACAATGTTTTTTAACGTATGTAATATTCATTCATTGAGCAAAATATGAAAAAGCATGTTTGCTGATTCTAGTTCATTTTAAAGCCAGTATTGGCCGATACCAATGACGTGCTGATATTATCATGTATCCCTAGTTGTATTATGTTGCTTTACAGTCATTTTGAGTCTCCCTATGGTTGTTAATTGTCTTTCTGTAGTCCTTTCTGTACCTTTGAGGTCATTTTATGTCTTTTTTGGTCATCTCATACAGTTTTGTAGTCATTTTGTGTCTCTTTGTGGTTGTTTTGTTTCTTTTTGTAGTTCTTTTGTGTGATTTTGTGGATGTTGTTTTGTAGTTCCTTTGCATTTCTTTGTGGTCTTGTGTCGGTTTTTGGTCATTTTGTGTCTCCTTGTCGTTGTTTTTTTGTCTTTTTGTATTTGTTTCTGTGTCTTTGAGGTAATTTTGTGTCTTACTGAGTAATTTTATTTCTCTTTGTGGTCATTTTGTGTCTCTTTGTGATGGGTTTTTGTCTTTTTGTATTCGTTTGTGTGTCTTTAAAGTAATTTTGTTTCTCTTTGAGGTAATTTTATGGATTTTTTTATTCATTTTGTGTTGCTTTAGTGTCATTTTGTATCTCTTTGCGGTTGTTTTGTGACTTTTTGTAACGTATGGGTCTCTTTGCGGTAATTTTATGACTTTTTTTTGGTCATCTTATGCCACTTTGTGTGTCTCATTGTTGCTCCTTTGCATCCTTTGGTGGTCTTTTTGTGTCAGTTTGTGGTCATTTTGTGTCTCCTTGTGGTTGTTTTTTGCTGTTTGGTAGTTGTTTGGGCCTCTCTGAGGTAATTCTGTGTCTATTTGAGGTAATTTTATGTATTTCTTGGTCATCTTTTGCCACTTTGTATTCATTTTGTATCTTTTTGTGGCTGTTTTATGTGTCTTTGGTAGTCATTTGAGTCTCTGAGGTAATTTTGTGTCTCTCTGAGGTTATTTTATGTCTTTTTAGGTCAATTTTCATGTCCTTGTGGTTGTTTTGTGCCTTTTTGTAGTTGTCTCTTTAAAGTTATTTTATGTCTTTCTTTGGTAGTCTTATGCTGCTTTGTAGTCATTTTGTGTCTCTCTGGGTTGTTTTGTATCTTTTTGTAGCTTTGTGTGCTTCTGTGGTTGTTTTGCCTGTTTTTGTGGTCATTTTGTGTCTCCTTGTGGTTGTTTGGTGCCTTTTTGTATAGTCATTTTGGTCTCTGGGGTAATTTGGTGTCTCTCTTGGGTTATTTTATGTCTATTTTTGTCAACGTTTGTTTCATTGTGGCTGCTTTGTGTCTCCTTGTAGTTGTTTGGTGCTTTTTTGTAGTCTTTTGGGCCTCTTTGAAGTAATTTTGTGTGTCTTTGAGTTAATTATGTATTTCTTGTGTTGCTTTATAGTTATTTTGTGTCTTTTTGTGGTTGTTTTGTGTCTTTTGGTAGTCCTTTGTGTCTTACTGAGGTAATTTTCCTTGTGGTTGTTTTGTGCCTTCATGTCGTTATTTGGATCTCTTTGAGGTAATTTTGTGTCTCTTTGAAGTCATTTTATGTCTTTTGTTTCGATTGTTCTGTGTTGTTTTGCAGTTGTTGCAGGCCCTTTGTGTCTCTTGGTTGTCATTTTGAGTCTCTTCGTGATCAGTATTAATTTGAGTGACATGTGGCAGGTGAAGTCCAGGGGGCCCCCTGACACCTTGGTGCCTCTAGGCCTGTGCCATCGAAGCTGAAAGCTAGATATCCATCCATGAGTGCCAATATGCATGTGGTGATCGTCCTTTATGTTTAAAGTGTTTGCATGAATGTAAAGAAACCTGAAATCTTCTTGAACTCCCCCCGATTATGTGCAGTGTGAGATTTGCCCACAAGGTTTTCACTGAAGGAAAATACATTCTTCTAAAAATACAATCAGCTGACATTTGATGGTGTTAATGACCAGCAGCGGTTCACGAACCTCCACTGACCTTTATATTCCCCCTTTACATCCCTCCTTGTGTCTACTAAAGCGTGAACAGCCTCCTCTCAGCATTATAACCCTCAGGCTCAATCTCAAGCTGCCCTTAGAATAAAGCGGCGCTGCTGATTGGACAGACATCTCGTCTTTACTCCACGTCCGATGGTTTATCTGACGTCACGACGCTTCACACGTCCTCTCCCTGCTCGTGACGCAGTCCGGCTCTTCCCTCCCTGTGGAGCCTCCCCTGGGCTGTTCCGGATGAGACGCCTCCCTCCCTCCGCCTCTCTGATCCTCTTATCAGCGAGTAAGCGGCCAAGATGGATGTTGTAAACCAGGTAAGGCTTTGGGGGGAGAAAATCATCTATTTCATTATTGTTTTGTTCGGAAGCTGCTGTTCATTTAATTTGCCTCATTGTCTTTTGTCGTGCGCTTAAATTAAATTGTTTTTTGCCAAGGATGCGCCGAGCTGAAGGGTTTTTAATGCAGAGCTTTCGATTGACTTGGAGTCGGAATTATGATTTATGCATTTATCCTAAAAGGATAAATAACTGTAGTGGTGTAAATGCACGACAGAGCGCGATGTAATTGGACATTTTTTTCCAGCACTGATGCTGCAGTCTGTGTGATGGAGCGGCCCGCTGACTGTCCAAAAAATGTGTAGGATGTCCAGAGATTTCTGCAGCAATGACATTTAGCAAAGCAAGGAGAGGATGTAGCCTATTATCTCAGGGGATTCTGCTAATTGATTTAGGCTGCTCGCGTCTCAATTAGCCGGCTGTTGCTAAGATAACAAACATGATTAATTTCTAAGGCCCCTCGGTTTGCTCAGATAGCCGCAGTAGGCCCCGACACCACAGAGGAGGACGGTCTCCTGCATCTCCATGTCCGCGGCCAGCTCCTCATTCCCAGAAAGCTGTGTTAGATTGTCTCAAAGCCAAGAAGGCTTTCCTTTGACGTGACCGAAGAATAAGACAGTCTGTTTGCCTACGACCGAATCGAAGCCGTGACGATATACAGTACAACATCACTCCCTCTCATGCGATATTGCTTAATTTTACTGCACCCTGAGGTCGTTTTGGAAGCTTGGTTTTACTTTGAAATCAGCCCTTTCTCGCTCTTGCCGTAATGTGTAGTATATGCGCGCACCGCAAAACAACGTGAGGGCTGGCTTGACCAAATGTTTCAAATTGAGGGCTGGCTTGACTTAAGTGTTTGGATGGATGTTTCACGACATGCGTCATCTGTTTCATACGGATGCAGCTGCTGGAGAGACAATGAGAGTGATAGAAGCCCCACAGAGGGAGAGAAACCATCACTGATGCTGCTGCTGCTTTATTTCCAGTGCGGCCATTTATTGATGCACACAGGGACACACCGCCTTCTTTGCGGTGTCGCATTCACCTGCGCATAAATGCTTGTTTTGATGTCTCCTCCAGCGCGCAGATTTCGCGAGATTTGCGCACAAATTTATACTGGAAAAAATAAATGCTGCTGTGAAGTGTGCAGCGAGAGAGCTGAGGAAACAGTGGGTTAATCAGCTTTAATTAATTGTTATGCTGGCAGGAGCCCCCCCACACGCACACACACACACACTCAGTCAATATTAAAGAGACTGTATTGTAGTTGTGCATCACCTCTCAGGCCCACAAAGATGCCAGCTGTGAGTCACTTGCAGATATTTGCCATGTAACAAACACCTGCAGGTGCCAGCAGCAGACCACACTGGCCTGTGGGCTACACGAGACTGAGGTAATTAGGTCCATGTTTTTAATCAGCGTCATTATGTCACCATTATCGTGCATCGTGATTTCACACAGTGAGAGCAGGAGTCAGAGGGAAAATTAAAAATAACAACTCTGCTAAGGGACTGTACTTTAGTTATCAGGGGGTGGTGCCTGCTCTACCAGGTGAGCTAGTGGGTGCTGCCATTTTTATGCCATAAATATTTTTCCTTGAGCCTCCCTGAGTGACTGTGAAAAAATGCATGACCCTCCCTTCACCACACAGTTTCAGGCGATGATAAATGGTGTGATTTTGGATATTTTTTTTAGAGAAAACATGCCTTTCAAACCCACTTGTGGGTTTCTGAGGGTATTTAAATACAAAATATGACAATTTAAAGTTAAATGTCTCACCCCTAAACCTGATCAAAAAAACCTAACTCCCTCTCCAGTGATTAAAACATCATTTGTGGCGACCCCTAACTCACCTGGTGGAGTTTGCGCCCCCAAATAGTTTGAGTGTTTGCAGCGGACTGGGATAGATTCTGACTTCCTGTGTATCTACAGCTGTCCTGTCAATAAAGGCAAAAAACACCCCAAAAATAATCTTAAAACACAATATTTTAAGCACCTCCTGTTTTGCACCACCTCCTCCCCTCTCATAAATAACAAACAGCCCCTAATTGACGACTTGTTTTTCTTTTGGCAGTTGGTGGCCCAAGGGCAGTTCACGGTAATCAAACAACCGTTGGGATTTATCAAAGTTCTACAGTGGGTAAGTTCTGTGTTTTACATATTTTATTCCATGAATTTTCCATTTATTAAAAACAATTACATATTGTGATGGATAAACCACTTGGAGCTTGTATCGTTTGCAATAAATTATGTTGTCATGCTCCTGACTGACGGATGTGTGACCTTCTGTCAGGCAGAGGTCATGAAGCTGTGTGGGATTTAATGATGGATATGAATCTCCACTCTTAGAGAATAATACACCCTCTCTCGTGAGGGTTTCACATCAGATGTTTTTATTTCTCCAGAAACATTACAGCTCCACCTGATGTGTAATAATTACTCTTTTAACTGTATTCAAACAGTGAGCTTTAATGCTGAGGAGTCCCTTCTTATAACTTGATAATGTGATACTGCCCCAGCAGGCCTGAGCAGGAGACACCAGCAGGATGTATTACGTCACTGCTGTAGTAACACGGTGTCAGTCCACCGAGGAATATACTGACAATTTGTCAAATCCTTCTCAGAGGATGTGACCTCTGCATACTGGAACAGTTCATTACCTCTGTTTCATGTGCTCAGTCTCCTCCACCAAAAGATAGAGCCAGAAACTAGTCATTCAGTAGTTTGTCTATGAAGAGAGCAGTTTAAGTAGATTTACTGAATTATGTAATCTACATCAGGGGCTGTAAAATGTCTCTATCTGAAAGATTTTTTTGTTTTTCTTGTTTATTTTTCATGGAATATCATTTAACAGGATCTATTTAAGATATTTCACCCTGTCCATAATCAGACAGATAATGTAAAAAAAATGATTTTCACAGTTCCAGTTCCACTTAGGGTTAAGAGAATTTGGTGATTAATCAATCTACTGCAACTATTTTACTAACTGATTAAGGCTTCAGTTGGTAGCTTTAATAGAAAATAACTTTCTGGCATATTTGATAAAACTGGCACTAGTGTGCATGAGAAAGATAGTCTGTGAAAAAAATCACTTTCCTCATCATCGTAGCGCTTTTAACAGCATTTGCTAGAATGTACCATGGCTCAAAATCAACCAATCAGAGCCGAGGAGTATCAAACGCAGTTGTAAATCATGTCAATCACTGCTCGTGAACTGCGGTCGAACTGTCAAACTAGACAGTGCTGATCAAATATGAATCAAGATTCTGTTACTGCAATGCCTATTTAAACATATTTTAGTGTACTGTTTGGCTGTAAAATGAGATACTTGTGAACCAGAGGCCATTGTGGAAACTGTCGAGCTGAAACGAAGCACCAGCTGGGCTAAAAATGTTCTCATTTTTTAGCTAAACAGTACACTAAAATATGTTTATGAAAACATTTCAGGCAAGAAAAAGGCTATGCAGTAACAGAATCTTGTCATGTCCTTCGGCCTCCTTGTATTGCTTCTCATGGCATTACCGCATGTGAACGAAAACAACCCGTCAGAGCTGAGGAGTCTCTAACACAGCTGTCAATCATGTCAATCACTGCTCGTGAACTGCGGCCAAATGTCAAGCTAGGCAGTGCTGATCGAATATGAATCAAGATTCTGTTACTGCATTGCATATTTCTTGCCTCAAATGTTTTCAGAAACATGTTTTAGTGTACTGTTTAGCTGTAAAATTGGCTGGTGCTTCGTTTCAGCTTGACTGTTTCTAACATAGCAGCCAGGTCACAGATATCTCATACTACAGCTAAACAGTACACTAAAATATGTTTGAGAAATAGGCATTGCAGTAACAGAATATTGATTCATATTTGATCAGCGCTGCCTAGTTTGACCGTCCAACCGCAGTTCACGAGCAGTGATTGAAATGATGGACACCTGCTTGAGAGCAGTGATGTCATGAGAAGCAGTATAGAGTGCTGAAGTCACGCCCCTTCCGGTGAAGCTCATGGGACCTTAGATCGGAAAAAATATGAATGGCAGTGAATGGGGAGAGCAATATTATCTTTTGTTCCCGTCTGAGTTGCGACATGAAATCTAAATATGTTGTTAATGAATTTAAAACATAAATTTTAAGGTCAAGAAAGTCATACTTTGTGGTAAAACTGTTGAGATATAAGCTTTTGAAAAAACGTAATTAGAAAGACTACACAGAAGGCGGTCGCGTATGTGACGTCATAGCTTTCGCTCGCTTCCAGCAGCTTTGAGTTACTGCGAGCGAAAGCTATAACGTCACATACGCGACCTCCTCCTGTGTACTCTTGAGTCTTTCTAATTAAAAAGCTTATATCTCAACAGTTTTACCACAAAGTATGACTTTCTTGACCTTAAAATGTATGTTTTAAATTCATTAACAACATATTTAGATTTCATGTCGCAACTCAAACGGGAACAAAAGATAATATTTCTCTCCCCATTCACTGCCATTCATATTTTTTCCGATCTAAGGTCCCATGAGCTCTACCGGAAGGGGCGTGACTTCGGCACTGTACGAGGAAGCCGAGGAACATGACCTTTCTATACAAATCATCTGTCTCATCCTCTGCTGTGTGGATATAGTGACAGTTTCAGCATATATGACAAAAAGTTTTTTTAATAAAGGTTACCAACTGTAGCTTTAATTAGTTTTCTAACACTTCCAGGGTCCAGCTTTTCAAGGGTTAGTATTTACTGCTTCTCTTTTTCTTATACAATTAGTAGCTGGTTATTTTTTGGCTTTTGGTCTGTTAGTCACACAAAACAACCAATAAGATGGCATCAGCTTGGGCATTCATCAACTACACAATAATGCATATCCATGGAAAATACTGGTTAGTTTCAGCCCTCCTTTCATGACGATCCGTCCAAGAGCAGACATTTTTAGAGGATTGGACATTCAGGATGTTGTCCTACAGTCAAAGATATCTTTCATAAAACAGAGCATGCTCATACTGACGAGGCTGCAGGGTTAACAGTGGTGCCTCTGTATTGCAATTTTTTTCTCGTGCTCTACAGCTGGGGCACCACAGTGGTGGGAATAGTGGTACTAATTACCCACACAGGCCCCACAGCAAAGTGAAGGCCTGTTAAATGTATCTTTTCTCATGTTATGATATAAACCCTGATGTGATGTGATGTGATGTAATGAACTGGTTCAGGCTGGTTGTGGTTTGTGGTTGTGGTTTCGGCACCCGGTTTGCATAATCAACAGAGTGAGCAAAATCGATTCTAGAGCTGCAACTACTTTGAAAACATTTTAGTCATTTATGAAGGAAATATGTCCAAAAATGTTTTGTTCTGGCTCATCAAATGTTCGAATCTAATGTTTTTTGTTGTTGTATATTGTCGTAAACTGAATATCTTTGGGTTTTAGACTGATGCCCTAACAAAATGAGCTCTATGAGGAGGTCACCTTGGGCTTTTTTTCACCATCATACTATCATTTTGAATCATTTGATTCAGTATATGCATGCAATGTAAATATGAATACATTTTGGCACAGCTGCAGATATCAGGAGGCGCAGGGGGACATGTCCATCTCAATATTTAGAACATGTACACTGCTCAAAAAAATAAAGGGAACACTAAAATAACACATCCCAGATCTGAATGAATGAAAAATTCTTATTAAATACTTTGTTCTTTACATAGTTGAATGTGCTGACAACAAAATCACACAAAAATTATCAATGGAAATCAAATTTATTAACCCATGGAGGTCTGGATTTGGAGTCACACTCAAAATTAAAGTGGAAAAACACACTACAGGCTGATCCAACTTTGATGTAATGTCCTTAAAACAAGTCAAAATGAGGCTCAGTAGTGTGTGTGGCCTCCACGTGCCTGTATGACCTCCCTACAACGCCTGGGCATGCTCCTGATGAGGTGGCGGATGGTCTCCTGAGGGATCTCCTCCCAGACCTGGACTAAAGCATCCGCCAACTCCTGGACAGTCTGTGGTGCAACGTGGCGTTGGTGGATGGAGCGAGACATGATGTCCCAGACGTGCTCAGTTGGATTCAGGTCTGGGGAACGGGCGGGCCAGTCCATAGCATCAATGCCTTCGTCTTGCAGGAACTGCTGACACACTCCAGCCACATGAGGTCTAGCATTGTCTTGCATTAGGAGGAACCCAGGGCCAACCGCACCAGCATATGGTCTCACAATGGGTCTGAGGATCTCATCTCGGTACCTAATGGCAGTCAGGCTACCTCTGGCGAGCACATGGAGGGCTGTGCGGCCCCCCAAAGAAATGCCACCCCACACCATTACTGACCCACTGCCAAACCAGTCATGCTGGAGGATGTTGCAGGCAGCAGAATGTTCTCCGCGGCGTCTCCAGACTCTGTCACGTCTGTCACATGTGCTCAGTGTGAACCTGCTTTCATCTGTGAAGAGCACAGGGCGCCAGTGGCGAATTTGCCAATCTTGGTGTTCTCTGGCAAATGCCAAACGTCCTGCACGGTGTTGGGCTGTAAGCACAACCCCCACCTGTGGACGTCGGGCCCTCATACCACCCTCATGGAGTCTGTTTCTGACCGTTTGAGCAGACACATGCACACTTGTGGCCTGCTGGAGGTCATTTTGCAGGGCTCTGGCAGTGTTCCTCCTGTTCCTCCTTGCACAAAGGCAGAGGTAGCGGTCCTGCTGCTGGGTTGTTGCCCTCCTACGGCCTCCTCCACGTCTCCTGATGTACTGGCCTGTCTCCTGGTAGCGCCTCCATGCTCTGGACACTACGCTGACAGACACAGCAAACCTTCTTGCCACAGCTCGCATTGATGTGCCATCCTGGATGAGCTGCACTACCTGAGCCACTTGTGTGGGTTGTAGACTCCGTCTCATGCTACCACTAGAGTGAAAGCACCGCCAGCATTCAAAAGTGACCAAAACATCAGCCAGAAAGCATAGGAACTGAGAAGTGGTCTGTGGTCACCAACTTTCTTGCTAATTGCCTATAATTTCCACCTGTTGTCTATTCCATTTGCAAAACAGCATGTGAAATTGATTGTCAATCAGTGTTGCTTCTTAAGTGGACAGTTTGATTTCACAGAAGTGTGATTGACTTGGAGTTACATTGTGTTGTTTAAGTGTTCCCTTTATTTTTTTGAGCAGTGTATATTCCCCTCAATAAAAACATGAGGGTTGCAAAGGGCTTTTATTTTAAAGGAGTTTAAGACATTTTCACTCTTAATTGATGCAGAAAAGGCACAAATTGGCGCATAAAAATTCACCAGAATGCAGGAAACAACTATTTGACGCTCAAAATTTCCTGAGGGAGGGCCCCGAACTCATTTCCTATGTTACCTCCTATGTGTTGAAACAAAACCTATGCTCTTGGAATAGACGTAGATTTTAGGGGGGACACAGGGGACACATCCCCATTAGTATGCAAAACATGTACATATGCCTCACCGCAAAAACAAACAAGAGCATATTTCCACCATAAATTTATGCACAAAAGGCCCCAATTGTGCATAAAAAATCACAAGAATGCAGGAAAATAAGTGTTTGATGCTGAAATTCCCTGAAGGAGGACCCCCAATTTCCTGTGTGTCCTCCTAAGTGTTGGACTGAAACCTACACCCTTGGCATAGACGTAGATTTTAGGGTGGATATAGGGGACCCTCTCAGTATTTAGACACCATCACCAAAAAACGGTAGCAAGGGACTTTTATTTTGATGGAATTAAAGTCATTTCCACCATGAATTTATGCAGTGGCCCCTAAATTTACCAGAATGCAGGAAATTTCTGTAGATTTCAGGGGGATGCAGCAAACACATCTCCAGCAATATGTAGAACATGTATGTTTGCCCCCCTCTCCCAATGAAAACATGAAAGTAGCAGAGGACTTTTATTTTTAGCATTAAAGACATTTCCACCAGATTTCACCATAGTGCAGGAAATTGTTTGACACTCCCTCCCAACCCCGACTCCTTGTTTCATACGTGTCCCTCCCCCAGTGTTGTAATAAAACCTTCGTCCTTGAGCAGGGTCGATAGATGAGAAAGAATTTGAGATGGGGATGCCCTTCCTGCACACTGGTCCCATAATTATTAGCTGCATCCCTGATCCTCAGCATGTGATGGCACTCAACACGGCCCAGATGGAAACGTGCGTGCCATAGCGGCTCCAACAGAGTCGCACACTGTAATGGGCTCTGCAGATATGCGAGAGAACAGTCAGAGAGCATGAGTGTACTGCATGACTCTGTAGTCCTTCCCTGGAGCTGTGTGAGTGTGCCAGCACCTCATCACTGCCTCCTTGGGTCACAGCGAGCCAAACAGCCAATCAGGAGGCGCGCTCAGGAGGCCAGGGCCCATGAATCATCTGTCAGAGGGGTCTGCGTGCCTCAGCGTCACACTAGAGGAGGGGCTGCTGGAGCTGCTGCTCTTTCTGGATTAATATGGGCATGCACAGCAGTGTTTTGTAGGTGGGGAGAGAGAAGCCTCCCCCTCTCTCTGTGGAAACGGGCAGCGATGACAAAGATGCTTCTGTGTGGTACAATCAAACCTTTTTTGGATTTTTGTTGTGGTCAGTATGTGCAGTTAGAAGTCAGATCAGTTGACACCAGTCAAGATTGTGGGATTTGTGTAAAGATTTTGTCTAAAATTGAGGTTAAAATTACATTTTTTTGCACCAGTGTTTTCTCTTCATGTGTGAGATTTAAACAGCACTCAGTATGTGTGACTCATGAAGCTTTGCCCACCTCACCGCCCAACCCCGCCCCACCCACCCTCTCTCAGTCTCTCCTTGTCTCTGGGGAATAGTGCTGACAAAGCTGAGATTTGATGGATGTTGGAAGACATCGAGTTCCCAAATAAAGCTGATGTATGGAGCTCAACCAAAACAGCCTCCTGCCTCCACCGCTACACTGCTATGCTGAATTTCATCTGCATACAAATTTCACTCTCTGACTCATAAAAAAAGGCTGTTTGTGAGAACATGAAGCCTGATTCGCTCTGCCGTCGTCCCTAATGTGTAATAAAGGCTGTTGATTTTGTTGTAGCTCAGGGGCTTTTGCTGTTCAGACACTCAGTGACTCTCTGAGGTTATTACTCCAGGGCCTCTAGTGAAGGCTCACACAGCTTGTGTTTATTTCTGCGCTTTTGTGCTTTTGGCTGAATGTCTGCATGTAAAGAGCTGCTAACCCTCCTGCAGGGATGGGCTTCAGTGACTTTGTTGCAAATAAACAAGTGAATCTTTTAATGATTTGGCATAAAATCATCAAATTTGGAAATATGTGAAGGTCCAGTGTGAAGGATATATTGGCAGAAATGGAATATAATCTAACAAGTATGTTTTCTTTGGAGTATAATCACCTGAAAATTAGAACTGTTTTGGTTTTCTTACCGTAGAATGAGATGTTTATATCTACATAGTGAGTGGGATCTCATCCACATAGTCCACCACTTTGCACCTCCATGTTTCTACAGTAGCCCAGAACGGACAAACCAAACATTGGCTGTAGATAGAGCTATTCACATTTTTGCATTTTTGCGTTTTTGTGTCGGCCCCCAGTGCGACAAGAGCATCAGAAAAACTTTTTTTTATTGTGAAACTGCTTTATTCAGCATTTTTAATACTTTGAAGAGCAAGAGACCTTTGTGGATAATTTAGCTCGCAGTAAAAACCTCCTGAACGTCTGGATCTTAAATTATCAAAGAAAAACAGTGAGCACACATCAGCAGGTGCTAGGCTAGGAAGCCATCTCTGGAATGCCAAACTGCATCGGAGAAACACTGATTTGTAACATGAAACTGCTTAATTAAGTGTTTTTACCGGTTTAAATCACCCAGTCCATTTGTTTTAGAGAGGAAGAGACCTCTGCTCATAATTCAGCTCGCAGTAAAACATAAAACTGGGCACATGTTAGCAAGTGCTAGATTAGCTGCCTGTCTGCGATGTGCCAAACAGTGTTGGAGAAACACTGATTTGTAACATGAAACGGATTTATTTAGTGTTCTCCAGTTTTAATCACCTGGTCCATTTGTTTTGGAGAGGAATAGACCTCTGCAGATAATTTGACTCTTAGTAAAAAAAAAAACAAAAACAGACCAGGTGGTTCAGCTGGTTGCAATCTGCAATCCTCACCACTAGATGCCACTAAATCCCTCTAAATCTGACACGCTGTT
Organism: Epinephelus lanceolatus; assembly: GCF_041903045.1. Classification (NCBI taxonomy): domain Eukaryota; kingdom Metazoa; phylum Chordata; class Actinopteri; order Perciformes; family Serranidae; genus Epinephelus; species Epinephelus lanceolatus. The sequence continues at coordinate 11,582,397 of NC_135741.1, read as the reverse complement.
CCTTTAATGTCACCAGAATATTGACTAGACCAAGATAACTTGGCTGATATTAGGGTGATAAATCAGATATTAGCAGATCAGGTGATACTGGTGAATATGTTGGACAATAGCTAACAAGAAATTGCAGTGCATGAATACCAAAGATATGATTTTTTATTCACTATTATGATTGCAACAGTGATTTATAAGACAGTAATTCTTTCAAAATCGAAAATCCATATCTAAATGTTATGAACTTATGTGAAAAATGATCAGTGTTAATGGATTTTTGTACCTTTCAGATATCAATGTCACTATCTAGCTTCAAATATCCAGCATCAGTCAGGCTCTACAGTTGGTACTCTTATTGATCTGTGGATCAGTTTTCACAGAGAAAGACAGACAGACAGGCACTGTGAGAAAAGCAGCAGCAGACAGATCGTTTGAGTCTGAGTGTGTGTGAGATTGTGTATCTTCTCAGCACAGAAGAGCTGACAACCATCCAGCATACCAGGAGGCGTAGAAACCGACCAGCCTCCGCTGCCTCCTCACTGTGTGATGCTGCCAATAGTGTTACCATGGCACCTAACACTCAGTGTGCCACCATTTCTTTTCTCAGTCTGGCCGGCCCTGTTCTTCCTCCCCCATCACTCCTTCCACTCATCTATCACCATAAAAGTACAACTCTTAATTGTTGTTTGGCGCCTCCCGTTTAGATTCACTGTCCTGCTGCTTGTTTTCAGGGAAGTCTGTTGCTCCACCATCTTTGGAAAATATCTCAAGAACTATTGGATGGATTGATGTATAGTTTGGTACAGACATTTATGTCCCACTCAGGATGAATTGTGACAGATTTGGTGGTCCTTTAAAGGGACAGTTCACCCTAAAATCAAAAATAAATGTTTTTTTCCTCTTACCTGTAGTGCTATTCATCAGTCTAGATTGTTCTGGTGTGAGTTGCAGATTGTTTACGATATCAACCATAGAGATGTCTGCCTTCTCTCCAGTCAAATAAAACAAGATGTCACTCGGCTTGTGGTGCTCAAAGCGCCCAAAAAAACATTTGAAAAACTCAACAGCAATGTCCATTTCCTGAAGTCATGACAAGGTTACTCAAGATAATCCACAGACCTTGTTGTGAGCAGTTTCATGTAGGAACTATTTTCTTTCTAGCAACCTACACCTGCTAACTGTATCAGCACACACAAGGAAGGGTGCATCTACTCATGGATGAGAGATGTAAACGCTATGTTGTGTTCACACTAAATGCAATGCAAATTTTCACATCATGTTACTCACGTTATCACACTGAATAACGCTTCATATGCATGCTGTCCTCAGCATCATACATCTCTGGAGCATCTCAATGCTGATTGGCTTTCCCAACGCAAATTGGTAGCTGAAGTTCAGATTTTTCAACTGGGGGGGAATATATGCACTGAATATGTGCATGTGGAAAGACAGTAGATATCTGTGTTAATGTAACATGATGATGTCTACATGTTGTTTTTTTTTCTAGGGTTGGGCCTAAAATTCAGGTGAAATAGGTATTCTGTACAGGTAGTGTAGTTTTTATGAGTACAAATAAAATTTGGCAATATCCGCACTTGTGATGAGGGAAAATTCATATTTAGATAGCTGTGTTCAGTTGCTCTTGTGCTAAAAAATAATCTGAAGCTCAACAGTGAGATTGTTCTGTAAACTGTTTTCTAATAAATAATAATTAAAGAAACTTCTGATCAAATCATACTGAGTTCAGGTTTAAATTAACTTCCAGTTAGTATCCCGCCATTTCCAATTTAAACCACACCCACTTGCAGTTTAGGGTGCATTCACACCTGCCCTGTTTGGTTTGGTTCAATCAAACTCAAGTTCATTTGCCCCTGAAGTGCAGTTCTTTTGGGCAGGTGTGAACACAGCAATCGTTATCAGGTGCACACCAAAACAACTGGATCAAGACCTTCTTGAAGAGGTGGTCTCAGTCCGGTTACAAATGAACTCTGGTGCGGTTCGAACGTGTTCTGACCTGGATCCGAACCAACTGCAGTCACATGACACATTGTTTGGGTTAAACATGAGCATGTTACAGTCCTGGAGGATTATTAATGTGCACCTCCTCCTGTACTGCCTTAATATGCACATTCAGCACATCCAATGCATCAAAACATTGTTTTCTAGTTGGAGCCGCGCCTCGTTTTCAAACTGTATGGTTTGACTAAAATGAACAATGACAGCAATATAGTCCACGATGAGCAGCGCTAAAATCAACCTGCGTAGTTGTCCCTCCATTGTGACATTAGAAAGTGTCACATTTATCTTGCAAGTGTACTCTTCTTCAACAGAGCAGCTTTATCGTGCAAAGAATTTTATCTGGTCCGCTTGTAAATGCTGCCGTGAGAACACAAACCAACTCTGAGCAATTATGCAACTTTAAAACAACACTAGTCCCTGATTCAGACCAAAGAAAGACAACTCTAGGTCTGAAAGCACCATCAGAAAGAAAAAAAATACAAGAATGTGTGCACAACTGATACATTTATATTAATCAGTGTGTAAATATGCTGCTCCACCTATTGATTCCTCATGTCAGTGTGATCCAGATCTGTTGACTCATAACACTGTATCACTGCAGGATGATTCAGTCGAAGCAGCAGTGTGGCTCGCTGCTGACATTATCTCTAAAATAGAGAATCCAGCCTTTGCTAGTGTTTTAACTTCCCACAAAATGTCTCTGAAGAAGAAGAAGACAGCTGGGACATAAAGTGTTGTTGGTCTCCATATTGATCCCTCTCATTAAATCTTAACCTCTCACCATCTCAGAGGGATAATGAAAGAATGAAATGGACACTGGGAGCTCTAAAACCTCTGAACAGTCCTAAAAGTGAAAACAGCCTCAGCAGTGCCATAAGGGTTTTTATTAAACAGCAAAAGATGGACGACATGATGTGTATTTTAGGATTCAGTGTACCACTATGCGCACAGTGTTAAGAATTGCGCCGACACTGCAGTTGTGTTCCCTGCACATGCTGAAGGTATTGATTAATTGCACAGCTGCTGCAGCATTACATCCTATTACACAGCATGGGCTTTAAAGAGAACATAAAACGCAGCTCACATTTTGTTTTTAAACAGACGTGACATCAAGAATAAAACGTGAACTGACACCAGAATTAGTCAGCATCCACGGTGCATTCAGAGCAGCATTTTCTGGTTCAGGTGTGCCGGCACAAAAACGCAATAAAGCTCAAATATTGATGAAGATTTGCAGGATGAGTGTCCTCAGTTCCGAGTAACATTGTAATAATAATGTGGAAACTCTCCACTCCAGATGGCAGTTTTTGCTCTTGCTCGAAATTGATAATAAACTGTGTTGTTTATTAGCAGGCTCCACTCCCCCTCCCACACACACTGCCACTTTCAGCACATCCACAGTCATTTGCATTGGTTATTAAAACCTGTTAATTAGCCTTCCACCAGGGAGGGAAGGTGTTTGAGGTGTTGGGAGAGGAGGACACTAGAAAATAAAATAAACCCTGCAGGAACAGAGGAGGACGTGATCACAATGAGGCAGCCGGTGTGTGAATCCAACAAACAAGACTCCAACTCACAGTAGCTGAAAGATTACTGTAAATAGTTTAGTGTGTTGAAGCCTGCAGCAGGTAGACAGCACTACAAGACGTGCCTGTGTGTGTGTGTGTGCTACCAGCTCACGTGTCCGGGTGTGGCTTTGTGTGTGTTGTGACTGGCTTTACAGTAGCTTGTAGTTGAGTATTTGCTGACAGATGGTGGAGCACCACAGTCAGATTAATAGCTGGATTTTCTATCCAATCGGATCTGGCCCGCAGCGTAGGGAGGGTGTGGTAAAAATAGTCTTAGTCGTCTAATCTGCTGTGTGTGTGTGTGTGTGTGTGTGTGTGTGTGTGTGTGTGTATGTGTTTATCTCCACGCATGCCTGTTTGTGCCGTGGTTTACGTGACAGCTAGTAGGAGCTGAAGAACAAGACTCTGTGTGCACCTGAAGTAACAGGCGACCTGACAAAAGCACAATCGCTGTTGTACCACAACAGATACATAGAAATACTATAAAACATCTACAGAAAACCAATTGTAATGGTAACCATGGCAACAGGCGCAGCCCTCACCGTGTAACCCGGTGATAACGCTGCATTGATTTGCACTCTGTGTGCATTTCTCAGCAACTTGCTGTGATTGGTGGAGGATCAATCTGCTTGAGACATTGCAGGTGGTGAAAGCAGCAGCAGTCTGCAGCTCCCAGTGTAAATGAGCTCTCACCTGTTTTGTCACCGGGGCTCCTTTCTTGTGTTATTGCATTGTCAGTGTGATGTCAGAGGTCACCAGATGACTTCAGATTTCTCACCACGTCTGAAAAAACTGACCCTTCTAAGACATTTTCTAGTCGACCAACAGTCCTCATTTAGGGCCATTAGTCGACTAGTCACTCGCATGTTTACGATATTAATTTAATTGTTAGATTATATATTTTGGGCAGGGCAACACAATGGTTTGAGTTGAAGGTGTGAGAAAGAATAGTATCAGTAACATTGTTAACACTGTGCTACATTACAGAAAAATACAAAACCGTACTAATGAACCTTCATTAACATAGGCCTATATTTTATCTACAAGTGCACATCACACACTGAGCGAGCCGCCTGTTAATGACGCTGTGGGCTAATGGGCATGTAGCTACTTCCATGTTTCAGATGATACGTCATGTTTGTAGTCGACCAATGAAGATGAGTTTACATATCACCTTGGGTTCGTCCTTCACCTTCTCAAAATGATCCCACACTTTGGATTTCCTGCCCGACATGTTATTAACTAGCCTGTGGAATAACCGCAGGTACCAGCTCTGGAAATTAACCTGACTCCTGTCTGACTGCTGAGCGTGGCCACTTCCTGCGTCTGTCCTTTCAAATTAAATTCCCACATGGTCCAGTCATCTAGGTTTTTTTGAAATCTTGCTGACTAATGACCTTTCTGGTTGACGCTTGGTCGGTTATCAGGGGGCAGTCCTAGTAAATTGGAAATGGAAAAGTCCATATACCACTCACATTAGTCCTCTCTTTGGCCTGCGTGCCATGTTTGGAGCGACAGAAAGTCACAGGCATGAAAGGTGGAGTAATAGAGTGCTGAAGTCACGCCCCTTCCGGTGAAGCTCATGGGACCTTAGATCGAAAAAAATATGAATGGCAGTGAATGAGGAGAGAAATATTATCTTTTGTTCCCGTTTGAGTTGTAACATGAAATCTAAATATGTTGTTAAAGAATTTAAAACATAAATTTTAAGGTCAAGAAAGTCATACTTTGTGGTAAAACTGTTGAGATATAATCTTAGGGGGGCAGTGGTCTGATGCAGGTGGTGGTGAAGACTTGTCATTTAACAATGTCTTTTCTCCTTTATCTTTTCTCCCACAGATCTTTGCGATCTTCGCCTTCTCGACATGTGGCAGTTACTCTGGCATGTTCAAGATGAGCGTGGAGTGTAAAAACCGGTCGGAGAGTGATCTAGGCATAGAAGTAGAATTTGAATATCCGTTCAGGTATGTGTCACTCACAAGTTATTGTCACCACTGTGACAGAAATAAGCGGTAAAAATCAACTGTAGACCCTTATGAATTGTAACAGATTAAAGGTCCAGTATGAAAGATTTAGTTGGATATATTGGCTGAAATGTAATCCAAAAAAAGTATGTTTTCTCCAGTGTATAATCACCTGTGTTTTTATTACCATAGAATGATCCATTTATATCTTCATAGGGTTCTCATCTATGGAGATTGTTGCATGTTGCACTGACATGTTTTTACAGTAGCACAAAACAGACAAACCAAACACTGGCTGTAGATTGGGCCATTCCTGTTTTCGAGTTGCAACGAGAGTCCGAACAACACAGTTTTTATGTGATACTGCTAAAGGAATAGTTCAACATTTTGTGAACGATTAGCTTAGCTTAGCGTAAAGGCTGGAAACAGTGGGGAACAGCTAGCATGACTCTGCTCAATTGTAATAACAAGCAAATGAATAAATTAGAAGGTCTCCCGACAAGTAAAAATTACAAGGTTGTGCTGCTGGCTGTAGCTTCATATCTAATTAACAGACATGAGGAAGGTATCAATTTTTTCATCCAATTCTTGACAAGACAGCGGATAAGTGTGCTTCCCAAAATTTCGAACTACTCCTTTAAAATGCATTATTCAGCATTATTTTGTTATGGATTGCTTTAATCGTTTTTACACAAACGTATATTATCAATGTAAACTGAAAAAAAAAAAAATCTCAGACAGCAATCAGTGACGTCACAAAGTTTATTTTCTCAGCTCTTCTTGCACTCTCTCACTTCTCTCTCCGTCTCTGTTGCTGTGCTCAGGCTCCATCAGGTTTACTTTGATGCCCCCACCTGTAAGGGAGGGAATCCCGAGCGTCTATTCCTGGTCGGGGACTACTCCTCCTCAGCTGAGTTCTTTGTCACCATCGGTGTCTTCTCCTTCCTCTACTCTATGGCAGCCCTCTCTGTATACTGTTTCATACTGGAGAAGTACCGTGAAAACTGCAAGGGACCCCAGATTGTGAGTTTATTTACACCGTATACATGTGATACAAGAACTGGTGTTACAGTTATATCTAGTTGTTGCTGTTGGTCATAAAAGTGATTGTGTCATCTTGCTGATCCGCAGGACTTTGTTGTGACGGCGGTATTTGCCTTTATGTGGCTGGTGTCCTCATGTGCTTGGGCTAAAGGCCTGTCAGATGTGAAAACAGCCACCGATCCAGAGAGGGTCATCACTCTCATCTCGGCCTGTGACGAACCAGATAATCGTTGCCGTGAAGTCTACGACCCCAAGGTCTCCGGCCTCAACACCTCTGTGGTACGTCCTTCATGCTTCACACTCATCGAAACTAAATGAAGAGTTGATGTGGGAACAGAAACAGTAATGAACGCGTGTCTCCGAACATTTCTTTGCTCCACAGGCTTTTGGCTTCTGCAACCTGATCCTGTGGATAGGAAACCTGTGGTTTGTGTTCAAGGAGACTGGCTGGTTGGCCGCCTTCTCTGGCACATATGTCCCATCACAGGAAAAGCAGCCCGCCCCCGATTCCTTCGCCCAGGGAGGCTATGCTCAGCAGGATCCCTACGCCGGCTCCCAGGGAGGATACCAGCCCGAGTACGGCCAGCAGGGAGGCTACAGTGAGGAGGGAGGATACAGCCAGGGCTATGAGCAGCAGCCCACCTCCTACTCTAATCAAATGTGAGCCCATTCAGCCAAACTACAGCTGCAGGATGGTGAGTGTGAAACATTTAGCACATATGGACTGTTTACAAGTATAGACTGTAAAGAGTGATAGATGTTTTGAAGCCTCAAGTTTGGCTTTTTTGGAGCCAGCTACCACCATACTTACTAAGCTAGCTAGCTGCAAGCTTAGTTAGCACAGCTGCATTTACAGTTTTTGGTTAACTGTGATAATGCTGATGCTAATTTCCTTAGCGAAAACATCCATTGCACATCCATTGCAATGTTTCACTTTGGACACTGTCATAAGCCAGTTTGGTTGACATCGCTCAACCTTAATGGAAGTTGTGCTAAACTTGCAAAGCATATAGCATATAGAATAGCCCCTTTAACGCTGAGGTCTTGTCCAGCTATATGCACAGGAACTGCCCATTGGTTCAACAGCCCATTGGTTCGACCGTATTAAACTCATTGTTCCGAAGTCCGTTCCGAAATCATCATGATGCCCTGTGGTTAAGGTCTGGTTAGGTTTAGGCACAAAAACCACTTGGTTAGGGTCAGGAAAAGATCATGGTGTGGGTTAAAATGAAAAAGAAAGTGGCAAACACTTAAGCCGTGAGCCTGCTCCGCCTCAAGCCGGTCGCGGCAGACCCATATGCACTCACCTCCTTTATTTGCTCTTTCAGTTCCTCTATTCTCCAACTGTAACAGTCTTACAGCTGTGAGTGAAAGAGCTTTTTGGTGAAGTGCTCTGAGGCCCAGTGCTCTGCCTGATCAGCTAAATCTGCACTCAGTCCTCAAAGATTGTGAAATGTCCAGACAGAGCCATCAGCTAGATCTTGACCTCTTATCTGGTGTTTCAGTGTTATTTTAACGGCCATGAAAACCTTTTTACCGATGGGATCCTACATGAACGCAAACATTTCTGCCAAAGTTTTCTCTCTGCTCTCCTCACTGGTACATGTAGCAGTGTATGTAACATTAACACTTGCATTAGTGTGCCTGGAGCAGATGACCATATGAAGAAATTCATCAAGAGCTGACCTCATCTCGTCACTAAAGTAGAAAAAATGTTGGAAACAGTAGGAACCCTGAGGTTTTTGCTCACAGGAATTCATTTCACATACATTTACCTCGTTATTTGAAACTTTGGCCACATTTATTACAAACATCTGACATCATACATATGACAGAAATGAGAAAATGTTTAATATTTACAAAAAAAAAAAAAAAAAAAAAACAAAGGATGTAATTTTGAACTTAAGCTTTGGTAGCTGCTTATTTAGTGGTGGATATTTAATTTTCTTGAGAAATAAATAAGATTTGAAACCAATTTTTAGGGGCTTTAAATGTAAGTTTGTGTCCTTTCTTTAATAACCACTGTGGGTTTTAACATATATTTTTTGTAATACATTTACATTATTATTGGGACTGTTCGTATTTATGAGTGAAGGGGGTGGTGCAAAAAGGGGGAGGCACTCGAAAAAATGTTTGAAGTACTGGAGAGTGACTTAAGATTTTTTAATCTTGGCTTAGGAGAGAGGCATACAGATTTAAATGTCTGTATTTTGTATTTATTTGCCACATATTTTTAAAGAATTAATGTCTCCCAAGTATTATGTCTTAAAAAATTGCCAAAATTACACCATTTATGATAGCCAGAAACTCTGAAAAGAAACTGAAAAAACAGAAATAATTGTTGTTTATTTTCAAATTTCCAGTGGTCCTTGGACTCGTTATGTGCAATGAATGCTTCTGTCAGAAAACCAAAAACAAATCTGAGCTTCAAATAGTGATATTTCATCAAACACACTTTATTCTACATTTCATTTAAATTTGGCCAAAAATAAACTGTTGACTAAACTAACCAGCATGCACAACAAGAGTAAAAAACAAGTCTTTTGCATCTTCAACTTTTAATTTTTAACAAAAAATCTAATAACTAATTTATTGAAAAAAATGAACACACCCCAGCCACCCCCCCCTCTCCTGATAAATACAGAACAGAGGCCGGTTGCACCTTCAGTTAAGTTTTCCTTTAAGTCAGAGTTAAGGGTTCCTTGAGATGAAATTGGTTGCACAAAACACCCTTAAGTCTTGTTCTTAAGGTTTATTTAAAATGTTTACTTAAGAATTTAAGTTTTTCTCATTATCTTGATCTTGCCCTAAGGAACTGCTTGTACTTTAGATTAAAGTTTGCTTAACTGTTGGACCTTAGTAACCAAAGTGAGGACAAAAACATGACATTGACTCCATCTTAACTGCAACGTGGCTGAATTTATAGAGATAAATTGGAAAAAAAAAATAAGAGAAGGGTATGTCATGTACACCTTAAGTGTTATACTGACGGAACAAAAATTAAGGTGTTTTGTGCAACAAGCCCCAGTCCCTTGTATACATACACTGTGCCGCTGTCATTTTCAGGCATGGATGTGGTTACTTAACCTTTACTGAATATCATCACGGAGGAGGAGCCACCTGCAACTGCAAAGGGCGTTTGAAAAATGATGAGATCAGCTTTGAACATCCCATATTTGTTGGGTTGTAGCTTTGTTTGTATATTCAACATGTGAGTCATTTGCCTTGTGTTTAATATTTTCCTTCCCTCTGTCTCCCTCTCCTCTCTACTTTTTCTCCTTCTACCCAGGGTGACCTTGTGATTTCGGAGTGTGGCTCTCGACCACCACCTGCATTTCCACACTCCTCTGTTTGTCTGTTTGTGTATCTGTGAGTTGACAGGCGGAGGGAGGGAGGCATGGAGGGCAGAAACTGGTGGGGCCTGGGGAGGGGAGACACCACTGGGTGGGTCGGGGGGGAGTAATGGGTCCTTTTCTGTAACATGATGTTTATTCTCGTGATGTATTTAACTGTAGAAGACAACAGAGGATTGTCTGTTTGGTTATACGAGAAAAACTTGAATACAAATACCAAAACATTCGTTGACGAACATTTAAGAGAAATCTTGTAACGGAAAAGACTTACATTTATGGGGGGAAAAAAATTGTAGTAATATTAACTTGGGAGAATGTATTTGTCTGTGCTGTGTAAATATCAACATGTTGATATATATGATTATATGTACACAGTTGAATAATTGTGCACTCCATATAAGTTGTTATACAACAAATGTTGAGCACAGAGTTATTCAATTGCATTTACTTTGGTTCTGTTTAGGAGCTCACATAGTTTAGCCTTTGCCCCTCAAATCCCCTTAAACAATCATGATGTTTTCATTTATTCATCTCAGAATCTATGAACATCTTTTTCTATGTTTTTTTCATTTGATCAGCATCATTGGAATGAAATGTGGTGAAGGGTGCTGAAAATACGGCAAAAAGAACAACAGATTATTAATAAAAGAAGTGAGCAGAGTGATTAATAGTAATAACAGTGAATAGATGATAGCAGTAGGTCGTTTTATTTATGTTTTTATATATATTTTTCCATCAAATATCACTGTCAAGCGAGGATGAACTCTTGTGATACACAGAACATTTTAAATCCTCACATATAAGATCAAAAGTTGCATTAGAGTTAAGTAAAAAAAAAACTTAGTGAGCATGGTAGCATCTCATATTTGCTGTGCCGTCTCAGAAACTGCTATAGTGTGCTATCAGTATGAAAATCGTGAACAATCGGGGGGGCAGTGAACAACAGACTTAGCGACGTGTGTGTGTTTGTTTATTCGTTTGGATTTATGTGATGGCATCGAACTAATTTTGTGAATGAACCCTCGTCCTGTTTTGATCGCCTGTTACGTGGTCCGGAAAGTTGGAAGACAGAGTCATATAGTTTTTTAACCGGTGTTTCTATCACGCTGTAATCAGTGACGTACGCGTTAACATGAGAACAAAGTATATTAACGACCTTGGTTATGCCATAGTGAACACATATTGTTATGAGGCAGTCTGAACAATACGTCTCCATATATACTTCTCCTGCATCCTCAATCCTTCTTTGTCTCTTCTCTCTCTCTGAAGGCGAACTTAACTGCATGCATCCTTATATCCTAAAGCATCCCTGAACATATTTGAGAGGCTTAAAGCTGCAGGAAAGTTAGACTACACAGTAATACCGTGGTATGTTTGTTCCATCGTAGTGGTTACTGCACAGCACATACAGCAGCTCTACTATATTCTACTCAAAGCACAAAGTACGTGCTGCAATAATTACTTCTCTTCAGATATAAATGCCTGTCCTACTGCCAATCCTCTGTTTGGATATACAAGATCGTGTTTGCCAAATGGTAAGAGATGTGTCTTGATTGGTAGTTTTGCTTCCACAGTCCTCATCAGGATGAATTGTCGTCCATCTCTAGTATATATCGATCCATCGCACAGCCTTGGATTCACTCTTTTTGTTTTTTAAAATCAGGTTTTATTTTGATTCAGGCGGTGTAGAAGCACCTGGCTTTCTCTCTTCCTCTAGTCCCCCCCACCTCTGTTTATTTTTCTCTCTCTCTGTCTTTCTCTCTCTTTCACTGTAGCTCTTATAAATATGCTGAAATGAAATATATACTCTGTTGTTAGTGGTGAATGATGTCTTGTGATACTCTCTCTACGCCTTTGGATAGTGCTGTGTTTATTGTGTATGATGTATTCATATTAGTATTTACGATAATGATAAGTCAGAGAACAAAAAAAAATTATCCAAGACTCTCCAGAATTCTACTGTATTCTTATTATATGGGATCCATGTGAAACAAAATGAAATAAAATTGAAATTATTCTGTTGAAGGTTAAAATGTGTACTTCTGTTCACAGGCTGCTCGTCTGTTCATTTACTTGGTTGATTGTTTGGATTTATTAAAGGAATAGTTGATCCACAAAATGACCTTTTATAAATCAGTTAGTCATGTTGTGTTGCCTAGTGACAGTAACATTAAGTTTGGCATTGAAAATAAAATTTGGCACTAAAAAATAAAACACAGGCATTAAAAATGACTTTTATTTTATTTTGTAATGTTTAGTTTTCTGATGTGTTTGAAAAAAAGTCTCAAAAAAAGATGTTGAAAAAAATAAAATAAATAGATAAATAAAATAGATAAATACTACTACTACTACTACTACTACTACTAATAATAATAATAATAATAAAAAATCGAAATTAAATAGCATATTTTAATGCCTATTAAATGTTCTTCAGTGTTTTTATTTTCCAGTGGCAACTTTTATTTTTGTCAAAATGCATTGTGACTGTTCTAGCTCCACACTCAAACTCCTCACCTCCATGCCAATACAGTGACCATAGACTGTATAAATGACACAGTGACACTGTAAAATAAAAATTAAAAAAATTAATTAATTTAAAAAAAAACATGACACTGTGACATGAGTGACACTAAAAAACCCCACAAAAATTCAAAACATATCAAAATAAAATTTAAAAAAAGGTATTTTTAATGTCTGTTTTGTTTTTCAATGCCAATTTTTATTTTAGATGCCAAAACTTACTGTCACTGTTCGAGCTCCACAAGCACCCACAGTGAAGAGTGTCTGCAAAAACCCACTGCCACAACTATACAGCAGCAATACAACTAATACAACAGCGCAACCATAATACTCAGGCCTCAAGTGTGACAAAGTGCATGTGCTTGTAACCAGTGTTAGGGTGAGTGTCATGGTGGCAGTGAGATGTTTAACCGAAGGGAAAGTACCAAGTAGAGGGTTTGCATGGTTCAGATATTTCTGAGGTATCTCTATAACTGGCCTATATTTCTCATACAGCAGGCATTTAACACCATTTCAGGCAGGCTGTGGGCCAGTGTGCAGGTTAGTTTGACCCAGTATGTGGTTTTCATGAGGACTCTGCATGGCACTCCCTGGTGGCCGGGGAGTGCATCAACTAAAGAGGTTCTCAGAGAGTATATTTCACAATTTTAAAGACTTTTCCATGTAAATAATGTCATTATGAACACGATTTAGGACAAAGACAGAGCACATTACTGTTGCAAAATGCACTGTAGACACAGCAGTGGTCCTAAACTGATTATAAGTTCATGAATTAGTTAATTTGAATTGATTGTTGCCTCTTTGCAGTTAATGGACACTTAGAGTGTAAAATACAGTTCAAGTAGTGTAATGACTATCAAAGAGGAGATCATGTTTCCACAGAGACCTCAAATCAACACAGTAAACATTTATTAATTCAAGATGCCTGTATATTAAAGTGTAATGTCGCGCGCGCACACACACACACACACACACACACACACACACACAGCCCTGTGTTACTGTGCAGGTCTTATCAGTTGGCCTGTGTCTGTAGTTGCCAAAACAAATATGACTGTTTCAAATAAGTTTCCTGTTGAACTTCTCTCTGTTTTAATCACCAGCTGTGTGTCATACTAAATCATAACCACAACTGGCCTGTAAATCTTCACAGTTACAGAAATGATTCAGCAATTAGGGTGTGATGCCTTCACTTATCATTGTAAATACCAGAGCTCTGAGCTAAACGAATAGAAACTAGTTGGAGGTCTCATCTTATGAACAATGATGGACAAAACACAGTTGTGAAAGTAGTAAGTCGTCACTATGAAAATACTCCACTGCACGTAAAAGTCCCACATCAGCTCTTTGAAACTTTACTTTACTAAAATGTACAGAGGGATTTACACCAAACTGTACTTTAAGTATCCAAAGTAAGAGAACCCATTATCAAAAATGGCCCCTGTCAGTGTTATATTATGATTACCAGAACATAATAACTGATGCATTACCAAGTAACTTTAATGTTGTAGTAACTAAGTTAAACTGGTTTATTCTCAAACAATATATGTGACGTTCATGCACATTTACTCAGGTAAGCTGCTGCTACACGAAGAAGCTTGATTAGCAGTGAAAAGTAACAAAGTACATTTACTCAAATACTGTACTTAAGTACAGCTTTGAGGTACTTATACTTTACTTGAGTATTTTCATTTCATTCTACAAAACCCAAAACCAGTGAAGTTGGCACGTTGTGTAAACCGTAAATAAAAACAGAATACAATGATTTGCAAATCCTTTTCAACCTATATTCAATTGAATACACTGCAAAGACAAGTTACTTAATGTTCGAACAGGTAAACTTTGTAATTTTTTGCAAATATTAGCTCATTTGGAATTTGATGCCTGCAACATGTTTCAAAAAAGCTGGCACAAGTGGCAAAAAAGACTGAGAAAGTTGAGGAATGCTCATCAAACACTTATTTGGAACATCCCACAGGTGAACGGGCTAATTGGGAACAGGTGGGTGCCATGATTGGGTATAAAAGCAGCTTCCCTGAAATGCTCAGTCATTCACAAACAAGGATGGGGCGAGGGTCACCACTTAGTGAACAAATGCGTGAGCTGATTGTCGAACAGTTTAAGAACAACATTCCTCAACGAGCTATTGCAAGAAATTTAGGGATTTCATCACCTACGGTCCATAATATCGTCAAAAGGTTCAGAGAATCTGGAGAAATCACTGCACGCAAGGCCGAAAACCAACATTGAATGCCCGTGACCTTCGATCCCTCAGGCGGTACTGCATCAAAAACCGACATCAGTGTGTAAAGGACATCACCACATGGGCTCAGGAACACTTCAGAAAACCACTGTCAGTAACTACAGTTAGTCGCTAGTGCAAGTTAAAACTCTACAATGCAAAGCGAAAGCCATTCATCAACAGCACCCAGAAACGCCGCCGGCTTCGCTGGGCCCGAGCTCATCTAAGATGGACTGATGCAAAGTGGAAAAGTGTTCTGTGGTCTGACGAGTCCACATTTCAAATTGTTTTTGGAAACTGTGGACGTCGTGTCCTCCGGACCAAAGAGGAAAAGAACCATCCGGACTGTTATAGGCGCAAAGTTCAAAAGCCAGCATCTGTGATGGTATGGGGGTGTATTAGTGCCCAAGGCATGGGCAACTTACACATATGTGAAGGCACCATTAATGCTGAAAGGTACATACAGGTTTTGGAGCAACATATGTTGCCATCCAAGCAACGTCTTTTTCATGGACGCCCCTGCTTATTTCAGCAAGACAATGCCAAGCCACATTCTGCACGTGTTACAACAGCATGGCTCTATAGTAAAAGAGTGCGGGTACTAGACTGGCCTGCCTGTAGTCCAGACCTGTCTCCCATTGAAAATGTGTGGCGCATTATGAAGCGTAAAATACGACAACGGAGACCCCGGACTGTTGAACAACTTAAGCTGTACATCAAGCAAGAATGGGAAAGAGTTCCACCTGAAAAGTTTCAAAAATTGGTCTCCTCAGTTCCCAAACGTTTACTGAGTGTCGTTAAAAGGAAAGGCGATGTAACACAGTGGTAAAAAGGCCCCTGTGCCAACTTTTTTGCAATGTGTTGCTGCCTTTAAATTCTAAGTTAATGATTATTTGCAAAAAAAAATAAAGTTTCTCAGTTTGAACATTAAACATCTTGTCTTTGCAGTGTATTCAATTGAATATAAGTTGAAAAGGATTTGCAAATCATTGTATTCTGTTTTTATCTACGATTTACATAACGTGCCAACTTCACTGGTTTTGGGTTTTGTACTTTATACTTCTACTCCACTACAAATCAGAAGAAAGTAATGTACTTTTTTTAACTTCACTACATTTATTTTACAACTTTAGTTTCTAGTTACAGATTTAGAATATAAGAAGATATCACTAGCAAATAAAATCATATATATTATGAATTAAACTACACAGCAGAACATATTATCACATTACATCACATTATCTTCTTGTATGGTTCAATCTAATGTTTGCTCCTTGGCTCAACCCTAAGGTAGGTGTTATCTGAGTTATAGGGCTTGTAAATGTCCCTTGTTTGTATTTGCCAAGCTCAATAAAGAATCATTGAAAGTTTAACAAAAAAAAAAGTGGTGGAAGAAGTGCTCAGCTAAGTAGCAACACCACAGTGTAGAAAAACATTTTTTTTAAACAGGTAAAACCCTGCATTCAAGTGCAAAAAGTACAAAAGTATTAGTATCATAATATACTTATATAATATAGTTAAAGGTCGAGTGTGTAAAATTTAGGGGGATATAATATAAGAGGTAGGTTTTGTCTAGTATATAATCACTTGAAAATAACAGTTGCTTTTATTTATTACCTTAGGATTAGCAGTTTACATCTACATAGAGAGCAGATTCCTGTCTACAAATCCGCCATGTAACACTGCCATGTTTCTACAGTAGCCCAGAATGGACAAACCAAACTCTGGCTCTGGGAAAAGCCATTCACGTTTTTCGCATTTTCACATCAGCCACCACAGTTAGCATTCACTCTGCGACTAGCTTCCTGAGACCCCAGCTTTTGTTTGGCTTTTGTTTGGTATGCATTTTTAACTTCTCTGAGTTATCTGGGAAAGTAGAAGTAAGAAGAGAAGTAAAAAAAAAAAAAAAAAACATTGTCTTTGAACAAGAAATTTTTTGGAAAAATTATGTTGTGATATGGAGACATGCAGCTTATCTAAAAGCCTTGTGATTTGTTCATTTTGTAACTCTGAATTAAATTTTTCCTGCTCAGGAATAGTCAATCACACCTAATGTCCTCAAACAAGATGATAATTTAGTCCCACTGTCCTCAAATGAGTACTTTAACAGCATTTTGGCCCGTTACTGTTGCTTAAATTGGTCATATTTGTATACCATATCAAACTACAGTCGTTATTTAGCACAAATAAAGAAGTTTCAATCATAGAATTTGTTCAGGTTTTGTACCTTGTCTACTTTTGTGTTGGAATCGGCTGTAGACTGAGCATAGAAGTGTCCACAAACGAGGACAACAGGTCTGAGTTGAGCAGAATTAAGTATAAGGAGCAGGAAACCCAAAATGTGATGTCCTCATATGTGGACTAGAGTAGGGGGCTGAGGTGTTGTTTAATGAGAAGCTATATATATATATATATATATATATACATATATATTCCCTTTTAAATGGTAAATGGTGCCACACAGGAACATGCATTTGTGGGATGAGCAGCAGAGCTTAGTATGTGGGTTGCACCCATGAAAAATTTGCCAAATCTTCTCTGCCAGTGCCAAACAAGTTTTTTTTTTTTGCTGTTGACTCTTGTTTGGTGTTGTTTGGTGGATTGGATGATTTAAGTCTGAAGAAACAAGATATATTGGCAATTTAACAATTCATTCATTTAACAAACAGGAGCCTCAATAGCTTCCTCCCACAGTCCAAAGACATGCAGATTGGGGACTAGGTTAATTGATAACTCTAAATTGTCCGTAGGTGTGAATGTGAGCGTGAATGGTTGTCTGTCTCTATGTGTCAGCCCTGCGATAGTCTGGCGACCTGTCCAGGGTGTACTCCACCTCTCGCCCGATGTCAGCTGGGATAGGCTCCAGCCCCCCCGCGACCCTCAAGAGGATGAAGCGGTTAGAAGATGAATGAATGAATGAATGAGACTCAATAGCTTGTGGAAGAATTTTTCATGGGCGCAACCCACATACTCAGCTCTGCTGCTCATCCCACAAATGCACGTTCCTTACAAATGTGGCACCATTTAAAAGGGAAATAAACAGGCTTTCCAACGTATAAGATTTATTGCCTAGACGCATTGTTACAACAAAGAAATAAATCTATTAATGAAAACAGTTTTCTTGCTTTTAACAAGTTTCAGTGACTTTCTGTAGAGTTTAAGCTCATTCTTGAAATGTGTCAGACAGGGTTTAGTTTTAAAGTATCTTAATTTATGAATGAAAAACTTTCCCAGTAATAATCCAATATAAGTAATAAAGTCAGAAGACAAATGGAGATTAAAGCATCAGTTTAGCAACAAGTCTGTGCAGTTTCCGAGGAGCCCCTGAAGGCATCACGGAAGCAGCTCGTCTCGGCGGTGCCACAGTGCCAACAGCAGCTCCCCTTGAGAAAAGTGAAAGCCAACGCCCCACTGTCAGCTCCTGAGCCCAGCCCTCCCTCCTCACATACACACCAGAGTTTCTTCCGAGCTGCAGTGGACGAGACTGACTCCAACCAGAGTCCATTTCCCAGCACTTTTCAGTGGAGAAGTTGATTCACCCGAGTGGAGGGACGGAAAAACGAGCGGGGAGCAGCAGCGGTCAACACTGGGACTGTTTCTCTCTTTAACTCGGGGACAAGTTTGTTTATTCAAACGCTGCTCGTCGGTTTGAGGCGATAAGGCTCCCACAGAAACACACTGACGGTGTTCAGTAAGTTATTTGTGACAGAATGGCTGACACAACCGCAACCAGCGCCGGTGCGAACTGCATGGAGAAGCTGAAAAGTTATGTGAGGACCCAGAAAGGGTTCATCCTCTCTGCAGAAATAGTAAGTTCACTGACCTGCTGCTAACATGGAGCTACTGTGTGTGTGTGTGTGTGTGTGTGGGGATGGTTACAGCTGCTTATGAAACCATGGAGTATGTTGTGTGTAAAGGTGCTTTTGTAGGCTGCAACTAATTAATATTTAATACACAACAAAGTGCTTTAATGTAGCCTATATTGTTATTGATTTATCCTCACTATTATTGATATAAATGTTCTTTATGTCACTAATATCCTCCATAAGCTGCTTTATTCCCACTTTTTAAAAAGCAGTGTACCCAGGGAATGATGAGCATGTGGTGTGGGGGTTAAGGGATCATGAGCAGAGGTTAAGGGTTCCCACCTGTCACTTGTGCGCCACTGTTTTCTCATTTGGCACCAAGGAGCCAAATGCTGAGTGTTAATGGCACATGGAAGGTCATGTGGGTTAACTCGACCCACTGACTGGAGTGTCAGGAATCCCCCTTTTCTACTTAGCACCACAGGCTGCACACTGTGTAGGCAGATATGCAGTATCCTAAATATGGTGAGGGGAAAAAGCAATGCATATCACATTCCTGCCAATATAAAGGCTCATAAAGTTTGTTTTTGCACATCTGGCTCTAGTTACAAGGAATATGTACGCCTACAGAGGTGGAAATAGAAACATCAGAGCAGCGCTTCCGTCCATATAATGAGTAAGGTGTGTGGTTTTTACGTGCTGCACTTCCTGGCAAGGCACAACCGCTTCCTCACTGGGAAGACTTCTCACTTGATTGTCTGTATTTGCATTTCACAGCGGTGGGTTATCTCCCCACGACTTGTTTTGACCCTAAAATATTTCACTTAAGTTCTGCATTTTATCCGGTTCTCGCCAGAAGATGCAAAGAGTATTGTCACTTATCACACAGGGTGCTGACCATGTTACTGTGCTACTGTGTGATTCGTTTCCCAGCTCCAGGAAAGCAAGGTTCTGCTCTCATAGCTCAATAGAGTCATTATAAAGCAGGCCCTCAGATGCTGGTGGTCAGTGGTCCACCCACTGTAAAGTTTTTTTTCTTCTCAGAGGTAATGGAAATTCCAGGCTGCGTGTGAAGTTTGTCCCCGGGAACAAAGAATGTGCGAATTGCTTAGCACACATCTTTTGGTGTGCCATTCACGGATTGGTTCGCGCTTGGCTGGGTACACTCTGTCGGTAGTTTGTTGTTTCCCCTTCCACTCCTGTCCTTACTGGAGCCTGATAAAGGAAGTGGTGGATGTCTGACATGGATTTCAGTGCAGGGAGAGGGCTGTGGGAGTACAACAGGAAGACAAATGTCATTACTGCTTGTTAGGTCCAACCTAATCGGAAATAGGGGGCTTAACCCTGGCATCCAGGTCTAAATATTGCAGCTGATAAATCAAAAGTGTAAAGGAATTAATTTTCCCTTTTCAGCTGACAAGTCTTGACGGCGAGGCCTGTCAAATGACATTTAGAGCTATTCTGTTTTTCCTATTAGTCCAGCTGTCAGAGGCATGACCATACTTGAATGTTTGAAGCCACAGAGCAACTCACAGATCCCGGCCACACACCCATGTAAAGTAAATTTCAGTTTGTCATGCGACACAGTTCAGCCAGTAGTGATAAGACAGGGTGAGTCATGCACCGAGTTGTGTTATGTTTAGAAAAAAAAGTTTATCTCCGTACTGAAGAATGTCTTAATCAAAAGAAAGGGTGGAGGAAAAGCAGGCAGGAGAATGACAGTTGACGAGATGATGAGTAGAGAGTGATGAAATGAAACTGAACTTTCCATTTTGCTCTCAGCACACATGGTATACACTTTAGCGAGCCACAGAAAGTGCTAAAAACTGCCCCAAAACGTAAGTGACTTCCCTAGCAACTGTTGCTGTTTGGTGTGTCTCTGTACCACGGACTCGCTCTTGGCACTCATGTTGCTGACTATAATTAGCCAAACGTTCACAACAATTTTCCTCCAGTCAATTTTTAAAAGAGCAGCTCATTATACCGATGTGAAAAGATCCTAGCTGGGATCTCAAGAGCCGGCCCGTGCAAACAGATCCGCCGCTGTGTGGAAAACATAAAGGTGTCAACATCCCGGAGGCCTTTCTTGTTGTGAGGGACTTGTGTAGTGGGTGTTTCTCTGTGTGGCGGCCTCCTCTGGAGCCTCAGTAGTAACTCTGGCCTGCATAAAGCCTCTTTTGTGTGGGACCTTGGCCTCAGCCGCCTCGGTACTCTACAGAGGCAGCCTGTGCCAGTCTCCTGAACACATGAACTACTGATGCATCTGGCTGGCTGGCTGTGTGTTTGTGTAACAGTTGCGGCTGAGGGGAGGGGAAGCCATAGTGACAGATGTAGGGCTAGTGTCGAGTCACTTACATCATGTGTGTATCGTGTAGACTGCAGTGATTTGACACTGGCTGCTGGGGTGTCTGTGTCTGAGAATAAAACATTGCAATGTGCAAGACGGGCTTTTTTAAAATACACATCAGGCTCAGTGTCTGATTTATTTAGTACGTGTAACAAGAATAAATTATTTGACTTGTGACAGGAAAGCGGTGC
The DNA here is from genome assembly GCF_041903045.1 of Epinephelus lanceolatus. NCBI lineage: Eukaryota > Metazoa > Chordata > Actinopteri > Perciformes > Serranidae > Epinephelus > Epinephelus lanceolatus. Next base: position 11,561,352 of record NC_135741.1, on the reverse strand, counting down.
AGATAAATGTTGAACACCAGACTTCAGTTTAGTGGATCGTGTTTTAGTACAGAGTTTATGATTTAATTTCTAACTTAAATTTTATCACTTATTTATTGTCACATGCTGATACAATATGCATAGAGAAATCTAGAGTACAAATACATTTCAAACAAATATGTTGAACATTTAATGGTTCCAGCGTCTCAAGAATATGTTGACCTCCCTTGTTTTGGGGCAGCTCAAACAGGTAGTTCAGGTAGATCAGATCAGGTAGTTTACTAATCGGAAGATCAGCAGTTCGATCCCCAGCTCCTCTAGTCTGCATGTCCAAGTTTCCTTGAGCAAGATACTGAACCAAATTGTTCCTGATGGCTGCTCCATCGGTGTGTGAGTGTGTTAAAAACTGAGTAGCAGGTGGCGCCTTCTATGGCAGCCTCGGCCACAGTGTATGAATGGGTGAATGTGACTCATAGTGTAAAAAGCGCTTTGAGTGGTCGGAAAACTAGAAAGATGCTGTACTGGTGCACGTCCATTCACTATGTGCAGGGTTCTCACGGTCTTAAATTCCTAACGGGGGTAATGATATATTGATCTGGATTCTTATATCGATTCAGTGATGGATGATCTAGTATTATCATGCAAAGTGAAAACATCGATACATATTGCAATCTTTAAGCTACGGCTTTATTTTGAAATTCCCATAGCACATCTGTGTCACCAGCTCCATCCAAACACATTCCCTTCTTTAACATTCAAACAGTGCGAGTGGCATAATGTCAGGCAGATAAGAGCTAGCAGCCAAGAAAAAGACAATGAGAATAGTTTTTGATATCATCTCACATAGTGTTGCACAGTATACCGGTACTGAAATTGATTCAATTCATTAATTTAGTTAATTTATTTTACTCATTTATGCACACAAACGCCTTTCTTGTTCCTATTGGAGCACAGATTGCACAAGTGGTGTGTATGACAACACCTGTATCAACATTCACAGCTGGCGCACGTGAAAAAAGACAAGAGAAAGTCTGCCTCGCAAAGGGAGACAACACGAGACAACACAAACTTGGTGGAACATTTGAGTTACCAAACCGTGACGTCCGTACTGAGGTACTTACCGAACCATGATTTTTTTGGTACCGTTACACCCCTACTATTTATTGTTCTAAAGGTTTGTATCCAAAAGGACTTTCCTTAGGAAAAGTACCGAAGAGTATCGAAAAGTATCAAAATTCATATTGGTATTGGTACCGAAACAAAGATTTTGGTATCATGACAACACTAATCTCACATCAATTGCAGGCCTGTAAATTGAATCAAATCGAAATCTTATTGTAGTTGACTTTAGGATATCAGCAAATCGTTGTCCAAAAAGTCCATAAAATATTGTATTGTGATGAAGCTTGTGATTTACATCCCTAGAATATACATTGTTTTGGCTACTGTTTAAGATTAATTCCTAAAAATCCCAAAACATGTCTAGTGTTACTTGAAATACATTCCTTGTATATTTAAATTTTATTGTTGTGCTACGTGACTATTGAAATGTCATTAGTATTAGGCCTACATGATACACAGAGACCAGACTGGCACTGCCAAAGCAACAATCCCTTTTGGAGTAAAGAAACATGCTGTCACATCGGGAGAGAAACAGGACATTAATATATTAATAACCAAGGCTTTCACACTTAGATTTAAGGCATGTAAGATTTGTAAATATTCACTGTCAGTGTGGTAAATCGCTAAATGACACTGGTGACAGTTCAGCTGGTGGTTAACGTTAGCTTGACTGGGAGGCTGCTGCAAGTACAGTCACACAGCATCTGACTGTTGTCTCCAAATTAATCTCAGCATGTAGATCAAACTGTTGGTTATTTACAGACAGCTCACAGCCTCATGATATCTGGTGTTATCATTCAATCATATTAGATTGAATCAAGTATCATAATCTGGATATTTATACACGTATAGATGTCCAGATAAGCATTATCTGACTGCTGTTTTGGGTCACTGATCTGCTTGCCATTGCACAGGCTCCGACAAGGTCGCACAAAAACTATTGGACAAGTCCATAAAACAAAGTTGTTGTTTATTTAATAACAAGAAATAAATGCATACGTTCTTGTCAAAATATAATCCAAACACATGCCAAAATGCACTGACATCTAAAGGATCTTTGGTTTTCTATACCTCAAAAATGGGTGTGGCCGTCATGTTTGGCCGTCAAGTATCCGTATATGCAGATTTGGTCTTTGGGCATATTATGTAGCTAGTTCAAAAAATATAAAAACAGCTACGCACACCAAAACTGCTCCTTCTGGAAATTTTAATCATATCACCACATGACGTTTTGGGCGCCAGCCCTTCATCAGACATGATATTTTTGTATTTGTTCTTCTGTCCAGCACCCAGTATTCATCGTTTTTGGATGTTCTTGCTATTTTTTGAGTCTTCGTATGCAGCTAGCTGGCGGCAGTTTTTCCTTATCCGCTGTGAGGGTCCAAGGACAGAGAGCTGTCTTATGCTGTAAAGCCCTCTGAGGCAAATTGTGATGTGTAATATTGGGCTTTATAACTAAAACTGAATTGAATTGAATCTGCAAATGCTTGGGAATTGTCTGGCTGTATCCATGTATAGGCATACACTAGTTACAGAAAATGGGAGTGGGGTAAAATATAGAAAAGTTATTAAAGTTTTGAGAATTCATGGTTGAAATGTGTGGGAACCTAGATTTTAGTAAAACTGAACTTGATTTCTGGGCTGTTTTTGGACAAAAAAAGGACACTAGTGGTTTTTTTTTTGTTTATTGTTTTTTTTATAGCTTTCAGGTGTTAAAAAAATCAAATGATTAATCAGTAGAAAAAAATAATCTGTAGATGATTTAATTATGAAAGTAGTCATTGCAGCCCTAAAGTGTATGCTGGCACAGTGTGGAGGTGGATGTGCAATCTTTCCACTGTATAACAATGGAACATTTACATAATGTCACACTTGTAAAGCATCTTTTGTTCATGCTCAAGTGCAGTTATGCAAATATCAAATCTATGTTGTAGAAAATGACAATAGAATAAACACTGTTTGGTGTTTTTAAGTGAATTAAACCATTAGATGGAGGATTTGTTCTGTTACTGTTTGAAATTTTCACTCCTTCACAGCTGTCATATGTCCGTGTTGTGTGAATGTATCTTCCCACACAGTATTACAGCAGCAAACAATAGCGGTATTGAAAAAAAAAAAAGGCTGATACTGGTTCAGGGCGGTAGGCCGCCTGAGTTTATGATTTCTGCACGTTGGCAGCATTTCAGTGGAATGGACTGAGAAGAATGCACTCTGGCTTTTTTTCCCTCATATGGAAAAATAAGATCTTGATGGAACAAATACGTGCTGTAAATCGCATGCGATAGACAGACTGACAGAGTGCGTTAAAGTCCAGCCAGTTGTCTCACTGTGCAGAAAGTTTTTTTTTTTGTTGTTGTTTTTGGCAAAAATGTTTGTTATCATGTGGATGTTGAATTGTGGACTGACTGGAGTAAATAAAACAATGACGGCTTTGTTGGAGTGATTTACTGTCTGACTGGCCTCGGCTATTGACTGGAGTCAGATCTCTGTGCATCACTGTGCAGCGAAATGGTTGGTTGTCTCTCAGGTGAGCTGCAGCTGTTACATAAAGTCCTTCAGCAGGGGAGGAATTTGGGCAGCATCTGTTACTTCTCTGACATAACTGTGAAGTATTGTGGGATGTCTTCACCATTCTCAAAATCATTAATCTCTCTGTTTATTGCTTTCCCCACCCTCTCCTTTCATTCTGATCCCTGTTAGTTCATCAGTTTGATTATCTTGATCTGCTACGCCGCATCTGTGTATGGAGGCTACTCCGCCGTGGCCATCATTGAGATGATCTTCGCCATGATCTTCTTTGGCATCTTCATGATGGAGATGGACAAGCAGATCCAAGTGGTCAACTGGGTCTGGAGTGTGAGTCCTCTACGTATCTTACAACACAAACTTACAGAAAGCATACACACACAGTCATGCGCACGTGTGAGCACAGTTGCACAATGCTTCATCTTCTGCTTCCTTCTTTTTGTGCAGGATCTTTTCCGTGCTGGTATTGGTGCAGGACTTTACATCATCACTTCTCTTATCTGTGTGATTAGAGGAGCCGGGGACGGTGCTCTTATTGCAGGCGGGGTCAGTTAAGTCGCCGTGAGCTGAAATTATTTATGTGCATGTTTTGTTGTTTGTTTTGACGACTGTAAACTATTATAAGTGAATCTGTTTTATTGTAGGTGTTGAAACTCAGTCATCATTGAGTAATATGGCTGTTTCAAATCATATCTCACGCTTCCTTCCTGTTTAATTCTAGTGAGGACCACAAGACTTGAGTCACAAACAAAAACTACAGTGGCCCTGAGAGCTCAATGTACTGCAAATTAAGAAACCACATACAAAAAGACGCAACCTAAGCAAATGAGGAAACAACTTCAATAATTTGACACACATGCACAACTTTTAGAAAACATCTTCACCAACTTGACAAAACACAAGTCAGCTATTCGTCTGTGGTGTTGGAAAATGACCTAAAATCTAAGTTCTTGTGACTTAATGGAAAGATGTGTACGATTTAGTGGCATCTAGTGGTGAAGGCTGCAGATTGCAACCAGCTGAAACTTCTCCTCTCAGAATTCCTTTAGTGTTATGTGCAGGAGGTCAGCAGAATTTTCCACAGAGGTCTCTTCCTCTCTAAAACTAAAAGACCAGTTGCTTAAAACACTGAACAAAGCAGTTTCACATTACAAATCAGTGTTTCTGCAATGCTTTTCGGCATGTCGCAGACGAGCTGCTAGCCCAGCACCTGCTAATGTGAGCTCACTTATTTTCTCTGATAACATTACATGTGACCAACTTATATCTGGTCCAGACATTTAGGAGTTATTTGCTTTTTTATCCACAAATGACTCCTAATCTCCAGAACAAATAGACTTGGTGATTTAAACTGGTAAAAAGGCTGAATTAAGCAGTTTCACATAAAAAAAATCAGTGTTTTTCCGATGCTCTTGTCGCAGAGGGGCTGCTTACTACAGTGGCTGATGTGAAAACATGAAAATGAGAGTGGTCCTATCAAGAGCCAGTGTTTGGTTTGTCTGTTCTTTGGTACTGTAGAAACTCTACACAAGAGGACCTGCTCCCTATACAGATAAAAATGGCTCATTCTAAGATGACAAAAACACAGTGATTCTTATTTTCAGGTCATTATACACTAAAGAAAACATACTTATTATTTTATATTCCATTTCTGCCAATATATGCCCCTAAATCCAACACACTGGACCTCTAAGACTGGCATGATTCAGATATTATTGCAGATATTCTAGCAGTAGCCTTTTGCTGTTATGATAATATCTGAATTACGCAATCACAATGACAGTTAGCAGATTTCAGTAACTTCATTTGCCACAAACCAAGGTAACAACAACTGTGTCCCGGCCATGTGTATCACTTCTTAGTGTCCCCTGAAAACAGTTTATGTTGTTTGTTTGTTTTTTTTTTCTAAATGCTGCACATGAGACGTCAAATTGGTGAGGATGTCTCTTCATTGGCATGTTTTCTTGATTTATAGTGCATTGAGCTCTCAGAAATCATAAAAAAAACCTTCAGGCTGACTCAGAATCAATCATGAAGAGAGACATCCACTTAGAGTGCATGAGAAACTGGAGGCAGGAAGGGAGGCAGTGGACACACACACACACACATATATACAGACAGTACCAAATGAAAGTAGTGCAGCATACAGCCACTAATTATATTATTAATTCAGTTAGAGTCATTTAACAAGCTTCACGGGAAATGGAAAGGAGCTGGAGGGTCATGAGGAACATCAAAAACACACAAAGAAAACACACAAAAGCAGGCTGTGGTGAAAATGCTGCTGATACATCTGATGTCTTGTGACAAATACAGAGGTCAATGCAGTAACAACGTATAAAGAGCGTGAAGCCTGTTATGGTGTTAGAGTGAAATGAGTTTAAAATTAAAATTTATCACAACCCAAACCATGACGACTCGCTGTCTTATCAGTTTGTTTATTTTTAGTTAACTATTTTACATCTCCTGATATTTGTGTGATGTGCTCACTCCACTGTACGTCTGCTCCAAGTGAAATTTCTGTAGATTAAAATATAAATTTCACATCTCTCTCTTTTCACCACCAAAACCTTTCTTGTGGCTTGTGCAAACCCAACCTGCACTATTTTTACGCCTGCTCATTTGTTTGATACATAGACCACAGGTGTTTGGGGCTAAATGCATCACAGCTGACACCAAATCTGACCCACGCGTGTTTCCGTCAAAATCACAGTCATTTCTCCAGTTGTGGAGTAATCTTGTCATCAGCCCACCTAATCTGAAATCAGTTATGTAGTTTGTGTAGCCTCAAGTCAACATGAAAAGAGTGTGGGACTAAAAGTGTCTTCTGATGTGAGCAGCACAGCAATTAATTCAGGTAGTTTCATTATTATTATTGTGACTCTGATCCTGAGTTGTTCTTTCGTAGGTATTTGGTCTGATCGCTGGTCTACTGTTCGCCTATGACACTTATACCATCTTCTTGCAAATCAAGAGCACCAGGCAGCACACAGCAGCTTCCACTGGTGAGAGCAACAGATATTCACTGTATCATGGCTTCCCTAAAAAATAATCTTTGTGGCAATAATTCCATTTTTACATTTTTCTCCAATGTCTGATTGTTTTTTACACAGATGACAGAATTTAAACACTCCACAACACATGCACCTCTGCCAAGATCACAGCAGAAGAACTAAGGGGAACTTGTGCAGAAGGTTAACAGAAGAGTGGATCAGAGAGGACGATGGACAGTAAAATGAACAGGTCACAGTTTAATCACCGCCACTGTATGGTGTGTGCAGGATAGACAACAGATTTCTTTTAGGGACGTGCCTGAGAGGAGGATGACGCAGCCAAAGTGAGTGGTACTGTACATCTGTGCCTGTACGTCAAGACAAAATCGTATCTACTAGAGGTGTAACGGTACGTGTACTCGTCCCAACCGTTCGGTACAGTATGTTTGGTTTGGTATGCAACTTCTTCGGTTCTGTGCCGCAAACAAAGTCAAAATGGTCTTGTAATGTCTACTACTGCACATGTGGAACAGAAATTCTGGAGCATGAGTTTTACCTTGGTGCACCAGTTGTTTTCTATTATGTGTCAAGTAGCAGATCTAGACAAAATCAGGCTAGTGCTAATCAACTCACCTGGCGCTGCTCCCCTGAGCCATCCCCACATCGGATGGCTCCCTACTCCCTACCATGGCGATGGGCAACAGGCGCAAAGGTGCTCTTGGGAGGACCAGTTGGTTAACTAGCTGGCATTCAGGGTGAGACCAAGCGGCAACTTCCAGGGCTAAAAGTAAAGCAGCCATCACCTCCCTGTAATTCATTTTTACTTTTTTTTTTTTTTTTCTTACTGACAATATGTCAGTATTTAAGTGCCTTGAAGGTGGTATATACGACATTCATTCATTCCGGGCTGGGATTGCCTCCACACGGCTCTCACCTCTGACTTCACAAGCAAAGATGGAGGTGGCTGAACCGAAATGATTGCAGCTAGCAGTTGTTTGCGCTAACAGTGCTAACAGTGTCAACCGTGCAGACAGAGTTAACAGTGCTAACTTGGAGGGAACCAGGGAGTGGGCATTACACACTACACAATGCCATTACCCCGCCCGCCACTGTGGGTGAGGATGGCATTATTAGCTGTATTCACATATGAGCCGGTGCAGAGCAGTGGCGATTAGCTAGCCAGTGGGACACACACAGGGACTCATACATGCACAGCTGTCCTGGCTACCACAACAAAGAACAAAGAAACTCTGATTACAATACACACAGATGGAGCGTGACTTCATTCTCTGTTCAGGATGCCATTACTCCACTATATCTTTACATAGCAAACAGTTTGTTGCTATATTAATGTTCTGAATGTCATATATAAAACCTTTAACTGTCACAGTAAGAATTATGGTTGAATGTTTATGTTTTTATTGCATTTTCTTCTCCTCCTGTACCGAAAAACGTACCGAACCGTGACTTCTTTGTACCGTTACACCTCTAGTATCTACTAAATGAGGAATTCCCCTCACAAACCTTCACTCCAACCTCAAAGTACCACTGATTAAAAAGGGAAAACTGTAAATAATAGGCAATGGTTGTCACCAAGCAGCTTGTCTAATACACACATCTACTGTTAATGGACTGCTGTAGTAAATAGTAACTGTGTCATTTGGACATTAGAAGTAACTGACACATGAATGGGTAATTTAGGGATTGTTTAACATCATAATTATGCACTTCTTGAGTGTTGTATTTGTTGTATCTCCAGTGAGGTTTCTCAGCTGGCCGAACATTTCCTTCTCTGTTATTTAATCATCGCTCTTTATGGAGTGCTCCCTGTGTGTTACAGTGCCTTAAAGTCAAATTAACCAGTTCATATTCTTGAAGCCTAAACATTTGAAGTGTCCTGCTGTCATTGATCAGCAATCTTTTTGTACTAATTTGAGTTTAGTCTGCGTTGTTAGAAGCAGTTGACGTCCGTTAACGTTCAACCACATGTTCATTATTTGAATTACAGTGTCATCCTCCTGTTTCACCTATCTTACTATGATTGTCGCTCAGGTTGTTTTATTTTTCATACATTTTTAACACATTTTTAAGGTGCAGAATATTTTTATTTTGACATTTTATACAGTCCCAAGTACAGCCCAGCTTTTTTTTTTTTTTTTGTTGATGAAGCAGATAGAAAAAGAAAAATCACATCGTTGGAATTGTATGATGTGAATATCACAATTTATATTGTTCTGTAACTGTTTCCTCTACCCTTTGGTGGTTATGTGTCCAAGTAAAACATTGCCTTATTATTATTTTTTCTAACATGCTTTACAAGAGTCTGCAGTTTGTAATTTCAGATACAAAGCAGTCTTGCTTTGGGAAATAAAAGCCATTGTTACTACAAAGAAAAACTGTTTTTGTAACTTATATTGTACACTAATCTTACTAAAGCAGCTTCATTAACTGTGTGTTGATGGATGCTTTTGGGTTTGACTTGCCTTCTATCAGATTGCCACTAGATGGAAGCAAACTGTTGCTCAAAATCTGAAATGAATTGCTATGTTTTGTCCCACCAGCAAGGAGTAAGACTGAGTTATTGCAAAAAATACCAACATAGCTGTGGTGGTGTTTTCTCCAGTCTTTCTTTAGATTGCTGTTGTTCAGATATTATCAGGAACTATGCTTTCACACACTACCTGCCAGGATTTTAACTGACCTGGTGCAGCATGCATCTGTGATCTCTAATCTCATCTGAAATGTTTCTGTTGCAGACAGAACGCATGCTGTCCGCCTCTTTTCATTTTGAGATTACATTGTGTTTATGAAAATCCTTTCCTACTTTGCTTTCTCTCTGTGCTGCCGCATTCCACTTGCAATAACCATTACAGTACATTACCTCCATGTCATTTTAAAGACCCACAGTGGAATGATAATCCTTTGTTTGGGGTCATACTGACTTGTTATCAAGTGTTTCATATTTCCTCATCTAAATATTTATGTAGGAATATTTATCACACCAACTCCTCCCATGCTGTGTGTGTTTTCCTGATGTGACAGTTTGATCCAGACTTTGCAGATGCAAAAATAAAGGCTAAACATGGTATGAATCAGAAAGTATAGAGGGGATTTTTACATCAGAGTTTAAACAGAAGGATTTGTGTGCACAGTGTTTAACTTGCTGTAGCCTAGGTGAAGTACAGGCCAAACTCTGGGACAGTTGGCTGCCTGTGTTCAGGTTTATGGACAGGAGAGGTAAAGCTGGAGCTTCGTAAAGTTAGGTAAGGACTGTCAAGATGGCGCCCAGACCTTCAAAATAAAAGCGGGGATGGAATTGGTTTGAATTTAAAAAGTCTGTTGCTACATATGTTAATTATGAATTTAATTTAATGTGTGTGTAACGAAAATGTACATGTTAATTTAGTGTTTATTTAGTCTCTTTTCAAGAAATGTCGAACATATGTGTTCAGAGGTGTTTTACTTTGAAATGTAAACCGGAAGTCGCATTTGTCAGTTAGGCTAGCTTGTCAGTTGCCGAAGTAGTTAGCTAAGGCGGAAGGAGGAGTCCGGGCAGTCTGGAGGGGGACATCATGTAGTTAGTTCAGCACAGACTGTGTGAATTAAAAATTCAGACCTCAGTGTTCCTTCTCCTCTGTTGTATTCACCTGGAAACTCATCTGTGTTTTTAACATCCACCCGACACCATGTTCCTCCGCGGATCTAAAAAGCGACGGTCCAACCGCTCGGTAAGTGTCTATTTTTTGCCATTAATTTCTTAAATGACTTCACAAGTCAGTAAACTCTTTTGGTAAACCTGTTGCCATCTTTATTTAATGCTTCACATACTTGAATGTTGTTTTTAATTCTTCCTCTGCTTCACTGCCATGGTTGGACTTGAAATGAACTTGCAACGTTAGGCTATTCAAGTCCGACACTGAAAACAGCCCAAGCGGAACTTTGTCCCACCTTCACCTGGCTTTTGTGTCGGCAGCCTCCATTGTTTTCTGTACAAGGAAAAAAGTCCCATTCCTTCACAACACTTACAAAATATGTAACTTTATTTTATTTTACTGTACACCTGAAACTACATTCTTTGTTTCTTGAGTCATTTCGGGCGCCCCAGGTATAGTCAGGAGGGTTCAGACTACGTCATAGATTTTTTTTTTCTTTTACCTGAGCAGGTAGGTGATGTGTTAGCTGTAACCTGAACATGTTTTTACCTTTGTCAGGTTTTCATTACAACAACAATTGATGCTCTGTTAGATTATGTGCAGGCTGGAATTTTGCCCAAAACACAGCCTATATGGTCAGGTTACTGATCAAATGAAGCTTGTTTTGGGACCAGACTAACAGCTGTGTGGCCATGAAACATCTGGCTCTGCAGCACACTTGGATTAAATCCAGACAGTGACTGTGACTCCAACTACCTCACTACTGTCTGTAAAATTATTAGACGTAATGCACAAGTCTAACAGCAAACCACATCATAACACCTTTTATGAATTTAGCTGAACTCTGTTTGTAAGTTTGTACTTAAATATTCTGTTGCAAGTAAAAGTCCTGCATTCAAACTTTTACTTAAGGAACAGTGCAAAAGTATTAGCATCACATTATGCTTAAAGTACCAAAAGAAAAAATAATGCACAATGGCCAAGAATATTGTGTTTGATTATAATTATTGATGCATTACTTTAATGTTGCAGCTGGAAAAGTTTAGGCTAATTTTTATTTCTATATAGTCTAATAGTCTAATCTTACCTTTACCTATGATGATACATCATGTTTAATTTGTATTGATAATCTGAAAAGTATCTTAGTTCTTAATTAAATAGTTTTCACCACTTGTATTTAATACAGATTTTGCAATTTATATGCAACATGTCCGTTTATTTAAGTTCTTTAACACTAAACGCTCAGGACACCTGTTCCCACCTGACACATTCAATAACTGCACTCAGGTATTAATGAATACCATCAATGTTTTATGCAACACCTCATTACATCAGCACTCCAAAAGTGAGTTTTGACTCATGTTACAACACAGATGTTAACAAGTGCAAAGTATATCAAACACTTGTGTAAGATGCATGTATTTTGACTTTAGTTTGTTTAAATATGGTTAAAATTATTTGTAGTTTATCAGAGCAGGAAGTGAATGAGTGATTTAGTGTCTATGTCATGATAATATGAGATTAGATACCATCTGGAATTTCAGTTACGATACACATAAAATGTCTTCATTTTCCTAACAGCTGCACTGCAATTAAGAAATACAATTTTGTGAATTAATCTAAAAGAAATTAACAATACATGTCTATAGTATAGAGTACCTCCATAGCCATCATTACAATGATTTTATCACAGTGATAGTGTTACTGTATCCCTAGTTTAGATTAGATATTTTTGTATAGCTCCAATGATTATAACCAAATGAATGTAATATCATCAATATCAACTAAGTCAGATCGAGGCAGTCATAAGAAATATTTCCACAGCAGCATTTTGGTAAGTTAAATTAAAATACAGGATTTAAGTATTGAAAACCACACTATGTATACATTTCAGAGGTCAGGCCCAAAGCAACATTGGGCTCCATATGAAGCTCATGATGTTCCCCTCAGTGTCAAAGGTCATATACTTGCAAAACTCAAGTCTATGTATTTTAAACAACCTGTTATTATTCACTGTAGCAGCGTCAGCCAAATCAGTTTCAAATATTCATCATATGACTGTTTAACAGGTATAGAGAATGCAAAAATACTGTGACTCAACATGCGTAAACACTTGTTTTCCCAGTGAATGATAAGATGGATCTACAGTCAGATGGACTAACAAAAAAAATATACATATTACTGACTGATCAAAGCAGTAGTGTTGCTGTCACACGCCTGTTGCCACTAACTAGGCAAATTGTTGCACGACAAAACTCTACGTGCTCTTTGTGCAATTATTTTGTGACTGTTTTGTTTCTTTGAAGCTGTTATATTATGACAGTGTGCACTTAACCTGGGATTTGTTTTTACATTAGTGTGACTTGCAAACGTGTCAAGTTTGTAAATCAAAAAACACACTTTATTTTTAAGTTGAGACTTGCAGCAGAGGGCCACGGGCCAGAATCGAGCCTGTGGCCGCTCCGAAAAGAACACTGCCTTTATACACAGGGTGCCTGCTCTACCCACTGAACTACTGGGCGCCCTGAATATACAGCTACTTGACAGAGACAGCCAGCTAGCTTGACAACATGTACCAAACAGAAGTATGATGCCGAATGTGTTAAACAGTGCGGACCTCAAACTAATGACTAAGGAGAAATCTGGACTCTGTGGCTGCACCAGTTGGGAACCAATGTTTTACATAGTGGCTCACTGAATATCTAGCAACTGGCCTTTTTTGATGTCACAGTAGGAAGAGCACAGGTGTAAATAATCAGTTTGATTATGACTTAATCCCATTCAGCTGTTTGGGTTTCAGGGCCCCTTGTTGTGCACGCTGGCTCACTGTCACGAAAGGGAGCCATCGTTAATGTTATTAGTAACATCTGGGCTTTTCCATCTATAACAAATCAAAAAAAGGTGAGAAAGGCTGCCACTCACAACAGCACTGTCACGGATAAACCTTGTTTTTTGACCCTCAGAGTGACACTTGTACTTTGTGAACCTGTTCAGTTGTTAAATGTTGTTTGAGGCAGCAGGAAGCAGTGATGCAAAAACCGTAATAGCAACAAGAAGAGTTGGGCCACAGAGCGGGGGCTCGGTGAGGGCCGGCCTGCAGGCTGTCTGTTTGATCCTGTCCAGTGAGGAGAGGTGCGTCCACTCAGTGTGGCAAGGCTGCAGAGGCCCCTGACCTCTGAACTCTGCTGTTAATGTTTAACCCTATCTGCACCACAACACTGAGGAGAGGAGCAAAACCTAAATGACAGCCACTGTCTTCTGTTAATAAACTAAATAGTGCACTGACTGTTTTCCTCCCACCACTCACTTACATCACATCATTTAAGCTCTATTAATTATCCATTCTCTTATATTATTGTAAGTAATCACCAGCTGAATTAATGCCCTCTGATGTGAGATAACAAAGCTGGCAGGCGTTCAGTTTGTCCATTACCTGGTTACACGGTTACTTGGTAGCAGGAGAGATCTCAGGCAAACCAAAGCAGCGCGGCATGTGATTAAACCTTATACCCACTTAGTGAAAACAAAGGCGCTGATATGAAAAGTCTGACGCCGTTCTTAAGTGTGAGCATGTGAGCCGACGTGAACTTGTCTGAATGTACTATTTACTTTACCCACACTCAGTTTAGAAGAAACTTCCTACCACCACTCCCATCACATCCTTCTCTTGAGGCACAATAGGCAAACCTCATTGTCGGGCCACAGACTTGACGCATTATCTTTTGTGGAAGACTGAAAGGGAACACTCGTGAAGTGTCTGTGTAGCCTTGACATGTGGGACACTGTCATCGTGATAAGGACATATCCAAAGAAGTAGCTGGTAGAGACTAATGTCCAAGGCTGTTTCTGTTGTCATCAAAACACACTCATTAAAGAGTAAATTAAAGGTTCCTGCCTGATTAAATTAACCTGTTTTTAATGAGGAGAAACAACAGCTGGGAGCTCCAAAGATGTCCTTATCTAGTTTGATTTGTGATCACATGAAGTGCTAATTAAAACCAAGTTGGCAGACTTTTATGCATTTTTGGATATGTTTACAAATGAGACCATCTCCTTGTTATTTTGTTTTTTAAATGAACCTAATTGGATGAAGTGTGACCTTGTCAAACTTGTATTTAACACTGTGAATATCAAGGATGTTCTCTTGTTGTTTGTTGCCATAGAAATGGAACTAAATAGTTCAGGACAGCAGCTGTGGGATGTAACTAAGTACGATTACTCAAGTACTGTATGTAAGAACAATTCTGAGGTACTTGCACTTTGAGTATTTCAATTTTATGTTACTTTTTACTTCTACTCCACTTCATTTTGGAAGCCAAAATGAACCCTACAGCTTCGTAAATTCAGATTATTATTACAAAATTTATATAAACTAATAAATTATGACACATTTTTATGGATACAGGTACTTGGTAGCATGCAAAGTATCTGAAATTAGCACCACCTTTACCTACAATAGTGATTCTTGAATGTATCACTAACTTTTATCCAGCAATATACCATAGATTTTTCTGAAATGGACCATTCTGCGTAATGAGTAGTTGTACTTTTGGTACTTTAAGTATATTTTAAAGGTAATACTTTTGTGCTTTCACATAAGCAGCATTTTGAATGCAGGACTTTTACCTGTAACAGAGTATTTCTACACTCTTGTAATAGTACTTTTACTTAAGCTTAAGATCTGAGTACTCTGAGTAACTTTCTGGGTCAGATCACTAAAATAAAAAAATAATCGACTAATAAATTATGTATGTTTTTTCCGAATTAAGGTAAGCTCCACCTTTACCAGCTGCAGCATCTGTGATGCTTACTCATTAGCACGTCATTAATTAATATCCAATAATTTAGTATATGTTATTCTTAAATGGGTCATTCTGCATAATGAGTTCTTTTACAGTAAAGTATAATCCAACACTAATACTTTTGTATTTCTGCTTAAAGTTTTGAATGTAGGGTTTCTACTTGTACCAGAAAAGTATATCTACACTGTGGCACTGCTACTTTTACTTTAGTAAAGATCTGAGTATGTCTTAAGTAGTATGAGTAAGTTTAAGTCTTTTCTCAGGATTCCTAATCCTTCACTTTTCATTACGTCATGATTGCACCCGTGCTTAACTCTTAATTACTATCTGCCTGTAATTGAGTGAGCATCCATGGTGATGATGTTGAGCCCCTCATCACTTTTTATATCAAACTGTTTTAGAATCAGTCCAAGTCATTATGCTGAGTTTAATCTACCGTAGGCAGACCTCCATCTCATCAACCTCCCTGGCCTCTGGAGAAATTCAAGTACAAAGCTGTGTATAGAGGGGCAGAGACACAGCAGGTTACACCGGACAATGGACTTGTAATACTACTCTCAGAGGAATTTCTTCTTTTCCAATCAGAAAATTCACCTTTGTGACCAGAGATGAGCATTTTTCAACTGATGTGATGTGATGTTGATCGGACTACACAAGATTACCCTGACCTACAGCAAACCCTCATTTATATATCTAACATGATACCTAAAACATGTCTAATCCTGTGTGTAACATAACCGTCTTTAAAGCTGGAGTTGGTAACTTTATAAAATTAACTTTTTTTTTTTCATACTTGCTAAAACTGTCACTATATTCCACACAGCAGTATAAAAGACGGATAATCTGTGAAAAAAAAAAACATCGTTCTTTTGCCTCCTCAGAGTCGCTTCTAATGATATTACATCCCATGAACAAAAGCAACCAATCAGAGCTGAGGAGTCTCTAACGCAGCTGTCAATCACTGCTTGTGAACTGTGGCCAAACTGTCAAAGTCAGCAGCACTGATCAAATACGAATCAAGATTCTGTTACTGTGTGCCTATTTCTCACCTTAAATGTTTTCAGAATCATATTTTAGTGTACTGTTTAGCTGTATAATGAGAGGTTTGCTCCAGCTGGTGGACAGTACTCAGTACTTGTCGACTGTATCCAACATGGCGGCCGGGCCTTCTCAGCTCTGATTGGTTCTTTTCGGTGCACCGTGGTAGAGGTGGGAATCACCAGAGGAGCCACGATACGATATTATCATAATACTTAAGTGACAATACAATATTATTGCGATTTTAAATGTATAATGATAATAATAATAATAATATTATAAATTTAATTTATATGGCACCTTTCATATAAAAAAATGCAGCACAGTGATTTACAATAAGGGCAATACAAGCTCTGAGTGCTTCAAGCAGGAGAATTAAATAATAAGACCAGTTTCGGTACATAAATGTTGTAAAGAAGTTAGTGATGATCCTGCTCCCCAAAACTTTTAAGTTAATATGATTTTCTTATCGTCTACTTTTAAATGTGCACTGACGAAGGCTTCAGGTTAAAAACAGAACTGATCAAAACGTGGCCCGAGTGCAGAAAAATACAGTGAAAACATGAACATATAAAGTATCATTACATTGAAAGGAGAGTCAGTAACACCCTGTAGTATCCTGAAGAGTAATCACCGTAAGTCGGCTACAGTTTCCAAAGATGTTTTTATCCTGCAGCTATTTGCTTTCATTCTCCGTAATCTTAATAAAAGAGATATTTGAGAGCGTAGCCGTACACCAGTGTTAAATGTACAGGCACTTTGTAGTGTGTGCCCCCCACTGGCTCAGTCACCACGTCAGTGTGACAGCTCAGGAACTCCCTCCTGAGGAAATAACATCTGAAAGGTCCAGTCACCCAGAAATCATCTGTACGCTTCATTTAGCCCCTCTTGTCACCTTTCATACCTGACTCTGTTAACGACGATCAGAGTGAATCAAGGGGGTGATTAAGTGAGCACAGCAAAGAGCAGAGTGCACACAGCAAGGCATTTTAAAGCACCACTTAAATTATTGTTTACTGTCATGTGGTACTATTCTAGACTAACCCGTTCTGGAAATACTCATTCAGTGCACATAGCCAAATATCTCCACTCTGGAATCATGTACTCAAACTGAATAATTTCTGATAAAAAAAGGACATTAAAAATCAAATTATGCTCAACAGTACAAGAAAACAAGCTGCTGATTGCTCCCAGTTCATGTATCTGTGGTTTCTCAGTGCATTAGTGAAACACTTTCAACCCATGCTACAACCCTCAGATATCAGTGAGATAAGCAAAGCAAACTCAGCGTTATTCTAATCAAAGTAATGCTTTTTTTTGCATCTGTTAATGTAGAACTCTGCATGGGAAAACAGGCTTGGCGTGAACACTGATGGTTTAGTGGTTGAGGCTGTTGTCCTTATGAAGGTGTGTGGTTGGAAAAAGAAAGATCAAAACAGCTGAGCTTGTATGCACAGGTACCTCGCCGTCTCACATATTTGCGTTTTATTGCTTTGCTCGTTAAATTCTGCTAGCATGCATGTATCCTGCATCTTAACGGGCAGCTTGTTTATGTGTTTGAGAAGAGCAAGTACTGTTTTTATAGTGAAGTTTTGTCTGTGCAGCCTGTTTTGAAAATGTCTTGATCTTTCTTTTTCAGACAGAAGTGCATATGAGGCACATGCTTTGTCCTTCTGCTCTGAATGCTCCAGTGGAAAACAATAGCGTCACAGAATCCTGAGGTTTCTTTCACTAATTCACTGTAAAAGGGAATTTTTTTAGGGGGCGGGGTTTCCTTATCTGAATTGAGGGTGTCACATGCTGTATAAATTTCTGATTTGTGATATTTGGCTAAATTAGTAATGACTTGAATCCCGTCTCAGAGGTAGGAAAAATAGCTAATAGAGCGCTAATAATACAGACCAATTTTCTTTATCAGCAGTAAGCTTTCATGACAGAAGACAGGAGAGAATTAAGGCAACAAAGAAAAAGAAAGTGGAGACAAAGTGACTACATGGAGAGGGAAAGGGTGCAGCTCTCATCCTGTGTCTGCTTCCTTCCTCTCATCTCTAAAAAGAGGCCCGTGTCTGCAGTCTGCACACACACATATGCACACACACGCTGGGCTGCAGGAATCGAATCAGAAGTGAGATACGAGGTAGTTGGTGTAGCTTTTGGCTAAGTTAGATGCACCGCTCAGCACTTTTATCAAAGGCATTTTTAGTTTACTTTAATTCCTAAAACTCACAGTTAAATATACCTGTAACTGTGTTTGAGGTCTCAAGCTAACAGTTTTACCTGTGGGCTAAATTCTGGATATCACTCACTTTTTTTGTGTCTGTAGGCAGCAAGCAGGGTTAACACTCTCTGTAAGATTCAGTCCTCACTCTATTGCATTGACTTGTGATTGTGCACACTCAACAGGACATAATCCAGGAGAGATTACTGTACAGTCAGCTGTAAGAAATGCTGCATTCATGTGCTCCACGGATGGTCAGTTGTTGTTTCCAGAAGTAGTTCCTCCGACTTTGGTGTTTTCCCGAGCTTTAAGTCATAATGAAGAAACCACATGGACGCTATAAAGAAGATGTGTTGTATTTTATTGCTTTATAGTATTTTAAACTGCAAAACTAGGAAATATGACCACATTACTCCACTTTTAAAACAATTTCACTAGCTATCTGTCACTCAGAGAATTGATTTTTAAATCTTGCTGTTGTTGCATAAATCACTCTGTGGCTCAGCGCCCAAATATATCTCTGATATGCTTGTGACATATGAACCTTTCAGGACCCTTAGGACGTCTGGGGCCGACCTACTGACCGTCCCAAGAGTAAGAGCAAATCATGGTGAAGCAGCGTTTTGTTATCATGCAGCACAAACCTGAAATAATCTCCCAGGTGATGTCAGACTAACCCAGACTCTGACCACTTTAAAGTCAAAGCTAAAAATGTCTGTTTTATTACTGTCTACTCGACCCTGTAATAACTGCAAACTTATTTTAAACTTGATTTTAAATCATTTTAAATAATATATTTATCTTTACACCGCTTGTCCGCACTTTAATTACTTTTAATGCTGATTTTTTTTTTTTGTAAAATTTTATAATAAATTTGATCTTTTATATCTTTTCTCTTTACTCTTTTATTACAAATCTGTATCCTCTATTATGTTTTACATTTTATTGCACTGTAAAGCACTTAAAATTGCCCTGGTGTATGAAATGTGCAATACAAATAAAGCTGCCTTGCCTTAAATACATGAGGCTTTACCATTACATCCCCTTAAACTGCTGTCTAATGCTGATATAAGTAACTTTCCTAGGTCACTCTACATGGATAGCATCTAACAGTTACAACCTAATACGCTATTGCAAATAACATGAGAAAAGAATTGGCATGCAGTATGTGGATTAATAAAAAGTTTATAATTATCAACCGAACATTTACTTTCCTCCGCCATATTTCTGCACATATGACGTCAGCTCTGCTACTTCTGTACCAAAATTTCCGACTTGAGGGGTGTTCATGGAATTTTCCCAGTCAGGAACTAATTTTCCTGATTATTCCGACACCACGTGAATACAGGGAAAATCATGTTTTGTACAGTATAAGCATAGAAACACATTTTGAGCACAGAGGTGTATTCACTCTCACCGGTGCTGTGATTGAACAGTTTATGCTGTCAGCCATTCTAATGGTTTATATCTCTGCCAGTTCAAGCGCACACACAGCAGCATGATGATGTAGGATTTTCATAAAGTGACATCATCATATAATACATGGGTAATCTATCAACTGCCCATACTCCACCTCAAACGCTGCTGAATGAAAAGCTGAACAGATTGACTCTAAGTGCATTCAGCTCATGGCTTTAGTGGAAACACTGCTCACTTACTCACTCAAAATGATGTTGATGTTTCTGCGGCCATGTCTGGCAAACACCGTAGGTGCTAACTTTGCTGTTTTAACCTTTAACTTTCTTGAGCAGAGAAGGTATGAAATGATGTTGAGCTGAAAAGAGTCTGTGTTTTGTTTTCAGCAGGAGGAAGAGGACCCAGACAGAGGGCAGCCCTGTATGCGCTGTGGGGACCAGTGCCCCGGCTTCCGGGTCCATGGCTGGAGGTATGTCTTAAACATTGTCGGCGCTGCCTGTTAGCTTAGCAGGAAATGTTTTTCTCAGACTTAATATTCACCTTTGGTAGAGTTGCACTTTGTCCTGCTGCTGTTTGGACCTTGTGCAACTTCTGATAATAAGCAGCTACTCAAAAGGAAGGTCTAAAGTCAACTTTTTTAAGACTTTTTTAAGGCTGTTAAAATTCAAAGATATGATAAGCAAACACTTTTAATGTTTTTATTAAGGCTTTAAAAACGGATTCTTTAGACTAAGTTTCAATATTATTTTACATACCAGGTAATATATGAATATTTTTATAACATGCAGCCAACCGAGACATTTTATCTCATGTGTGCAGCTATCAGCAAGGACAAAATTTGACTGTTTCTGATTTATTCACCAAATATAAAAACACTAATATTTTCTGCTCTGTAGGTTTGTAAAAGTGTAACAAGTAGATGTATAAGAACCGATAGTTCAGGAGTCAAACTGTGTGTGTGTGTCTGCAGATGTCTTAGGAAGGACATCAACATTACTACCAATGGAAATCAGCTTAACTGTGATCTGTGCACACACTGAGTGCAGATATACATTAAAAGACAACAAACATGACCCAGTCAGGGCACCGCATGATATTCACAGAGCCGATCAGCCTTACTGACCCTGTGGCCACGAAGAATCAGGGCTGCAGACTCGTGAGTGCCATTAAGCCCTGACAATTGCAGCAGAAGCAGCTGCATTTAGTTTAAGTTGACTTTATCTTCATGGGAAAACAGGAGCATAATCTGACACAACAGATTATTTTCTTTAGCGCAGATCAACCTAGTGTTCATCTGGAACAAGGCGAGATCTGCTCAGCAGAAGGATGAGTGTTATGTAGGATGTGCATATTGTGTTTTGGACTGTTTGGAGAGTTTCTGTAACTGTAGGAGGTTCGGCAGCAAAAAAGGCTTTAAATTCTTGCAGTTCATGCTTTTTAAGGCACGAGCCACTTGAAATGTCCGCCTACATACCTCTTACACCTATTTGTTCTGGAGTTGTTAGCTGTCAGAGGCTGCTGAACAACAATTTATTTCATTCTGTTAAGCAGGTTTTCGCGTGCTTTCCTTTGAGCCCCCCTTTTCTTTTCCCTCCTCCTTCAGTCTGTTAGTGAATATCCAGCTGGTTGGGTCTCTATGTTACTCTAATCCTGTCAATCACGCTAATAAGATTAGGCCTCGCTGCTGTGATAGTAACCCTCCCGACCACTTCATACCTCCCTCTGTCTCCCCCACTGTCTCCACATTTCAGTGCTGCTTTCCCTGTTCTAGTGTGACATTTGTATTTCATTTAGTGTAAAAAAAATATGAAACACTAGACGAGCACTCAAGAAGAACAGACCTCTGCTTAAATCAAAAGTAATATCTTGCAATGTTGAAGGTGAAATTTACATTATTCAGGACATTAACTTAGAGCTGTTTTGAATACCAGTATTTGGGCATTGAAGCTTCAGTGAGAAAGATTCATGATTAATCAAAGCCTCAGGGACGGGGGGAGTAAACGAGATACAAGGACATCACTCGGTGCGCTTAAATGAACATGACAGTTATGAGGTATGAGATTTTCGTGGTACGATAACCGTTTAAGAAAATATTATGGTATAACAAAAGTGTCATTATTATCAAGTACAATGACCCTCAATGGAATGAAACAGAAGGTTTATCCTTTGGTTGAACAAACATTTTATTACTATAATTGAAACTTGCAACCACATTTTTAACAATGGAATTACATGTCAAAAGTCTCCGTTTTCAAAACAACTAAAGTAAAGGTGCAATTCTCAGTCCAGTTGCATTTTTTGAATACCATAGATAAGCAAATAGTCAGTTTCCATACCACAGTACACCTTCAAACCGGTATACTGCTGCAACCCTAGTGAAAATTTGCCACTTTGTCAGCACGCAAGTCACACATTAGCCATAATAGTTAGGAAAAATAATACCTTAAAAATGGCTAAGCTAAGCAGTTACTTAAAGTTTTCATGTGAGGTTGTAGTGGATGTGTGACGTACCAGTTTTTTTGTGTATATCTGGCACTTGACTTTTGGGGGTCATTTTCGCAAATTTTGAAACTACTCCAGACACTTGACTTGTTGAGGTCTTGCTAGCGAATCTGTAAGCCTGTCAGCTGTAGTTTAACTGTCCAGTTTCAGAAGTGCTGGCCTGCTGGTGACTGACAGCAGATGAGAGCAAGTGGGAGTCACAAACAAACGGAGCAGTTAAATACTGGTTTTGACATTGATTTCAATTGTGTACGTGTAGGTGTTGTGTAATTATTTCTGTCTATTTTTCAAATTGTTTTATATTCAGGCATGACACAGCAAATTTAGTTGTACTTCTTGTGCAATGACAATAAAGTCCATTTGTTTCTATCTGTTCTGATTACTATGGCAGTGATTGAAGCATCAAAGCATTTTGGTCAGCCCTAAATTTAGCAGCAAATGACTATTATCAGTGTCCTGGCTGGCGCCGGCGGTATGATCACACTGTTAGCTCTATCAGCACTGTTGCCGTCGCTAGCACTGCCCTGCTGGCCGCCACCATTTCGACTTGGCCTTGGCTATGTTTGCTTTTGACGTCTGAGGTGAGAGCTGTGTGCAATCCTGGCATTAGACTGTGAATGTCGTATATTCTGAAGTGAAAAATTATTTGTGTATCTGCCCCATCATTTGGTTCTGCCTCAAACTTGATTGGGCTCTTCCTTCCTGAGTTACATGAAAAATTGGAGTAGTAGTTTTTCCATAATCAGTGCTGACAAACAAGCCACACACATGACCTCCTTGGCAAAGGTAATGACTATTTGTATATTAATAATTAATTTAAGTATAAAAGAAGAAAAGGGTCAGTCATTTGGAAGGAAGCTGTATAATCCAAATGATAAATTTCATTTTTCCAAGTACACTGTGTTTAGTGTCTCCAGACTCTGAGACTGTAGACTACAACCATCAGGTTTGACACACAGCTAGACAAATGAAAAACAAAGGACAGAGATTTATATCTGGTAACGAAGGCTACGTTCACAATCCCAGATGGGGCGCTGCATGGCTGAAGCAAACTGTGGCTCGTACATGGAGAGAATAAAACAAAAGGCACAGGAATGCGTACTTCATGTAACCAAAAGACTGTAATTGTATCTTTTAGCTTTTTTCCAGTTTTGTTCCCTCTATTCAGGTCAAGACAAAAGCTTAGAAGTTAGGATGTAATCTAAAACACGTGTGCTGCTCCCTACCTCCAGCCACACTCTGGTGGAAGTCTTGGCCCTGAACGCATCAGTCTGTTTACAGTATCTGTGCAGAATTAACATAACGCTGTGGGGTCTGTGGAAGTTTCTCAATTATGCGTTTGGCTGGAGAACGGATCTGAAATTACTTTTGGGTGAGAGGACAAAGAGAAATGTCTTGTTTAGACCTTTCAAGTCTCTCAGCTGATCCAGGAGAACGAGGGAAACATGAAAGTGATTAAATGATTGAGATTTATGGGGGTCAGCTTTTAAGACCCCAGAGTCCCGGTGCTAATTGCATCTTCCTTAATAACCAATTTAGAGCCACACCTTCCCTGATGGAGAAGATCATCCAAGTGACCACGGGCTTAACTGCTGATGCTCGCTGAGAGGGAAGTGATCCATCTTCATCCTGAGCTTTCTCAGACAGAGCTTAAAGTGAGACGGGGGGCAGATGGCGCTTCCGCTGCCCAGCAGTGAGTGAATTGAGTTACTTTTGACCCACAGGTCCCCGCCACGCTTCAAAAGTGTTCAAAGTAGCCTTTGCTATTAGTCTGGGTGGCCATGCGGCAATTACTCAGTCACTAATTAGTGGCAGAGAGCTATAGGACAAGACCCATCTGTTTCTGAAAGTCAGATGTACGGAGGGCTTCACTATCCATCCTGCAGTGAGCTATAGATTATCACACAGCAGCAGAAGAGGATTATCCTATGGCTGCTTTCACTGACCCACAATATATCTGTATACCCCAAAACAGTCCAGATTGGCTGTTTGAAAGTTAGATGTCTAAAAACTTCATAATGTTTGGCCTGTGAGATTATTTTTAAGAATAATTATGACTTGTTTTATCTGACCAGCAGTCGAGTATGAAAAGATATCCAGTTTACAATTATGCAAGACAAATAAAAGCTGAAAATCTTCACATTGTAGAAACTGGACCAAAGAGTATTTTGGGCATTTTTCGTGAAAAATCTGAAAGATTGACCAATGAATTTATCATTTATCTGTCACAGCTTTACATTGCAGCTATCACAACTAAGCAGCATCACTGAATCTGATGCTGGAGTTGTTAAACTGTTCCTTTAAAGGGGAGCACCACCTAAATTAAGAATTCCAATATGTTAATTTTTATGGCCCAAGAAAGTTCAATCAGTATTTGTGAACATGAGCTACCCTCTCAGCGCCAGCAATCAGAGAAGTGAGTCTCAAACTTGTGATGTCAAGTGCAAAGTGTAGACAATGAATTGGGGGATGAATTTGTGGACCTACAGAATATTTGTTGTCTTTTTTATACCCAGATCAGCTGTATTCTATTGTAGCGTTCTCAGTTGTGAAACAGAAAATGTACCCCAGAGTTTCTACGGTTTTTGAAAACCTGGAAATGTTGTGGCAATTTGCAGTCTTGTTTTTCAGGCCAAGGAAAGACATGGACATAGTAACACCCATGAGAGATTTGGAAAAATCATGGAATATTGTTTTATCTTTTTTCTTTCTTTTATCTTTTATAGTTATATTTATTTTCCCGAGCTGATGACAAAAAGTAGCTCTAATGTGCATCAGTGTGTGAAAGCGTGTAGTTTAAGTTTCTTCGTTTTCTCCCCACACTCCATCTCTCCCTTCACGTATACCAGCCAGCAGGAATTATGTCTAAATAGAGTTGAATCTGATATGTTTGAGTAAGAGAAAAACAATGCTGTGACAGTGAGATTTAATATGTTAAAGTTTCCTTACCTTGGCTGTGCTCCACTGCTTCTTATTAATTGTGCTGCATTTTTGAGATAGAGCAATGTTCATGTTATACATTGTCAATGGTCATAGAAATTCTGTTATGAGTTCTTGAAAAGTCATGGAAAAGTTTGGACATTTTGTCCATAAAATTGTGTGGGAATCCTGGCATCCATATACTCAGAGGATTCCCCTGAGTGCTATACTGAGTCCAGTTTGTTGTCTACAGAGCATCTCCAGACTTTATACTTGATGACATGACAGATTTGAGTTTAAACAGTTTTGGATTTTAGAAAGAGTTGTTCATGTTTACTAATATTTTTGGACAGTCTTAGACCACAGGAATAATGTATGAATTTTGGAAATGGGTGTAGTTTCCCTTTAGCATGTTTTGTCCATAAAGCAACATGAAACAGAACAGAAATGTTGTTAGAAGAAAGATCCTCAGTTATTGAATAAAGTCAGATGATGTTGTGTATCGTGACTTCACTAAGACTGAAAGTCATGCCGTCTGCTTGATGTTTCACCAGAGACACTTTGTTGTCATGCAGGCCCATCTTGATCACATAATATGACAAATACTGCACGGCACAGCATTGCTCATAGGCTCCAAATCTGCTCCACTCTCATTTCTATGATTAATAACTGCATCAAAGCAACAATCGTCCATCTGTTGTGAATCAGTGCAGCAGTCTGGTCAGAGGAGAAGAGACACAGAGAGTTCACTCTTCTCTATTGTCACTTGGACTCTGACGTTTCATATCTTCAAAGGCAACGTGAGTAAATTGTTTAATTGAAACGTCCGCTGCGTGTGTACTTTAGCTTATCTCTTAAAGTAAATTTAGAAATATCACATGAGCATGTGTGAGAACTGAGGTTGAGTTTTCTGTAGTGTGTGGTTGTGTTCAGCGCCTTTTGTTTGAGCCCACCGTCAGCACGGAGGAGGGTGGGCGTCGGGGGTGGCGGGGACATTGAAAAGAGCCGAGCAGACAGAGAAATTACCACATGGATCTGAGCTGCCACAGAATCTGCTGCTCTCACTGACAGACACGCTGACAGTAGTAGGCACCTATCGGATGCAAAGCTTCACGGAACACAAGTCTGGATGGGACAGCGTCAACAGGCCGACCCGGACTAATTTGTCATGATTACAGCAGGTAATGAAGGAACCATATTTTACTGTCTAACAGGATTAAAGGGACCAGGAACTCAAACAGTCATTAGGTTGGGAGATCTGGTGGGTAGACTCTTTGGTGTGTGTTTAAAGAGATTATTCTTCCGGGCTTTATGTTGTTTTGTACACAGTATGGACTTTAGGTGCAGAACATGACGTCCTGTACAGTTAGTGTTCACCTCTCCTGTGGCAGTTTGGCTGCCTGTAATTTATCTTAACAGGAAGACTACATGGTGTCTTACTGGATTTGTCATTTTATTTAAACACATACACACATTTGAATGTGCAGGCACGAATATTACTGGACCAACTCAGGTCAGCGTGGGATCCAGGGGAGGAAAGAACAAGCGTTAATCTCTGTGTTCAACAAATTAAAATGATTTAAAATCCCCTCAGCTAAGCTAATTAAAGCTGCTGGATTTTCAGAAGTTCAAATGAGTTTATTTCTGCTCCATTTAGTGGCTAGTTTCTGTTTACTTTCCAATGTAATAATAATAATGATAAACTTTGTTTCTGAGGCGCTTTTTAAACTAGAGTTACAAAGTGTTTCACAAAATAAAATATAATACCATACCAAAACAATAAGAGAACATCAAACACAGAGATAAAGCTAAGTATAAAAGAACGATATTAAAACATTTGAAAAATGCTAATAATAATCCTCCATCAGCATGACAGAGCTGTCCTCCTCTTGACAGACTGTCCCTTACCACCCTGCTTTATTATCTGGACTTAATTTAATTATTTCGTATCTTATTATCTATATGAGTGGATTATCTATAGCTGGTAAACACAAACAAAAGATACATCATGAACAACAATAACAGCACCAGCTGTTTCAGTAACACTGTTTTGTTGCAGCAAACAAATTTAGAGGCAGATTGTTGATTTGTGTCCAAAGCAGCATCTGTTGTGTCTCTGCTGGTTGTGGAGTCAGTGTACTGCAGTTCTCTCTTTTTTTTTTTCAGGCAGCTCAGTTTGGATATAAAATACAGTATTTCTTAATTAATTAGCTTTGTCTGTGCACTTTTATTGAGACACTTACACTCATTTGTGTTCTACAAGGTGAACTACAAGGTCTTCCATCACAATCTAAATCCTTTTTACACAGAGATCGCGCTATAGGGCTGCTAGGAAGTCCCGTCTTTATGCCGCCTTTGTGTTTTTACACAGAACCAAACGACCGCACCATCATTCCGTCCCAGTGTGTGATAATAGACAGCATGCCGGCATCGCAGAATCGAAAGAGGAGTGACAGGCGTGACATGTAACACAACAGCGTTGGTCTATAGTGTGACATAAAACATATGCAGTGGCAATGACATGGCGATAACAGTCATTTACCGTCTCTGTTATGGGCAGCTGATTTTGTCCTCTGCTCGGAGGGTAAGGAGCTCCCAAATCTCATTGTTTTCCCAAATTGCAGACTCAAGGCCGCTGTTCTTCTTTATTGAGTTAGCTGCTAACTACTAACATCTACTTTTTAAATCTCCTTTGTCATCAAAATGTTATACCCTCTCCACCCATGGTCCTGCCCTCTTTATACAGACAATGGTTTGGCACTGTTACTACCTCCCGTGGTGGCTTAAAGGCGAGACCACTCTGTCTCCCCATTCCGCGATCGTACCTTATATACAGCACAATGAGACGGCATAACAGCGTATTGTTCCCTCCTTGAACAGGAAGTGTAAAAGGGGCTAATATTTCCCACACCACAGGTCTGATTTTGACTAGGGCTGCAACTATCATTCATTTAATTTATCTGGAAGTTATTTTTTCAGCTAATTGTTTTGTCTATAAAATCCACAGAGCTTAGGTACTGTTTAAATGTGTTTTGTCAGGCCACTGTAGATCTCCTATCGCTTGGCCAGTTTTAGTTGAATGCAGTCTGCAACCTAGGTGCCACTAGATGCCACTAAATCCCACACGCTAGACCAGTGGTTCCCACCTGGTGGGTCGCGGTCCAAACTTCACTTACTTCAAAATAAAGTGAAATTGCAAGTCAATTGAGTAAAAAACACACTTTAATTTGAAGTAAGTGAATTTTCAGCACATAACTTTTCAAGTGTCGTTTCCTGATGTAGAGTGAGCAACTTACAGACAGTTACTTGACAGAGACAGCAAACTAGCTTGACGGCATGTTCAAATGCAAGTATGACACTGAATATATTAAACTGTGTGGACCTTGAACTAATAACTAAGGAGAAATCTGGACCCCGTGGCTGGACCAGTTGGAAACCACTCTCTAGACCTAACAACTAATCTATTATGTAGTTTCATATTTCTGTCAATCAACTAATCAACCACTAATATCTGCTATAATATTAACAGCAGTTTGGTGAATGATACACAAGTGATAACCACCTTGTCATAGCTGTTCTTGCTCTATAAATTTCCTCCAGGACAATCAAAGATTTTTAGCTTTTCCCTTATTTGGGACTTCCTGTTGAGTTTTTTGACCTGTCAGCACCAAATGTGGTGCGTAGCCACAGGGGACAAAGCCTTACTGTATTACATCAGAGGCTTGTGAGTCAAATAATTGAACAGGACGGGGCTCAGCACAGCAGGGCTTGGTAAATTGCAGTGTTGAAATGCCCTTCAGAAATGTGCTGCTTTTAACTTCACTGAAGTCATGATTAAACAGCCACTCGCTAAGCAAAACAGAAATGGGTATGTTGTGGAGAAGCATTATAACTGTATACACTTTGGCGGTGCTGATTTGCTTGTTTGTGGGTTCAGAATATGTCTGTTGTATATGTAGAAGAAGTATGTTAGATATTTTGGCGTGTGCACAAACCAGTGTTTGTTCGAACTCTGCCCTAATGGCAACAAATCTGGACATCGGCCTGCTCAAAGAGAGACGTGATTTAAGACTGTCTGCAAATGTTCATACCCCCAAAATTATTCAAACTGGCACTTTGTCATCTTTCAATTAGTGTAGGTTGCATGTGTGGGTTTGCACCCACTGACTATTATATCCTTTAATCATGTGGAGGCAGGTGTGGTGTGAGAACGGGTGAGACATGGTGCATTTGCCATCTGTCCCATCGTGCCAGGTCTCCGGCTGTGTCCTCAAACCCACTTACATCGGCATGTGCGTCGTGGTCCCCCCTCCTCCTTTGCTAACACACACATACACAACGGCACACACACACACATGCAGCAGGGGTCAGACTTGAGCCAACATGGCTTAGCCTAAGCTGACTTGTTCTGTTTACTATTATTTATATTGGTTCTCCCTATTTGGCGACCATGTCCACATAAAGTGCCAACTCCAGGACGTCTGTATCTGACAAGCATGTACTGACCTGGGCCTGAGAACAGGTACAGGTACAGAGATCACAGAGTAGCATTTATTTTCTCTGTTTTGGCAACTTCTTTGTGTTGAGTAAAGAGAGGGGAGCATGTTCACACTGACATGCAGCAATTACCTGTCACTGCTAACACTTCAAAGACTTTTAATGTGAGGATTGATAAGAAGAGGAGCTCTCCTGCATTTTTCAAACAGTTGTGTGTGTGTGTGTGTGTGTGTGTGAGCTTTTTGGTTGAGTGGGGGCTGGGTGCTGGAATAAAGCAGCTTTGTGCCTTGTGAACTTGAGCCACAAGTGCCAGCTGGCAGGCCGTTATGCAATCACAACAGAGATATACACATGCAATACATGCTACATATGGTCACATTGTCGCATCCAAACACACACTCACGGGACACCCACACCTCACCGTCACCCCGGGGCATTTAATTGTGACTCCACCGGTCCCACAAACAGACACACCCACCTCTAGACTGAGGAGTCAGCGGATGAGACAGGGTGTAATATGAGGCTGAGGGAGATTATTGCTCCCATCTTCACCTCCCTCTCTTAACTGCAGCAAGGATTGACAGCCAGGCTTATGTCAGCGACCTCATTTCCTGCTTATTTGGGATGTGCTGGTCCTGATGAGAGATCCCCAATAACATCTGTGATGAGATTGACTTTACTCGAATTGTGTAAGTGCAATTGCAAATTTTGCAAAGTGCAAAAACGACTCACTATACATAGACTGTACTTGGATGAAGTCTTGAGTGATGATCTGTAGATTGTGTTTTTGTGTACCAGTGTGACAACTGCTGTATTAGTAATTTCTGGCTGCAGGGAGTCTGGCTGACTCAACCTCAAGAATGTGTGTGGGCAGGTTTGTGACATAATGTCTCCAACGCAAAGTGTGTTCATAAATAATATGGTTGCAAACTGTGGGAGTGCCCTTATGAATGTGTTGTAAAATGAGTTATTATCTTACGAGCCCTGCTGATCGTGGTTGTGTTAGAACCGGTCTCAGTGCCTTGGTTTAGTAAAGAGCGATCCACACTAGAGCCCTGTACGGGACTGCTTTATCTATTGTGTGTGATAGCTCCCGTCTGCATCCCCAAACATTCTGATCATACATGCCCACATAATTGATTATCAACAGATTAAGACTGCAAGGATTCAGTGTTTTTATTACTGTCAATAATATTCCTGGGAAATTCCTTCAAATGACCAGCTTACCTTGTTTGTCTTTGTATTGTTAAGACATGCACCCTGATATAAACAGAGTTTAACTTTTGCAATGCAGCAGCGCGCACCGCATGTCATGTGGCAAGGAACAACCAATCACAGCTCACAGATATCTTTCCCTTCTTCTGTAAATATACAGTCTGATAAATACGCAGGGCTACCCAGAGCTTTACATCTGTCCCACGGACGATAGGCCCACAAACTTATAAACAGCACCTGGAAGAAGATCAGCTCTGCACTCAGGATTTATAGGTATATAGGCTATGATACGGTGCTTATTAAGTTTGCTTAGCAACCTCAGACACAAGCTGCTGCCGTGCTCTTGAAAGCTGGCACATAAAAAGGCACAAAAGTAGTGCCCACCGCCTGACCTCGCATTTTCCAGGTGGTTAAAGACACGTATGTAGGTATAAACAGCTCATTCTAAGATAACAAAGACACAACAATTCATAGTTTCAGTTGATAATACACTAAAGAAAACATACCTACCCTAAATCAACACACTGGACCTTTAAATAGTTTTTGTGATAGTTATCATTCTTGGTGTGGACAGCCATTCCCAGCAAGCATGTATCACCAAGCAGCAGCAAAGTGCCCTGCGCCAGGCTGCCATGCAGTGTCTATGAAAAGTTGCAGCGGCTGCTCCAAGCTGCAGCCATTTGATTCTGTGGCAAAGTGTGGCTAAACTAAATGTTCGGGATATTTTCACAATTAGTTTAGTTAAATTGCAGCCAGAGAACATTTGCAACCAATCTGTAAACAGTCCTGTGACATGTTGACCTATGTTACCAAGAATTTCCTCCCATCTGAAAAACATGAAGATACCGTCTGGCTGCAGAAAAATGTTATTGTCTTCTGGCTTAATTGTAGAGTTCAAAAATCAACTGAACTTTCAATTTTTTTTATATATTTTCTTTGTATTTCTGATTTGTAAAATGCTCCTGGAAAACAGGGACTGATGTAAATCTGAAGTCTTAAATCAGGTCAAAACCCTAACGCTGGGGTTTAGACCTTGTTACCTGAAGCACCGGCAGAACCCAGCTTCCTGAAATATTTGACAGTTGATCAGCTTGTGTTGTAAATCAGTAAAAGGAAAGTCCTCAGGGATGAAGCTTAAAGTTGTCCTTGTCTTCACAGGAAGATCTGTGTACACTGCAAGTGTGTGCGAGAGGAGCATGCAGTGCGCTCGGTTCCGGGCCAGCTGGAAAAGATGATGACGAAGCTGGTATCAGACTTCCAGAGACACTCCATCTCCGACGACGACTCAGGCTGCGCCTCAGAGGAGTACGCATGGGTCCCACCTGGGCTCAAGCCTGAACAGGTAAAAACTGGGGTGCAGAGCAGACGCACAGTCAAGACGAAAATTAATGCACAGTGCACGCTTCCACTTGGACATGTTCGTACATACACAAACAATTAGATAACTATGAGAAAAAAAATAGTCAGTGTTTTTGATTTATGAGTACACTTGAATAAATTGCTGTATAAATGGCTCTCTGTACTCTGTCATTTATGCTCTCTATGTGAACACACTTGTCTCCTCACAGGTCTACCAGTATTTTAGCTGCTTGCCAGAGGACAGGGTGCCTTATGTGAACAGTCCAGGGGAGAGATACCGAATCAAACAGCTGCTGCACCAGCTGCCAGCCCACGACAGTGAGGTAACAACACTGTGTTACAGTCTTTGGCTTCACTCCTGGTGTGCTGCAGTAGTGTGGTCACATGTTAAATACATACAATCACTAAGTCTAACAAATTAGTCAAATCACAGTACGACAATACCTTATTATTGTTGATTCTGAGCTGTCTTTCAAACTTCACATAGAGGCTGTTTTGGAAAATAGTAACTGGGCATTCTTTATATTTCCAAACATTGTTTTGTCTTTTAATGTCAGGGGGGAAATGGATTATGCTCATATTGTGTATCACAATACTACTACTGTTACTACTGTTTGCTCACAAAATGATCATTTGTGTATCAATTAATTACTCACCTTGTGTTACTTCGAATTTGTGAAGAAAACTGTGTGTATCACGCATGTCTCCACACTGAGCGAAGAATCCAAAAACAGCAAACATTCTTAATGAACTGAAGTAGAAGGACCACGTTTAACAACCACATTTGGATTCTTTAATTTTTTTTTTTTTTATTTTTTTTTTTTTTTTTCATAAATCCAGGGTAACAGAGGTGAGTAATTGATATACAAATAGTGATTTTGTGGGTGAAGTATTCCTTTAAATGTTATTTGCAGTTGTTAATGGTGATTTATTTTTGAAATGTCTGCTTCATGCCCATCATGGCATAATGTATGAGTCTCCTAAAACCAGAAGAAAGTGCTTCATACGTCCCTGTAATTAAAAATCATTCTGTTTCTACAGTTCAGTTTGGTCAGAATATAATCCAGCTGCTTCTGATGCTCACTTTTATAATTTATCAGGATCCTAGTGCTAAAAAGATGATGCATCTCAGGAGCCATATAAACAGTTTCAGATATAAAAGTATTAACAAGACCATAACAGCCTGATTTAATTAATCTTACTGAATCTAAGAGGTAGGTGTGGTTTGGAAGTTACGTTTGTGTGCACGTGTCAACAAGAATATCTTTGTGTTTCCTGCAGACCCAGTACTGTAACTCTCTGGACGAGGAGGAGAAGAAGGAGCTGCGTTTGTTCAGTCAGCAGAGGAAAAGAGAAAACCTGGGCAGAGGCGTCGTCAGACTCTTCCCAGTAACTATGACGGGAGCCATCTGCCAACAGGTAGAGCAACATTTATTTTATGTTCAGAAAAGGTAGCAGATTTCCTCATGAGGCCACTATAAAACTCAAAAACATCAGTATCTTTATATGATATTAATGCATTCAGGTGGAACCTATTAAAAAACATGAGATCCGTGCAGAAGAGTTGTTTTATAGGACTGTAGAGCGTTCAGGTGCAAGTAGGTGCAGGCATAGCTCAGGGGCCACAGCACGCTGGGATTTAATGATTACAGGGCTGTATAACATTCACCATCTGACTTCCTTCCTTCTGCACCACACCCCACCCCCATGCCAACCAAATCTATTTTTCCAGTGTGGCAGACAGATCTGCGGTGGAGACATAGCGGTGTTTGCCAGTCGGGCAGGACACAGCAGCTGTTGGCACCCTCAGTGTTTCCAGTGTGCCACCTGCAGCGAGCTGCTCGTCGATCTGATTTACTTCTTCCAGGACGGACAAATCTACTGCGGCCGGCACCACGCTGAGAGGCTCAAGCCCCGCTGCCAGGCCTGCGATGAGGTGACTGTCTCACTCAGATCCCCAACCTGTCTCATAAACTGTCAACAACAGCAGGAGGTTAAAGCAGGTCTATAAAAGCAAAGTGTGGTGGGAGTCAGACAGCAAGAAACTGAGTATCCTGCCAGTATAACAGTATTTATACTGAGCTCATACCTAGTTTCCAGTTTCCTTTCTCTCTCTCAAACCGTCCGCTGAAGGCAACAGTTTTAGTTCAGCGGTAACTTGTGCAGAAAAATCCTTTAACATATCCCCAAATTTATCATAATATCCTGTCAGCTGTTATATCATTGGTATTTGTAGAGAGATATTTGCAGATTTTTCTGGCGGTCTCCTCTTGTTTTGAATGGCCTCTCAATGTGACTTAAGAGATTAGTTGACGTAGTCGACTAATGGATCTGCCACGACTGACCTACAAGAACCCAGAGGATGGCTAAGCCTGCAGCAGGGGAGCCGATAGCATCTTTTTTTTTCCTATCTTGTTAACCCAAATCCTCAGCACTCATTTTTACAACTGATTTGTTTACTTCTGTACCCATAAAATCATCACTGCTGTGCCGACTGACCTCTCCGTCTCCCTCCTCTCTTTTGCTGCTGTGTCTCAATCCTAGATTATTCTGGCAGATGAATGTACAGAGGCAGAAGGGAGATACTGGCACATGAAGCACTTCTGTTGTTTTGAGTGCGAGGCCGCGCTGGGCGGTCAGCGTTACATCATGAGAGAGAGTCGACCGTACTGCTGCTCCTGCTACGAGTCCCTGTATGCAGAGTACTGCGATACCTGCGGAGAACACATAGGTACTGAGCTAAGTTTAAAGGAACTTATTGACTGGGTTTCTGTACAGATTTCTGTCTTATCTGTGGTGCTTTTTATCAGTCTAGATTGATTGGGTGTTATTTGCTGAGTGTTGGAGTTATTGGCTTTAATCTCACAGATGCTATAAATGCTATATTTATCCCAGTTATTACGTCCTTAAAAGTGGCTAAACAGTGTTGATGTGTATGATGTGTCACTTATACTTATGCATTAACATTTATATTTGTTTGTGTTTGATACCCCACGTACATACTGTATACATGCTGTATACATAGACTAGATAATAGAGATAGACACGCAATCATTAAATCATTTCCTCTCAGGTATTGATCAGGGCCAGATGACATATGAGGGTCAGCACTGGCACGCCGTGGAGTCGTGTTTCTGCTGCGCCCGCTGTCGACTCCCCCTGCTGGGACGTCCCTTCCTCCCTCGAGCGGGGCTCATCTTCTGCTCCAGGCCCTGCTCGCTGGGTGAGGACCCCAACAACTCCGACTCCTGTGACTCTGCGCTGCAGAGCAAACCGCCTCAGCACAGACGCTGTGAGACAGCAGGGAAACAGCAGCAGCCACAGTGCGGTTCTCCGTTGCAGCCACCAGAGGGCATCACTGCTCCTATAACTCCTGCAAAAGACTGCATTCACACTGCAGTGGGAAACAGAGGTGATGATGGTATACTGGTGTCATACCCACATGTTATGTAGGTCACACTGCTGAGAAATGACCCTGTAAGAGATTATTCTCACACATCTATTCACTCTGCTTCTCTCAGGAGTCCACTGCACTGCTCCAGTTCAAAACGGACTTCCTTCACCCAGTGGTCATCCTCATCCAAGAGGCTCCTACTCACCTCTCCCCCACATCCATCTAGGAAATGGCTTAGGTCCATCTTGGCCCAGCGATCTTCCACATTACAGTTTACTGCCAGGGGACTCTGGCGTCAAACCTCCTGCTGGTGGAGAGCTCAATGGAAATACTGGACTGACTGGTCTGAATTCAAGAGGAACCTCTACTGCCAAAGACTGTAGGAACTGGGTGGAAAGGACGAATCAAGTTATGCAAGGTATCAGAAATTGCTGATGCTTCACACACTTACACAGACAAACATGGTGTCAATATTTTATAACTTTATAATCTCCTGATTTTCTCTCTGCAGTGTTTCCTCCTCAGAAAAACTCCCACCTCATTTCACCTGACTCGCCTCCCCTCTCGCCCAACAACCCCTCCATCCTACCACCTCCTCTGCCCCTCAAGTCTCGTGACCTGATGCCCCAGGACTCACCCCCACCCCAAAACCTCCCCCAGCCTGAAGACAGACCCTCTGACTCTCCGCCCCCGCTGACTCGAAGTGGCACAGCGAGGGTCAGCTTCAGAGAGCCAATCAGCAGCAGCTACTCTGTCGACGAGGACGAGGATGAAGACGAGAATGAGGAGGGGTTGCGAGAGGGCGAGGAGAATCAGCAGGAGGACGAGGTGGAGGGAGGTTTCGGAAGCAGGTTACATCTGCAGAAAGGCATCCCTCCACAGATGGATCTGCTGGGTAAGAAAAGGCTTTCTGAGTCCACAACATCACTCCTACTAAATAAGGTGTTTGATACTGTGGGCCGCAGCATCCTGTCTCTTATGTATTGTTGTCTTTCTACAGGTTGTTTTCCCTCTTGCTTTAAGCACGCAGTGGTTCAGCCATTCCTTATTCCATTTAGACTCGTTTCCAAGCTCCAGTTTTTATCCAAAAGACTAGAAAAAGAGTTTACCAACAATGTCATTCCTTTTTAGGCAAGAACAAAATATTCAAAGCTTTTCAGTCTAGTTTTAGGAAGCAACATAGCACTGAATTTGCTCTTTCAAAAGTTCACAGTGACTTGCTAGCAGCAGCTGACAGTGGGGACCGTGCTATTCTGATACTTGTAGACCTTTGCGTGGCATTTAATACAGGCGATCATTAACTTACTGGACTTAAACAATGGGCTGGGATCCAGGAAACAGCACTAAAACCAAGATCAAGATTAACTTTATTGTCCTACAGAGTGGGAAATTTGTCTTGGGCCAATGGTTCAAGTCATATCTGGGAAATATAAATGTCTCTGTTAATGTGGGGAAGTGCTTCTTCTTCCTCCTCAGCCCCCTTTACCTCATTGGTTCCTCAGGGCGCTGTTTATGCACCTCTTCTCTTATCTTATCTTGTCTCGTCTCGTCTCGACTCTCTTTATGCTCCCACTGGGTCCCCTCATTAGGAAGTACAGCATCTCTTTCTGTTGTTTGGTGGATGATACCCACCTATATCTCCAACTAAAAAGCCCCAGCCTTCGGTCTTCGTAGCTCCTGTTTCACTGTCCCCAGGTCATTAAAGACCGAATGTCCCAAAACTATTTGATGCTAAATGAGCTGAAAACAAAAGTGGTTCTCTTTGAATCCACCGGGACTCAGCCCAGACTTTGCCCACTGTCATCCTCTGTAAAATCATATGCAAAAAAACTTGGGATAATTTTTGCTTCTGCATTTAAGCTTGATGCCTGAGTCTAGAAGAGGCAGCTTTTTCCAGCTGTGAGCCTTAGCGAAAGTGAAACCCTGTTTTTATTATTCCAAAATTGTAAAAATGTAAACCATGCTTTTATGACCGCTTGCTATGGGAGTCAGTCAGTCTTCACTCTCATGTCTGCAATATGTGCAGAACACTGCTGCGAGGTTGTTAAGTAGTTCCTGTAAATGTGAGCATATTTCCCCTGCACTCGCCTCCCTCTGCTGGCTCCCTGTCAGTGTTAGAGTTCATATTAAGACTTTATTATGCGTTTAAAAGCACCTTAGAGATTGGCTCCCTTTTACTTATCTGACCTTTAAACTCCCCACACCCCACCCAGGTCACTCAGGTTTTCTGACTAGTCACTTATGGTCATCCCTCAAGCTCGGCAGAAACTCAGGGGCAACCGCGCCCTCTCAGTCTCAGGCCCCAGTCTGCCCCATTGCATAAGACAAGGGTGTCCAAACTTTTTTGAGTGGGGGCCAGTTCAATGGTATGAAAAAACCTGGGGACCAGCTGCTTCTCACATTATAGGGGATATTAAAATAATCACATACAAATTTAACAAACACAACAGTTTCATCGTCCGTTGAAAAAGTATTCAGCTTTCCTTCGTTCCTGAAAGCAGTGGTCCTCACTGTCGACTTAACGCTTCTTTCTTCCTTTGTTTGTTTATCATCTCTATAAAAACACACTAGTTCTGCCCACGTAGTTCCTACTTGCTGCTTGACAACAAACTGATTTATAGTCCTGCCATGAGTGGAAAAACTGGAGAAAAAAAATGCAGAGTAAACTTGCTTGATTAACCAATATTGTAAAGCAGGTCACATATAGTGTATTTTGAAAGACAAGCCACAGGTCATTTAAAATCTGTCTGAGCCGGGCTGGACTTTGGACGTGTCTGATATAAGATTTTCCCCCTCTACTGAGTCACTCAGCTCAAGACCCACCTTTTTTCTTTAGCTTTTAAATACACATTAATTGCTGTGACTAATTTGCCTTCTATAATGGTTGTTTACTAGTTCTGCCTGGTATTATTTGTATTTTGTTGTCTGCTCTCTTGACCTGTTTTTGTGCTTCATACATTTGTAGAACTTGTGTTGTTGTTTAATGACTTCGAAAGAGGAGAATATTAACTGAAAGAAATTAATTCTTTGACAATGTCTGTTTCCACCCAGATGGATCCTCTTACCACCAGCGTAGCCTGCGGCGAGGGTGGAGCCGTTGCCGTATCCCCTCCGACCCCATTCTCCACCCGGGAGCAGAGGGGCGCTCCCGACGCTCGCGGTCCGACCGTCCTCGGCTGGACACCCTGGACTGGAGAGGCGAGAAAGACAGGGACAGCCGGGGCTCCGCCAACACCTCCTCACTGACCCTCCAGCTGGGCCACTACAAACACGAAGACTCCTGCTCCACGTGCTCTTCATCCTCAGACTCAGAAGAAGAGGGCTTCTTCCTGGGACAGCCTATTCCTCTTCCTCCGCAGCTCAGGAAGCAGCAACCTGAGGCGAGCAAAGACAGAGAGGAGGAGGAGGAGAGGGAGGTGCAGAGAGACAGGGGACTGAGGGGCAGCATACGGCGGAGGAGAGCTCACAGCCTTGGTGCAAAGGACAAAGATAAAAACTGTGCTATCTCCTAACCCCCAACATCAAAACATAGCATGCTATTTTCTAAATTATGGTGCACAAGAAGAACTGATGGTCCTTCATTACTCTGGTATTCAAGCTGTTTATCAGTTTCATGATGGTGACATAGAGTTCAACACACAGCCATTGTTCCTGACACACTACAGCAACAGAAGCACAATGAACCTCAGAGAAGTCACTACGTTTAGCTTCACGGTATTGACATGTTACAGTGTAAAAATGTGAGTGTATGAACCGTGTGAATAAGTGATGAATGTGGAGTGATTATTGTTGTAACATCCAAACGAGGACTCACACCTGTGTCGCAGTTTATTTGAACACAACCTGCCGTGACCCTGAAGTGAAAGGCTCTTTAACATCACCTTGATTTACATATGCAAACTTTCAGTAGCATGTATGACCAGGAACTGACAGCTCATTCCTCCATCGTGGTTTGGAACAGGAATATTAAATATATCTTATGTTTAACTCCACTGTAACCATCTTTATGTGCTCTTATGTGCAATTTTTATACAGCTGTAATATATTACAGTTATGAAAACTGAATGGCCAAAATATTACTGTCAAAGTATCACACAGAGGAAAATATGAGTACATTTTTAGAGGTTAAAGGGACAGTTCACCCCAAAATCAAAAATATATATTTTCACTCTTGTAGTGCTGTTTATCAGTCTAGATTGTTTTGGTGTGAGTTGCCGAATGTTGGAGATATCAGCCGTAGAGATGTCTGCCTTCTCTCCAATATAATGGAACTAGATGGCACTTGGCTTGTTGTGTTCAGAGTGCCAAAAAAAAACATTTGAAAATCTTTCTACTGAACTACACCCGCCAGCCTTATCCCCATGCAGAAAGAAGCATGTGTCTACTCATGGACAAGAGGCTCATGACAGCGTGAGATGAAAACATAATTGGTGTCCTTGGCTGAGCTGTAACTTTAGCTCAGTAGTGCTAGGTAAGGTAGCAGTAGATGCACGCTTCCTCCTGTGCAGTGATACAGTTGGCGGGTGTAGTTGGGTAGAAAGAAAATAGTTCCTGCATGAAACTGCTCACAACAAGGTCTGTGGATTTATCTTGAGTAACTGGGTCATGATTTCTGGAAAGAGACATTGATGTTGAGTTTTCAAAATGTATTTTGGTGCTTGTGACAGCAGGGCTGCAAATAACGATCTTTTTTTAAATTTTAATTTTAATTTTTTTTTTTTTATATATATATATACTTTATTAATCCCCGAGGGGAAATTCAATTTTTTTTTTCACTCTGTTTGTCAATTACACACAGGTCCGAACACACACATGCACAAACTGGACCTATACATGCACTAAGTGGAGAGATGTCAGAGTGGGCTGCCCATGACAGGCGCTCCGAGCGGGTGGGGGGTTTGTTGCCTTGCTCAGGGGCACCTCAGCAGTGCCCAGGAGGTGAACTGGCACCTCTCCAGCTACCAGTCCACGCTCCATATTTTTTTGGTCCGGACGGGGACTTGAACAGGCGACCTTCAGTTCCCAACCCAAGTCCCTATGGAGTGAGCTACTGCCGATTAATCTGTTGATTATTTTCTCAATTAATCGATTAGTTGTTTGGTTTATAAAGTGTCAGAAAATGGTGAAAAATGTCTATCAGTGTTTCCCAAATTCCAAGATGATGTCCTCAAATGTCTTGTTTCATCCACAGCCCAAAGATATTCAGTTTACTGTCATATAAGAGTAAAGAAACCAGAAAATGTTCACACAAAAGTAGCTGGAATCTGAGGATTTGGACATTTTTTCTTTAAAAAATTACACAAACTGATGAATTGATTAGTTGCCAATTGAATAAATAGTTGACACCTAATTGATGAATCATTGCAGCTCTACCTGAAAGTGCGAGATCTAAACATCAATGGCGTCCTCCTCAGCTGAGCTGTAATGTTAGCTAGCTCAGTGGTGTTAGGTGAGCTAGCAGGAGATGCACGCTTCCCTTAGTGCAGTGATAGAGTTAGCGGGTATAGTTCAGAAGAAAGAAAATATTTCCTACATGAAACTGCTCACAACAAGATCATTGGATTATCTTGAGTGACCAGGGGTCTCATTTATGCTTACATTGCATACGTATTTAACGAGGCCTGAAAGAGCCGTTTGCCACTTCCCACGGAAAAGTTGGGATCTATAAAAACAGACTTGATGGGAGAAACTTTGACCCATGCTTACGAATACTTTGGGGACGTGAAAGTGGTGACACAGATGGTGAAGTGGAAGCCTGATTGTAGATTTTTTTAAATATTTTTTGATGCATGCTGTTTTTGGCTTTTGTTCCTACGTATATTTTTAATATGGATCACACTACACACTGTTTTATAAATTAGACCCTTGGTCATGATTCCTAGTAAGAGACATTGCTGTTGAGCTTTTCAAATGTGTTTTCTAGCGTTTTGAGCACCACAAGCTGAGTGCCATCTAGTTTTATTATATTGGAGAGAAGGCAGATATCTCCAACACTCGATAGCACCAAAACAGTGTAGACTGATAAATAGCATGACAGGTAAGAGTAAAAAATATGTGTTTTGATTTTGGGGTGAACTTTACCTTTAATTTTGTTTCTGTGTCCAAACAAAATACTGCAACATTTGTATATATTCATGTCTTTAATCAAAAAACACTTGTATGACTTTAAGGTCATTTATTTTTATATCCTTGGTGTAGGTCGCTGTTCTTTTTTGTTTTATTTCGGGCAAAAAGAAAAGATTAGAACTTCTGTTTCTCTGACTTTGTGAGACAACTTTACGTTGACATTAAATTTGTCTAAACTGTTTGTCTTGCTGTGTACTTCTTTACCTCCACACTTTACACATAACTCAACATCCAACCTTTGACCAGCTGTAAGTGTGTCAGCAGTGCAGATCAACTATGATACCAGCAAACAGAAAGTCCTTATCACATAACCAGCAGCATGTAACAATAGCAGGGTCACGTGACTAAAGAGAAGTTGGTTTGTATCCTTGTTGGCGACAGATTGGACCAATCAGGAGGAAGGGGTGGGCTCAGGAGGCGCACACATGAGTTGTCAAACAGGTTTGTCTTGAGCTGGTTAGTCCTCACCAACGCTTTCACACAGATTCACCTCAGCAGGACATCACTGTGTGTACGCTGGACTCAAACTAGAAACCCAGGAAGGGTTCAGGAGATCAGCAGGGACTGTCAAGGTGAGTTTTCTGTAGAAATACCAGACTGTAAGATAAAACTCAGCAGCTAACCCACACCTTCATACAGGCAAAGCTGAGCTTGTCAGGACAAGACTTGGTGGAGGCCTTGAGTACATGTGGGACATTTTTTCTGTTGTTTACCTGCCTCTCTTTGTGTCTCTGTGTCATCAGTCTTCCTGCTTCGCTCCATGTTTGTCATTTACCTTCAGTGGCTCAACTTGCTGGCACTTGACCCAGAAACTTTAAATTAGTGGCTCTATTTTGGCTTGTCTGACTCAACTCTTGACATTCCTCTGTGCTTTGTCACACACCAGCCTGTTGCCTTTTAACCATATATATCACACTGCTGGGTGTCCTCACTGGTGGTGCACTTTGTTTTTGTGAAGTAGGGGAGACTTCAGGTAAAGATTGGAGATACAGAAAGTCTCACGGCTCTATCAGCAGGAGTTTGGCCCGGCTCAGACTGGAATGGCAAATATGTGGAGAATGTGACTGGCCGATGCCGACTATTTCAAACGCACATGGTATCTTAAGTGTATACTAGTGCTTGCATTCACCAAGTTCATTATTATGGACTCCAACACAGTTTGAGGCTTAAAGGGTAACATTGGTATTTATTTCTAAACCTGGGCCCATTTTCCCATGTTTGATGTCTATAAGTGACTA
Source organism: Epinephelus lanceolatus (assembly GCF_041903045.1). Classification (NCBI taxonomy): domain Eukaryota; kingdom Metazoa; phylum Chordata; class Actinopteri; order Perciformes; family Serranidae; genus Epinephelus; species Epinephelus lanceolatus. Next base: position 11,518,355 of record NC_135741.1, on the reverse strand, counting down.
ATAGAATCAACTAATTTTGAAATGACTTCAGTATGGGGCGAAAGCACAGCAGCTGGCAGCAGCCAAACAGACTGCAATCTAACCACTCAGGGCATTTGTGCTACGCCAATTTACGTCCATTAAAAGTGGTTGTTTTTGCCACTGACAAGCTCAGAGATAGACCTTTTTCTTAAAAGTAAGATTCTTTTTGTTCAACCAGAAACTGTGCCAAAATCTCTATTGGCAAACTCACCAGACTCCATTTAAATAAACATGATTTGTAGCATGTGTAGAGCCAGCATATTTATATATCTAAAGCTGCTTCCCCACTGGACAAAAAAACCAAAACACTAAAACCTGCTAACATCTGGCTGTTGTCTTCATTGGTGAAGGTTACAGTCAGCATTCACTCACAGGGCAGTTGACTCCTGTAGTCACCAGGTGACCAGGAAGTGCGCTGGGCTCTGAAGCCTTTTTTTGTAGTTGCCTAACCGTAGTACTGCAAGTTCCGGGTTCCATTACATGACGCCCCCTGTCCCAGAAAGACTTTATCCCATTGACTGACATTATGAAAGAGATGCGTGAATAAAATCTTTGAGCGAAATGACTTATTCCACGATCGTGATTTGATCCATTCGGTCTGATAACACTTTGAAAGTCAAGAAGAGCTGCGTGATTAAATCATTTTGTCACCATTCAAGTTAGCGGAGCTCTAAACTGGAAGTTACCCATTCAGCTAGTGGAAGTTAGCCGCTCTGTCACACTTGGCTGGCGTAAGTCTCTAGTGCGTATGCTCTATGGGCTGCACAGTGCGGAAGTAGGTCCAGTAATCTTAGGATCATCCTGCTACTTCTACACTCGCCAGTTAAACCATTATGGCTTCATGCACCACTGAGCAACTCTCATAGGAATGTACGGGGCCCTGCTTTCAATGCTGTATCCAGTTCTCATAATACATCCATGGTAGTCATGTCTCAAGTTCCGATGATTCCGATGGTGGCCGCACAAATTTTAGCCCTTTGCTGGTGCAATGCAATGACGGGCAGCCAAAAAATACCATCCGTCTCTGTCCAAGCAGTGCTCATTAAAAAAGGTGGTCAGCTTTAAGTTTGAAGGACAGACTGAATTACTAAGAGATGTAAAACATAAGTAACCACCTCCAGGCCTCCATGCGGCTTTCTGCTGTTTACTAGAGACATCCATCGCTGCAGACACATTCTGTTTGTGGCCTTACACACACCCTGACAAACCGCACTCACCACCAGTATGAGACACACCCATCAATGCAATGGTTATCTGAACCCTGCTACAACACAAAGTTGTAGTAAACAAAAATGGGGCCAAACAATGGAGTAAACAACTTTATCGAGATGTAACCCTGACCCTATCCTCAACTGTAGCTCTTTTAACCTGACGCGTCATAGCTAGCTAAATGCCAACTTAGGAATGGTGGGCAAGTCATCTATCTGCTGCAGCTATACCTCCTCACTTTACTAAGCTGTTTTCTGGCCCGTCCATGATGCTGAATGCAACATACCAGAGAAGAAAAAGAGAAAGGTATACTCGTCGACTGCAGAGCTGAGTACACGGCTCTGGTACACTTACAGTGGGAAAATAGTCTATCGCCTTTTTTTAACGGGTTTTCCAGTGTTTAAAAAGCTTGCATACACTTGATCCTTAAAACTGGGTGAATTTAAAGAATTATTTCAACCAAACTAGAGCTGGTGAGTGTTAGAACAGTGGAAAAATTAACCAAGATGGGTTTTGTGAGGTTTTTATTTATTTATTTATTTATTTATTTATTCGTCGACTTTGAATGAAGTGTCTTTTACGATGATAAAATTATTGTATATTTAATTAGCGTCTGATGGGTTTGGCGATAGCGATTTCAAGGCTGTTCCCGGTTAAAGATAAAGAATGGTAGCCTTTAACCAAAAGGTCTATCACCGTAGGGATCCTTTCTATAACTTAAAATAATAATGTGAACCTGTCAGTGGTAAAAACAAACACTTAGTGGACATACATTCACGGTGCACAGTTGCCCGTTAACATACATTTGAGCTTGTTTCCTTGCTGCCCTCTCACTCATTACTGGACAAATTCCAAAAACTGTTGTCTCCATATGTCACTTAGACACGAAAACATGGGAAAACCAGGTTGAAAAATACCAAAGTTGCCCTTTAACACTGGACACAAACAGAGATGCTTAGTTCAGCCTCTTTGTTGTGACTTTACTTAACCTACAGCGGCTGGTAGTTGATGAAGTAGCCCGCTACAAACCCTGGCAACTGGCTGCTTTATTTAAAGATGAGGAGCCATTGTTCCCATAGCAGCTGTTGGTGTGTGTGTGATCTGCTCTGTATTGCCTCCAGACAATAGCTTGTTGACAGCTGTCCTGATGCACCTCCCCGACACACACACACACACTTGTGCCACTCTTTTCACAGGCCTTCTACTGACTGAAAATGAAGTGTCAGTTTTATTGTGTATGTGTCTGCGGAGAGATGGATGACTGAGTGTAATTGTTCAGATCCGTCGGTGCCAGCAGCCAATGAACTTGTAAGATGGAGACGGCTTCAAGCGGGTGATTGGCTGCGGTTTTAAAGACAGGGGAGGGTTTATGGGTGTAGGTGTCTTTGTGGGGTTGGCTGCATCCTGTGTGTGTTAGAGTCTTAAAAGTGTCTGAAGAAGACGCTTGTAAGGTAAATGTTTTATTGGTTGTTAATCTGAGTTCTGTATTGAGTTGTCTGCCTCCTGAGTGACGTGTCTCTCTTCCACAGGACATCCAAATGTCTGGAGTTCAACTGAGATGCTGAGCTTACGTCTCTTGGAGCTGATCATGAGGCAGCACACAGGAGATTTATTTCAAGGTGAGAAGAAAAGGCTGTGAGAAAAAAGTTGTAAACAGGAAGTGCACAAGGACAGGTACGACTTACAACCATGCCTTGGGAAACTCAACACCCAGCGAGGCAGCCGGCGAGGACTGCTGCAGCTGCTACGCCCCCTCGCTTGCGGCCCAAGGGTCCAGTGGGGCCAGACTTTTACCAGCAATTCAAGACAGCAGCAGGCAGACCGAAGCAGAGTGCGGTGGAGAGGCTGGAAGCAGACAAGGCTAAATATGTCAAGAGTCAGGTGGCTCTTTCTAAACAGCAGCCGGTCAGACCTCCTGAAGTGCGGAAACCTCTTCTGAACCCCAGCACGGCTCTGCGGCCCACCAGGAAGATACTGACCCAAACAAAACCGAAGCAGGAGGGTGTCCAGCTGGACTTGGAGCATCTGAGTAACCTGATAAGTGGTGTGAATGATTCAGTGACTGTGAACTCAGGGGACAGTGACACTCCTGATGGTGCTGTCACTTCACACAGCTCTCCTCGCCCCACACCTTTGGGGGCGCCACAGAAAAAGGAGAGACCGTGTCCTCCTCCTCGTCCTGACTGGTCCAGTCCAGCTAAGGTGAGATTAAAAGCCTCTGGACCTGCCCGAGTAGAGAGTCCCGGGTCTCCTGGAGGTCCAGCTGCAGGGACTGTACGCAGAGTGGACGTCATGCCTCAGGCCAGCCCTGCGAGAACGCCCTGCAGACCACCTCAGTACATGCGACAGCCCCTTCAGCCGATACCTCTTCACCCCCAGTTTCCACTCCGCCCAGCAACTTCACACCTGCATCTCTTCCACACCAGAACTACACCGCGCCCTTCTCCTCTGAAACCTGTCGTTGCTGCACCTAAACCCGACGAACTTCCCTCCAGTCCAGCTGAACCTCCTGTCCCTTCTTCACCTGCCTCCAACCTCCCTGTTTTCCCTCCTCCCTCCCCAGCGATCACCCGTTTGTCCTCCACCAGCTCCAGGAAGCGCCCCTCTCTGACCCGCTCTAAATCAGACATGAGTGACCGCTGCTCCCGAGCCGGGACGGAGCTGGAGCGCTTTTTCAACCTGTGTGGTTTGGACCCTGCAGACCTGCACCAGCTGACTGGATCTAGTTCTGACATTGTTTCCATGGCCCGTTTCCGTAGTGTGAGCGCTCCAGGGTCTGAGTGTGCAGGCTCTGGTAAAGAGGGTGAGGATGACGATGAGGAGGATGCTGGCAACGCTGCAGAGCGGGTTCCCTACGGTGTTTCTGTCATTGAGAGAAATGCAAGAGTGATTAAATGGCTGTATGGACTCCGTCAGGCCAAAGACAATGTAACTAAGAGCACCAATTTATAGGACGGTGTTAAAGGAATACTCCACCTACAACATGACAAACGTTTTTGTCACAGGCCTCCATGTAAAATGGCGAACATATTGATTCACTGATTGGTTAAGGACACATGTAACAACAGCAAAACTATGTCCCTGAACTGTTCGCTGAACGTGAAAGTTACCTGTGCTCTCTTCAAGGTCAGACGCATTTGGGAAGTACCGAGCATATGACTGGATAAATCAGACTTGGATTACACTGCAGGAGTTGTGTGAGAGTTTATAAAGAGAGGTTAAATTTTGCTGTTGTTAAACGTGTTTAAGTCTTCTTCATGAAGTCAAGGCATGACTTTAACCTATAAGATTTAAAACTCAAGTAAAAATTCCAGTGTCAATACTGCAAAAACACACAGTGATTAAACTGACAGTAAGCTGAGTTATATGACACGATGGAGGCCATAATTCATTTTTTTTTTTTGGCTCCCTTGTTTTTTTGTTTTTTTTTTGATTCTTTTTTATTTTTACTTGACAAAATGTTTATTTGACCAAACATTTTTGTTGTTGAGAAACAGGAAGGGTTATTTTTACTCTGAAAGTCTTTAATTTTCTTGTTATTTTGACTTGAAATGTTCTCTTTTGTGTTTTTCATAAATGGGATGTGGAAGTTTCATCTCTGGTCATGATCACGTTAATGAACGGCATTAAAGGTTGAATGATGAAAGCATCTTGTTTGGTACTCAGTGAGTTTATATTACAGGGATACATGTATTTCCTCAGAGGGAACAGAACACATGGTGTTTATATGTAATCACAGGTCCATATTATAAGCCTGCATAAACGTCATTAACTTGTGGAATTGCTTTGAGATTATTCTTCTTTTTGTTGATCTTGTGTCAGGCAGGAAGAACAGGATCAGCAGGCTTCATTTGATGGAGGAAAGTTTCACTGCTGTTCCACAAGAGGTCAGAACAGACCGTACTGACGATCAGTGCAGGAATATCTGTGATTTCTTTCTGATAGTCCACTGAAAACTGTGATCTCTTTTCCTACAACACAACACACACACAAAGACACAGATACACATATGGATAGAAAAAATAGGTAAAAAAAATACATAAAAACATAATAAAAAAACACAGCAGTGAAATGACAAGCAGTCTTGTCCCAGGACTACTATAGAGAGCTGTTACTACAGTAGATATGCATATGATAGTAGTGCAAATGTGTGGTTGACAGTGCAGGTGAATATTGAAATAAATACAAAAGTAAAGAGGGTGTACATATCTAAAGGAAATGTAAATGCAAATTTTGCATGGTTAACATTATCAGTAACTGAGAAACAGTCCAGCAAACTAAAGACATGAGTGTTGAGTGAGTTCAGTCCGTTCCAACCTGCCATGTTCAAGAAACCAGTTTGAGATGATGTGAGCTTTGTGACATGGTGCGTTACCCTGTTGGAAGTAGCCATCAGAAGATGGGTACACTGTGGTCATAAAGGGATGGACACGGTCAGCAGCAATACTCAGGTAGGCTGTGGTGTTTAAACCATGCTCAGTTGGTACGAAGGGGCCCAAAGTGTGCCAAGAAAATCTCCCCCACACCATTACACCACCACCAGCCTGAACCGTTGATACAAGGCAGGATGGATCCATGCTTTCATGTTGCTTACACCAAATTCTGACCCTACCATCTGACTTGATGAAATACTCAGACCAGCCCGTCTGGCACCAACAACCATGCCATGTTCGGTGTCACTTAAATCACCTGTCTTCCTCATTCTGATGCTCATTTGAACTTCAGCAAGTCGTCTTGATCATGTCTGCATGCCTAAATGCATTGAGTTGCTGCCAAGTGATTGGATGATTAGCTATTTGTGTTAACGAGCAGTTGAACAGGTGTACCTAATAAAGTGGCCTGTGAGTGTACATAATAATAATGAGTTAAACAGCCAGTTCATTCATTCATACTGTGAATACGAGCATATGGGCTGGATAACAGCTCCTCCCTTTTAAAGACATAAAGAAGTTGTTCAACCAGATATCAGTGTCAAACAGGTGGGACAGAGCACAAGTGTGTGTTTGTGTGTGGAGAGAGCTACTGTTGTGGGATACATGCAGTGGAAAATTGTAATTGAATGTTGGCATGTGGCGTGATTCCTCCTGACTTCAAAGGATGAGCTGTCTTAAGAATTTTACAACTCAAGTCCAGACATTTAGGAATCGGTTATTAACACAGGCTGCAGATAGAAACTCACACAGTGACGGTCAGCAGAGGGTAAGTAATCAAATTAAATATTTCTCTCTCTGCTTTTGTATTTATATTAAAAACAGGACAGTAAAATAATCATATTTTCAGGGCAGATTTTTTAGGAGCAGTTTGTAATATTTCAGCTAGTTTTTATTTCATGTCATGTTCTTTCTCTCAGATGTGACCCACAGATGATTGTGTTGTCCTTTCCTGGAATGTTTTGATGCCTTTTTTGTCAAAGTAGTACTTAATAGAATTAAATGGTAAATGCACTGCACTTGAATAGCACTTTTCTAATCTTTCGACCATTCAAAGCAGTTTTACGCTACATGTCACATTCACTCATTCACACACACGTTCACACACTGATGGTTGTGGCTACCTGCTGGCTACTCAGTAACCATTTACATGCACTCGCATACCAATGGAACAGCCATTGGGAGCAGTTTAGGGTTGCATACCTTGCCTAAGGATACGTTGACACATGGGCTGGAGAAGCTAGGGATCGAACCACTGATCTTTTGATTAATGAACGACCCATTCTTCCCTATGAGCCACAGCCGCCCCTAACTGCTAATGGATGGTGTCACTGGGACCTTGGTTGCCGAGTGGTCAAAGCACATGCCACATTACGATAATATTGTGAATTCAATTCCAGCTTTGGGACTTTAATTGCATGTCATACTCCTCTATCTCCCCGTTTCCAATCTTTGCTGCCATCTGTCAAATACAGCCAAAAATACTCCAAAAAAATCTTTAAAAAAAGGCGATGATGTCTTTCCATTCAGAATGAGAATCCCACCCACACTGAGGGGGCTCCATCCACAATGGAAATACAGAAACACAAAGTGAGCTGGGTTGAGCCGAATCATTCAGTGGAAATGAGGCATCTGACTGACAGAAACCACCCAACATGCCATGCCCAGTTTGTAACAAGATTCTTTTTGTTGTATTTGTTCCCATCTCCGTTTACACCATAAATGAGCCGACACAAGAGAACCAGATTTCTCTCCAAGAAGATCTGAATAGAAGAAATTTCATTTGAATTCTGATTTTTAAATGTTGTTCAGCCCACACTTTTACAGTGTGAAAACTAAAGAGAAGTGTGTGAACAGAGCTGTTGGCAGAAGTGCATCAAAACAGTGAGAAAAACTGTACAAACACAAAATCAGGTAAATGTTTGAAGAGACTATTTAATAGACGACAGAAATATTCCCTGTTGGTTCTTCTCTTTGGTCTTCTCAGGGGTCGGAGGGGATTCCTCTGGCCAGGAAGGTGTGTTATGCTGTGGGTGGGGTCCCAAATCAGATGACCACAGTGGCTATCGGTGTTTCCCTGCAGATATTCCTTCTGGATGTTGTGCAGGTATGTGTTAATGCTGCCTTACAAACATGACCACTGATCTGTATTTGTTACTACACCAACCTAACTGGATTTCAAGATAAAGTATCTCAGTTTATTTCACAGATGCAGGCCTCCTATGTCTCCATGATTCTGTTTGTGAGTCGGGCCTGGGATGCTGTGACCGACCCTCTGGTTGGATATCTGGTTGGTTGCAGTCACTGGACACCCATCGGCAAACTCACTCCATGGTTGGTTGGTTGGTGGAGGGCAGGCGCATGTTTAACACACTTCATATTGAATTAGGCTGCGATTCATCCCCCGGCGCCGTGTTCAACAGAGCCAACAATGTTTATCCCACAGGCTGGTTCTCTCCACTCCATTTGGTATCCTCTTCTATCTGCTGCTGTGGTTTGTGCCACAAGGATCGATGTCTCAGGCTCTCAGCGTGCTGTGGTTCCTCACAGTGGCCTGCCTGTTTGAGACCCTCATGAGTGTAAGTGTTGCAGGCACTTCCTCCTTTCTGGTACACTGTTCTGTGTCTGGTACACTTAAAATCTCAATCCCCTCTTTTTTACCATCAGATTACAAATTATAACGAAATTTACAAAAATAACCAAATACTTGAACACCCATCAGCGTGATAAGAACTACTCAAAATAACAGAAACCATCTTTGGGAAAAATTTATTTGATGCATACTTGAAGTTTTTAGTTTGGCCCATGTCCCAACAAGAAGGGGGCAGGGTTTATGACCTGTACTGCAGCCAGCCACCAATCAAGTTTTGGCTTCACTTGAGGTGCTTTCATGTCGTCCATCTTTATATACAGTCTTTAAATATCTGTGGAGAGCCGGTCCTCATCCATGGAGATCACCATGTTGCACCACCATTTTTCTACAGTAGCCCTAAATGGTCAAATCCATCACGGGTTTTAGATAGAGCCATTTGTATTTTTGTGTCTGTAGTTCGCACTGAGCACTGAAGGAATTCCAACCAGGAGAAGTTTCAGCTGGTGGGAATCTGCAATCAGTACTGCTAGTAACCACTAAATCCCCCTAAATCTAACACACTGTTCCTTAAAAACGATCTCCGCCATAAATAGTTACATCAATAAAATGTTGCTTATACCTTATTGGTGCTTTTAGTTTCGTAAAAAAATAAAAAATTTGAGTACTTTTGCTTGTAGCCATTTCTTAGTCATCTATCCACCATCTTGTGCTTCGGGATACTTTTGCCCTCTTCATCTTCCTCATGTCACCATGGTGACAGAATTTCATACTTGTCTTGTGGCACTGTTGCCGCTGCCATTTTGCTCCAAGCTGTGTCACCATGGCTACAGAGTTTCACACTGCTCATGTGCTGTTGGTGCTGGTGTCATATTTTCCCATGTTGTCCATTAACAGTGCTACAACATTCCTTACCTCTCACTCAACATGTTCCTGGGGGGAGATCACAGAGACAGAGACTCTGCCACGGCCTACAGTAAGAGCACAGATACTCACAATCGCCTCTGATCGTTGTTCCCAGGTCGAACAAATGTAGAGGAGGATTTCCCTCTGATTCAACACATATCTTACGTCTTGGATTGTACATTTACTCAGTCGGAATAATTCTTCCTTCACTGCACTCATTGTCTCTCTTATCTGTCCATCTTTGACAGGGATGAGTATAGAGATGGTGGCCATGCTGTTAGCTTCTGTAATGCAGGGTCAAGTTGTAGCTGTTTACAACACAGAGAAGCAGGAGGCCTGTCAACATCTGGACCAGGCTCATGAAACAACACCTGAAAGCACATCGTCACCACAGACTGCACCACTTCAGGAAACGGTGGATAAAATGTGAACATAAAAGTTGTCACTCCGGCAGAGATAACGCTCATATTTCTTTAGCAGCCCAGCAGCATTGCTTCGGCATTGTGCTCACTCAGTCCCAGGGGTATCTCGTTACCCTGTAATTAAGTGCTCCTAGCTTAAGGTAGGCTTTGTTGTTCATAAACCAAGTGTTGTGTGTTCATCTTATTGTCTCTGTGTTCTCAGTGTTGAGAGCGAACAGATTGGATTTAATGGAGAGTTAGATAAACCTGAAGTGTATTTGCAAAAATAAAGCATTACAGTGAATTTAAACTAGGTAGGTAATCAAGGGGATTTATGTCAGACTAAAGGCATATTTTGTCATATTTCACATACCTGCCAAGAGTTAGATGAGAAGATGACTTTCATATTTGTCCATGGAATAAAGCTAGTGCCAGGAAATAGGTAGTTTAGCCTAGAATAGAAACTGGAGAAACTGGTCAGTAACAAAATCCATCTAGCAGCACCGGCTCGAAGGCTCACTTTTTAACACATTATATTATTAAAATTATTATTATATTTGACTGTTACAAAAACTGAGTGCTGGTGGGCTGATTGTTGCTTACAAAGTCAGGTTAGCTGCTTCCGCCCAGTTTAATGCTAATAAGCTACCCGCTGGAGCCAGTGACAGTTATCCTAGCCTAGCATAAAAACTAGAGTAGCTAGCTAGCCTGGCTCTGCCTTTTGCTAACAAAATCCACTATGAAAACTTGTAAAGCTCACTGATTAACACAATATATTACTTAACATAATTCATATTAGATTAGCACAAAAACCGAGTGCCAATAAGCTAATTATGTTACCTACACACTGTATCAGGCTAGCTGCTTTACCAAGTTCATATGCTAATAATAAGCTAACTGCTCGAGCCAGTGACCGTTATCTTAGCCTAGCATAAAAACTAGATAAACCAGCTAACCTGGCTCTGACCATTGGTAACAAAATCCGCCTAGCAGCACTTCTGAAGCTCATAAATTAACTCATAATATCATATAGAAAAATGATTATTTAATTTGTACAAAAACAGAGCATCAGTGGGCTAATTTTGTTATCTTTAAACCGAGTCAGACTAGCTGCGTCCGCCAAGTTTGCTATGCTAATAAGCTAACCGCTGGAACCAGTGGCATTTATATTGGCATAGCCTAAAACTATAGGAACAAGCTAACCTGGCTCTGCACGTTTGTAACAAAATCTGCCTATCAGCACCTAATTAACACTTTATACTATTTAGAATAATTATTAATTAATTTGTGCAAAAAACGAGCACTGATAGGCTAATTTTGTCATATATACACCAAGTCAGGCTAGCTGCTATCTTTATGCTAATAAACTAACTGCTGGATCCAGTATGGACCCAGCATATAAACTTAAGGAACTAGCTAGCTTGCTCTGTCCAGTGGTAACAAAACCTCTAATGCTCACTAATTACTCTAATTTTATTATTTGATATCAATTATATTTATTTCATAGGCCTACAAAAAGCAGTGTTACTGGGTTAATTTTGCCACCCAACAAACCGAGTCAGGGTGCTTCTCCCTAGTTTTAATGCTAACAAGCTAACCATCATTAGCTTTAGTCCATATTTTATGCTAGCTAATGAATTTATGAGAGTGGTATCAGTCCTCTAATCTCAATCTCGGCAAGAAAGCAAATATTTTTGTATATTTAATGATGATTAATAATCATGAAAAAGTTGATAATGATGCTATAAATCATTACTTTAAGTGGAATGACTTGACACGATCTAATGCTAAAGTAATCCAAAAAATATCACATAGCTAACGTTTACAGATTAAGTCAAGTCACTTATTTATATAGCACATTTAAAAACAGCAGGAGTTGAATCAAACTCCTTTCCAGATGAAGTAGTTTGTTTACACAGGTTTACATGATTAAATAAGTAAAAGGTATGTAATGCAATAAAAACAGTAACAGAGAAGGCAGGACTAAAATTAAAAGGCTTAAACAACTCACATCATAAAAGCACGAGCAAGTAAAGAAGAGAATAAAAAAACTGGTAAGAGTTAAAGAGTTAGTGTTAAAAAGGTAAGCCTTAGGCTGAACTAAAATTGTCAGGGGTGGATGACTTAAAGTGGGACGGGAGCCTGGGAGCGGCAACAAAACTCTTGGTCACCTTTGGTTTTGCAGCATGAGTGAGGGACTAATAATAGTTGTTGTGAGGATGACCTCAGTGACCTAAAGGGAAAAGAATGAAATTCGCAAATTGGTAATGTATTTAAGGCAATTAAAACAAATACCAGGATTTTAAAATCAAATCTGTATTTCACTCGTAACCAATGCAAGTGAGGAGGAACAGGAGTGATGTGTTGTGGTTTCTTTGTTCCAGTTAAAGTTGGAAAGGTTAGAAAGGGTGGAGTGGGGCAGCCATAAATACATACAATGAATTATGTTAATCAAGCCAAGAGGTGATAAAAGCATGAATAACTGTTTCCAGGTCCCAATTGGATAAAAAAAAAAAAGCTTTAAATTGGCTAGAATTCCAAGCTGATAAAAACACTTAGCACTAGTAACACTTTATAAGATCTGTTTACATGTGTTTGCATGCCTCTGGGCATGTGTTTGTTGGCAACATAATATTGTGCTTTATTTATCTTTAATTGTTTGTTGTGTGTATCCCCTCCACCCCACCCTCCAGCAAAAGGCTTTCCTGACCTCAGCTCTGGTCATGGGTGCCTTGTTTTTCCTCTGTAGCCTGGTTCTATTCCTCGGGGTGAAGGAGCAGCGGGGTGAGTCATTCACAAGTGGCCAGTAGTCAATGCTCAAATACTATGAATAAAACATATTTCTGTAGTTCGGCTGCTTGACTGTGTTCCATTACTCCATCCAATATAAAGCAAATGAGAGCCTTACCCTTTAACTAAAGTTCATCAGTAATGTGAGTTGAGTATATTATTTCTGACATTTTACTCCCCTTCCCTGACATCTAATTTTGGTTTTATTTGCAGCCCCTCTCTGCTCTGATGACAAAGTGCGACCATCCTATCTGACCTCGCTGAAGATGCTGATATGTCACGTTCCCTACCAGCGGCTGGTGCTTGGCTTTGTCTTCAGTGTACTTGCATTTCAGGTGCCGAACTTGGTTTTGTGCTTTTAAAAATCATGCATTTATGTAAAAGTTATCAAAGCATAATGTATGTTTACTTCTTGTCCCATGTCTCTTTCATCTCAGATGTCCTTGGCTAATTTTGCACTTTTCTGCAGCCATGCAGCTGGACTGGGAGCCCAGTTCCAGCACCTCCTACTGGTTCTACTGGTAAAATGCATCTAACTATAATCACGCACTCTGCTCTCCAAGATGTTTATATATGCAACATTTCAGTCTTCTAATGATTCCACAAAGTGCATGACTAAAAGACAAGACGCATTTTGAATGTCAAATAAATGATCTCAATATTTCCACAGGCCTCTGCCTCAGTAGCAGTTCCCCTGTGGCAAACAGTTCTCCTGAGAATAGGGAAAAAGGCCACAGTTTTCATCGGATTATCAGTAAGATAAAAATAATCTAAATGATAACAGCTGTTTTCCACACTTTCAATCTTCCTCCTGCCTGTGAGGCCTGATTATGTCTCTCCCAGCTCTTCATCCCGGCAGTGATTATAGTCGCCTGTGTTCCCAGTAACCTGCCAGTGTTCATGATAATGTGCGTTCTGATAGGATTCAGCGTGGCAACCATATTCTTGCTACCCTGGTGAGTCAGCTCCCAGCGAGGACACACAGTTCTTAAACCTTTCCAAGACTGCCTGTCAGATCTAATCAGCATCAGAACTCTGTGTTGTGCACATGAATCATTCACATCGCCTCTACCTGACCCTGGATGCTGATGAATATTCTAGTGATGATCTGTTTTGTTGACTCAACAGTTCTCCTTATCTAAAATGACATGGTGGTTTTGATATGTGATATGTCGTCTTGTTCTGTATCTGCTACAGGTCCATGCTCCCAGATGTGGTGGACGACTTTGCCGTGAGACATCCGTCCTGCAAAGACCTGGAACCCCTGTTTTTCTCCTGTTATGCCTTCTGCAGTAAGCTGGCAGGAGGCCTGTCTGTTGGCATCTCAACCATGACATTACAGTGAGTCATTCTTCCGTCCAGTCACTTTAGATGTTATGGGTCGTACATCTGTTGATCCGTCACATTTTGTTTTCTCCTCGTCTGCAGGTTTGTGGGCTTCAGAGCCGGTGCATGTAACCATGGTGACGGAGTGGTGACGGCTCTGATTGTGCTGTTCTCACCAGTTCCCATCACACTTCTGCTGATAGGGATGGTGTTTTTTCGCTTCTACTCTATCAATGAGAGGCAATGTTTGCAGCTGACCACAGTTCAGTAAGTGATTTTATGGGTGAATTATCCCCTGAAGGGATGAAACCATAAATAGTTCCTGACATGTCATCTTTAAAGTGTCTATTATGGGGATTTTTACTATAAAATCAAGTGAAATAACGCTGTGAAAACAATGTGACCATTTGAAACGTGTCTCAGAAAATCCAACTGTACACTACCTGCTTAGCTCCAAACAGTCAGACAGACACAGTTAGAGACTAGTTGGTGAACATGGTGGAGAATTTAACAGCTGAAGAGCCAGATATTTTTCTCCCGGGTTGGTGGAGACCAAAAGCAGAGCTAAAACAGAGCGAATATTGGACTTAGATTCATCAGGTGTCCAGAAACACAACTCTGAATGACAGAAAATTTGTGTTGTCTGTGCCCGTTGAATGTGTAAATAAGTTTATTACCGTATATTCACTTAAAAGGTGATAATATGTCAGTATTGTGTTCACAACTTGTGCCTGCTGCCCCCAAGTGGCAGATTGGAGTTCACACTTAAAGGTCTAGATAATAGCAACGTGGTCATATCAAGTGGTGAAGTTGTTTTCCATAGTTTTGAATTATTCTTTTTTGTATATGTTAGCACTGCTACTTTGCTACAAGTCAACTGCATATTAGAGAAATTGTTTGACATTTTAAAAAATATCCTTAATGTCTTTTTTGCCAAGAGTTAGAGTGATGCAACAGTCATATCTGTAGGTGAACTGAAGCTACAACTTGGAGCTGGTTAGCATAGCTGAGCATAAAGAATGGGAACGGGGGAAGCATCTAGCCTTACTCTGTCCAAAGTTCAAAAATATCCCTAGGGCAACTCAAAACTGTTAAATATCTGTTCTGAAATAGCAGCTGAATGATAGCGGTTGGTCTAATTAATCTTCATTCAGCATATAGACCGAATCACCGTGATGTCACGCTAACAACAACAATCACTTCAGGTAGACAACAGGCTATTGATTTTAACTGCAGGAATATCAACTGGCAAACTTGTTTGTTTCTGTTGTCATTCTCAGCTGTAACTAAGATATATTCTTAAACACGGTGGTTCAACCTATCTGATGTTTGTCCTGTACTGTACGGGGTTGCTTTGCTAGCATTTTTGATAAACCAAATGTACCGCTTCAGAAGCTCAGCAATGTACTGCTGTGGACAGGGGCCACAGTAAAATGTATTTCAGCCACCTAAAAAATCTATCTAACTTTAAGTTAATGCTTTCTTTGGAGTGTTTTTTTTCCACTTTACCTTACACACTAACTGATGGAGGCAGCCAAGGACCAGCAACTCCCATGTTCTGTGAGGTAAAATCACTGTTTTTGTCAGTGGACTCTGGTGGCTTTGAGATAAACACAGCGTACACTTAAGCTGATATTGGCTTTAAGGTGGCTAAATACTAACCCATTGAGGCAGAGTTTGCTCAGCAACATTTCATTTGATGTATGTGACACATCTACCAAGATGTTGTAAGTGGATATTGTGATTTGGTCTAGATGCAAAGATTGTTCTCACTCCCTCATAATTAATAATATAGGTCTTTAGGGACATTGACCCTAACCCTGCAACACAACTTCCTAATAAATTATGTGAATTATCAAAGCACAATTTTCAAAAATGTTACAAAATTAATCAGATCACTGTATATGTAAGCAATAGCAAATTTATAGTAACATATATGCATGTTTTTTATGGCAGTAATTTTTCTCTTTTTAATCTTCATCTAGCCCTGAAGCTACATCATCCTCATCAGACCAAAGAGAAAGCGCAGAGCAGCCATCAGTTCTGCAGCAGCCCTGTGATGGTGCGACATCAACTTCACTCTATAACACAAAGACTGACACATTGTACAGGTCACATTCCTCACCAGGTTCTTACAGTGATAAAAAAAGCTCAGTCAAGTCATCTTCCCTTTCAAATATATCAAAGAGCCACTCTGGAGAATACAGCAGGCCGAAATCAGTTATACAGTCAAATGTAAATCCTCAGTGTTATAAACAGAGACTCAGCCCACACCAGCAATCAGGACCAAAGAAAGTGGGCAGAAATGTTCCTGAGAGTGATCCTGGGTCTTTCTCCAGCAGGTCAAATGTTAGATCCAAAGTGTCATGGGTATAGTCAGATACCTTAAAGGTCCACTGTGTAAGATCTAGGGGGATTTAGTGGCATCTAGTGGTGAGGATTGCAGATTGCAACCAGCTTAAACTTCTCCTTATTAGAATTCCTTCAGTGTTCATTGTTCAGGAGATTTTTACCGGGAGCCGAATTATGTGCAGAGGTTTCTTCCTCTCCAAAACAAACAGATTGGGTGATTTAAACCAGTGCAAACACTGACTAAAGCAGTATCGTGGTACAAATCAGTGTTTCTCCTACACTGTTCGGCATGTTGCAGATGGGCTGCTAGCCTAGCTCCTGCAAATATGTGCTCACATTTTATTTGATCCAAATGTTCAGGAGGTTTTTGCCATGAGTTGAATTATCAGCAGAGTTCTCCTCCTTTTCAAAACAAACTGACCCTGTGATGTAAAATGGGAAAATTCTGAATAAAGCATTTTAGGTTTGAAACCAGTGTTTCACTTGGTCAAGCACCATGGGGTCCAGATTTCTCCTTAGTCATTAGTTAAAGGTCCACACAGTTTTATATATTCAGTGTCATGTCTTGTCTGCAGACTTAATATGAATACAACCAGCAGCCGGCTAGCTTAGCTTCGCATAAAGAATGGGAACAGGAAAACAGCTCGCCTGGCTCTGTCCAAAGGAAATGAAATCCACCTACCAACATGTCTAAAGTTAGCTAATAACATGTTATATCTTGTTTGTTTAATCTGTACAAAAGCCAACGTATAGAATCAATAAGTTATTGGTGCTTATTGTCACAAGCACAGAAAGCCCTGCACACTGTGACACAATCCCAACACAGTCCTCTGAGCATTTAAGAACTGCCTTGCTTGTGCTAAAATTATCCTCTAGGGGGGAAAAGGTCTCATGACTGAGACTATAGTGGCAAAATGATGAGTCACCTTCCAAAACCAGTCTTATCAAGGCACTTTTCATCTCCCTTTTCTGACATTTGAAATGAATTCTGGTGGATTTAAAGGAAATGTTACTTCATGCTACAAATCAAAAAAATATTTTGTCCTAACCCATAATTATACCTGCATGTAGTGTGAGATTCATGTTAACTTACTTTATCTGAATTGATATTTGCTGTTACAGTTTGGACCAAATCACAGACATCCTGCCCTCTTTCAACTGACTCTAAAAATGAACAGCTGTGTCCTTATCCTAAGTACTTATCTCAGTATTAAGGATTATATTTCTCGAATGCTGATTGGTTGAATATGGTGAGAAAAAATAAAAACAGATTGGGCCTTCAAATTTTTACTCTCTGTCATAAAGTGTCCTCTAAATAATCTACATGAATATTCGCTACAGTATTTTTAAAGTTATAAAGAAAGTAAATTGCCTCACGTACTGTATGGACAGTCTCATCTTTCAATTGTTCTGCTTAAATTTTATTTTATTGTTTGTTTCTACAATGTTCTCTAAACAGTTGTTTATTTTGGAGAGGAGGATTTTGTTGTTTTTATGATTTATGCTGACTTTTTTTAAATTATAATAGCTTGTAAATTGTAAGTAGGGCACAGTTATCAGTGTTTGCAACACGTGCTTGAAGGTTGCACAAATGAATCTTTTTTGAGCAAATACTCTTGTAATTTTGTTATGTTTATACTCACACTCCTCTTCAACATTTCTGCATCTGTGCTTTGTCAAATAAATAATGTTTGCCAGTTGTCATTCATTGGTACATTTTTATCAGCTGTCATCAAACAGGAAGCAACACAGTCTAAAAATCACTGGCCATCCCAAATACTTGTGTCCCAATACAATACCCAGTACAGACCTGATGCATTACTTGTCCATCATTTTCACAGTGCAAAAACACAGTGGTTAAGCCATGTAGCCTACTGAAGGTTATCAGACATGTGCAGCCAGTGGGCCAGTCATTAAAAACAAATGCTCTGCAGTCAAACAATGTTCAAACTCACAGAACTTTATATAAAATTATAGGGAATAAACAAATTGAATGAACTGATAGCATTTCACTGGAATCATATTCTTATGATGTCGTGACAAATAAATTGACTGATTGGTAGATAGTGGTGACCCCCAGAAGCTCCTAAAAACATCACATATTGACATGAAGACCACTTTTCATTTGTTTACATTTATTTACAGTACTTGTATTTATATTTTATGTTATTGCACTTTGTTATCACACTTTAGCCTGTTTGTACCTTGTCTTGTATCTCGTTCTGACAGTAGCTGTTTTTGTAATTGTTTGCATGTTCCTTTGTTTATTCTTTTGTTTTGACCAGAGAAACACAGTTTAGTTCTTCCAGTCCAGTGGTCTTCAACCAGGGGTCTGGAGACCCCCAGGGGTCATTAGAGGAGTCCCAGGGGTTTCCCAGAAAATTGGGGAATAGTTCATTTTCACTTTTTAATTAATGAGATAAATGAACCTGACGTGAGTAAGAGTCATAATAGTGATTATTCTGATCATACCCAGTGATGGCAGTGTTGGAAGTCAGCAAAAATTGGTATTGGCATTTTTTTCATGGGCGCAACCCAAAAACTCAGCTCTGCTGCTCATCCCACAAAAGCATGTTCCTTACAAATGTGGTACCATTTAAAAGGGAAATAAACAGGCTTTCCAACCAGGGTATGAAATTAACAAAATATTTGGGGGCAATTTTGGCCCCCACGGTCTAAAAAATGGGGGCATTTTCAAAATGTTTGGGGCCATCAGAAAATTGTAATTATGTTCTAACAATAAGCACATGAAAAGCAAAACCAACTAAGATAGTGTCTTCACTCTTCAGTAGAAACCACTATAAATGAAATAAATAATGGGTTACATAAAGTTATGGTTGCAAAATATCACTCAGATTTCCTACAATTCAACCAGTTTAAATGTGATGATTTAACCATTAATCTACTGATAGCAGTACTAATGTTTCACCACATTACAGTTACTTTTACTGTTAAAAAGGCCAAATTACTATAAATTCCTTAGATGCAATCCTGGAAGTAAGTTAATTTAAAATTTAACATTCATTCTACCTTAATTTTTCATTAATTTGTCATTGTGTAGACACAAATCACCCAAGAAATGGTTAATTTATACTTATGGTACAGCAAAGCCCCCTCCCCTTCTCTGTCAGATTACTCTTATGTAATCAGTGCAATCTCGTTGATTATGTCTGGAAAATGAGTTGTAGACGTGACGGTAAATTAATTTAATTAAAATAAAATTATACTTTAATGTCAGATTGTAATACTGTTAAAAATATAAATACATATAGTTGTTTAGAAAACTTGGGGGCAATTTTGGCCCCCGGAACATGGCTTTTGGGGGCATTCTTGGATAAATTGCGGGCCAAATGGCCCATGGCCCTTGCTAATTTCTGACACTGTTTCCAACGGTATAAGATTTATTGCCAAGATGCATTGTTAGAACAAATACATAATCTACCAAACACAAATTTCCTTACTTTTTGTGCTTAGTTTATGTATGCCATGTACCAAGTGTTTATCAGTAAATCTGTTTTAGTTGGATTTTTTCTGTCACAGTGACACACTTTATGAAACGCTTGCTGGTTTGGGTTTAATTTCCAAATCAGATGCCTCCATGGTCCACTGGTGCGTCTCCCCCCATCCATGCCCACCCGCCCGTCAGCAGGCCGCCCCTGCCTCCTGCCTCCGCTCGTATTGTAGGGTGGTCAACAGAGGAAGGATACTGAAGAGCCAAAATGGGAGTAGAAATTGAGACCATAACTCCGGGCGACGGTGGGAATAACCAGCCATGTTCAACATCGTAATACTGATATATTCCACTGAGTGTTTGGTGAAGTATAACACACGCTTACTCTTATTTTCTCCTGTTTTCAGGACGGACATTTCCGAAGAAGGGGCAGCGCGTCGTGGTGCACTATGTCGGTGAGTGTGGAGGCTGGACGAGAGCCGAGGATACTGAATGGAGCTCAAAGATACGGACGCTTTATGTGTTTTTAAAGCTAATGTTAACAACACACAGTGCGTAAACACGAGTCGTTACTACTGTGAAAACCTGCTTTATGCGTTAAATGGGGGACTGAGTAGAAACCTGTTTGTTTGAGCTAACTAACTGGTTGCTCATGCTGGTTAGCATCGCAGCTAACGGTCCATGTTAAACTAATTGCTCGTTGTGTCCGTTCGGCTAACGCTAGCTAAGGTGATGCTAACGCCGAGCATTAGGTCTCCAACTTGTATCACTTGCTAAACACTTTAAACAAACCTGTGTTATTATTATGTGAGGTATTGATAAGGGACAGAGGAGCAGCAGTCGAGCTAACGGTACCGTAGCTGCTGTCAGTGAGCTAACCGACCCCATGATGCCAGCCGGCTAACGTTAGCTTCTGGCTCTCAGTTACCGTTATGAGGCTAAAGTGGGACTTTGAGCATCAACCCGAGCTGATGATCGAGTGATATATCGATATATATATATATATATATATATATGGTTTCTATCAGGCACACTGGCAGATGGGAAAGTGTTTGACTCATCGAGGTCCCGAGGGAAGCCGTTCAAATTCAAGATTGGACACCAGGAGGTTATTAAAGGTTGGGAAGAAGGAGTAGCCCAGGTGAGGATCTTGTTTCTAACTCTATATAGCTTAACAGTGCACATTTGGTAAACTCAGTCACACAGTTTGCCATACAGAAATGTAAACTGATGTGTGAACCACTTAACATAATGGCTACAGCAATGTAAAGAGGGTTCATTTGCTCTCAGGGACTGTTCTTTACTTGTCAGTGGAGAGGGCTGGCTGGAGTGTGACTGTGATTTTATTTTATTTATAGGTATTTATTTTTTGAAGCCACAGATATTTTCTTTGAGCCTCCCTGAGTGACTGGTGGAAAATGCATGACCCTTCCTTCACTGAAAACAATTTTTAAAAGTTAGCCTTAGGTGTTAAAATGTTAAACGATAAAAGCTGAAGATGAAATCCAGGAGCTTCTTTATTATTATTATTATTATTTATTTATTTATTTATTTATTTATTTTTTCATTTTTGTTTTTGTGTTGTTGTTTTTTTTTCTTGTTAACAAGTGCATCCCGTCTGTTTTTGGTAAAACTTTTAATGAGATGTAGAATAAAGTGATTTTGATGAAATATCAGCTTTTTTTTTTTTTTTTTTTAATGGCGTCACACATGATGTGTCCAAGGGCTGTTGGGAATTTAAAATCCAACTATAATTTCTGTTTTTGCATTTTCTGGCTGTGATAAATAGTGTAATTTTTGAGATTTTTAAAGAAAAATTACATTTTTAAAAATTGTAAATAAATAAAGAAAAAAGACTAAATACTTTAAAAATCTGCAGTAACATAAATACAACCACTGAAATTTGTGTGCCCCTCCTCTAAGATTAAAAAAAAAACACAAGTTCCTTCCCAGTGCTTAACAAATTGCCTCCCCCCTCTTGAACAACTCCCTCTCCCTCTCAAAAAAACAAACAGTCCCTTGCTGTGTTTTAATTTAAAAAAAAATTTAATCTTTGTTTTTTTTATGTCCAATCCAGGAGATAACAGTGAAACAGATGTAGAGGTGTTTTAAGATATCTCAAAATATTTTCCTTTTCATAAATCATATTTTTTATTGTGCACTCAAAAGAATACCAATGAAACAGGTACTGAGGTGTTTTGATGAGATATCTCAAAAATATTTTCTTGTTTATAAATCATGATATTTATTGTTCACTTAAAGGAATATCAGTCAAACTGGTGTTGGTGTTTTTCACTGAATGTTTTTGAAAATTAATTCTTAATAAGTACCTCCTCCACCTCCTCCACAGATGAGTGTAGGTCAGCGAGCAAAGCTGATTTGCTCACCAGAATATGCCTATGGCAGCAAAGGTCACCCAGGGATCATCCCACCAAACGCCACTCTCACCTTCGATGTGGAGCTCCTCAGTCTGGAAGCCTGAAACGTGCACTCACTTTAATTCCACTCAAATTTTCAGGGTGAGAAAAGCTTTTAAATCATTGTACAATCACCATGAACATGTGCATCATATCCTGTGTGTTGATGGACTTAATATGTAGCTCTCTTGAAGTGCAAGTGATGAATACCTTTAGTTTTTGTCAGCACCACACTTACGTTAAATGTTTACACATTCACTGTGACTTCACATTTAGCCTTTGTAATTTAGAGCAGTGTTAACAGATTAAATGGTTTGTGTGTAATTAGCTTTGCTTTGCGTATCCTGTAATCCCCTCTTGCCTGTCCTCCTTAAAGGAGAAATTTGGCACATTTTAAGTGGATATCCAATCAGTGTTGATGGCACATGCAGTAAATTGAAGCAATAAATATCTCAGTGCGAGCTATATTGACAGAGAAGCTGCGTTTTCCTTCTTGCACAGCTGTTATAGCAGTGCCTACTACATGCACCAGGCGTGGAGATGGGTGTCTCAAACATGGCTCTGTGACTTGCTTCACTTTTTAGCTAGAACACCGGCAAAACCGTAAATGTAATGACAATAGTGTTATCAACATCACCGGAAAAATGACATAAATTCAGTAACACTATAGTGTTTATATAGTGCCTGAAAGCTTTGTATCATCATCATAGTCGACCAAAACATTGCATTAGGTGACAGAAATATTCACTCAAAGGTCATCTGCTCTCTCAGCCCCACTGGCCTCTGTGTTTTTTTCCAGTTTATCTTCGTGATCCTGAGAAAGTGATTTCCCAAGCAGGCACAGTTAGCTCAACAAGCTGACTGACTATATATTCTAGATATTTATTCAAACTCCACAGAAACAAAATTAATCTCGCTGAAACGGTCATGGTTGCTTCGTCCACTCTTCCAAAAATCACTAACTCTGGTTTGGTTGAAATTAATCCGACTCCAAGTATGATGTGAAATGATCTGCACGCTGTGTTTCACCACTGTCTCTCAGCTGGTGGCAGAGCTTTGGAGGCGGAAGCAAAATAACATGACACAAAAACGGCAATGTACTCAGGCAGTCGTCAAAATATTTGTCCAATAGTCTAACCGTAGTCTCCAGCACACCACTGTCCAAATGAGGAGCAAAAATACGCACACATGGGCTCTCTGGTTTGTAGTTGGCAACAGCATCCAAGAAAAAATGGCCATGCTGAGATTCAGTGCAGCAGAATGTTATGTTTCTGTTGGTAATTCGAGCAAAGACATTGCCAGTCGGTGCTTGTTCTCGGCAGCTCAGGTTCTGGATGGTTGTGCCCTCTTGTACAGCTCAGTCTCTGCTGCATGTCTTCAGATGGGTTGAAATAAATCTCCTGCCTAAATGTCTGAGTTGGCAAATACACTGCAAAAAATATCCTCGTCTGTAATCCTCTACATTCATAATAAGTGAGGCAATTTTGGTGGACACGCAGCTAGTTTGCAATGCGAAACAAGGAAGATTTGTTTCAGGATGTATTTAGAGGATGGCCCCTGGATACGGAGAGACTGAGACTAGAACTACAAACTGAAATAGCTTGTAGTTCTTTCTGTGGTTCACGGAAAAACAGCAGATTTTGAAACAGCCCACAGAGACACTGAGAGCTCTATGAAAAAAACGTGTTTTATGTCAAACTATATCCCATATTAATTTAGTTAATGTTAGTTAATGTTGAAAAACGGCACAGTTGTCCTTTAACCGGAGCACTAACAGTTGTTTTCTCTCCGCTGCAGGTTGACTCCTATCTGGGGAACATGGAGGAAAAACATTAACAGATGATTCCTGCTCTTGATCCCTACATAGGACCTATGTCTATATCTTCACTAGTTCACTCTCCTTTACATTTAGATACAAAATATTGTGTTCTGTCACTTGCTTTAAAACTTTATCCTCCATACTATACTGTAGGTTCCATACAGTAATAAGTCATAGGCCATCCCATCCCATGTATTTTTATTCTGCTATGTATTTTTATGGTGATGTTTTTTGTTTTGTTTTTGTTTTTATTTGACTGAAAAATTTTAAAAAATGTGTCTGCCATCAGGACCAGGTTTCAGACAAGTGTCATAAGAACTGAGTCAATCTCATTCCTGTGGCTTTGTGGCCTTTACACTAAAATTGTATTGATTGCGGGTAATGAATTGTCTTGAAAAGAAAAAAAAGAATAAATTGTTGTTTGACACAATCTTTATATGAATTACCTTTGTGATACTCGTTATTGGGTTAAATTCAAAGTATGGAGTACATTGTAACAGGGATTCATGAATCAAGCACATTATTGCCATGAACAGCCTACAGGTCTCTGCAGATGTAGGAGTTTCTCTGTCTATACTGCAGCATCAGTTCTTAATTTAAGAGTGAAATGACTATTGCTAGACATTCACAACTGGACATGTTTGGTCTTGTTGACTGCTTGTGAAACATTTGGAAACTTTTTTTTTTTTGTTTGTTTTTGCCAAAACAAAAGGTCTTATGGGGAAAAATAGTTTCTAAACTTGCATGGAAAGTTCCCCCACAAAGATTTGTAGGCACATGTTGGGGTTTGTGATTCTCTTTGTTTGAAGGAGTTGTGTGTAACAAGCTGTGGATGTTGTAAAAGGTCTGTTCCTTACTCTAAACACATTAAAAAGTAATTTTAACACAAACTGATATTTTCTTTCCCTTTGGGTGATTGAGTCACTGTCAAGCCTTGGCAGTGGCAGTGTGGGGATTTCACTTGCTTGTATGGCGGGTTGTACAAGTGATTGTCAGCAACAGCAGAAACACATTTTCTTAGTTACTCAGTAACTATCCTGGATTAAAGGGCTATCAAATGGTGGGTATTAAATGTTCTGTATGTGACTTGTGGAGCATTAATAGCAGCTAACCACTATTTGCGAGGTGAAGGTACAGTGGAGTAATGTCCTGAGTAGGGAACAAAGTCACGCTACCTCTGTGTGTGTTGTAGTCTGAGTTTCTCTGTGGTTTGTTGTATTCTGTGTTCTGTTAAAGGAACAGTTCACCCCAAAATTCAAAGCATATTTTACCTCTTACCTGTAGTGCTATTTGTCAGTCTAGATTATTTTGGTGTGAGAAGAAGTAGTAAGCATGTATCTACCACTAGCTCACGTAGCATCACTGAGCTAGCTAACGTTACAGCTCAGCTAAGGGGAGACGCCATCTGTCATGACTAAGCCTGTCGTCCATGAGTAGATGCACACTTCCTTCTGCACCGTGATACGGTTAGTAGGTGTTGTTCTGTAGAAAGAAAATAATTCCTACATAAAACTGCTCACAGCAAGATCTGTGGATTATCTTGAGTAACCAGGTCATGGTTTCTGAAAGGAGACATTGCTGTTGAGTTTTTCAAATGTATTTTTTGGCGCATTGAGCATCACAAGCTGAGTGACATCTAGCTCCATTATATTGGAGAGAAGGCAGACATCTCTACAGCTGATGTCTCCAGCGCTTGGCAAAAAAAACCTAGACTGATAAACAGCACTACAGGTAAGAGGGGAAAAAGTTTTTGATTTTGGGTTGAACTGTCCCTTTAAAAAAAAAGGCTCTATTATTCATGCTTTTTATGAATTGATATTTAACTGTGTTGGAGCACATTATGAAAATAAAAGAAAACAGACTGAAGTATATTTTATTTTCCAAGAAGAGGGAATATCCAGGGTGTGTTGCAAAATCCTGTTGTGCAATTATACTTAATCACTAAGTCATTGCTTTTGCATGTGCAGTACAAGCTGATGATTGACATGGAGAAGCACATGGAGATATTTAGAACATGAAGGAAATGAAGTTGCTCTGGAACTTTAACAAATTAAAAATAAGAAACACTACAGTATGCACTGCTCCAACCACAGATAAATTAGACTTTTTATTTCCCACTTGAGTTTGCAGTGCTTCCTCTGCAGTGAGCTGAGTCATTAAACAGCGAGTAAACCCTTATCGTAGAGATCCCTGAAAGCTAAACATTGCTCTTTTTGCATAATAAGGCTGACAGTGGTAACCACACATGTTGTACATCATAGTCTGTAGTTAACAATTGAGCCGTTACAGTCGACACACAAAGGTCCACTTGTAAGACGAGTGTTCACAACTACATACAGTACATCATTTTTATACACTGTGAGACAGTGCTGTGAAAGCAGCCGACACCGACACAAAGTGTTACTCTTCACCTGCAGCTGTGCAAAGATCATGAAAAGTTAGAAAATATATCACTGTATCAAAATCTCTTCACAAAGTCAGTTAACAAAACTCTTCATCCAGGTCCTTCATTCATTCAGCTGTGCAGGTCACAATCTACAGTATCTGTTTTAACCTTTGTAGGAATATGTTAGTGTAGGTACGAGACCAGGCGGAGCATTTTAGGACTGGAGCAGTGGGAGTCAGGTGTATACTCATGCCCTGCTCACACACCCACCTCAAGGCTTTATTTTTAGATCCAAACTGCTATAAAGGTTGTCCTGCTGAAGAGCTTCACGGTGCCTCGTTTAGCTTTATCTTCATCACGTACATTAAGGATGTAAACTGCAGGTTTTATTACCCTTTATTTTCAGGTTCACTGGGCCTCATGCAGCAACTCTATTAAACGTATCTTACATTTTTTTCTTGATATTCTGTTAAGAGAAAAAAGACAACTTCAGATGTGCCAAATGTTCTTAATTTAACCATCCAAATCTGCTCTTACCCAGGTGTGCTAAATGATGAGTCCCACTTTATCATTAATAACCCTGATAGCACAGGTAACACCCCACAAACACTAGATAAGACTCAGGCACATGCCTAAGAATTGGAGAGACGCCACCAACATAGGCTGTAAGAAGAATAACTTGAGCAATATATGTACTGTAAAATAAACTTAAAGCAGGGTGCCCTGTGGCTCAGTGGGTAGAGCTGGCATGTGTAAGGCAGTGTCCTTGCCCATGGCCCCCTGCTGCATGCCATACCCCTTATCTCCCCACCCACACCCAATCTGTCCTGTCCAGTAAAGGCATAAAAAAAAGCCCCTCCTAAAAACTAATTTTGCAGACTGTCAGTTCTGATGTTACAGGAAAATCATAAACCCAGCTATGGCAAAACATCTGTGATGCTGTTAGTGCTGTGTCAGCAGGAGTGGAGGATGTATTCAGATCCTTTACTTAACTAGTAAACTAGTACTAATACCACACAGTAAAAATACTCTGTTACTAGTAAAAGACCTGCATTGAAAATGTAAGTACAAGGATGTATTACAAGTAAAAGCACTACATGCAGAACATTTTAAATTAATTTAATAAATCAAAATATTAAAAGGAAAAGCAGCAAGTATGTGACGTCTTTGAGAAGCTGGAACCATGAAATGTTCATGCATAAAAAATGACAAATGTTTATCGAAATATTTGCCAATAAATTTTCTAATCAATCAATTAATTGTTTCAGCTTCATCTGGATATTTGCATATGGTTTGTGTGCAAATATCCTAATTTGTAAAGTAACTGTTAACTAAAATGATCAAATAATAGAACAATATTTCCCCTGAAGTGTAGTGGAGTAGAGGGAGAATGTGCCATGGGATTAAAGTACTCAGTCAAAGTTGTACTTAAGTAGAGTACTTGAGTAAGTGTACTTAGTTACATTCCACACACAGTAACTGAATTGAAAAGAAAAAGAAAATGGTTTTAAAAGCAGTGCAGTCTGAAACGGCTCAGCAGCCATTCATCCATCTCATCAAATACATCTGTGTTATCTGTAAAAACACATTCTCTAAGAAGCGGCTAAGAGCAGGATGTCAGCCATTCAGAAGCTGCTATGTAATATCATGCAGGGCTTTGTACTCTTAATTGAGATCAGTTTAGCAATGGTATTTCTTTAGCTCACAAATTTAATAATCAAATCATTATGACTCTAAAACATAATCATCTAAATTTGATTATATGATAATAAAGGCATTTTATTTTTGTGTTCATTTAATGAAAACTTGTGTCTCCTTGCCTCAGACAAGTAATTTGTGATCTGTGGAAAACAAGATGTTTCTCTCTTATCTCTGTAACAGTGCCCAATTTTCTCTGACGTAAGAGAACGTCAAAAATAAAAAAAAACATGATGAATCCCAGAAATCAATGAGTACCAACAAACAAAGTCTTACAGCTGCTGTGAAACTGCAGCTACTTAGGGCAACAAAAAAGTTTATCTTGGTTGCGTCAGTCCAATCATGGACAACCAAGAGAGGACGGCAGAGGAGATACCTGCACACCTATGCAACTGGGTTGGACAGCCAGCCTGTGAACCATTTTTGTGGCTGTCCATCGACACACAAACATAAAAGAAAATCTGTTTGTATATCTCTTCCTGCATGAGGCCCACTGATACATAACTGATTTTAGTCCCGACAGGATCAAAGAAATCGAGTCTGTACAGTTTTAAACTCCCATGTTTTGTTTATTGGCAAAAAGATCAATAACCTGTCTGTTCTGCACCTGAGAGCTGGGTTCAATGCACATGCTTCTCAAAAGGTAAAAGTCCCAACAGCTTTCACATTCAGTGTTTTCATGGGTGGAGATGACTGCTGCCTACATTGATGTGCTCTGTAAATCTATTAACTATGTGTGGAAAAAGTCAGAAAAGTTCTGACTGTAATTTATTTTTCTGATTTTGTGGGACATTGATGCCAAAGAAACTTTAATGACCGTGAGTCTCCTTTTTCACAATTTTTAAAAACATGATGATGAAAATAGAGGAGCATTCAACTTCAAACAAGTTCTCTTTCATGTTTCATGAAATCAACTGATTATTTTCACCCGGAGGATATCATCTATATCCAGGTGGGCTTTTTTTTAATTCAAGCAAGAGAACCCAACCAAACTGTGGGTTACATGCAAATTCCAAGAAAGAGAAAACCACTTAAACTGCAGGCAGGAGCAGTAAGGATATCTGAATACTGAAATAATGTACAACTAATCCTTTGTTCTCTAAGGCAAGGCATGAGCACAGAATCACAAGGGCATTATGTAAAATCTAGAAATCTTAAAAGAGGAGATACCCAACACGTGGAAATGACCAGAATGTGAGAAACTCAGCGTAGCTGTGCCTGCAGAGGTTGGGAGTTGTGATCTTTATGTCAGAG
This sequence comes from Epinephelus lanceolatus, assembly GCF_041903045.1. Taxonomy (NCBI): domain Eukaryota; kingdom Metazoa; phylum Chordata; class Actinopteri; order Perciformes; family Serranidae; genus Epinephelus; species Epinephelus lanceolatus. The sequence continues at coordinate 11,489,305 of NC_135741.1, read as the reverse complement.
AGTCTCAGATTGGTGTTGTTCCGTTCATGCTGGTGGGCCTGCGTCCCCTGCCTGCACCCCGGCGACGCAGTGAGTGGAGGGCCACAGCACAGCAACCTCTCAGCAGGGAGCCGATATGATACACCGGCATGACTCCCTGTGGCGCCCCTCGACACAGCCATGCCATGGTTGGGACCACTGGCATTGCCAAAGCTAACAGATCTACAAGAAAGTAGCGGCTCCAGTGGCAGAGCTGAGGCGGGTACCCATCTTCGTCTGTACCTTCAGGTTCATCCTTATCGTCCTCTCCTAGATCCACTGCCACAGCGTCCTGTCTCTCTGGGAGCGGAGCTGTAGGGTGGGGCTGGCAGGTGTGGGGCTCTGTTGGCGTCTTTGTGACCTGCTCTGATTTGTCGGGCGGCTCTACGCTGTGTGAATGCTCAGGAGGGGACGCAGCAGGTAAAGACGATGGAAATAGATGTGGCTCTGAGGGGGTAACTTCTGCTGTGGCTAAAGAAATGACACTCAGCTCCTCGACACCGCTCTCCTCACACAGCCAGCTCATGGTGGGGCTGCAAGCCTGTGAGCGCACTTCTGGCTTCCTCTCTGCGGCAGGAGAAGGAATAGGGATAGGCTCAGTAGTAGGGACAGCAGCAGGCGCTGCTGTCACCGGGGCCTCCTCCTGGGGTAAATGCAGGAACAAGTGATGATGGGGGAGGTAGGCGTGGCCACTGCACTTGCAGCTGCTACTTAGAGTGTGGCAGGAGTGTGAGATTGGCAACACCGCCCCCCCGCTGCACAGCCTTTCGTAGGTGGAAGAGCGCGGCACAGTTGGGGGGCCTCGGATGTGGCCCTGTGACGGCAGCGGTTCTGAGAGGAGGGCCGCCTCCAGGAGCAGGTGGGTTTGTCCTGCTGTGCAAGACACTCTGCTCGCCTCAGGAGCGTTGGGGCTGCGCTCCAGCTGCAGAGCCTCATTGCTCATTCGGGTGTGGGCGGTGCTGCGGCTCAAAGTGCTGGCTGGGGAACAGCCGCAGGAGCGAGACTTCCCCCCTGGCCGAGCTCCCTGCAACCCTGAGTATGGCTTGTGTTCATGGGGTTCTTGTTCATGGAGACTCAGGTTGGACCTCACTGTCTCAACCACCTCCTGAAGGTGCTGGATCTCCTTGCGGGCCTCTTTCAGAGCTAACTGGGCCTCCACACGGTGACATTCCTCCTCTATCCAGTCCTCCTGCATCCTGTACAGCTGGGCCCTCAGCTCATCTATTTCACAGTCTCTGATAAAGGATAAAAGATAAGTGAAGAGCAGAGTTATTTCTCTTTTACAGAAACAAATCAAAGGACTCCTACAAAGATAACATTCTGAAGTAGATAAAGACTCACCTGTGTTGTAATCTCTCCACATTGTCCCTCAGTCTGGCTCGCAGATGTCGTATACACACCTCCTTCTGTTGCAGAGGTGTGAGGTACTGCTCCGGGGTCGGCGGCCTGATGCCATGGTTGTCGCTGCAGGTTGTGTGCTTCGCCTGACGCCTGAGTAAACACACAGATATGAAAATGTAATTTACATAAACTTGTTTGCTTAATCACGTGTGAAAAATGGCCCTGTCTACACGTATACAGATAATCTAAAAAACGGATATTTCCCTCCTCCTTTAAAAAACAAATTCTGTCCACACGACCTTCGTTTTACAAAATATTTCCATACAAACTACAATGCACAAAAGCCATCAGCTGTCTTCTGCAGTCTCCAGTCGTTGCAAACATAGTTGCTTTTTTCAAAATGCTGACTGGAAATCTCATCACTGTTGATTCCCTTTAGATACAAGGATGAAGGAGTGGTGAGGCTCTGGACATGTTAAAGTTTTCCTTCTACTCCTCATCGACAATAATCTTGTCAACAATACCTGTCCCACCATCTGCTGGTGCAACCAGGCCTGATCCAAAACCGCCGAACCAAACAACACTGGGCAAAGCAGATGGTTCTGTTTGTCAGTGAAATGATGCAGCAGTCTTAAGTTTACGTGTAGTAATAAGACCAAGCAATGCTGACAAAATGTAAACAAACTGGTCGTCTGTTGTTGTTTCTGGCACATGCTCATTACACAAAGCAACAATGGGCATGCATGAATTAAGGGGATTACATCATTAGCCCCTTTTACACTGCCTGTTAAGGCCATTACAGGCTGTTAAGCCGCCTCGCTGTGCTGTATACAAGGTACGATCATGGAATGGGGGGACAGAGTGGTCTTGCCTTTAAGCAGGAGGTCGTAACAGCGCCGAAAATATGTCTGTATAAACAGGACGGCAGGCAGGATGGGGCCATGGGTGGCACAGGTGTGACGTTTTGATGATGTGTATGTGTGCGACCCCCCGTGGGAGATTTAAAAAGTAGCTGTTAGCAGTGAGCAGCTAACTTAAAGAAGAAAACAGCGGCCGTAAATGTCTGAAAATTGTAAAAACAATTGGGAGCTCCTTACCCTCCGAGCAGAGGATGAGGTCAGCTGCCATATAACAGGGTCAGTTAATGATTGTTATTGCTATTGCCATGTTTGCACTGTTATTGTTTGACACGTTTTATTTCACACTAGAGGCCGATGTTGTTGTGTTACTTTTTTTTTTTTTTAAATTTTATATACTTTATTAATCCCCGAGGGGAAATTCAATTTTTCACTCTGTTGTCAATTACACACAGGTCCGAACACACGCATGCACAAACTGGACCTATACATGCACTAAGTGGAGAGTGGGCTGCCCATGACAGGCGCTCGGTAGTGCCCAGGAGGTGAACTGGCACCTCTCCAGCTACCAGTCCACGCTCCATATTTTTGGTCCGGACGGGGACTTGAACACGCGACCCTCCGGTTCCCAACCCAAGTCCCTATGGACTGAGCTACTGCCGCCCCCTTACATGTCACGCCTGTTACACCTGCTTTGGCACTGCTTCTGCGAGTGCAGTGTACATGACTGACCTGACATAAACTTATTACCCTGATGTAACTTCAGCTAAAAGATTTGGTGTTGATTCAGGCCAAATTTGGTTACGTAAGGAAAACAGTAGCTTGAGTGACGGGAAACACCATTTAATGTGAACTGGAAAGCTGTAGGTGTGTCAACTGATACTGCTTGTTTGTCAGACACTATAAATTGTCATGATGTACTAATTCTTTGGCTTTCTGGCAAGTAAACCCTCAAATGTGCAACTCCATGTCTGAGCCTCTCTTATTTTAAATCTTGTCAATGCTACAACAATTACAGCATGCAGTCTAAAATCAAACACTGGAGAGTAATGATGCAGGCGTCGCTTGATGCTGTGTAAAAATGCAAAGGTGGCATAAAGGAGGGACTTTGTAGCGACCCTATAAGACCATCTTTCTGCAAAAAGGGCTATTGTTTCCCAAAAGCTCTGTTTTACACGTCCACACAGATAAACAGTAAACAGAGTTTTGAAAAACCTGCAACTTGGAAGTTTTAGTGACCCAAAACGTAGAGGAACATTAACGTTTTCAAAAATATCTATATACAGTACAGGCCAAAAGTTTGGACACACCTTCTCATTCAATGCGTTTTCTTTATTTTCATGACTATTTACATTGTAGATTCTCACTGAAGGCATCAAAACTATGAATGAACACATGTGGAGTTATGTACTTAACAAAAAAAGGTGAAATAACTGAAAACATGTTTTATATTCTAGTTTCTTCAAAATAGCCACCCTTTGCTCTGATTACTGCTTTGCACACTCTTGGCATTCTCTCCATGAGCTTCAAGAGGTAGTCACCTGAAATGGTTTCCACTTCACAGGTGTGCCTTATCAGGGTTAATTAGTGGAATTTCTTGCTTTATCAATGGGGTTGGGACCATCAGTTGTGTTGTGCAGAAGTCAGGTTAATACACAGCCGACAGCCCTATTGGACAACTGTTAAAATTCATATTATGGCAAGAACCAATCAGCTAACTAAAGAAAAACGAGTGGCCATCATTACTTTAAGAAATGAAGGTCAGTCAGTCCGGAAAATTGCAAAAACTTTAAATGTGTCCCCAAGTGGAGTCGCAAAAACCATCAAGCGCTACAACGAAACTGGCACACATGAGGACCGACCCAGGAAAGGAAGACCAAGAGTCACCTCTGCTTCTGAGGATAAGTTCATCCGAGTCACCAGCCTCAGAAATCGCAAGTTAACAGCAGCTCAGATCAGAGACCAGATGAATGCCACACAGAGTTCTAGCAGCAGACCCATCTCTAGAACAACTGTTAAGAGGAGACTGCGCGAATCAGGCCTTCATGGTCAAATAGCTGCTAGGAAACCACTGCTAAGGAGAGGCAACAAGCAGAAGAGATTTGTTTGGGCCAAGAAACACAAGGAATGGACATTAGACCAGTGGAAATCTGTGCTTTGGTCTGATGAGTCCAAATTTGAGATCTTTGGTTCCAACCGCCGTGTCTTTGTGAGACGCAGAAAAGGTGAACGGATGGATTCCACATGCCTGGTTCCCACTGTGAAGCATGGAGGAGGAGGTGTGATGGTGTGGGGGTGTTTTGCTGGTGACACTGTTGGGGATTTATTCAAAATTGAAGGCACACTGAACCAGCATGGCTACCACAGCATCCTGCAGCGACATGCCATCCCATCCGGTTTGCGTTTAGTTGGACGATCATTTATTTTTCAACAGGACAATGACCCCAAACACACCTCCAGGCTGTGTAAGGGCTATTTGACCAAGAAGGAGAGTGATGGAGTGCTGCGGCAGATGACCTGGCCTCCACAGTCACCGGACCTGAACCCAATTGAGATGGTTTGGGGTGAGCTGGACCGCAGAGTGAAGGCAAAGGGGCCAACAAGTGCTAAACACCTCTGGGAACTCCTTCAAGACTGTTGGAAAACCATTTCAGGTGACTACCTCTTGAAGCTCATGGAGAGAATGCCAAGAGTGTGCAAAGCAGTAATCAGAGCAAAGGGTGGCTATTTTGAAGAAACTAGAATATAAAACATGTTTTCAGTTATTTCACCTTTTTTTGTTAAGTACATAACTCCACATGTGTTCATTCATAGTTTTGATGCCTTCAGTGAGAATCTACAATGTAAATAGTCATGAAAATAAAGAAAACGCATTGAATGAGAAGGTGTGTCCAAACTTTTGGCCTGTACTGTACGTGTAGACCTGAGAGTCCGGGTAAGAAAGAAAACAGTAGTGACTTGTGAAAAGCCTGTACACTGAAAATAAATCAACCCTTGTGCAAATCAAAGTGCTGTTGAACTTGGCCCTGGCCACATATTCACATATTCATAATTAATATCTTACCTCGGTGTACTCGGATAAGTCCGGGCTGTGGGGCTGCCCTCTGGTGCCCTGATCCGACCAGGGTACGTGTGGGTACTGGATGTATCGCTGTGGGAATATCGCCCGCTGCCACCTCCAGTGCCCACTGAGCGCCTTGAAGGAGAGATGACATCACACTCTTTTACAATACAGACAGCAGCCACCGAACCAAATGTGTCAGATCTTTAACTCTGAAACTGACGGTGTGAGAGTACAGTACCTGCGCTGACCTGAGGAGGGCTTCCGACTCGGAGTGAGAGACATTGATGAGCGAGGGACCTCCAACCTCTCCACTGCTGTCTCTAGAGAGGGACGCTAGGAGCCCTCACAGCTGCTTACACAAACACATTAAAGGCAAAACAGCTGAAAATCTAAATCACAAATATCCCAAAACAACCAAGGGAAAAATCTTCCAGCATGTAGGATGCTGCGTGTGGCCATTACTGTCTGTGCTTCTTCACTGGAAGTCAGTGACAATAGTCTAACCCTAACCCTAATTAAATTTTTTTCTGTCCAGGCCAGCAGCAAATAAAGCCTCCTTTCTGTGCTGACACAAAGGGGACACAGTGAGTTCACAGTCGGTGCAGCTGCCTCTCTCTGAGCTGTGTCCTCTCTGTCTGCAGAGCTGCAGATAAACATGATAAACCTTCACATTAACTGCTGCCAAAGGGCACAAACAAAGAAAATCTGACATTTGGTGGCTGGTAGTCAGTGTAGTCATTTCCTGTCTGCAGTGAATTAAGAACTTCACATCACTGTTAACAAAGCAGTATCGTATGATTTAGGTTTGTTGTGCTCCAGATCCCAAAACTACAGGAGTCTAAGTGGTCCGCACATGAAATGAATTTCACTCGTGTCACGCCCTGAAAGTAGTGCCGTCGCAAGGATTTCTGGGAATACTGAGGTCATGAGTCCCGCCCAACGCACCCAAACCTTTGATTTTTTTTAACAATCTTTTTTTATTGAGCTATTGGACAACGTGAACAGTAAGATTTCAACAAAGAAAATAAGTATAATATCCCCAACCCTGGCAAGAAAAAAATAAAATAAAATAAATGAAAATTAATTAAAATACAAAAATAATAATAATAAAAGTACATAAATAAATAAAAGAAAAATTAACATAAAATATAATCACAGCTGTGTATAATTTGCAAAAAGCTTCAAATTATTCACAATCACAAGTTGCCAAGAAGTCCATATAAGGGCTTCACAAACGGACAAAGTTCTTGTCCTTCTTTTTTAGAATATACGCCAGTCTCTCCAAAGCTAGACAGGCTGTCATTTCCTTTGTTCACATTCCAGTGGAAGTGTATCCACAACCCAAACCTTTAATTATTTGGATCTTTCATATTTAATTTATTCTGTTAACTGCTTGTATGTATTTGTCCCCCAACATGAAGGTCTTAACACTGATTCAACCAGGAATAAAATGTCAGAAAATTACCTTCATTACGACTGAATATTAAAATGATCAACCAATGACTGTATATAATTATGGACAACATGTCTGTACTTCCTGCCACTATACAAATTGAAGCCACTGCCATCTTGCAATGATGACTTCATTTGGAGCCAGTCATTAGCATTAGCATTTCCATTAGCAATCTCCTACCTGGACAACTCGTCCAACCAATCGTAAGCGGCAACTCACAGCTGTAAATCATGTCAAACCCCTTTTTTACAGCATAATATAACTATTTAAAACCAAACTTATCAGGAAACTTGACTTGAACACACATCAACTTAATAAAAACTACCTTAAATGACAGAAACATGTTTTGGGGAGAAAAAAAAAATTGCTGTGTATTTTGAACTTTTAGTTTTGCCCATGTCCCATCTGCTAACATGGAGGGTGTTTATGACCTACACTGCAGCCAGCCACCAGGGGGCGATGGAGAAGTTTTGGCTTCACTCATGGGGAGCTTTCATGTCGTCCATCTTTTATATTCTGTGGTATCCACTGATGTATAAAGAGAACTTGATACAGTGTTGGATGTGGGTGACACGTGTAGCCCTCTGATAACTTGAATAAAATTATTTAATCGTGCACCTCCTCTAGACTTTTGAAATGTTATCGGACTCAATGGATCAAATCCTGATAGTGACAGGAGTCATTTTGCAGGTTTGTGATGCCAAAAATGTATCTACTGTCTCTGACGTATCTTTCACAATGTAAGTGTATAGGAAAAAGTCTTTTTGGGCCCCATGGCGTCACATGATGGACCCAGAAGTTATAATTCCACATTTTGTCACTGTCTAAAACTGATTTCAAAGCCCAGTACAGTTCCTGGGGGCTTGATGATATCATCGACCACCAAAGAGTCAAGTACTAAAAGTTTGTGTGTTGATTTTTAGGCTAATTTACTTGTTTGATCAGATATTTCCATATCCCTACTTAGTCTTTAACTCAAGATAAGAGTTTATTTAGAGGTCTTTTGTCTGTTCCAGAGGCCAGGCAGAAAATTTAAGAGGACACAGTGTTTGCTGTCAGGACCCCAAGGCTCTGGAACAATCTCTACAAGGAAATCAGGGTGGTCGAGTCAGTGATCACTTTTAAGTCCCTTCTTAAAACAAACTTTTATCAGAGAGCCTTTTCTGATTTTACTTGAGATTTAAGTTAATTTAAAATGTATTTTATTTCCTCAGTTTTTATACACTGAAGTGTTTCTATCAGTTCTTTTAAAAATTGTAATTTTTTATATGTCTTGTCTGTTTTGATTATTGACATGTAAAGCTCTTTGTAACTCTGTTTTGAAAAGCGCTTTATAAATAAAGATTACTATTGTTATCAGCCTATTTACTGGACTCCGCTTGAGCACTTTGACATCTGTTTTTAAGAGAAAAAAGGGTCAAAACATGTTTATAGTTCCCACAGTTTGGTTTCCTATAGGCACCGAAATTGATGGTCATCTCTCGTCCTTTATTCCTTTACATTTTGTTGCTGTGAAATCTGTCATGTTTAGGTCTAAATACTGGAATAAGCCTGTAAAATATCCACCATGTGTATATTTTTAATTGAACAATGTAAACTAGATTGTTAAAACCCTGATATACACAGAATAAATCAGAGGACATGACCTCAGTGACCTCAATGATAGCTATGCCCACTGCTTAAAATCCAAATCAGGTATTGTCACCACCCCAGTTATTGAAAAGCTCATCTCTGTCTTAAAGCTAAAATGAAAAATGAGGACAAAATGTTCTTAAAAACGTCCCTGTCTTCAAGCAGCTCCACAGAGGACCTGCTGATGGAGGCTCTAAATCTACCTGCTGCTGGATCAATCTTTACAGCGGCTGCAGACACAACACAATCCACTGACAATGAGAAGTCTGAACGAAACAGACGCATATTAATTAAATTTGTGTCCTATATTTAAATTCTAGGACACCGAGACAGGAAATCTCACCCTCCTCTCTGCTGTCTGCGCAACAAGTGGCAAAGCCCGTTATTGGTGAGAAATACGCAATCATCTTACGTAAGTATCAGTGTTTACTGTGGAGGCGAGCATCATACAGTAGGTGGATCAAACTGTACTTAAAGCAGCGTTTACACGGAGGAGATGAGGCAGTCAGCTGGTGGTGTGTTTCGGGATGTTTAACAGACGGTGCGGGGACGTGTCCTTGAATATGATGGTATTAAATCACAGGGTTTTTCCATATCTGTCGCCCACAGCGAAACAGTGTTAGATAAGCAGGCAGATCTGCTGTGATCGTTTTAAAAAAGTGTCATAATTAGTTTGTATCTAGCTGAAAGAGAGGAGTCCCTAAACAGGACATCTAACACCCCAGCAGGTACTTTCCATAAAGGAAAATGCAGCTTCTGATGGAAACAGCTGACTAACACAGCTGTGCGTCCTACATACAGTTACTTAACAAGGGTGTTACTCTGAATCTAAAAACAAACCTTTGTGGAAGCTGCACACACACACACACACACACACACACACACACACACACACAAAGAGAAAAGAGCCCGACACAGCCTACATTAACAGTGACATATCAAACGTTACCATTTGGGCAGATGGAAGTTGCGCATCGTAGAAAAGCCTCGGTTCCCGCCAGACTTGATGGTCGATGAAGAGTCCCCGGTGGCAACAGGAAGAGAGGATGCTGCTGCTGCTGCTGCTGATGAGAGTCCATCCTGCAGCCATGAAGCCCGGAGATGAAATGAGGCAACTGCGTCTGCTGCATCGGTGCTTCTTAAAGTGACAGTAGGGGATAATAAGGCTTCATTTGGCAGCTCTCCACCGCACATTAGTGTTTAGTGCTGACCACTGGGATAAAGATGCTCTGGCAAGTGATATGTAGTTAGGAAAGCCTCGTTCATTTAAAATACTGTCAGGAGGGCAGGGTGATGAGTCTCCAGCTGGCCTGGTACACCATGTACAACACCTCAGATGATGGATGAATGTGCAGGGGAGCACTCACTGACTAATGCATGCCACAGGCAGAGCAAACTTTGCTCCTTTAAACAGAGGCGGTCCTGGCTAGTTTTACACCCTGGGCGAACCATCCCTCTGCGCCCCCCACCTGAAAATAACTATTGTTGTGTTTTTGTTGTCTGGGAATGAAGTTTATATCTGTTTAGTCTGAGTGGGCGGAAGTTCGCTGCATAGATCAGCCTCTCATTGGGCGGAACGAGCCACCCGCTGAAGTCCCGCCCTACCACCTCCGGTTGTGTAGCAGTTTTCAACCGTTTTCAACACGTCCTTTACTAACTTTTGCGGTGTTTGATCTTGCGGGGATGTAGCCATTTTTCTGCCATGGTTCGCGTCCTGTAGGCGATATTTTTGTGGGCATGTTACACCAAAACCTGTTTCCCCTCAGCAATATTTTTGCAAGCGCACTGTTGCTGTGGCACTGCCCAGAATGATTGTGATTGGTTGAAAGAAATACAAACAGCCAGGGCGTTTTTTTCTCCAATCTCAAAGTGAAAGTCGGCCCAGCCAGACCTTTCTTTTCTTGAGAAAGGTCTGGTGAGCGAGACTAATATCTGTTAGGAACCAAGCAGTTAGGCAACAAGGACACAAGAGCTGTTGACAAAAAAAAAAAATTACCAAAAAACTATACTCACCAGCCACTATATTAGGTACACCTTGCTAGTACTGGGTTGGACTCCCTTTTTAATTCTTGGTGTCATAGATTCAACAAGGTGCTGGAAACATTCCTCAGAGATTTTGGTCCATATTGACGTGACAGAATCACAAAGTTGCTGATGTGAATCTCTCGTTCCACCACATCCCAAAGGTGCTCTATTGGATTGAGATCTGGTGACTGTGGAGGCCATTGGAGTACAGTGAACTCATTGTCATGTTCAAGAAACCAGTTTGAGATGATGTGAGCTTTGTGACATGGTGCGTCATCCTGCCGGAAGTAGCCATCATAAGATGGGTACACTGTGGTCATAAAGGGATGGACACGGTCAGCAACAATACTGGCTGTGGTGTTTAAACCATGCTCAGCTGGTACTAAGAAAATCTCCCCCACACCATTACACCACCAGCAGCAGCCTGAACCGTTGATACAAGGCATTTCATGTTGTTTACACCAAATTCTGACCCTACCATCTGAATGTGGCAGCAGAAATCCAGACTCATCAGACCAGGCAACGTTTTTCCAATCTTCTATTGTCCAGTTTTGGTGAGCCTGTGTGAACTGTAGCCTCAGTTTCCTGTTGTTAGCTGACAGGAGTGGCACCTGGTGTGGTCTTCTGCTGCTGTAGCCCATCTGTTTCAAGGTTGGACGTGTTGTTACTGTTGCCTTTCTATCATCTTGAACCAGTCTGGCCATTCTCCTCTGACCTCTGGCATCAACAAGGCATTTTCACCCAGAGAACTGCTGCTGTTTTCTCTTTATGGGACCATCCTCTGTAAACCCTAGAGATGGTTGTGTGTGAAAATCCCATTTGATCAGCAGTTTCTGAAATACTCATTAACAGCCATGCCACGTTCAAAGTCACTTAAATCACATTTCTTCCTCATTCTGATGCTAAGAACTTCAGCAGGTCGTCTTGACCATGTCTACATGCCAAGATGCACTGAGTTGCTGCCACATGATTGGCTGATTAGCCATTTGTGTTAAAGAGCAGTTGAACAGGTGTACCTAATAAAGTGGCTGATGAATGTATACTCAATACAATAACAAAACAAGGTGTTTGACAAACCAAATAATACACAAGGGGGAACTAAAATGGACGGCAACTACAACTAAATGCAAAGCAAAACTGACTTAACCCAAATCCCCCCATGACATGGCAGCACATGGTTTGACCCAGTGGATTTAAGAGTCCTCAGCCCTCAGCCACACCTTTTGCTCCACTGGGAAGGGACTGCGCCAAACAACCATGGTAACTGCAGTGCTCTGCTTCTGTGGATATTTGCTACATTTGAACCATGCTTTAACCTGAACTTACACATGGTAATGTTAACTTCAGCTAACGCTAACGTTAAAAAGGTTAACGTTACTCCTCTTACATTTAATATTTGCTCAATGTGGACATGTATGCAATTAGCTTATGTCACTAAGATTACTTTTAATGCGTATCTCTAAAGTTTACCATGAATTATGGAAACTAACTTTGTTAGTGGCAATGTAGCACAGCAAAGCCGGGTGCAGTGCAGTGTTCAGTCAGGTTGCCAGTGTACTGTAGGTGGGCGTGCGTAGTGCCCTTCGGCTCCCTCAGTCAGATCTACTTCTCGTTCCTTCACAGCCCCACCATCTTGTCCAAATCTGGTCACTTCTGGCTCCAGAAATCCAAGATGGCGACAGCCAAAATGCTGAACTCAAGGCTTCAAAACAGCACTCCACAATCTAGTGGGCAACATCATGGTGGCTATGGCCATTATTCATACAGTCTATGGTTTGAACTCACATGAACTCACTACAGTGTTGTGTTGTAGCAGGATTAAAAAAACAAACAAAAACACAACAACGCTGCATGGGTAGGTTTGTCCTGTACCGTTCATTTTATAATGATTATTTATGTTTTTATTTTGCATTGTGATTTTAATGCATTTTCTTGCTCTGTAAAGCACTTTGAGTTACTTTGTGTACGAATTGTGCTCTACAAATAAACTTGCCTTGCCTTGCCTTACCGGTGGTGGGTGCGGCAGGCTTTAAATGGAACGTGGCTGTAGCTGCACATTATGGCCGAGTAGCTAACTTCTGGCTTAGACCTCGGCCAACTTGTAAGAGCATAGAAATTATTTGATTATGTGTCTTTATAGACTTTCATAATGTTATCGGACTGAATGAAAAAAATGTATTCACTGATTTACAGGCGTCGCTTTCTCAATGTGAGTCGATGGAAAGAAGACGTTTAGGCTCCAGGGCATCATGTGACAAGCCTTGAAGTTGTAATTTCAGAACTGGCCACTCTGTAAAATGGGCTTCACAGTCCAGCACACTTCCTGGGGGCTTGCTCTGGATAGGGCCATGCACATTGTTGCATCTCAGTAGTTACCCTACACGTTTGGCACTCACTTCTGCAACTTCACTGCTAGCTGCTACTAAATCCTACACACTGGACATTTAAAATAAAAACACACTTAAACAATATCCATTTATGCATTTATTTTAATACAATTTGCAATGACATAAGCCAGAACATATTTACAGTGTCAGGAAAAAGTAAAAAAAAAAGAAAAGTAAAAGTAAATTCTTAAGACTTTTTTTTTTTTTTTTTTTTTACAAAATTAACTTCAAGAACAACTGAGAAATGGGAAGGTCACTGAAGTCCAGTTTGGTAAAGTCATTCCTATGCCTTCAAAGCACAGGTCTGTATTAATCATCACCTCCTACTATCATTTGTAAACCTGTGAGATAAGACAATTATTCCTCTGTCGCTGAATGTGTGATGTCGCGTCTGCACTGAGCACAGAATAAAATGGATGAAATACAGATTCTAACAAGTTTCAGGCTAATAATTAAATATAACTCAGTTTGACTCTATTAACACTAATCACCAGTTTGTTGCTGAGGCTACGGCCCTGTGCTCCACAGACGTGCTCAGTTTTCTGCAGCTGCAGGAAACAAATACAAGCATACTGAATATCTTAACAACAAAATGACAGTTGTATATATGAATTTAGTTTCACATCCCAAACTTCAGTAACATAAACCTCACGAAAGCTAAAAAATGTCTACAAATCCAGTAAATATTCAGTCTTACCTGTGTTTCATATGAATAGCCATTAAAACAGAACGATTTTAAATGGATGTAAATAAAACCAGAAAGCAACATTCTGCAACATTTACTTAAAACAAAATGTCCATTTTGCTTTTCTCTCTCCATAAAAATGCAACAGGAATTCAAGTGACACCTGGTGTATAAAAGATCTTATACACATACTTAAAATCCTGTGTTTGGAATAAATAGAAGAGGAACTGGTGTAAAACACTAGAAATATAACTGTGGAACATCACACATGTTGCTGATATAAAATAACATTAAAAAAATAAATAGATACGAAGGACCTTGCCGATCACTTAAAATATTTACGGGTGTGATTTCTGGCGTCAGATCCTGTATGATGTCGGAGGTCTAATGAAAGCAGTTTTAGACACAATGTTCCTTCACTGATATGTCCCAATTCTCACAAACAAAAAGTGCTGAGAACAAGCAATTAGAGTATGTGCATGTTTTACATACACACAAATAAACAACTAATGTTTTTCCCATTTAGCCCAGAAAAGATTTGAGTAATTTTAATTTCGTCCCAAGTAACTGAGACAGTAACACAAACATTGTGCTACTTGTGCATGAGGCAGATCGAGCAGAACCAGGACTGCAACTCTGTAAATGTTATCAAACTGTTTTCTGTTTTACTAGTCGTAGAACGTGGGTCCAGGTGTGGCGATGATGTCCTCGTAGGGTGCTCTCTGGTGCAGGTGAAGGGCTTTTTGTTTTTTCAGCACCAGGAGACAGAAGAAGGTGGTCGCAGCCTGCAAGCGAGTGCCTCCATCGCAGAGGGCCTCCAGGCTGAACGTGGTGTTGCTGTTACTTTGGTTCTGCAAAACAAACACACACACACACAAACACAAACACACGCATGTGAGAGAATTTAATTTCCCCGACATCATCCCTAATCCTGCCCTGGCCTTCTCACCTTTAAATCCCTGTCCACTGTGACTATAGATTTATATCTGCCATTCAGTATTAAAATAGAGCAGGGACACTGTGTTATGTCGGCCTCATGTTTAAAGACTTTTCAAGCAATTTCACTGTTGCGGACAAATTTCCAATGTCAGAATAAAATCATGAGAGTTTTGCTAGAGTTGTGGCGCTCGTGTGATCTTGATCATTTGGTGTATGGTCCAAGCTGTCCTTTAAGTCAGTCTTGATCTCATCTTTGTGTTCTGACAAACCAAACATGTTTAATATTAATATACGTTTTTAATCTTAGCTGACGCAAACAATAAAGTTCAATGACATGAACACAAGTCTCAGCTCTCTTGTGCTGTGGAAAAGGAGGAGAAACCTGTAGGAGTTGTGGAGTGAACAAGAGTTGGCGTTTGATTTGGCGTGTGTCTCAACCAACCAACTATTATCTATTTTAGTGAGAAATCTTTAATTTTTGAATCAGTTTGCGTCTCATTCTCACAGTCTCCCTCCCACTATAACAGCACAGCTAACCAACAGAGGCAACAAAATCCAAAATGTTTGTACTAAAATACAGTTTATCTTTTAGATTGCATTGATGCCAAATTGAGAAGAATATGGTCAAACTATGACAACTTTAAGTGAGTTTTAAGAGTTATGTGTTTTTGTGGTTACTTCTGTTCTGGCATCGCGACATCAAACCGCAGTTTCTCAGTTAAAATAAAAAGCGACCACTGAGCACTGCATGTGGACTTGATAAGCCAATCAGTGCCATGGGTAGGACTTGCGCTGTTGTCAAGCGATGTGCAGCAACTAATGACAACGATGGTGAACACTATAGACAAGACATATGCTGCTGTGGAGTCTGGTCTAAATCGACATGTCTTCCCAGTATCACCTGACATCGTAGTTTGTTCTTACTTTGCTTTGCTCCACTCTTAAAGCCCCAGCAAAACAGATATACATGCATGGCTATGCATTAGTGTGTGTTAGATTCAGATTTGAAGAGATTCAAAGCCTCCTCCCTCACAGATATCAGTTAGAGTGAACACAATGTCAGACTGAAGATTGACACACAGTGTAATGAGCTCTTAATTGTGTCTGATATCAGGCAAACCAGGAGCAGGTCAGGAAATGATCTCAAAAGGAGTCTAGTTATAGTCTTGCAAATGGTGACCCTGCAAGATCTCCAGTCTTTGCAAAATCCTGCAGTGTGTGACTAAAAACTCACATTGTATTTGATGTGAGAGGATGTCTTCTATTGTATGGCATAACATGGAAACAACAGTCCTGTGTCATGAACATGCTTTACACATATATATCATACAATATGTGAGACTGGAAAGTTGGTTTAACTGTGCTTCTAATACCTGAACGTTTATTTTTAGCTCCTTACTTTCAGAGTGTTCAGAAGCTTCTGTGCACGCCTGGTTTCTCTCCTCTCCTTTAAGTCCTGGCTGTCCAGCAGAGACTGCAGGTTAGAAAAGGACCATATTTCAGTCAGTGAAGCTGGGAACATCTCCAAGGCAGAATGGGAAATTAAGACCAGCCATCTGGCAAACACTGACAGATAGTGGCTTGTTTGTTTACTGTACCAGCCATTTTTTCCCCAGATTACCACCCATTATTAGTTTACTTTCATTTCAAAGATAAGAGCAGTGAAATCTGGAGCCTGACAGAGTCTTATTCCCTGCCCTGTTTCTATTTGTAACTGTGTGTGTGCTCGCAGGCACCTGAGTGTGGAGAGAAGTTGACTGAGTCTCCTCCTGCATGCAAGAAGGATGGACAAACATGGAGTCTTCGGATGGAAGCTCTGGGTGAGTGAAGTCCGACCTGTTTTCATCCTGACACAGATTATAAACCAAAAGTTAAAAGGTGAAGGAACATCATTAATAGAGATTTAACCCCTCTCTCAAAATGACATGCTGATGCTTACTTGTGTGAGATCTGAATTATTCTCATGTTGGTTGTAATTCACATGATCGAAGTCCATCAGCTCAGTGTTGCGAGTTCTTTCAGGACCTACTGATGAGTCTACGACACTGACGTCTGTGGTGAGGGCACTTATGTCCCTCTGATCTATACAAGACAAAATAAAACAGATAGCGTGGCGACATAACAGAGGAAAACACCAGTGATACATTTAAAGTAGAGCAATCATACTTTATGGAAATTAAAATTCTCCCACTGCTTGAATATGCAAGTTCCTACCTTCTTGTCCACCCTGGCGCATCACCTCATCCTCTTCACGCACACTCAATTTCATCTGGAAGATACTTTTAGCGAGGAGCTACAAGGACAAAATGAGCTTTAACAGAAACAGCAGTCATTTCAATGTAATTTTATAGTTAATAGTTTGTAAGATAAAAGACCAACATTCAGGGATTTTTTAGGGGTCTTTCACATCAGGGACCCGGGCCCAGATCTGAGTACACTTGACCCCAAAGTGCAGTTCATTTGATTAGTGGGAACACTTTGTACGGGCACGGTATGCCGAGCTGTACTCTGAACATTGATTGTACCAAAACACGGAAGTGGACAGCTATTTAACACGATTACAAGGAGTTTTTAACCGGGTATGAAACAGTCTCAATTCAATATTGATGCCTCTGTATCAAACAGCAGCACAGCCCGGCATAGATAGATCCAAATCCGACTTTGCTGTCACCTTTGACCTGCAGTCACAGCTCTATCAGGAGGTGGAGAGCTCCCAAACGACAGCTGGGAGCAGAGCTTCACCTCACTGCTCTGCCAGTCCCCTCTGATGATTGTCCCGGGGGCAGTAGTGTCCGTCTGCTGCACCTAAAACTTTATGTATATGATGACCCAAGTGTACTCAGGGACTAATACGCTGAGAGGAGGGGGATAGTACGAATGATTCATACCTAATATAAAGACTCCCTTAATCCCTTTACCTCCTTTATTTGTGGAGTTGCTACAGTCGAACATGGCTGCGTAAAGAGTTTGTCTGCACTGCCGCTCTCCTTCCACTGCATGAGCTGCAAGGTTGGTGGGGCCATGTCCAAGGGGGCAATCAGATCTGAATAGTCAAACAGCTGCTTTTTGATGAATTCATTGGTTAGCTCTTTAGTCTGGTCCACAACCAACTTGCGTTTCCTCTTCCCCCGCTTCTTCTCTGAGTTTGCTGTAAAGAAACAGAAGGTCATAGGAACGCTTGTTTTGCTGTATCAGGTATTGAAAGCCTGTTTGTGACAGAGAATAGACACTAGGTCAACTGTTTGAGATTTCGAGGGTTGGATGAGATTAGCCTGAGTGTCAGACTGAAGCTCCCAGAACCTTCAGTCTGACATGGCTTCCATTGAAGGCGATTTACAAGGGGGAGGGAATTTGATTTTTTCCCTAACCAATCAGTAGAGATCAACGACTCACCCAGAATCTGACGTTATTAGTATCCATGCTTCAGGGGTGCCGAAAATAAGCAAGCATTGCCCGTTTAAAATGTCTCCGTCGTCGTGCACGCCCAGCTGCATCGCTGTTAAATCCAGTTTAGCAGCTTCCTTAATTTGGTCCTCCATTAACGCGAGTAGTGGCGAAATACCTCGATAGCATCGTTAATGTGGTCTGTAGGATCTGTAGTGGTCGCCATTGTTGCTATCCTTACCAGTTACCCACCGGCGTACAGCTTGACATCAGCGTGGCGCTGATTGGCTAATTGCTAGACCCCCGGCGTTCATTGGTCCGTCCATCGTTTGGACGAGATAAATCGCAAATTCACTGAAGTATGCCAGACCAGTAATGCAAGCCTACTCAGTTGAGTGGGCAGGGTCTATGGTCTGGAACCAGGCTAGGATGAGATTTCTTTGAAACGTAGAAAGTTACTTTGGATTTTCTCTAAGCGTTTACAGTTCAAATGTCCAATCAAATTACTCTTACAAAAGCAGTACTAGCACAAACTACAAGTATACTCTGTATATTCTACAACATCCACATTTTTGAAGTGGAAGTGATGGCGATATTACCAATAATGGAAGGCTGTGTTAGAAAGACCGCTGCTGTTTGAACCTTCCAGCTTGACTCAGCATCGTTCTTCTCAGCACTCGTCTAAGAAATCCGGAACATCAGATGCGCTATTCATAAGTTGATGGAATATTGATTATCACGAGAAAAGATTTCATAATTTTAAAACTGCTATATTTTAAGGATGTCATCAAAAACGTAATCAAGTAATTCCTGACAATGTAACTATAATCTAATTAAACATTTTTTTCAAATGCAATCTGGGCTGATTATAGTTACTTATTTTTTGTTTCTGATTACATAGTCCCAGTTACATGTAATCTCTTACGGCCCTGGAGGTTTCTGGTCTAACTCTCCTTGCATTGCAATGTTCAGAATTATAATAGTGGTGGTGTCAGGGGGGTGATGCCAGTTCTTGTGGCAGTGTATCAGTTGATGTTTGCATAATATACAGCAGATCTTTGAGTTGAAGGAGTGAGTTTGAGAGTTAGTTCTGCTTACGAGTGATGGCCACAGGTTCAAGAGCAAACGCCTCCTTCTCGTTAGCGAGCAGGGTGGTCTCATCCACTGTAGGGGTCTCCATCTCCTTTCTATCAGCATCTGGAAAACACATGGAGCCTGTTTTGAATTTGAAAATAAGTCTGAATGCAAATGTGCTCTCTTGAGGAACAAAACATCCACCAAACAAAACAAGAACTGAGTGGAAAATAGAAAATAGATGCACAGCACTGATAATTATTGAACTACTATTATGCAGCTCTTCAGATGGAGGTGCCTTACATTAAAGTTAATGGAAGGTGAAAACAGGATGTGAATGACTAATGTGCTGTAAATATTTATCATGATGAATTATCACCTTGTTGATATCTGGGTGTAGAGATCTCCGGATTTTCATTAGGAGGCTCCTCTGGGATGAAGTCGGTGGATGCAGCGTTATCACTGGAGTTTGTCAGAAAGTCTGCAGGGCCATTTAAAAGGTAGAAGAACCAATCACTCTTCTTGTTAATTAAAAAAGCAGCACAGAATCATTATTGACACGACAAGGGCAAAGATTTTACATCATTTTCTTATGTTATCTGTATCAGTAGTGGGACTGTCTTGTTACAAAGACTGATGACTGACTGACAATAGATGAATGAGAGCAGAGAGAATCGTTTCCTGTTCAGTCATCGTGATTTAATGGGCAGTTAGGCCATGCTGTGTCTCAGATGCTATTTTCTTTGTGTCCCAATTCAGAGGCTGGATCCTTCAAAGACGCAGCCCAGGAACACTCGTCCTTTTCAGGCTGAATTTTTGCTTCCTTCCAAACTGAAACAGCTCAGCCTCATGGAGACAAAACCTAATGGGGTGCTTGTGCAATCCCAGTCAAGTTGTGAAGTCAAATACTTTACAGTTTACTGCCCTTAAAGTGCTGACAAAAGGCAAATGCCATTGGGAAACTGGGACAAGTTCCAGGATGCCTTCATGTGAGTATACAGTATGGGCTGTGACACTCCACATGATTTATGACTGGAAAATTATACCAGATATATCCATATATTCCTTTTATTTTTCCTTTAAACCCTCCTGATCCAAAACATATTCAGAATCCTAACAAGAACAAACTGAGGAAAAATCCTTCTACGCATGTTATGACATAATTGGTCTACAAAGGCTGACTTTGGAGTATTCAGCCCCTGAACTGGGACACTGGGAAGTCTGGTGTGTTGGGTTTGCTCACATCATTTCATTCCACCCTTTAGATGGGTCACCTTTAGCTTAAGTTTATGTATACAAACATCACAGTTACATCTTTTTGGCCAGTAACTCTGCATTGAAAAACCTGTCTGGTTTCTTCTGTGTCAAAATGATATCTTCATAATATTATTTACTGTTGTAAAATGTATTGTAGTTTCAGGGTTCCTACATCATAGCTCAAGTTAGAATTAAAACCCAGTGTAGGCCAAAGATTTGCGACGAGACGAAACTGTTTTAGGATGTTGCAGCAGTGTGAACTGGCCATCTGAGCTCGACTCAAGCCGGCTGATGGTGTCACCTGCGACTCCACTGATTAAATCGGCAGTGGCTGGTTTTAGAACGTCACCTGTTTCAACAGCCAACCG
This sequence comes from Epinephelus lanceolatus, assembly GCF_041903045.1. Taxonomy (NCBI): domain Eukaryota; kingdom Metazoa; phylum Chordata; class Actinopteri; order Perciformes; family Serranidae; genus Epinephelus; species Epinephelus lanceolatus. Next base: position 11,468,821 of record NC_135741.1, on the reverse strand, counting down.
GCTTGTAGTGAAGTGCGCTGGTCAAGTCAAAATGACCTGTTTGAACATTGCAAATTTTGGTGTTAACTGGGCTTAAGACTTTTTTTCTTGCCACGTGGAATGAAATGTAACACCAATTTTACAGTAACAAAAACTGAATGGTAAAAAAAAGCCCCAACCAACATCAGTTTCTGAGATTTAGAGACAATTTTGCCTGAATGTTTATTGTAACATAAAACTTGACTTTTCTGGTAAATACCTGGTGTCTGTTGGCAAGTTTTCTTAGGATTTAGTGTTCTAACTCTGCATGTTGGCTTCCACGACCTTGATTCCCATCATGCCAAGTTAAAGCATTGTGTGAATTACCTTTTACCAGTTTAAGCAATGCCAAATAGCTATTTTTGGTTGAATCTCCAGTTCCTCGTGTCACCAAGGGTACAGTGAAAGCTAGCTACAGAAAGTGGATCCTCTGCTTTGAGCATCCCGGCCAGAAACAAAATATGAGTGTTATCGGTTCCCCTATCTTGATCTGTGTGAGGTTAATGCCAGAGGCATTTGGTAAACTAATTACCAATTATTTCAAGATTTCACAATGCAAAATTAAAAAAAAACACTGATAAGTTAAATTCTATTTGCCATGTATTCACAGTTTTGAAAAAGTGATTTAAGACGTTTTGATACCAAGTCAGGCCTTATTTTTAGATTAATAAACTCAATGCCTGTCGAGACTTCTTAAGGATCCACAGGAACCCTGAGTTTAACACAGACTTGGCAAATGGTTAAAGACCACTATTAACAAGAGCTGGCCAAAAAAACACAAGGATAGTTTTTTTCAGTGCTTGATGTTCTTTGGAGTAAAATATAGCAAAAATGTATCATGGTCAATTCACAATCCCTACCGAGTAGGTCAAATCCTTTATCCTCATCCCCAAATGTGTCTCCATGTTGAGCCAGGCTCTGGAAGTTCATATCCAGCAGCCCATTCTGGTGGCTCTGGGACTCATCTCCTATCCATCAGGGCACACAAAAGGAGGGGAAAAATTGCAAAGTCAGTATGAGATGTCAGCTCTGCACAGGAAAGGATGCTTTAAAGGAGAAGGTTTAAGTCATATATTTTTGTTACTGTCAACAAATCTCATAAAAGGACCAAAACCAACCATGCATTAGTCTGTCTCTAAATACATTCCAACTTTCCCATCTTTTCTGTGGAAATTAGCCTCAAGCACATTCACTGCTGCAGATCTAAATCTCACGGATAATTAATTTCATTTCTAAACTGTTTTCTAAAACTGCTGGGGACTTAACTTCTTATTAAATGTTTCCCAACCAAGTTTTCTTAGTACCTAGTAGTACCTAATTCATAATCATAAGTAGCAGGAATAAATAAATGCTGAATATATCATAATGCTCTTTACTAACAAGGAGAATGGCAATAGCTCGCATCAAATCAGGAAGTAGCATGGCATGGAAACAAACTAGTTCTTACCAAAGTCTATAAAGCTCAGGAATCCATTTCCAAAATCCTCTTTCAGAGTGATATCCTCTGATCGACACTGGTTCAGTGAAAAGTGGTCCACAACATCTATGTCACTAGTGTCCAAGTACGGGGAGAACACAGTGTGGGCACAGACAGAATACTTATTTATTAGGAAACAATAAGGGATCCGAATGTAGACAAAAGGGTTAGCTCTGCTACCAGATCTCAAAACAAAAGAAATATTACTTATTATATTAGTAAAGTTTGTAATCCAAGCATGACAACTTAATTTGTCATGTAAAGCATCTTTGAGTATCTTTAAAAGTGTTCTGTAAATAAAATTGATTAAACCAGGTCTATGTTTTTAATCATGGCCGTTTCATAAACTCAAAAACTTTTACATTACATTTGCATAAAAAACTTGACTTGAGTGACGTGTCTCAGAGAAACCTGCAGTACATAAATGTCATGTTGGAATTTGTCTGAGAAGAGAAGAAAATTACACCTTGGGTTTGGCACCTCGGTATCAAAGGCAGAGAAATCTTCAATCAAGGTAATTGCTTTAATTGTTGCCTCGAGCCCCTCCACAGGCATATCTGTCTGACCTGGTGTGTTGAGAGAGAGAAACATGGCAAATAATACAAATATGGAGTGCACTTAGAACTAGAAAAACCAGCACCCAATAATTAAAATGAAGAGGTATTTCTTTTGGAATTTAACCAGGTACTATAAAGTCAAGAAGACATCCTGTGTGTGTTGTTTGAATGAGTCTTTAGGATTTTACATACAAGTTCTTGTCAGCTGAGCAAACAGAGTAACATATGCTTACTTGTAGAAATGTATGCCTACATTAAGTCCCTGTCCTGTGTGACTGTTGAGTCTGTGTGATATTGCACATGTGAGAAACCACACATGCACATAACATCCATGCATTGAACTCCTTCCCTCCTTCCATAGTAAGTTGGTTAAATAATTATGTCTGTGTCACCCTCTGGTGGTTGCTCTCTTTGGGGAAAGTGTTTACCAGTGTTTACAGTCAGTTGTCAGTTGATTAGGTACATTTAGGTAAAACTAAAACAACGTGGTAAAACAATCCACATCTATTAAAGTTAACATATTCAGTTTTTGTTTATAAACAGTTTAGAGAGGTGTTTCAACTGTATGATCATTCTGGAGAATGTAGTGCAGTGCTGTTGCTTTTTCCCTCTAATAAATGCATCCAGCTCACCAGTTTTCACTTTCCTATCTCTGCCACAGCCATAAGTTTCAGCCAATTTAATGTAGCCACTGCCCTGCCAAACCCTGTGCTGCTATTATTTGTCATCACAATTTAAACAACTGTTAACAGGATGTGTTACCTGGCCTGAATGCCATTTTAATTTTAACCAGGGCATCATTGCAGTCTGCGAGGAGATACTTTGTTTTCTTGGAGTAGATCCGGACCACACCAATGAGCAGATGACCAGAGGTCCGCAAACCAATTTTCATCTACAAAGATCACACATACATCTCAGACAGCACTCATATTTTAGGTGTGAGTTATTACATTATATGGGGTTTTGGAGGTGTTATACATATACATATATATATATATATATATATATATATATGTATATGTATATATTTTACCTTAGGTGAAATGATGTCTTTGATGGTTGTTTCTAAATTACATTCAAATACATGGGCCTTGGTGAGTTTCCTTTCCCAGTGGGCTGCTAGCCAAATTTTGGCTAGTGGCCCCCGCTTGGAGGTGAAGAGCTGAGTGTAGAACATCATCATGGAGCATTGAAGCTAGCTGTCACCTGTGACAAACACAACAAGGGTTATTATTTAAACCTCTCACAAGTATCTGGTAAATACAACTGTGTCAGTTAAACCAACTATAAAGTGACAGAATGAGTAGTTAGCTGTTTAGTGAGTGTACTGTAACGTTACTGCCAACTGAGCTTGAACTTCGAGGGTTAAAGTCGGCTAATGTTAGCTAGTTGTGTTTGTTCCGAGGTAAGGTAGGCTAACTAGCTAGCTAAATAGCGACGTAAACATAATGACGACATTATGACGGTCTTTTGATACAGCTAACAACTAAAGTTGAAATATAAAGTTGCTTAATTAATTACTTAATTATACATAATTTGCCGGGCTAGTCTGACGTCAGCAGAAAAACCTACCTTCACTTTTAAAGTGCCGCGTTTTGACAGATGAGTTGACAGTTGGAGCGTGCGCATCACCGCGAGGACGTTACCAGGCAGCAACTTCCGCCCAAAGTACAACAGAAAGACGGAACAAAAAGCGGGTAACTCAAAGATTATAGCTAGTTACAAATATGGTGCTGGATACTACAGAACTATTAACATTAAAAAGTAATGTTAGGAAATCAATAAGTATTGATAAATGTATCCCTAGAGGAATATGAACCACTCGGTCTGTTATAGCGTTGTTTAAAACAAACGTTATTTTGCAGTTGGCTCAGGATACCTAGTGTTAGCTAACGTTAGCAACTTCTACAACCTTTTTTAGAGTTAATGATGACAGTCGAACCTGTGTAACAGACTGTTCTAATGTTACATTGTATGTCCCTCTTGAGTTGCCGTAGGGTAAAGAAATTGCTGTTTAACCGTCTTCCGTCCTGTTTATTGTTTTATTAATTATTCGGTTAGGCGGCTGAATTAGCATTGTGCTGAAAGTTGGTCTTTTGAATGTTAACTAAATCCTGTATCATACTGTAACAACATTCACTCAACTACCTTAGGCTGGTCGTGACTGATGCCAGAGGAGATGTGTTCAAGCTACTTCTTCAGTTGAACCGCAGAGGTCAGTGTGACTCCATTTTTTAAGCTAACAGGTGTCTGAAATAATGTAGGCCTCTATTTTTATACAGTCTATGGTAACGTTAGGCCTATATCCCACTAATAACTGTGGGGCTTCATCTGTTACAGCAGTTTTATCTAATGTCTCAAATTCTGACAGCTATTAGTCCAGATGAAACAGTTAGATACATTTGCTTAAACAATCATAATGTCGTGTTATTGCCAGCAGACAGTCTAGTTGAATCCACATTTTGTGCAGTCAGGTGCAGGTTTACAAATGTGTACCCTGTTTTAAGTGGCAAGTCGCCATGTTATTTGTAGTTTATGTTAAAAATAGCATGTAATATCATGTACAGCTAAAGTTAAAAGTTAATTCTCAGCAAAAAAGCCAAACATTTGCTGTTAATCTCCTTTAACGCAAGGATTTGGTACTTTTTTGGTCATAAATGTTAGTGAAACTTAACATATATTTGTGCTTTGGACTGCAGGGATTAAATAAGGAATTTTCATACCTAAGTTTTGACCCTGGGAAATTATAATGGGAATTGGAAAGAAAAAACCATTACTCAGTTAATTGAAAATGTAACTGTCAGATTAATTAATATTGAAAGAAATCGTTTGTTTCTGCCCTCATTACTTGTATTTAGGACTTTATGTATTACAGGTGCAACAAAATTAACCAGAGCATGAAGGAGATGTCAATAAAACATGTAGACCTACACTTCACACAATAATGGCAATGCCTCTGTAGGTAAACTGTTTGTGTGCAGGGATTTGGGAGACAGAGGTATAGATTTATTGAAAAATATTTTCAAAATCAGCTAGCACTTTTTAAAAAAAGTCTCAGGAGCTATCTGGTACTTTTGCAGATAAATTGTTTGTCATGTTTTTCCATTTGTGTGCACCAGAGGGCGGCATTGGATACAGCAACGCTACCTGAACACACTGACACATGCAGACCCAGAGACGAGAAACAACCTGTACATTGTTATCACAATTAGAGTTTGGATCTAAGTTTCTCCTCTTGTCACACTAATAAAATATTAAAGATGCTCAGCAGTTAAGACACAGTGGACACATTTAAATACAACCCGATATAAAAAAAGACTTGCAGAAACTGCCTTGGTAAAACTTAAAATGTTTAATCTTGTTAAGACTATGTCACAGACTTGTTTTTGTACTCTGTGGTTTGGTTTTTGACTCAGCATTAGATGTGTTGTTCAGTTTTAATTTACTCCTCTGCAGTTACAGTGAATACTTTGTATGTGAATAGCCAAGACTCAGACCAACAATCTTCATGTGATCTAAAAAAACAAAAGTAATGATCTGAATATGTGTGCATAAAGATTTAATGACAAAATTATTGATATTTACCCAGGCCTTCAACTGTCAGATTAGTGAGGATTAATTGGTTCAGGGCAACTGGAAATACCTCTTATGCACACCTTGTATGTTTTTTTACATTTACGTTAGAATACACTGTAATGTATGTACAGAATATGATGTGTATGCAATGTTATGATACAATGTATTGTATATACACACTGTGCTGTAGGAAACAAACACTGTTCATATGAATTAGATGTTGGTATTAAAGTATCATACCAGTAATTCTTTAGCAGATTAAAGGGACACTTCTTGATCTGCCTCCAAAATATTGTGAGAGAACTATATGGCTGCAATTTAAGATTTTTTTTTTTATTATTATTGATTGATTGACAAATTATTATTTTTGAATAATTAATAAATTGTTTGGTCAATACAGTGTCACAAAATAGGGAGAAATGGCCCAGATTGATACCTTCAGATAGATTTCATTGTTTAACTAAAAGTCTTAAACCCAGAGATTCATTTTACAATGATATAAAGCAGTAAAAAGGCCCTCACAAATGAGAAACTGAAACAAGGACATTTTTTGGCAAAAATGACTTGAAACAATTAATTCTTAAAATAGTTGCTTATTGATTAATTGTCTGATCGTTTTAGCTCCACTCTTATGGCAGTTTTGTAAGTTTAGCCCATTCAACAGAGGCTAATTATTTGTTTGATTTGTTTATTAAACTAGCTACACTTTGATTCACACAGGAGGGTACAGGCCTGACGTCAAGATGAACCTGTCTCTGGACTGTGGACTTCTCAGCCATGAGGTAGGATGAAAGACCTTAAAAACGCTTTCTCTCCTTCTCTCTCTTTCTTTCGCAAAGACATACTTAAGAAGAAAAAATGTCCTCAAGTTACCGTCTTGGCAGCGTCGTTAGGCAGAGAATGATTAACATGTCAGGATAAATTTGTGTGTTGCTTTAACTGGGTGCTCGGGGAAGTGTGGCTGCACAAGAACAGCTGGTATGGCAGGTCATGGTCTGAATTTCAAGAGGGAGAGAGAGTGAGATAGAGGATAAAGATGTGCAGAACAATGTTTTGGATCTTGCTCTGTAAACTCCACAGTCATTATCTTTGAAGTGGCTCCTAATTGAAGCTTTGGTTTATTTGGGTGCTGTGCTGGGTAAACTCTCACTCCATCTGTTGTGGCAAAACAGTGTATTGGGTAAATATTTCTAATCGTGTTAACTGTTAAGTTTCCGTCTGGCTCCAAATTTTAAGAATCTCACACGATATTCACAGTAATCAAAAACTGGGCGGGGGGAAATCATCGTTTTAGATTTATGGGTTCTGAAAAATACCCAACTACTGTGTGTGTGTGCCCATGTAGCATTAGTCTACCAGTTTCTCTCAATGTTTTGTGCCATATGAGGTCATTTTCTTTTGATTCCTCCTCTGGCTGCATCTCAATGCTCATCTATATTGGTTGCCACTAAAAAGCTCATCCTCTCGACTTTTTTTTTTATTTTACTCTGGAGGAAATAAATTACTTTGCCGTTAAGTCGATGCTTAATGCATATTTGCTTGGGCTCCCTTCTTGCATGGGAGTTTTTATTTTCATTTTATTCCTGTTTTGTTGAGCTGTGATAGAAGTAGATCTCCTCAGCAGATATGTTATATACTGTAAATATACACATTTCTGTTTGTATTTCAAATTCTAAACCGTCTTTCTTATGTGTGCTTTTGGATGCTTACATATTATCTTCAAAGGGTTGGCCACCTACCCCCCAGCTGTAGCTTGGCTGTCATCATGATTTTGGTCAGTGAGCTCAGAAATACTCCTCCGAAAATGCTGTCTCAGTGGAAAACAGAGATGTATTAAAGCGCCGCTTAAATAGTATTACAGTCCAGTAAACGAGAGCTCTTTTCACTCCCTAAGTCAGGGCATTTACACCTATTCATCTTGTCCAATCTACAAAAACATAAATTACAACAATGTATTAATTGTAAAGATGATTTTTCTTTTAGTAAATGACAGTGCGGTTCCTCTAACAAACAGATTGGTCAGTTTATGTAGACTAATATTTAGATGGATGGATTTCATTTTAAATTGAAGACTGTTGGCAGCTGTTTGAGCCTTGAGTGAAGTAATATGATATGTACTGTTGTCCCAGTTTTTATTGATTTTTGAGACGTGATGAGCCTGACAACCCACTGCCAGAGCAAATAAAACATGAGCTCACAGATTCCCAGGCTCACGCTTGACACTTGTAATTAATTTGTATTTGATGGCCAGCAGCACATGTGCACATTTGGTCGTGTTGTCTCTCAGTTGCAGTGTCTTGTGAAACGCTGAGGCTTTTGTCTAAAAACTGAGATGAGAGGGAGAGCTGCACACCAACCCAGGAATTTTAAACAGAGACCACACCAAGGTGCTGCCAATAAAGTCAATACACTCCTTTGTAGACACTTAGATTGGCAGTGAATTTGAACCCGGTGTGCCCTCATGTTAATGATTAATGTCAGTGTTCCCAAAGCAACGCTTCCTCACAGATAATTAAAATGAGGGAGAAATTCTAGTCACATAAGTTTTTTGTAGATGAGAAAATGGTTAGAATTAACTCCTGTGATAGCGTCTGTTAGGCTACAATTATAATTTACCATGTCCCTCAATCTGAAAAGATTTAATGGGAGGATTTTAAACAATCTGAGCTCTGGCTTTCTGGGAGACTATGCAAGTTCCTGTTGGACCAAAACGATTATTCAGTGTTTTTATTTTTTTGGTAAATATAGCTGCACAAGAATTGGTTTGATAATGATATCAACACATACAGTTTGCTTTTTTAATATGCACACATGAAGCCACACAGCAGCACAGTACCACATTAAAAAGGGAGAGCATATGCAAATATAATAACCCAGCTGGCACCAGACGTCAATATGACGTCAGAAAATATCTAACAATGTTATAAATTCATGTTGTGTGGACGTCAACATTATGTTGTTGTGCAGACGTTGGGTCTCCATACCTGACAGCTAAATGTGGTTATTCTACTATGTCAAGATGATGCTGACATGAGACTTTTGGTAGATGTTTGATTTTGGTCACTTAACAACACAGCTTAAAGATAGACAATGCAGAATTTTCCTAAAAAACAATTTATAGACTTATTCCTGTCAATCATCACTTATGACCCACTATAAGTGTGTGGCAGTGTAGGAGAGTGAATCTGGGGTTGGCTTTTACTTTCACTTTGTCTAGCAAGCGTGCTTAATAACAGTAACCAACAACCCTGCATAGTAGACTTTTAAAACCAGCAATAGATCAGCTTAATCTGTCATCAGTATTCTGTGTTAAATTGACATCAGCATTTGACGTCCTGACATTGGGATGCATTTGACCACGTCCTTTGTAGTTTAAATGCCAATGCATCCGGGTGCATCCTTGACATGGACATAACAGGAAAACAAGTCATCAGTGCAGGACGTGGTGGTTGTTTTAACTGCACACCAATGCTTTGTAACTTGACCATTTTACGACAAGTTGGACAAAGTGTTGCATGTCATCCAGCGTCTCCAGCTGTTGCGACATAGCCACCAATGTGACTGGTGATACTGTGGATGCAATAACTGTGCACAGGGTCCTATGAACTTCCAGTGGAAGTGAAGTAACGATATCTGATCACAAGAAGTCAGCTGGAGATGCATAATAGACAAAGGTGTGAACACTGATGTGTCTCGGCTGTCCTCTTGTGTTTGTATCACATTTTAAAACAAACTGTAAACAGGGTCAAAATAAAACCTCGATCAGGACTAAAGAGAGGAAATGGGTCCTTCAACCAGCATAAGGAATCCTCTAAAAAAATGAGAGCAACTTAAGATGTTTTTTGCAACATCAAAGTCCGAATTTCAATTAAAGTTTATGCCCAAACACAAGATTAAATTGACCCTGAGTTTTGCTCTTTGTTGGTGTCCAAATTAGATTTCCTCCCCCTCAAGTGTGAGGGGTAGTCTACATTGTGCAAACTCAGTCTTGCCAGTTTTATCCAGTTTATAGTAGGAGAATGACTGCAGGCTACACGGCACAGTAGAGCCTCTTCAGTAAGATGATACTACATCTAAATCAGTCTCTTGAGTGTCAAACACTCTGCCCCTGAGGGCTTGAACTGGCTGCTAAAAGTTGGTTGTTTTATTCCTTACAGAAAACAGCAGCTGTCAGTCTGATTCTGTGTTTCTGTTACAATCGATTCAAACGGCAACAAGGACAAAAAGTCCATAGAAATGTTCGAGCCTACAGGGGTTAAGTACCACTTTACCATCTTCATGACCCAGACTTCAGCATGCATACAACGAAACCTAAACAGAGCTTGATCTTAATTGGTTACTCACTGACATGTTGGTCTTTCTATCACAGGAGGAACCATAAACAATTCCTTCAGGTCTCATTGTCATTTATAAATTGCCATTTAACATATCTTTTCTCTTGTAATGTGTTTTGATATTTAACATGGTTTATCCTGACATTAAGCATACCATGATCAGCCGCTTTGAAATGTCACACATTTGCCTAATTAACCTCGAGGCCAGCTGGGGTTGTATTTGCTCCTGCAAAATCCAGTTAAATTACTACACATTAAAATAAATCAAGCTGACACAGACGTAGGCATCAAGACATTACACACATACATTTCCGTGACAAATCTCCTTAGATGAAGTAATCATGTTGCGGATGTTTTGAATCTCAGGCATTTCACTATGAAGGGGCCATTCATGAGTGACTGGTGAGAAAGATGCTTTTGAAGGTCCTTGTCTTGTGTTATTCTACAAAGTCTTGGTGACACACACTCATTAGAACTTGTGCAGGCCCCTTTGTTGTTTTGTTGTCTGTGCCCGGTATTCTGTCTTTCTGAGCACGTGTCCTGTCTTGTTTGCTTCATGAAAGAAGGAGGTTGTACCACTAGAGGAAATCAGCCTGTGGTTTGGCAGAGAGCTGGCTAACTGTCACCTCTCTGTAGGTGGATCCAGTTAGGATACAGGCAGTCCTTTGGGGCGTTGTCACATGACACGCCGCTGCAGTCTCAGTGCAGTGAAGACACGCCCCATAACTCTCCTGCTGTCCATTTGTGGAGATGCTCATGTCCTTGTTGCGCTGCGAGGTCGATGCGAAACGTTCTTTCAGCTCCGACTGTGGACTTCCCCTGTAGATCCTCTGCCGTAACAAAGTCGTGTCTCTGTAGAGGCACTCGCGAAAGTTGGGCTTACACAGCAGGTAGACCATGGGGTTGTAGATAGTTGAAGACTTTGCAAACATGGCGGCAAGGGCGAATGCATCAGGTGGAACCTCTGTGGCCTCTCCAAAAGCAGCCCACATGGCCACGACAGCGTATGGAGTCCAGGCACCCAGGAAGCCTATACATACTGCGACTGACAGCTATGGAGCAGAAACACAGGCAGACACTCGTACATGGGAACACATACTGCAAGAACAGGACATGCAGAACATCTGTTTAGCTTCATACCAGTGGAAAAGTACAAAAATATCTTTAGTACCATCCTGTTATTTATGATTACACACGCACACGCACGCATGCACGCACACACACACACACACACACAAACACACACACAAAGCTACAAAGATACAGCAGGTAATCAGCAAAGCATTTTTATAACCTCTGAATAATTTACTGTCTCATATCCTGCTCAAATCCTGTCAACTGCAAAACCTGAAGTCAGTCATGCCGAAGCGACACACTCATATCCTCTGACCTTGACAATGAGAGAGTGTGCATTGGTGGTCTTGGTCTGTGGTGACACATGCTGCTGGACGGCCTGCCGTGACCCCCGCACTGTCAGCAGAATGAAAGTGTAGGAGAGGAAGATGATGGTGCAGGGCAGTGCATAGCAAAAGACGAAAAGGCAGACAATGTAAGACAAAGCTGAAAGCTCGTGGTTGGGTGCATGCCAGTCAATGCAGCAGGCTGTGCCGTAAGGTTCAGGGCTGTAATGTCCCCACTGTGCCAAGGGCCCTACAGCAAACACAGACGCGTAACACCACACTCCAGCGACCAGGAGGCGGGCATGTGACGGGGAGAACTTGTTACCTGATCAGACAGGAGATAAAAAAAAAGATGCTTTGCAGTTACTGTGTGGTAATTTATTTTTTCTTTCAAACGTCATGGTGCTCAGCTTTGTGATAACAATTTGTGGCAACATCATGCTCATCATTCTAGTTTATTGTCCCCTCACCGTGGGTAGGGAAGCAGACTTTAAGGCAGCACACTAAGGAGAGCGCTGTGAGGTTGGTCAAGCTGCATAGACCAAACAGTACTCCACACATAGCATAGAGCTGACAGGTGATTTCTCCAAACAGCCACCTGTACACAGACAATGAGAAAAGGGACAGAGGATAGAGACTGTATGCAACTAACAAGTATTTTTTCATTATCAGTTTATCTGCTGATTATTTCTCAATTAAGTGATTCATTGTTCGGTCTGTACCATATCGGGAAACACTTTTGAAAGAATACGTCACCCCCCTAATGTCCATTTGTACAACACTTACCTTGTGTTACATTGAATTTGTGAAGAAAATATTTTTTTACTTTGGTGGTTTAAAAGGACAGATTGGATTCAGCATTTCCCACAATAACACAAACTACAGATCGGGGCAGTGGGAGTCCAGCAGCTCCTGTTTACAGCAAGGTAAAGTTACTGTTTTTGAGTTTCACTTTCACTCCAGTTCCCTGTGGATAAAGCTGTCTGTCTGGAAAGAACTGAGCATACGACTGGATAAATGACATTTGGATTACATTGCATGAGCTATGAGAGAGATTGTATATGGATGATTTGATTTGAAGTCTCCAGATTCAGACTTTTTTGTGGGTCTGAAACATAGTGCAGGCGGGCTCCCTATGAGGTCTTTTTTCCCCCAGCAGCGCTTTGGGAGTGATGGGGTCGATCTGTTCAGAGCAGATCAGATCAAATCAATGGAGAGGAGCAGCTGCTGCAGAGGCGAGACCAGTTTAGACCCAGTGTAATGAACGGTTCAGTTTCACTTTCAGTGTGCCTGACCTTCTGCCACTCCATCTGTGCCAAGAGTGCGCTCTGCGCTCTGACAGTGTGGTGCTACACATAACCGATTTGTATTTCAACAGCTTTCTTAATGAAAGGTTCAGCTCCAAAAATAGCAAATCTGTTTGTGGCAGCAGATGTTTTGACCGTGGCCAGCTGCCACAAGTAAATGAATGTATGGGAAACCCTGCCCTGGAACCAAAGGGGGAATATATAACAATGAAAACAAACTAAAGAACAATATAAAAACATCTGCTATCAGACAAATTGTTATTTTAAACATTGCTATCAGCCCAGAATTTCCAAATTGGTGCATCCCGAAAAATTTGCTTTGTTTTTGGATTCTTTGTTCATTGGAGGCATGCGAGAAAAATGTGTGCCTCCAGTGAACGCATGCATTTTTCCTCACAAATTCAATATAACATGGGATAAGTAACTGATAGGCAAATGTTCATGTGGAGGGTAAAGTATTCCTTTTAATGTTTTAATTTCATGAAGCCCAAGGTAACCTGTTGTTCCAATGGTTTTTTCATCTGAATCCAGTTATATCAGTTTACAATGACATATAACAGAACAACAGACAATTTGCACCCAGGGAATGTTCTGCAATTTTGCTCAAAAAAATGACCTGACTTATTATTTTGTCATTAAAACAGTTACAAATTACTGCCAGCAGTTGCCAATAAAAGTCAATTTCCCTGAGAACTTAATTTGATGCTCAAGTGGGAGATTTAATATGAGATAAAAGGGGAATGGCAGATACCTGTGTGTAAAAGCTGATGGTATTGCCAGAGGGAATAAAGAGAGCGTCATCCCAAGGTCACTTATGGAGAGATTGATGATGAAGTACTCAGCTGGCTTCAAGGTCGACCACTTGTGATATGCAACAAGTAGCAGAATGCTGTTTCCCAGGAGGGACAGTATGCCTGTATAACAGAGAAGAGAAAGAGATTGAGCTTTGCTTGAGATTTTGCACCTGTAGGGGTTTGTCAGAGAAGGATCAACAAAGCAGATATTTGCTCACTGTGTGTGACTTACAAAAGGCACTGTAGAGTGAACCCATAAGGATGTCGTACTCCTTGGAGATGGTGGAGGCAAACACAGCAGATGTGTCTGAAGCGTTTCCCATCTGAAATGTTGCAAACATTAGCGCACACATGTGATAATATGAATAATGCAACGATTGAAGGATTTACTTTGATGTTGTAGGCTCGGCTGAGAACATTTAAAAGGGTGCAAATGTGTTGTTGGTAGATTTCAATTAGAACAGCAAAGCCTGTTTCATCACTGCATGGTTGAAACCCAGCCCAGTCACCAGAGGAAAATGATGGCGTTGTACGTTTCTACAAACCAAGAATATGTTACATTTCCACATTTCATTGGCATCATATCAGTGTTTCTAAAGTGATGTAGTGCCATGGTGGATGGCATGTCACCAAAGCGAGATACCTGCCAACCTGCAGACCACAGTTTCAGACCAGCAAACAACAAAACTGGTTGTGATTCAGGGAGTCATTGCTGTGTTTCCAGCTGCCCATTGCTGATTGTCCAGTGGAGATAGTGCCAAGAAAAGCGATTGTTTTCTACAGAGACACCGCTGTGTTTCCTGCCAGGACAGTGACATCAAAAACAGTTTTTTAAACTGACATTCCTGCTTTTCGAGCGGGAATTGTGCCCCCAAAAGTGGGTATTAAATCCAAAACATGATCTTTTCCTAACCAAGTGGTTTTTGAGCCTAAACCTAACCACATGTAAAGTTTCAATGTATCTGCAACAAAATAACATGTAAATTTAATGTATCCAGGGTTTGCAGAAATGTACAATGCCTTTTTTCTGGCGATTGTGTTGTTGAAACCATCCATCCATCCATTTTCATCCGCTAATCCGGGGCCGGTTCGTGGGGGCAGCAGGCTAAGCAAAGCACCCCAGACATCACTCTCTCCAGCAACACTTTCCAGCTACTCCTGGGCGACCCCGAGGCGTTCCCAGGCCAGACGAGATATGTAATCCCTCCAGGGTGTTCTGGGTCTGCCCCGGGGCCTCCTACCAGTTGGACATGCCCAGAACACCTCTATTGGAAGGCGCCCAGGAGGCATCCTGATTAGATGCCGAACCACCTCAACTGACCCCTTTCGACACGAAGGAGCAGCGGCTCTACTTCTGGATGTCTGAGCTCCTTACTCTATCTCTAAGGCTGCACCCAGCCACCCCACGGAGGAAATTCATTTTGGCTTCTTGTATTTGCAGTCCCATTCTTTCAGTCACTACCCAGAGCTCATGACCATAGGTAAGGGTTGGGACGCAGATGGACCAGTAAATCGAAAGTTTCGCCTTCCGGACCAGCTCCCTCTTCACCATGACGGTCCAGCGCAGCACCCACATCACTGCAGGAGCCGATCCCTCTCATGCTCCAGTCTACCCTCACGCATGAACAAGACCCCGAGATACTTGGACTCCCTTGCCTGAGGCAGTATCTCTTCCAACCCAAAACAATATAAACATTTTCCAGTTGTGTTCTAAATTCATCTGAAATACTATCTATCATCTGCAATGTAAGCTGGGCTTTCTTACTTAGATAATAATCCTGTGCAGAAGATGAGGACTCAGAATTCATATGAATAAAAATATACAAAGTGGGATTGACAGATGGAAAGAATTAGAAAGACTGTGCCTTTCAGGATTTAGTCTACAACAGGAGTATGAGATGAGAGATTTGGAGCTTGAGAACCGAACAAAACGATTAGGATAACGTGCTCAAATTTGATTGAAAAATTACAGTGAAATTGCAATATTGTCTCCAGCGTTCTCGTGTTTACGCATGATGCATACATGCACATGTGCAAATTCAATAGACACAAATAGTGCTAGAATAGAAATAGAAATAATGGAGGTATGAGGTGTTCATTCTGACACCAGAGCTGACAGGTGCTTAAGAATTTCAGGGAACTCATAAATTAACCTAATAGATTGTTAGAAGAATTTTAATGGTGTCCTCTCAGCATCAATTGAAGCATGTCAGAGGCACTCATGCCCTTTGTTATGAGCCAGACTCATAATCGAGGCAATCAGTATCCTTTTGCCCAGCTCTCTGTAAACAGGATGATGATTGCTTCTCAGTGAGACACTTTGTCATGTAGAAGAATGAAAAATATAATGGGAATCAGGGAGGAAAGCACTGCGCAGGGACGAATGTAGAGCAATAGTTGGAGTGCAATCAGAGATGGTGCAGAGGAAACATTGACTCTCAAGGACTTAGGCAATCACACATAAAGAATGGAGCTTCATTACTATGCAAGTCAGCGCGGCAGGCAATGACGAAATGTCCAGTCAGTCTGAGCGGAGGAGACTCAGCAGAGTTATGACCAGTTTTAGTGCCACTCAATCCAAAACCACCGCTGTCATCTCAGTACGAACGATTCTGTTATCAATGAAATATGTTTACTATTAGATTAAAGCCCAGAACACTCAGCTGCCACTTCATTACTGAAGGTACAGCTGTCTGCAACAATTAAATTAAGCAATGATTAATGATTGTTTTGGAGGCTATAGTTTCTAGTGCTGTAACACTAAGTTCACCCCCTCCAGGAAATAGTGATGCTGCAATCGCAACAATGAAAGCAAATCCAGCCAATCCCTTTGAATCCTGCGTGACCTTGCAGTTTTTTCCAATCAAATCAAATGTACTGCAAATTTGACTAAGTAAATCGAGTAAAATCTGATTTCATTGTAGAGCGTATTGATTGGATTAGCCCCTTCCGTCTCTGTTTGTAATGAGACTACTGCTGTGGGAGTGTGAGCTGTACACCTGGGACAGTGTTACACACAGTGACAGGGCTAATTGTTAGCAATGTCACATGACTAACGCTACACCACGGTTATTAACAGGTTTAACAACAGAGCTGTTCCAGTGTTGGTGTGAGGTTGTTGGGACCATTAAACGGCTTGGTGTCTGTTGTTAGCAACAATGATCAGCAACATCGATTAGCTGTTGTTGCTGTGAGAAACACTGAAATCCACACAATAATAGGCTGTATTATTGAACAGGTGAGTTATCTAAAAACTCACCTGCTGTACAGTTGTCATGAATGGGGGAATAAGCTACAGAGACCATAACTGTTTTTTGTACCAGGCTGTTAATATGTTTATTTATGCTGTTAAGTTGGTCAGAATACACTGACAAAGAGCTTCTTGAAATTGAAGAACGGAGGAGGAGAGAGAGAGGCACAACAGGTAACGTTAGAGGATGACAGAGGAGGAATGGCTGCTGGAAGGATTTAGCTCTGGAGATCGGTGGTGTACCTGTGAATGCTGTACCCCAGTGCCCACAGAAGAGGAATACCTCTGTTGCAAGGAATGGGACTGGTTGCAGCCTTAGCTAAATGGTAAACAACAAACATGGCACCACACCGGTAAGGTAAGACAACACGTTTACATGTCGTTTTCTATATGTTCTCTGACATTTATCCTAACGATATGAGGCAGTCTTTGTGGAGAAAAAGTCAATTAAGTTTTAACAGGTCTGACGCTACGGCTGTATCTAGGCTAACGGCTAACATGCTAACTATTATTTCTATGTCACTAGTGACTTGAAACAAATTTAGGACGATAGGAGACGGGTTGAAATAAACCGAAATTTCCCTTTAACATGGGGCTCTCTGGGGATTGACTTGCTTTTGGAGCCAAGTGGCCATTAGTGAACTGCAGCACTTCCATGTTGGCTTCACTTTTCAGCCCCAGAGGTTTGCAGCTTGTGTCACAGCAGTAGCATATTTTGTATTCGTCAGTGTCAGTAACAATTGATTGTACTCCACAGCACAGTGTTTGCATCCTTAGCATCCCTGTTTTTATTTTTGGCACAACAGATAATACAATTCCATTTACAGTACATCTGTGGGTACATGTTTTCTGAGTGAAAACAGACCTGTAACAAGTAGGTTTGAGAGAAGAGAGAAACATCTGCACACTCAGATCTCTTCCAAAGATGTTACATCTCGTGCAAGCTCTTGAACACAGTCCGTCACGCCTGGAAGATTTAAAGCTTGCATTAATCAGAACAACTTCTGCACTGATCTGAGTGCGCAGGCGCCTCACTCTCAAATGTGCTCATCTTTAAGCTCCTGCAGCGCCTCCACTCCACCAAGCCTGACTGAGCAGTATTCCCATTGATTTTTTCCCCCCATACTGTATAAGTTAGAGAGCAGTTTTGAGTTCAGTCAGTATTGTTTGATTTAACAAATGAACACCTTAAAGTGCCTCTTAACAAAGACACAGCATATGTGATAATACTATCAAATATATGTCTCGAGCTGTTTATGTAATTAGAGCAACAAAACCAAGATGACCCTCAGCCATGTGAGTGTGAAGGTGAGAGGGAAGAGGTAGACAGAAAGAGCCAGGGAGAGCTTACCCAGCTGAAACTGTGCCTTTGGTCCACCGGGTGACAGATTGAGTATTTTGAGACTGGCTGAGCTGTGACACTACTGTTATCATGTCTCTGAGCCTGGCTGAATAACTAACATCCAGCTGTGATTAATTGGACGCCTATGAGCGAGGGACAGGGACACTGACCTCCAGATGATGATGCAGGAGTAAACCATACATCGCCTGCTGACCTGGCTTATGTCCCCCATTATTTTTGATACACATTTGCACTCTGTCCTCTCCTGCCCTGACCTGTCTGCTGAAGTTTTCTTCCTCTGTGGAGACATTCTGACTGTGTCTAATCTGAAGAGGAAATTTAAATTGATAGATCTGCAGTTTAGTGCCGTCGTCAGCATGTGAAGCCATCTGTAATTTTGTGACAAGTTCCCCTGCAGCATGTCATCCAAATGCTGAGACACGTGTGATGCCAGTCAAACTAGGGCTGTCACTCACACCATTTTAAGTGGCTGTGGTCAGAGGAGATAAGCAGCCATTTAACGGCTGACAGGCATGTCAGGATATCCACATGCATGAGCTCATGAGCAGTGACAATTACAACGTCAGAGTGTCTGCTCGGTTTGTAGAGAGTGACAGCCAGTGGGATGGCTCACTCTTTGACCTGCTGTGTTTAAATCTGACCCTTAGATATAATGAAACCTTGAGCATTTCTAAACTCCTCAGGAAAAGAAATAATTTTCGCTATTATGGAAGCTAAATTAAATCAGACAGAATTGCTCTCATCATTATTGCTTGACATTGCCTTCCCATCAGCCCACATCTTTTTCTCCATGTACATATAATAATGATGGCATTGACATTCACAGCCAGCCCTCAGTGTTTGTATTGACTGTATTGATTGTATTGTATTGTTTGTATTATGAATCATAAACAATTTGTGTTTTTCTAAGTGGAAAGTTGACTGACCTACCCTGTCCCTTTTGCATCTCCACTGTCTTAATTAGTGTAAGGAAATATTTTAATTGTTTATGCTCTTGCATGTAAAGAACATGCCAGCAAAGACATTATTTTGTCCTAAAAAATTGTCCAACTACTTAATTTATTGTATGTAGAACCTTGATAATCTTTTGCCATTTTGCTAAGCTCCCTGTTTGTTTGCAACATGCAGTTTTTATTTGGCCAAGTCCTCTAAATAAAATCCCAGAGTAGAGCTTGTTTTATAGCAAAATTAGATACGATAGTCCACATTTGGGCTGAAATTAATGAGTATTTCCAATATCGAATAATCTGACATTTATTTTCTCTGTAAATCAATGAATCGTTTCGTTTTTAAAATGTCAAAAATAGTAAAAAATCCCCAATGTGATGTCTTGCCTTGTTTTTCCAATCAAAACTCCAAAACCTAAAGACATTTCTTATACTATATATGAAGAAGAAAAGCAGCACTCTGTTTTTAGCTCAAGCTCGAAAAAAAACCCTGACATGATTAACAACAGATTTTCTGTCAGCTGACCAATCGATTAATCGACTAATCATCGCAGCTGTAGTCCACATTTTCATGTAGCATGTGTATTTTAATAAGCTCTTAATTCACTCCATATAAAAGCAACATATATGACACAGCGTGCTGTGTGACACATCCTTCGAGGGCCTCGTGAGACCTTCTGTGAGATCAACATGTACTGTATTCCCCCCTCGTTACAGCTGCCTCCTCATCTGAGATTGACTGACAGTGATTGACACGTGAATGCCACACAGTCTCAGTGCAATATTTACACCGTGCTTTAGCAGCATGACAAAGAGTGGCTGGAGGCAATTCATTCAAACATGGCAGGACATGCAGTGACAGATCTTATGTAATGACTGTGGAGAATAATCACGTGATGAATGTTAAATAACTCAGGTAAAAACTAAAAGATGCAAGCCTGAAAATTGTGTCCTTACACTTGATGTTTTATTGCTTTTCATGCACAATATTTCTTAACACGTGGTTTGTAGCAGATTGGGATCTGAGCTGAACAGCTGATAGATTTGTTGATCATTTCTAACACATAAAACTTGCAATATCAACTTTACAGTAGAAAGGAGGAGGATTAAAACTGTGTGTGATTGCTTGTAAAATAAAGGCGCAAGTAAAATAAAGAAGGGAGATAGCAGAGGATTTGGAGATTGTAGGGCAGTGGTGATGGCACTGATGTGGTTTCAGAGATGGGAGACTTATTTATCAGATTGGTGCAGAGGTCATTTGTCATTTAAGCTCTGATGCAAACATTACAGACATTGATTATTGTACATGCCTTTAGAGTTAATTAGATTACTTTTTATACTCATGTATAAGATGCTGTCAACTATATCCAATGTAAACCAGGCTTTAAAATGTGGGTTCTCTCAGAGTCTCCTCTCTTCATGCCTATGGGAAGGACAGCAGCCGCAAAGAATCCAAAATAAATAAATAAATACAATTCTGCCACCCTAGTAAGTCATGTTATCATCGCCACTCTACCACAACTGCTTCCCTTTCATGACACAAACACATTACATAACCGCAGTCTGGTTGAGTCCCTGTGTCAGTGATGGGTAATTGTCTTGCCTCAGACAGCTGTTTTCATTTGCTATCTGCCTTTGACTCCGAGCTCCAGTTGAAGGTCATTCACTTTGTTATATCGTGTTGCATCCAGCAGAAAGACATCAAACTCTGGCGTCGTAATCGGTCACTGTCAAAACATATTGATTCTCTGCTCTAAGGCTCGAGTCACAAACAAACGAATCCTCACTCACACATGTCTGTGCAGGTAATAAGAGCGGGCAGTTTATGCATTCAGGCACCCATGTTCAGAAAAACACTGTGTGGCAAGCAGCATGAGAGCAAGTCGACAGGCTGTCCTGAGGACGGTCAGCAAAGGGACAACTTCGACTTAAAGATAAAGAAAATCTTTTTTTTTTTTTTTTTACAGAGGGATGATCAGTGACCTCATCACTAATCCTGCCGGAGATCCTACAAATTGTGTGTGTTGTTTGTGCCTTCATTTCATCAGCACAATCCATTTTCACTTCCTTGAGACATTATTTGAACCTTTCCTGAATGTCTGTCAGTAAACACCCCTTTAACACAACCAGATGTTATCTGATTAGAGGGAGACTTGCAAGATAAATAAATTACCAGACCTTTACACAGAAAACAAAAGTAAAGAAAGACAGTAAATATTTTTTTGAGAGCCATGTCAGTCAGCTGCCAGCAACCATTGAAAACAACACCAGCAAAATTTAGAAGAAATGCGTCATCATCAACGGTCTTGCCTTTTTGTGATTGTCTGATATGTTTATAGTGCACTGGAAACAGAAGAGACACCTCACCGCTACGCCGCTTACCTTCCAGGGAGGAATGGCTTGTCCTCAGTTAAACTCATGGAGGCCAAGTGGAGAGCAGGACACAGAGGAGAGGAGCTTGTCCAGCCACCGACAGGGAGACAGAGAGAGGAGACAAACAGGGAAGAGAGAGAGGAGCACTGGAAGAGTCCAGCTAAGGTATTCTCCTCCTCCTCCTCCTCCTCTTCAATGACACACACTTGCACACATCCAGCCAGGTGGACGCACACACACACACACACACACACTCCCTCATACAGCAAAAGCACTCATTGTGGAGATGCACTGAGCCCCACTGATGTAGAACGAAGAGCCTACAGTGACAGCAGGCCAGCTAGAGAGAGAGAGAGAGAGAAAAGGGGGGGGGGGGGGATCAGCATAATACTGGCAAGCTCCGAGTGTCACTGATGACTCAAAGTACCACTCCCCACCCCATTTCCTCTATCCATGCGACTACTTTCCGGCTACACTTATCCCCTACACTTTAATTTGTTTTTACACTTTGGATTATTCACCTACTTTAGGCATGAGTCATGCATCCGAATCATGCATGCATGGTGGACTTTCCCAAATCACTTTCTCAGAGTTTACCCACACACTGCTGCAGATATGAGTGCACTTACTCTGTGTATATACACCTCACTTGATCAGCGATTGTAGGGAAGGTAATCAGAACCTGGAGGAGAGAAAACGGGCTGTAACAATGTCCAATGTCAAGGTGAATTTTGATTTTAATTAACAATTTGAAGAATTTTCTCTCTGAATATAAAATAGAAAATATGAATGTTTGCGGATGTGCCTGTGAAGCCGTAATTTAAAATGTAAAAGCCAAAGTGAGAAAAATTTTGATTGTAATTTGTTAGCTTGTGAGCAGGATGTTAGATCATCCTTCATCGTGGTCCTAATTGTGAAGAAATAAAGCTGTGCCAAAAGTTTGTGATTGAGCTCAATGAAAGCCTGTTGATACTGTGCTGCTGGCATTGACAACTACAAAATGTACAACACATAATTTGCAACTGGAATGACATTTCTTCAGTGACTGCATAATTCAAGACTCCAAAATGAATGTGACAGCCGCTCGACAAAATAAAGTGTCATCCCCGGTCACACAGTAAATGCAGTCCTGTTAGGGAGCATTCGAACTGCACCTGAAGCGCTGTGTCATCCTACTTTATCATGCCCACCCATGCAGTTTGCCTGGAGCAACACCGCTCGCAGACTGGCAGTCATGGAAAGCTGCTTAAGGGAGCGTGGGGTCGCTCGCTGAGCCGTGCCGAGGCTGCAGGGCTGCCAGGGAGCTGTAAAGAGCAGTGCTGTCATATTAATACCGCGGTGCAGGGGCCTGGTCCTTCTCAGGCCGCTTGCTGTGACAGGTTTAGATGAACTTAGTGTCACAGCCAGTGGTCTGCTGTGGTGTGAAGTCCCCGCAGGGACTTATTGGAGATGACAGTAAGCAGGAAATGATCAAAAAGAAAGGAAGTTTTGAGAGATCATGTTCAACATGAGTGAAATCACTCTCCCTCAGATCATAAAGACATGGTGAATGTCAATGAGTAAGTTAATTTTCAGTCAGTTTGGTCCAAACTATTTGATGGATTGCCATGAAAGTACAAAGTTTCCACTTAAACTGTCAAATATCTTTGTCTATTGGATGGATTGGCACAAAATTTGGTACTGACGTCCACCGTGCCCGAACAGTTTATCCTAATGACTTTGATGATCCTCTGACCTTTCATAGGGTCAACATTTGTACTTTACATAGGCATATTGCTGCTTTTTTATGGAGCACAGGCCGTGTGCTTTCGTTTCCAGCAGTTTCCGTATCAGTCTGCTCTGCTTGACCTCAGTCTCGAGTTCGCTGCTGCAGGTGCTTTGGGCCAGCCGTTCTTTCTTACACCTCGGGGAGTTCCATCTTACAGCTTCCCTGGTGATACTGGCATTGGGTTTCCAGAAGGTGTGGCTGATCCATCCCAATCTTCTTCTCTTCACCTCGGTTCTCTGTTGCCGATGGTATCTGGACTCAAGATCCACCTCAGGCAGCTGTTGATGAATGTTTGTACTTTTGTCATTGTTGTCTTGGTCGTCTTTCACGTCTCTGATACACAGAGTTGTGTAAACTTAATGTTGGAGCTGAAGAGTCTGAGCTTTGTCTGCTGACTGATTTTTTTTTTTTTGGAGCTCCAAATGTTCTTCAGATGGATGAATGAAGCCCTGCAGAGAGTTAACTTAGGGTTTTCAGCACTACAAAGCTGGCTCTCTATTTACCAGGATAAATCACCATGGTAACACCATGCTGGACAGCTAACCTGCTCCGGAGCAGGTTAACTTCAGGGTATCGGGTCACAGCCTGTCGATGGCTCAACCTCTGACCAATCAGATCACTGAAGAGAAAAGTATCCTTGGATGAAAGTCCAGAGTCTCAGGTAAAAAAGAGGAGCCTATGTGTTGTTATATGTCAGTAGTAATAGTAGGTCATTTTATTGTTTCAGGACTCTATTTCAACTTGTTTTAAAACAGAGCTTCTAACAGATAGATCGTTTCCAACACTAAACACATGATTTTATCAGGATTCATGCAAAGTTTATTTTAGTCCGCAGTGACAGTGTTGTTATTTTACACCCTGATTACTGCAGCTCAAAATAATGAGACACCTGTGTTGCGAAAACTGGGAAAAAGATTAGATTTTATTATTAAAAAAATCCACACACAGTTAATTGGCTCCCGATATTATAAATGCAACATTTGGGTCAGACAGACCTCATCAGTCATTAACTACAGGCTATTTTTCCACCTTTAACTTCAGTTGCAGAAACAGTCTGGCATCAATTTAAAAGTGTTTTATGTGACATATTCATCATTTAACTAAATAGCCAAAATTACTCCATGTCACATGTAGCCTGGTGATACCTACACGTAATTTAAGACTACTAGTTTTTTCAATATTTCAACATTTTCTGTTGTAAGATTACAGAGTATGGTTTACATCTCGCGCAACTGCCATTGTATTGTCTTGTAGTCACAGACACTGTTAATATTGTTTTATCTCAAATGATATGACGCAGCCCCCTTCATTCATGGTTCTGATGATGTCACTTGTAATCAGCACTCCTGTCTCTTTCACATGAACACGCTCGTGGCTGGATAGGAAAACCCAGAGTTGACTGAACTAGTTGATAACCAGCTTTGTAGTACCAGTTATCCAGACGACCAATGTTAGGGTTAGTCAAGCCAGATAATGAAAAGATATCCTGGGTAAGTTGAATTGGCTTTGTAGTACAGGCCTCAGGTCTGGCTCTTAAGTCTGCATCCTTGCCGCCTTGCTTATCAGTGACACTGCCTAGATTATGAAAGCCCTGCCTTCTAATGCTTGTGGTTTTAAGTAAAAGTCTTCAACAACTATTAGATGGACATTCGTCAAATTTTTCATCTAGAGCCATTTTCAGTTCTAATAAGAAATACTTTAGTTTATGACCAAATACTGACAAAACTAACGGTATCCCCATCAGCTATACTTTGTGCTTAGTGCTATTTAGCAAATGTTAGGATGCTAACCTGCTTAGACAGTGAACATGTGTAACATCAGCATTCGAGCATGTTAGCAAGCTAATATGAGGATTTTGCTTAAAGCACAGATGTGCCTACGAACAGCCTCACAGAGCTGCAGACTTATTTTTTGTGTCAGCCCGTTTTCCTGCCCTTGAAGTTCACTTTGCCTGTCTGTGTGGTATTTTTGGTGCCTGGTGCAGAGCGCATGGTGCACAGGTGGAGGAGATGCACAAACAGGTGGGAGGTGTATTCAGATTAATGATATGAATGAGAATAATAATTAATCTATGAATTAATATGAGTGAGTCTTAGAGTATCTGGTGTGTCCGCAGCTGCTTTAGACTGTCTGAATAGCTTCAGTTTATTAAATCCCTTCAGCCATCTGAAACAAGCATAACAGCTTTGTTAATAAGTCTGCGACCTCTGAGTAAAGATATGCTGCACCAGAGCTCAGTGCGGTTACACAAGGCTGTCCGCTGTGTTTACCTTGATTAAATTACATTCAAATGACACCAGGTGGACAAAGTAACCACACAAACGCCAACACACGTTAGATGGGTCTGTTCTAACTCATTCTGCTCGTTTATTAGGGGGACACAGCTTCCTTTACAACTTTTAAAGGACTAAAGTAACTGGTACATGTTTAATTCTTGAAAATGCATTTTGCTAAACGCTGCTGTGTCACCTTTTAAAACGTAAAACCCAGTAACACAGGACAGTTAAATAGTGTTGGATTGCTGTGATCACATGAACCGCCTCACCAAACTATTTTTTATCATTTATCTCAAACATCATTGTTATAATTAACCGTCTATGAGGCCCAACACCACCTGCGTCTGGCTACATATTTGTGGTGCTGCGTGTTCACATCATGACGTTCTGTTCTTCTCAATACACCTTCCTGACGAAGCCAGATTCTTCATTTGCAGAGCTGTTGTCATCATACATGTATTACTTATAACCACACCCTTCTATCTATTTTCATCTTCACCAAGCACTTTTTCACTTTGCACTACCTCTCATACATGAACCAAAAAACAGGTGTGCTTGTAGACATCTAGTATGGTGTTCTCCCAGTGCTGGAATTTCTAACTGTAATACAATACCTTGACTTTGAGGGCATAAGGGTAAAAATTTGTATTAAAAGATAAATATAACAAGGCTATACCAATAACCTTTCTTTTCTTTGGTAGTAGCAGAGAACAGCAGAACATCTGTATTAAACATTAACAACAAGAGTGAGAGAGAAAGCACAGCTGGTACCAGTGCATTGACGCAGCAGGAAATGAGTATTGAAAGTGTTTCAAATATTCTGAATCAATAGTATTAATAGAATGTTTTTGACAACACTAGCACCTACACAGTCTGTACGCTCAAGACCTACCACTCTGCAATGGCCGTTGGTCTTGCAAGATTAAAAAAGTGACTTTACTGCTTGTAATGTTGAAACTACAGAGAATTATCACTGAATTTTCTGCAGCTTCTCTCAATAGAGTTTTGGCTCTTTCTTTAGCTTCAGTGGTTTTGTTCACTCTCACCACTCTCATAGCATTTAGCATTTTTAGCTACAGTAGGCAGCTGTCTTTAGCAACAAAACAAACTCTGTAAAAACCTGTTGTACACTACCTGCTCAGTACCAAACTGCAGACAGACACAGTTAGCAACTAGCTGGTTCCCATAGTGGAGCATTTAGCAGCTAAAGAGACAGATATTTGCCTCAGGAGTTGGTAGAGACCAAAAACAGAGCTAAAAGAGAGTAAATCTTGGACTTACATTCATCAGGTGGACAGAAACATGACTTTGAACGAGTGATAAAGTTGCTCTTGTAGCTGCTGGATGTGTTAATAAGTGACCATAATAAGTGCTTATACTACACTATGCTAGCTAATTGCAGTATGTTTACCTGTGCTGCCATTAACAGACCAGATTTAGAATATCCTCCTAAAACTTACAGGCCTAGCATTGGGAGCCACTTTGGTTTTGCTGTGAATTATGAGGATGATGGGGAGAGAGAAACAACAGTATGTCACATCTGCTACACGACAGTAGGATACCTCAGTAGAAATACTCCAGACATGTCGGCTCATTTACCCCAATGTCACCCCAAAGTGTGTCAACCAGTAGAACTAGACGAAAACAAGGAGCAACACTCACACCAGATCAGGGGTCGCGTTAACCGGATATTCTCGGTCATTGACCAGTTTTTTACAACAATGAGCGGAAAATCTGAAGGCCGTCGGTTATTTTGACCGGTTGCAATTACCACCCCTGCCCACTTGGCGGCAGAGTGCACAGTCAGTGGTTTAAGTGGCTGCCGTTTTCACACTGCGGAGCAAAAGTCATTCATCTGCTTCATGTAGCATTAGGCTTGTTCGAGATGAACTGCGCCTCGCCTGGAAAGTAGACGAGAGCAGGCGGCCGCAGCGGGGGGCGGTGACAAAAAGCTGCGGTGAAGTTGGACAGTTTCCCGACAGTTTCCAGCAGCCTTCAGTCTGTGCAGGAAGTCAGACACACTCACATCCTGTCTGGAATGATGTCAATTCATTAAAAAAGTGATCAGACCCATATATCAGTTTGTTTTCACCATCAGTCACACAACATGTTTTCTGTTCACAGAATAAACCTTCAGGTCAGACAAATACAATCTTAATCTCTAAAATTCAACAAAAATGAGTCGTTTATCTAAAACGTCATCTTGTTGAGTCAACATCTAAACCAATCAACTGTTAGATCAGGTGAGAGCCAGGCGGTGCAGTCGGTGGAGAGCAACTGCAGCACCTGGCTCTACAAACTGCGGCCGCCTCGCTCTCGCGGTTTTATCGCCGTCCACTTTTGTAATACGTCAGAGCAAGTCGGGATGAAGTCGGACACAAAACTAACCGGCATGCATTATGCGCCGATCGCCGGTGATCGAATCTGCGCAGGCCTGGTTCATCTCGAACAAACCTAATGTTGACATAACGCCCTGGACACACTGGACGCGGAACCGAAGCGCAGCGCCCAGCAGCGGAGGCAGTTTTCCGTCAGCGCCCATGTTAACATGACTGTCCAGACAGGTCGCTGAGCAGAGCGGAGCGCCCGCGGAGGCAGCGCTTCAGTTCGGCGTCTGGTCTATTTTTCATGCGAGCCGCGAGCGTTTCTGTCAAGCTGGATAGAGCGGATCGTACCAAACAGGAAGTCGGACACAGAAAAGACGAGAGAATCTGGCCAATTTTCAAAATAAAATAACACAGCACGCACTGTGGGACGTGAGGAGAAAATACCGTGTTTATAATTTAAAAAAACACAACAGTGCATAACCGAACACATTTTTCAATACCATAATCACTTCATTACAATTTTAATTTTGTGTCACCGAGCCTACAGGCATAACTACTACGGGTGTGTGGATGTCTGTTCATCTTTTCGTTCATGTCCTTATTAATGCACACTTTATAACTTGCTTGTTGGATTTATTAAAAACGAACGAATGAAAACTAAATGTCTTTGAATATCTTGATTATCATTTAAAAACAAAAATTAAAATGGCCGGTAAAAATAGATTATGACCGGATTTTTATGACCCTGTCGGTCAAAATGACCGGCGACGAAAAAGTCTAGCGCAACGTCTGCACCAGATGCTAACATTATGCCCACAGCATTTAGGCAGCTGTTCCCAACTGATTCAGACAGGGCAAAAGAAATCACTGCAGTGATTGGTAGCAATGCATTTATAACCGCAGATATGAAACCCTACTCATGCTTAATGTAATTCAGACCTGTTAGTCCTGCTTTGTATGGAAAAAAAGGCAAAATTATGATTAGATTGGATAACACAATTTATCTGTCATTTCATCAACAGAACGGCTTCATTTGTTTGTACTTCATTTTATTTTATAAGAAGCTGTTTTAATTTTATATGCTGCTAGAAACTAACCCCAGATGGTGGGTCATTGTTTAAAGTCAAAAAAACATCATACTGTATGAAGTTAGGTTGAGAAATTAGAAATGTTAAAAACTGAAGGAAATTGCTTTTGGTATTTCTACTTTTTTTGCTGTATTGAAAATGTACCAAGCTGTGACACCACTGCAACATATGGAACCGAACTGTGAATTTTGTGAACAGTTACACCCTGTGTTAATAGTGGCAGTGGACTCACTCAATCTTTTGAGAGGCCAGACTTCAAAGCTTCAGGCTACAGAATTAATCTGATGAGCCGCTGTGATCTGACTAATTGGCACTGCTGGAAATTTTGCCAGTGAATAATTTGAATGTGAATGTATAATAATGAACGTGTTTTAGAGATGACCACTTTTTTTTTTTTTTTCAATGTAGCAACTGTCACACTAATTAGTGAATCCTACAATCAGCCCAAAGATGAGGAAGAGGAAAGAGAAATGGCGAAGAGTGTATTTGAGGCATTAGTGAAATAGATGTAAAATTAAGTCCCTTTTAAATTGGAAATCTGAACTAAAACAACATGTATCCATTAGTTACATGATCAGCGAGGCCAGCACAATGATTCTGTTTTAAATTAGCTGAACAAATTGACACATCAATAGTTATATTTAATCCTTTTGCATCATTTATAGTGTTTTTAGGAAAAGCCAGAGCTTTAGTTTATCTACAGTTATATGTCTGTTTTATGTTGATGATTAAATTATCATTTTAAAGCCTAGGGTGGAGAGAGAAAGCGAAGGAAAGAATGCTAAGACCACAATGTCCTGGTCAAAAAGGGGCACATCTGATGTTCTCTGTGAGATGTTTATTTTGGGCTTCAAAACTCTCTCACCCGCACAGACAGATGTGAAAATAAAGTAAAACATCTGAAACCTCTTATAATCGTTACCAGAATACATATTAATTTATTGTCATCTCATTGTTAGATTAAGTTGACTCAACAGTTAACAAGTGACTAATACTGTTTTGCTGTTGCTGCTCTAAGTGTTTCTCTCTGTCACAACATGGAGTAGCTACATGCCAAATTAAAAGGTGAAATTAATACAGAGACATTTTAATAGGAACATGGATAAATTAATAGCTCCTCTCATTACTCTGCTAATGGCACATCGTTCAGCTCACCACAAGAACACTTTAATTCGTCCTCCAGCTGTGAAAATACTTTTCATATACTCATTGGCTTTGCTTCTCTGTTTTGTTGTAGGAGCGTTTCAGAGGAGAAATAAAACCATGTGACAATTAATTGGCTGCACATACTGTACATAGGTCTGTTCGTTATTATTATCAGTCACTTAAGGAAGCAGCAAAAGTAATTAACTTGGTGACAGATTTGCTTTGTCTAGGCTGACATCATTACCGGTTTCACAGGGTAAAAACTGACTGCTAAAGCCAGGATATCAGCGTCCTCGTTAATATATCAACATCCTCCGTTGACAATTTATTATCTAGGGCAGAAGAGGACCAGTCCAAAGTTTTGTTTCTTCTCATTTTATGGGGAATGAAACTGAACTGGATTGAGAGTGCCAGTAGGACTGCTGAAAGAAATAAAGGTTCAGTGATAAGAATTCATCATTGAATGGATTAAACTATTAATGGCTGCAGATCGGGCTGCAGCTAATCATTATTTTTTAGTCATTTCAATCACTGATTTCTTTTTCAGGTTAATCGTTTAATCACTGAAATACCCCAATGCCCAGAGTTATTTGTTATAGCTTAACTAGCAAACACAACCTCACAGTTTTTGCATTAACAATGTGAAGTAATGAGGCCATTAAAGGAGTAGTTTCACATTTTAGGAAATAAACATTTTGGCCTTTTTTTTGCCAAGAGTTAGATGAGAAGATTGATACCACTCTAATTTCTGTACATTAAATATGAAGATAGAAACTCTGTCTAAAGCACATAACTCTCCATCAAACTGTGTTTTGTTTTAATGTCTTGGTTTGTGTACGGATTAAACTAACAAGATGTAACTTTTTAATTAGGAAGCTTTAGAGGTTCTGCTAGGTCAACCCAGTTGCCAGAATAAATGTTGGCATTGTACGTTTCCGCAAACTGTGGTAAGGAGTATGGTTCATATGCAGGCAATATGTTGAAAATTTGTGTTTCTTTTTTAGTTTCAATTTTTTGTTGTGACAAAGCTGTGGTTAGTGTGTTTAGGTTTAAAAAGGCATAAAAACCAATTGGTCAGGGTTAGGCAAATGTATTTTGCGGAGATCGGCGGGGGGAGCAGCTAGCACACCTAATGGCAGACAGCGCCCCAGACTAATGTCCAAGAACACAAAATTGAAACCACAACATGCTCATCCGTAGTGATCCAAGTGTCCTGAAGCCCTGACATAAAAAGTTGTTTCGAAAAACGTCATTTGAACTCTGTTTTTAGCCTCACTGTAGCCTGTAGCTCTGACTGCTTCTCTGTGCTCTGCGCTCACGTGTGCGCGCTTGCACGAGACCAGCGAAAGCATGAGCTTTCCTTACCCGTGTTTACATCACGTGACACGTGCACCGCAGGGAGGGACAACAGTAACCACAGTAGCTAAAAGATAATTTGCACTACGGTCTTTTAGCAAAGGACAGCTCAACATGTCTGAAGACTTTGAAATTGAGGAGGAACAGCATTTCTTTGTTGGGCCGTATTTGTTTGAGCCCGAGTATACAGACACTGAACTCAGGCTACTGGACGAAGCAGCCGCTGCAGCTCATGAGCCTAACCCTCAGCCAGCCGCAGAATACCGGAGTCGAGCACTGGAAACCTGGTGGTGTAGTTGTTTCAAATGCAAAGCAGTGCCAACGGATGAGGAAAGTCTTTGCTGCTCAGACTGGGAATTGGCGATGCCTGCACTTGAGCTCACCCTGAGCGCGCACACGTGAGCACGGAGCACAGAGAAGCAGTCAGAGCTACAGGCTACAATGAGGCTAAAAACTGAGTTCAAATGACGTTTTTCAAAACAACTTTTTACGTCGGGGCTTCAGGACACTTGGATCACTACGGATGAGCATGTTGGAGATATTTTGTAGTTTCAATTTTGAGTTCTTGGATGTTAGTCTGGGGCGCCGTCAGCCATTAGGTGTGCTAGCCGCTCCACCCGCCGATCTCTGCAAGGGATGTGAGGACTCTAAAACTTCACCAGAGCCTTCCTCTGCATGAGGGTGAGTAGATAATGGCTTAATTTTCATTTTTGGGTGCACTATCCCTTTAAAATACCCACCTTTGTCGCTACAAACATGAATGGAAATGACCTGACCACTCATAAAAAAAACCCCTGCTTTTGTGGCCACAGACACAACTGAAAATGTCCTGTCCTCTAATTAAAAAATACCTGCATTTGCTGCTCCAACCCGGCTTGAAATGTCCCGAACTCTCATTAAAAAGACATTCACTATTGTCACCATAAACATGGCTCAAAATATCCAGACCTCACGTTAAAACATACCCAGTTTGTCGCTACAAACATGACTGGAAATGTCTCAATCTCTTGTAAAAAACAAACAAACAAAAAAACCCAAAAATGCCTTTGTCACTAATAGCATGGCTGGAAAGGTCCTGAACTCTCATTTATAGAAACTTGCATTTGTTGTCATAAACAGGGCTGGAAATGTTCTAATATCTCATCAGAAAAAAACAAAACACTACACACTTGTAACTACAAACACAGCTGAGAATGTTCCGACCTCTCAAACAGTGGGTCTTCTGCTGTCTGCTGCTTGGCAACTGTTTCACCTACCACCATCCCCTCATCCTGATGATGAGAAACTCAGCTCATATACTGTACATGTAATCTGAACTACAACGCTTTAGAAATGTTGATATGATATGTATGTAACACACAAATGTAACACATCAGTAGTTTGCAGAAACTTTTACAGAAAACAGGAAATTTTATTCCAGCCACTGGGCTGGGTATGTATGTAGGGAGGAATTTATCTGTTTTCTCAGTGTTTTGATGCTGAGATAACTGTCTTTAAAATGTTTTATGTTTTCTGTCTCAGGTGCCATTTTTACCCCATTTGATACATTAGCTGCTAAACATTGTCTTATGAACCTGAAAATGATGTTGCTGTAAGAAAAAAGCCTTTTTTTAAATTATTAAGCCTAAAAAATACAGCAGCATTAAAAGTAACATCATAGGTTGTGAAAAATAATGATTCATGATGTATGAAATAGGAACCTTAATTCACATTGTGTTAAAAAAAGAGAGGCTGTGAGAGGAAATGGATGCTTGCTGTATATCTGCATGTGACCCTACATGTGCTTTTTCTGCTCCAAACACTTATCCAATGTACATATGATAAATTATTAAGTCCAGTATTTATGTACTCATGTGTACCTTTGTGCACTTCCTACTCATAAAATCTTTTCCCTCTGCGATCCTTTGTCTTAATCTACCCTCCACTTTGAGGACTGAGCCAAATTGTAGTTTAGGCACTTAACTCTGGCAATAATCCATCTTCTGTGAGTGTCACAGCAAAGTCAAAAGGAAGTGTTTAGATAAAGACTCAGTATTTCATCCTTGACACAGCAGAGGGTAGTTCAGGAAGTGGGTGCCAGGGTTACAGTATCCCTTTAAAACATTCATGATTTCCACAATATTCTGTAAGTCAGCTTGTCACCGATACTCTGTTCAGTATAGGGCACAAAAGCTCCAGTACAGCTTTACATGTTACTGCTTCTTGAAAAATGTCAAATCCTGGAGCTTATTACTAAGAAGCTCTGAGTCCTTGATTTGTAGTAACCCTCTCCTGGGCTTCCTTGTGTGTGTGTGTGAGCCAACTGGTATCAACGCCGTCCGCTGTCTGACCATCATTATAATGAGGACACAAACTCCTCTCTCACCTTAAGCTTCAGCAGAGGACATTATATAGGATGATTCACGTTTCAGACGGCTGCAGCCTTCTGTAAACTCAAACATCCTTTGTCCTCTGTGCCAGCTCTGCCTTTTGTGATGTGGGTGCATGCCTTGGCCAGTGACAGTTGGAGAGTTGTGCAGGGAGCATAAATCAGAATGGGATCCATGAGTGAGCAGTGAAGAGACTCTTGAGTCAGAAGAGACAAATTCACCAGAGCCCCCTTGACTCCCCTTTCTGTCCAAGTGTCGACTTGGAAACAAACAAGATTAATGTGTTGTTGTCTGGGCTTGTGTGAGACGTGAACTCTCAAGGGAGGGAGAGAGGAATACAGAGAAGACAAACACAAATAATTATTTACATGGGAACTAGGGCTGCAACTAACGAGTATTTCCATTGTCGATTAATCCGTCTATTATTTCCTTGATTGGTTGGTCTATAAAATGTCACACAATGGTGGAAAATGTCAGTCAGTGTTTCCCAAAGCCCATGATGATGTCTCGAAATGTCTTGTTTGTCTGCAACCCAAAGATATTTATTTTACTGTCATAAAGAAGTAAAGAAACCAGAAAATATTCACGTTTAAGAAGGTGCAATCAGAGAGTTTGGGCTTTTTTTCTGTACAAAAATACTCAAACGGATTAATGGACTATCAGATTAACTAGTGAATAGTTTGATAGTTGACAAGTAATTGATTAATCATTGCAGCTCTTCTGAGAAGTGACGTGAGACTTGCTGCGTAACAGAAGGAGGACAGTATTTCAGACAGTGCCCTGTTATATTCATTTATTTCTCTTACATAGCTTTTATATTTGTTTGCACTTAAAGTAATGAAACACAAGTAGTTTGAAGGTTGTGTCTAAAAGGTTGCTTCTGGAAGCAGTGGTGGAATATCTCTCTCACTTTCTGTATGTGTGCGCATCATTACCTAGGTTTTTATTTGTGTCTCCGGGTCGCTCCATCACTCGGCTCTTCCGACACAAATTCTGTGTCTATCTTTTCTGCCTGCCCTCCTTTTCCTCACCGGCATTTCCGTAGTTATTATTCACCACATGTCTGCGGTTAAAACGTTTGCACACAGCAGTGGGCTCATCTCCCACATAGCTGTCATTTTAATGGTTGTTTGTCCGATAGGAGGAACGGGAACTAACAGGCGAGGGTTATTAGCAAGGTCACCTATCGTCCTATTGTAACATCCACTGAGAACAGCACTCATAAAGATGAGCTGTTGGCCCAGAGAGAGAGAGAGAGAGAGAGAGAACTGTACTCCTCTGTACTGAGGTCCCCCTTGTCCTTCTGTATCACCTTGGAAATAATGCCAATTTGTAATTTTTCTCTGGCAGGCAAGGGCTGTCCTCATACACTTAATTTTTGGAACGGAGCCTGTAATTTATAATCTGCGTGAACATACAGTAGCTTCAGTCAAATCAAGGCTCCCCAGTTCCCAGCAGTCGACAGTATTAATGCTTCTCTTCTGCCCTCTTGTGGCTTTCCTGATTCTCTGCACCAACACCCCTCACCTCCAGTTTTGGGAATCCAGAGCCCAGTTGTTAAAAAAAATATTCTACATCAGAATGATGCAGATTTGGAAATCCCATTTTTTGTCTTCAAGGATCAGCTAATCCATTTTACTTTTGTGCCGGTTTTTCAAAGCAACACTGGATTGGATCAGACTTATCAAGATTACCAGGTCCAGCTAACCAGTGCTCTAAATGGGATTACATTATCACAGTGTGTGCTACTAGCTCTGTAAAGAACAACTAGTTTCAAAGCCAGCTTGGGGTCACTTTAAGTATTTTTTTGTATTCAGAGTGACAGAAAATAGGATAGGGGATGCAATTGTTAGAAACTAGATTTGACTTTGTTGATGTAATTAATATAAAGTAATAAATGAAAGTTAAATATTTTTGTTTGATAATGACAATATTTTAGTGGATTATTTTACTGGATTTTTTTAACTACTGAAAGGCTTAATAGGTATGATAATGTCATACTTTATGTGCTGTCACTGTAACGGTTAAAAAATCAGGTGCAAAATATAAATACATGTATATATATTTGAATAATTTTAAAGTTTTATTATAGTTTGTTCCTGAAATCCACCCTGAATCCACCCTACTGCTGTAATTAGGATAATCCAGGTTTTTTGATTCATTCAAAGGTATTTGCATTTCTACTAAAGACTTTTAACAACAAATACTGAAGGTCTGATCTTTTTTTTTACTTTGAACAACCCATTTTCAAAATTTGATTCACTTGCATAGCCAAAATCTGAGAAGATTACCTCTGGACAACTGGGTCCAGCTGTTTTAAAAGATGCAGTCTGCATCAGAATAACCATGAATTGGAAATTCCATGTTTGCTGTCCAGGATCAGTTAATTAATTTTACTTTTGTGATGGATTTTCAAATCAACATTGGATTAGATCAATCTAATTCAGATAAAGACTTTTCAAGATTACCAAATCTGGATAATCCGAGCTTTGAATGAGACTACATATCACAATGTGACAACAACACCCTGTTTTGTTTTGGGGTTTTTTGTTTGTTTTTTTGTTTTTATCAATGGTCTCTCAATCCTACTAAAAAGTAATGAACAACAGATACTGAAGGTTTGATCCTGATCAAAACCAAAACTGGATTACAGTACACGATCTATCCAATTTTAGAATCCTTTTTTTTATTTTGAACAACCCATTTTAAGGATTTGATCTAATCCCATAGCCAAAATCTGATCAGATTAGTTTTGAATAAGTGGGTCCAGTGTTGGACCAGAAAAGTCCTTAATATAATGTATCTATACATTTAATCCAATATATATGTATCTAACACCTCTCGTGTGACACATCTGTTGACCAAGAAAGCATGAATAGTAAAGAAACTTGTTTATTGAATTCTCAGTGTTGAAAAACCTTAAAAATAAACTGTATATCACTTGAAACATTTTATGCAGGTTTACAATCAGAATAGGAACACATGCTCACAAATTGAAATCATATAAAAACATAACATCTTGGATATTTCTAGTCTAGACATAAGAAAAATCAGTACAAAAACTTAAACATGTAAACATTGTTAAACAATACAATAATCTGTAAGCTTTGCAGGAACAGTACATTTAAACGTGCAGCTGTTTATCTTTCGGCTTTAACTAATGGTCCATTACAACAAGGAGTTAATTTAAGCACCTTTGTGATTCAGTTTCAAGATACTGCTTTATTAGTGCAGTTTTAGCTGCCATTTTTGTTTTTATTTTGTACTGTAACCATCTGTATTTCAGTGCAGATTCAAAACCTTTGTGTCTTACAATGCAAATAATAAGGTAGGGTTTTAGTGGACCCCCAGTACACCTGCAAAGTATTTCCCCTTTTTCATTCATTTTTTAAAATCTATCGTCCGTATAAACTGAGCTAATTCAAAGTGAAGGTGTCCCCTCGTTCCAGCTCAGGCTTCAGATCTAAACTCTGTTGTGTCGGCTCCACCTGGGAGGTGCAGTTTCTGAGTTCGCCTCTCAGCTCTGACAGCTGCTGAGCATGGCTGGACAGAGTCCCGTTGACTTGCGTGAGAAGCCCGTTCGATTGTCTCTCCAACTCCTCCCTGATTCTCTCCAGGTCATCTGCCAAGGAATTCAGGCCCTTACACTGGTCCTCCACACTGGCAACACGTCCTCCGACCTCAGTTACCTCTTTCTGGACCCCCATAGCTGTGCTCCGGCAGCCCCGGACCTCCTCAGCTAGCCGCCTCTTCATCTCCTGCAGCTCACCTTTAACGCGGGTCAGTCTGCGCTCACCTGCCCCAAGCATGGACGCCTGATGTCCAACCAGCTGCACCACACCCTTTATCTGCTGGGCCAGACGAGCCTCTCTCCCATGCCAGGAGCTGTTGGCTTGATCCACCTGCTGGACCACCGTCCCCAGGGAATCCTGGAGGTTTTTGAGGGTGTGGTTGACTGTGCGCATGTTAAACTTGAGGATTGTGAGCTCTCCCTGGATGGGGTACTCTCCTTCTGCTTGTTTCTGCTGGTCCCTGAGGGTCAGACGCCTCAAGATGTTCTGTAGTGTGACGTTGAGGCTATTCAAACGGCCACCCTGGATGTCCAGTGCCTCTTTCACATTCTGTTCCTCTGCCAGCTCAGTGCTTGGAGCAGCAGAGTCTCCCTGGATGGCAGATGGCTTTTGGGGTGAGGAACAAGAAGAGGAGCAGAGAGTCTCAAGGCTGCTCAGGTGCTTCTGCACTCTGTCCACATCCACCTCAAGTCTCCCTCGAAGGGACTCGAGCTCTGTCTCCAGAGTGGGAACAGCATGACCCTCCAGCAGTGCGGGTGCAGTGGCATTACCCAGCTCCTCCAACGCCGTCAGTAAACGGCCTTCCAGAGCCCTTAGCTTACTCTCCATTCTGGCCTCCATGCCCTGTCCTGTCTCAGCTCTGCCATGGATACCACTGTGCCTTCCAGGTTCATCGCTTTGAATCTGCCCAGTCAGGTTGAGCTTGGTCTCTACATACCCCAGTCGTCCCTCCAGTATTCCCTCTATGTGGTCCTTGTGTCCTCCCAGCTCCACTCTCAGGTGGCCCTGGGACTGGTTGAGGCCTGCCACTGATGTTTCCAGCATCTGCACCCTTTCAGTCAGTCCACTAACTGTATCAGAGCAGTTCCCCGTAGCCTTTAAACCATGTATCTGAACCTGGAGGTTTCTCAACTCTGTTCTCAAGTTTGTGTTGCTTTCCTCCAGAGCGTCCTCCATCTGCTCCTGCCTCACACTTTGCTCCCTCTGGCACTGACGACGCAAATCCCCAGCTTTCTCCTTGCACCGGTCCTCTGCACTCTCTACACGCTTCTCAAACCCACCAAGAATTTCTGTCCTGGCTCCACTCAGCTTGGCATCCATCAACTTCTCCATAGCTTTCTGGGCATTTCCCCCAAGATTGCCAGTGGAGTCCGATACCACTCCCGCTGTGTTTGACATCTTCTTTAGTGCCCCATCATGCCCCATCACCGTTGTTTTGAGTTCCTGCAGCTCTGCTGTCTTGGCTTGCAGCTCTGTCCTGAGCTCCTCTATTCTTCCATTCAGTTCTGTAAGGCCTGGAAAAACATGTCTGCCATCTAGACCCTCTGTCGCAGGGTCTCCCCCAGGAATCTCTACAAACCCTACAGTGGATAGAGCAGAGGCTACAGCTGGAGCAGGAACAGGACCAGGGGCAGCAGAGAGCAGAGCTGACAGCATCCTGTTGGCATCCTCTCTCAGTGAAGCTCGTAGACTATCTTCCAGTCCATTTACAGTTCCCCTCAGGGTCTCAAGACCCTGGTTTAGACGTTGCACATCCTCCTCCATTCGATATATTCGCTCCTCTGTCTCACTGTCTCGAGCAGGGCCTAAAGAGAGAAGGAAAAGCTGTAAACATTCGAATAAACCTAATACACTTTCTACTTTAAAATCTGGATCAATATGATATGATAAAAAAAAATAGTCTTATTTGGTGAAGACACTACATAGTCACACCCAGTTGGAATTAGTATGTAATTTGGAACTCGTACACACCTGTGGTCTCACCCTCAGGCTGTTCACCACCAGAGGGAGGAAGTGGGATTTCCTCTGGTATGTGTTCCTCAGGTCCTTGGCTATGGTCATGCTCATGTTCATGCTCATGTTCTTGGTCATGCTCTGTGTGATGAGGTTCCTGGTGCTCTGGCATTTGCTCTGGCTCAGACGGAAAAGGCTCAAAGGAGGTGTCTGGGTAGGAGGAGGTCCTTGGAGGCCCAAAGTGGCGCATTGGGTAAGAGTTAAAACTGCCGGTGGGAGGTCCTTTGGGTTGACTCCACGGGTTGGCCTTCACAACAGTGTTCATAGGTGGGCCCTTAAACATGGGACCCTTGAACATGGGACCTTTGTACTGTGGCCCCTTAAACTGTGGGCCTTTCATGGGCGGACCCTTGAATGGCGGCATCATTTTGATGGGGTGTTGGTAGACCGGATGTCCCTCCATGCAGCCATAACCAGAGTATCCAGGACAACAACGCCACTCCAGCTCTGTGACGGTTTTATGCGCCACCTTGTA
The DNA here is from genome assembly GCF_041903045.1 of Epinephelus lanceolatus. Taxonomy (NCBI): domain Eukaryota; kingdom Metazoa; phylum Chordata; class Actinopteri; order Perciformes; family Serranidae; genus Epinephelus; species Epinephelus lanceolatus. The sequence goes on along the minus strand of NC_135741.1, from coordinate 11,429,035 downwards.
CATTGGCTTGTACATCAGACGATACCTTAGGGAAACAACAAGCCATCAGTCAGAAACATGCTCTTGACGTTAATATTTTGTACCCTAAAGTGATGTAAATCCCATTTTTTAAAAATGTCAACACAGCATGATGAGAGCTGTTGTTTACTTACTGGAGAGTTGGACATTTTTGACCCCAGGAACACTTGTTGTACTCTGCTTTTACATATGGAGCTGCCCCATCCTGCACCGTGAAGGATACTGTCTTTTCAACCACATAGGCACAGTGGTTTCTTTCAAAGAGGAGATAAATGAGACAGAATTGAAGTGTGTTTTAGTTGGCTTCAAAATACAAAATGTTGCCACTCAAAGTAAAATATACATTAAGATGTTAAGTGATGTAGTCTTGACTCCTGACAGCATGAGACAGATAGAGAGAGGACTTACTTGTGTCTGCTGGTGGGTTTCCCTTGGTCGTGGTGTTGCATGAGCCCAGCTTTATACTGGTTGAACTGAAATGGTCTGTAGAACTTAGTTTCAACCAGTGACAAAAATAGAGTCATGAACACAAAAGGACTCACAGCCATCACAAAATGCATCCTTAAATATCCAATGTCAAAAGCTGAGTGTAAAGAGTCTTCAAACTGAGGTAAAGGTGATCTCACAGAAGAAAGAAAAGCATTTGTCCGTCACGGTCAAGTAATACCCTAAATATTCCACTCCGTTCTCTTGATATGGAAATTACTGAATTTCCTGGTGTCTGACAGAACAAGATATCTCAAAACACAGAAACTCAGAGAAACGACTATAAAATTGCCGTCAGAAAAAGACTTGAGTCTCCGCAGTACAACCTTTTTGGCTGTGCTATAAAGCAGAATGCCACCCTGTGAATGTTGACCCTAACGCAGGCTGTGGGTGTGGTGGACTCTGTTAGAGTGACAACAGTCCACTGTGAGTTTGGCGGACTACAGGCGCCACTAATAGGGCCCCACTGGCACAATCTGCATATCTCCTCCCACTCAACCTCCTCAAAGTAACACCAGAGTGACACTGGAGGAGGGAAGAGAGCCCTCACCTTCACCGTTAGTGTTATCCCCGTGGTATTCTGTAGTTCTCATCCTTATAGAAAATCCAGTTTTTTATTACACATCTAGTTTGAAGGCTGCCTTCTACCAATCAGAGACTGAAGTCCCATAAGCTATTTTCCCATGGTGACATCACGGCAAACCAGAGGGGAAATAGCGCATCACATCCAGAGTGTACAGCACCAGGCCTTGTCCCAAAATAGACACTTTTAAGAAAACATTTTAGTGGAAATAAATAACTTTAACTGATTCAATGAGTCATTTGCAGTTTCACTGTACCAGCCGTGTTTACTTAGACTTGCATGTCTGTCTTTGACACAAGCATATGCTACTGGCAGGATAATGTTAAGGGACAACTTAGGGACAACTTAGGAATCATGTATTTCTTCTTTCGAGTATGAAGAAGAGTTACTCTGTATTGTGTATGATCATTAAGTGAAAGAGGCCTAAAGTACATTGACCTTTGGGTCACTTGGACATTACTTTGAACTAATGTAAATGAGAAAAGTCGCCAACTGCATCAATCAAAAGCATTTTAATGCTCCTTATAAGCATTATCCTCTGTTGCCAGTTCCACAGTGTGTCTGCACGTCCCTAAAAAGTCCTAAAGTATCTTAAATTTTATAAATATCAGGCCTTAAAAATCAATAAATGGACTTATGTTGGAATTTGTGAGGTCTTAATGGCCACAAACATATGATCTAGTTTCATTTATCAATCTTAAAGTTATTTTTTTGTCAATTAAGTCAAGCTCCCCTGTGTGAAAGTCCACATTTCTTTTTTGTAACTCTAGTTTTATTTAAGAAACAAAGAACATCAGGTCATCATGGGTGTGACAAATGAGGTCAAATCACAGTACATTTTTCGCTTACATCCTGGCATAGTGTCACACTTTTCTCAGCAGCATTTATACCTGTACCATTTATATCTCCCAATATTTTGTACAACTTGCAACCCTTTGCCAGTTATGGCTTTCCTACTACTTGCTATAAGTACCTTTAATAAATATTTATTTTGTGTGGGACAGTTTTTCTTACTGATTGATCTACTGATTCGTATTTCGATTAATTGCTTATTCTATAAATGTAAATATATGTCCATCCATTGCACTTTCCCAGAACTCAACATGCGGTGACGAAAGTAGTAAAAGTAGTAATTCCACAGTGTAGAAAATGTCTGTTATAAGTCCTGTATTTAAAAATATTGAAGTAAAAGCACACAAATTATACTTAAAGTACCAAAAATTAAAGTTTTCATTGTGCCAAATGACCCATTTCAGAATATTTTTATTATATTATTGGATTATAATTATGACTGCATTAATGTGTACATCCCTAATGTTGCAGCTGGTAAAGATGGCGCTAGTTTTACTTCTTTGCTACAACCTTATAGGTAGTTTAATCTAAAGACTAATAACTAGATCTGCTGCAGTAATGGATTAAGCGATTAGTTCTCAACTATTAAATTAATCACCAATTAATTTGATTATCAATTAACTGATGTAGTTTTAAGAAAAAAAAAATCAAAATTCTCTGATTCCAGTGTGTTAAACGTGAATATTGTGTGGTTTCTTTACTCCTCTGTGAAAGTAATCTAAATATCGTTGGGTTGTGGATGAAATAAAATGTTTGAGGATGTTGTATTTGGCCTTGGGAAACACTGATTGACATTTTTCATCATTTTCTGACATTTCATAGCCCAAACAACTAATCTATTAATCGTTAAATAATCTACAAGTTTATCAACAGTAAAAAAGTAGCTAGTTGCAGCCCCTACAATACATCCAAAATTATTAATTGGTTATCCGAATCAATAAAGTAACTAGTAACTAAAGCTGTCAAATAAGTGTAGTAACAAGTACAGTAGTTGAGTCTGGAAATGGAAATATTCTATTTGAATATCTCAAAATTGTAGTACAGTAGTTGAGTAACTAGCAAATAAGAAATATATAATATTGTATGAAATCTGTTTGGGAGTCCACACACACCTTATCTACATGCTCGAGTGGCTGATCTGTTATGATACTGTTGAGGTTATGTGATGGCCCGACAGCCTCTAAAGTGAAATCTGTGAAACATCTTGGGTTCTTTCACTTCACACATTGGCACAGTTTAAACCTAACAGCAAACCTCCAGGAGCAGGAACAAATAAAAACAAATACCCTGTGTTGGAGGCTGTGACGGTACACACCCATGCCTGAGTGCCTCGCCCCACAAGCCCACACATTCATTCACAACATGAGTCTTTGTACAGTTGAATAACCCTGACGCAGGCTGAGTATAGAAAGACGTCTGGCAGCCCCACTGTATCACAGCGAGAACACTCTCCACTTTAAGGCCACTTAGACAGAGCCACATTTCACCTGCATATATTCATTATGATAAATTTAGTCCTACATTTTTCCAACAAAGCTCAGCTTTCGCTTTTCAAATGAAATGGAATTTACAACATCGGCTTTTGGAGGGCAAACTGAACACTTGTGAATAAAGCCTTCAAATTAAACTTGTGCTACAGCGAAGTTTTAAACAGCTGTAAGTATTTCCTGTTGGCCTTTAAAACTGTTGATTGCACTTCTTGTTCCCAGCCTTTTCCACTATTCTATTACAGCAGAGAATGCAGGGCAGCATGTAATTCATTTACAAGGTAAAAATTTAATTATATGGTTCACAAGGCTTTCTGTGATTATGCAGATACTCCAGAGGACGTGGGGTGAGGATGGAGCAGGAAAAATACCAGTTTCCAAACAATAGTTTGAAGGTCTGTTTTTTTTTTCTCAGCATAAAGCAGTATTGAAAATTAACAAAGTACATTTACTTAATTACTGTACTTAAATTTGAAGGTGCTGAGTGGTTAGCGTGGGTGTCCATGTACAAAGGCAGTGTCCTTGCCACAACGACTGCAGGTTCAATTCAACCTGCGTCCCTTTGCTGCATGTCATCCCCTCTCCTTCTCTGCCTTTCATGCTTCATTTGTCCTGTCGAATAAAGATAAAGCCCGTGGTTCCCAACCATTTTGACTCATGTTTGATTTGGGCTAAAGCTGTCATGTTACCCAAATTTTAAACTTTGATACAATACTAGTATGAAGAATGATACTCAGTACCTCTTTTCATACCACGGCAAAATGAAAATAGGTCCTAGGGACACAAAAGAGGATTTCTTTTTTAAATTAACAACCTGCACACAGTGCTGGTACAGAAAAAGTCTCTGAACACGCCTCCAGTCACGTGGTGGGTTCGTTCCTGGAGAGAATGCTGTAACAGCCACAGGTTGAGGACCAGTTGATTTTCTTCACTGTTGTTTCATCTGTGCAGCCTGGGGTTGAAAATCTAATTGCACAGCTGTGCTTTTTTTATAGCTATGGTACTTTAAGTGATATCAAATGTATAATAATGTAGATTGTATTGTTTTAAACACGTGGTATTGAAACAGTATTGAAGTACCAATACTTCTGATAGCCTTAGCTGAGACCCTTTGTTACTTGTGTTTCAGTGTTTGGCAGTTCCACCAGAGAGTGATGTCCTTTCTAAGCTGATCAGATAGTTCCCTTTTAAATATTCATTCATTCATTCATCTTCTAACCGCTTCATCCTCTTGAGGGTCGTGGGGGGGCTGGAGCCTATCCCAGCTGACATCGGGCGAGAGGCAGGGTACACCCTGGACAGGTCGCCAGACTATCACAGGGCTGAAACATAGAGACAGACAACCATTCACACTCACACCTACGGACAATTTAGAGTTATCAATTAACCTAGTCCCCAATCTGCATGTCTTTGGACTGTGGGAGGAAGCCGGAGTGCCCGGAGAGAACCCACGCTGACACGGGGAGAACATGCAAACTCCGCACAGAAGGGCTCCCACACCCGGGATCGAACCGGAAACCCTCTTGCTGTGAGGCGACAGTGCTAACCATCACACCACCATGCCACCCACTTTTAAATAACTAATTAAAAAAATTTGATTAACAGATCTTATTTCCTCTCCCCTTAATTGTATCACAAACCCTCAGATTTACCTTGTGACCCTTTGGTGGGGCCTGACTTCTAGATTGGGAACCTCTGGACTAAACTGTCTAACTGTATATAAACTGGTTAAAACTAGCTCCACCAGCATCAGTATGAACAGTCTATCAGTGACAGGAGCACCAGGACTTTTACCTTTTGATACTTATAGTACATGTCACCAATACTAATGTACTCTTTCATGAGTAGAATTTGAATGAAGGACTTTTACGTGAAATGGAGGATTGAAGTTCTTCTACTGGATTCTTCTACCAGTGGTGCTCTCAGAAATGTTTCAGATGGGGCCACTGAAAGTCTTGGGGTGGCGCACCAAAACCAAAAACCATAACTGAATTTCAGGAATTCCATAGTTGAAAAGTATGTCAATATGACAGTACATTGATTGTCACGAACAAAACATGTACTGGGAACAAGCCCTCTCAAGTTTAGGGGAGATTCTTGTGTACCCATATAACCTTTTTTCATTCAGATATCTTAACGTGAGAGTTCAGGGGACCTCCCTATGAAAATGGCCATGCCAGTTAGTCCCTCGCCAACATTTAGCCTAATTTTGGAGCATTATTACGCCCCCTTCCCGACAAGCTGTGTTGACATGGTTGGTACCAGTGAATGCCTTACGTTGTCTAGTTTCACAAGATACCACTACCTACCCAGCTTAAAAATAAGCGCAGTAATATCGGCCTCCAATTATTTTCACCAGCGGGGGGCCATACATACTGCACACACACACCCCTCCCTCCCTACTGTCTTCTCCTGGCCTATATAGGTACAGAGCACCATTAATGCCACACATTCTTGAAAAATGTTTTGCCCTGACCATTGTAACATGACCTCATTTTGAACAAGAGTAACACTGTGTCCATTATTTAGCAGCGATCTTTTGATTGACCCTTTCTCAGAAGCAGGCCTATTTCCTGTATCCTGTTTGTACCAGGTCCCACCTCTTTTACCTGAAAACACCCTGCTCAGTGCAGATACACAACAGTATGAGTGTGTGTGTGTGTGTGTTACATATTCTCTGTGAGCTCTTTTACCCTCCTGATTTGTAAACAAGCTCTCATTGTATGATGTGAAACACGTTAGAGAGCACACAGCATCCAGGCTCGGACGTTCTGGTGCTGCAAAACAAGTGCGGCTTTATTCTGCAGGCCGGTGGCGGCTCCGCCCGGAGTTTTCCTTGAATGGCATCACACAGTTACAGCTGTTTTAGCTTCCACTCACCTGCCTGTCATAAAGCCTACGTCAGGCTGAAGCTGTTCATGGACTCCTCCACATTTCCACATGATGAACAGGGTGAAGCTAAACTTGCCTGCATCAAAAAAGTGGAGTGAGAGTCTATGCCACATATGGTTAGTTTGTGTTTATCCCTTCCCTATTTCTTTGTGTCTATTTAGTTTTAACACCAGTGGTCCAAATTCTGAGCTGGCCTGTAAATCTCCTTATGTGTGTCTTTAGTTCTCAGCAGAGTCGGTGTGTTGCTGGACTGTGTGGCTTTGGCAGTGCTCCCCCAACTGTGCTGGCTCATTTAATATTTGCTTTCTCAGCATTCGTTTTAACTTGCATGGAATAACAGATGAGTTGGAGCATGATCCAAAGAGTGTGAAGGTTTATACATTTTTCATAGTTTCTTCAAGCACTGAGGTGAACCTAACCAACAGCATGAGCCTGATAAAACCTGATTCTGAACACAGTTCGACCAAAATCTCAAGTCAGCTCAAGTTCCTGAATACAACATGTTGATTTATCAATGACTATAACCTGACAGGGAGGAATACATCACGCATTCATGCATGAGCATTAAAAAATAGTCCATGCATCTTTTATTCATCAGGTTTACTGTTAAGAGGAAGCGGTGCAGATGCAGGTTTAGAAACTGCTGTGTCTAATTTGCAGCATTGTGTGTTTATTTTAAAGTGGCCTATATCCACTCTCGTGTGTGCACAACCGTGTAAAAGAACAAACAAGAGTAATTGGTCTCAACACTTCACAAACCTGAACCCTGTTTCCTGTGGCGGTGCGCCCACACTGACATGCTTTTTACCTCTTATGTAAGATTGTTCTGTTTTAGTTTAATCTAGTTAAGTGATCTTGTTTTCTTTTGGTGCATATGGAAAAAGATTTAATTCTGAGGCGTCACCATCTGAAGAATTTAATCATTAGAAAAGACAAATGTTGGTCTGAACAAACGTAATTTGGTGGCCACATGGGGAGCCAGAGGTCACGGCACACTTCACACGTTAGCCAAGAAGTTCAGTGTGTTTGCTGTTGGCAGACTCATGGCAGTGTGTACACATCTGGAGACAGCCAACACACACACACACACACACACACACACGTCTCTGTCAGGATAGTCAGCACTATACAGAATCTCTCTTCTCTTAAAATTGACATTCGAAGCTTTCCATTTGTTCTGCTATAATTGTTCCTGCTTTGTCTTTTGTGTCTGATAAATAGCTCGACATAATTTACAATTGCCTGCACGCACCTATCTATATTGAATTCACTCGAAACAGTTTGAACAGAAGTGTAGAGACAGTTTCATTGCTATTCTGTTGAGAGGGGACCAGCTCTGCCCCCTGTTTATTTCGTGTGAGCTGCTGCATTAAACATTTCTTGCCTGATATCAGACAGAATTGTCAACTTGGTGGAGAGGATGGATTCAAAGGTCTGGAGCCAGGCGAAAACATTCCAGCAGGATATCAAAGTGTCAACTTAAAAGAAAAGGTCCATACTGGATCATTTTTATTGCTTTGAAAAAAGGCATTAAGCATCCACATATTTCAGTTCTTTTCTTGGTACGATAACTGTCTTTTTTTCTTTCTTTTTTTTACTGTAGATAAGCAAATGTACACAGTATGATAAATGTCAATTTTAATACCACAGTATAGTATTTTTACAGTTTACTGCTGCAACCCTACTCACTATTAAACTTTAATATTGTATTAAATCAAGATATTTGTAACATGGCCAAATGGTTGGTACTTGTATCTCAGATAAGATGCCCCAACAGTAGGACATACTGGACGGAGTTTGAAATATCATTGAAAAATGTCTTCTATAAGTATGTTTCCAGTATATAAATACTCAAATATAAATATCATTGGATATATGGATGGCTACGTGAGTTTTGTACTACAGTATTGGAGGTTTTACAGTATATTGCAGCCCATTTAAATCCACCCCTGTAACATAAACGCTGGTACAGTCACTAGTATTTTTCTGTTTTTTAGTTTTATTCAGAGGTGGAAAAGTATTCAGATGTTTTATTTATAAGTAAAAGTAGCAGTACTACAGTGTAAAAAATACTGTGTCACAAGTAAAAGTCCTGCATTCAAAATCTTACTTACATACAAGTGTTAGCATCAAAATATACTTAAAGTACCAACAGTAAAAGTACATTAGAATGGCTCTTTTCAGAATAATGCACATTATATTACTGGATTATAATTACGGTTGCATTAATGTGTACTAACTTAAATGTTTAAGCTGGTAAAGGTGGAGCTAATTTCCACCACTTTAAATACTGATGGGTAGCTTGATTTACAATAACACATCATAATTTATTAGTTGATTTATATTTTGTATTCATAATACAACTCCGCAGATAACTAGTAACTAAAGCTGTCAAATAAATGTAGTGGAGTAAAAAGTGCAATATTTTCCTAGATTTATAAAGTAGCATGAAATGGAAATAATCAAGTAAAGTATGAGTACCCTTGAAATTATACTTAAGTACAGTTGTAGAGACTGCAGGAAATGTCGCTGATACCTGTTTTCCACCAACATGGAACCCAAGTAGTTCTGGTTCCCGCACTCAGTTTCGAAACCGCTCAGAGCATTTCGACCAAAAATTAATGGATTCAGAATCCAAAAAGTTGGTTCACAGCTGGAACCAAAACATAGCAGGTTTTTCTTGACCTGAAGTGTGAACCATGACGACATCAGTTGGAGGTTGGAAAGAGAGGATGGAGAAGTCGAGAGAGAAATGATGTGAAAACAAATACCTTTCAGTGGACTGATTAATAGTTGACCCATGCATGTTTTATGGGTGAAAACAAACATCTGTAATATCAGAACAAAAATCTGCAAAAAATCAACGTAATCTGCGATTTTGCTACTATGGTTTACTTCTATTGTGCAGCGCGTCCTTGATTACAAGTGTTCCACCCAAAACTGGTTTGCTAGATAGAAGCACTGTTGCTGGAATCCTGAACAGAAGCGGTTAAAGAACCAGAGCTAATTCGGTGGAAAAGAGGTATGCGGGGCTGAGGTCGGGCCTAGTTTGCTTGTCCGATGCGTCAACAAAGACGATTTGCTGAGATTCAAAACATAAATGAATTTTAATATTGAAAAAGAATCAACTTATTGTAACATGCACAAACCTGTAATCAAAATAATGGTAGTGACCAAAAAAAGTGCTGTCAACAAAAAATTTGGTGACCCACTCACCCTCTCTCCTACTAACCACACAGGTGAACAGATGCTCATATCAGTCATGAGTGTCTCCGCCCATATCCATGCCCAGAGTAGTCTTTCTTTGTCTCATCATAAATAAAGCCACTTCTTATTTAGAGGTTAAATTCTGACCACCTTTAGCAGAAGTAAGGAGCAAAAAAAATAAATCAGCAGGACTTCTCAGGGGTTTCTCAACACTGAGAACAGATAAAAACACAGAGTCGAGACCTGAATTTGTTCACTGAGACAAATTTCTGAAATTGTACAGGCTCGTTTATAATAAGCCCGTCAGGTTTTCTTTTGGATCTTACTTTTATCTCAAGAGCTCATTATTTCAGACAAATAAAGATGACTGCAGGAAGGCTATTTCTCAGTTATGTCTAGGAGAAACAGGCTGGACAAGGAAGGCATCTTATTTTGAATTTTCCTCTCCTCTGGGTGTGACACAACTCTCCAATAACCACAATCACAAAATAATAAATAACAATATCCCAAACACTAACAAAAACATGTAAATGTACAAAATATAAACCATCCTAAACCTTATAAATGTTGTCAATATAGTGTCAAACCAACATCACTGTGATAAAGATATACAAGAGGCACCATTTTGATTGTAGACAGACTGCCGTTAGTTGATATATAATAAAAAAGACACTCAAAATACAAAAGATTACATCCTATAATGCTATTTTCAGTAGTCTTTATATCAATTGGGTTGCCTTTAAGTAATATAGTATGAAATGTGTTGGGAGTAGTAGTAGTCGTAGTAATTTATGTATTTGACTTTGTAAATATATTGAAAAATGGTCAAATATTGCTCAGTAACATCACACAGACACACAGAATGACACTGCCCCCCTGTGTTAACTACTGGTTTAGATGTTAAGAGGAGAAATTGCCTCCTCAGTTTTTGACTTTTATTGTAAAGATGCTTTAAATTATTGCTAAAAAAGAAACTATTAACTCTAATTTGTGGCCGTAGTGTTACAGTACAATGTGTAATAATGTGTGGACTAAAAATAACACACTGTGTAGGATTATCTGGATATATGAAATGACCATAGAAACAATTCCTTTGTTAAACATTAAAACAAAAGTCAGCTGCTTGGTGTAAACCTCAAATGTATTCTATTAATATTTTAAGCTCTTTGATGTTCTCTCCTGTGGAAACTATTAATTCAAGCGGTCCCTTTCATCTTTAAGCGCTCTAACCAGGCCAAATGTGTACATGCTTAAAGTTTAAGAGGAGCTCCAACGCTCCAGTCTGTGTTTCCTTAGAAACATCTGCACTCATAGCCGCACCATGCCAATTACACTCAAGCTAGTCAACTGGGTTTACAATCCCATGTGCAGTTTGTGGTGTAGCTGGGATAAATTACAATGTATTCCTGTGACCGCTGTTTCCAAAAGCCAGGCTAGAGCCAATGAGGCAGTAATCAGCAGTGGTGAATGGGAGATCACTGCGAGTAATTCAGGCATCGATTGTGGGAGGATGTAGGAGAATATCTGGCAGACGTCATTATCTAGTGCGGAGTCATTTCAAATAAACATCAATCACATAATGTAATATCAAAACCAGCAGGGAGCTCTGCCTCGCATCCACTCTTGGCATCTTTTTATTCATATAAACCCAAAGAGAGAATGTTAACTCAGGACATTCAAGGCAACCAGAATAACACACCATCACTAAATCTGATGATAGTGTGAGCAGGGCTGTAACCAGAAACAGTGGACCCCGTGAACTGAACAGCATTCTGGGCCCTGAGACTACCTGCTACCTGTGTGACACATAGATAAGCGAGTTACAATGTGTAATTTACGTGGTTGTTTATTAGCAAATATCAACTATTGCTTTCATAAATATATATTTACTAAAGTGTAATGCAATTCACATACAAATGGAAACTTTCTCATAGGCTTAGAATGATTTCTCTATATATACACAGACAGGGTGCGGTCTGATGGAGGCTGCCCTCTTGCGTCGCCATATTTGAATACAGTGGCCGAAAGGGATATACGCGCTTCACCTTTCGCGTTTACCTAGAACTTGCCGTCACTGGAGACAGAGAAGGTGAAGCTCAATCTGGGGTGCTTCTGCGTGAACCTGCTTTGTACTTTTATGATTCTGTTGCACTTTAAATGGAGGACCACACACATGTTTTGCCCCGTTAGAGGGAAACCACGCCACCAAATAAAAGAAAAAGATCAGATAAGCGAGGACGGGACAAAACGCGAGTGAATATCGGCGTTGCTTATTCCAGGTGGAAAGAACTCCTGTGGAAGAACACTCTGGAAACGCATATATTATAATCATACCAACCTATATTTGCCACACTGTGCCGTGACTATCATATAAAACGTGTTATTTTAGCATTACTGTGCTAATGTTTGCTCGTGTTACCAAAACAATTAGAGATAAAACACTCCTAACATAACGTTATATCTCACAGATAACCTATATCTCACTGGTAAGCTACAACATATTGTAGTGTCCACCAGGACGTGTGGAAAGGATGACGCAGTTATTCGGCAAACCACCGTTTATTACTGAACAGTACAGGTTACTGTTGGCCGTAACTACACCAAAACAACCAACAAACAAGAACTTAACTGTAACTCCAACTGTGCACTCCTGCTCTCTCCTCCAGCTCGCTCATACACACACCAGCACGCGCACTCACACAGCCCTCATCCCTGTCACACTCGCACACTCGCCATTAACTCACAGAACATTGACATTATAACAGAACATTTACTGCAGGGTTGCTACAATATCGTAACATGGTTTAGATTCCTAAATAAATATTCACCTCGTCGCTAGATAGGCCTACTCCTGAAAAACTCGTGGATGATGCCATCTCTGTCTGCGCATGGCTTTCTGTCCTACGAGGCCACCGTCACTTACCCGACGGGAGGGGTGAGCGAGTGAGCCCAGCAATCTAGAATTTGACCGCTGATGTCACTGTTACTCACCATTTTTACACACTGAGGCTTTAAAGGCACAGAATGTAATTTCTGCCGCTAGGGTTCTCTCAATCAAAACAATAACAAAAGATGGACTTTGATGACATTGTGAAGTAACGTGGAATCATGGGAGTTTGGTTGTTTGTTTTTTTTTCAACATAGATTGCCATTGAAAATCTATCTGACGTGACTCGGGCAGAAATCATGTTCGTATTAAAGTCTTATTCATGTTATACTTATTATAACAGAATTAATAAGTAGACTGGCTATGACATTAAATGCTGCTTATACACTGATGCATCAGTAGTAACAAGTCAGTTATAAATTATAATGATAATAATACAAACACTGAAAAAGTCCACTCTGCATAATCAGCACTTTACCTTTTGATACTTGAAGGTTATTTCCCTGACACCTACATACTTAGGAAAGATTTTGAATGCAGGACCATAACCTGTAAAAGAATATTTTGACGTTGTATTATTGCTGCTTTTACTTAAGTCAAAACTTTCTCTACCACTGGTGCATTTCACAAAAACATCTACCCTTGACCTTTTAAAGAACAGGTATTGAATTTAATCCGAGGTAGACTGAACAATAGCGTATTTATCTGTGTTTATTTGTTGACTGTGTTCAGTTGTGAATTATCTGATATCTCATGACAGTGTCAAGTCTCACAGCTTTGTAGTAAGAGAAAAGGACTGTACGGGGAGGCGATGCACCATGTGAGGCTGTGATCTGCATTTTAATTCAGAACAATAAAAATACTGTGTTAAAGCAGAGACGCAGTAGTAAAAGCCTTGAGTGTCAGCTGTCTATGAAATTAGCTTTTTATAGTAGGAGGATTCAGAAGTCTACAAGGTCATTAAACTTGTCCTCAGAAGGTCTTCAGATACTCTGTGGCAAACATCTGTGTCTCTCCAACAGTGCACAACAGTTTCCACTGATCAAGTGCCATCCACAGCCCTGTTTGATATTGTGGTTTTCACACTGATCTCTCTAATTAACTTTCATCATCACACTTTCACCATCACAGTTCCCTGCCAAAATCTGTTTTAGTCTGTACAGAAAAAAAAATCCAGTTTTTCCTCTGTTGATTGCAGTTTGTTAACACATGCAGCTGCCCTGTCAGATTTTTGTTTTGTACATTTCAACCAAACTGTTTTAAAAACCAGAGCAGCCTGATGTAAATGTATGAGATATTTATAAATACACAGATGAGAACCATGAAATTTTTTTAGTCCAGACCCTTCAGGGGCAATTTCTCAGCTACTCCCCAAAGCTCAAGTAAGATTTGTAGCAGTAGAAAAACAAAATTCAGTTTGCCCTCATTTTTTAATCTTTTTTATGTATTTGGTGTGCTGAATTTATCGTGGGAAGTCCCTGCCCACTTAGACATGTCCCTCCTGCTAATGCTGAGTGGATTCAGACAGGACTGATGTTGGGATGTAAAGTTATTACCAATATATGGAAAACTCCTCTTGCCTCTTGACAAATGGCAGCATTGTCATTTAAAGGTTTAGTTTGTAGGATTTAGGGCCTTTATTGGCAGACAAATGTTTTCAGTAGTTTACTGTGTTGTTCTACAGTAGCCCAGAACGGACACATCAGATGCTGGCTCTAGAAAGGGTCATCCACATTTTTGCCTCCTACATGCTAGAAGTTTCATGTGGTTGCAGTGTGCAACCTCACCACTAGATGCCACCAAACCCCACACACTAGACCTTTAAACGGAGGTCATGAATTGGTGGACATTAAAGGTCCAGTGTGTTAGACTTAGGGGGATTTAGTTGCATCTAGCAGTGAGGATTACATATTGCAACCAGCTGAAACTTCTCCTGGTAAGGATTCCTTCATTGTTCAGGAGGATTTTACTGGGAGCCGAATTATCCACAGAGGTCTCCTCCTCTCCAAAATAAACGTTCCAGGTGATTTAAATTGGTAAAAACACTAAATAAAGCAATTTCAAGTCAGCAATCAGTGTTTCTCTGACGTTTAGCATGTCGTAGATGGGCTGCTAGCCCAGCACCTGTGCTCACCTTTTTTCTCTAATAAATTAAAATGCAGGTATTCAAGAGGTTTCGACCATGACCCAAATTATCCACAGAGGTCTCTTCCTCTCCAAAACTAACAGAGCAGGGGCCTCATTTATAAAACTATGCAGAGAATTCACACTAAATGTTTGCGCATGTACAAATGAGATAATATTCTGATTTAATATAAAACCGTGCGCATGCCTGCCAGTACACTATTTCCTTTTATAAATCCTGAGTCATCTGAAATTGTGCACACATGGATCAGCCCCATATCCCACCCTCTACATGGCCACATTCAACCACAAATGGTCAGTGCAAAACTTCACATGAATGTCAATGCATTGACATGAGCCGGCTGATCAGTGGTTCTTATTGGTGAATCATGGCAGCGACCAAGAAGAATGAGTTTTTCTGACACACAAATCGAGGTGCTTGTCGCTCGAAAGCACTTATTGTTTGGTGGGGTCACATTCAAAAAAAAGAAAAGAAAAGAAAAGAAAAGAAAAGGCAGCAAATGGCAACATGTTTCTGCTGTTAATGTGAGTTCATCAAACAAGACTGTCCCTGAAATTTAAAAAGAATTGCACCCCGTTGTCTTTGCTAATTTATACAATCCATATGTGAAGGTGTTGAGGATGTGCCGGGTGAGGTGACTGGAGGAGGCAGAGTGTGTGTGGCAGCACTGCAGTGTCTCCAGTGCGCTCTGTGCGCCTGACAGCACAGTTGTCTTCCCTGCAGCGATTTTACACACAAAAACTATCTGAAAGCTAAAATTGTACTGATGATATATGCACAGTATTACAACTGTTGATGCAGTGTGCTGCATTTATTTAATGCTGTTTGATGTTATCTTTGAGTTCCACGACCGACAGTGATAATTTAGTCTAGGCAACGTGGTTGAGGTGAAAATGACTCAGTATATTCATGCTTATTATCATGCTTATTATCGAGAAAATGAGAGCCAGACTTTCCTGAGTCCTGCCACCTGCCACAGCCTGGCATCATCCAGCTGCTCTCATTGGCTCCACAGCTGACCACAGGTGTCAGCAGTCTGGCCTCGACCCTCTGCGCTCACAGGGCGGGGAACGTGATGGTGAGACAGCATTAATGAAATATTGAGTGGTATTTGATTTGAGATTTGAGTTGACTAATATAATTTACAATCAAAAGGTGCTTATGGAAAAATTATGGCTCACTGGCACGAATAACACTGCTGCATTTGAATGTTTATGAAGTGGATATATAAGAAACGTGTGATATGAGGTGAATTTAAATTTGTGTGAGAGAACTCATTATGTGAATAACGATTCCTCTCAGTCTGGCTTCAATGCACCACCACACCATCTGAGTGGCCAATTTCCCCCATCTCCAAAATGTTGGTGTGCATGGGTCAGAGTTTCCCTAAATTTATGCACATTTTCTCATCAAAGTTTTTTTTTTATAACTCCCAATTCATGCTAAGAAAATGCCATACGCACATTTCAAGCCCTTTTTTGGGCGTAAACAATGCTTATAAATGAGACCCCAGGTGATTTCAACCAGTATAAACACTGAATAAATCAGTTTCACGTTACAAATCAATGTTTCTCCAGTGCTGTTTGGCATGTCGGAGATGTGCTGCTAGCCCAGCACCTGTGCTCACCTTTTTTCTAATAACCTAAGATCCAGATGTTCAGTTTTTTTAGTGGGAGCAAAATTATCTGCAGAGGACTCTTCCTCTTCAAAACAAATATTCCTGGTGATTTAAACCGGTGAAAACACTGAATAAAGCACCTTCATGTTAAAAAAAATGTGTTTCCCAGACGCTCTTGTTGTAGAGGGGCTGCTAACTACAGCAGCCGATGTGAAAGCGCAACACATTGTCACTCCAACCTCGTCAATTCAAGTCAAGTCAGGATTTATTTCTAGAGCACATTTAAAGTGCTGCACATAGTTTACACATATCGACGTTTGGTCATGGGCTTTCCACGGTCAGATATGACGTAAAAGGTACCCTGGGTGTGTTGGTTGTTGACGTTCTGGGATGCTGTGTCAAGTTCTGCCTGTTACATGCATTGTCTTCTTTCAAAATACACTTCAGTTTTCATAGGACATGTACAGTTTGCCTACAGTCTCTTTCACAATAAAAGCACTACGTCTGTACAACACTGCAAATTGACTTTTTTTTTTTTCTTTTTTTTTCCTTCAATAACTAACACACATGGTTAGGTTTAGGAAAAAAGAACAGGGTTTGGCTTCAGAATCTTAGGGGACACGAACACCGCTCTCTCGGGTGAAAGTCATTCACTACCTCCCACCTGCCCCAGTTGGACTTTTGCTGCCTTAACTTTTGTCCTTGTCCCGCTGTGCTTCCCTCTGACACCGCCAGGCACTGTTAAACTATAAGAACAACTAAGCGTGTATCATTCTGACAATACAGACGCCTTTTTTCGTTGGTTTCTGACGCTGCAAGTCACTGCCCAAACGCTGTATTTTGACAACTTCAGAGGTGGACCAGGCTTGAAAACGCGAATGGCCCTTTCTAGAGCCAGTGTTTGGTTTGTTCGTTCTGGGCTTCTGTAGGAACATGGCGGTTCAACATGGCGGTCTCCATGGACGAGGACCTGCTCCCTACAGTAGATATAAACGGCTCATTCTAAGGTAACGAGAACACAACAATTCTTGTTTTCAGGCAATTATTCACTAAAGAAAACAGTTATTACAGTATATTTAATGTCTGTGAACAGACCTAAATCAATGGTTCCCAACTGGTGGTTCGTGGTCCAAAAGTGGGTCGCAGGTCCCTTGTGAATGGACTGGCAGTGAAAAACACACTTTATGTTGGAGTTCAGTTAATTTCCTGCACAGAGCTTTCATTTTGATCTGCTGATGACATTGTTAAATGCAAGTATGATGCCGGATGTATTAAACTGTGTGGACCTTCAACCAATGACTAAGGAGAAATGTTGACCCAGTGGCTGGACCAGTAGGGAACCACTGCTCTAAATCCAACAAACTGGACCTTTAATTGAGACCAGTGGGATGTACACTTACTTGTTTACCCTCCCCTTTTCTTTCACACCATCTTCTTATGCAGTGATGAAACTGTATGTAGTTTTTCCTGTTACTTTTACTCACAGCCCTCCTGTGTTCCCTCATGCTCAGTCATTCATTTCAAGTTTTTTAAATCATTTTCTTAAATTACTTTATATCTCGCCTTTAATCGTGGTGAAAAATAAAACTGTATAAACAGCAAAGTAAGAGAAAAGGAAATGACATAATTGTATGCTTATTTAAATGATTATGATTAGTTTGTGGAGGTCATAGGTCAGCTACTCCAGGGCTACCCTTTACTTTAAGAGATGTGATCAATAAATAAACAGTGGGGAGGAGGGAGCAGGATCGATGCTCTCTCCTCTCTGATGTCCTGCAGCTCTTCTGGACAAACCCCCCACACAGAGGGTCCATCACACAGAGGGCCCACTGCCCACAGGCGCGCACAGAGCTCCCTTTCTTTAAGAAAAGGCAGAAAGGAGGGAATTCCTCACGGTGGATGCTGCAGTGATGAGAAGCCTTTTCATCCGGCTGTTTTTCAGAGTCTCCACTGGCTGCGATAATTACAGGGCCCGGGGCTGCACTTTGAGCTCGCTGCGCTCATGCAGGCTCTTGAGAAAAAGCCGCGCGTCTGATTCTCACGACACAGATATAAAACCGCACACAAATTCACTCACACAGGCGCGCGCACGCTCCTCGCGCACCACTGAGCCAGCGGAACCAGTCAGCCAGCTGCTCGGGGGACATTCCTGTCGTGTCTCCTGCAACTTCAGTCCACAGGCTCCGGCAGAGAGTGACACCGGCGGACGGCGTGAGCTGGTTTGAGGGCATTCTCCCAGTCAGACCAGTTAAGACTGGAGAAGGATGTGGAGCGTCATTCCTGCTGCTGCCTGACGGCTCTGAAACTTTTGTCGGTAAACACAACGCGGAGAGGAGCAGAGGAGGAGAGGAGGGCGCAGGACCCGCTGCCTGTGTGTCGCTCACCGGAGACGATGGAAGACTCTGACTAGATCCAGTACGGCTCGGAAACACCATGGCAGTGGACGGTAGGCGCTTTCTGTGGGTTACTTTAATCGAAATTACCTTTTAAAATAGCTGGAAACTTCAACTTTAAAGCGCACATGGAGCTTGTTAGTTCAACTCAATACGCGTGAGACCGGTTAACCAGGTTTGTTAGTGGTCGCGTCAGTTGGGAAAACGCCTGCTGCACCATCATGTCAATATGTACATAAAGTGTGAGGTCATAACTGTACATTAAATCTACCTCATACCTTAGGAAATAAGATTAAAGCTCAGTAACTTAACCGTCAGTGCCGCATGAGTGCCTGTATGGACATTATATGAACATGATGGCGAGGTCTGCTCATGGTCAGTGTCATGGTGCTGAAACGGACAGCGCGCCAGAGGACACCAGTATCACCAGTCTGATAGTGGGACTGTTGCTGTGGCCAGTTTGCATTTTATTTAGGTTACTCTTAATTGCCACTATTTAAAGCCCCTATCTGTAGAATTGAATGTGATTTACAGCCTTTATGTCCTTCTCACTGTGAAAAGAAAACCCTCTTGAAAATTGATGCAGTTTGTGTGTTGCTTCCTGTTTAATGTACACTACAGATTCAACTCCAGCACCAAGTGAAACATACTGCAGGCAGGAAACACTTCACAGCATGTTTAGCGAAGATTTTTGTTCATAAAAGAGTTTTTCCATCCGGTGCAGGCAGTTTATATATGCTGGTTAATGAGGACTTTTTCCTCCCATGCATGAGGAAGTGAAGAAAAAAAAACCCGTCTGACAAGTGGTCTTAATTAAATGTGTTTTAATCCGGGATAAAGGGGCACATTTATGGTTACAGCAGCAGCCTTAGGGAGCAATAACACTGTGAAGAAGAGTTCGTGTGTACGCAGCCTTAGAGTTACACCTCAAAGAAACAAAAATGGCACACAGAGTTTTATTCGTGATAATCTGATGCCGCTGGTTTGCCTTGATGATTGCAGGACTCAGCTTTGCTCCGCTCTCAGCAGGAGACGATGAGTGACGGAAAGGAGAGGCACGGAGCCAGAACACCAAAAGACACCCTTTCATCTCCTCAAACCCTTGTCCCCTCTGACAGTCGCTCTCGTTATGTCCTCTTTTCAGATTCTCTTCTCAGTTTAAGATACTGAAAATGCAAGTTAATGCGCCAACACACACACACGCACACACACACACAAGCGCAGCTGCACACACAGCTTCAAACACGGTAAGAAAATTCTTCAAATCTGCCACATGAATCAGTAATGACCTGTGGCTTTCTGCCAGGATCTGTGCCAGTAACAGCGTGTTTACTGTAGTTCCACACTTTCTTTAATTACTGGATGTTGGGAAGCCACCTGCTGTTGAGTGGTTTTGGATGTCTGCCCGCAGGCCGCCTCATAATGATGAGAAAGTGGCTGGTCTCACAGCTCCGACATTCACCTACAAGCTCCGCTCAAAGTGATAGTGTTGTTTGAACACTGACTTCCGTGAATTACCCAGGAGCTTCTGTGGGCTCAGGTGACTTTGAACCTAATGCCTGCTCAGTATCAATAGAGCAGGTATGAGCAGGTACTTCATGATGAGATCATCTCTGAATGACAGGGTGTCCAGGTGGGTTCAGCTCTGGCTTTTGTTTTCAAGGCAGGCAGAGTTGAAGGAGTGTTTTCGCAGAGCCTGTCTTATGCTGTTTTTACAGTGTCAGTAGTTACACATAGATCCCGCTGTCTAGTCATTATACCTCCTGCTTTTATCTCTCCAGCGGCATCCAGTTTCAGTTTCTGCAGGCCAGCTGTGGAGTACAGGGCTCTGCCTGAGGACTTCAAGCACCAGCTGAGCCGACGGACAGGTGGGAATCTAACCTGGCATGATGGGCGTGGGCAGAAAACCGCAGGGGGCAGGACAGTGAAGCTGCTGCAGCAGCCGGGCACAGAGGGCCTGCAGGTACTGATCACACACATCACCCCAACATCTTGAATAGCACCCCTGGTTCATGAACTGATGTTGTGGGATAACCCTCAAGTTTTCTCACTCTCTACAGTCAAGGACATGTTTTTTTTCATCCATATTAAGCTTGATGGTACTCAACAAAAGGTAATCAATGTCACAGACGTTGATAAACCGAGACGACCCACTCTAGATTAATTTTCTGTATCTCTGCCATGGGTTTTGGCTCTGCCCTGCCGCTTTAGGAGACTCGCAGCAGCCCTGACTCCATTCATTCCAATGGGAAAAGTGAACATGAGTACAGAATATGACCGTTTCCTTCGGCCTGTGGTCACTGAAGTAAATAGTGGACCAAGTTTTCACAAGCCCCAAACCTTTTAAACATTCTGAAACTAACATGACATTTACTACACTTCTAAATAAGGTGGAGGTATGCAGGGGAAATATGACCGGGGCCCCTTAGGAGGCCAGAAGTTTATACTATTTTGTACCTTTGGCGCAGCTTGTTATGCATTATCTTTTCTTACAGAGTGTCTTTGTCGGTGTGTCCTTGGGGTTGTTAGCCATTTCTTGGTGCCATTTGTGATTTGAACACTCCCTATGCTATTCTGTGTCATGACTGAAATCACAGGCTAACATACGGAGTGGTGAGGTGCTGTGAGTTTTAACAATCTGGTAATTAACCATAAACACAACTGGGCCGTGAAAGAGAGACAGCTAATGCTAACCATACCTCCCCACCCCCTGACAACACAACACTGACTCAGTAGGTGTTGCAATAACATGAACCATAAGTAACACCTAGTGAGAATCAGTGCTAACATTTGCAAGCATGTGAAAGAAGTGGGGGGAAAGCTCACACAATATAAGATACTGCGAAGATACTATCACACACCATTAAGACTCCACAGAATGAAGCTGATGAAATATATTTTTGGGTGGAAATATAAACCTGAAATACACCATATATAAGAATGAAGTGTGGTCAGACCACTTTGGGTCCAGGTGTTTACTGCGGGACCGGTCCAAAAATACCAAACATATCCAAGTGTGCATTTTCTGTTATTATAGCGGGGATAATAACAGTCTGTCGGGTTATTTTGAGACACTGAAAGCAAACAAAGGCCCCAGAGCTGAAACTATGTGTTAGTGCAATGATAGAGGCAGCATCATATGAATGTATGTTCAGTAGAATAAGTGGAGATCAGGAGGAAGGGCCGTCTCCCTGGAGCCAGTTCTGGGTTTACGTTAAAATGGAAGATAGGTCTAAATAGATATCACGCTCCTCTGTGACGATGTGATCCTGTTGTAGGACTTAAGATATATGTCTGACATTTTCCTTTATTCAGTTCTTTATTCATTTTAATTCAATAAGCTTTATCAGCATGACACTTCATAGGTGTAGCCAAAGCACAATTACAGTTTCAGACAGTGAAATCAATTGACTGCGGTGGAATATAATAGGTAATTAAATTGTTCAAGAGACAAATAACAACATTTTATTAATATAAAATTAAAGACATACCTTGTAAAGAAAAAAAAAACTTGCTAGTGCTATGTACCAAGCCTTTCATACACTAATAGAAATTCCAAAAACATGACCAAACTACAATTTCACTTTCTGAGTACTGTAGAACACAAATTTAACAGCATGACAGACATCTTAAATCAAAAATGGTATGGAAACGTTCTTTGGGCTTGTTGGAAAAGGAGGAAAAAACCTCTTAGTGTTTGTAAGATATGTGGATTTTGTCATTTTTTTGATCAGTTGTAAAATATGCACAACGGCTGCAGTGTCAGCATCCTCTTGTTTCTTAAAATCTCTTCACACAAAGAGTGAGGAGCATTTAAATTTCTGTTTGACTTTAAAGGAGCTCCATGTGATATTCAGAGCATATCTATGATTCAGAGGTCGTCTGCACACGGCTCTCAACATGAATCACTGAATCAGTGGCTAGCAGCTAACTGGCTAACAGTGCTGACAGAGCTAACAGTGTAAACAGGGAGGGAACCAGATGGTGGGTGTTAGCTTCTGTGATGACGCCGTCCAGATATTAGCGGTAACCGCCATAGGAGTGCAGTGCAGAGCGGCAGTGATAAGCTAGCCAGTGGGATACACACACAGGCACCACTGGACCGTCTACCACAAAGAAAGCAGAGAAGCTCGGATTATAGCACACACAGACTGAGCCAGACTTTGTTCTCTGCCCAGGATGCCATCACTCCACTGTACCTTGCATAGCAAATAGTGGTTTGCTGCTTTATTGATTCTCTAAATTAGTGGTTCCCAACTGGTCCAGCCACGGGTCCAGATTTCTCCTCAGTCATTAGTTCAAAGTCCACACAGTTAAATATATTCAGCGTCATATTGCGTTTGGCCCTGTCGTCGATCTAGTTTGCTGTCTCTGTCGAGTAGCTGTCCATTAGTCATCAGCCCTTCAGCAAGAAAAGGCACTTCAAAATAAAAGCTATGTGCTAGAAATTCACCATACTTCAAAATAAAGTTTGTTTTTTACAAACTTGACACGTTTGCGAGTCACTTGTGGTCCATTCAGAATGAACCCTGACCCACCAGTTGTGAACCACTGCTCTATATATCATACAGAGCTCATTTAAATCACTAAGTACAGGCATTCGAGTTTCCTCACTTGGACTGATCGAGCACATGTCCTATATTAATATGTTATACTATGAAATGTTTTTATGGTCCATATTAACTGTAGTGGTGGCACTATTTGGAATATATAAGATACCATTATAGCCACATGACAATAGAAGGAAAGTAGTTGTGTTATGTGTTTTCATATTTCCTTTTCATTATCAGTTTCCCTGTATTCCTACATAAAGTAACGCAGATACAAAACACATCTAATACTTACTTGAAAAATCATTAAAATAAATATGTTCATTGCTGAGTATACATGGAAGCGATCCTCACCGGTGTTCAGTAACTCTTCTCTCAGATTTCTGTGCAGAAAAGTCCTGAAGAAAAGAAATCATAGTCAGACAAATGTGGCCGGTCACCACATATTGTTGCAAATGGGCACTTTGTTAGCAGAGAATGGAAGTGGCTCTCTCCCCAGCGGGTTGGTGGGCTCTAACAGCCTTTTAGTATGGCTTTAAATAGCACTGGCCCTCCAACACTGGCGCTGTGCTGAAGCAACTCTGTTGACTGAGAGCAGACAGACACAGAGTTTAGTTTGATACTGAATTCTTGATATACAGATTGTGATTCTTTTTGCAGGGTGTGCAGAGCCTTTGTTTTTATAGATCTCTTTATGTGAAACATCGTCAGATCCACTTCCAGCAGCCTTTCTGTTCCAGTCTAAGTTTTATATTTTTTAGTTGATATTCATTTTGTTATCAGCAGCATTGTCTGCTCACCCAGTCAACAGAGACGATCCATTTGTGCTGCAAACCGTCCTCATTTAAAGCCTTTATTTACAAGTCAGAAAGCGCGTGTCTTTGTCTTCACCCCATGAAAGGCTCTTTAAAGGCGGCAATGAGCTGCAGCCAAAGCTGCAAACATAGAACTGGGCTGGGCTGATAACAGTTGTACACAATGCGTTGTTTGTTTGTTTCAATCCTCTTGGATGCACATAATGTAGTGGCCGGTTTATTTTTGTTTTGAGGAACATAAAGTTAATCAGTGCTGTGTGTTCGGAAGACGTGCTGCACTGGAACACGTGAATAGCTCTTTAACTTCTTCCACAGTTTTGCTTTTCATCCCTCAGTTAGTTTTATCTGCTCTTTATACCCACTCTGCAGCCACAGCCTCCTCACTGGTTTATTGTACATGTTGGTTTGAGAGTGACCATGTGAAAACACTCATTATAGTCTCTGTCAGCAGCACAATAACATTCAGAAAGAAAATAATAATCATTTAGGTCTTTTTTTTTTAAGTAAGAATGCAAAACATTTTTTAATCCCAACTTCTACATAATGAGGATTTGCTACTTTTTTGTTTTATTTTATTAAAAAAAAGTGAACATCGGTCTAACAAAACAATCTGTTTGCTCATTGGGCTTAAGAAAATTGTGATTTTCACAGTTGTGTGACATTTTATTGGTCGGACAATTCATCACATAATCAACAAAATAATCAGGAGATTACTTAATAATGAAAATCATTATTCGCAGCCTTAGTAGATCGTGGGGATTTTGGGGACATTACTGCATTTTGGACGCTGTCTGTTTGGCAAACATAATTTATTTAAGATGTATTGAGGAAACTGTTTTTAAATCAAATGTGCTAGAACCATTACAAGGACAATAAAATGACTGCTACACAGTATGAGAAGTCTTTGTCCTTTGTGTGATATGAAGGCCCAATTCAGAAGTGACTAACACACAAATCACAGCAATGCAGAAATACAGGCAGCACTTAAAAACTGAGTGTTATAAGATGAAGGTCTGAAGTGAGATACACCGAGCTCACAACCAAAAAATGGAAGTGCTGCACTGAGTTGAACTGAGTTGAAAGGTAAAAGTAAAATGAAAGGAAAGGAAATCTGGTGGTATAAGTATAAATAATCTTTATACGTGGTGGCAGGAAGTTTAAAGATAAAAGCAGAAACTTAAACTGTAGGACAATGGTGGAGTGGAAGTCAGGAGGCAGAAAAACACTCGACTCAAACTTGCTGCTCTGAATGTGTCTACATTTGTTTATTTATTAGTTATTTTGATTCCCATTAGCTCCATGAACTGTGACAACAACAGCAGCTACTCTTCCTGGGCTCCGCATGTATTCACAATACATGATGCACATAATTTATGACATGACATCCCTACTCATGCTAAGGCTCAGCAGTATTCACTACAGAAGTCTACCTAGTACAATAGATAGATCTGTGCAATATTACCACCTCTTAGAGGACTGAAATAATCAATAAAGCAAATTACACCAGTCCTATATCCAGCTACTGATTAACTTCTTGTGTAAATAAATACAAACTTAAAGGGTAAGTTTGGTATTTTTTTAAAGATTATTTTTTGGGCTTTTTGCCTTTAATGGACAGGACAGATTGAAATGGGGTGAGAGAGAGAGAGTGGGGGTTGACATGCAGCAAAGGGTTGCAAGCCGGAGTCAAACCTGCGACCGCTGCAGCGAGGCATCGCCTCTGTACATGGGGCGCCGGCACTATCCACTATGTTACAGACAGCACAAGTTTGGTATTTTTTAATCCAGACCTTGTTTTCCCATGTTTGTGTGTCTAAGTGACTATTAGGAACAACAGTTTTTGAAACTGGTCCAGTACTGAGCTTGAGCAGCAGCTGTATATCCACTCAGGCTTGTAGTGAAGTGTAAGACCCCGATCACGCAGAAAGCATTTTGCAGGTTGCAAAATGCGAGGCACACCAAACTGCCCTTTTTTTTTTTCTTTTTTTTTTTAATTTAATGCCACAAAAAAATGCTTGCTGCACCCCATCACCTCCTTACGCTAACCTTCCCATGTAATCAGTCTTAATTAGTAAGTAGTAATTAGTAGCTAGTCACTAAAATGTTGAGGCAGAGGGTACTTCCTGTAGCTCTGGTTGAGGGTGAGAGGCTGTCAGCAGATAGTTTGTTGGGCACAGTGAAACAGAGATCTGTGTGGGTACATGAGACCCTAAAAAAGAGGGTGGATCACAGGGAGTATCCCCAGTTGGTCCAGGAGCTTCACCTCCATGATGGCCTTACAGCACTTACATGCTTCCATGCCTACTGTTTTCTATTGAAAAGGGGGGTAAGTGCGGTTTGTAAAGTTGTATACCTCTGGGTATCCAAAAAAACCCGCTACCACCAGTTTCTCCTCCATTGTTTACTAACTGCAAACTTGTTGTTGTGACCATCACAGAAGGCCCACCTCTCAGATCTTCCAGTTGGATAGTGGGAAGAAAACAGAGATAATGTGCGTCGCTATTCCATTCTGAGTTTTTTCAACTCGAGGAGTTGAGAGTTCAAAAATGCCAGCCGCCAAGAGCGCAGAAACACAAGGCACGTAGCAACACAAAAACAGCAAGCAAAAAGCTTCATTCTCATTAAAAACAATTACAAAATGTCACCTCCAGCTGCTGAGATGCTTTCTGTGTGATCAGAGCCTAACTCAAGTTGGATTTTGAGCCACTTTATTTTCCAGTGAGAAAAGATTATTGTTTTTGGCTCTGGGTGTTTCATCAGATCATTTAATGCAAACTGATTGTAGATATAAAGATATTTAATGGATGGATGAACACAAATTTACACAAAAACAACTAATTACAAAATAATTATACTGATACTGAAACATTAGCCTTAGAAGATAAATACTTCTAATGAGATGATATTAAAATATAATGAGAATTGTGGGCGTCTCAAAGATGTAGTGGTTAGCACTGTTGCCTTTACAGCAAGAGAGTTCCAGGTTGAGGTCCGCCTTCTGTGTGAAGTTTGCATTGAGTTTGCTCCCCGTGTCAGCGTGGGTTTTCTCCAGGTGCTCCAGCTTCCTCCCACAGTCCAAAGACATGCAGGTTAATTGGTGACTAAATTGTCCGTACGTGTGAATGTGAGTGTGAATGGTTGTCTGTCTCTATGTGTCAGCCCTGTGATAGTCTGGCGACCTGTCCAGGGTGAACCCCACCTCTCGCCCAATGTCAGCTGGGATAGGCTCCAGCACCCCTGTGACCTTCTACCAGGTTGAGTGGTTACTGATAGTGAATGAATGAATGAATAATTGGAATTGTATTGTAAGAATATTTCTTAGCTGGGACATACCGTATATATGCCTTGAAAAGTAACATGTTGGTCTTTATCAGATGGAGTCATCAGTCTGACACATTGCAGAGACCTCCAGCACTGTTTTGTCTCCACTCAGATCCAAGCCAGCCTTTCTTTCTGATTTCTTTTTGAAGCACCACTTTGCTCCAGTTGAGAAAATCTTGAGTAGGAGAAACGCTGAACCTGCTGAATTTTTTAAACTGATTGAGTGATCAAAGGCCCAGTTTGATTAGTCCGCCGTAGTTTTACATCCTGTACATCTTTTAAGATTAAAGAGCTGGATCTCATGATCACACTGGCCTACATGCTCCTCTGCCTGCGCTGTAACTGTTGGAGGAGCTGCCGCCGCTGCATGTTCGCTGATCTTCCAGACAACTTAGAAGTTCACATCTATGCAGAGCGTGTTTGATCTGCATGCACATATGGTCGCAGTCGTCCCTGTTTGCTTTGATTAGGAAACCTGTTCTTGATCTTATAGAGGCCTGATCTTGTCAGGTCCTCTTGTATAGGCCCATCTATACCTGCAGCCCACCATAAAACTGGAGTTTGTCATTTTGATATGAGCTTTAGAACTGCAGGAAGGAGGGATGTTATCTAACAGAGCCAAGCTAGCAGTTTCCCCCTTTTTCCAGTCTTTATGCTAAGCTAAGTTAGCTGTAGCTTGATATTGACCATACAAACATGAGAGGGCTAACAATCTTCTCATCCAATTTGCAGCCAGAAAGAGGATACGTGAATTCTTGTAATAATGTCCATCTTCTCTGTACTTAACTGTCTGTCCATCTGTCTGTCTGCAGTACCGTTCCAGTGACAATTATGGGATATATCACACGAGCCCAACACAGCCCAGTCTGATCCGCCCCGTCGTGCTCTGGTCACAACAAGATGTTTGTAAATGGCTGAAGAAGCACTGTCCGCACAACTACCTAACCTATGTGGAGGCGTTCTCCCAGCACGCCATCACAGGTCACACTGCTCAGACAATCAGAAGACATACGAAATAAATGTGCATTAAAGAATTACAAAATAAAAGTGACATCTGATTTTTGCTTTCACCCTCCAGGCCGTGCATTGTTGCGTCTGAACGGCGAGAAGCTTGAGAGGATGGGACTGGTGCAAGAAACTCTTCGACAGGAGCTGCTGCAACAGGTGCTGCAGCTTCAGGTGCAGGAGGAGGGACGCAACCTGCAGCTGCTCAGCAGAAGTGAGGGTGTGTGTTTTTATTTTGTACAACTCCATTCTCAAATCTCGACTGTAAAGGAATAGTCTGACATTTTGGGATGAATCTTATTCACCCTCTTGCAGAGAGTTAGATGAAAAGATTGATAGCACTCTCATGTCTGTACATGAGATATGGCATTACAGACAGCAGCGGGTTAGCTAAGAATTAAAGAAGTGAGACATAACTTGTTATTTCATGAGCTAAAGAGGTGCTGGTAGGTGTATCTGGACAGAGCTAATCTACCAGTTTCCCCCTTTTTCCAGTATTTGTGCTAAGCTAAGCTAACCGGCTAATGACAGTACCTTCATATTTACTGTACCAACACTGAAGTGGTGTCAATCTTCTCAGCTAATGCTGGGTTCACACTGGAAGCAGAAGCACCACGTGGAGTGCTGCCCGCTTCCTTTCAGCAACCATGTTAACAGATTGGGCTTTTCTGTGGTGCTGAACTCTGCAGCCAGCTCGTGATCTGTGGTGATAGTTTCTGTGTCTGATGTTTTTCCTACACAAGCTGTGAGCCAATCTGGCAAGAATGCTGATGATGCTGATAATCTATTATGCAGAATATAAAGGATGTATTATGTATTACATAAATGATCTGAATCTTATAAATGATAGAATATGCACCCCATACTTAGTTTTTCCACATATTTGTCAACAGAGAGCAAGAGAGACGAGCACATACAGCAGAGAGCAGAATCGTGTCCTGCTCATTAGGGAGAAATGCGCTTCAGGGGCCACATGTATGAAACTGTGTAGATTCACTACTAAAACTATGTGTACTCACAAAATGGAAATGTGCACACGTATGCTTTTCATCACATTCATAAAGCTGTGTGTCACTGGATTCAATTTTATAAATCTCAATCATTGTGGCGCTGGGTGCACATGTACAAGCCTTATTTCTACACTCACAGTCCGTCATAAATGGATGTAGAAATGCCCTTTAACATGTATTTTTATATCGATACTTGTGCCCCTCCACCACTAATAAGACCTGTCAATGAGAAATAAGGCACTTAAGTTGCAATATCACCACTGTGTCGCATCGGAGATGTTTTTCAAGAGTGTCAGAGCAGCTGTCATTTTGCATGGCTGTGGCTTTTTGTAGAGTCTGTACCAATAATTCATCACATTTCTGCAAACCATCATCGCAGTAAATTTTCAATCATCATGATTCTTATTAAACATCAGAGGGACAATCGGTATTTCATTCATTTAGCTTCCATGTTGAAACTGACTTCACAAAGTGTGCCACAATGATAAAATTAAATGTTCATTAACCAGGACATGAATGTAGATAAAAACGAGCTGTGTCTTGATTCTGGGGCTGCAGCCTTCGAAGGCCAAATTTGAAGACAGATTGCGTCAAATCAGCATGACCGAGACTGTCCCATTTCGAAGGCTCCGTCAAATGCAGCCTTCTTTCCCAGAATTTGGAGGATGCAACGGATGAATCCTTCGTGGTCCAGCCTATCCCAAGATGCATTGTGCGCCGGTGACGATTATATATTAAGTTAACTAACAGTTGTCAACATTACCGTTAGCAAAAAGCACACAGCTTAAACAATCTTAATTTAATAAGTTGACCTGAAAACAGTCCGTCAGCCTGAAATATATCAAACGGCGGTGTCTCCGGCAGTGAATCGTCTCCTCAAGTATCAAATAAAAAATATATATAATAACAATCTCTGGGTCCATGATTTAGCGCTAACAAACTTACTACCTTACTCCTTCGTTTGGAGAGCATTCGGTTTGGCTGATGCGGTCTTCAAAGGACATGGCTGATGTAGACCACCAAGGCCGCGTCCTTCAAAGGCTGCAGCCCCTGAATTTAGACACAGTTAATGAAAGAAATCACTCATAAATAATTTTAAATCAACTTTATAAATTCACCTTTGACATACAGTGCAATAAAATAACACAGTAGTGAAACTGACTAGGAACCTAAAAGCAGTGTTATCTGTCTCTCAATTTATATGGTTTTTGTGCATATTTATCATTAATGCGTCTGGCCCTGGTGTGAACAGCCAGGCCTCTGCGTCCAGTGTGAACACGGCCTAACTCTGCCTGAAAACAAATAAACCTGATCCCGAGTTGTTTTAAATGTTTGCAAATATCCACAAAGTATTAATCCTTCTGTCTTTCACAGGTTCCTTTGGAAGGATATCGTAGCCAGATTGCTGGAAGATGTGGATGCGGTGGAACTATGGGATATTTACTCAAATAAACTCCAATGTGAATCAGATCTGTGGGATAAATCCATCTGATGAGCAGCGATGTCCAGAGTTATGTTGCTGAGAGGAAGTTGGCAGCTTTTCACTCTGCATGATGAACAAACATAATCTCTACGAACTGACTATGAACTGTGATGAAAAAGCTCCAAGACAATCCATCAATTTATGGCTCTGTTCTGTGATTAATTATTATTAACTGTTTCTGTCTTACTTTCTCTACCTCTTTCTCTCTCTATCAGACTTTTTTAATGTCAGGAAACAAAACAAATAAATAAAAATATCAAAATATTAGTGCTTTTTGTTTTGTTTTGTTTTGTTTTGTTTTTTTCAAATGTCTACTTTAAGGTCAGGGTCGTGTTCGTTCCCCTTGAGAGAGCAGCTGCGAGGGAGCACGTGATGACGAACTACATTTCCCATAATCCCACAGCACCGTAAAGAAGAATCCATCCATGGCTTTAAACAGCCGACGTCGGCTCGGAGGTCGCAGGATCCCCATGGAAACGGAGTGCGGGAGAATAATGTCGTCCCGCTCGGACAGGTACACCATCCTATCAGTATTTTCTACCTGTGTTTGAATTCTTTGTGTCAAAATGTGATTTTAAGTTTATATTGAGTGCTGATCCGGTCATGTAACGCTAACCACACTGACTCCCCCTCTCTTCCTCCTCCTCCTCCTCTTCCTCCTCCTCCTCACACAGCAGAAACAGACGTGTATCGTCTTTAATATTAATATTATTGAATAAAAAGCCCTGTCTGTTGGTATATATTAATGATATGTACAGTGTAGAGTCTGAATGGAGGCTGTAGCTTCATCAAATGCGCTGGAAGCATGAATCTCTTCAGAAGTAGGTGAGCTGCATGTTGACATCAGTCCTGCGTCACAGGCTCACTCATGAGAAACCTCTGGAATATCCCTGAAATATACTTAAAGTTATACTTTAACAAGGCAGTTTTTGACACACAGGGTTTTTTTTTTTCAACATTATTGTTATGTTCCAGTTTTCTAATATAGAGTGACCTTAAAAAAATAATATGTCCAAAAGCATGCAACACTCCTAAACTATATATAAGAATGGGATTCCTCTTCCTCTTAACCTTCTGTTAAACATATTTCCCAGTCTGTGTGTAGCTGCAAATAGACAGTGTTAGAGGAAGTATTAACATCAGTGACAGTACTAGAAGAAGAAGTTTTTTGGGGCTTTATTATTTGTAACCCACACAAGACAATCTACAAATGTGTACCATCTACGAAGTAAATGTGCTTCACTACCTCCGTTACCTTCCACCACCACCACTGCAAACTGCAGATACAAATAATAAAGTCAGATACATTACATTACAATGACTATACTTGACATTTGTGGGTTGTATTTCCTACAGATTTGTTGCAGTAAGAATTGAACAAAATTATGCAAACAAATGGGAAAGAAGTCACAGGAGGCAATCCACAAATGCGTAAATATGACCTCACGTGTATTTGCTATGGCGAAACTCTTTACATTTGTAAAACCTGTAACATTTTTATGTGAAATTTAAGTATGTGTTTACAGAGTAAGTTATGCGCATTTGCAAATCACGCTGTATTTTTGTGGATTTGACTTCACACAGCTCAAATGTAAAAAGTCATGTTTATTGTGGATCGTGGTACACATTTGTAGATTGTCTTGTGTGGGCTACAAATGATTAAGTCCAATAAAAACTAATTAACTTTTTCACTCTGTTGTCATACACACACACACACACACAGGCCTGAAATACACACATGCACAAACAGGACCTATACATGCATTAAATGGAAAGATGTCAGAGCGAGGGGGCTGCTCATGGACAGGCGCCTTGAGCAGTTGGGTGTTTGGTGCCATAGGGTGCTTCGGCAGTTCCTCAGAGTTGAACTGGCACCTCTCTAGCTACCAGTCCCCACTCCATATTGGGTCCAGACATCACTTTGGCCGGTAACCCTCTGGCTCCCAACCCAGGTCCCTGTGGACTGAGCTACTGCGGAAGTCAAAGCCCTTAATTCAAAATTTTAACATATGGTAACATATGTACATAAATTCTCAAAAGTAAAAGTGCTCCTGCCAGTGTGATGTTATCATATTGCATCTTTAGAGACACTTTAATATTGCATTTGGTTGAGTTGGTTGCGTTTGGTTTTGGTTTGGTTTTTGACCCTGCTCTGTGATTTTACTTGGTCTTCCACTTTGTGGCTGAGTTGTTGTTGTTCCTGAACGCTTCTACTTTCTAATAATATCACTTACAGTTGACTGTGTATCCAGCAGGGATGAAATTTCATGAACCATCTTATTGCAAAGGTGGCATCCTATCATGGTACCACACTTGAAGTCACTGAGCTCTTTAGAAACCCAAGTGTTTGCAAATGGAGACTGCATGGCGAGGTGCTTGGTTTTATATACCTGTGGCAACGGGTCTCATTGAAACACCTAAATTCAATCATTATCAGGTGTGGCCAAATACTTTTGTCTTTAAAGTGTATTTCAGTGTGGCTGTTTCTCTGGTGTTGTAGAGATCTGTAGAGATCTGATGAGTTAACTAAGAGGAAGGATCAGCTGAAAGCGAACGTCTCGTCCTGCCTTTGCTTACAGGTGCCTCTATTAATACCAGCCAAGCAGCTCTTTGCTCTCAGAGTTACAGTGATCCTCTTAGTGTCTCTCACACACCCACAGAGGGGAAGGAGGACACATGGACATCAGCACTGAAGAAGAAGTAGTCTGATTTTTCATATGATCGTTTATCCTCCACAGACACAGATGTGTTGATGCATGCAGTAAAAGCAGAGTAGAAACAAACCTGTAATTTACGCACGTCTACAACTTTCGGTCAGTGTTACCACGGTGACAGGCGAGCTGGAGGGTAGGAAGTTGTCATCTGAGGCAGATATGACTCTGCTGGACTGTGCAGGAGCCAGAATCTCTGGCTGCTGGTCCCTGAGGTCTGACCGCAGGTAAGATCTCTGTGTTGTTTTCTCTCAGCGCAGACGGGATACTAGTTTTCATCCTCACAGAGCTCACAAGCACACTGTGTAAGTGTGTGAGTGGGTTATAAATATAGTCTCTAAAAAGAGGTTGTTGAGAGGTCAGAGGAAGTGCAGGATGTAGGTTAGTTTGCAGGGATTTTGGTGTGTTTTGTTTGTGCTCAGTCACAGTGGGTTGCCTGTAGTCTCTCCTCAGTTTGTGTGCACGTACAGTATGTAGCTGTGCATCACGTACAGTAGGAAGCAAACAGAATCACTAATTTAATTTCTAATTACTGCCTGTGGGAACGCGGGAGTGCCTCAATGTGGCAGCAGATTGTGACGCAACAGCTTGGCGGACTTTTACTCATTCCATAGTAAACATTTGTGTGAGAGCCTAATCGTAATTACAGGGGTTTAAACTGTGATTTGTTGGTTAGAGTATCAAAGAGTGGCAATAAGGCGGTGGTGGAAGAAGTTCTCAGATCTGTTACTCAAGGAAAGTACCAATTCCACAATGTAAAAAAACACAATCACAAGTTACAGTACAGCTTGAAAATGTATCATCGGGTAAATGTACTTACAGAATCAAAACTAAAAGCACTCAGTATAGAGAAATAGTCCATGTGTGTGTGTATGATATATCTAATGATACAGTATGTGTTCATTTTGGGCAGCATTTTACTCTTGGTTGTGGTGGAGCTAATTCTTAACAGTTTTATATAAGGCTGCAACTACTGCTTATTTTGTCATGAATACATCTCTTGCTTATTTTCTTGATGAATTCATTGATTGTTTGGTTTGTTAAACGTAAGAAAACAGTGACTAATATCCATCACAGTTACCCAGAGCACAAAGTGACACCTTCACAATGCTTTGCTTTGTCTGTCAACAGTGCAAACCCCTAAACTATTCAGTTTACTGTAATTTAAGACAAGTAAAAAACCAAAATTGCCACATTTGAGGAGCTGAAACCATGAAACGTTTGACGTAAACGAGGAATCGCTTATTATAACATATAATTGTTTATGGTCAAATTGTATACACTGTTTGTTGGTTTAAATATAATTATACAAATAAAATATTTCCCTCTGAAATGTAGTATAAAGTGTCATGAAACAGAAATGCCAAACGTACCTCAGATGTGTATTTAAGCATGTGGATGCCGCCCACTGCTCAGAGGGAAACTCATAAACAGTCACTCAACAATGTGTTTGTGTGACATGTTTTCTTCTTGCACCGCAGGTTTTGGCATATTTGAAACTGCACCTCAGCACTTTAGTTCAGACAGAAATATGCAAATACTTCTTTCAAATACTTTTCTTGCTTAAATGTACTCTACACACACATGAAATAAGAGTTGCTGATTATTTTTCTCTCATTTGACCTACTGATGAATCAACTAATTGTTTCAGCTCTGTTCTGTACTTCACTGCAGTTATTTGTCCTCTTTATATCTGTTTAAAATCTAAATCAAAGCTTGACATGTGCCACTCATGACCTCATATCAGTCTGCAGTTTCAATAGTTTGGAGAAAAAACATCATCTGACAAAATATTTTTAAATCAAGGTCCATTTCAGAGGTTTTTCTGGATCTTTTAATCAAATCTCACGGCCTTCATCAGCGGAAGGAGTTTGCTTAGTATAGTAGCGATACAGTGAGGAAGCTCTGATGAAGACTGTGGTTTAAAGCTTGATACAGTAAGTGGACCGTGAGTTAGAATTATTTGTCAAACCCTTTTCAAGTTCATCATACTCAGTGTTTAGTACTTTTAGTACACATTTAGTGTTGTATAATATGGAAGCACAATACATTCACTTGAGAAAAAATGCTGTTTATTTAAATTAGCAAGATTATTATCTCATTAATTCAGAAAAACAAGCAGATTTTTTCCATAAAAAACTTTTCTCCAAATTCTGAGATAATAATCTCGTTAATTCAGAAACGCAGGGAAGTTTTTTAAAGTGAATGCCCAATCGCCAGAAGGAAATGACGGCACTAAACGATTCTGCAAACCATGTAAACATTACATTTGTACATTTTATACATATATCAGTGTTTCTAAAGTGTTGTAGTGCTGATATCGGTTATATTAGCTGAATTTGTCGTCGGGAGGTGGAGGGGATGGTGGATGGTGAGACGGCTGCTAAGCTGCAGACTAATGTTCAAGACCAACAAGCAACAAAACTGTTTTTTAGTGAGACGTCGGCGGCATTTCCAGGCTATTATTGTCATACAAAACCTGAGTATTTTAAACCTAAATATAACACCTTTCTACCCATAACCATGTGATATTTGTGCCTAAACATAACCATACATTAACCACAGTCAAGTCAGCTTTATTTATATAGCACATTTCATACGACAAGCAGAAACTCAGTGTGCGTGAGATACAGACCAGACATGAAGATAATAAAGTATTACATATATGAAAACAAGCAGGACACGATGAAAGCAAACAAAATAAGAAGGTATTATCATTATTCTTAAGGGGAGATAATAGCAGTAATAATGATACTAATCCCTAAAAACAAATGAAAATACACTTAAAAACCTAACAAAAGCTTGGGAAAAAATATGTTTTTAGTTTGCTGTTAAAAGAGAACACTTGTAGCAGACTGTTGGTCATGTGGAAGAGAATTCCAGAGTAAGACCATAATGACTAAAAGCACCATGAACTGATTGAGAGTTGATTTTTGGTACAATGAGTCGACCTTTATTAGATGATCTAAGGGTTCTCTATACTCTGTGAGCATGTCAGCAGCATAGGAAGGAGCTAAACCATTAAAACATTTAAAAACAAGAAGTATTTAAAAGCCAGTGAAGATTAGATGAAATAGGATTTATGTGGTCAGACCTTTTAGTTTTCGTCATAACTGTGGCTGCTGCATTCTGAATAAGCTGGAGTTTATTTAATGTCTGCTTTGTCAGTCCAGCAAAAAGTGCATTACAGTAATACAGTTTACTGGAAATGAAAGCGTGAACCAGCTTTTCAGAGTCTGACCACAGTGTTGTTGAGCGCAAATGTTACATATCTGTAGTTTGCAGAAATGTAGTGTCGACATTTATTTTGGCGCCTGGATTGGAATGCAATAAGTGTAAAATAAAAACATGATAGCAGAGGACTTTTATTTTGACAATATTTAAGACCTTTACATCATAAATTGGTGAATGAAAATGAACCATAAAGCAAGAAATTGAGTGTTTGATGCTCAAAATTTTCTGGCGAAGGACCCCAAACCCTCCATTTCACGTGTCCAACCAAATGTTGAGAGGAAACATATGCCCTTGCATTACACTCCTGTATTGTAAGACCTGGGTTTTGTTTACAAAATATATCGTTATGTGTCGTCAGACTATCATCAAAGATATAAGAAATGATAAAAGAGATCTGGCAGCATACAAAAAGTACATTTCACCAGATCTCTTATGTGATTCTTTCATCTTGTATCTACACTGTGTTTTTAATGTGTGAGTGTGGCAGTTATTTGATCCCTCACACAGTGTAAAGCTCTGACTGTGTACACTGTGTGTGTTCAGGCTGTAACCTGCCCCGCTGTGTGTTGTTTTGCAGTGGGAGTGGGGAGGACTCGTTGGACCGGCTCCTGCCCCCCGCTGGGGCCCCTCGCAGGAAGAGCACTACCTCACTGAGTAAAACTGAGCCTCCTCTGCTCCGCACGGGCACACGCACCATCTACACCGCCGGCAGGCCGCCCTGGTATGACGAGCACGGAGCGCAGTCAAAAGAGGCCTTTGTCATTGGTATGACGCTCGCTGATAATGTTCTCACTCCTTTCTTCTTTCACCACCTTCGTGCCAAAATTGTGGCTTTGAGCTGCAGAACCTGTCCTTTTCTGTCCCCTTATACCCATAAACACTTTACTGCTATCACACATGCATACCGCCAGACAACATTAGACACACTCTGAAAAACACACATAATGGGCCATTGAAATGCTGTGTGGATCTGCAGGGTTGTGTGGGGGCAGCGCCTCAGGGAAGACCACCGTGGCCAATAAGATTATTGAGGCTCTGGATGTGCCGTGGGTTGTGCTGTTGTCTATGGATTCTTTCTACAAGGTGAGAGGTTCATGCATCTTAGTCTGTTTTTGTCTTATTTTATTTGGCTGTTAGCAATTATCTGCTGGTTCATTGTGGGAAGAAATTAATGTCTTTGGGTGAAGCATTTTATTATTACCTCCGCCAAGGACGTTATGATTTCAGTTTGTTTTTTTGTGTCTCAGCAGAATTACAGAAAAACTACTGGCCCGATTTTCATGAAACTTGGTGGAAGGGTGTAGCATGGGCCGAGGAAGAGCCTATTAAATTTTAGAGGGGATTCAAATCACAGGGCAAATACACAAATTATTTTTCACTTTCATTAGAGGGCAGCTCGTGTATTTTTCAACCTGGACCCTATTTTTCCATGTCTTTATGTCTAATGGGAACAATAATTTTTGAAATTGGTCCAGTATTGAGTGAGAGCACTGCAGCCAGCAGCGGCAAAACAGGTTGCAGTGTAATTTTAACAGGCAATGCAATGCCAATCATCCACCAAAAGAGCTTGTTTTTTCCACTGATAGGCTTAGATTGATATCACAAGTGTCTGAAAACATTATGTAACTCAACTCAGTTCAACTCAAATTTATTTATAAAGCACATTTAAAAATTACTCACATTTACGCAAGTGCTGTACAAAAGGAATAAAATGCTAAAAACGCATACATAGGAGGTGACATAACTGTCAGGTACATAGCTCACACATTTAGAGACACATGGGGTTTTACATACAGTAGGTAGAAAGGCTGCCGAGCTGGTCAGAAATTCCTCTGATGGACCCGGCGGGGCCAAAGAGGACAACTTCTTATTTGCCCTCATTCAGCTGAGGGAAGTTCTATGCCATCCAGTTCTTCATGTCCTCGAGGCAATTAATGAGACTGGCAACACTGGACTTGTGGTTAGACTTAAGAGGGCGATACAGCTGTGTGTTGTCAGCATAGGAGTGGAAGGAGGTGTTCTGTTTTTTAATAATATGGCCAAGAATAAGCATGTACAATGAAAAGAGAATAGGGCCTAAGATGGAGCCTTGAGGGACCCCACAGGAAAGAGTGGCTGACGAAAGGATCCCTACAGAGACAGACCTTTGTGAAAGAGTAACATTCTTTTTGCTAAACCAGAAACAGCCCCGAAATCTCTATCGCCAAACCCACCAGACTCCATTTAAATAAACAATATTTTATCATCTTAAAACACACTTAATTCAAAAGCCATCTTGGTTTGTCTTTTCACTGTTCCAACAATCACTAACTCCACATTGGCTGAGATAAACCTTTAATTCACCCAGTTAAATGTTAAAATATGTGGGGGGTGCATACGCTAAAATAACTGTTTATTTAAATGGGGTCTGGTGGGTTTGCCAATGGTGATTTTTAGGGGCTTACTCTTAATCAGAAAGGTCTGTCTCTGTAGGGATCCTTTCCATAATGTTGTCAGACACTTACAATAATAATCTAAGCCTGTCAGTGGCAAAAACAAGCCCTTTTAGTGGACGTAATTTCACGGTGCACGAATGCCAAGAGTGGTTACATTGCAGCCTGTTGTGCAGTTCCCTGCTGTAGCCCTGTCGCACAATACTGAACCAGTTTTAAAAAAATGCTGTCTCCATTAGTCACCTAGTCACAGTAACATGAGTAGATAGGGTTGAGATTGAAAATACAAGAAAGGGCATCTGGCCTTGGCGAAATCTTAAAATCCAATAGATGG
The DNA here is from genome assembly GCF_041903045.1 of Epinephelus lanceolatus. Taxonomy (NCBI): domain Eukaryota; kingdom Metazoa; phylum Chordata; class Actinopteri; order Perciformes; family Serranidae; genus Epinephelus; species Epinephelus lanceolatus. Next base: position 11,389,571 of record NC_135741.1, on the reverse strand, counting down.
TAGTAAATAGTGAATAGTGACAAAACAAAGCCAACTGTAGAAATACGATGACTCCTCACTCACAGGTGCCAGTCATCCTTTGGGGTCGCCTACACATGTAGCTGCTCAAACTTCATACAGATAGCAGTCGTCAGAGAACAGGGAGAACAGGTACAACTGTGACGACGCTTTCCTTTCAAACTAAGGTGTGGCAATGGAAACATAAACAATCACGTCATGCAACTAATGATACTCTCACTCACATTCAAATGTGAATTGTCTCCAATAAACTCTGCCACATGTAATCACTTAAAGTGGACTCAGTTGTCTTTGATAACAAGCTGTTCATGACGTTATTTCATATAGGCAATTTGTACATACTAATAAAGTGTTTTCTGCTTTTCACAAATGCTGCATATGTAAAATGTTTCCAATTCAGTAGCACGTAATAAATGCACAGCTGAGATGATGAAGCTTCAAACAGACACAACCATATCTGACATCATTCTGATACTTTTGGAAATGTATCCAGACATATAAAATGGTTGCAGTTGTAGATTTGCATATCATAAAAGACGATCAACCTTGGTGGAGGTCTGCGTTCTCTGAGTGCCCTTGTAGTTTTACATGAATTGAAATACACCTTCAGTCACAACCTCAAAGAGCTCTTTATCCTGCGCTGCTGTCACAGTTTGAGTTAATAACCTGTTGTAGATTACAGCCTGTGAATGACAATGTAGATGTTTTGTTCATGCAGGGAACCAATAAAAACTCAGCATGTACCTGCAGATCAGGATAAAGGGGGAACAAATTTCTATTCAGGTGAACCTAGAAACAAATTACACTGAAAGCACTATTATTACCTTTGTGCCCTATCGTAACAACTGTGTTGAAAAGGACAAAACTTTCACTTAGTAAAAAAAACAAACACTTTAATATCACTTATGATAGATTGATTTTCTCTCAGCTCACACTGCACTTTTCTTTATGCTGCATCTATCACTATGACAGGACATAAAAGCCTCAATTTAACTTCAACTTAAACTTTATTGTCCACAAGGGGATTTTTTTCCCTTCCTAAAATGCAGAACACCAGCTTGAACATAAAACTCAATAAATACATATAACAGTTTTTTTTTTTAGACAATGCTAAATATCCCCCACAGGAGCTCCCATAAAACAATGTACAATGACATCAAGTATAAAACCTAGGATACATCCAGCGATTGTCATCCTGCCCAGTTATCCATAATTAAAGAGCATCATCAAATGTTGTATAGAGAACTGCTCATCAGCTGAATTGTTTAACAGGCGGCATGATAAGTGGAAATGTAATCTACATAAAAAGACAGCCTATGAACAAATTAACTCGAAGGCTGTGAGGGAAGAGAGGGAGAGCAGAGAGCTTTATTGTTATTGATGTTTAGTGGAAAGATTTTTTTTTTTGGGTCCATAAAGGTACAGTATGCAGGATTTATCTTTAGACTCATACAGAAGTAATCCTCTTCAATCAAAACTAGAGGTGCGTGGTTGTGTATTTATCTGAAGAGATTCTTATTTTCTTCTTTAGTTGTGTTCAGGACGTTTATAGTCACAGCACACAGATGAGGTTGGGACTTTATAAAAAGGTAGCAACCAGCTGCCAAATCATAAACAGCACGCATGCAAGAGGAAGCTACTAAAATTGCGGACACAGCGCCCAAAAAGCACAGACATAGTGAATAATATTGAATCTATGGTTTCAATTTCGCTGGCGATACAGTTTACAAACAATAAGTCCTGCATAGTATACCAGAGAAATAGAGAACTGGGTGAGAAGATAGCGGTCCATGCAACTAGTAGTAGAAGTAGTTACAGCACAACTTGTGTTTACATTTTAGTTCGTATATAGCTTGTTAATCAGTGAGCTTTGGAAGTGCTGGTAGGTAGATTTACTTTTATTTTTTTAACCTGTGGACCAAGCAGCAACTTCCAGGGCTGAAAAATGAAGCTGATGCACAAGTGCCAATAACTGCAGTTCCTTGAGTGACCACTTGAGGCTGGCTCCAAAAGCGAGTCAATACCCAAAGACCTCCATGTTAAAATGCCTGAATTAATAGCAGAAATAAACATGTTTACAGCCTAGTACAAAACCAGTTTTGGTCTCTATAGCTTATTTCAACATTCATGACAACTGTACAGGGAGCGATTGTTTTTACATAAATCACCTATTTATATTTATTTAGGCTTAAAGTTACACATAATTATGGGCAGGCAGCTTTGAGTGACAGGCTGTCTGCCAAAAGTGTCCTCATCTTCTCAGTCAGATTCACCCCTCGCTCCGCAGTGCCAGTGTCTTGCCTAAATATGGTCACGTCACCTCCAAAAATCAAGATGGCAGCAGCAACCAATGGGTGACGGCAACAGCAAGTCAATCCCCACAGACCCGCATGTTAAGATGGTCAACATTACAGCAGAAATAAACATGTTTACAGCCTAGTACAAAAACAGTTTGGGTCGACTCTATGGGGAGTTAATTTTTATATAACCCACCAGTGTAAATGTTGTTAAGGCTCAAGGTTACACATGATCAAGGGCCTGGTTGCTCTGAGTGACAGGCTGTCTGCGATCCACCCCTCGCTCCTTCATAGCTCCAACTTCTTGTCCAAAATGGTCACTTCTGGCTTAAAAGAAACAACTTGGTGACAGCCAAACTCAAGGCTTCAAAACGAGAGTCCACAGAACTACGTCCATTACACAGTGTATTGTTTGGATGGAGCCAGGCTAGCTGTTTCCCTCTGTTTCCAGTCTTTCTGTTAAGCTAAGCTAAACTTCCAGCTTTAGCTTCATATTGACTGTACAAACATGTGAATGCTGATGATATTATCATTGAATAAACAAGTTGAATCTTTAAAATCTCCAAACAGGCTTCATCAGTAACATCCTGTACACTTGCTGTGTTTCACAGGTTTTAACCCCAGAGGAACAGACTTTAGCAGCAAGTAACGACTACAACTTTGATCATCCGGGGGCGTTTGACTTTGAGCTGCTGGTTGCCACCCTGCGAAAGCTGAAGCAGGGCAAGAGTGTGAAGATCCCGGTGTATGATTTCACCACACACAGACGACAGAAAGACTGGGTGAGGTGTCTCATTTCTGCTGGAAACTCCTCAGTGATGATTTCCTCAAAGACTTTGGCTGTTTAAAGATTTAATATGTATCCTGTAATTCTGGAAAGAAGAGACGTTGAACGCAGTGATGAGATGTTGAGTTTCCCTGTGGATTGATTTTTAAAGCTAAAAAATATATTCTAGGCTTAAATAAAATATTGTTATTTTTAAAAGTTGTTTCCCAACGTGACATCCTGCTGCTTTAATCTGAAAACAGCTGAACTGGCTGTTGATGAAGCAGCTTTGAAGACTGTTGGTTTTCTCTTTGTGCAGAAAAATGTGTACGGTGCCAGTGTAATCATATTTGAGGGAATTATGTCTTTTGCGGACAAAGAGCTTCTTCAGGTAAGGCAATATGTTTTCTTTTTGAAGAATGCTTGAGTGAAGTAAAGCAATCACCAGCAGGTATTATTGTTGTTTGAGCAGCTGCTTTTGCTGAAGTGAATATTATTGAACCGTTCGAGGTGTCTGTGTTTGCTCTCCCCACCTGCAGCTCCTGGATATGAAAATCTTTGTGGACACAGACTCAGACATTCGGCTGGTCCGCCGGCTGCGCAGGGACATCACAGAGCGCGGACGAGACATTGAAGGCGTCATCAAGCAATACAACAAGTTTGTGAAGCCGGCCTTTGAGCAGTACATTGAGCCGACCATGAGGCTGGCTGATATTGTTGTGCCGAGAGGTGAGACAGTGGGACTTCCTCTCTGCCGAGAAACACTTAACCATAACATTCAGACGCACTGTTGACTGCAGAGAACGTACCAACAACATGTCCTTGTTTTCCCCTCTCAGGTGGTGGGAATATGGTGGCCATTGATCTGATAGTGCAGCATGTTCACAGCCAGCTGGAGGAGGTGAGTAGGCAGAACACTTATTGTTGATAGGAGCGTGGCGCCACCATGTGTCCGAAAGCTGTAACATACAGACAGAAAGAGAGAGTCCCAGATGCTTGTACACACAGGGGGTCTGCAGGTCCTTGAAAAGTCTAAAAATGTTCTAAAATTTATTTTTTAGAAATATTGCACCTTAAAAACCATTAACTAGTCGTTAAATGTGAATGTGTGAAGTCCTAACTGCCACAAAAATGTTTTATCTAATTTCATTTACCATCTTTTAATTTCTTTTCTATGAAATTAGTCAAGCTTTTCTTCATTAAAGTCCACATTTATGCTACTTATAATCTTTAAACCTACCACTGAACCCGATACTTTTTTTTTTACTTTATACTTGCACTTACTTGTTGGCAAAATTTAAATTAACCTAACTCAGTAATAACCATATTCCTACGTAAAACCTGCCTCTGAATGGGGCCACATATGTACTACTTAGCTTTATACTAACCTGCAATGATAGAATGTGACAAAGATGATTTGTCCAAAAGTTATTCTTAAATTTAGTTAAAAAAAAAAATATCTTGAAAATGGCTTAAAAACATCAGCTTTAAGTGTGTGATAACTGCAGGGACCTGCTTGCGAACTAACCTGCTTACTCTAATTATTAAATCAGAATTTCTAATCACAAACTTTCAGACTATCACTTTGGAAAACAAAGTTTAGTTTAGTTTAGTTTAGTTTAGTTTATGTAAATGGAACATACAGTTTAAAAGACTTATTTGAACACCTCAACAAGAAATAATTTAACATAATTTTTTAATCATACAAATGTAATGATCATCATCATTATTAAGGATGGGTGCTGCAGTATTTTACTGAATACCAATTAGAGGTGAAACTGTGAAGATTTCATGTCACACTGATAGTGATTGTAGATATCAGTATTATCACTGTGTCATTAAGATGTGATGAAGAAGTACTGACACGCACACTGAAATCATTTCACCCAGTTTTATATTGAAAACTACAAATAAAATCAACAGCACTTTTGTTTGCATATATTGAAATAATTGCATAGTCAGTACCTTATGGAAACATATGAAAACCATGATGATGACGACGACGACGACATTGAAATAAGTTTAGGAAAAGCTACAATGCCCGGCTGATTGGGGAAACTATGAAGCCTTTTTAAAAATGAAACCATATAATTGTTACTAGATTTTAAAGATTTACATCATCAGCAGGAATTAATGGTTTTGGGGCTTCTCACTTTCTTTACTGTCTTTCTCTTACCCTCTCTTAATGCAGCGTGAGCTCAGTGTCAGGTACGCTGCAATGTATTTCGATTTTACCTTCTGTGTTTTATTGTGACTGGAGATTTTGCGTCAGTCTTGTATACCGACTGAGTTCTTTCTGTGTGTCTGTCATTCTGCGTTTAGTGACTTGGTCTTAATGGTAACTCAAGACACAATAACACAGTAAAACCTTGTGATCCTAACAACCTCTCCTCCCTCTCAGGGCACTCCTGGCCTCCGCTCAGCAGACTCAGCCGCTGCCTCAGACGCTGAGCGTGTTAGAGAGCACGCCGCAGGTCAAAGGCCTGCACACCATCATCAGGTATCCACCTGTGCTCAATTAATACAGTGTTGAGTCTCTGTAACAGTTCATACAATGAAACCTTTTCTCTTTCCGTAACACAGGAATAAAGAAACCAGTCGAGATGAGTTTATCTTCTATTCAAAGAGATTAATGCGGCTCCTCATAGAACATGCACTAACGTTTCTACCGTCTCAGGTGGGTAGACTGTAAAGTAAATGTTAAAGTGGCTTTAATTAATATTTACTCAGGACTACTTTTATGTGAAAGGTGTAGTGATAAACCCACAGAGAGTTATCACCTGTCATCTGCAGTTCCCCTCACGTCTGTGTATCTTTGTTTTGGTTTTACACCTTGCCGTAGTTTTACTGTTTTGGTTCACCCTATTCTGTAATCTGTGTGGTTTGCATACTCCCTCCCAGACAGCCATCAGTTTGAAAATCAACTTGCAGAGACATGAAACTTGCTTGAGATAATTACAATAATGACACCCTGGCTGTTATTATAATTATGGGTTTGTCGCAGTGTTTGTCGCATGACAACGAAGCTGAGACTATTTTGAAAACTTCAAACTCCAGCTCACCGCCCCGAGACTCAACATCTTCAAGTTGTCTTTTTCCCTGTATCCGTGTTTACTTATTGTTTCTCTCAAGTGTTTCTAAAGACAAAGCCTCAAGCAGCCGGCTCTCACATGTCAGTTGTCATAGTTTGAATGTACCAACAACAAAGAGTTTTCAAAACAGTTACAGCTCACAACAACGTACCTGACAGGAAATAAAGGAGCCCACACGCTGCCTGTGATGTGGTGTCTCGAGCAAAGTTCAGGTCTCTGCAAGTTGATTCCCAAAATCACCAGATTTCTACAAACTATCATACAAATGTCTGTGGAATATTGTTGGTGTTAAAGTTAAAGCTGTAGTTGGTAACTTTTTATAAAAAATAACCTTTTGTCTATTTGCTGAAACTCTCACTAAATCTACTAGTGATGCATGGGGTGACCCACAACCTGTGGGTCAGGTGGTTCAGTTAAACTTGTAAGAAAGTATTGCAGGTTTTGGGTGGGTGGGCCATTTAGTGACAAAGCAGCATTCTGAGTCAGTTATTAATAACTTATAGAAACATTGCACAATAGTCCACCTTCCACCCTTTCTTCCCCTTTTCTTCCTGAATAAAACACACATTTAAATTGTGACATTGACTGGAAATGACATACAAAAAGCCAACAGCAAATTGGTGTATGTCATGGTCATTAGCAGAAACTTCTAATCTCCAGTTTGTGGGTTGGGTTCGGTTCCTTGATAAATGCATATGTTTGTGATTTGGGTGGGACAGAGTAGCCCTCATAAGGGGCTGGGTCATTGCAGTTGTCGTCAGCTAATCTTCGAGTTATCTTTACTTCATCTGCACCGCCGCCTCTGTACTGTTCTCTGACTTAACTCTGTGGTGTGTGTGTGTGTGTGTGTGTGTGTGTGTGTGTGAGTGTGTGTGTGTGTGTGTGAGTGTGTGGAGGAGGTCAGCCCAACGTGCAGACAGCAGGAGAGAGGCTGCAGCGTGATGATTAATGAAACCAAAACTTTAAAACAGTAATGATAAAGGAGCTGATAACATGGGAGCTTATTAATACAACGGTGTGTCATCATTTTGCCCCAGGGCCATTTAATAGCGGGTCTGGGTACTCATCCCTAGCTGGGCCACTCAGAGGTACTTCTTGGCCGGATGTGGCCTGTGGGCCGCCAATTGAATAGGCCTGGCCTATGTTAATGTGTGTGACCATGCTGTAATACTGTGTGGATGTAGTAACAGTTTCAGCAAATATGACAAATGGTTATTTTCATAAAAGTTACCAGCTGTAGCTTTAAGTGTACACTGTTTATGGTGAGTGTGCCAAAGACAGTAATACGGTTTATATACACAGAAATGCTTCACATTAACAAGATAAAGTTCTTTATATACACACAAAAACATGCATAAATAGTTAAATTTGTATCTGCAGCTGTGGGAGTTGTGTAATAAAAATAGATTTCTTTGTATCTTCTATCAGTCGTGTGTAGTTCAGACTCCACAGGGCCATGAGTACGAGGGCCGCAGTTACAACGGCAAAGGGGTGAGTGATGCTCTTGTTTTCCAAGGTCTTGTTAACTTCCAGTCGAGTGTGTCCGCAGGGCTTCTGTCATCACAACCTGCTCCACTGCCTCGTCTCCACAGATCACCGGTGTGTCGGTCCTGCGGGCGGGAGAGACCATGGAGCCCGCCCTGAGGGCCGTGTGCAAGGACGTCCGCATCGGCAAGATCCTCATCCAGACCAACCTTGACTCAGGTGAACCGGAGGTAGATAAAATGAGTCATTTTGGTACCAAACGCTCCTCACGTCAATATCTTTGACACGTGTGTCATCTTTTTAAACTTTACATGATAAGATAATGTCACAGAAATCTCATCAAATCATCATCAAATGTTTTGATTGTTTTTGGGGTTTTTTTTCCTCTTTCTTCCACATGATGTGTGTCTCCGTGGTAACTACCCTTCCTGCTTTCGTAACCATGGTAACCTGTCTCCTCCTCTCTGGCCTCGCCAGCTGCATTACCTGCGTCTGCCCAAAGACATCAGCGAAGATCATGTCATCCTAATGGACAGCACAGTCTCCACCGGCGCTGCTGCCATGATGGCAGTGCGAGTCCTGTTGGTGGGTGGATATTAACATCATTATTCTTCCCCTCTCCTCTTGGCTGGTCACATGTGTTTTATTACTCACGTGTGTGGTTATTGATTGGAAGTTTATTTTTGTCCCGCTGAGATTAGATTAGCGTTATTTCTGCAAAGTAAAGTGTCAGATATTTCCTTCCCTTGCTTTCCACTTAACCCTGTGATGATGATCAGGCGCTGACAGTTGTTGCTGTGATGTGTGTGGCTGAGCAGGATCATGAGGTGCAGGAAGAAAAGATTGTGTTGGTGTCGCTGTTGATGGCGGAGCTCGGGGTGCACTCTGTGGCCTACGCCTTCCCGAAAGTCAAAATCATCACCACGGCTGTGGACAAGAGTCTGGATGATTTGTTACATGTAATTCCTGGTATCGGTAAGCCATTACATGCACACACTCCCTCATTCTGTTAAGGCATGTGTCACACATTTTGTCCAAGTAGAACTTATTCATCTTTTTTAAGTCTCTAAACGTCTGGAGAACTTAAATTGGAATCACAGATGACGTACAAAACTATAACTTCTACTTCATGAGTTGTTTTTAGCACACAACCCCGGCCTCAGTGTGCATGGTTTTTGCTTTCATGCACGAGATAAAAATGTCCACGGTCTTTGCAGCAGATAAAAGATAATAAACCTTTGTGTTTCAAGTTGACAGATTTCATTTCATGTCCCAGTAGATTCTAATTTTATGCTTGTGTCACTTCAGATCTGGAGCAAGCAATGCTCTCAATTAGCACTGTAACTAAACTACACAATATGCATATTGGGTAGGCCAAACTGTCGTCTGTAAACATAAATAATGACATACAATTACATAATGAAACATTACTTTCAACATTAGGATGAATATTCAGTGTGTTATGTTACACCAATTAATTAGTCTCTCTGTTTGTGGATCAAACAGTTTCATCATTTACGAAAACCATCACTGAGTGCTTATTTCCAAGTCTTCCAACCTTTGCAGCCATTTAGTTTTACTGTGCTTTCATGCTGTTTTTTCATTATTTTCTAACCCGCTGATACACAGCAGCTCTGGGTCCACTGTCGTGTGTTTTCAGGGGACTTTGGGGACCGGTACTTTGGGACAGACGGGTCCGACAGCTGGAGTGATGACGACCAGGACCAGCCGTCATACTGACACACACATCTGTGAGCCACTGTGAAAGAAAATACAAACACTACTTGAAAACTCTCGTTATTGTGCATCCTCCTCTTCAGACACAGACCAGCAAAAAACATAAAAATCACTTTGTGTACTTTACATGAACTTTTGTACTCTTATACAACACATGACTGTTGGTCAGGTTGTATGCAGGTAGGATATTCTGTTGTATTTACATCTGAGTGTTCATAATTTTCATATGGATGGGTGACAGAGCTGAAACGGTGCCATTACTTTTAAGGTACAACAATGCAATAACAGTGTTATTATATACTAAATGATTTTATCCAGGATTGCACCAGCTGTTCATGAATCCGCTCACAGTAATTTCTAAGTAGTTTCAAACTAAATTGGGTTTCACCATTATACCTTAACTACTAAGGACTTTATATGTAAATCGGTTGCTCACTAGCATCTGTAACATTGTGCAATGTAAACAGAAAGTCACTTAAAGCTGTAATACACTTTACCAAACAAGAGTTTACAGCTATGCCACTGGCTCTCTGAAGCTTTGAGCTAAACGCTAACACCAACATGCTAACGTGCTCACAATGACAGTGCTAATGTGCTGATATTTAGCAGCTAATGTTTACTACTGGTATGTTCATCCTTAGTTTAACATTAGCAGGCCAACAACTGTGTGAAATATGTGTTTAAGTGTTAGTAGCCTAAGCTATTCATGCAGTTTAGAATTAGCTGAGTGGGACATATCCATTTAAGCTAACCCAACTGACTGTGTAATCTACATTTTATGTGTGCTGTGGGTAATTTTGTGAAAAGTAATTTTAAATCTTCAGTTTGCATCATTTCTAAACAACAGATTATTCATCAAGTGTCACGTAAGACATGTCGACCAAACCATCAACTCTTTACTCTTTATATAAACTGCTCATATTAGCAAGCTAACATTACCTTTGTGAGTTGGTTTAGTTAGCTCTGCGACAATTTCACCAGGCAGTTAGCACCCAACTGACTTAAGTGTAATTTCCATTTTGAAATGTAGTAATTAAAATTCTCCGTTTACATCATTATTAAACAGCATTTTAATGTCAGGTCTAACGTATAAACCACAAACCATTACCTTTTTACTCTTTATCTAAACAGCTCATATTAGCAAGCTAACGTTAGCTTTGTCAGTTGGTTCATTTAGCTCTGCTACAGTTACACCTGGCAGTTAGCAGTAGTCAACGTCCGATTATGCTAACCCAACTGCCATAATCATATTTTGAGCTGTACTCAGGGTAATTTTGGGAAAAGTAAATTAAAATCTTCAGTTTTCATCATTATCAGGCAGTATTTTAAGTGTTAGGTGAGACGTTTGGACTAAACACCATTAACTATTTAAGCTTTATCTAACTGGCTCATATTAGCAAGCTAACAGTAGCGTTCACAGTTATCTCAGTTATATCTGCTACAGTTTTACCTGGCAGTTAGCAGTAGGAAATGTCTGATTATGCTAACCCAACTGGCTTTAGTGTAATCTTCATTTTGAGCTGTACTGTGAGTAGTTTACATCAGCAGTAATGTCAGGTCTGATGTGTCGACCAATAAAATGAACTTTTCACTCTTTATTTAAACGACTCATATTAGCAAGCTAACATTAGCTTTTTCAGTTGGTTCAGTTAGCTCTGCTATAGTTTCACCCATAGGTTTCACCTGGCAGTGAGCAGGTGTGAGTATCCAATTATGCTAACCCAACTGACTCTAGTGTAATCTACATTTTGAACTGTACTGTGGGTAATTTAGCGGGAACTGCCCATTGGTCCGACAGCCCATTATTCCGACAGCCCATTGGTCCGACATCCCATTGTTCCGATCATATTAAACCCATTGTTCTGAAGTCCCGTTGTTCCGAAATCATCATGATGCCCCGTGGTTAAGGTCTGGTTAGGTTTAGGCACAAAAACACTTGGTTAGGGTTAGGAAAAGATCATGGTGTGGGTTAAAATGGAAAAAGAAAGTGACAAACACATAAGCCGTGAGCCTGCTTTGCCTCAAGCCTTTCCCAGCTGACCCAGAGCCGGTCGCGGCGCACCATCAAGGCAGAAATACACCTGCCAGGAGCTGTTCAGCACTGCGGAAAGCTCCCCACACAACCCGGACCCCAGAGTTAATAACAGGAGGTTATGGTGTTTCATTCTCTCCTCTCTATGACACTTGTATCTCGACCAGTAGCCTACTTTTGTTGCGTTTGCTGATCCTCTATGGTACACAAACACAGTATAGCCTAGTACAATCACATATCGGAACAACGGGACGTCGGACTAATGGGATGTTGGACCAATGGGCTGTCGGATCAATGACATGGACCCAATTTAGCAAGCTAATGTTAGCCTTGTCAGTTGGTTCAGTTAGCTCTACCACAGTTTCACCTGGCAGTTGGCAGTAGTAAATATGTGATTATGCTAACTTAACTGACTTGAGTGTATTCTACATTGTCAAGTAGGCCTGTGTTAAACCGCTTGGTTTCATTTTTCGTAAAATCTGACCCAAAAACCCTGTGACTCAATTATGTTAATCCATTTGAGGAAAAAAAAAAAACGCGGCTAATTATAACTAGGCTTAGATTTAATTCATGATCAGCTGGTGCAACTGGTTCAAGAATATTCTCTGGTATAAATTCACTCATACTTTGCTCTAATAAAACATTTTTATATATGTGATAAATGCACATCTACAGTAGAGTAGAGATTTTATATTTAACATGTACCACAAATCTTAATCTTGTAGGTTTACACATTCACAATAAAATGCCTACAGAAGTATATAATAAATCTTAAATTCAGGGTAAAAGAAAACATGTTGGAGATTTAATTCAGTTTTCTGTCCTCACTGCCTCTTTCTACTTCTACTGGACATGTTTATGTGTCTGGGCTGATCGTCCAGCTGTGGATCAGATCATCAGAGCGAGGTCACGGAGGGTCACAGGCTCACTCCTGAATATTTTCCACGGTCCTCTGACTCTCAGGGTTCAGATACGGGCCACTCGGCTCCACAGTGTGATGCACTTTAAAGCCTGAGGGGGTCAGTATAGCTCACATTTAGCTTCTCTCTGATTTATAGTGTGTCTGTGAGAAATAACTGTGTCTTTACAGTACAGAAGAATGCACACAGATTCACCTGAAACACTTCATTTACACAAGTTAAAATAAGGATATCTGATGTCATGAATGGCAGGTTTACAGTCTTGGAAACGTTCTTTTTATTCATGATTTTACTGATTGATGTGGTGAAGGATACAGTGTTGTAAAGCTCAGTGACAAACATGAGATAATGGTGTTAATGTGATTTCAGGGCTACAAAATGAGCAATAAAAACCTGGAGCCTCGCCGTTTTCCCTCCCCCCGTTGTGTTCACACAGTTTACTCCAGACAACGAGCACACCTCGTGATCCGCTGGTGATAATAGTGATTCCCCCAGCTGGTTTGTGACCTCACGCTCAGTGTTATCTGTCTGATCCTGGTGTCTTTTCACTCGTCATGTACCTTCAATGAATCTGGCAAGTCTCATTCATGTGTTTATTCAGCCATTCATACTCCTCATAGTGAGATTAACACATCACATAAGCTGTGAATGTTGTATCATCTTCACACCTACAGCATCTCTCCACTCCTACACGTTTGTTTTGGGCTGTTTTTCTTTTTTTTCTCTCCCCCCGTGTGATAGCGCCTCACCGAGCGGGTGACACTGTGATCACGGATGTCATACGACGCACGCTGTATTCTCCAAGACAGCAGAAGACTCGCTCGCCCATGTGACTACTGCCTCAAGGTTAACCTGTTACCATGGAGACAAGCCCGCCAATGAAAATTCAGCAGACGGTTGCGATGTTGACTGCAAGCTTTTTGTTTTAAGGGGTGACCTATTTTTTTTTTCCTCTCCCCAACCCCCCCCCCCCCCCCCCCGACCACCACCACTACCACCCCTCCACAGCTACTCAGACGCAGACCCCACTACTCTGGCACATGTGCACGTGCACACACACATTCACACAGATGAGGGGGAAAAAGGCTACTCAGACACACGTGCACGTCACACTCCATGTGAAATGAGGTTGTAAGGTTGTACACAAAAGAAGCAAGGGACAAAGGAAACAAGCATATAAAATAATATATGAAACACATTTTTAGATCTTAATTTGACCCTGACATTATCAGTGCATAGGTATGTAAAGATTTTTCTTTGATACGAGCTGAAGACGTGAATCTACAGGCAGCTTTTAGAGATCAGAAGTAAAGGTTTAAATTAAAAGAGAGTCTTTGATCCATCTGTCGACAGCAAAATGAACTCTTGGTGATATTTAGTCTTTTACAAAGAAGGTCATCTTCGTCACTCAGCGAATTCCGCTGTCTTTCACTTTTTAATAACTGACACTATGAGATAAAACATCTTTTTTTTTAAAGTGCCACTTTATTACAAAAGTATAAACTTGACTGACATTTCATGAATAGTAATCTTGATATAAAACATTACAATCTTTTGCACTTTAGCACTTAATTACACGCTTTGTCGAGTACAAGACCCTGTAGTCTGAATAGCAAACACACAACATTAGCTGCCACATTTAACTTAGCTGTTGGCTTTTCCAAGAACACACCGTAGCTTCATGGCTTCAAAAACAACAAACAGAATTACACTGAAGAATTTACATTGCAGCTGTTTTTCGCAGTTTTTGTGTCACAAGATAAGTCATTCCAAAAACACAATTAAACATAATAGAAAAAGATAGATTTCTTGACACTGATGATATATTTATTATTCTTTCTCTTTTGTAATGTACATACACATTGCATCAACATACAGTATAATCACATTGTTTGCTGGGGATATTTGGTCAAATGAGATCGTCGTTACTGTCCAGGATTCAGGTGTAAATTTCCGTTATCTTCGGGGGGTGATGCTCTGCCGCTTCGTTTGCTTCACATTTTTGTCATTTCTGCAATATTTTTCACACTGATAACAGAGAGAGGAGTTCATCGATGGAGTGATGATGGGACATGACGTTTGCTAATACACATCAGTTCTACTGTAGCTTTCCAAGCTGCACTATGGTGAAACCCAAGCAGATTCATATGACCACAAGGCAGGGACTATGTAGATGAACGGTCCACAGACGTGAGTGAGGACTGAGCAGAGAGGGAGGCGTGTATGTGTGTGTATGTATGTGTGTGTGCGCGTGTGTGTGTGTGTGTGTGTGTGTGTGTGTGTGTGTGAAGGCGGGGGGTTGAGTGGACTGTCTCCACCTTTAGGACTCGAGCAGTTCTCTTTTGTTTCATCTGTACCGTGTGTGTGTGGCGAGAGAAAATTAACTCCTCTCCGCTGCACAGAGTCCCACTGAGCCAAACACATCCTTAATCTAACTGGCTTTGTGCTCTACAGAGAAATAAAGCAACACACTAAAAATAAATAAACAACCAACGACAATAGAAAAGAAAACATTCATATAGAGGTACCACATGACAGTGCTTGATTTTTTGTTTGTTTTTTTTATCCACTTTTTTTTTAAGCATGCAACTTGTAGCAGGCAAAGTGCAGAAACAGGATCAACAAAGTAAAACACTTCATTTACAGACGGCAGTGGAGACAGTGTTCAGTCCATGTCAGATGAAACAAAACATGACGGAGGGAAGTATCCGGTCGGTTTTTAAACATGATGATGGTCTAAATTAGTCGAAGCTTTTTAGGAGGAATGCAAAATGTGTGCAATTCTTTTTTAATAATACTCTCATAATTGTTTCTCTTGGTCCCTGAGCTTTCAAGTATTTTGATTAGTAATTCGTTCCTTTATATCATTTAAATTCTGTCCTGAATCACATCTTGACCAACTACAGGGAAGGCCTGCTCATGATAAGTGCTACCAAAAGATTTCACACAACGCTGTGTGAAGTCCCACTAGGACTTTTTTACCCGCTAGAATTGAGGAAGAATTTAGGCTTTTTACTCTTTTTGTGCTTTGCACATATTTATCAGTAAAATAGAAGTGCTACTGTTACCTACAGATTGCTCTGCGATGGTCTTGTGCTCATTTATTATTCACTACCTTTGGATTCCTTTTAAGGTTTATAGATTGGACTTTGTGTTCAGCCCAGGTCATAACAGATCAACATTATTGCCCCGAGGCCTCGAGAGCCTGTGAGAGGCGTGATGTTATGACTTGAATGTAAACAGTATGTGTGGGTGAGCATGACAGGGGCTCAGCCGTCACTCCTTGTGGTGTTAGCTCAGCTCCTTGTGTTGGAAGGATAGGGGTCACAGTGCAGCCACCGCCTCAGAGCCCTGTCACGTACATCTCCATGCCGTCGTTGAAAGTGAAGATGGTGGTGGTACTGGAGGTGGCCGAGCCCTGCTTCAGGTCGCCGATGCTCTCGTACAGGTTCTCCCCCGGCAGCAGCAAGGCTTTGGCGGGCAGGTGCTGTAACTTGGGGGTCTGCTGCGTCGGCGGCGGGGGAGGGGGCTGCTGCTGCTGCAAGGGCTGCTGGGCTTTCTTCCTCCTCGGCCGCAGGGTGGCACATGTGTTGGGGGGCCGTTCTCGCTTCCAGGCGCCTCCGCCTTCCATGTTCTCATAAGCCAGATCGCACTCCTCTGTCCCGATGGACTCGTAGCAGTGGTCGTCGAGGGGCCCTCCGACTGCTTTGCCCTCTTGAAGGGCCCATGTCTGGGGTTTTACCACTACACTAAACCCCCCGTCCCGGTCTCGGTCACGGTCACCGCGACCCAAGGTCCGGAAGCCAGGATTGGCTGGGGGAGACCCCGGCACAGCTCTCTTCTTCTTTCCCGGTTTGCACACCTTCGAGTACATCTCAGCCACCTGCGGTCAAACAACACCACACTGAGGTCATGGACTTGAAAGGAAATGTGCTTATTAACTAACTTTATTTGACAAGAATATCAAAACCTCTGTCAAGTCTGTACGTTAAATATAAATCTGGAGCCAGCAGCCGGTTAGCTTAGCTTAGCATAAAGACTGGAAACAGGGGGAAATAGTTAGCCTGGCTTTGTTTAAAGCTAACAAAATCTACCTGCAGTACCAGACACTCTATAGCTCACTCATTTGTTTAATCCCTACGAAAACCAAAAGTGTAAAAATGCAAACTGTACTCGTGCACTGTTTGTTCGTATACCTCCGAAAAGTAATGCAACATAATTGGTATATAACCCATGTCATCATGAGACAGTAATTCTTGTTTAACCTGCACAATGATCGAGGGTAAAGCAGGAAGTAGTATAAAGACCAAAAGTCCAAGTAGGGAGGCAGGTCGGGGTGACTTTACAAGAGGAGACTGTTGTTTGGGACTGTGTGAAACCAAGTGAACTTTGAGTTAAGGTAAGGTACATCGTCACCATGTGTCTTTGCCCAAACCAAACTAACTTTAAGTTAAATACGTAACATCATTCGTAGGGCGCTATTTCGTTGTGTATCACATGAACTATTGTATGTGAATTTTTGTAATTGATGATAAGAAATGTGGCGGGAGGATATGTTGAAAAAATGACAAGTTGTGGTTTTCAGTGGGTCAAGTGCAAGTTGCATGTTGTTGTAGACACAAGGAAGTCAGTACATCCCGCCAAGAAATTGTCTGACACATAAACCCTTGTAACACTTTGGTTTTTGTACAGATTAAACAGACAAGGTATAATGTTTAAGAGGTACTGGTAGGTGGATTTTGTTCACTTTGGACAGAGCCAGGCTGGCAGTTTCCCCCTGTTTCCAGTCTTTATGCTAAGCTAAGCTAATTCATACTCACCAGACAGACGTGTTCAACTGCAAAGTGACTAAGGATGTATTCCAAAACATCAAATTATTTCTTTAACCTTTTTTAAATATTCTGTCTGCTTTTCCCATGCTGTTACCTTTATAGGTGAATGCCTCCTTGTACATTTTTACGACACAAGAAAATGAAAAAATGATAATGAAACTTTAAAATTATGAGTCACATCATTCAAATACTGCAAAAACATTCATTTTCTGCTACTATCTTTGCTTGAATTATGAAATAGAGTTGCAACTTGGAGAGCAAGTTAAAAACATGTCTTTATTTTGCAGAATATTTCTGTGAGGATTTCGAAATACCCTCAGAAAATGTTCACTTTTAAAACTTCTTGGTGTTTAAAAGATCATCGAAAATTTAGTCTTACTGTAAACATGTGCTTTGATCAAATGCACTGGTAACAGTGTGCATGAGTGACACAAACCTGGTCTGGGTTACATCTGTTTAATGGTGATATAACAGACACAGAATACGGAAACTGTAAATCAGTCAATCTAATATTAAAGCTACTTAATTGTACATTAAAGGGGAACATTGAGAACAGGAAGCGTCAGCGCAGTAATTTAACTAATAAACCAGGCTGATGCAGAGACTGAAGAGTCCTCACTCACCACAGCAGCAGACGGTTGTATATTCTCCACTGTGTGAGCACCCAGCGGTCCCAGGGCTTTATTTTGGTGCATGAGCATGTCCTCATCCTCTGGAGGCTTCCAGATGTACTGCTCTCCGTTGCCCATAAACATCACTTCCTGTCAACAGAACAACAAATTGGGGCAGAACCTGTCACATGTTTATCTTCTTTAAGTATTTGTGAATATTAAAGCTGCTTTCAAAAAAACTGACAGAGTTCATAAAAGACAAATTAACCTCTTTAAGCATGCAGACGTGTTATAGCACAGAGCAGGCATTAGACATGTATTAGATTGATTTCATACGGTATTAAACAGATTTTCCCTGGAAGGTCGAGCTAACGTGAGGAACCATGTGCTTATGTTCTGGATGACTCAATTTCAACATGTTGCGTCATCCACAAGAATATCAGTGGCCAACAGCCCTGTGAGCAGACAGCGTACACATGTAAGCCTGTGAACTGTGCGTGTTACTGAACTCAGGTCACAGCAGATAGCGCGACCTCGCTGACCTCATGCAGGGCAGCAAATGGTCTCCCACTGTCACCTGGAGGGGAGCACAAAGCCTTTATGCCCACAGTAACAGCACAGTCTGCCTACACTCCTGCTGCTGCGACCATATGGAGGAGGTGACACTGCTGAGAGCAGAAATACCCCAGCATCACCAAGAAGTCTTCGACAAATAAACACAGCTCACTGCCCGCACTTCAGAGTAATGTCCACAGAAGTGCTAACATATCACAACACCGCGCACGATGAAGCCGAGTGCAGAGAAAACTGCAACGCTGGCACAATTACAACCGTGTAGATCCTCTGCAGCATCAACAGGAAATCTGACAGAAATACTCTCCACTGTACCTGGACGATGCGCTGCATATTAATGTGTCTGATACTGATGCTGACAAAGAACTACAGACGTTACATTCATCACAGACATTTTTTTCACGTATTAGTGCAGCCAGCAACAAAAATCTGAGCCTGACAATCAGAACAAAGATCCCAGAGATGTTTTAAAGCCAAACTCAGATACTCACTGCGTTCTGAATCACATACTTTGTCTTTTTACTTAATGCTCGCACTGCAGCTGCCCTTACAAAGTATACACTGTTACATAGAGTATGCACACACTGTTATAACATGCCTTGAACTTTGACCCTCTCCCTCATGTATCTGTCGCATACCGTAGTGCAAATTTTAAAGTTAAAAGCGATTTGGAACACAGCAGATCTTAATGTTGCCACTTAACGCTGTTTGCCGAACCAGAGACGGAGGTCAACCCACAGAGCTCTGCTGCTGTTACTTTGCAGTGTATGAAGTTTTAACTTCAAGTTTGCAGATTGTTTGTGATTGATTACAGTCGTTGCGTCTTCTGTCAGCTGTCAATGAGCTGTCATCTATTTGCGGCTCAGTCGATTTGACATATCCCCCTGCGCAGAGGACTGTGGGTCAGAGTAGCCAGAAAAGCATTCTGCTGCAGAATGTGCCCGGATGCATTAGAGCATCCTGGTATCTTGGCATACTGCATTTGACATACTGTTTATTGGAACATACGAAAGCTTACTCTGGCATACTAAATAGTATAGTAGTATGAGTAATGGAAAGCACCAACTCTGTGTGTTTGAAGCAGACTAAAGAGCCGCCTTCAGACCGACTCCAGCCCTGCGTGAAAACAAACGGCCCCCTTGAGGCCAGTCTGACAAAGCAGAGGGAAACAGCAAGAGAAGCTGTCTGCAGTGCACATTCCTGGTAGATTTCTTTGTAATTCGAATGCCATATTTTTACTGCTTACCTTGCAATTGTTGCAACCACAGATTATCTAATGAGCCTTCAGAGTTACAGATCTGTTACTTAAAGCTGTAGCCGGTAACTTTTATTAAAAATAACCTTTTTTCGTATTTGCTAAAAATGTCTGTGTATTCACACAGCACCAAATGAGAAAGATAATCTGTGAAAAACATCATATTCCTCTGCCTACTGTATTTTCTTGCAGTGCCTCTAAAGGCCTTACTGCAGGTGAATGGAGGAATCTCTAACACAGCTGTCAGTCATGTCGAACTGTCAAACGAGGCAGTGCTGATCAGATAGGAATCAAGATTCTGTCACTGCGTTGCCTGTTCCTCTCCTCAAATGTTTTTAGAAGCGTATTTTAGTGTACTGTTTTGCTGTAAATGAGAAAGTTGGTCTGGCTGGTGGGTGGTGTTTGGTTCCTCAGTAGCCTGTATCCAGCAGAGGGGCCAGGTCACAAACTTTCTAATTTTGTTTCTGCTGTGCTGGCATCTGATTCTAGCGAATTCCATTAGAGGCAGTAGTAGGGGAGAAGGGCACTTTTGACACTTGAGTCAAAAAACTTTATTTCCCTTTGTAGTATGATATTTGGCAGTATGGCTCTGTTCTGGGGCCTCTTTGCCTTTCTTAGGCCTACACAGAAAGCCTCTTCCATGTGCCTACATAAAAAACCTAAGGCAGAGATAGCACACCTTTCTGCCCTTCCATGTGCAAACAAGGAAGGCCTGAGGCAGAGAGAGCAAACCTCCCTACCCTTCCATGCACCTACATGGAAAGCCTAAGGCAGGGACAGCAGCAGCAAAGACACCCCAGGAACAGAGCATCACTAGCATCAATGACAAACAGAAATGACATTGATAAGTCAGACACAGCATGAAAAGGAGGAGCTGGGGTGGAGGTGGGTTGCAAAGCAGCTTGCAGAGGAAGCAGCAACAGTAGGCAGGCTGGAGCAGTTTAAATAGGGCACACTGAATGAGATTGGCCAATTGGTTGCACAGAAAGAAATCATGTAATCTATCAGCTGCTCCATCAGTCGATTGGCTGTTTGAGATCAGCTGATGTCCTGCCTGAACTAACACTATGCTCAATTTCTTTCAAAATATAGTGACAGTGTCAGCAAATATGACAAAAAGTTATTTTAATAAAAGTCACCAGCTGTAGCTTTAAATTGGACTTTCTGGATTGTATTTCACATCTCGTGTACCTAAAGCAACACATTTAGCAAAGCCTTGTCTTTAGCTAACACGACCATCTGCTAAGAGTCTACAGCCATGCTAGCAGCTCTTTGAGACTGTGCTTTGAGCTAAATGCTAACGTCAGCAAGCAAACAGTAACAATATTTACCATGTTCACCAACTCAGTTTAGTGTGTTAGCATGCTAACATTTGCTAATGTTAAAAAAAAAAAAGTACAGCTGAGGCTGATGGGAGTGTGTTCCAGGTTTTTTGCAGGAATTTGGTCATAACCCAAAGTACTGGACAAAAGTTTAAGATGATGGTGGCACTAGACTAAAAGTCAGAGGATCACCAAAGTTAATACAATTAATCCTGAATGTTAGCACCAAATTTAATGACATTCAGTCCTATGATTTCTAAGACATTTCACACAAATGTCAACCTCATGCTGGCATTAGAAGAAAAGTCAGTGGATCACCAAAGTCAATAGGATTTACCTTTTGAGACACATGAATGTCTGTACTGAACTTCATGGCAATTTATCTGACAGTGGTCAACTGAATGACAGACAAACATTTCCCTCCATAGAGCCACAGAGGCCAAATGGCCCATAAAAATGACCAAAATCTGGTCTTTCCAAAATTCTCCTGACAAACAAATTTAACCAAAAACATAACTTCCGTGGTGGAAGTAATGAACTGACACTTTGCAGGCCTTTCTAGTAAAGTCAGTGCACAAGGCATCAACTTCCATCTTAATCTGCTTTGAATGAGCTCATCCACTGCTCCGCTCAGACCTCTGGAGAACCACTAGCAACCAAACTTAGCTCCTCACTTCATATCCCCCTCAGGTCATCGCTTCCTCACTTTCTTCAGCTCATAAAACTGAATCCTGTTCACCTCTACAACATTACGAGATGATGCTGTTCAGGCCGATCGGAAATAGATGTGCTGTTATTGCCCTTTTGTTTTGAGAGGCAGCAAATACAAGGGCACCAAAATTATGTGAGGATTTTTTTCTCTTTCCATGAATAACCAGTTTTTGTGTGGGCATATTACTTATTTCCATACTATTTTTCTGCACTTTATCTCATCTCTTCCCGTACAGATAATCAAATTAAAGGCCTAATCTAAGCTCTATAATCAATAAAGAGTATCTGTCACTTGGAATTATCTGTTGTAGATGGTTAAAGTTGCTTACACATTCTAAATAGAATAATGTTAAAGCTGGGGTAGGCAGTTTTATTTTGGCGTCATTCTGCAAAAATCTCTAGATAAACTTTGAGCATATTGTAATTCAGGTGGACTGAGAAAAAACTAGACTCCTGGACCTCTGCTTGGCTCTACTTTCAGGCTGTAGATAATCTGTGATGGGAGACTTCTGGCAAAACCTGATTCACTGGCAGAGAGTCCTTCAAAGAATTTTGCTCTTTCAGCATTAACAATTGTCTACACTGCAAAGCAACTCAAAAAAGGAAGATGGACATATCAAAAAGAGTCTAAAAAAAGTCTGACAATAAACAAAATAAAATCTATCAATATCTGTGAAGACTTTCAGAGATGGAGAGAAAATGTGTGCGGATACAGGCTCACAGCTGCTGCTTCAAAATCACAATAATGTAGCTAATGTTACCTAGAGCCTAGCCTAGTGTGTCCTCCGCCTTATTCCTACCTTTGTGGGGGGAGAGTGAGCAGCAGCTCCCCAGACGGACCCCAGTCAGCGGCTGTAGCAAGCAGTGCAAACCCCAACTCCGAGGGACCAGACAGCCCGCTGGATCAGCAAACTTTCTGTTGCTGCTGTTACACCCAGCGCTGGGGGCTCATGCTGGTCAAATTCAAGCTGCTACAGCTGCTGACCAGAGGTCTGTCTCCCAAACTGCTGCCCGATTTCCTCTAAGGGTACTTTCACAACTGCCCCGTTTGGTTTGGTTCAATCGCACTCAAGTTTGCCCCCTAAGTGCGGTTCGTTTGGGCAGGTGTGAACACAGCAATCACACTCAGATGCGCACCAAAACACCCAGATCGAGACCTTCTTGGAGAGGTGGTCTCAGTCCGGTTACAAACGAACTCTGGTGAGGTTCGTTTGTGGTGAGAACGTGTTCCGGCCTGGATCTGAACCAACTGCAGTCACATGACACATTGTTTGGGTTAAACATGAGCATGTTACAGTCCTGGAGGATTATTAATGTGCACCTCCTCCTGTACTGCCTTAATATGCACATTCAGCACATCCAATGAATCAAAACATTGTTTTCTAGTTGGAGCCGCGCCTCGTTTTCAAACTGTATGGTTTGACTAAAATGAACAATGACAGCAATATAGTCCACGATGAGCAGCGCTAAAATCAACCTGTGTAGTTGTCCCTCCATTGTGACATTAGAAAGTGTCACATTTATCTTGCCAGTGTACTCTTATTCAACATTTTGTTTACTTCCTGGATTTTTCCCACATGGAAACTCTGACCAATCAAGAGCAGCTTTTTCACACGAGACATTTGATCTGGTCCGCTTATAAATGCTGCCTGAACTTTGTAACAAAATCAGTCCCTGATTCGGACTAAAGCAAGACAACTCTAGGTCTGAAAGCACCCTAAAGCAGTCCACAGCGGTGGGGAGCAAGGCGGAGGGACAGTGGGGGGTCTAGCTAAGTAATTTTTGTCTGATTTGTTGTCTGATAAACAGAGCAAGAGCCAGGGGAGGGGCTGAGCGTGCTACTCCACTATGAAATAAGATTAAATTAATGATTACTGTGTGAATCACGTGCATATACTCGTGGTCGTCTGATGGGATGTGCTTAGGATAGAGAGAGGTGAGCTGTGAGAGTGCACCTTGTCCTTGTGTTAAAATGTTTCTTGTCAAACTACTGAACTGTATCCAACTGTTTTGTAAACTTTTAAATCATTAGATAAAAAAAATAGTCCCTCTACCAACCTTTGGAAATGCCGGGACATTGAAAGCGTCCACATTTCTCCGGGGCAACTTTGTACTGTGAGGGTGTGGTGGAGGAGGGGCAGGATGTGACGGTGGGGCGTGTCTTGGAGGTGGCACTGGCGGCTCCCCCATATCCGTCCCGCTGTCCCTCTTCTGGGGAGCCTTGTCGGCCTTCCTCAGCTTCCTAACACAGGCGTACTCGGCCGTCTCTGGAGGATGAGGGGGAGACATGACCTGAGCCTCAGGTTCGGGTAGCCCTCCTTCTACGTCGCCGTCTGGGTCTGGGGGCGCCGGGGTGTTGGCGGGTACGGCCGGAGGGGCCGGGGTGTCCGTCTGCCCGGCCCTGCCTACCATGGCGTACAGGGCATCATCAGTACGTGTGGTGGAAGAGCTTCGGCCCACTTCAGAGTAAGTGTGCTCTCCGTCCTCTCCAGTCCCAGAGGGGATCTGGGGAAGCTGCCTGCCTTGAGAACGAAGGTCAGAGTTAGACCTGCTGGGCAGAAGGTCCACACTGGCTGGACCTTTCTTTTTAGATGCCTCTGAAAGGCATATACAGGCCATCACCCACCATGAAACAGAACTCACACACATTTACTCCTCTTGTTCTGGACAAACATTTGTGAACATGAATAAATCCCTCGCTGGTACAGAGAGACAATCTGGAGCTGACAGTAAACTGGGAGCTGACGTAGATGTTTAAGAAAACGCGTCCAAATTGACTTCATTCCACTGCAGTGGAAGCAGGACAAATATGAAGCAGGACATATGCTTATATTTCTTCAAACCCTCTCAGGCTACTGTCACTGTGCCCACAAACACAGTTCCCTGTTGACTGTCAGTGATGGAGCTCCAGGACTCGTCTTGGCTCTCTGATTTCTGTCTTTGAGAGAGAGAAAGATGCATGTTCAGAAATCAGGACTGAACAGTCGAGTGGAATAAGGCTGAGTTCAGTAAATGCAATGTGAATTCTGTTTCAGGGTAAACTGCATCAGGGCTTTGCACGAATTTAGGGTCAGATCAGATACGGAGCACGTGGAGGAGAGTGTGCAGTGACAAATGTTTAACATTTACCTAAATATTTATTTGCATTTTTCTGGGGGTAGCTACTGTTTTTGTGGACTTCAAGGCTGGCAATAATGAGGGAGGATGAGCCAAATCAGAACATGCTACGGTAACTTGTCATGCTATTTATCTGATAAATTCACCAATTGATTTTCCATGTTAGGCCATCTCATGGACTCCAATGATTCTGTTGTATCTCCATTGTTTTTTGATTTTCATGCTTTCAAATGTGGTGATAAATGACATGCTTGCAGTGGTGGATGAAAACATAAAATACATTTACTCATGCGCTGTACTCAAAGAAATACTTCATCTGCAAAATGGCCGTTTGTATATCAGGTTCTTACCCTGTGTAACCTTGAGTTCACAAAGAAAACTTTGTTTTTATCGTTTGGCTCCACAGTGAATGGCCTTATGCATTATAGATGTGATCTTCATAGAAAGTGTTTTGATATTTCAAGACCATTTTGCTGATAATATTTATGTACTTTTACTTAAGTTGCATTTTAAATTCAGTACTTGTAATATTTATGATACTTCTTTTGTTTCAGTAAAGGATCTGAGTACCTCCTCCACCACTGCATGTCTGTGTGTTTGAGAACGTTCCCCT
The DNA here is from genome assembly GCF_041903045.1 of Epinephelus lanceolatus. Classification (NCBI taxonomy): domain Eukaryota; kingdom Metazoa; phylum Chordata; class Actinopteri; order Perciformes; family Serranidae; genus Epinephelus; species Epinephelus lanceolatus. Next base: position 11,364,190 of record NC_135741.1, on the reverse strand, counting down.
TTAATGATGCCAAAACTGCTTTGTCATGCAGCTAAAACAAGACCAGACGGTTTGGTTCCATGGAGGAGTTTTTCACCAGACGACAGAGAGAGGTACCGTTCACAGAGCACAGGTCAGGATACGTATGTGAAGGATGCACTCACTTTTGCCATTGCAGTTCATCTTGTTCATCTCAGTGTCAGATTTACTGATGGACCGCAGCTTCGACTGCCTGAGTATACCCTGACAACATACACACACACACACACACACACACACACACACAGAGGGCCAGTTAAACTCTAATTAAGACTGAAGAGGTGTCCTCTGAATGATATTGTTCTCTGGTGAATTAAGTTGCTCCAGCTACCTCAGCTGTAGCACAAACAAAACATCAAGCAGCGTGTTGCCTGATACCTACCATGTCCATGAGACGGTGTTTTCCACCCTCGCCGGGAACATTGTGTGTCTTCCCCTTCCTGTAAACACAACCGCTCTGTCACACAGGTTGACACTTACTACAGCGATGCGCTTCAGTGTGTGTGTGTGTGTGTGTGTGTGTGTCTCTGTGTGCAGAGTTTGAGTCACTGTCCATGTCTGCCTGAGTCATCTTCTGACTCTGCACGTGTGTGTGTGTGTGTGTGTGTGTGTGAGAGAGAAAGAGACAGAAGAGTGTGTGTGCCAGTGGTGGTACATTTACTCAAGTAATGTATTTCAGTACAATTTTGAAGTACTTTAATTTTGACTTAAGTATTTCCATCTTATGCGACTTCATACTTTTACTTCACCTCATTTATTTGACAACATTAGATACTTTGAAAAATTCAAATTATTATCACAAAATATGAATCAACAAATACATTTTGATATATTTTTATAGATGGACTTAATCAGCAGTATATAAAGTAATTAAAATTAGCCCGACCTTTTCCAGCATGTACACATTAATACATCAATATTTATAACCCAGTAATAAAATACTGAATATGATTATGGATAAGTAAGTATAGTAAGATTTTAAATGCAGGACTCATAACAAAGAATTTCTACACTGTGGTATAACTACTTTACTGAAAGGGGCAGTTCACCCCAAATTCAAAAATATATAATTTGTTTTGGTGTGAGTTGCAGAGTGTTGGAGATATCAGCCGTAGAGATGTCTGCCTTCTCTCCAATATAATGGAACTAGATGACACTCAGCTTGTGGTGCTCAAAGTGCCAAAAAATTCATTTGATAATTCAACAGCAATGTCTCTTTCAAGAAATCATGACCCGGTTGCTCAAGATAATCCACGGACCTTGTTGTGAGCAGTTTCATGTAGGAACTATTTTCTTTCTACCAAACTACACCTACTACATGAAATTAGAGAAAAATCATTTATTGTGTTAATCCGAGTAAATACGGACTTTTAAAATACATGTAAACATGTTAGTCCGTCTGAAATTGTACTAAATCGAATTTCTCAAAGTCAAATTAACACACCCTGATAATGCATTTGGGAGTTGAGTTACCCCTGCATGTATACAGTCAATCAGACCCCAACTGGCCAAGGTGCTCAACACATGCTCCACAGTATCTGCCCCGGGCTTTGACCCAGAAACTTAAAGTATTAAATGTGTAGCAGAAGAAGAAGCCAGTAACAACATGGCAAAATCTTCATGTAGAGCCGTGAATTTTTGGAAGGACAAAACGTACTGCTGTAAAGTTGTCCATCAACCACAAAAAGGTCCAATCCTAACTGAAAGCTGAAAGGGGGCATACTGCCACCTATTGTAGCGGAGTCAGACATACTTTGGTTGATAAATCAATTCCCTTCCTGTGCTTGTATACAAGGACAGTAGTCCAATTAAATGGCCTAGTCGAGCTATAACTGTAGCTTGATGTTTTGTGTTTTTTTTTGGCACTTTGAGCGCACCACAAGCCAAGTGCCATGTAGTTGCATTATACTGGAAAAAAGGCAGACATCTACAGCCAATATCTCCAACACTCTGCAACTCACACCAAAGCAGTCTAGACTGATAAACAGCACTACAGGTAAGGTGTCCCTTTAGGTTAAAGCTCTGAGTCCTTCTTCTTCTAGTCACAGAGGACATTTTACTGCAGTTCCTTTCCTTTATGTAGATACTTTAAGTACATGTAGCTAATAACACATCTGAACTTTTACTTAAGGAGGACGTTTGTTTGTAGTCGAGTATTTTACATTGATGTATTGCTACTTTTACTTAAAGGGGAATTTATTCCTGAGGTGTAAGGCAGTCCAAAAATATTACAAAACATAAAAAACTCTCTCCTGAATCCAAAAACTAGAGTGCTAAAACTCAAATTTGTGATGTCATCAAGTATAAAGTCTGGAGCTGCTCCATAGACAATGAATGGTGAAGGATGTTATAGATGACACTGAGAGCACCCAGGGGAATGTTCTGAGTATAAGGGTACACATACCCATTCATTGTCTATGGAGCAGCTCCAGACTTTATGCCCTATGACATCACAATGTTGAGACTTACTTCTTTGATTTCTGGCTTTAAGAGAGAGAAGCTCATGTTTACAGCAACACATTGTCACTCCGACCTCGTCACATATTGACATTTGGTCATGGACCTTCCACATCCACATACGACGTAAAAGGTACCCTGGGTGTTGGTCGCTGACGTTCTGAGATGTGAAGTTCTGCCTGTTACATGCATTGCCTTCTTTCAAAATACACTTCTGTTTTCACAGGAAATTTACATACAGTCTCTTTCAAAATAAACTCACTACGTCGGTTCAACACTCCAAATTGATGTTATTTTTCCTCCAACATCTAATGCAGGTGGTTAGGTTTAGGAAAAAAGAACAGGGTTTGGGTTTATAATCTTACGGGATGTGAACACAGCTTCACAGGATGGAAGTCGGTGTTTCTTGGACCCATCCACCACTGCTCCCACCCACCCTACTTGGACTTTTGCCGCCATATCATTTGTTCTTGTCCCACCGTGTTTCCCTGTTGACGCCGGTCACGTATCATGCCAGCGTTAAAGGACTGCTTTTTTTCATCAGTGTCTGATGCCTAAAGTCACTGCCCAAGAGCCGGATCTGACGACTTCGGAGTGAGACCATGTGGTTTACAAATATTGGAATTCTCAATTTATTTGTTGATCTCCTGTAAGTAAAGGATCCCAGCACTTCTTCCACCACTGGTGTGTGCATGAGCGTATGTGTGTACGTGTGTGTTTGTGGTCATGTGTGCACGGCGCCTCACCTCTGGCAGCCCACGCAGAGCACCACGATGAGGATCGTGACAACAAAGGCTGAGGCAGCAGCGATAGCACCCAGCAGCAGGACCTTGCCGTAGGGAGGAGCCGTGAAGTTCAGCCCGTCCTGCATGGAGGCCATGTGGGAGCGCTGACGCTCACTTGCTCTCACACACACTCACACTCACACCCTTACAACTCATCCACGCAGGGAAGTGCCACGGTCTCACTGGGATCTGCAGCGAGAAGGCACAGAGTGGCGCTTAATTACAAAATTATCTAACCCTTTACAAAACATTAGGCAGGTTAACAAAGCAGCAGAACCAGAAGTAAAATATTCACAGTAAACGGAAGCAGCAGTTTGAGGAGAGGGAGAGTGAGAATTCCCGTCCAGCGCTGAAGCAGTGAAGTGAACAGACATTACGCCTCCGGCATGTGCTTCTGCTTTACCTTGTTGGGGGATTACTGAGCTTTGTGTGTCACACTTACATAGACATCAACAGCATACCTGCAGAGATTTTCAGTTATCTGGGTCTGCATAGCATAAAAGTGAGCTGGTAAAGTAATCCAACGATCATACATTTAATTCTCTGCTTTATAAACCAGACATAAATCATCTCAACACTCAGTCGACTGCCGATCTGTTTGCCAGGTAGCTGCTGCCATGCATATGTGTATATTTCTGATGGTTTCAACCATTCAAACAAGAACAAACATACATATTGAGAAGGTACGATGAGTCACAGCCAAAGATGAACATGCCAGCAGGCAGAGTAACCTGAAACACTGACGGAGACAAGTCTGAAAGCACCGCGAGCAGACAGAAACATCTTTCCTGCTTCTCCTCCGCTCCTCTCTGCTTGCCAGACGATTTCACGTTTTGGCAGCGTAATATGTTTCAAATAAACAATAAAAAAATAAAGAAAGAAAACACACGGAGCCATAACAAAAAGACCAAACAACAAGCCTGTTCTAATCTCTGTCAAATCATGCCATCTGTCTGCTGTGACTGTGTGTTTTCATGTGTGTTTATTTGTCGCTCGTCCATCAGCAACAACACCAGTGAGCGGCAGACTGCAGGAAACATACCGCCTGGTTTTGTCCAAAAGTCTTGTTGTTGTTGGGATGATGATACTTAACTGTCTGTGTATGTCTGTCCAAATGTCTCTCGTGTATTTGTTCAGTTTATAACGACAGATTTTCTTCCAAGCAAAACACTCCATGGTGGATCTTGTACTTTTAGACTTCTTCAATCCTCCTCACTATAACGATCAAATCTGATGCTGTAGTGTTATATATTCCACACAGATCCTCCTCTGTCCACACAGACTATAATCCTCACAGTTTAAATTACTTTAACAACTTGTCTGTAGTCTGAAAAATGTGTATCTTCTCTGAAGGTCTGCCAAAACCTTGGACACCTCAAGACTGCTGCCCTTTTTTTTCCGGCTCAGATAATTTATCTTTAGCACTGCAGTAGGGGTCTATCAAACATAGTGAGGTCTTATAAGGATTCAAGCAACCCAAGCTCGTTCTTGCCTCTTCATCTCTGAATCATCAGTTCATGACCTCCTAATTTGGTTAAACTTAATTTGGGGTTCATTATGCTTCAACCCAGACAGATATTACCCACTTAAACTGCACAAATATTATTCCAATCGGCCGGATTGTTGCACACCAGGAGTGTCAAACTCATTTAAGTCCATGGGCCACATTACAGCCCATTTTGATCTGAATTGGGCCGGACCAGCCTGTAAATAACAAAGCCTTCAAATCCCTCTCTTTTACTGTAAAGAAGAAACATTACGAGTAGCTTTACATTCTGAAAAGTCCCGTTTCCACCAAACACTTGCGGTATGGTACCTTTGGAGCCAAGAGTAACCCTTCAGACATGGTACCTAGACCCTGGTGTTTCCACTGCAAACAGTACTTTAAATGTGGGCGGGGTTGTTGTCACTCACTGCTCCGTCCAGCACTCACTGTGTTTCCTCATCACTGGTGACACAGAGGGAAGTCTGCACCTCGTTTATCGTCTACAGAACGAGGCTGCACGCCATCATTTTTAGAACAAAATAAAACAGGCTGCAGTGAGCGTCTCTCTCCATGGGACATTTAAAAATAGTGGGTTTGTGCATTTAGTCCTTCCAAGGCAAGCTCAGGGGTTTAGTGTTGCTGTAGCTCACAGGACCAATGCTCTGCGATGCATTTTTTCTCTGAGTGAGAATTAGAATATATGCAGTTCACATAACCTGGTCGAAATTAATATATATAAACACTTGAAGATCCACTTATTACTAAAAGTGTGTGTCGTATAAAAACTAAAGTGATGGCCAAAGTTCTTAAAGTGAAATTAAAGGTGTGTTGATTGATTCACGCCATCACCTCATGCATTGAGTAACATCATAAGTTAACGTTCCACCTTAAAAGTTGCCGGCAGTCGGCCCAGTGAATGAAGTTATTTTTTCCAGCTGCTGTGAGAGGCAGCAAAACATCCTTTCATTTTATAGTTACAGTCTACTAATAAAACTCTCCACAGTATGAACAGTGGTTACATGAGCCTCAAAACCAGCCACAACTCAGCCCTGAGCAGAGTGAGCGTCCTCTACTGACCAATCAGACTGCATTGTTCACAGCTCCACCTTTTAGTACGAGGTGCCATGCTAGGTACCCCAACAGAGGGGGGGCCAAAAATGGGGACCGGTTCCATTGGTACCATCCACAACTTTTCACTGTGGAAATGGGAAGAAAGCGTACCGAACTGAACCGAACTGTACCGTACTGCTCGGTGGAAACGGGGCTAAACTGTTCAAAATTAATTAACAACCCATTTACAAAACAAATGATGAACAGACTGAGATGAAGGCTGAAGGATGAAAAAAAGATAATTTCAACAATATGTCTCTTTTTCAGCAAACTCATCCTCAGAGTATGACTTTGGTGCTGATGCTATTTTGTGCTTTTATGTTTCCTCAGATCTGCCAACAATTAATTTATCTTCTCTGTTCTTAGTTGTCGTTGCAAGATGTTGTATTTTTTGCCTTAATGAGTTTGATAGTGGTGCTGAATATAATATTCTTTGAGTATACCAAGCACACTGGCTTCCTAGTTACCTCTGAGAGGAAACAGAAACTGGTTCATTTAGCATTATATGTAATTGGAAAAATTGGAATTAATGACTTCTCTGCCATTTTTACACTCAGCGAAGTCATTGAGTGGGCTAGTTTGGACCCTTTGGTTGTCTGGTTCTGGCCCAGAGGCCATATGTTTGACACTCATATTGTACACATTCAAGAACGTAGGTTTTTTTCCAACAGTGGGGGGGGGGGGGGGGGGCACATATGAAACAGGGGGTTTGGGGGTCCTCTGCAAGAACATCTTAATCGTCAAACACTTAATTTCTTGCTCTCTGGGGAGTTTTCATGCTCCAATTTGTGTATTTTCTGCAGCGTCTTATGTTGTAAATGTCTTTAATTTTGTCAAAACAAAATCCCTCTGCTACTTTTATGTTTTATTTGGAGGGACAAATTCATATGTTAAGTACTGAAGGGGAAGTTTTCCCTACATCCTTCCAAAATCTATACCTATGCACCTTTATTCACATATTCCTTGACTATAGTCAGGTCTGCTCATTTAGGCAATGCCCAGACCAGTTATGCAGAACCTACTTTTGCTATTTAGTCCATTTTCTGTCACCCAAGTGTGGACATATACATATATCTGTAAATATATGTTATCATAAAAAATTCTCTGGAGTCTGAAAGTGTTTGGGCCCACAGTATGTTTTGTGCACCATCCTCACAGAAATAAACCCTTCTGTCCGTCTCGCCAATATATTCTCCACATCTTGCCAAGACTGGCTGCGTGCGCTCTATGCCCAGCAGATTTGCCTAAATCTGGCACACATCTGACCAAATGTAGCACTGTTTTCCTGTTTTTGATTTTACAAAACAGCCATTTTCTGACATTCCTCCTGCACCATCTCCTCCATATGTGACATGCATCATCTCTGGACTTCCATGACTTAAAAAAAAGAGGAAAAGAAAAACCCAGCATACATCATTAGACACATTTTTACTGTTCTGACCATCCAGACTGTATGATGAATCTACAGCCATGCTAGCTGCTCTGTGACGCTGTACTTAGACACAGTGTTGCTTTGAGCTAAACGCTAACGTCAGTCATGCCCCTGTGAGGAAGAAAGCTGAGGCTCTGTCTTCATCTGTGCAGTGCTGCCTCTGATACAAACACTGCCTGACACTATTCACAGCAAATTAAAATAATAATTTCTTGTGATCACGTGATTCACATTCTGTCCTGCAGCTTTGAAACAACTACAGAGATGCTGAAGATAAAAAGATAAATCTCACTCACTAAAATTACACTAACCACTCAGACTGTTGCACACATCTTTATGTTTAATCCATATACGAGTACAGCCAGGTATGCAGATTGAGGCCACACCCATTCTCACCTGCCTGGGTGGGCGTGTTGATGTCTGTGATTGACTGCAGCTTGCACTGACAGGAAGACAGTGAGGACCACACCACCATCCAACCACGCTGAGGTGAAATCTAAGGTACGTTTACATGCTGTTAAAATGTGCTGCAGCTGTGCAGTTAATTATCTATGTAGCCGTCTTGGCATTAGCTGAGCACATTTCCCCGGTGAATATTTGTTTTGTGGCTCACATGCTGAGGTGCAGGACAAAGATGCATGTTCATGTTGTGCTTAAAGTAAGAATGAGACTGTAGCTGGGAAGCTAACGTAGGCTGTTGTTCTGAGTTTGTGGCTCTTGTGTTGTGAAGAATGACATTTCTGCATTATGCTGGTTTGCTTGGCTGATGCAAAATAAGTTCTTCATCTATGGATAGATAACGGACTCTGTTGGACTGATGCAAAACTACAGTGTTGTTAAAGTCCCCCTCTAACATATTTTAAAGTATGTAAAAAATACTGTGCTATGATAAATATTTTGTTTACATGGACCTCCCACATTATAAGTTAAAAAAAAACAAGTTGCTGGAAGCAGATCTGTTCATTCTCCCCAGGCCCTTAGGACATGTGCCAGGCTTTGGAGGATAATTTTTGGACTACCAAGTCTGTCATGTGATACACTGAGATGGCTAAAGAGACATCTGTAAATCAGTGGATACATTTTTTTGAACGTCACAACCCCTGCAAAATGACTCCTATGATCTGTTTGGTCTGATTACATTTGAAAAGTCTACAAAAAGCCATTCAATTAAATCATATCATCTCCATTCAAGCTAGGAGAGCACTGAACTGGAAGTAGCTGGCTTGGCTGATGAGGGTCTCTACAGCACCTGCTCTATTGGCCCCACAGTGCAGAAGCAGTGCTGACCATGCAAATCACTTTATACGCAGGAGTTGAAGTTTTTTGGCTTCATGCACCACTAAGGGGAAAAAAAACCCCCGTCACTATGCTAATGCTAACTCTGCTCTCTGTACTGACAAGTCCACTCTGTGCTGGAGGTTTCAGGTTTCTTTGCCGGTATTTTGTCAAAGTTTGTTCCTCCCTTTCATACGACTTTCTGTATTAGACAGCAGTTTGTGTTTGTATTAGTGACGCACTTGATCTTGTTTGTCCGCTGTATGTTTGAATCTCAGATTTTAGTGAAGCGCACAGACATTACCGCCTTCAGTAGAGGAATGTGAAAACACCTCTCTATAGTGACAAACTTTGCACAGATACAAGTCAGTATAGTCAAGTTCTGACATTTTAGGGGACATAAACAGAAAAAAAACACATTCTGAGTGGAGGGGGACTTTAAATATAAGTTTCTCCCTTTTGGTTTATTTTTTTTAAAAGAACAACATGGGACACATGATTCACAGAGCAGATATGTTGCTGTAGCAGACAAAAAAATGTGTAATTTAATTTTAGTTGGACTTTGACGTTCAGCTCAGTGGAGGGCATGGTCTGTTATAGCTGCCAATGTCTTAGATGTTGATTTTTGGTTGAATTTAGGTTGTAATATAATGTAGGGTGACTAAAATTCAATGCCAGGACGTCCAGTGCCAACGTCAATTTGATGTAGAATACGGATGATGGTGATATTTTATTGGTTTTAAGTTGCGTTGTTAAGTAACTTTAGTCACTGGTTTTAACCCGTGTGTGGGTGTAAACCCTGCGACTCCGCTTGCGACTCATGTTAGAACTAAAGATCTTGGATGAGAGGTGAAACGTCTTCAAGAAACTTAAGCAAGTCCAGTTGCCTACGATACAGCACTTTAGATTACCACCCAGCCAACATTTGTATGTGGGGCCCATGTGGGTCGTAAATGGGCTGAAAAATGGGCCGTATTTGGGAATGTCCACGGGTTCCATAATGGCCCCATGCCAGTTGCCCACATGGGTGGGTTTACCCAAATTGGCCCCATGTGGGTTACGCAAGCACCACCTGGGTACCAAGAGGGTATGGGGCGAAATGGGGCATCTTATCTGGGGCCAACTTGGGTAAACCCACCCATGTGAGCAATGATATAGGGTCAATTTGAAACCTGTGGACAGTCCCATTGGAGGCCCATTTTTCAGCCTATTTAATACCCACATGGGCCCCACATACAAATACTGGCTGGGCATGACCTGGATGACTCAAAATCTTCACCATTCCAACCAAAATTTAACGTCTGTCTGAGGTCTTTCTGACGTTATATTGACGTCTTGTGCCAGCAGGGCCTCTACTTTAAAGTTTAAGTTAGGGAATATTTACCCTGCTCTTTTACTTTCCTCTTCATGAATGTTTCTTCTTCTCTGTGAAAGTATTCAGAGCATATTCTTTGACTGACTGTACTACTGTATGTATCTGCAGAGACAGGACAGAAGTTTATCAGACTCCTCATGGCAGAAGTTTTGCAGACTTTTGCGGGTAATTTACATTTCTTTGAGGAGATCCAGCCATGAACCCAGCTGTTCTCAGCATGACATCCAATTTGCACCACATTTCATACGCGGATAACTTGGTGCTTCTTTGCACGCTGCATGTATTTCTCTTTGTAAGTTCAGGGCATCCTGACCAGAAACAACTGCTTTGTTTCCTGATTCAAACGAACCTCATGATATTATTAATACAATCCAGCTCAAATGTTCCAGCTCTGGATATCCAGCATAATTACCTGCTCCTTTTAGTCTTAAGAAAGTGATTGCAGCAGCGAACATGTTTTCTCAGCATGTCTGTCAAAACTATTTTGGGTATTTTAACAGCAGCCAGCAAACATGTCAATGATTTCTGTGACCTGCTTTTAATGCCACCAATTCATCCACCAGCTCCACCTTCACCACAACACTTCCTGAGTGAATATTATGGATTTAAAGAAGCATAGGCACCTGTGAGGGAACAATCATTTAATTCACAGTTGCAACAGTGTCAGTGTAATTATATCTGTGCTGATTTGACAACAGAGCCGAGGAGTTGGAGATAGAGAGGGTAATGAGAGAGAAGAAAGGGGAAAGGTGTAGGTGTGGAGGAAAAGAAAGGAGAGAGATGAGGGGAGGAAGACATGCGTGGGAGTCCTGTGGCAGGTGTTTGAAGACGCTGAAAGCAGATGATGAGAGGAGGCTGTCACATTTCCCAACGAGGTTTCCCGGCCTTCCTCCCTTCCTTCCTTCCCCTTCCCTGTCTCATTGAGTGTGTCCACACCTCCCCACCCATTCCTCTCTCCCCTCTATCCCCCTGCCTCCGCCTGCGGTGTTTAGCCAGAGTGACGCCTCAGCACTGCAGTGTAATCTCTGGCCCTAGAGCTGCCTCACGTGAGCCAACCAATTGGACGTAGCACTCAGAGCAAGAGAGATAAATGGCCCTCCCCCGGCTGATTTTTCTGCTAAACAAAGCCCCCATCTCCGTCAGCCACAGAGAGCCCCCCACCTCTGCCTGTGGCCCTCAATGTGCTTGTTACAAACTACCGGCGAATACCTGCAGGTGCAGATTTGCCAGGTGTTGCCCTGACCGTGCAGCACAGACCAGAAGGCTACTTACACTGAGAGGAGGGCCATATGTGGCGAGGGTACTGGAGCGCCATCGATCATTAATATCTGGTTTCCTTACTGAATCTCATGCATCATATCGTCAATTAAAACAACGTAAAGTAAAAGTTAATTAATTAAAGTTCCTTCTTTACTTTTTGGAACAGTTTATGCAGCAAACGAAGACTGTAAATGTTTGAGAGCTCTAAAAGTGAGTAAGAGGACCTTTGAGTCTAGATTATTTTGCTGCATATAAAAAAAGATTTCTACTTATTCCTCTGAAGTATCTTTCTATTTCTGAGTCGGTGGACACACAGGAGACTGCTAATGATTATTATTGATCGAGCTGCCAACTATTTCTTCAATAAATCATTTGATCTATAAAACACCGGAGACCAGGGAAAAATGTCTGTCACAGTTCAGATGTTTTGTTCAACCAAAAATATAAAAACACTAAATTTAATTTAACATAGGAATGAATGAGAATGAGAAGCTGAGACTGATGAGTGTTTGGCACTTCACTGTAAAGAGTACTCAAAAAAGCAATCGATTATCAAATAGGTGCTGATTCATTTTTAGAGATGTGACATTAACAGAAAAGTTGTCAACTAAATTAATCAACTGATTTAATAAGCGATTAATCTGAGTAATATTTTAGGACAAAAAAACTCTTAAAAGTTTCTAATTTTAGCGGGAAAACTAAATATCATTGGGTTGTGGATAAAACGAGACATTTGAGGACGTCATCTTTGGCTTTAGGGAACACTGATCAATATTTTTCACCATTTTCTGACATTTTATAGTTTAAACAACTAATCGATCAGACGAGAAAATAATCTTTTGGTTAATCGATAATGAATATAATTGTTTGATTAATCATCTCACAGTTGCAGCTGTACAGAACACTCTTTGTTGGGTGCAGGAATGAATGAAAGTTTGGTTCATAACAGCCGCAATGTGGACGACTGTAGATCAGCAACTATTAACGATGGATTAATTGTTTATATAGTTTTTTAGCTAAATTGCTAAAAAAAAATCTGACGTAATGTGTTGATTTTTTGTCCCACAGTTAATCCATGAATCATCTAGTCTATAAAACGTTGGAAAGTTTTCAGAGCCCAGTGTGACATCCTCTTTAAGGTTCTGTACGCAACATTCAGATCATTAATATAACAGCAAATCAGTATTTGCTATTTGATGATATGGAGGAGTAAAGGCATCCTGAGCAGAGAATGAAGTCACGCTGCCTCTGCGTTTGTTGTCATCCGAGCTACTCTGTGGTTTGTTGTGGTAGACAGTGTCGCCATATGTGCATGTTAGTGCATGTGTGTATCCCACTAGCTAGCCCATCCCTGCTGGTTTGCACTGCGCTCATACAGCAGTTACTGCTATTATAGGGATGCCATCATTGTGGACCCATTCTCCTGTTCCCCCCCGGTTAACACTGTTAGTTCTGTCAGCACTGTTGCAGTTGTTAAGTGCTGTTTATGAATTTAACCGTAGACTGTATAAATCATGGATGAAGCTTCTGTGACGTCACCCATTGGTTTGTGGACTGCTGTTTTGAGGCCTCGAGTTTGGCATTTCAGCCGTCGCCATCTTGGTTTTTGGAGCCAGAAGTGATCATATTTGGACAAACAGTGGAGCTGTGGTGGATCTGACTCAATAGCTGTGTCTCAAATCAGGGGCTGCAGCCTTCGAAGGCTACATTTGAAGACGGATTGTGTCACATCGGCTCGACCAAGGCCGTCCCATTTCAAAGGTTCCTTCAAGTGCGGCCGAGAAATGCAGCTTTCTTTCCCAGAATTTGGAGGATGCAACGGATGAATCCTTCGTGGCCCAGCCTATCCCAGGATGCGCTGCAAGCCGGTGACGATTATATATTAAGTTAACTAACAGTAGTTAAATAACTGTTAACTGTTGTTAACATTACTGTTAGCTAAGAGCACACAGCTTAAACAATCTTAATTTAATAAGTTTACCTGAAAACAGTCCATCAGCCTGAAATATATCAAACAGCAGTCAATCATCTCCTCAAGTTTTTATATTTTAGATTATAATATAATATAATATAATATAAATAATAATACAATAAATAATAAATAATAATATATAATATATTTATATATTATAATATACAGTACAGGCCAAAAGTTTGGACACACCTTCTCATTCAATGCGTTTTCTTTATTTTCATGACTATTTACATTGTAGATTCTCACTGAAGGCATCAAAACTATGAATGAACACATGTGGAGTTATGTACTTAACAAAAAAAGGTGAAATAACTGAAAACATGTTTTATATTCTAGTTTCTTCAAAATAGCCACCCTTTGCTCTGATTACTGCTTTGCACACTCTTGGCATTCTCTCCATGAGCTTCAAGAGGTAGTCACCTGAAATGGTTTTCCAACAGTCCTGAAGGAGTTCCCAGAGGTGTTTAGCACTTGTTGGCCCCTTTGCCTTCACTCTGCGGTCCAGCTCACCCCAAACCATCTGGATTGGGTTCAGGTCCGGTGACTGTGGAGGCCAGGTCATCTGCCGCAGCACTCCATCACTCTCCTTCTTGGTCAAATAGCCCTTACACAGCCTGGAGGTGTGTTTGGGGTCATTGTCCTGTTGAAAAATAAATGATGGTCCAACTAAACGCAAACCGGATGGGATGGCATGTCGCTGCAGGATGCTGTGGTAGCCATGCTGGTTCAGTGTGCCTTCAATTTTGAATAAATCCCCAACAGTGTCACCAGCAAAACACCCCCACACCATCACACCTCCTCCTCCATGCTTCACAGTGGGAACCAGGCATGTGGAATCCATCCGTTCACCTTTTCTGCGTCTCACAAAGACACGGCGGTTGGAACCAAAGATCTCAAATTTGGACTCATCAGACCAAAGCACAGATTTCCACTGGTCTAATGTCCATTCCTTGTGTTTCTTGGCCCAAACAAATCTCTTCTGCTTGTTGCCTCTCCTTAGCAGTGGTTTCCTAGCAGCTATTTGACCATGAAGGCCTGATTGGCGCAGTCTCCTCTTAACAGTTGTTCTAGAGATGGGTCTGCTGCTAGAACTCTGTGTGGCATTCATCTGGTCTCTGATCTGAGCTGCTGTTAACTTGCGATTTCTGAGGCTGGTGACTCGGATGAACTTATCCTCAGAAGCAGAGGTGACTCTTGGTCTTCCTTTCCTGGGTCGGTCCTCATGTGTGCCAGTTTCGTTGTAGCGCTTGATGGTTTTTGCGACTCCACTTGGGGACACATTTAAAGTGTTTGCAATTTTCCGGACTGACTGACCTTCATTTCTTAAAGTAATGATGGCCACTCGTTTTTCTTTAGTTAGCTGATTGGTTCTTGCCATAATATGAATTTTAACAATTGTCCAATAGGGCTGTCGGCTGTGTATTAACCTGACTTCTGCACAACACAACTGATGGTCCCAACCCCACTGATAAAGCAAGAAATTCCACTAATTAACCCTGATAAGGCACACCTGTGAAGTGGAAACCATTTCAGGTGACTACCTCTTGAAGCTCATGGAGAGAATGCCAAGAGTGTGCAAAGCAGTAATCAGAGCAAAGGGTGGCTATTTTGAAGAAACTAGAATATAAAACATGTTTTCAGTTATTTCACCTTTTTTTGTTAAGTACATAACTCCACATGTGTTCATTCATAGTTTTGATGCCTTCAGTGAGAATCTACAATGTAAATAGTCATGAAAATAAAGAAAACGCATTGAATGAGAAGGTGTGTCCAAACTTTTGGCCTGTACTGTATATATATATAATAACAATCTCTGGGTCCATGATTTAGGGCTAACTAACTTACTAGCTTACTCCTTCTTTCGTAAGGTGCAGCTGGTTGCTAGGTAACAGGAGCGAGAGCAACTGGTGATGCAACCAGGAAATCCTCCGCAGACCAGATTGTCCCATTTCGGAGACTGTTCAGTTTGGCTGATGGGGTCTTCAAAGGACGTGGCCGACATAGACTGCAATGACTGCGTCCTTCAAAAGCTGCAGCCCCTGAATTTAGACACATCTACAGACTGTAGCAACGCCTTGCAGACAGCTCTACCCTTAAATATGTGTAACTCTGAGCCTTGATAAATTGTAAATGGGGGAGTTATAAAAGAAAGTCACCCCCTGTACAGTTGTCATGAATGTTGAAATTAGCCATGGAGACCAACACAGTTTTTGTACCAGGCTGTAAACAGAATATCTGCTGTAGCGTTGGGCATTTTAACATAGTGGTCTTTGGGGATTGACTCGGTTTTGGAGCCAGCCTCAAGTGGCCATTTGGTGAACTGCGGATTTTGACACTTCTGCATTGGCTTCATTATTCAGCCTCGGAGGCTGCCATGCGGATTTAACGCTGTTAGCTGCTAGCTCAGCCACATTCATGAGAACCCTGAACAACTGATATGCTTTGACTTTCACTTACAGCCCCTTTAATGTTTGTTTTTTTTCCGATCAACAGCCCAGATGCCAAAGGTATTTGGTTTATGATGATATTCGACATGGAAAATTTCTCACATTAGAGATGCTGGAACCAGAGAGTGGACGACTTAAATGATTAATCGATTATCAAAAATACTGTAGTTTCCAATTAACTTTCTGTCAATTGACTTATCAGTTCATTGACTCTTTGTTTCAGCTCCAAAATCTGATGGTTCTCGTCAGTATTTGCTGTTTCCTCGTCTTTTATTGTAAGCTGATTCACTTTGGATTTTGATTTGTTCGTCAGACAATATAACACATTTTAAGACACCACTTTGGGCTTTAGGAAACAAGTGATGGAGATTTTTTACTGTTCTCTGGTGTTTTTCAAAGTCTTTGGCTCGGCGATATAAAGAAAATCAACGATTACCGTGTTGTCGATCAAATACAATGATTTTGATATTGTGACAATATTGTAGAGGTGCTCTGACAAAATATTTACACAATGGGATTTTTGATAAATAATCACCAGTAATGTGGATGTAAAGCTTAAGTGGGTAAAAGGAGATAAAAGAAGAGCTACAACAGTCCAAAAATGACATTCCTTTGCTGTAATGCAGCCTTTAACAGCAGGAAAACACAACACTTATCCAATATCTAAGACGATATCTAGTCTCATATCACGATATCAATATAACATCATGCATTGCCCTGCCCTATAACAGACTATTAAACACTATTAACAAATTAATAACCAAGAAAATACCCAGTGATTGTGCCCCTGGATGACTGGAGGAATGAAGTATCACCTGTTGACTTGGATCTAATCTCAACAATTAAATGTCTTTAAAGGAAACGTACTCAGCGACAAACTCACCCGATCACATCAGGCAAAATTTAACAAACAAAAATTACATATAATTTAGTTTCTTTTTAAACATAATAAAGACTCAAACTCCTCCAAACAATAAAAATAATGTTCCCTGTTTCCGCTCAGGGCAAACAAGGACTTCAATTGTAATCCTCATTAAAAATGTATTTTTTAGGAACACATTGAGCCCTACAGTGTCGCAAATCAACAACCGGTAGGCTTTTTAATTTTCTAGGAACATGCACTGGATTTACATGTGTGTTCATTATTAATAACACTGGAGCTCGTCTCAACAAACCCAGCCAGCCAGCCAGCAGTGGCCTCTCTGCCGAAGCTGCTCAGGTTTTTGATAAACCACCTGGGAGTTCATGTGGAGCAAAAACCTCACCCTCTGTGTGACACAAATAACAGCAGTGTGTGTGTGTGTGTGTGTGTGTGTGTGTGTGTGTGAGAGAGAGAGAGAGAGAGAGAGAGAGGGGGGAGAGGAGACTGCTATTGTGTGAGAATGTGAATTAGGTCAAATGTTTGCTTGCAACAACGATTAACCATGCCCCTGTGAGGAAGAAAGCTGAGGCTCTGTCTTTATCTGTGCAGCGCTGCCTCTGATACAAACACCGCCTGACATTATTCACAGCAAATTACGGGAATCATTTCTTGTGATCACATGATTTCACATGCTTTCCAGCAGCTGTGGAACAACAATACTGGAAGTTAAAACAAGGGGGGAACCATCACCATCATCATCATGTTTTTACACTGTGCATATAGTCTGTAAAATCCTCCCTGTGTGTGTGTGTGTGTGTGTGTGTGTGTGTGTGTGGAGGCTGTGTGTATGTGGCTCATGATGGCACCCACTCAAGCAGGCATCAATCACACGCTGGGTGACGGTTCTGCTGCCCGGCTCGCCGCGCCTCTGGGCTCTGACACCTCAAACTGCAGTGATGCTGGTGACAACAGGTTACAAACCCAAAGAGGATGCACAGGGAACACATGCAGGGTGTGAATGGGCTATAGAGAAAATGAAAAATTCCAGGTTGATGCAGTGTGCTTTTATCATTGTTTCATTAAGCCTGTAGCAGCAGATCTCTCCCCTCTCTCCTCCCTTTTTCTTCTCCTCTAATCATCAAAGCGTTTCCGATTCATTTCCAGATCAAAGTGAGGATGGCAAAGGATGTTGTGTCCCTGAGGTCAGCTGGCAACTTACACGACAAAGCCCCACACCCCCTATTTATGAGTAAGGGAGGGTGAGGAGGAGGAGGAGGGAGGATGAGGAGGGGGGGCTGCAAATGTTAACGGAAGGTCTAACGTTAATTATCTTTATGCTTCACAGTCGGCACACAGAAACCCGATTGGAGGCTTCCTGCGCCTTCCTCCCGTCAAATCACAATGAAGTTCTCTGATGAATGCGTTAATTTGAGGGCTTTAAATCACAAAAGGCAATGCAGTAGCGGCTGAGGTGGGTGCACACGTGTCTGTGTGTTAAATGTATGACCAGAGGAGATGGAGAGGAAAAAAGGCAGGGCGAGCACAAAGAGAGAGGGAACAGGCAGAGCGGGTGCGTTATGTTCCCTGGATGGATAAAGGGATGCTGAGCTGCGTGTGTGTGGCTTATCGAGCTCGATCTATAGGCACATATGAATGACCCCCCCACCGCCTCCATCCCCTCCTCCCTCCAGCCTGTCACATAGCCACGGGCACAGAGCATTGCGCTATAGCATCCCCCCTGTACTCACTCAGCTCAGAGATTTTGGGAGGCGCAGCGTCAACCCTGGTCGCTTCCTTCAGTTTCCCCTTGGACCAGGCGCTCCCCGCGAGCATAATCAATCACAGGCGATAACTTGGCTTTCTCGGGCTTCACAAAACACGAATGCAGCATATTGCATGTGACATCCCTTTTGAGCGCCCGCTGACCCGCTTGTGCGCCCTGTCCGCGCGCCTCTGCTCCCCAGCCGGAAGGGAGGCTGGGAAGTGTTTAACCTGTCTGCTGCTGCTGCTGCTGCTGCTGTTACTGCTGTATCTCCAGTATGATCTTCAGGTTTTCTCCTCCACGGTCCCTCAAGCCCCTTCCATCTGTACTCGCATCCCCTCGGCTCAGCTACTGTGCTTCCATGTGACACAGGCAGAGCTGGAGACCCCCCAATTTTGAGTTTGTCTTTTGATTCTAGCGTCATCCCTCGGATGGATGAGGAAGTGCGGGTGTGGATGTGTGTGCGTGTGTGTGTGTGTGTGTGTGTGAGAGAGAGAGTAATGAATGGGATGAGTTTAGGAAGGTTTCTCAGTCCCTACTAAAGGTGCACGAGACTCTGGTTAATTTCAGAGACAGATAAGACACCATGTAGAGTCTGTAAACGACAATTTTCATCCTCAGAGTCGAATTTAAGTCTTATTTTGCACAAGGAATTTAAATAACCTGTTGAAATTGGTGTGTGTTTTGCAGCCTCACTCTCCTGTAAATATCCTTTTCTAAAAAACATATTGTCAAAATATGAAATCAGCATGTTAGCCATACAAACACTGAGTCGGTTTGACTTAAAACCCCGTAAAACCTGCAGGAAGGAGCCAAAGAAAGCAGCAACACAACAGATCAAACAGTTGGCTGCAGCCTTCATTGATCTCTATAAATATGGGAGAGTATAGTGGAATTACACTGGATCAATATAAACTTCACATGACCCCTATAAGAGCCACTAATAACCCAGAGTAACCCCTCATAATGTCTCCTTTTTCCCACTTTAATGGAAGTAAATGTACAAAGTTAAACTAATATCAGTGTGTCTGACGGGTTGTCTCATTTATCTGCGACATATTTGAGTCTAAATATTATACAAAATATAAAAGTAGGCCACTAATGTCTCGCTTTAACCTTGCCACTGTCACACACCGTTGAAGCTACTACACCTCCACCGCTCTCTACCACCACCTACTGTTGTATTCAGAGCATTGCAGGAGAGCAACCGCCTATCAGGGTGCAGGAGACGGTGTTGCTGTATGAGGGTCGATCCGTGCCACACTGAGGGAGAAACTGAGGATTTATATGGGAGAGGTGTTTGTAATACAGACTGTCCTGTTAAGATAAATTACAGCATCAGCCGTTTCAGCAAAACAGGAAGTATAGACAGAAGAAAGGTGACAGAGAGAGGAGGTCTGGTCAACGAAACAAAAGACCGCTGTTTGTTTTCTGTTTCCTAATGACAGTCAATATTTGTCTCTTTTAACCACCATCCTTCCTTGACCTTAACCACCAGTGATGATTTTTTTCTGATGAATCCATTAATCATTTAGTTTACTGACAAAGAAAATATAGACAAAGCACATCACAAGTTCCAGGAAACCATAGTCACAGCTTCAAATAGCTTGTTCTGCTCAACCAACAGTCTAAAACTCAAACATATTCATTTACAATTATATATATGTGTAGTTACCAACAGCAGCACATTCTCACTCCAATCTCGTCACATGTCAACGTTTGGTCGGTGACTTTCTACATCCAGATATGTCTTGCAAAGTATCCTGGGTGCGTTGGTAGTCGACGTTCTGGGACACTGTGTCAAGTTCTGCCTGTTACATGCATTGTCTTCTTTCAAAATACATGTTGGTTTTCACAGGAAATTTAACATTTACATACAGTCTCTTTCAAAATAAAGGCACTACATCGATACAGCAGTTTTTTTCCTTCAACAACAGAAACACACAGTTTGGCTTTATAAGCTCACAGAATGTAAACACTGCTCTTCGTTGGACCCATCGATCTACCCTCCTGCCTGCCCCACTCAGACTTTTGCCACCTTATTTTGATTTTTGTCCCGCCATGTCATCATGCCGATGTTAAAGCCACTACAAGGAACTTTTAACTGGATATGCAAAAGTCTCTCATTTCTGCTAATGTCTGTGCGTGACCTACAACAGCAAATGAGACCATCGGTGTGAAGATAAGCTATTTCTATATAGTGTATATCCATACCTTTAGGAAACCCTGTCCGGGTCCGTCCCAGGTCGCTTCCAGGACGAAGCGATTTACGGCACTCAGACAGCACACGTCATCTTACCTAGCTGCTTACATTTATAGTGACTCTTATAAATAGTCGCTATTCCTCCTCCTCGACCCGACGTCCGCAGGGAGTTGAAATAGCAGCAATCATCGGGTAAAAGTTCTGTGAAAGCACTGGACTCACCAACAGTCAGCCACGTCTCAGTCACACAGAGAAAATCCAATCCTCGGGAAGTCAGGAAATCCTTCAGGATAAACGTTTTGTTCGCTAGCGATCTAGCATTTACCAGCCCAATCCTGGCAGGAGCCGGCGGGTCCACAGTGTTAGCTGTCGGGGGAGCCCCACACAGAGGCCGCAGGTTGCACAGATTCACCCCGCACCAGTGGGGACGAGGAGAGCAGGGGCCGCGGGGCTGGAACGCCTCATCCGGGCCGACGACAGGTACCAGCCAGGCGTCGACAGGGTCCAGCGAGTGCCAAGAAATAAAGAGGCGAGGCACCGCTCCATACTCAGTCCAAGAAGCCGTGGAAGTGCTCGCCAAACAGGCCTTCAGCCTTACCAGCCGACTGCTGCGTTTACCCCGGTGGTGGTGGCGCTTACACCGGAGAGGTGGAGATGGGGCGCAGCAGAGGTGAGCTGGGATCCCCGATAGGAGCGGGGGCTTGTTGTTTCATTCATCCCCAAAACAAACACATGCGCGAGCCAGGTAAGCGTCTTTACGACAATACGTGCTAGAGCTCATGGGAAATGTAGGCTTCATTCCAGCAAAACACTACCGCTTTTGTCCACAGGGTCGCCAAAATCAACTCAAAATGAAAGTTCCTTGTAGGGGCTTTAAAAGACGGCGTTTTTCGTTTATTTATGATGCCACAACTCATTGCCCAAGCACCAAATTTCAGAGACTGGGTCCGTCATCATTGCAAAATTTGGTCATGGTGACACTAATTGTAATGGGAACTACCACAGAGGTTCTTTTGAGTACTTTGGCAGATTTTTACCAAAGCAATGACATTGCAGTTTTGCAAAATACAGTCACAAGGTGTGTAGCTGAGATCAAAATGATTGCTGAGTTCGAAGATGGATGTGCTCCTATAGCAAGGAGGCTGGAAGTAGTTTACACCCCTGGGCAGCATTAGCTTTAACCTGTGTACTGCTGAATCACGGCTGGTGTGACTGACTGTGGCTCTGAGGTACAGCAGGTTGTCCACTAATCTGAAGATTGGAGATTTTATCCCCGGCTCCTTCAGTCCGTATGTCAAAGCAAAGTATCCTTGGGCAAGATACTGAACCCCAAATTGTTCCTGATGGCTGTTCCATCAGTGTGTGAGTGTGTGTGAATGCGTACTGAGAAGCAGGTGGCACCTTGTATGGTAGCCTCGGCCACGAGTGTGTGAATGGGTGAATGTGACATGTAGAGTAAAAGCACTTCGAGCAATTGAAATACTAGAAAAGTGGTATACAAGTGCAGTGCAGGTCTATTTACCATCTCATCACAAGATGGTCTCGTGTTTTTTATGTAGGCTATATAGATACTTTTTTAAAAGTATATATTTAAATCTTGTGTTTACCTTCTTCAGCTTGTTGTCATTGTTTCAGCCGTATGTTTATTTCTGTATATGTACATTTAAAACAAAAACAACAACAACAAAAATCTACAGTCAATTTCCCTTTTTTGTGATTCTGATACAAAAGAAGAAAAAAGCAGGAAATCCTCAAATTTCAAGAAGCTGGAACCAGAGAATGTTTGACAATTTTGCTTGGAAGAAATAAAGATTGATTATCAAAAAAGTTAGAGAATAATTTTCTGTTGATCGACTACTTGAGTTAAGTTTAGTTACTTTGGTTTTGTTTTCAGCTCAGACATCTTTCACGGGAAGTTATTGAGTCATAAGTTTAACAGATTTAGGGAAATCAAAAAACGTTTCAGTTTGTGCATTTAAAACATGAGTGAAAACACTGGGAAAAAAATCAAAGTCAAAGGTTTTTACACTTGGCTGACTACAGTGGAAGCAGACTCACTACGTAAATCAGGACGTACATTAAGAACGCTGCTATTGATCACACCTCTGTGTCACTCCTGCTTAGTCGTTTTTAGTGCAATTACTTTGAATTATTTATTGTTTACTGTCTTTGTCTGGATGTGTTTATGCCTTTGTGCCGCTGCAACACCGAAGTTTCCCCTCAAAGACTCTTATTATGTTTACCTTTGTGACTTATGTGTCCCTCCAGCTTCTACTGAAGAGTTAGAAAACAATCAAATGTAAAGTCGGTGTACTACCACAGCACTATAGTCTAATTTTTAATATTTTATATTCTTATTTATTATTTTTGTATTCTATATCTTGTGTTTTTAGCAGATTTTCTTGGACATTCAAATAAAAAATGTCGCTTAATTTGTATGGAAGTCTGAATAATATCAAAACAGCTCCTGGATTTTCATTTTAAACCCCCTCCCAGCGTCCAGAGGCTGACTTTGTCCTTCAGGGTTTCCCCCTCTCCTGCTGATGGCGGCACTAACCGCCCCTCATACAGGCTCCCCTCCCCCTCCTCCGTGGTTCCCACACACAGGGACAGCCTACGTGTTTTCCTCATGAGGTAAAGTGCACTCTGCGTTTCCTCACACATCTGGAGATCATGGACCTGAATCCTCGCAGGGTTTGCGCTTGTGTTTGAGCATTTAAAGAACACCCAGTCACTTCAGTGTTGTTACCCGCATCTTCATCATCATTCTCCTCATCATCATTATCAAAGGGGAAGAAGATGGGCTGCTGCTCGGCACGATGCATGCTGATCCTCCTGTGTTGTCTGCAGTTGGTAAGATGTTATTTCCTATGATGCTCACACATAAACACATCTGCTTCTATCTGTTATCTATGGTGATATTTAGAAACTTCAACTAATAAAAATCAATGAAAAGAAGACAAGTAAAAGCAGTTCATTGAATTAAATATATGAAAAAAAGATTTGTTTAATAGAAAAGAAACTTCATGTGTTGCTGCTTTTAAGTGCATATATTTTATATCTTCTCTGGTAATATAAAACCTAACATTTAGATTAAAAGCTACAATATTTATGTACTTAAATTCATTTTAAACACATGTTTTTGCTGTTACATTTGTTGACCTTCTGTTCACATCCTCATTATTAATTCAGGTTTCTGCATCAGCTGCAAACTAAAATGAAACATCACAAGTTAGAGGTTGTTCCAGCCTCTTAAATGTGAATTTTCGCAGGTTTTTCCTGGTGCTCTGCTCAAATAGATTAAATATATTTTGAGTTTGGAGCTGCTGTTTTGAAAATAAAGCAATTTAAAGATGTCACCTTGAGCTCTGGGAGATTATGACAAGCATGTGTCACCACTTTGTGATATTTTATACAACAAACAATTGTTAGATTAATGGATACTGAGTCTTAATAAACATATATATTTGGTGAGCAATGTTAATAGTAAGCTTGTTTTAGTTAGAGGTGCTTAAAACAGCAGTGCCCACCCACCCCTACACTCACCACAATGACGGGCTGCACCCACTTTGTCCTCCTCCTCCTCTGTGTTTCCCACCCTGCCCCCCTTCATGACTGATGGAGCCTCAAAGGACATAACACTAATAACAGGTCTGTCTTTGTCCCCGATGGCTCAGTCGCCTTGACAACTTGTGAGAATCAAAACTACGACCTTGTGGGATGCAGGGGGGAAGAGATCACAGTGTAACGAGCTGGGGCAGCACAGCCTCACCTGTAACTGTCTGTTATAAGTCATCATGTCTCTGACGTCTGTCTCCTGACTCTGTCCAGATAACTGCTCTGGAGAGGCAGGTGTTTGACTTCCTCGGCTACCAGTGGGCTCCCATCATGGTCAACTTCTTCCACATCATCGTGGTCATCCTGGGCCTGTTTGGTGTCATACAGTACAGATCACGCTACGTTGTCATGGTGAGGGAACTGCTAATTTTATCTTTATTTGTTAAAAAGTTTGTGTTAAAGTGCTGGATTCTGACTGTTGGTTTATACTCAAGTTTGTTTTGGCTTTCTTGCTGATTGTTATGTGAAGACTGATGTCGCTCTTATATGTGAGTCCATTAAATATGAAGCTGCTGCAGCTGTTACCTTAGCTTAACTTCAAGACTGGACACGGGGAAACAGATAGTCAAGGGGTCGGCAACCTTTACAATTAAAAGAGCCATTTTTGACCAAAACAAAATCTGTCTGGAGCCAGAAAACATATTTGAGCCTTATAATGAAGGTAACTAGATTAGCCTGTCAACACTAATGAGTATAAAGTGGGCTATTTATGATTATTTGATATTTTAACTTTGCAGCCTTGTTGTTGAAAGCAAACAAATCTGTCCTTGCACTAATAAAATCTTTATTTTCCTCTGAGACTTTTCCTTTTGTGGATTTAGACCTCATAGCTAGCCCAGGTAGGGAGACTCAAGATGAGCCACCACTACTTAGGTTTGGCAAAACATAGATGAAAAGGCATCAGGCCGTACAGGTATGGTGCACATTTTAGTTGACGAAATCTTAGTACATTTTCTTATTCTGTGTATGGGACAGCAGGGTGAGCAAAGTACTCCAGACGTCACTCTCTCCAGCGGCGCTTTCCAGCTCCACCTCTGGGATCTCAGGGTGTTCCCAGGCTATATGAGATATAACATCCCTACAATAATAATTAATGAAATATAAAGTGTTAAAAAGTAACTGTATTAATTTCCATAGCGGTAATTTTATGTCAAAACCACAGGGAGACAGATAGATGATAGTGAAATGGTAGCACACTCTGCCTGATGAAATCTGAGAAGATCACAGATGAACATGTTTTATTGTTGGGAGCAGACTTCAGGAAGTTACTGTTGCTGGCCAAAAACAGTCTGATGTATGGCCTCCCCACCTCACCCCTGGCAAACCTACAGTTTTACTCTTTGGCTTTTGTATGGATTATACCACAGGTGCTCAAAGTTTGAGGGCCACACAGGAAAAGTGCAGTTGAGAGTTGTCCACCAGAATCACTAACTTTAGCTAACAGCACCTGCATCAATACCAATATGTAATTCCTTGTCATATAACCAGTAGCTTTCTATAATTTGTCACCCCTGACCTGACAGATGCTTGTCAGGTGGCCGCAGTTTGATGCAGTCTTCATGAGAAAAACATGAGAAAGCAAAGAAAAAAATCATGAAGACATAAAGAGAAACAACTGCTGTGACATGCTGAGTAAACTAACGTGTTATTGATCAGATATTTGAGATGTGTTTGTGTATGTTTGTGTGCATGAGGGCAGTGTATGTTACTGAGGGCTGATGTGAGGGTTAGGGCCCTGAGCTGCACTACGACCACACTGACGGACTGTGACTTTTATTCATGCGCTGTAACAGTGTTTCTGTCTCCTCAGTACCTGCTGTGGACGCTGTTGTGGGTCGGCTGGAATGTCTTTGTCAGCTGTCTGTACTTGGATCTGGGCGGCCTCTCGAAGGTAAGTCTATGGTCACATAAGTGTCAGATAATTAGAGACCCACGCAGCTTCAGCTCCTAAACACAGTGTTCAGCTTGTCTCATGTGTCAGGACCTGCCATCACATGAGCGACACTCAGCTCACAGTTTGTTTCTCTTCTCAGTCACAGAATATTTACAGTGACGCTGTTTATGTCTTCCTACAGTCTGTATTCAGAAACACTGAACTGGCTTTTTTTGGACTTTAATAATGATGGTAACAATATTTAGACAAAATTTATCAGTGTTAGAATTAAATTATTATAATGATGATTAATAATAGTAGTGAAAATGGTGGTAGTTGTTTCCGTGTTAGAGGGCGTATGCAGGTCCTTAAAATGTCTTCAATATAAATAGTCTGAATTTGTGAATTTGTGAGGTCTTAATTGCCACAAAGATTTTATTTTCATGTATTCATCTTTTAACGTATTTTTGTCAAATTATTTGGGCTCTTCTGCATCATACTCCAGATTTGTGATTCAAATCTTTAAACCTGCCACTGAACCTCATATCGTCTTTTTACGTTACACTTATGGCAAATGCAGATTAATCTAACTTATTTTAATGACTTTATTCCTACATTAATCCCACCTCTGCACAGGACTACATATATACTACTCACCTGCAATGCTTGAATAAAAAAAACGATGATTGTCCAAAAATCAGTGTTTATTTTTTGATTAAAATCATCTTTAAAGGGTCTTTAAAAAGCATTGAATGTATGTGTCTGATACCTGTAGACACCCTGTGTTAGCAGTGGTTAAGGCAGGAGTTAAAATAATGAACTGATTATATGATTAATCAACATTAATTTCTCATTCATCAACTAAAAAAATGCAAAACATTTGTAACATATAGAGTTTTTTAATCATTAAGTTGTAATTTTTAACCTTGAGGAAATAGTTTTAAGACATCTCTGGGGTCTGATGATAATTTCTGAGTCAACATTATTTGTTGACATTTTGAACAAATGAATTAAATAATGAAGGTATACTTTAGTATTGTTTCTGCTGTCATTCACTTTGGTCCATTAGCGACCTGTGACTGTTTATTCTACATTCTAGATTCTACATTGTATATTCTGTGCATTACTTTGCACTTTACTGCTTGTTGCACTTCGACGCCAATATGTGAACAGCTTGGGATTTATATAAACAAGCCCATACCTTGTTTATATAATAATAACAGTTTAAAATCAATTTTTCTATACATATAATAAAATTTGGAATAAAATGTAATTTCACAATCGAAATATTTCTTTCTTCTAAATGAAAAACAACCAGTCTTTATCCCAGCCCTCCTAATTATGTCCGTGTATACGTTTTAAAATGTTTACACTGTTTTCTGTATTCTCTGTATTAAGTATTCACTTTTTAAAAATATGTTTGTTGCTCTGCCCTTAATATATAAAGAATACTTTGTTGTTTTAACTTGTCACTGTTATTTTTTTCTGTTTCTTTTAATCTGTTTTATTGCTTTTTCTGTACAGCTCATTGTTTTTCATTGCTCTGTGGTTTTTCAAGCCAAAAACTATAAATAAATTGAAACAAAATGAAAAATGGATAGCTTAATTGATCAAGAAAATAAGCGTTAGTTGTGGCTTCAGACAGGAAGCGAGGCACATACTGAAAAGGGTTGGGAACCACCAGAGGATCTACAACACAATATTGTCACAATACTTAAGTCATGATACAATTTTATTGCAATTTTCAATATGTCGCGATATGCTGAGTAGTGCAATAAAATACATTGCGATTTATTACCTTTTTTCAACTGTAAATTGTGTCCCTGAAGAAAAACTTTGTCAACATCTGTTTTCTCTAATAAGTTTTCGGTCTGTTCATCTCACTTCAGCCATGTTTTTTGCAGCAGCAAAATGTATCTAGTGGACTGAAAAAGCAATTGATTATATTATTCTAGTAGGCTACCTAAAGTTTAATTTATATTTGTCATGTTAATCTTTTACATGATAAAAAATCTATACTTGGCACTGTGTGACGATGCCATATTGCCACACAATAATATCGCGATAATATGTTGTATTAATTTTTCCCCCACCTCTAATACTGAACCACATCATGTTCACACCACACCTGATCCTCACATCACATTTCTCTGCTGTCTTTTTTTTTAGCAGTATTTTACACTCTCTCCTGCACACAGTCTGATAAAGCAGAAATACTGTTAAGAACCTGAGAGCTGAAGAGTCTCCTGTGTTGTCCCTGCAGGACAGTGACATCCTCTCCCTGGGAGTGTCCTCACACCACTCATGGTGGAAGGACAACGGGCCGGGCTGTGACAGCGAGGGCCTTCCCTCAGCTGGGTGGCAGAACCAAAAGAACCCAGAGCTGACCACCGTGCTGAGCTGCTGGCTGGAGTACCAGTACATCGAAGTCCTGCACTGCATCGTCCAGCTGCTCCTATCAGTGAGTCTCTGCCACACGTTAATAAGAAACTCATTCATCATATTAATTTGTTGTTTTAGTGACATCAAACAAGAGAAAATGGCGACACAAGAGGCTTTTAAAACTTCAATTGAAAAGCTTATTAGACCTTTAATATTGTTTTAATGTCAATAAGTATGCATCTGCACACACAGGAATGGACTGTTGCCTAGCAACAGCAACTCTAAATTGGAAAACAGGCCTGGAACATTTAAAAATGGCACCACGTTTTCACACTGATGTATAGTGGTAGTTAGTGTGTTGCTGAGCTCCTCAGCCACGACTCTAATTTCTGTTATTACGGATAAATTTAATTTACTGAGATTCTGTATCTTCGAGTTTGTGACAGTAAGTGACTCAAATCAAAGCTGAAGTGGCATCAGTCTGCTGGATCACCCCAACATGCATATTGGCTCTGCCTCTTCGTTTGTTTAGTGTTGGACTAAGAGTCTCATCCTACTCTCCAATGTGCTATGTGTGAGCTCAGTCCTGCATGTTCTTTAATGAAGCAATAGGAGAAGATATTCGGTCTCAGTTAATGTAGTTTATTAAGCAGTAAAGGAATAAAATTACAGAGCTCTGGGTCTCAACTTCACGTCCCTGACGAACAACAAAGGTGTGTCAGTTCACGAAGTCTGACCTCCTGTCCTTTCCCTGACCCAGTATATTTGAGCGTAACAGAGTGTCATTGTGCACGCAAGGCGTTGTCCTCTTCTCATTGGCAGTTCCACTTCCTCCTTCACCACACCACGCCCCTGCCTCGTGTTAATCTGACTCCTTCCCGCTGGCGGTGGGGGCGTGGTTCCTGTTTTGAAAGACAAGAGAACAACACAACTCCCTACACGTGCTGTACCTTACTATCTGTATATCACTTTCTATTCTTTTTACCATATATGAAACTAATTATCTAAGCATTGCGGTATGTGCTCCTCAGACTTCATGTCTCTTCCTCTCCTGTACTTCTCCACTTCTGCAAAGCAAACACATTCAGATCAGCTGAAATCATCTCAGTATTCTCATTGTTCACACATCTAAAACTTATATAGTGAAACACAACTTATAGTAAAACACATAAAATCATTCTATTCCCAACATTAGTCACAGTTTCCTCAATTTAATACAACTTAATTATCCCTGTAAGAGCAACTGTGCAGCACCTTGCCACCCAGACCAACAAAATACGCTGTTAATCACAAAACTAAAAGCATTCAAGAGCTGTGAGCTTAAAAGCAATATGTGGAATTGATCATAAATAACTGTTGATATTCAAACAACAATCTAAAAACATCTAAAATCATTACGTTGGCGATTACGTTCATTTTTATACATTGGGATACAAACATTTGTATCATTTGAAACATTTGAAAAACATTGTATGATACTGCAACAAAATCCCTTGCTGAGTTTAAGTCAAGCGGCACTCACAACAAGAGGGTTCCACAGAGGGGCTCTGCCACCCTGGTTCAAACCTCAGGGTGGGGGAGGTTTCTGAGGAAACCCATGCTGACACAGAGGGGAATGGGTTGAAAATGAATGAATGAATGAGTTTAAGTCATGTCAGTTTTATTTATAAAACCCAATATCACCAGTTTGCCTCAAGGGTGTGTACAGTCTGTACAGCATACAACACCTTCTGTCCTTTTTTCAACTCTTACCTTGGATAAGACGCTTTGAAGGGGGAATAATGGAAGAAAGTTGCCTGATGTCAGACAGAACTGTCATCTCTTTACACTCCCCTTCCATCTGTCATCAGTCAACCTAAACTCAGTAAGACAATATAAGATAATCCTTTATTTGTCCTGCAGCAGGGAAATTATATATGTATATATATGTGTATATATATATATATGTAAGTATGTAAAATAAGTGAACTATTTACATTATTATATTTATCAGTAGAGTGGGTGGATTCAAAGGTCTGGACCCAGAAAGAGCAACTGAGGAGGATCCCTCTCTCAGGACGACAGACTTGTAACAGATGTCGTGTGTCCAGAGTAGATGAACATAACCATAACCATAACCATTTACTCGCTTTCAAGACTAATCACATGAAAAGCATGGCATTGTTTTCTTTGAGTAAACACAAATTTCCTGTGATATCAACCAGATGTTGTGACTTCATTATAGATAACTACACCAACTGTCAGGACATAAATTATTTTTTAAAATAAAGGTACTTTTCGTTTTGATAAATGTAGGTCTGATTTTTCTCTCACTGCACATGTGAGACTGTCGATCTGCAGACACAACAGGCCTTTTGCAGAGCAGACATTTTGACTTGTCATGTGAGGAAATTATTAAT
Organism: Epinephelus lanceolatus; assembly: GCF_041903045.1. Classification (NCBI taxonomy): domain Eukaryota; kingdom Metazoa; phylum Chordata; class Actinopteri; order Perciformes; family Serranidae; genus Epinephelus; species Epinephelus lanceolatus. The sequence goes on along the minus strand of NC_135741.1, from coordinate 11,333,471 downwards.
TATTTTATTATTTGCTCCTGTGCTTTTCCTACTGTGATATGTCAAAATGTCTTCTGTAAAATATTTATGTATAATAACATATAATATATGTAATTGTTGTTGTTTTATATCCTTTTTCCCTGATAGACTTGTTTGTTGTTTATTTGTCTTTAACTTTTTGGTAATTTTACTTAATGCTGTGTCTCATTCTTGCCAGACACTGCTGCTAGTCATTTGTTTTCATAGACTTTTTTATCATTTTATCCTGGTTGTTTTCATATATTATTTCTCTTTCTAGCACGTATGAATGTGAATTCAAGGCATTTGTGTAACGGGGCTTAATGCTCAGTCATTTTTTCCTGAATAAAAAAAAAACACGATGATGATTTAATGTTAACACTGTCAAGTGAATGTTTGTTAGGTATGCTTTGTGTTGATTGTGCTTTGAAGACATAAAAGAAAAAAAAACATGGTTCACTTTTGTACATGTTTGTGTTAACTCCTGTAGCTCCCGGGATTTGTTTATGCCTGCTACGTTGTCAGCACTTTCTCAGACGAGGAAGACAGCTGTAAGTATGCGTCTGATCAATGAGACACACTATAGATATCTTTTTGAATATAATTTATTTTACACACATTTTCCATTTAAATTACATTTTTAGTGTTTTACACAACTTTTGCCATCCCATTTTGTTTTTACACTGAGGTTGATTTGCTTCATATCATTTATTTATGTTGTTCTTTCCCATTTTAATTCAGTTAATTTCATGGGTGAATTTCATCATCCATCCAAACCCTGTCATTTGATCTTCTAGTGTGACGACCTGCAGGTAGGTTTAGTGGCATGATTGCCATTGCCTCTTATTTTCCACCCACCCTGTCTCTGTTATCATCCACTTTATTTGTTCAACACCTCAAACACAATGTCTTCTTTCTACATTTTGCTTAGATTATAAATAACCACAAAACTAAAGTGGCCGAGGAGAGCTGGGGATGAACCGGAGCAGAAAGGGCGTCGGCTTTGAAGACTGTCACTGTGAAACTGCTTCGGCCTGTTTGTCAATAAAAACACCTGTCACAGATGATGAACCTCACAGTGCACAAACTGTCACCCTGTATAAAACGTGCAGGCCTTTTTATGATGTTTTTTTTTCCCGGAGGCCTCAAACACTGTAAATCTATTTAAATCTACCTCTGTGTGTGAGAGTGTGCATGTGTGTGTGTGCAAGAGCTAGAAATCACTAGATATGAAGCACTCAAAAGAAAAGTGTGATTCAAAAGATGTAAATAAGTCACAGTTTCTTTCACATGTTTTGTAAAATGTATAAATTATTAATAATGTGTAATTTCAGTTAGAAAAATGTCACCATCCCAACCTGTGTAGTGTACGATATATTTCAGTGAAATAAACCACCTTCACACAACAGCTTGTTTTGCAGTGTTGCACGCATTTTATTTTTATTAAACATGTATAAGATTTTTGTTTTTTTACTGCTTTAAACAACTATGTGTTCTCCAAAGTTCAATCTGCATGCCCTGTTTTATTTTTGTGTATTTCAGGTAACCTTTTTAACATTTTTTTGTTGTTTGTTTGTTTTAATAATTCAAATTTTTATTGATTTTGGTTAGGGTGGTACATGACGGTTCTACATGTCAAATGAGACATTCAATCTTGACAAACAAAAATAATACAAATGGTACTAAAGATCCATACAGGAGGGGGAACAGCACCAGTCTCAATCCGCCAGAAAACAATCCAAATAATAAAATTAAATTTGACTAAATAAACCCATTAAAATTGACAGTGAAAATAATATATATAAGATAAGGGAATAAATACAAAAACTTTTTTTTTTTTTACCATGAATATTAATTAATTTGCTCTGTTATCTTTCTCTAAAATACTCTAAAAAAAAATAAGTGCTGCTATTTACCTTCTGAGTTTTACAGAAGCAAAAATTGTGTATTCCCACCATTTTATAGGTTTTGGACAACGCTTATATCATAGTATTTTTTATTTGATTTAATTTAATTTAATTTAATTTTAATTTCAATTTTTTATTTAATTATGTTTTTTAATCCGTAAAATTTAATGTAAACACTACGTATCAAACCAGTCTGCTGCTGCTAGGTAGCCGCGGACGCATCTGCTACGTCACCGACGTCACTTCCGCTCCACCAGAACCCGGATGAAGCTGCCATTGGGGAGAGTGAGCAGGGCCACCGAGGCTGCTTGGATTTTAATTTAACGGCGAGGAGGGGGTCGGAGCGGATTGAAGCCCCGCTGGATTAATGTCGACAGGGCAGCGCGGAGTGTCAGCAGCGGCTACGACGAGCAAACGGTCCGCTCCGAGCAGAGACACCGGCTAACGGCTGCTGCTAACTGTAGGTAACTGTTAGCAAAGTACCGCGGAGCACCTTCTCCAGCTATTAGCCTCAGTTACACAGCGGAGGACTGTACGTGGTGTCAGCGTCGTTCAGGCTAACACAACACCTGGTGGATGAATGATGTCTGCCGCTAGTATTGACCCTCAGGTAAGCAGCGAGGAGAGACGCTTTATTCCCCACAGAGAGATGTGCGCTGTACGTGTGTGTGAGCGAATGTGTGTGCAGCCCACTCTGAAGACGATGCCACCATTCCTGAGCTAGTCAGCTAACATTAGCCCACTGACAGGGGAGGTTAGCATGAAAACTGTTATCTGCTGGAAACCAAAGGCCTGCACAACATCTTCCATGTTGGCTCACGGGCTAAATCAGTGTTTTTCTCACTGTGTGTGTGAGTCAGGTCTCCAGAGAAGATGAATATGCATGTCAGTGTGCAGCCAGGATAATGTGTGATGCTTTGAATAACACTGGAGACCCATGCAAGCGTTGTGTTTTCTCCCTTCACATGCATTCATCCTTTATTGTGACCAACAAGACATCGAAGGGACAAGATGCGAGCAAAGGTAAGAGATTATTCCTGTATCTAAACATGTTGCACACAAACCATTTAGCACTGTACACAGCTGACACCTGGTACCTCACATCTGATACAACCCACACATGTTTTGTTGGGGTTTTCCCTGTGTTCTGAGGCTCCTGTGTTCATGATACAAACTAACATTGCAAAAAGAATTGGTGAATTCAAACTGCAAAAGAATAAAGAGACATGGATGATTAAAATAATTTCATCCACTGTGGAGATATTAATGTTTAAAGTCAATAGCACTGTCTTGCCTGTAAATTTGGCGGTCTAGCTTCTGTATAACCTCAGCAGGCTTTTAGCTGCAGGTTTCAACATATTGACCCATGGAAACATACATTGAACATTTCACAGAGGGGGGAAACATGGCTGAGAGCATAAAACCACTTGAAAGGTCTCCTTTATGTGTCATAGTAAGAGGATATTGAGCTGGGGAACATAGGGAACATAGCACTCTGGGAACACAGACACATTTAGTTTTATGTCAGAGAAACCTTGTCAGCATCTACGTGGGGTTAAAGCTGTAGGTGGAAACTTTTATCAAAAAGAAATCATATTCCTCTGCCTTCTCTATTGACTTGTAGCACTTCAACCTGCTTTACGGCATATGACTGAAAACAACCAATCAGAGCTGAGGAGTCTCTAAATCAGCTGTCCATCATGTCAATCACTGCTCGTGAACTGCAGTCAGACTGTCAAACTCGGCAGCACTGATCAAATATGACTCAATATTCTGTTACTATATGGCCTGTTTCTCACCTCAAATGTTTTCACAAACATATTTTAGTGCTGTGGTTCCCAACTGGTGGGTCGTGGTCCAAATGTGGGTAGCAGGACTGCAAGGGCCTGCAAATATGTTGTTTGTAAAACCTGCAATTTATTTTTAAGTACAGTAAATTTTCAGCACAGAGCCTTTATTTTTAAATGCCATCTCCTGCTGTAGAGTGAGTGACTCGACTGGACCTCGAACTCATGACTAAAGAGAAATCTGGGCCTCATGGCTGGACCAGTTGGGAACCACTGTTTTAGTGCAGTTGCTCCGACTGATAGGCAGTGCTTGGTACTCACATTTAACTGTATCCAACATGGCATCAGGGTCACAAACCTTCTCATTTTACAGCTGAACAGTACAAAAAAATATGTTTCTGAAAACCTCTGAGGTGAGAAATAGGCAACGCAGTAACAGAATCTTGATTCATATTTGATCAGCGCTGCCTAGTTTGACAGTTTGACCACAGTGCATGAGCAGGTTGTTTGTAGTGCACCGTGGTTGATTGTAGTAAACGCCTTTAGCAGCAGTGGGACGAGGAGGAGGGACATGATTTGTTTCAGACTATCTGTCTCATGTACTACTGTGTGGATAAAGTGACAGTTTCAGCAAATACAACACAAAGTTATTTTTATATAAGTTACCAACTGTAGCTTTAAATAATGTCTTTGCATCCTCACATATTTATATCCACGTGTTTGCTAGATGTATGCAGAAATGAACATACATCACTGTTAGAGCAAACACCTTATCATTTAAAAAAACACCCTGCACTTTTCCAAAGGTCAGCTCCTCTAAAGGTTACGCAGCTGACAGGATGATCTATTTTAAATCACCATAGAATTCATGTTGGCCGCACATGGATTTCTTTTTTTAATTCCCTGACTATAACTTGAGTCCAGCTATAAGTGAATAGGGTGCACACTGCTCTGTTGCTGGGATCTTATTAGCATTATAAGCATTTGTAGGATTGTTGGTTACTGGTTACTGTAAACATGGCCGCCAGCAAAAATGAAAGTAAAGGCCAACCACAGATTCTCATTTGGTGTTTTGCCTCTATATTATTTTTATACTTCTGTGCCGTCTCTGATACCTGCTGCATACGATCTGAAACCTGGTTGCGATAAAGCTCAGGGTTCACCTGAGTGCGGTGGGGATACACGCCCATAAAGCTCTGCCCACACTGTAACTAACTGCACTCCCTGACGAAATATTATCATATTTTTGGATAAATTAAATAGTGATTCCAGAGAGAAGCAGACAGAGGGGTCTACAGTCTGTGTTTGAAGGATATATCCAGGATGTCAAACTGACTCAGCAGCAACAACAGGTTAAAAAGACAAAGATAGTTAGAAGCTAAAGCCGAACTATAGGCTACAGATCACAGTGTAAAAGTGAACCACCACATCACTGCTGAAATACAGTGATTAATATTATTATCCCAGGCCCAATTTTTGTTCTGGTTGTCTTTAAAAGTTGCAGATGCCATGACTCCAAGTATTCAGACACCAACATTATCAGCTCCTCCATCTTGTCTTTTATGTGCTTTCGTGATGCCCACTAATTGATCGCCCGGGCAGAAGTTCAACAAGGTGAATTCAGCGAAGCAGAGTATAATCTATGCACGTGGGCGGCAACCGCTTTATACCTGCATGGCCATGTTGGAAACTGCTTCCCCTCTGCCACCTACCCTCATTAAAATGACTGGAGGCAGCGATTAACCATGTGGCGGCGTGAAAGCCCCTTAAATGTCCCGAAAATAGAACATAATCAAAAAAAAAAAAAAAATACAGGCAGAGTCTCTGCAAAAAATCCATCACCACACACTTCAGGTGGCGCATCAGTGATGATTAAGGGCCGTTTCTTCTGCGTGAGTCTATACATTTTTTTTAGTAGAAACCTGCATAGTATATCTTTAATGAAGAAGACATTTTAGTGTGAAGGGGAAGTCTGTGATATTTTAGGCTTCATCACTGGGTTGTTTTGGGTGGGATGTGTCATAAAGGATGTCCAGGTTTGTCAACAGTTTGGTTTTATTGCAGCCTTTCCAGTGTCAGTGCAGAACGGCTCCCTCCACCAGAAGGATACAGTTCATGACAATGACTTTGAGCCTTATCTCACCAACCAGTCGAACCAGGTAGGAAACTCCTTTTAAATGTCTTTTGTGACACTGTCATGTTGTGTAACTGTCACCACATCCTGTGATTAATAATCTAAACTGTTTCTGTTTGTAGAACAACAGCTATCAATCCATGACAGACCCGTACCTGTCCAGCTACTATGCCCCCTCCATTGGATTTCCTTACCCCCTCAGTGAGGCTCCTTGGTCTACAGGAGGTGACCCACCGATCCCCTACCTGACACCCTATGCCCCCCTCAGTAATGGAGACCATCACTTCATGCATGACACTGTGTTTGGGCAGCCGGGCGGGCTCAGCAGCAGCATCTATCCTCACAGGTTTAACTTTTTCCCAGAGAACCCAGCCTTCTCAGCGTGGGGCACCAGTGGTTCTCAGGGCCAGCAGACTCAGAGCTCAGCCTATGGGGGGAGTTACAGTTACCCGCCCAGCTCTCTGGGAGGCACCTTAGTCCCTGATGGCCAGACAGGTTTCCATAGTGACACCTTGAGCAAGGCTCCAGGTATGAACAGCCTAGAGCAGGGCATGCTGGGCCTAAAAATAGGTGGGGATGTGACAGGAAGTGGCTCAGGTGTGAAGAGCGCAGGCTCTCTTGGAGGTGGCAGTGTAGCTGCAGCTGTTGCCACGGGCAACGGCGGCACACCAATTGGAATGCCCCCTCCGAAGCCCACATCGTGGGCTGCCATTGCTAGTAAACCTGCCAAGCTGCAGCAACAAAAGACCAAGAACAAACCTGGCACCCCCATAGCTGGAGGAGGTCTGCCTCCACCCTCCATTAAACACAACATGGACATTGATACATGGGATAATAAAGGCGCTGCTACCAAGATGGCTCCTCCTTTGCCCCCCCATCACCACCACCACCATCACCAACAGCACCAGCCCCAGCTTCACTCCCATGCTCCCAGTCTCCTGCCCCCCCTCCAACAGTCCCTACAGTCTGCCCAGTCCCTCGTGCAGCAGATGACCATGCAGGGTCCTCCACCTCCCCCTCCACAGTCATACCAGAACCACAACTCTGCTCCAACACCTCAGACCCGCTGGGTAGCCCCACGCAACCGCAACTTGTGCTACGGTGGTGGAAGCTTGGACAGCAGTGGCTCCTCTAACGGCGGCGGTGTTGGTAATGGAGGTGGAGGGGGCGGAGGCGTGCCTCCAGAGCCGGGATCGGAGTCCCACCCGGTGCTGGAGAAGCTGCGAGCGGCCCACAGCTACAACCCCAAGGAGTTTGACTGGAACCTGAAAAATGGCCGTGTGTTCATCATCAAGAGCTACTCTGAGGACGACATCCACCGCTCCATCAAATACTCCATCTGGTGCAGCACGGAGCACGGCAACAAACGTTTGGACTCCGCCTTCAGAGCTATGAACTCTAAAGGTCCCGTCTACTTGTTGTTCAGTGTCAACGGCAGCGGCCATTTCTGCGGCGTGGCTGAAATGCGCTCGCCTGTGGACTACGGCACCAGCGCTGGCGTTTGGGCACAGGACAAGTGGAAGGGCAAGTTTGATGTGAACTGGTTGTTTGTAAAGGACGTGCCTAATAGCCAGCTGCGCCACATCCGCCTGGAGAACAATGACAACAAGCCAGTCACCAACTCACGTGACACTCAAGAGGTTCCTCTGGAGAAGGCGAAGCAGGTGCTGAAGATTATCGCCCAGTACAAACACACCACCTCCATCTTTGATGACTTCTCCCATTATGAGAAGAAGCAGGAGGAGGAGGAGGTGGTGAAAAAGGTATTTCCTTTAGACTTAACACAGCACACTTTTTAATTAGAAGATATTTAGGGACTGTATGAAAATGATGGTGGTCGGGGAGGGACGTTTTTACAAAAGAAAAACACTCCCCTTGTGTTATTAATATTTTCTTTGGACCCTCCCCCTGAGTGAGATTATATTTCAAAATAAAATGATAGTATTGAAATGCTAAAATTTCTTTTAGTATAAGATCAAGTACACAAGCTTGGTGTAGCACAGTCCTCCAGTATGCTTATGTGTTTTTTATGTACCCCTATTTCAACATGCAATTTCTTAATAAATCATTATTTTTAGCAGCGTCCACTGTTCAACCCCACCATGCACATTAGAAGTCAAATTAGCGAATTCCAAATTAATGGCAAACATTTATATGAAATGAATCTTCACCGGATTCCAAATAAATGTGAGTTGATGATGTTTTAGAATATTCAATCAGTCATCTCTCTGTTATTAAACATTTCTCATAATTCTGAGTGCCATGACCAGGCATGTTAACCAGGTGTATTTTGGTATCGTCTTAACTACATGTCTGTGAAAATAAAGCCCTGATACAGAGACAGGACTGCTGTTTTCTGCACACAACAAAACATTCCTTTGTGACGCATGGCACACATGAAAGCCATTTTGTCAATTTAACTGTTTAATCTCTTTTTTTAATTTGATAAGTGTTCGGGCTGCCCCTGACTGAGAATTTTCCTAGTCAACCAACAGTCGTCATTTAGGGCCATTAGTCGACTAGTCGCCTGCATGTTTAAGATATTAATTTGATTATTAAATGATATATTTTTGGCGGGGCAACACAATGGTTTGAGTTGAAGGTGTGAGAAAGAATAGTATCAGTAACATTGTTAACACTGTGCTACATTACAGAGAAATACAAAACCGTACTAATGAACCTTCATTAATATAGGCCTATATTTTATCTACAAGTGCACGTCACACACTGAGCGAGCCGCCTGTTAATGACGCTGTCTGCAAAGCTGTAATGACTGCGCTAAGTGGCTAACTGTCTGGCCTTTTTTGTGCCAGCTTTCAAGAGCACGGTGGCAGGTTGTGTCTGAGGTTGCTAAGCAACCCTGACAAGCATCATATAGCCTATTTCCCTGAAATCCTGAGTGCAGAGCTGATCATCTTCCAGGTGCTGTTTATAAGTGTGTAGGCCTATCGTCCGTCAGACAGATGTAAAGCTCTGGGTAGCCCTGCACTAACATGATCAACTTTTCTGTATTTATCAGACTGAATATTTACAGAAGAAGGGAAAGATATCTGTTGGCTGTGATTGGTTTGTAACCTGACTCCTCTCTCACTGCAGAGCGTGGCCTCTTCCTGTGTCTGTCCTTTCAAATTAAATTCCCACATGGTCCAGTTATATAGGTTTTGATTTATTTTGGCAAGGCACAGCTACTAACAGTTTCACGTTTACTTGTTTGTTTTTTTGTGTGTGTGTGTGACTAAGAGACCAATGAAATCTTGCCGACTAATGACCTTTCTGGTTGACTAACGTTTGGTCGACTATTAGGGGGCAGCCCTAGTAAGCGTCAGTCTTAATTGTAAGGTGTCTTTTTACTTACATTTGTATTCACTGTTCATTGATTTGAAATGATATTAAGGTTCCTGATGAAATATTTATACAGTGTGGTATTGAAATTATAAGATATCTATTTCTAATGTGACTTATCATTAAGGCTTTGCATATTTTTTAACAGAGCTATGAGCCTGCCTCAATACAGAGCCGGTCCCGAATCGATCAGGTAAAATCCGTCTTCTCAGTTAAGAGTGTTTTTCTGATGTTTATATGATTGTATGACAAATGTATACAAAATCAAATATGAAGTCATCAAATTGATCTTTAATTCAGTTCACTTTGTTCCACTGTATGGAACAAAGTGAATTGGACTTGTTCAGAATCATTTTTTAAAAGAAAATTTCTGTCCTAAGCCCTTGCCACCAGACAGCCACAGGCATATGCATGTACTTCATACAGTAACCTAATGTTTCCCATACATTGACTTATTTAACGTTTTTTCATTGTAGAGTTGTATGCAGCTCATTAACTTAGCTCCTCTTTGCCTTGTTCCATGTCTGTGTTTATCAGACCACAAATGAGACAAGTATCAGCTAGCCACCACAGGGTCCCTCTGCCTCGTTCCCCGCTGCTGTAGGAGAAGAGTAGGCAGCAGCTCAGGAGACAGACCTTTGGTTGGCAGCTGTAGTGACTCAAATTCAGCCTGCACAAACACCCCAGCGCCAGGTGTCACAGCAGATTGATGGCCAGCAGCAGCACAGGTTCTAATCTGTGTAACGGCGGGAAACTAAAGTTAGCTGATCCAGCAGTGAGTCGGGACTGCCTGGTCCCCTGGAGCTGGGGTTTGTACAGGCCAGATTCAGGTTGCTGTGGTCACTGACAGGGGGTCGGTCTCCAGAGCTGCTGCCCGTTCTCCCCCAACCAGTTTGGTCTGTAGTAGCAGAGAATGAGGAAACGCCAATTCAAGCCTCTGACGTTAGCTACGTAAACGTGAACTTGAAGCCACCGCTGTGAACCTATGGCTCCGCTTAGCAAAGGGCTACATTGTAAGCAACATGTTCTCTCCAACTCTCAAATGTTTTCTTTTTGAGAAGTCGGTCTTCCTGTTTTTTTGGTTGCTTTGCGGTGTAGGCAGTTGTTGTCAATGCTGGAATAGCAACTTTCTCTGCAGGATTTTCCACCATTGAGTCAGGCAACCACCATCGCATTTGCATTTGTGGAACAGCCAATAGGAACACCTTCTCTCTGAAATGATCTGTGATTGGCCAAAATTTCCTGTTACAGGCTTGATTTCCTTAATTCCGAAAACAGAGCCAAGAGGAGGCGCGTAAGTCTGGCGTTCCATCAGGTCACTAGAATTACAATATGCCTAAACTTTATTATGGGATTTTTGCCCAGTGACGCCAGAATAAACCTGCCTACTTAAAAAACATATCATGGTCAAATTATCTTGATATAATTCCACTGAAAGTTTATTGATGGTAATACTGAATTATCTGTTCTTGCTGTAGGTTTCTTTATGATAAATATGACCTCCTATAATATGTCTTGGAATATTACACTTGTAAGTGATCTCATGTTGATAAATCTGTCTAACAATTATTTTTTTGTTCTCTGTCTTTTTTCAGGATCGCCAGAAGTAAACAGCAGACGGCTGTTGACGAAATTTAGATTTAAAAAGAAAACCCAAGGACATAAAGAAATTGAAAACTAATATTTTTTTCTATTTAATTTTGTTGACTTTGGCCCACGTCAAACTTTTGACCCACGATGCTCCTGGTTCCCAGTCTTTAAGATGCGTGCAGGGATGAAGCTATTTCCACCAGTCGAATCGCTTCAATAATATATATTTTCTTGTTTTTTCTGTATTTTTTAGCCTTATAAATCTCTATCGCTACCCCCCCCCCCCCCCCCCCGGAACTTGCATTCTTAACTAAATATAAGTAACAAATATCTGCACGTCTGTTTTTTGAAAATCTCTTGACAACATGCTGCTGATATTCAGTGACTGTTCACTTTGTGGTTTGTGTGTTGGAGAAATGTTAAGTGCTTGTATCGGTTAATCTTAAAACGAGTGAACAAGACTTTATTGACAAATGTCTGCTATCTGTTTGTGGCCAGTTGTATTTTATATTATCAGATGATAAAAAAATAACTTCTATAATGCCCCTTTTTTCAAGTGAGGGGCGTTTTACTTTGGTGGAGGAATGTGTACTCTGAAAGTTTCTGTATGCATAGACATAATCGTGCAAGGTTGTGACGTTAGAAAGCGTAACTTAGGAAATTATTTTGAATAATGTATCACCTGGCTTCAATTTAGAATTAAGGTAGAGAAAATGCGGGATTTTGTCTCCCCTAGAGCGGAGCCTTAACATTTCTTTTCAGCACTAAATTTGTATTTTTTTCCAGAACTGTACCTCAAAATTTTTCAGCTAGAGATTCAGGGAAAAGATGTCTAGAGATCAAACACTCTTAAAGGTGGTCCCTCTCTTTCATATTTAACGGACGGAAATACAAATATACTGTTCTGAGTTCAGGTTTTTATCAACACGAAATTTGCTTTCTGTCTTATTTCCCTGTTAACGGTGGCTTTTGTTTCCCTGCTGTTGAGACAGGACGTCTCTGTTTATGAAATTCTGGAGGAAATGTAGCATGTACTGCTTTTAAAACTTAAAGCCAGGCCTGTCTCTTTGATTTTCTTTTGTTCGTTTCTCGTTCTTTCTTAACATAATTATAATCTCGGCATCATTTTCATCGCTATAACCTGTCCACATCATCCTCAGACAATGTAAGCTTTAATGTACTGGCATTTCTAACTGAGATCGCCTCAAAATGTTTAACTGTAGCATTATACTTAACTGATTTATTGTCAAGTGTATGAAAACCCAGAGACTAGCCTATATGGTATATGTTTGTGACTCTTTTTTTTTTTAAACTTGCTTGCTGTATTGTGTGTATGCAAGAGTGAAAGAAAAGAGAGGGAGTATGATTGTGGAGCAATCAGAGTTATATAACTGGTATTGGATTATAGAAAATTTATGCAAAAAAAGTTTTAAAGTCACCCCTGAATTAAATATCCATTGTATCAGAGGTCACTATCACATTCTTAGATTTGATCATGTTCATTATTAAAGATATACTTATCTGTTCTCTGTGGAGTTTTTTATTGTGACAAGGATTTTGTGCGTGATCAGTGATAGTACTTTTGCTATAAAGGGATTTATGTTGTGTACAGTATGAAACACTCTGCCACCAAATATGACCTGTGTGTCACATTTTCAAACATCATTGCAGCCCAGTAGCCTGATAAACATGTTGGCAGTGAATGTTTCTGGTAGAAAAGACTCCCACACACAGTATAACTTGCAGAAATTATGATTTTAATGCTGCAACATTTCAGTGATTAGACCATCAGGCAAACAGTTTTGTAACAAAGAGCCATTCTCAGTAGGAGTGGCTGCGAGTTTGTGATTCATCACATTACCCACGTGCAGTGGAAAGGCTAAATACCAAACATCAAGTTGGTGAAGATTCTCAGTCATCCAGGTCATGGTAATCAAAAGTGCTATATCGTAGGCAACTGGACTTGCTTGTGTTTCTATAGCACTTACGATTACCAAACATCAATCACATTTTGGTAACAACTTAAGGCTGTTGGGGCTGCAACCAATTATTATAATAATCGTTGATAAATCTACTGTCATTGGATGCACGGGCAACACATTCTCACTCCGATCTCGTCACATATCGACGTTATGGACCTTCCACATCCAGATACGACTTGAAAGGTACCCAGGGTGCGTTGGTTATTGACGTTCTGGGACGCTGTGTGGATGGGTCCAACAAACACGGACTTTCACCCAGGAGAGCAGTGTTTGTGTCCCGTAAGATTCTAAAGCCAAACCCTGTTCTGTTTTCCTAAACCCAACCACGTGCGTTAGTTGTTGAAGGAAAATAAACGTCAATTCATGGTGTTAGTAGTCTGAAGCAGGGCGTTTATTTTGAAAAAGACTGTATGTTAATGTTAAATTTCCTGTGAAAAATGAAGTGTATCTTGAAAGAAGGCAATGCATGTAACAGGCAGAACTTGACACGGTGTCCCAGAATGTAAACAACCAACACACCCAGGGTACCTTGCATGTCGTATCTAGACGTGGAAAGTCCATGACCAAACGATATGTGACAAGATCGGAGTGAGAATGTGTTGACCTCTCCCACCCACCCTACTTGGACTTTCACCACCTTAACCCTCGTCCTTGTCCCGTTGCGTTTCGCCCTGATGCTGCCTAGCACAGTTAAACTATAAAGGCAACGGGCCACATATCATGCTGACGTTAAAGGACGGCTTTTTTCATCAGTGTCTGATGCTGCCCAAGCGCCAGATTTCTACAACATCAGAGTGAGACTGGGTTGGAATCATTCGCAAGACCCCACCCCCACCCTATGGGCCAGTGCAATGATATTGCCTGCACTGTCTATATTTAGGTCCCTGTGTACAATCATACAATAGATTAATCAACAGTTAAAATAATGAGAATCAGTTGCAGCCCCAACAGCCTATAACTTGTTACCAAAATGTGAATTCTACAACACAGTTTATTCAATAACCCTGCTTTTAATTTATGTATCAGCCTTTAACACTTTAAACCTGCAAGAGACACACTGTAGTTTGGTTAAATGTTGGTGACAGGCAGTCTTTGTTCCTGTGAGCACAGGCTGGTGTCCTCTCTCTCTCTCTGCAGTAGTTTTAAATCTCTCCATCTCCGTGAATGATGCAGGACGCTGAGAGTGTGATTCCTCTCTTGGCATTCACCGCGTGCCTTAATTGTATGGCTAATAAATCAAGGTCCGCCGTGAACACGAGGAGCGGCAATCCTGCAGCCTTGCACCGGGGAAAGTTGGAGCTTTAAGAGCATCACGGGATGAGACACACACACACATACACACGCACACACAGAAATGACTCGACAGGCCTGAGCGCCATCAACGCAACACAAGGGTATATGAAATGTCCTCAGATATTCTGCATTAATACAAATACCACATATTAATCATCTCTGTTTCTGTCATCATCATCACCTCCACACATTATCGCCATCATGACAGCTCCACTTCCTCCAGTGCTCTGCAGCTGCTTCATTCCGCAGCATGCATCTGATGCTCAGGTCTCCGTCTGACGCTCCTCACTGGAAACATCCCGCATTATCATCACACTCACAGAGATGGAGACGGAGGTGAAGCAGGCCAAACAATACCGAGCATCTGTGGATGCAGGCAGACAGGCCCGGTGCTGGTGTCCGGTGAGGCTGTGGGAGATACAGACGAGCTCCAGTCCGGTCACACCTGCAGGATAAAACACGGAGCAGACTCTTCCTCCTGTTGTGTTTTAATATCAGACATTTCTCTACATCTAAAGCCTCCCCGTCCTCATTTGCGTGCTCCGGTCCTCATAGGCTGGAGCAGTAACGTCATGACGTACTCCGCTATCAAACGCTGGATGCTGTCCCCGTTAAACCGTCTGTCACACCGGCTTAATGTACCGGGTCTGCTGTCGGCTCTGATGCAGACACTGCGGGATGGGAGCTGCGCAGACCGGGGTGCTGAAGCTGGAGCTGCTGTGGAGGGGAATCAGTGGATTACTCATGATATATTTCCACATCAGCGTCCTTCTTTTTGTTTTATTCATTTTAATTTATGTGCAGTAACTGTAAGACAGAAAAGGGGAACTCATAGTGTGTTTACAGGAGAACTGGGCTTACTGCACATGTGTGAAAAGTTAGTTGTACACTGCTTATAAAAAAAAGGTAACAATCTGTATGCATCTTTGTAAGTAGTTCCAACTCTGACCTTTTTGAGTAGATAATATAAAGTATAATAGAATCTGACAAACCCAATTATTTTAGTAGGACCCAACACGTTTTGCTTTGACCTCAAAAAGCTTAATTTCAACACATTCTCACTGCATCCTTGTCATATCGATGTTTGGTCATGGAGCTTCCACGTCCAGATACAACGTAAAAGGTACCCTGGGTGCATTGGTTGTTAAAGTCCTGGGACACTGAGTCAAGTTCTGCCTGTTACATGCATTGTCTTCTTTCAAAATACACTTCTGTTTTCACAGGAAATTCACTGTTTACATACAGTCTCTTTCAAAATAAATGCACTAAGTCAGGACAACAACACAAACTGACAGTTTTTTTTTCTTCAACAGCAGGGTTTGGCTTTATAATCTTACAGGACGTGAACACCGCTCTTCTCTATTAAACTGTAATGGCAACCAGCCACGCGTCATGCTGACATGAAAGAACCCCTTTCTTTGTCGTGTCTGATGCTGCAAGTCTCCGCCCAAGCACCGGATTTCGACAACTTTGGAGCGAGACTCTTGATTTAGTTGAACTAACATAATTTATCCAAAAGTTGTTGTGATATTTGGCGGTGAAATTGTTTTATTTACAATATTCTAACTTGTGAATTGTAATTCATAATTTAGAATATATTCCTAATTTAATTTAATTTATGATGCGCACTAGGCAGCGGCTGTTTCTGACGCAAAGGGCAACAACCCAACTCGTCAAATACTGTTGCTTTGTCCAACCGCACCTCACTCTGACTCATTCCGAGGGGATTTATGATCTTTATTTTGGTTTAGGGGAGGAACCTCTGATTTTTACAAATTGAAATGGCTGTATTTTGTATTTATTTTACTGCAGATTTGTAAAGAAAACATGCCCTCCAAAGACATGTAAAAATACAGTCTGATGCGCTGATCATTATTATACTCTCCTTGATCTGACATTTTCAGCTTAAAACAGTTGCTACAGTTGTGAAGAAGCCATCTATGGCTGCTGGCATGGCTCACCTGATCTGATAAACATCAAAAGAAACAAAAGGAAACAACCTTTTGTTTTCTCATGATAACAGCTGTCTCACTTTCACAAGATAATGAAATCATTAACTTGTGATCTTAAAATAACAGCATTAAAAGAAATAACTGAAAACAGAGCCATTCTCAGCCTCTGTAGGTTTGACCCCAAATTAATTCAAACCATAAACAGCATTTCAGTTCTCAGTTTTTACACATTAAAGAAACATATGGTTTATTCTTCACTAATCTTTTTTCCTCCAACCAAATGCTTAATTGTAGTGAGCAAATAGTTTTGTCTTTAATCAAACAAGCTTGTGTGATATCAGAGTTTAATTTGATTTAATGTCCTCATATTGAAATATGATGTCTTAGTTTTTTTTAGATAATGAATTTGTCTTTTTTGTGAAAACCAAACACTAGGGGGCGTGTTTGATGTGAAACTTTCACATATCTTAGAATAATGAGAAAAATCAATTTAACACTGTGCTCTAAACTCAAGAATGACCCTCCACACGAATCTCCTCAAATGTTTTTTTAATATTTGACCTTTTTATTATCATCTTGACCTTTTATTAAAACACAATATTAAGTTATAAATAATATTTAATACTGCAGACAAGACATAAAAGCAGACATGTGATGCCAAAGGTCCAACACACATACATGTATTAAAATATAATAAATCAGTTATTTTCTTATGCTGCAACCTTGTGCTCAAAAATATGTTTCCCAAAATCAGTTTTCACTCACTTCCCCATAAAGACAAAGTGAAAACAGGTGAGGTGAGGTAAATTATAGTCCCTAAGGAAAATTTATCTTGGACTTAAAGGCTATAGATTTTTATGCAAATGTGTTAACAAGTAAAAGCTGAAACATCCGACTGACATGAATATTCAGACTGTTGTGACGCTTGAAATTTAGCTTCTGATCATATTTGAGATCTGTTACCTTGATTAGAGTCCACCTGTGGTCAATTCAACTGATTGGACATGATTTGGAGAGGCACACACCTGTCTGTATAAAGGTCCCACAGCTCACAGTGCAAACCAGAGCAAACAACAAGCAGCCTGCAGAGCTCAGAGACAGAGTTATGTCAAGGCACTGATCAGGGAAGGGCTACAAAAAAATCTGCTGCATTGAAGGTTTTGGAGATCAGACTCTTTCTAGAGCCTGGCCAAACTGAGCAACCTGGAGAGAAGGGCATCAGAAAGAGAGGTGACAAAGAAACCTCTCCTCAATGAAAGACGTCACTTGGAGTTTGCTTAAAAGCACCCAAAGACACTCAGACTGTGAGAAACAAGATCGTCTGGTCTGACAGCCTGAGGGTCTCCAGAGAAGGTCGACAGAAAATCACCAAATCCAGGCGTGCAAAGCTTCTCGTGTCATACTCAAAAACTCTAGTCTGTAATCACTGCCAACACCATCATGTCCATGGATTTTTAGATTTTAGATTTTTCCCCCCAACTTTATTAAAAAAAAACTCATATCAATGAGTTTTTTTTAATAAAGTTGGGGGAAAAAATCTAAAATCCTGATTTTGCTTTGTCATTAATACAAATTTAAATGATGTTAGTGGAAAAATGCACAAAATGACAAAACATGAAAAAAGTTAAGGCATCTGAAAACTTTATGAATGCACTTTGTTTTTCATAACTATTTAATGCACTGGTGAGTTCCCTCTCATAAAAACAAATGTTTTTTCTGTCTGTCATCATAAACACAGATTCTTAAATGAAGAACACAATGTTTGATCAAGCTTTATCAAAATCTGTTGTGCAGGACTCAGAAAAAAGAAGAAAACAGACAACGGTAAACAAGGTAATTCATTAATATTATATATATTACAAAGACCAATCTGTGTACAAAAATGTGACAGTTTACACACACTTTAACCAAACTGTACAAAAGCACAGAAACACATTTTTTTTAAATGCTCAGTTGGAATAAATATAATATTTATGAGTGTTGAGTCCTTTTCAGGCAAACTGCACGTCTTTGTTTTCCCCTCACTCATGAATGACACTGTTCCAGTGGATTTGAAAGTTTGTCCAGAGTAAACCAAAAACAGAGCTACAGATATGATCATTAGTGCTCACATCCAATTCATAAAAATATAAGAGCACCAAATCTGCAGGAGAAAATAGTCCCTATCATCAAATGCAGCATTCGCTCCTGCGTGAGTAACGCTTGCTAACAGCAAACAACATTTTCAGGAAACTGTTCAGCCTTATAAAAGTATTTAATCATGGCCTTTCCATGACAGTTGGCTGCCTTGTCCTTTATACGCAAACTGTAAGTCAACTACTGTCTCATGTCACCAAATCTGACAAGCAGACATTCTCTCTTAAAGGTCCAGTGTGTAAGATTTAAGGTGTTTTCACATATAGTCCTTCTTAAAGTGCACCTAAAATTGGACCAACAGAAAAGAGACTCAGTTCTTTTTGTGTTCACATTGTCAGTTCATTTGAAGAGGACTCAGTTCTCTTTCTGTTCACACTATATTCTATATATAATATATACTGACATAGTTTTATTTTTACTTTGATGTAGCACTGCAGTGGGGTTATGAAGCCCCTCGCTTTCAGATGAACTTAAAATTGGAGGTAAACCTTAAGTGTTTCTGTGCTGTAGACTGTTGCTGGTTGATGTATTCTACATTCCACATCTGGAGACATGCAGTATCTTGTGTGGACCAAACTATTCCTTGTCCTGCGTCCTTGAAAGCGTTACAGGCCAACGTGGTTGCGTGGTTTTTTAAGTGTCCCAGTGCAACAGCATGTAATCTAGAGGACTAAATACAATGGCAAAGTGAACCCGAAGCACTCTGTGTTCACAGTGCACAGGTTAAGTGAACTGCACCGTGGACTTGAAGCGAACCAAACTCAGACCATCTCCTGAGGTGGTCTCGGGGCAGTTCGCCTCAGAGTCCTCTTGAAGTGTTCACACATGTGCAAAAAATGCAGTGTTACTGCTCTAAATCCATGTGAAAACACCTTTAGGGGGACGTAGTGGGGTCTAGCAGTAAGGATTGCAGATTGTAAATAGCTAAAACTTCTAAAGGTTAGAATTCCTTCAGTTTACTGTTCAGGAGATTTTTTTAACCAGGAGCCGAATTATCCGCAGAGGTCTCCTCCTCTCCCAAACAAACTGACGGTGATTTAAACCGGTAAAAATGCTAAATAAAGCAGCGTCATGTTACAAATCAGTGTTTCTCCAATGCTGTTCGGCATGTTGCAGACAAGTTGCTCCCCCTGCACCTGCTAATGTGTACTCAACTTTTTACTCTGATAACTTAAGATCCAGACGTTCATTCTAAGGTAACAAAAACACAAGGATTTTTATTTTCAATACAATATACATTTAAGAAAACATACTTATTATATTAAATTCTGTTTCTGGCAATAAATCCCCCTGAATCCTGCACACTGGCCTTTTAACATGTTTTTCGATGTCACCAGCAGCTTGCATTCTCTCATGTGGTCATTATAGATGTAAACATTTATGTGCGGACATCAAACTTTCTACACTGAATATTTATTCAGTCATAAATATTTGTACAATGTACGACTCACAGTAAACAACAAAAACTCAAACTATGTTCAAGTTCCTTCATTTTTCAGAGCGGATGTTTGCACTTTTATGACCAGCAAAATTCTGATTCCCTTGTCAAAATAATGACAAAGAAATTACAACTTTATTCCATCCAAAACAATCATTTCTGTTAAATACTGTACTGTGTTTTTAGTTTTTCTGTTGTTCCCAGCCAGGTTCACCAAAGAATAACTCAGAATTTACTCTTATTTTCTACAAACTGTGACTATAGATTGAGATTTAATATAATGTACAGTGTCAGAAATCAGACACAGACCAGTATGTGCAACAGAAATGTCCGAGTCAAATCACAATGACCTGGCTGTAATCTTCCAGGTCGACTCGACGGGCATCTCCAAAGATGATGTAAATCCCGAGGCCTGTGGCATTTACCAAAGTGATGAGGGAGAACACGTTGGCCCACGACTGCGTGACCTCTATCAGGTACCCTGACACAGAGACCATCACCACTCCTGTGTGACATGCACCAAAGAAAAGGACAAGAGGCATTTAATTTCAGTGCGAGAGCAGAGTGTCCTGTATACTGCAAAAACATGTTGGATACGTACCAGACAAAGCACCGAACATGTTCATAAAACCTGTTGTAGAAATGAGAAATTAATCAACATAAAGAGATAAGCAGATGGTTATGACACTGAAATATAGACTGCTACAAACTCACCAAAGAGGGCACCAGCACATGACGGGGCGAGATCCTGTACATTCACATTCACACCACTGAAACACATAGAAAATCATCACATAAACAACTAAATCTACAGCACATTGAAAAAAAGTAACTATTTTACAACTTTACAACACTATAAAAAATAAAATACTTTTACTCCACTACATAGAAATGTAGTGGAGTAAAAGTGAAAGTTGACAGAAATATAAAAACTCAAGTTAAGTACAGATACTCCCAAAAAATACTTGTATTAGTATTAAGTATTGTAGAGCAGGCGCCCCATGTACAAAGGCAGCAGTGGCTGTGAATCTGATTCCAACCTATGGCCTTTTGCTGCATGTCATCCCCCTTTTACCCTTCTGTTCTATTGATTACGGGCAAAAAGGCCTATAAAAATATCTTAAAAGAAAAGAACCTAAACTCAACCACTTACATATGTGTACGGAGACGACTGATATCCGATGTGCCAGCGAAACTTTATTTGGTGGATTTCAGAGACACGAGATCCAGTTTTAACACATTAAATCCGAGTAATGTTATTCTGCTAAAATATGGTTATATATTATACAGTCAGATCGTCACGATGACTCGTTCAGCCGTTTTGCTTTTTCCTTGAGCTGACTCTTGAGCTGCTGTAACATGTGAACATCCCTGGTGTGGGATTAATAATGTCTTATCTTTATTCTTATCTTAGGGTAGGACAGGACAAGCTAAGCTATCTTATCTCAGCTTATTTTAGGTTATCTCATCTTAGCTTAGTTTATCTTAGCTTAGCTTAGCTTAGCTTAGCTTAAACTTAGTTTAAGCTTAGCTTAACCTCCTCCCCTCTGTAATTTTGTGGTCTGGAATTTGTTTCAAGTGAGTTAAAAAAATTGAGCTTTTGCAGTGTATTTTGGAGAGACCGTATGTGTGCTAGCTTGGCTAACAGACTGCTAATTGGCTAACAGGCTATTTCCTTCAATTCAATTGCCTGTGTTTACTGTCAAGTGAGTTTGTTTGATTAAAAAGAACTTGTGTATCTAGTTTTAACACATTGTGAATCTGAGTAACGTTATTCTGCTAAAATATGGTTATATATTATATACAGTCAGATTGTCTTTATGACTCGTTTAGCCGTTCATATCTTTTTAATTGAATATTTCACAAAACATGCTGCATACCAGGCAGGTCAACATACTCATTTATTTGTTGCCATGTAATACTGGTCCTGTTTTTGTCCCAGTAATGTTTCATGCACATATTTCAAACTACTGGATGGTGAAAAGCGGACAAATTTAGCCTCTTCCTCATGGCTACAGGTAGTTTCTATCAGGTTTCTATCCATCTGTAAAGAAATGCACTTCCTTGCATTGTACACTAGAGGCATCATCCATATATGTACGGATCAACAGACACCAGTCACAGTGTGGTTCACCAGTGATCGAAGGTCATTTACACTTGGAAACAAATTCAGAATCAAAGTTTCTACAGTATTTTCCTCTGTTATGAAACACTGTGGGGACATCGACTAAATTCTTCTTTTTGGGGCCAAAAATATTTCAGATATAAAGAATACATTTGGTATCAGAGTTATACAGTTTTTATCTAAAGTGGCGATAACTGAAGGAAATTTTAAAAAAAAAGATGAATATAGCTGCTGATTCCAAACTTTTGAACTCCAGTGCGGCCTCTTAGAAAAACATCATCCTTTAAATATTAGCTTAGCTAAATTTACCAACAAATCACGCAACAGTTCAAATACACAGACAGGATCTTTTTCATAATGTAACATACCCGCCGCTGAAGGTGGACAGACCGACGGCAGCAGATACACAAATCACAGCAGTGGGATATGTGACAGCTCCGGACAGAGGCATAATGAACATGCTCATAACACCCATGGCGAAGAACTGAGGAGGGAGGAAACACACAGGTCAGATATTTAAAGGCACAATTCACAATCTAAAAGTAAAAATAAAAAGTTCACGCAAGTGTCTGATGCAGTTTGTTGAGCCCGTTAATCAAGTCAAGCTTTTCTCAGTTACTCAGTTTAGGTGTTATGACCTGAATAATTACTTCCTTTTGTGTTCTCCTACAGAGGTGTACACGTGTGCATTCACAGTACTTGAACATTTTTGCCTCAGGGAGGCATGTAATTACATGTCTGAAGCACATGCAAAAATTCCACCATGAGCTCCTCAGCAGCCAGTTGGGACAAACCTTTCACTGCATACACACTTTCCACCTCCTCAAAACACAACTACAGTACACTGAATTATTGTTTAATCACAACAGTTTTTCCACACTCACCTGCATTATCTTCCTCACCAGTTTTACACCATATCCTGCAGAAAAACAACAGCTGTAAACATTTTTTTTACATTAAAGGTACAGTAAGCGACCTCTAAAGACATAAAACAATAAAATAATAAGTTAATAATAATAATACCTTGGTTGATGAAAAAGTCTGAGATATATCCTCCGGTTAGTGCTGATGGAATTGCAACAAGCCAAGGAACTACATTATACACCCATCCCTGCAAGAACAGACAGGTTGGCATTTCAACGGTTGATCTGAGGTTGTTTAAAGCCTAGAGTGTCGACATGGAAAAATCTACTGTACTGTGCAGCAGGTTTATTGGCGAAAAGAGCGCTACCGCAGGTCCTTCATTCCAACAGCAGTCAGACTTTTAACAAGACAGCACATCATGCAACACTCTCTCCATCACCAACCACTGACAACACAATGTGCACTATTTCCACCTCAGGTTATATATATATATATATATATATATATATATGTGTGTGTGTGTGTATGTGTATATGTAGATTTTATTTATTCATAATCATATGTAGATTTTATATTTTTATTTTATCTAATTTGTATTTTTGTCATGTTTTCTTTCCTTTGTTGGCACTCAGACACTTTTTTGCTTTCTCCATTTGCTTCTGACTCTGCTGTAACATGTGATTTTCCCTGGTGCGAGATCAATGAAGTGGTATCTTTATCTTATCTTATCTTATCTTATCTTAGCTTAGCTTAGCTTACCTTATCTTAGTTTATCTTACTTAAGCTTAGCTTAGCTTAGCTCAACGTGTCTTATCTTATTTGAGCTTATCTTATCTTATCTTATCTTATCTTATCTTAGCTTACCTTATCTTAGGTTATCTCAACCTATCTTATCTTATTTTATCTTTTTTTTATCTCAGTTTATCTTATCTTAGCTTATCTCAGTTTACCTTATCTTAGCTTAGCTTAGCTCAACGTATCTTATCTTATTTTATCTTATCTTATTGCAGCTTATCTTATTGCAGCTTATCTCAGCTTAGCTCAACGTATCTTATCTCAGCCATAGACTGTATGATCTCAGCTTATCTTATTTTAGCTATCTCAGCTTAGCATAGCTTAGTTTAGCTCAACATATCTTATCTTATTTCAACTTATTTCAGCTTATCTTGGCTTACCTTATCTTATCTTATCTTATCTTATCTTAGTTTAGCTTAGCTTAGTTTAGCTTAGTTAAACTCAACATATCTTATCTTATTTCAACTTATTTCAGCTTATCTTGGCTTACCTTATCTTATCTTAGCTTAGCTTAGTTTAGCTCAACATATCTTATCTTATTTCAACTTATTTCAGCGTATCTTGGCTTAACTTATCTTATCTTATTTTAGCTTAGCTCAACATATCTTATCTTATCTCAGCTTATCTCATTTTAGCTTAAATCAGCTTAACTCATCTTATCTTAACTTATCTCAATTTATATTATCTTATTTTAGCTTAGCCAACATATTTTGTTGTATCTCAGGTTAGCTTATATTATTTTATCTTATCTCAGCTTATCTTATCTTGGTTTATCTCATCTTATCTTAGATTACCTCAGTTTCTCATTTTAGCTTATCTTATTTATCTTAGCTTAGTTTATCTTAACTTGTCTTTTCTCATCTTTTCTCATCTTAGCATAGCTCATTTCAGTTTTACACTCTGTTGTCAATTACACACAGGAAATCAAATAGGCCTACCGTGGCCTGTGGAAATGATTCTTTGAAGAATGTTGGCAGCCAGGACAATAAAGTGTAGAAAGAGCTGCACAAGCACATGTGAGCAATCACCATGGCCCTTAGAGAGAAGATGACACAGACAGAGATTTAGAGATGAGGTTAGGATAAAGACTCAACCATGTGTTGGTAAATAGTGAAGGATTAAAGAACATGAGCTGTACCAGACAGGTGGTTTCTTAAAGAGACTCAGCCACGGTGTTCTTGACAACCTTGAACGGA
Source organism: Epinephelus lanceolatus (assembly GCF_041903045.1). Classification (NCBI taxonomy): domain Eukaryota; kingdom Metazoa; phylum Chordata; class Actinopteri; order Perciformes; family Serranidae; genus Epinephelus; species Epinephelus lanceolatus. The sequence continues at coordinate 11,308,933 of NC_135741.1, read as the reverse complement.
GGTCGCAACTTGTTTTCGTCTGCTTGGGGGAAAAATCTGTACCTGAATCACACATTGTACATTATGTTATACTGTTGTATGTCATAAGAGTTGCAAAAAGTGATTTTGATGAAAGAGCCCCATTTTAAACTCCAACTTGGTTTTGTGTTTATCAGAATCAGAATAACAATCTGAGCCTGTCAGTGGCAAAAACAAACACCTTTACTGGACGAAAATTGATGGTGCACATTTGCCAATAAGGATTACATTGCAGCCTGGTTCGGGATACATGACGGACTAGTGAAGTTACTGTACCTCTTAATAAATACAACCAGAGGGTGAGTGCCCAGAGTCCAGCCAGGAAACCAATACTGTAGAACATGCTTTCCCAGCCGTACTGGTCCAGCATCAGGGACCCCATCCCACCTGCTAACAACGTTCTGAAAGAGTAACAAAGAAAAGGTGTCACCAGAGATAGACTACTACTACTACTACTACTACTACTATAATTATGTAAAATTGAGTTTGTAGTGTGTTTCACCTGCATTTGATGTGGATTTTGTGCATGTAATAAATGTCCAGATGTGTTCGAGATTAGTAAGAGAGATGAGCTTACTGGAAATACTCATCTGCCCCAGAATGCATTGCATCTTTTTAGATTGCAAGGCAGCCATCAACAGAATGTGTACAAATGTGACGCACATACAATGTACTATACAAAACATATTTTACACCAAAATATTAATTAATATTCATTTGCCCTAAAATAATGCTGGATAATATTAAATTTTGTGTGCGTGTGTGTGTGTACAACATACCCAAGATGGCTACCACTGGCCATGGCGCTCATTAAAAACCCTCTCTCTCCTTCCACCACACGCTGTGAGCAAATACTGGCCAGAGATGGGAAAAACACACCTGTAAGACATAAGAGGACACACGCAGCTTCTCTTTTTCTGTCACTGTAGAGTTAATTTCCTGCAGCACTGGAACAATTGGACTGATTGTCGTGGTCATTTGAGTAGCACAACGAAAAATGGCTATTGTTGTTAAGGCCATAAAGTGTGTCACACTCACTAATTCGAGAATTCAGTTTTGGCCTCCTGACGCCTTTTAAGTGATCGAAGGTATTTACATCTTTGCAGAGAGAGCAGATGTATAAGTGGCCGTGTTGGGGGTAAGGCGTTAAAAAATAAGTTCTCAGATTACTTTTCTGTTGTAAGGAGTAATGTAACATGTTAGATATGCAGTTTAAGTAATCAGTTAGTCAGTTATGTTATCAGTTAAGCCAGGGGTAGGCAACCTGTGGCTCTTTAGACCCTCTCCAGTGGCTCCCTGTGGCTTTGACATTAAATTATATGGAAATGAATAACAGTTATTTTTTAACATTCAGATTTTCATTTGTCATTTGTTGTAGGCCTCAAGTGATTATTGCATTCTACGACTGTAAAAATGTGTAGCCTACACATCAAATTTAACAATTGTTTTCAAGTTTCAACAACTGAAATGTGCATCATACGTCTACGATGTGGTGCCTTTCCAAATTTTGCTTAACGTAAGTAGCGATGGCTAGTCTGGAGTCTCTCTTACATGGCTAGCTATGGATTCCAAATCCACCACAAGACTTTTGTCTTGGAGGGAAATAGAGGATTTAATAATGTGTGGACAGATTCATTTGCTTTCACCAATAATGCTGCAAAGTTCAAGTGCTAAATATTTATAGACTGTCCACTGCAGAGAAGCCACCTTGTAGTAAATCATATTAATGAATACTCATTTAGACCTATTCAAAATGTTGATGGCTAATTTAGACTTAATGGGTCATTACTTTTATTCGATTATGTTTTGCGGCTCCTGACAGATTATTCTTAGTTTCTTTTGGCCAATAATGGCCCTGAGTTAAGCAGTCCGTTACTTTCAACTTGATATCATACTTCCCTGTTTCTCTCTGTGTCATTAATGGCATGTTTGTTGAGACATAATGTAACATTACTGTAGCTGCCTCCGAGGAATGTTCGACATCTTGGGAAGCGTGCTTTCTCACTTACGGCAAGAGTTAACTGAAACATTAGATGCCACTATCATGTCTATACAGTAGGCTATGAAATGTGAGAAATATAAAGCCAGCAGCTGATTAGCTTGGCTTAATATAAATCTGGAAATGGGGAAGTGGCCAGCCTGACTTTGTTTAGAGGGAAAAAAATTTGCCTATCACCACCTCTGACTGGGAACAGTGACTTCCTGTTGTCTCTGGTGGTTGCTTGGCAACTGTTCCAACTCAAGAAATACACCGGCATGTGACTGCCATTAAACCACAGCTTGTTAACATTAGTCTTTGTACAGATCAGACAAACAAGGTACAGCGGGTGAATTCATGAGCTTTAAAGCTGCTGGCAGGTGGATTTTGTTTCCTTTGGACAGTCAGGCTAACTGTTTCTGCCTGTTTCCAGTATTTATGCTAAGCTACACTAACCAGCTGCTGGCTCTGACTTCATGTTTAGTGTACCGACATAAGAGTGGTATTGATCTTCTCAATTAACTCTAGGCAAGAAGTAAACACATGTATTTACCAAAATGCTTAACTGCTCCTTCAGGTGCTTATTTCAAACGGTACAGTACTCACCCTGCATTACTCCCATGAGAAACCTGGCCATTGTCATGAGAGCGAGGGTGTGTGAGCTTAAGTGGGCCAGAAGAGGAGTACAGGCTGTGAGCAGAGCCCACGAGACTGCAGACATGAACAGGACGCGCTCTCCTCCCACTCTAATATAATAAATAAACATTATAGAGTTAATAAAAAGGTTATTAGCTCGTTGTTTGAAGTCATACTGGTTGTTTTACCAGCTGAACTGCTTACTTGTCACTGGCATATCCTCCCAGGATCTGTGTGCAACAGTAACCCCAGAAGAATCCACCCAGAACTAGCCCAGAGTCGATCTTACTCCAGTGGAAAGAAGCCGCCATTGACACCGCACAGATCGGCATGGCCATCCTGGCACAGTAGAGGAGGCAGGAGCCCATAAACAGCATCACGATCCATTTTCGAGCCAGTGGTCTAAAACACGAAGGGAAACGGGTTCGACTTAATGACATGGACATAATGAATCTTTGACCTTGCTAGCTGCTCTACAAGCTTGTACCTAGGCAAAGAAGTGCTTTGAGCTATTTGCTAACATTAGCATGCAAACGTTCTCACAATAATAGTGCTAACATGCGGGTGTTTATCATAATTTATTATAATATTAGCTAAGTAGCACTAAACACAAAGTATAGCTGAGGCTGATGGGAATGTAAATAGTTTTGCAGGTATAGAGCGCCCCAGGAATGAGTCCTTAAACCTGGAGATGAGTTAGCATTTTAGCGCTTCAGGTTACCACGTCTCAAAATCGGTGGGTTCTTTGAATGCATTTTTGGTAGCATGCCTGAAATAAGGTCTGTGGTTAACACAAGTTTAAGAGACTTTCACATTTAGTTTTACGACATATAATAGCTCAGTTAATACCCTACTTTTTTAAAGCTATTATGTGTCCTAAAAAGACTGTTGCTAACAAGTGGCTAACAGAACATCATCATGCAGAACACAGCTTTGCAGTCTCGTAATGGTAGGGATGTTAAGTCATGTCATCATAGTGTAGTTTGTTAAAGCCAAACATTTGCTTTTTACTTCTGGCGATTGCATTTAGGCTTTAAAAATCATAAAAGTGGTGTTAATTTGTGAAGACTATCTCGCTGAACAAAACATTTGTTTGCCACAGAACTTGTTTTCAGCAATTTTTCAAATTCCAGTAGAACAATCTCATAGGCATTTTGTCAAGGGAACGAGGGCAACACTAATTGCGTCAGCCTACAGAAAAATGTCATCCCTGATGCACTCTATACAGAAGTAATTCCTCTCAGTCATCACTAATGACCCACTAGACATGTGTGGCGGTGTGTTTGTCTGCAGAGACTCTGTCCTCTGCCTGTATCTTCTTGTTTTCTTCTTATTTTTTGTGTTTGGGACGTGTATGGACGTGTAGCCTACCCCCACAGCACTGAGGAGAGGTCGGGAGTATACAAAAAGGTAGCAACCAGGTGCCAGACTATAGGCAACTGCCATCCAAGAGACATGGTGTCAAAATAAAATGCAAATACAGCAAGGCGAAACACTAAACAATAGTGAATGTGAGGTTGGCTTTTACTTTCACTTTCGCTGGTGAGCGTGTTTACAAACAGTGACCAACAAACCTGCATAGTGTACTTTTAAGACCTTAACGAGGTTATTAATCCTCTGGGGACCATGTATTTCTGTACCAACTGTCAGTGTCAAGACATTTCAGTAAAAATCCTAAGATGTAACCAGCTAATGCCAACCAACAAACTGACAGCCAGTGCGTTTCCATGCACAGTTGAGTAATCGAGCTACTGTCATAGCTCCACTAGGCCATTTAATTGGACTACTGTCCTTGGAATCGATCTATTGACCAGATTATGTCCGACTCCGCTATGATAGGTGGCGATATGCCAACTTGTTAGCACTGGACCCTTTTCCGGTTGACCCTTTATGTCACAGACCAAACAATCAACAGACAAATTAGCTACGGTTAGCTAGTGGCAAACTGGCACCATGGTGTACAACTTTACAGCTCTGTACATTTTGTCCATCTAAAAATCTGTGGCTCTGGATATAGATTTCGTCATGTTGTTACTGGCTTTTTCCTCTGTTATGGATTTAATGCTACTCAATTTCCAGGGGGCGGAAACTGTGGAGCATGCCTCGGCTAGTTTGGATCTGATCAACTGAATACATGCAGTATGGTAATAGTAATTTGACTCCCAATCACATTATCTGGTTGTGTTAGTCCGACTTTGAGAGATTAAATTTAGTACAATTTCAGTTGGACTGACATGTTCATGGATTTTAAAAGTTTGGTTTTAGTCAGACTAACACAATAAATTGATTGTCTCTGTCATGTAAATGTACTGATTGACATCCACAGAGCCACACCATGGCTAAACAATAAATCCAGTTCCAGAGAAGCCAACATGGTCTTTTATGTTCCCAGGAATGCAAGTACAGAACATATCAAGTTTATAATAGTTTCAGTTTCACTCAATGGATGCTGTTACTTTTTGCAATTTTTTTTCCCACTTAAACTTTTTATTGATTTGTCCACAGAATACATTCTTACTTAGAAACAAATCCCAGTGAGTTTGTCTTTACACTTCCAAATTCTTATTCAGCCACACCAGTTTTACTTTCTCAATAGACCTCTCAGTAAATGAATTTTGAAACCAAAACTCCAGTAACATGTATCAGGCAAAAGTAATAAAGATGGTCTGGTCTGAATTCCCAGACAACCCTCCAAACCACTTTGCCTCTCCTCCATAGTGTCATAATCTAGTGTAAATAGGAAACTAATACACTTTTCAATGATTAAGACAAATAAATTTACCTTACCCTATGGTTTCTATCTCATTTTCTCCTACTTTTTACTAATTTTAAGAAATCTTGAAGCCTACCATGAAGTGTAGACCGTGACAACATGAGGACAACCTGTTCCACATTTCTAAAATCCCAACTGAAGAAGCCTGTAGTATGTGTAGTCTGATCTAAATCATGTGCAGTCTCACCTGGACCACAGGTTTTGGTCCTCTGGCTCCTGTTTGGTGAAATCATTGGCAACGTAAACCTCACAGTCCAGAGGAGAACCACTGAAGCCATTCCTGCCGTCTGATGTGTGCTTGTCAGCCATTCAGACAACAGTGACGTCCTCTCTGGTGTCAGTGCAACTCTCCCACTGAGAGGTATGCCTTCGTTTTACATCGTATCCTCAGGCAGACAGGCCAAACAGGTCAAACGTGTTGGAACAAAACCCAAATAGAGAAGCTGATTTAAAGGAATGACAACAGAGGCTTTGCAGTGGGTTTACTGTGTTGCCCTGTTTAATCCACTATCAGGTTTTTAAGTACTCTAAACAACTTTTTTTGAAGTACCAGTAACTCAACTCATAGTATGGTTGAAGTATTCAGATTTTTTTACTTAAGAAAAGTAGGAATACAACAGTGTAAAAATACAGTTTCAAGTCAAAGTCCTGCATCCAAAATCAACAAAATATACTTTTAGTACTAAAGTAAAAGCACTCATTACCCAGAATGCCCCATTTCAGAATAATAATAGATGATCATTAATGATGCATTAATGTGTGAGCATCACTAATGTAGCAGCTAGTAAATGGATTCATACCGTGTACACTGGTGAAATGTCAGCATAGTATGAAGGTATGAAAAGATGGAGCCTATTGTATATTTTTAGACACAAAGGTGTCCCTGCTGCATGCCACACTGCATTTTTGCTACAATGCCTGTTTTAGGGCTTTGCACAAGGGATGATCACACGATGATCACTGTGTAATAATAACTTTATTTGTAAAGCACTTTTTGAGCTGAAAGCACAAAGTACTTTCCAAGGTGCAGAGAATTTTTCAGACGAGATTTAAAGACGTGAACAGGGTCAGCTGATCTGACTCTCAGCAGGATGCTGTTCCTAGGCCCAGGGGCAAGAACTGAAAAGGCTTGATAACCCTTTGTCTTTAACATTGGCTCTGGAACAGTTAGAAAACCCAGACTGGCAGACCTGAGGGACCTGTTTAGGTGTGAGAAGCTCAGTTATGTACTCTGGTGCCAGATCATTGAGAGCCTTGTATGTGATTAAAAGAACTTTAAAATGGATTCTAAAAGAGACTGGAAGCCAAAAATAGGTGTGATGTGTAAGGATTGTTTAGTTTGGTTAAAAGTCTAGCTGCTGAATTTTGCAGGATCTGGAGCTGCTGTATAACTCTATTGTTCAGGCAGGTGAACAAGGCATCACAGTAATCAAGGCAGGAGGATATAAGAACATGTTTGACTTTCTCTACTGCACATTTGGAGAGGTTCCTCAGCAGGTAAAAACAAGACTGGACTACATGTTTTACATGTTGCTCCAGAGTCAAAATACTGTCCAGAGTAACACCCAGATTTCTTGAACCTCATGTTATGGTCGGAGTGAGGGGGCCGAGGAGTGGCTAAATTTGTTTGAGATGCATTCAGGGCTAATGATGAGAACTTCTGTCTTTTCAGAGTAAATTTTAGGCAGTTTTTTTAAATGTCATACAGGCAACTGTGAAGAGATGCTAATTTACTGGTGTCACAGGGTTTAAAAGACAGGTGGAGCTGTGTATCATTTGCATAGCTATGCAAAGAGATGTTGTGATGATGTATTATCTGTCCCAGGGGTAGGATGTAGAGGGTGAAGGGAACAGGTACCAAAACTGATCCTTGTGGTATTCCTTGTTTTGACAGAGCACTTCTTGAGGAATATTTCCCAACTGTGACAATTTTTTCCCCTGTTGGTTATATATGAAGAAAATCAGTCCAGAGTGGTTCCAGTAATACCCGCCCACTGTCTCAGTCCCTCTGTAGGAATGGAACGGTCAGCTGTGTAAAAAGCTGCACTGAGGTCAAGCAACATTAACACAGAACATGCACCTGAGTCTGCAGCTTTCAATATGTCATTTGTGACGCTGAGGAGAAAACCAGACTGAAATTTTTCTAATACATTGTTGTTAAGTGTCTGTAAGAGTTGGTCCAGCACTACCTTTTCTAGGATCTTAGATACAAAGGTGAGTTTGGAGATAGGCCGGAAGTTTTTCAAATCTGTGGGACCTAAACCAGAGGCCTGTACTACGAAGCCAGTTCAAGTTACCTGGGATATCTTTTCGTTATCTGGCTTGATTGACCCTAAAATTATCCGTCTGGTACAAAGCTGGTTATCAACTAGTTCAGTCAACTCTGGGTTTTTCTATCCAGCCACGAGCGCGTTCAAGCGAAAGTGGCGGGAGTGTTAATTACAAGCAACATCATCAGAACTATGAATGAAGGAGGCTGATTCATAGTTGAGAGTTGAAATGGTACCTGAAGTGTCTGCAACTGTGAGACAGTAAAATGTCAATGGTGCTGGATATATGCTGAGATGTTGGCCAAGACTTAGATTACATGTAGGTGTCACTGGGCTATATGTGACATTAGTGTAGAGTATTTTTAGGTATTTAGTTGGATGATGATGAAACTACTCTGAATATGTCACATAAAACACTTCAAAGTAACACCAGACTGTTTCTGCTTCTGAAGTAAAGGGTGGATTATAACCTATTGTTAATGACTGATGAGGTGTGTCTGACCCAAATGTTGCTTTTATAATAATGAGAGCCAATTAACAGTGTGTTTGGAACAGAGTGTGTATTTTTCTAATAACATATTTTATCCTAGTTCTCATCAAGCAGGCGTCTCGTTATTTTGAGCTGCAGTGATGAAATCAGAGTGTAAAATAGCAACACTGTCACTGCAGACTAAAATTGAAATAAGTTAAATTCATACGTGAAAATCCTGCTAGAATCATGTGTTCAGTGTTGTTCACGATCTCTTTTTGTTAGAAGCTCTGTTTTAAAACTGAAATAGAGCACTGGAACAATGAAATGACTCTTCTGACCTGTAACAACATACAGGCTCCTCTTTTTTACCTGAAACTCGAGACTTTTGCCCATAGATACATTTCTCTTCAGTGATCTGATGGTCAGAGGTCAGGGTGTTGACAAACTGTGATCTGATACTCTGAAGTTAACCTGCTCCAGAGCGGGTTAGCTGTTCAGCATAAGTTACCACGGTGATTTATCCTGGTAAAAAGAGAACCAGGTTCGTAGTCCTGAAAATCCAGAGTTAATCTGACGTTACCTCGCTAACTCCAAATCCCGCTTCGTAGTACAGGCCTGTAGTTCCTTCAGCAGCAGTTCAACACAGGCAGTTTTCACAAGATCAGGTACAACTCCAGAGGACAGAACTATTGATGATGTCAGCAGCGCAGGGTCGAGTGACTATTGCTTCTTTTAACAGCTTTGTTGGGATGATATCAAGGGGACTCAAGGAGGGATTCACAAGTGACACAGTTTTCTCACGTTTCTGCAGTGATATTAGTCTGAAGTAATCTAAAACATTCAAGGAGGGGTAAGGGAGGTCAGCTGTAGAGGTGGGAGAGGTGATATTTGCTCTAATAAGATCAATCATATCTGAGAAATAAAGAATTTTGTTGCAGTTGACAGGAGAGGAAACGTCTACAACTGGAGGGGGGGTTACAAGCAGCACTGAACAGTACTCTGGGGTTGTGCTGGTTCGCAGTGATCAGCTGTGAGAAATGATGGTCCCTAGCTGCCTTTACCTTAGAAGTGTATGAAACTAGCAGTTCTTTAAACAGTGAGTAATGAACCTGCAGTTTACTGGACTTCCACCTCCGTCCCATTTTTCTACAGGTTCTTTTGAGGGTACAAAATTACTCATTCATCCATGGATCTGTTACTTATTTTAAACTACTTAAATAAATTCATAGAATAAAATCATAAAAATTGGGTAAAATATTGTGGAAAGGTTGTGAGCATTCACTTGTAAAATGTGCTGAAACCCTGTGTAAATATACAAAATGTCAGTGGATCTTCCTCTATAATTTGCATACATCCACACTCACAACCCAGAAAACAAACAAACAGCTCTTGTATGGTTCACAAAAGTTTTGTTTATTTTAATAATTGCAAATCTGATCTTAAAAATGTTGAATAATAAAAGGGATGTGAGCTCTCTGGGTCTCAGTATTTGTCAAAGCCAATATCTATAAAGACAATACAACCTTAAAAGAAATTAAGGATGGACAACTAGCAGCAAGTTTGTTTTTTTATATATAAAAGTAAACAAACCAAACAAAATAAACAAGCACAAGAGCCTTTCCCCATTGAGAAAAGAAAAAATAAAAGATACACTTACATGCAGTTAAAGTGAAAATACTAACGGCTTTAAAAGTGGTAAAATGGACAGCAAGTTCTGTGACTTTCAGATTCAACAATGCTTTTGATTATTTATCATTAAGTACCAAAACAAAACCAATAAACAAAATAATCAGTTCCGGTCTGAATAGATTTCAAAATGTGAGTTTTTGAACTTCAGAGTTGCCGTAGTTGGCACCGTCACTCTTTAGCAATTCTCAATCAAACAGCCCTTTCTCTCAAGCAGCGTATAAACCCTCCCTCCATCAGTGGGAATGGCAGAACATCATCCTCATCATCACCTCAGCCCCTCTTTGTAACATAAAACCAAACACTGTTGGAGCATGTCAGGGGGGATGTGCATACTGCCGGCTCAGGAAAGACCGAAGAGGGCTAAAACTCAGTAAGGAAGCCATTTCTGATTTTAACCCGTCAGTCAGGACGTATTTCACCCTCTCACACACACGTGAAATGATAAATTTTGCAAGGCAGTTCATCCCATAGACACATCGTAAAGATACAACAAATCATAAAATATTATATTAATTCAAACTATATTACATTAATAAAGCGTATCTTTCCATTTAATTGAAAAATACTCACATTTTGTGTATGAAATTTAAATCTTAAACTTATTTCTGATTTGAAACAATCTAGACTCATGCGGTGTGTCATTAATCGTGTGTCTGCTGTTTCAAAGACCGTTCCAAGTGTCCTCCCCACCATCCTGCAGAGCCTTGACTTTGGCTCCACGCACGCCACAACACTTACATTGTTTATTTATACCGCCAACACTCTCTCTTGCAAAATAAAGTCTCGGAGGGGTAAATGGTCACAATAATTAATACTACTGACTTTAGAAAGACAAAATATAAAACAGCAATCTGAATTTTGTCATCTCCTAGATTGAATTTAAAATCCAGGATCAGTATTTAAACGAAATAATTCCTGTCAAATTTGCAAATACAGCAATTTACAGTCTGCACAATGAGTTAAGTTTTAATCTCTCATGAATGAAACATGAAAAAAAAAACAACGTAGCATTTGTTTATACATATATGTTACCTGGTTGTCACACAGTCACTGACTGATCATAAATTAAGGGGACGTGGAAGGTGGTTGTTCTTGTCTGTTATGTTCACTTGGGGTCCTCGATGGTGCCCGTGCTAAGGTCAGTCATTTTGGGGTATTTCACCTTCTTCTGGTCGAGCTCATTCTGTGCCCACAGCAGTAACTTCAGGAGTTTTGCCAGTTTGGGCGTCGATTCCCTGTTTTCATAGTCCAGCACAGCTTGGTTCACCTCGCTCCACACCTGCACATCAAGATATGAGCTGCAGTCAGACAGGGTTGAGATTTTCACAGTATGATCGTCTCAGAAAATATCACAGTATCACAGTATTAGAGAAATTATATTATCATCAGCCAAAATGACCCTTAAAAGGAATGAAAATGGAAGGGTTATTGTTGGTTGAACAAATATTTTACTACTATAACTGAAACTTAAAACTATTGTGTTAATGGAAGTATGTGTAAAAAGTTTCCCCTTTAAATATAACTAAATCAAAGGGGGGTTCTTCGTCCAATTGCACTTTTTTCCCCCAATATCGTAGATAAGCAAATGTACACAGCATGATAACTGTCAACTTTGTATCACAGTATACCTTGAAATCAGTATATTGCTGCAACCCTACAGTCAAAGTAAAACTAACAAGTTATCACCTGCATTCACTGCGTGCATACACGCAGTCTGAAACACCTCTGCCACAACACGCAACGATTCAGTAGCCTCATTTCAGTGAGGCTGCTTTCACACTCAACCTGTTTGGTTCAGTTCTTTCTAACAAACAAACTCTTGTGTTTGTGCGTTTGCTTGTTTGATTCAAATTATTTAGTCTGAGGTGAAACGCTCCACTGAACTGTTCAGGAAACACTTTTAAAATAAAAAGACCTGTGTAAGCCATGAATGCATTTATGTAAATCTTTTGGTAGACATGTAAATGTGTATGAACGTCAGCAGGTGAATGCAGGGTTTTCCCTGATAAACATGTTGTGATAATATCCAACTCAGTCCATTATAAAGTGTATAATTTAGCAATCCCACATTAATACCCCACTAATGTTGCTGTTCAAGATGTTTCTTTTCTGCAGTCTAAGGGTTCCGACACACTAAGTCAAAGGTCAGCCGTGGGTCAGTGTCAGGCCTCTGGTGAGTGTCTGTGGCTGTAATGTTTTAAGGTGTGTCCTGCATTGTTGGAGATATCCGGCCCTTGTTTGCTGTTTTTTTGTAGATTCAGCATGTTGAATCACTGTTGGAGTCGGCAGAGCCCATCGGTGAATGAAATTACTCTGATTGGCAGTTTAACTCAGGGCACAAGAGGACAAACAGAAGTGGGGAAAACAAACAAACAGCTAAAGACAGGAGGGCGTGAGATCGAGACAAACTTGTTCTATTAGATAACTTTTTTTTTTTTTTTTTTTATCCATTGAGCTCTTCAGCAGAGATGACTTCTAAGCGTTTGTGTTATGGTTCGCCAGCGCACGATAAATATGCTTTGTTCTTTCAACATCGGGCTGTGTTGGTGGCTACCTGGTTAACTAGCGTCTTGACTCTGTCCTGTCGATCTTCCGCTTCCCTTTTTGAATGACAAATATAGACTATCGCAGTCTACTGGTATGCAGTTATTTCCTCTCAAACAGGTCCAGAGCGTACGCTCTAGTTGGCTGTGGTCTTTGCAATGTGTCCATGTACAACTTTTTAGCTGAAACACAGGAGATGTGACTACATATCAGTCACCCTTCACCACTAGTTCTTGAATGTAGGTTTGGCGTGTGTGCACCTTAATATTACATATGCATATGATGCTCACAATTATGTCCTTGGTCTGGACCAAACAAACCACTTAAAGTGTGAAAGCTCCCTATAACTGAATTGACGTGAAAGGTTGAACTGTTACAAAATAACAATTCAGTCTAATGAACAGGCAAAAAACTCAGATAAAACACCGGCTCACCTTTTGCCGCTGCATCATGTTAAGTAGGTCTCCAAAGGGCGACTCCTCTGGGTTGTCGAAGGCCAGGAGGGCTAGTGTTCTCTCCATCTCTGTCAGACACTCGCGGCTCTCCTCCCCCTGCTCGGCCAACTGCGTCTGGGCAAACTCCAGCGCTGACTCAGTCTCCCTTAGCCTGATTAACTCAATCAAATGTTGCTGCTGCAAGAGGGAAAACACAAGCAGTGAATGTTGAAGTTCAAGCTTTGTCCAATATCACAATGTTTTCCTGTTTAACTACGAAAGAAGACAAAGAACATGATGTCATCATGTATGACAGCAGTCTGGGTTATTACCTACAAGGGACTGAGGGGATTAAATGTTAACATTTTAACACCACTGTTACTTCGGCTTAATCTCACTGCTGTCAAGGGAAGATGTGCTCTTGCTTATTTCTAAAGTCTGAGAAGTTCACCAAATCAGATCTCAGGCTCACATATTCTGTCTACCATAATCATGACTTGCATTATATCACACCGACAACTTTCCAGTTCACAGGAGGCACACACTAAAATCACAACTACTGACTGCAAACCTCCACGCCAAATGTACCTGCAGATGAAAATACAAGTATCGATTGGTGTCGAGCAGCTCAGGGTGTAGGCTGTTGATGAGTGCAATAGCTTCTTGTATCTGTCCCTTCAGGATCATCTCTCTAATCTTTATCCTCTCATCCAAAGAGTCCAGGTCCACACTTGGCTCAATCCCAGACTCCATCCGAAACTTCTCCGCAGCCTCTTTGAACCCCTCTTGAAACATGTGGACACAGATACAGAGACAAAGACATTAAAGACAGTTAACTTATGAGTATATGGACTGGTACAAGTTGTACATTGAGCTCAGAGTCACTGCAGTCACGCCTCACCTGTCACCAGGTAATTCATAATGAGCCTGTTCATGTCCGCCCTCTGTATGTGAACATTGTTTAATTTGTCCATCCACTCTTCTTTTGTGATGTCCTCTGGCTTTTCAGCATAACTCATCATTGGGATCCTGGAAAGACAAAAATCCAGTGGAAACGTGAGCAAGACTGACACAGCTTGGTCACAGTTTGTACCTACACGAACAGAAACGTTACAACCGTGCAGAGACAGATATTAGGAAATGAACGCTAACATATGCTACTGGCAGAAAAAATGCCGAAGTAATATCTAAACAATAAACACGATATTTCTATGATTAAACAGCGGTTGGGGGCTTTCTAACACCGCTAAATAATAATTAGGAGATTCTCCGAGGCTTCCAAAACAAACCCATTTCCTCCTGGGCAACAGCGCTGGCTAGTTAGCAGCCTGTGTGCGTTGACACAACTCACCGTGCAAACACAACGTCCGGCGACTGTCCTTTCTCACGGCCGCGAGGAGACGATGACGAGAAAATAAATTCACAGTTTGCCCTCGGTGCTTTTTAGGAGCAATAAAGGTGTAAACTGCGGCTACACTGTCAAGCTTTTCGCGGCTAGCTAACTAACCAAGCTAATGTGATAACCTCGCGATAGGAGCGTCAGCCCTGCGAGCTCTGTGATTGGTGGGGGCGGTGACGTCACGGTTGCCGAGGAACAGTACAGTCGGTGCAGCGGATGGTCAAATCTGATCTGCTGTGGGAATGTTTGTTTGGTTTTTTGGCCTGTGTGTACACCTATATATCTATATTATACATTAACCCATCTCCCAACAAGTTAAAGGAAATAATAGAATAATAAAAACATAAATGCAGATGCTCGATTGTTGACTAAATGGCTTGATGACAGTCAATATGGAGGTGAATTACATGCCTATGACACATTCACCAGATCTCAACCCAATTGAACATTTATGGGCAAAGCTGGGTTAACCAACCGGGCAAATTGGACAACAGCCCCAGGCCCCAGAGAGCAAGCAGCCAGACCTGCCATCATACCTCGTCACTGCATGCCTGCCTTATGTGGGCTCGTTTGTTTGCTTTTTAGTCTGTGTTCTTCAAATTCTGTGATGTAATGTGATTTTACTTTGTCATGCCTGTGCTAACTGCCTGCACTGCACGTCCTGTTCTGCATGATGCATGCCTGACTCACCTAAGCTTTTTGTCCTGTTTATCTGCTTCATGTTACTCTTTCTCCTGTTCTAATGTTGTACAGTGTGTGTTTTATTGTTGTTTTAATGACTATTTTAACATTGATCATGAGACAACAGTTAAATTTTAGCATTTTGGCCAACACAGGCCCATTTACAGGGATTCACTGTCCTTTAAAAGAAATAAAAAATCTAATAAATCCATATGGACCCCCCAAAACTACAGATTTACTGCATGTTATTGAGGGATTGGATGCAAATTTTGCTAGGGCAGTTGCACCTCCAAAATTCAACGTAAGACAAGATGGGTCCTGCATTATTAGCCAATGTTGTTCCCATGTTTTGCAGGAGGGGCTGTCAGAATCTAATTATGTCAGATTATTGGTGCTCACAGGTTGCATTGTCTGTAATAATGTGTTAATTGGATCACTAAGTAACGTAACAAACAAACAGAAAACAAACCCAGCCGGCAGACTAGAAGGTCAGTTTTGGACAATTCTACGAAATCCTGGGTTGTGTTCAATGACTTTAGATTAATATTTATATTCTAATATTTGTGCTGTCAATGAAAGGCATAAACAAAGGGTATGATCAATGTGTCAAGGAGGGCGGGGACTAATACTGCAGTCAACCCCTTGACTAAAATTGAACTTAAATATATTGTGAGCTCAAACAATGCAAAAGGACAAGTTAATATAAATATTGTATATGCATGGAAGTTGTGGTGCTGTAAGTGGTTTCTTAGCTATGGGTCAGTGAAGTACTGTCATTTGTAGAATTGGGGGATTGCACTCCCTGTGAATGATAATAGGCCCGACATTTTGACATAGTGGGAAAACCACAGGTGGTGCTAATAGTTTTGTTTGCAATTGCTGGGATAACCCCAGCTGGACCGATCTCATATGGATATTTCTTTGATGTTTCTACAACAAGTTTGGTTCTTGGAACAAAATTAAAATTTGAGAGATGTTGCACAAGACAAGATGGGTCTTCCAGGGACCCCTGGATGGTTCATGGCCCTCACACAGCTGCCTTACTGTCCTTGTGGCATGTGGCATGATGCCTCTGCTGGTGGACTGTCCCACTCACAAAGTCAGATGTCTGACAAAAGCAGAAATATTAAACACTGCATAGATACTCTAAGAGTTTGTCCCACAGGGCATCACTCTGATGAACACTTAAATCACTCATACACTGCCAATAACCCTGTAACATCAAAACATCTGCATGCTCCCATTGTAGACTTTATTTAGTTTTAGTTTAAAATGCATTGTTTTTTAAAATGTACATATCATCATGCACTGTCTCTGTCAATATAAATCCTGCACACTGCACATACAAAAGGCTAGACTTGTGTACATCATCCAGTCCTTATATATCCATTCAGTATTTATGTTTTTACACTATTTGTATAGTTTACAAGTTATAGAACACTTTACTTATATATATAGACTTTTTTTTTTTATATATATACCTATTTTTAAGTACTTGTGTACATAATATTCCTGTCTGTTCTGCACCTTTATTTGTTCAGCTTTGTTGTCCTTATTAGCTGATATGTCTAGTTCTGTGTAAATACATTGAGAGCAATGAAAAACGGAGTCAAACTCCTTGTATGTGTAGGCTACACATACTTATCGTAAGTGCTATATCGTAGGCAACTGGACTTGCTTGCGTTTCTTGAAGACGTTTCGCTTCTCATCCAAGCAGCTTCTTCAGTTCTAAATGACTGGTACGAAGTTGCAGGCTGTGTAGGTGGGAACCCTTGCAGAGTCGTAGGGGTCACGTGAGCTCTTAGTTTCAGAGTCGTTTAGGTCACTTTATTTATTTGTGCAAAAACTGGTATAAATCGTTAATTTTTTTAATTTTTTTTAAATAATTTTTTATTGATAGCTTTAACACTGTCTGGTTACTTCCTGGTGTAACCTGTGGTTGCCTGGCAACTGCTCAGGGCCACGACAAATATATTTTATTTGACAAATAAAAGTGCAAAATCATAATTTTATATAGCATTTAATTATTATATGTTATGTAAATTAGTGAGCTTGTCTCCAGTCTTTGTGCTTAACTGCATAATTAACCGTATAATTAACGGACAGGTCGCCGAAACGATTAACCGTATTTTCCAAAATGTCGCACTTGCTTTACGTCTCTCCACTCGGTGTTAAGTGACTGAATGAGCAGTTTCTGTGTCTGTAGCAGCAGAATTCAGACTGACAGTGCTGTATCCGCACCCCCCTCGCATCCAGCATCCCCTCTCCATCATCTCAGTCCGCTTGTGCACGCGCACGTCGGGTCGCCATGGGGTGTTGGGGGGCGGGGCGGAGCCAGCGTACTGCTGCAGCTGTCCATGATTGTGTGGTGGGAGCCAGAGAGGGTCCGGGTACGTGCGAGATGCAGCCATAGTCACGCTACACTGTCTCAAACATTACAACCTGCTGGGATCGTCAGTGCTGCAGCGCATCAGAGCCGACTGAAAGGTGAGGCCGGAAGGTGCATTTCCATCTTTTATTCGTCTTTTACTGCCCCTTGCCCTTGAAAATTACTGCTGACGATCCATCCCTGGCACGCATCAAGAACAGGCCAGGAAGCGAACCAACATGGATGCTGTGCGCTATAGCAGTGCTGCTGATGATGCTTGCACAGAGATTATGCTCCTAGCATCGTATCCACACAGTCTAATCCTCCTTATAGACAATTTACAGCGGGATGCGACTCGTGTTTAAGAGGAATTTAACACACATGAGCCAGAACAGACAGTTTTTGGTAAAAAGGTGTTTAAAAAAAGGGCTTCAAATAGACTGGCTATTCATTTGTGTCAAGATGACACCCATTTGGAAGCAGCTATGTTCTCAGGAATGGCTTTTTCTTTTAACTTGCAGCCTCAATTTGCTAAATCTTTTCCTCTTGCAGCATGGTTGACTGTATAGATGTCAGTTAGTGATTTACTCACAGCAGCAGAGGCAGTCAGTGGTCCTGCCAACATGTCACTGTTACAGCTATGTAGAAATGTAACTGGACAATTTACATCAGAGGGGTGCCATTTACACTGAAAAACTGTGAACATTGAATTAGTGCAGCGAAATATGATAAATCTAGCATGTTGCCTTCATGGTTGTGTGACTGTTCCCTCTATATTTCAAACACAGCTGGGTCTCTCCTCATATAGCCCGTACAGGTCAGGTCTATTGACAGGATCTGACCAGCTGTTGCCTGCAGTCACACAGGCCTCACTGTAGTTAAAGGCCCCGTAATTCTTCTGCTAACAGATGTATATCATGATGAACAGACTATCTTAACACAGCAGGTCTGGTCATTACACACAGCCGGTCAATGCATTTAGTGCTCTGTTTGTGTGCCCAGCCTGTGGACGTGAGGCATCATGGCTGAGCATCAGAGGCAGCGCTCTCTGTCCACCGCTGGTGAGTCTCTCTACACCGTGTTAGGAGTTGAGAAGGTGGCCACATCCGATGATATTAAGAGATCTTACAGGTGAGCCCCCCCACCCCCCACCCCTCTCTGTGACTCAGCCTATCTCACTTAATTACCACATACACGTGTGCTGTGATTCTATTTTTGATATTTTACCGACTCTCTTCACAGGAAACTGGCGCTGAAGTTCCACCCTGACAAGAATCCTGACAATCCGGAGGCGGCTGATAAGTTCAAGGAGATAAACAACGCTCATGCGATCCTGAACGATCCCACAAAGCGTAATATCTATGACAAATATGGTTCTCTGGGACTGTATGTGGCTGAGCAGTTTGGAGAGGAGAATGTTAACACTTACTTTGTCCTTTCAAGCTGGTGGGCAAAGGTAAGACTGAGGATGGATTACTATTACATCTGTGGTTTCTCTTTACTGGTTATACTTCTCTTAAAGGGCCAGCGTGAAGGATTCAGGGGCATCTATATGTTTATATTAGTTTATAAAGACCTGAAAATAAGAATTGTGTTTATGTTACCTCAGCAATTTATATACTTGGAGTGGGTCCCTTGGAGGCCACCATGTTGCTCTACAGTAGCCCAGAATGGACAACTGGTTCTACATAGGGCCAATCGCGTCCTCGTGTTGGCCACTGAAATTAAAGCTCTGCAACCTCACAACTATATGTCACTAAATCCTCCACACTAGACCTTTAATTCTCGCTCACTCAATGGCGCTTGACTTCCTCCCGTGTATCTGCTCCCCTGCAGGCTCTGTTTGTATTCTGCGGCCTGGCCACTGGCTGCTACTTCTGTTGCTGCCTATGTTGCTGCTGTAACTGCTGCTGTGGTAAATGTAAACCACGGCCTCGGGAGGGCCAGGAGCAGGAGTTTTATGTGTCCCCCGAGGACCTGGAGGCTCAACTGCAATCTGATGAGAGAGGTGAGAGTGGCTCACCTGTGTCGACACCCCCACTTTGAATTTGTTAGAAGGAGGAGGCTGAAAAGTGACACACCCCTTTCCCTCCCTTTCCTTAATAAGACAGATATATTTAATACCTACACTGTGAATAATATTTACCTCCTCCCACTGGTATATATATATATATATATATCATAGTATGTTGTGTATTATTTATAGTAGTTTGTCTTCTATATAAATTTCTTCTGAAATTTTCTACTTCTACTAGTTTTTGGTAGCTTATGAGAATATTCATGTACTTTGTACCTAATATTAATGGTATTTAAATCATAATATATTTTGTATAGTATCCTTTGTCTTATATATAATTTTTTTCTGAATGTTTTGACATTTTGCTGCTAGTTTTTAATATCCTATTAAGAGAATATTCATATAATTTGTACTTAATATTTGTAGTGCATATATCATAATATATTATGTATTTTGTATAGTACCCTTTCATTTATATGATTTTTTTTCTAAAATGTTCTACTTTATTTTTTACTAGTTTTTGATATCTAGTTATGAGAATAGTCATGTATTTTGTACTTTATATTTCTGGTGTCTTTATGAAGATGTTTGCAGTCTGGATCTACTCATCCTTTGCTGTACTGTGACATTAATTGTATCTAATTATCTCATGAAATGTATTTTATATTGAAATTAATATTGTACAGGAGAATTTGACTTGCCATTATTACAATAATGCCATTATTATTGACATTTGTAGTGCACCTACTGGATTATTTGCCAATCAGCATGTAATTATTTAAAAGGCGCACCTGATGGGGATTAAGCACGCTGCAGATCTGATGAAGCAACATGTTGTTCAATTCTTTTCTTTTTTTAACCTCCTGCATGAGGACATTATTTTTTGGGTTTCCTGCACCTTATACTTCATTCTGTTTAACTTAGACCTGTTGTCCTCGTTCGTGGACACTTTTATGTGGCATATAGTGGTAGTAAGACCACTATACACCAATCCATGTAAAAACAAGTTAGCAGATATCTCTGCCAAGTCAATCTGCAGCCAGTCTTAACACAAAAGTGGACAAGGTGCAAAACCTGATCACAGTTTATGATTGGAACTTTAGTTTATTTATGATTAATGATGTTTGTAGTTTGATATGGCATTCATTCACTCCTGTTAGGGGTTGTGGGAGGGCTGGAGCCTATCCCAGCTGACATTGGGCGGGAGGCGGGGTACACCCTGGTGCTGTGAGGCAACAGTGCTAATCACTGCACCACTGTGCTGCCATATGGCAACAAATTTGACCAAATTTAGCATTAGTAAGAAGCTACGACACTGTTAATAAGGAGACACTCGTTTGAGGACACTGGGACTTTATTGTTGTATTATCGCAGCATTTCACACAGGCCGATGAGGTGTGACAGACTGTTCCTAAAAATGAAAAGGACGTTCGTAGCTTGGAGTTTGGAGCAAGAAACATTAATCTAGACGTACAAACCGAACAAGGCTTTTAAATATGTAATATGTATATGTATTGTTTGCAAATTTGTTTTGCCCCAACATTTCAGTGTGGCAATATGGTATCATCACACAGAACCAATTATCGATTTCTTTTATATAAATAATAATATTACAAATTAAACTTTAGGTAGCCTACTAGCATAATATAATCAACTGCTTTTTCAGTCCACTAGATACATTCTGCTGCTGCAAAAAGATGGCTGAGGTGAGATGAACAGACTTTATCTTATTCGATAAAACAGATGTTGACAAAGTTTTCCTTTGGGGACAATTTACAGTTGAAAAAAGGTAATAAATCACAATATATCGCAATATTTTATTGTAATACTCAGCAAATTGCAACATATTTAAAATCACAATCCTATTGTATCATGACTTAAGTATCGTGATAATATCGTATCGTAGATCCTCTGGTGATTCCCACCCATAACCCACAGAGTTACAAAACACTGAACAAATGCTGCACTGTTTGTCATTTTGTTTTTGCACCACAGTGATCAGGCATTTTATTATTACACAGCTATTAAAAATAAACCCAATGACCCCATATGAGGACAGATTTTTTTTCAAAAGCTACTTACTTTATAAAGACAGTGCTTAGTTTGTTTATGCTAGTTAGTTCCCACTAATTCATAATGGCTAGTAGAAATTAAACATACATACCAAACAAAAGCTGGGGTCTGAGGAAATTAAAATATAAGCTAAGTGTTAACCTGAGTATCCTTGTGTGTGCTGGAACTTTGATTTCCTTTCGGTTTTGCTGAAAACTGTCGTCTCTGTTTTGTTACACAGAGGCTGGGGGTGAGCCTATAATGCTGCAGCCATCAGCAACAGAGACAACCCAGTTGACATCGGATGGGCACCACTCCTACCACACTGACACCGGCTTCAACTAACCCCTCTGTTCCCGTCAATCCTGGCCTGCGGTCCTGCCTGCTTCCCTGCTCCACCTCCAGTGAGATGAACGAAAGGGGCAATCCATCTTTCCACTTCAGAAAGAGAGCCATGCGGAGGAGAGGGACTAGTAAGCATGGCCCATGAAAGGAACTAATGAAGTCACACATCCCTTACACCCCTCCCTGATTGGTCCACAACTTAACCCCCCCCCCCCACCCCAACACCCTCCCTCCCTGATATGAGAAGAAAAGAGAAACAACTTAAGTTTCCTTTTTATGTCTTCTTTTGTATTTCTTGGCCTTTAACCACACAGGTCGCCTACCCCACTCTCCCTCTCCCACATTCTGCATCATGGTGTAGCATGCACTGTTTATAAAACATGGTCTCCAAAGTTTCTCTCATCTTTTGCAGCATTTTTATTTTGCAAGACTCATAATGTAGGTGCATACGTATGTGCAATATGTTCAAATGAGTACAGTTCACACGGCGGAGGAGGAGGAGGAGGAGGGTGGAGTTTATGTGATATTTTATGCTGGAGGAGTGGAGAGCCATGGCTCAGGGAGGTGCTGGTTAGAGAGAGATGGTCAGTGCCATCATTAAACCTTTCGAGAACAGAGTTGTCATTTATTAGTGCAATTTTCACTTCTGATTCACAATCAATGCTTTTGCTTTGTTTTAGTTGAAAACGCCACCTGCCATCGTCAGACCAACAGTACAGTACGCCTGTGTTTGTCTGTAGTGTGTTCCCCTGAGAGTTTTTAACGTGAATCATGAGGTTGTTAAGGCACAGAGCTTTATTTGCAGACATTTTTTTAATTCCATAAATGCCTGCTGACGTAATAAGTTATTAATTAGTATTGGCGTTCCATTCCTCTGCCTCGGCTTTATTTCAGCTCCTTTCTGCGGGATGGAGACGGCTTTCCTGTCTTTCCTGCAGCACTGAACAGGCCGCCATGACAGTTGTTTTCAAGATAACTTTCATGTGGGTTCATAATTCTTACATCTATTTATGGCAGGTTTCAGCCCAGGTGGATTTGTCATGTTGTCACGACTTTATGTTGATCTGTTGTTTTCAGACCTAACAAGAATCTTTGTTTAATTTTGTTGCTTTCTTGTCACATCAGCAGATACAAAATGTTGGATTCAGAAATTAGAAGCTTGTTAACATTCAAATCATGTAGTTTTTCGCAAGTGAAGGAAATCTTGTTTTTCATTTGTGTAAAGTTTGGTAAAGCATCTTGGTTATTGGAGTAATATGATGAATCGCTGCCCTTTTTTTTCTTTGTATGTTCATTGCAACAGCCAAAATAATACATTTTTAAAGACGTCACGACTAATAGAGACTGAAAGATATTCATTTCATTTTATTTTTCTTATTGATCTGGCGCCATGTGAAGCCAAGGAGCTCCAGGTAACCCAGCTGGCTCTGATGAGCTCTGTTCATAGGTAGAAACAACAGATCTCCATCAGCAGCCGACCCGGTTCAGAGGGTGACATGTTTTTAACTCTGAGTTGTCTTGAATATGTTAGGTAGTTAATGTGATGTGGAAATAAAAAACATGTTACACTCTTCATAGTCGGGAGATAAAGCTGACGACAGAGCATCCGCATGGGGGGATGTTTTAGGTAGTGAGAAATCAGATTTCTTCATCATGTTTTTAGTCCTTGTGTTTTGAACTGAAGTCTGATGACATTTCGTCCAATGCTGTGATCGTTTTATCATTGTCGACTTTTTTGAATCCATGTAGAGTAAGAAGCTCGTCAGGCATATCATCTGTGAGCTCCGCGCTACAGGCAGCTCCACGTGAAAATGATTTTTCATATGACAGAATTTGCATATATTGCCACACATTTTGCAAATTGCCATAAATTGCCATGAAGATCTTTGCCACTCTGTCAGTTTCATAAATGCTAATAATGTGTTCCAATGGTTTACAATTGGTGAGCTCCTGTCGCCCACCCTCTGCTATTAACGGTATGGATGTTGACCTCTGTGGCCCTTGTATGATGTTTCCTGTAACCCTTGATGAAACATAGATGTTCCTGTCATGGCTTTTTCATTGAGATACTGAAAAATGCTACTGTAAATGTTCTAAGTTGAATGCACTGTGTGTTTAAAAAAACTATAATGGATCAATGATCAGGAAACAACTCCACAAAAAGACAACATAGTATATAGTGTAACTATAGTGAAATGGTTATATGATGCATTTTTGGAATTTTATTTATTTCATACTTGATGATAGCTATAATTTTAACTGGTATGGTGTTGTAATGTAACCATTACATTTTGCAAGGAATGGTTTAATGGTTACGGTCGCTTGTACATACACTTGGCCCATATAAAGTATAAACCTTAACGTTTATGTTGTAGCATGGTAATTGTGTGTCTGGAAGAAAACAAGTGGATCATTGATCTGATTTGCTGTTGTTGAATAAATGTTCCTGAACATTTTGACTTGTGACCTTCAGTTTGTTTAGTTTGGAGGTTTAAATCTGAATGACTGGAGCTGTGAAGGTTAAGATGACTAATGTTTAAAAGCAAAGCACAGACAAAACTAGCCAAAAGCCATGAACAGTGGTGGCATTAAGTATGGATTATGGAGGAACATGCACATTTGCACATGAATATACAACCTATGCCAGGTCTGCCAAGTAATATATGTATTTAAAACAAATATTAAATCATTTATTAACTTATAGTGATGAAATGAGGCACTTTTCCTTATTAAAAACATTCAAATTAATATTTATGCAGCAGTTAGAAAGAATCAAATGTTTAATTGCCAAGTAAATTTGCACTTTCAAGGGGATTTGACTGTGTGATGATTTGGTGCATAACATTTTAACGACATTAACAAAATTTACAATAGAACATGAAAAATATACATATATGAATATAAAAGAATATTGAAGTAACTGTTTTTAAATGGGTAGTTTTGCAGAAATATACAAATTATTGCCCAGATGATGTAAAAGTTGATGTATGATACAGGTAGAAACATGGGATGATGGGGCATTGGTGGCTTAGTGGTAGAGCAGGCGCCTCATGTACAAGGCTGTTGCCGCAGCGGCCTGGGTTCGACTCCAGCTTGTGGCCCTTTGCTGCATGTCCTTCCCCCTCTCTCTCCCCTTCACACTTAAGCTGTCCTATCAATTTAAGGCTAAACTGCCTGAAAAATATCTTTAAAAAAAAAAAGAAACATGGGGTGATAATAATGATGGTAGGATATGAGGTAATGTGATGCAAAATGTAAAAACAATAATGCATAATTTCAAATTTTTTTGGCAGAATGCAACTGATAATGACATGGTATTGTAAATAATCCACTAATAATGATATTAATAATGATAATTTATACTGCGCTTTTCAAAATAAAGTTACAAAGTTCTGGTCAAAACATTACAGGACTGCAATAAGGAAAATAGAATTAAAATGAAAATAAAAATAATAAAAAATATTAGAAAATTAAAATACTACACAGAATAAAATAGAATAAAATGTCTAGCAATAATATGAGATAACGGCAATAATAATAAAACAAACAGAACATGTTAGAAATAAAACAGTGTGTTGAAATTGATTTGTTGTCTTGAGAAGTGTTTTAAAGGTCAGAGACACGTTTCTAACATTAATAAATCCTCATCCTAAATGTACATGTTGTTTTGATGTTTATCTCAGTGTAACATGATGCTATTACCACAGAAAACTAAAGTCTGCCATCTTTTTAGGTCACTTGCTTTGAGGTGAGACTTTGTGCTCACAGCACTGTGGTGACGTGTTTTGCCAGCAGATGGAGACAAGTCTTTCATTTTTGATAAGTTATTGTGGGATGCTGATTATAAAGGAGAATTTATATCCATTCAAAAAACCTCAACTTTATTTTACTTTATTTTACCCTCTTTGACTCTAAAATCCAGTTGTCTCATTGCTTAAAAAGGGGAGAATGTATTTATATCATCACAGGACAAGACAATGGGTCTTGTATTTCTCATCTTAAATGTCTTGAATTCCAGCCGTCCTGGAATTAAACTTAACACATTTGCTCAGGTGCTGCACTTAAGTACAATTTTGAGGTAGCCTACATGTACTTTAAATTCTATTTTATGCTATTTTATACTTATACTGCATCACCTTTCAGAGGGAAATATTGCACTTTTTACTCCTCTAAATTTATCTGACAGGTATAGTTATTTTTCAGATTAAAATTTTAAATATAAAACATGATTAGTCTGTAAAATATGATGTCTTATTATATATTACACTAGGTCCTATCAAACTGTGTATGAAATAGTGATCAATTACAATATGATGATGATGATGGTGATTATTATTAATATTATTATATTCTACAACTGTATATAACATCCTTAAAATAATGACCAATCATATATTAATATTAATAAAATATTATTATTACTACTACTACTACTAATAATAATAATAATAATAATAAAACTGGGGTCATTCTGCAAAATAAGTACTTTTATTTTTCAAAATTTAAGTACACTGTTCTGTTTATTTTTAATTTTGATTTAATTTAATTTAATTTATTCTGTTCAACAAGATTTGCTACCAGTTAGTTTGCTCAAGATTCAAGATTTATACGGAATAAAGATCAACTAATTAACTATGATGTATGACTGTTGCTGATTTAATACATGATATTCTGAGATGGGCTATTCTGCAAAATGAGTTGTTTTGGTACTTAAAGTATATTTTGATGCTAATTCTTCTGTACCACTACTTGAGTAAGATCTAAATGCAGTATTTATACCTGTAATAGATTACTCCTCCACGGCTGTATTGCACAACACCATGACACATGTAAACAGCACCAGTCCAGTGACAGTCTGTGTGATCCTCAGTGTTCCTGCCTCCTGCTGCTCTCTTAGTCCAGCTCACTGGAAGGTGTCAGGAGGCTGCTGCTAGCTAAACTACACATAACTACTCCGGAGCTGAGAGTGAAGCAGCGATGAACCGACCAGGTAAAACCGTCTCACATTAATTTCAGTTCATTTTCACGGTTATTACGGTTAGTTTGAGTCGACAGTTAACGCGTTTATAGTGTGTTTGTGATGCTGTCGACGGCGGCTAACGTTAGCTCCGTGAGCAACAAGTAACGTTAGCTGTTAGCTTCAGTTAGCGTCAGTTAGCATCAGTTAGTTTCAGTCAGTTAGCTTCAGTTAGCTTTCAGTTAGCTTCAGTTAGCTTCAGTTAGCTTTCAGTTAGCTTCAGTTAGCTACAGTTAGCTTCAGTTAGCTTTCAGTTAGCTTCAGTTAGTCGGGCAGATAGAGTGAAGTTCAGCACTAAGGACAGCTCCGACTGTGTTTAATGTTCAATATTATAATTTGTATATTTGTATATTTATATATGACAACCGTTACTGTTACTGCTTTAAGTACTGAAGTTTTAAACTTAGTTAGACAATGATTTTAAATAAGTACGCAACAATTATATGCATAACGTGAGGTTATCTATCTATCTATCTATCTCTTTATCTATCTCTCTATCTATCTATCTATCTATCTATCTATCTATCTATGTCCAGGTTATTTGATGTTTTCTCCATACCTGTTAAGTTTTTGGAGGGGCTACTGCATCCATTAACTTCTCTAAAGTGCATATTAATATTAATATTAATATTAATATTGATATTAATTCACACACTATTATCTAACAGTCTCCTTTATGCTTGTGGTAACGTATATACTTGTCCCCATTTATCTATCTATCTATCTATCTGTCTATCTGTCTATCTAATATAATGTAAATAATATGTATTTATAGTCACATTAATATTATTCCCCCACACACTGTAGTCTAAGAGTATCCTGTATGCTTGTGATATACTTGTTCTTAATAACTTTTTTACTCTATCTATCTATCTATCAAATATATATATATATATATATATATATATATATATATATATATATATATATATATATATATATATATATTTGACTAATTAAATGTTTATTCACCTTTGCCTCTTTGAAAGGTTTTGGTGGGGTTTCAACCTCCATGAACTTCTCCACAAGGGTAACAGAAAATGGCTGCTCGCCCTCAGACCTGACAGAGGAGGACATAGATAATCTAAAGTTTGAACTTGCAAAGGTGATCCAGCTCTCTGGGACTAATAATCACAAAAGGTAAATGACTGCCATCTGTAAGCTGTTGTGCCTCAACTAATTAAACTGTTTTGTGTTTCCTCTCCCTGTTAGATGGAGGATGAAATTCAGACCTTGCGGCAGGTGCTTTTGGTCAGAGAAAAATATGCAGCAGACATCAGGAGGCAGCTGGGTATGGGTCCTCTTAGTAACATCAAACAGAACCTGGCCAAAGGCTGGCAAGACGTCCAGACATCAGCTCCGTGAGTGCATTGGCATCCTCATAAACATTGCATGTTCAGGCTTGCATATTCATTGTAAGGCGATGGTTGTAAACTCCATTACATGCCTCTGTAGTGTTACCTGGTTTAACACCAACCAACCTCTCTGCTAGTGGAACATTTGACACGCATTGTCTTAGTGTGACAGGGTTACATAACCATGGAAAGCACCCTAATGACTTCCATGATCTCTGTCTTAAGTCGGGGTAGTAACCTGCCAACTTGTGTGTGTCCTCCTCTTGTTTCAGATATCTCACAGCCTCTGCCACTCTGGAGGACATCAGCCACTCCAACGCGTGAGTGTTGGTCATCATTTTTGCATCATATCCTGAAAAAAAAAAAAAACTCTAAAGATTTGTACTACATATCATGGCGCAGGGGTTTCCCAGTGGTTTGCCCTGTGCTCACATGTTAAAGAGGATTCTCTCCTAAGAAACAAGTGATGGGATTTTCCAGGTCAAATAGGATCGGTGCCCCGTTAATAGCCTTACAGCCGGACTTAGCACAAGGAGCAGTAATATTAACAGGCAATGGCAGGACTAACCTGAGGCAGTTGTTTTAGTGAGCAGCCCCCTGCAGCCACATGGCCTGTAGCCACTGACGTATATGAGCCTGTTGTTCACAGTTTAATTTCTATTGTGTGTGTGTGTGTGTGTGTGTGTGTGTGAGAGAGTGTGAGAGAGAATGAGTTCATACCTTTGTGATCTCTGTGTATTTTAAGTGTCACATGTGTTTGCAGTGTTGTGACTTTCCTCCGATCAGGTCCTGACTTTGACTACTTCTTTCTACCTGTAGGTATATAAGGACACGGGAGACTCTCTCTCATGCAGGCCAGGTGACATCGACTGCACTGTCCACTATGGGCGTGACCCTCACCAGGAGACTGGCAGAGATGAGGTACCCCCAGCATTTACTCACCTACTCCATCCTAATTTCTGAAAAGAAAAATTTTAATCGTTTTCAAGTTTTATTTGTTAAAAAAATAAATCAGCAGTGAGTATTAACAAGCCAAAATGAGCAGAAAAAATAGGTTGAGGTAGTAGTTTTTAAAACACTGAACTCTGCATGTTAATGGTACAGAAGTTACCATTGAGGAGCCTGGTAAGTCCAGTATATAAATTTTCAAACTGGTTTGATACAAAGCCAAACACTGGACCAGACCAGTAAACTGAATTTTATTACTAGATGTTGCACTTGACATGGCAGCCGCTCCCAAGTGGAACATAACCACGCTGTGTCCTAACAGCAGACGAGTGTCCAACTATTGTGTCGCATCAGACGCTCTCTGTCCATGTTGAATCCGTTAAATATGCACTTCTGTAACATCATGTAAACAAACATGTACCTATCAGCTGTATGCTCAAGATCAGAGTGAAGAGGTAGCTGCTTAAAAGATGGGTGAGTACTTGCTATCCTACATTTGTACTTTTTAAACAGAAAACACAGGGTTTTTTTATTGAAGATTACACACAGTATAATAAACAGCAAGCAGGTTGAAGAAACTTTAAGCCTCTTGGTGATCTACCTCCAGCCAACCACAACCTTATTTTGGTTTTGTAGTGAAATAAGGAGGTATCGTACAGATAAGCTGTCGATTCATCTTAATGAATCAGCTGTTGATCTCCTTCCTGGTGTCAGTGCTCAGCTTGGCAGTATATTGCACACTGCTTGTCAGACACTAGTGGCTCCCCTAATGTGTTTCTAGACAAAAATAATAATATGTTAATCATGTTGTCATATTGCGTCTTACTAATCCAGTACAGGTTGGATTAAGCACAGTGTGACACTGTCAGCACAGGTTGCCGATTTAGGCTACTTTGCCAGAACGTGTCATAATGACAAATGCCGGTTCAGCTGTTTAGCATTAAAAGGCTTGTACACCGGATAGGACTGGCAAAAGTGGACATTGACCCAGCTCTATTTAATTTATTATCATTGTCAATGTAGGACCAGTGCAGTCATTATAATAACTAATAAATGTTAAATAACTGTTGTAATGTGTAACATGACGAGTCTGAAAGCACATAAAGTTTTTGTACAGTTAACCACTACAGCCATATTTTTTATTTAATTTCTTGAGAAAGTAGCATAGAAACACAGACATGTAATTTATTATTATAACATTTTTTTTTTCTTTTAAGTCTAAGTGTTTTGACACAAATAATCATGGTCTATATTTTCTAGTTGTCAACAAAACCCATGAATATACTAAAACCAACAGTAAACTGATTAGAGTAGCAGGTATTGCCTTCGTATCCACAGCCTGATACTGTATGTATACTGTTGCTTTTTCTCTGTGCCATCAAGATCTATTGTTTGAAATACATAAATGAGCCACACCATATTCCACTCACTCTGTCCTGCTTGTTGCAGAGTGCTTGGTCTTTTCATGGGATTTGTTCACAGCTTGAAACATTAAAAATAATTCCTGCCTTTTAAAGCTCCAAGCAATTAATGTCCCCTCATCAGCCCTCATTTACCCTTCATTGCAGGATATCTTTTTTTAGTAATTTTTTAGTAATATCTTTTTTTAGTAATTCATTTAGTAATTTTTAATAAACCTCTTTTGAGTATCAAGCATTCATCCTCTTTAGGACCGGATCATGATAGTTTATCCTCTTAAAAACTGTCAATTATTATTACTTAATTGTTGAAATCCACTGAAAACAACAAGCTGACCTTTTTAAGCATCCATGCCATGCAGTGGTGGAAGAAATACTCAGACCTTAAACTTCAGTAGAAGTACCAGTACCACAGCGTAGACATACTTTATTTTAGTAAAGGGGCAGCTGTGGCTCAGGAGGTAAAGCAAGTCCTTTTTCCAGTCAGAACACCAGTGGTTTGATCCCCTTGTCACAGTATCCTTGGACATGATACTGAACCCCAAATTGCCTCAGATGGTTGTGCCACCCATGAGTGAATGTGTGTGAATGTTTTTATTGAGCAACAGAGGGCACCAGTGTATGAATGTGACAAGAAGTGTAAAAGCACTTTGAGTGGTGGAAGGACTAGAAAGGTGCTTTAAAGATGCAAGTCGTCTTTTCAAAATTTTATTTTGCATTGAAGAGGCTTTCGCACACCAGGATAATCAGCTTCTGTCATCAGGTGTGTTGGCACAGCAGAAAGTGTTTAACATGGAAAGAAGGATTGCCCGCACACTGAAAATAAAATGGTGACCGTTGCTGTGTAAGTGCAAGTCAGTGTGCGGGCAATCCTTCTTTCCAAAATTTTATTTTAAAATACAAAAATATTAGCATCAAAATATACTTTAAGCACTAAAAGTTAAAGTACACACTATGTAGAATGGCTCATTTCAGAATAATAATCAATGGATTATAATTTATGATATATTTATGCATAATTTGGATGTTTCTAGATGTTAAAGGTTGAGCTTATTTTATATACTGGTATCTTAATCTATAAAAATTCATCATAATTTATATGTTGGTTATATATTAGAATAATCTGAAGCTGCAAAGTATAACTAGTAATTTAAGATTTAAAATAAATTGAGTAAAAATTACAATTTCCCTCTGATATTATATTAATATTATTAAAAAGTACAAAGTAGCATAAAATGGAAATATTCAAGTAAAGTGCAAGTGCTTCAAAGTTGGACTTAAAGGCACTGTATGTAAGAATGTGGCCAAAACGGTGACTGCACTCAAATTCAAAATACTGCCGCGAGTCGTGTCCGCCCCCCCCTCCCCTACAGATTCGAGGTTGCTGGACAGCGGCACGCTGGAGACTGATTTGTTTGCCCACGGGCGGCTGCCGTGGCAGGGCCACGTCGCCGCGTCCTTAATCTTCGGTTTTCCAGCGGACCAGTCGAGCAAGTCCGGCTTCTCTGCTGCTAACGCTGCTGCCAGGATACAGTGGAGGAGACTGCTAATGCTATGTACCGGGACACTGCTAATTCTGCTTGCCGTGCTGCTGTAGCTCAGTCGTAACTTTAACTGATGCTGAGACTCTACTGACTGTGTGACTGGTAGACGGCGGTGGTGCAACAGGCCAAAACAAATTCAAAACATAAACATGATTTGCAGACTGTAAAAATGTTTTTTAAATGCGAATATTCTGGCCGTACTATTGTTGTCGGTGAGATCAGTATGTTATATGAACATTATTCCTTAGTCTCTGTGACATATTAGGAGGATTTTATGACTATTTGCTTTAGATTTCTTACATATAGCTCCTTTAATTCAAATCAAATCAAATCAACTTTATTTATATGGCACTTTTCATACTACAGTAACACAAAGTGCCTCACAGAGGTTAAAAACAACAAAGATCCAAAACAGAAAACAAAAAGAAAAGAGAAAACCCAACCCTCCCACCCCACATAGAGATACAGTACAGGCCAAAAGTTTGGACACACCTTCTCATTCAATGCGTTTTCTTTATTTTCATGACTATTTACATTGTAGATTCTCACTGAAGGCATCAAAACTATGAATGAACACATGTGGAGTTATGTACTTAACAAAAAAAGGTGAAATAACTGAAAACATGTTTTATATTCTAGTTTCTTCAAAATAGCCACCCTTTGCTCTGATTACTGCTTTGCACACTCTTGGCATTCTCTCCATGAGCTTCAAGAGGTAGTCACCTGAAATGGTTTTCCAACAGTCTTGAAGGAGTTCCCAGAGGTGTTTAGCACTTGTTGGCCCCTTTGCCTTCACTCTGCGGTCCAGCTCACCCCAAACCATCTCGATTGGGTTCAGGTCCGGTGACTGTGGAGGCCAGGTCATCTGTCGCAGCACTCCATCACTCTCCTTCTTGGTCAAATAGCCCTTACACAGCCTGGAGGTGTGTTTGGGGTCATTGTCCTGTTGAAAAATAAATGATCGTCCAACTAAACGCAAACCGGATGGGATGGCATGTCGCTGCAGGATGCTGTGGTAGCCATGCTGGTTCAGTGTGCCTTCAATTTTGAATAAATCCCCAACAGTGTCACCAGCAAAACACCCCCACACCATCACACCTCCTCCTCCATGCTTCACAGTGGGAACCAGGCATGTGGAATCCATCCGTTCACCTTTTCTGCATCTCACAAAGACACGGCGGTTGGAACCAAAGATCTCAAATTTGGACTCATCAGACCAAAGCACAGATTTCCACTGGTCTAATGTCCATTCCTTGTGTTTCTTGGCCCAAACAAATCTCTTCTGCTTGTTGCCTCTCCTTAGCAGTGGTTTCCTAGCAGCTATTTGACCATGAAGGCCTGATTGGCGCAGTCTCCTCTTAACAGTTGTTCTAGAGATGGGTCTGCTGCTAGAACTCTGTGTGGCATTCATCTGGTCTCTGATCTGAGCTGCCGTTAACTTGCGATTTCTGAGGCTGGTGACTCGGATGAACTTATCCTCAGAAGCAGAGGTGACTCTTGGTCTTCCTTTCCTGGGTCGGTCCTCATGTGTGCCAGTTTCGTTGTAGCGCTTGATGGTTTTTGCGACTCCACTTGGGGACACATTTAAAGTTTTTGCAATTTTCCAGACTGACTGACCTTCATTTCTTAAAGTAATGATGGCCACTCGTTTTTCTTTAGTTAGCTGATTGGTTCTTGCCATAATATGAATTTTAACAGTTGTCCAATAGGGCTGTCGGCTGTGTATTAACCTGACTTCTGCACAACACAACTGATGGTCCCAACCCCATTGATAAAGCAAGAAATTCCACTAATTAACCCTGATAAGGCACACCTGTGAAGTGGAAACCATTTCAGGTGACTACCTCTTGAAGCTCATCGAGAAAATGCCAAGAGTGTGCAAAGCAGTAATCAGAGCAAAGGGTGGCTATTTTGAAGAAACTAGAATATAAAACATGTTTTCAGTTATTTCACGTTTTTTGTTAAGTACATAACTCCACATGTGTTCATTCATAGTTTTGATGCCTTCAGTGAGAATCTACAATGTAAATAGTCATGAAAATAAAGAAAACGCATTGAATGAGAAGGTGTGTCCAAACTTTTGGCCTGTACTGTATATTAATACGCACACACACACATATATACACACTAGCTATCACTAATTTCAGTATTTAAGTAGATGTACTTAGTAACTGTTAACCACTGATGCTGATGTGAAATATGAGTGTTTTGAAGCTTAAACCAGATTTTGGGTGGAGTATCCCTTTAACTTCGCAGCCCTGCTGTCTCGTGTTTTTGTATAGCAAGTAATCAGCCGTAATCCAATCACAGTCGTACCTCTGGACGTCGACAGCAGTAGCTGATAAGTCTGTTGTTGTCATCGACATGGAAACAGAAGCTGGTGTGACGTTATCTGTGTGTCTGTCTTTATCTCTACAGAGCTCTGCCTCTTCCCAGCCCACCACGGTAAGATTCAACTCAGATCATTGCTGTGAGGCTGAAGGGTCTGAAGTGGGTGCTGAATGAACCCTTGTGTGTGTGTGTCTGTGTCTGTGTGTGTGTGTGTGTGTGTGCATGCGTGTGTGTGTGTGTGTGTGTGAGTGAGTGTAGAAATACAAGTACAAAAACCTGCATTCAAGTGAAAGTACATACATTTTAGCACCAAAATATACTTAAAGTACCAAATGTTAAAGTATTTATAATGTAGAGTGGCCCATTCAGACTAATGTATAATATCACTGGATTAAAATTAGTGATGCATAAATGTGTTAGCATCACTTATGTCACAGCTGGTAAAGCTGGAGCTAATTCCATCTGCTTTATATACTGCTGAGTGTCCTAATCTGTAATAACACATCATAATTTATAAATTGATTATATTTTGAATTGATAACCTGAATCTGCAAAGTGACGAGTAACTACTGTTATGAAATACATGTAGTGGAGTACAAGTAATATTACAAGTGTAATATTGATAAAAGTGACATTATTTCCTCTGAATAATAGTAAGCAATTAAGTAAAGTACAAGTACTTCAAAATTGTTCTTAACTACAGTACTTGAGTAAATTTAATAAGTTACCTTCTATCACTGCTGTATGAAACACAAAATCACAAGTTATTAATCCATTAGTGAATTTTAGAACTCAATTAATTAAGTCATATATGACAGAAAAATACTAAATATTTTCTGTTTTCTGCTTTTCTTACTTTAGTATCTTTTTAAGTAAAGTGCATGTCGTAGGTTTTAACTGTTCCGTCATTTCAAAATGTCACATTGAGCTCTGGTAAATTGTTAAGGGGCATTTTTGCTCCAATGTGGGAATACTGAAGTTCTTAATATCATAAAAATAAGTGACAAATTAATCTATAAGTGCTGATGTGGCCTGACTGAGAGAAACCTGTGACCTTAGTTGTCATATAGACATTGTATACTGTATGTTGTTGTGCATTATTGCTTACATATATATATATATATATATATATATATATATATATATATATATATATATATATATATACATACATACACATATATAAATGTGTGTAGATAGATAGATAGATAGATCTCTTCAATCTCTTTTACTAGCCCAGTGTGGCTTCACATTTTGATAAATTAACACCTCAATTAGACACCTGGTTTGGTTGCCAAGCAGCTTGGCAAGTTCCACGTTCTTTGGATATATAAAACAGGTTGTTGGCGCACCCCTTGAGCTAAAGTTAGTTAGGTGCTTCGATCGCACATACAGATAATAAATTAAACTTGTCAATATGGAGATGCTACATATTGTTAGCTCAAGAAGTTTCTCTACAATTCAATCATTGGGTTCATTTTACTGAAACTACAGTATGAGCATCAAAGAAGACAGTAATTCATTGAGATTTACCGGCCTGGTAACTCCCTACCTCTGAAGCTGTCATAAAGTCAGAGTATGTGTCCATTCCTTGATTACTCACAAAGGTATTCATATTCCATCAAAGGAATCAAAAGGGTTTTTCATAAATTTAATCCAAGCTGTGAGTATTGTTTTAACAGGATATGGTGGTGTTGTGTTGCTATGCCAGGTGCTGTAATCCTCAAGTGGCGTAAAACGAATTAGTTAAAATGCAGTTAGATCAAATGAATGACTCATAATTGATGTGTTATTCAAAGCCTAATTCTGGTGTTACTAAAACAATTTGATTGTATTTCTGATCTTTGCTGTGCAACAGCTTTGTGTGAAAGGACTTAAAAGCCAGTCCCAAATATAGGACTGTTGAGTTCAGTGATTTCAGCACTTAATAGCGCGGGCTATTAATTGAACTTTTATGGTATATACAGTTTTTGCACCTACTTGTATGTGCATAATAGTAAAATGTCTGTGTTCACCTTGCTCAGTATAAAAATTAGAGTATATAATAAGGCTTGTGGTTTTATGTATTTGCTGATTTTGCACAATGTTTTTGAGCTTTGCTTATCACTTAAATGTTGAAACTCTCTTTTCTCTTCTGCCTCTCCATTGTGACACCCAGCACCCTGAGCCACACCATGAGTGTGCCAAGTATGAGGTAAAACGTCACTGTAATCCTGTATTTAATGCTTATTTATGTGTTCAAAAACACAGAGTTCAAGTTCATGTAGTTTTGATTTAGAGACAAAGTAATTATTAAATGTTATGTGTAATTTGTCTTCACATTTCTCTGCAGACATTCCTCTAC
Organism: Epinephelus lanceolatus; assembly: GCF_041903045.1. Taxonomy (NCBI): domain Eukaryota; kingdom Metazoa; phylum Chordata; class Actinopteri; order Perciformes; family Serranidae; genus Epinephelus; species Epinephelus lanceolatus. The sequence continues at coordinate 11,272,300 of NC_135741.1, read as the reverse complement.
ATTCAAGTCTTTTGAGGAAATGGTCGGCAATGTGAAGGTGAGTTTGTCTTAACAGCCGCGGTCTCACAGTGTTCTTACTATGTGAATTATTGCGTATTGATCACTTGTTTCCTGTCTGGGTCACACAGGACAAGGTGAGTGGCGGTCTGACAAATAATGGAGACACCTCTGGCTTTGAACGAAGATCCTCGCGCTCATGAAACGGACCCGTCTAACGTATCACAAATAATTATTTTTCATACCTTGTAAAGTTATGAAATAATTTATGTAATGATATTCTGCTCCTCTGTCTGTGTGAATTTGTCCACTGTTATTTATTGTGTTAACACCACATGTCAAATAGAATGTATTACGTCTGCAAAACTATTTAAACTTCACTGTAAAAATAGTCTTTTACTTTGTGAATCTTATATTTCTGCGACTGGATAAATGTAATTTAACAGTCATTTATTTTGACATGACTGCTGTAAACCTGAACTCTACTTGGAATATGCATTCATTGACATTAATTGTGACATTTACAGAACTGAATATCACAAACATGAAGTATTTTTGTACTTTAACATTTTTCAATTAAAGTCAATTGAATGGTGAGTGTTTCTTTGTCATCGATGGCTTCTTCAAGTTCATTTAATGTACTTAGATTGGCTCTCTTAGGGTGTTTTTGGACTCAGAGCGGTGACTAAGCATTTTTTGGGCATATGTGAACACTCCAAGAGAACTCAGACCCCTCTGAAGTTCATTTAACCTGTGCCTTGTGAACACAGAATGCTCCAGGTTCGCTTTGCTCTTTGCCATTGCATTTAGCTATCTAGATCACATGCTTTTGCACTGGGACACTTGAAAAAACAGACCAAACCACGCCGACCTGTAACGTTTGCAAGGACGCAGGACAAGGAGTAGTTTGGTCCACCAAAGATACTGCACGTCTCCAGATGTGAAATGTAGAATACATCAAAGGGCAGCAATCTACAGCACAGAAACACTAAGGTTTTCCTCCTATTTTAAGTTAATCTGAAAGTGAGGGGCTTCATAAGCACACTGCAGTGCCATGTCAAAATTAAAACAAAACTATGTCAATATATATTATATATATGTTACAGTGGGAGCAGAAAGAGGACTGAGTTTGGTTTGTTTGAAAAGGACTATATGTGAAAACACCCTTAGTTTTAAAGAGAACCTGTTACTAAAGCCTAGGTTGCTGTTAGTGGTGGCCTTGTTCTACATCAAGCCTTTGGGTGGCGCCAGAGTCTTCAAATGTTGAGGACATTGAAGCTCGATGCACGTGTCCCTACTGCTGCATTTAGTTCACTTGTATTAAAATGCAAAGCTGATACCTCAAGAAAAATACAATGAGATCTCAAAAAACAACATTTAGTGCAGTGAAAGCCATTATTATTTATACACGTGTTGCACTTGTGTTGAAGTCAAAAGCTGATACTCAGAGGAAAATGCAGGAAGATAGTACATTAGTTTTTTTAAAATATATTTTATTTTCAAATTTTTAAATTTTATATTCAAGTAATATGAAAAACAACAAAGCAAAACGAAAACAACTACAACAGACTAGAAAACACAAAAAGGAAAAAAAATCAAATCAAAGCAGGAAAAGAGCTGCCAGACCTACATACCTCAGTATTATCAGGATGTCATATAATTTACATAGAAATTTATATATTTATATCTATTGTCTTTATATGTGTTTAACGTGTGGTGTGACCTGAATGTTGTAATCACAGCCAAACTTAGGAGGGGAAAAAAACAGCAGTTCCCTGACCGGGAATCGAACCCGGGCCGCGGCGGTGAGAGCGCCGAATCCTAACCACTAGACCACCAGGGAGTGATGTTTATAGAAAAAGTTTCCATAGGATTTAAAGCCACGGAAATTAGAGTGCTACAGATTGAATAGTGTAAAGTACAGGCGGAGTGGAGTTTAATGTACAGTGTAATGTTAGTTGGCTCACCTTAATAGACCCGAGAGTTAAAACAGATCATTTTTTTGTCTGTCTAGAAATCATGAGTTTACTCATTTACGAATTACAGTAAACGTACCCTAGCTAGCTAGCTTAATTATGAAGAAAACAACACGTTAATGTTTGTGACGTTGCTTAACGCATATAAAAACATACGTATCTATCGATTAACACTCGTGTCAGTTTGTCTCCTGAGACTCACCCGCTGTCTGATAAGCCTTTGACATTGACGGGTTAACGTTAAAGCCTCTCCAAAGCCTCCTTCTGTCTGATGTCATCGGGTCCAGTAACAAACAACACAACTGCACGTTTCGTGTCCTCGAGCTGCCACAGTCCCCGCCCCTTGCCACCGCAGCACGCACCGAGGCCAGACCATATAAAAGCCTGTGGTCCTGGCAGAGCAGTCAGTGACAGCAGTGGTGAATTGACCGAGTCGGGTCAATACAGAGAGTTCATCCACAAATGGGCCATTGAAACAACTAGCACCTCTTCTACATCAAGCCATCCGCACCTTACAACCGCATCCGGTGCCAACAACAACATCTCAGTCTTTAAGGTAGGTTAAAATACTTTATAAGATTACAAGTTCCTCTGTTTTGTAATGAAAACAAATTTAATGTCTTATTTAACTTTTTTCCAGCACTGGAATATTTTAGTCCTGCTCTGTAGTTATGATACCTGCCTGTTACATCCACAGGTGTCTGTTTTTTAATTTTTAATTAACTTCTCTGAAAGGCCACACATGTGCAGCTAACACTAGTTAATAGGTGAAATTGCCTTCTGGCAGTTGTATATAGCCAAGTGTTGTGATTATGTTTATCTAGGCTATGAAGTTCAGACAGGTTTTTTGCCAGCTCCTTGAAATCCCCAAAGCCATCTGCTGCTCACCTGTTGTTAAGCTTTACAGCCTTCAGCCGGTTCTCCAGCCTGTTTTCATATCCTGCATTTAAGAGCCTGGATTGCAAGTCAAATTTAAAATACATACACAAGTATATAAGTAAATGTTTATTCTTGCATAATTTAATATACATATGTTGCTGCACTGTGAATGAATTGAGAAAAAAATGTTATTTGGGGGCTTTTTTGGCAGTAGAAAATTCCCTGGCTGAACGCAGTAGTAGGCCTAGTGTCCTCCAAGGAAAGAACACTGGCACGACCTGTAGCTGGTCACACAGCCAACACGTGGACTAAAGCTACCCACGTTCAGCTGTACATGTGGACATATTCTCACACACACCCCTCTGGATATTTGGGTCATGGGGAAACTAGATTCTTGGAAGCAGCTGCTTCTCCTTAATGGCCTTGCAGTGACGGCTTGTAGACGTGCAAGAATGGAGCACAGAGGGCATGAATATGTGCAGTTAAAGCTTAGCTGAACTGGTTCTGAGTGACCTGTTGTGAATGCAGTCAGTGTACATGAGCTGTCATACCTGAGTGGCACCTTTGAACTGGGATGACTGCAGTGCCTTTTTAAGACAAGAGAATATAGTGATAAATGATAATGATTGTGAGAGCATAACAGCATCCATTTTATCATTTTATTTCCAGTCTAATAACACCTGCTCTTGTCTCTCCTCCAGGCTTCCATTTTCCATCTTTGAGCGGTTTTTCCACCTAAGGTCGGAGAAAATGGCAGCAATTCCATCAAGTGGCTCCCTCATCGCCACCCACGATTACTACAGAAGTGAGTCAGACGTGGCTTATATGCATTTATATTGCATTCATTTCAGTCAGATGGTTTTTCATTCTGCATCTGACGCCAGTATTTTTTATTTCCGTCTGTAATGAGATACACATAGATGAAGTTCTTTCACTGAAAGGGTGTGTCTCTTTATTGCAGGGCGTCTCGGATCCAACTCCAGCAGCAGCTCCTGTGGCAGTGCCGAGTACACTGGGGAGGTCATTCCACACCACCCAGGTATAAAAAAAGGACAAGGTTTTATTTTTCAAAGTGTCTGCATCAAACCAAGTTCCTGTCTAAACTTTATCCTGTTGCTCACAGGACTCCCAAGGCAAGACTCTGGCCACTGGTGGACTTCATTTTTCTTTGCAAAACAGAACCAGCCCGGCATGCAGAACGGATCTGAAAATCAAAAGTGAGTGCTGTAGTATCCAAACACAACCAAATTCAATCATGTGCAGCAAAGTTTGTTTTTCTGGGAAACACTTACCGTCCTTTGTGTTGCAGGAACAGAACCTACACAGTGGCCAACGGTCAGGTGACCTGCATCGCCAGGGAGATGGTTTTGAACAGACAAGTCAGTGAAAACAGTGAAAGTGGAAAGTCTGAAACAACGACCCCTCCACCTGCTTCCTCATAGACTCCAGCCTCTGTAGCATCCCCCCCCCCCCCCTCAGCTCACCATCCATCACATAGTCCATCACTGGAGATGTGACGATGGTGTTTGTTACTTTTTTAGTCAATGATTTTTTCCTTTTTGCATATGTATAGTATGTTTTTATTATGACCAAAAGTGTGGAAAAAACTCAAGTATGTAAAAAGTTTTTCATTGTATTCCTCTTGTGACTTTACACTGAATAATAATAATAAATAAATAAAATGCTTTGAATCAGCATTTACACTGTGTTTTACTGATCACACACATTTTTATAAATATTTTCCTTTTTATTAGGAATCTAAAAGCTCAACAACTCAAAGGAGTATCATGACACAAAAAATCCAGAGGATAGCATTTAAAAGCATCACTACATACACTCCAGTCCTCAAATAAAACAACAAATAACACATACAAGTCACTGCAAAGAAACATATTACATTATAAACCTACTCGTCACCGTTGCAACTCCACGCCAATGTGAACCATCAACCTGCCCCACAACTCCATGATTAAAAAATTGCCCCTGTTTGGCTTTGTTTAATAAGCAGGAGCAGGTTGTTTCATAGGGAGAGCCCAGAATGGCAAATTAGTGTTGCAATTATGTTAGCTTCCAACCATGTCATTTTCATGCTTCAGGTATTCTGGGCCTGTTTTGTGAATTACATCGAACATATGGTCACGTTTTAGTTGTTTAACCAGAGATATTGGATAAAGGAGATACCCCACCGTAGGCTTATCCAATGTTAAGAAAACGGTTACTCTTCCTGTCTCCTAAGTGGGCGTGGTTAGCTCTCCCTCCAATCAGAGCCTGTTCTCCCTCACGTTAATTGCATTGCTTTTCTTAAACCTGTGTTTAGTGCCAAATAAAATGGACTGTCTTTCTCCCCAAATGTAAAGACAATTAACCAGTCTCTACCAGTGACAGTTCTCAACTACAGCTGTGTTCACACTACAAGTGACAATGCAATAGCATGACAAGCTACGTTATCACAGAGTTGCCATTGAAGCGCTTCTTCAAGCAGTTATGTCATCACAGTGTGTCTACTACTTGCCACAAAGGACCTCGACTAAACGTCATCTAAAGTTTGTACTTGGTCATAAAAAAGTTTTTTTCTTTTATGTCTGAGCCCCATTTTAACATCACATTCTGCCACCCCATCGTATCCCTGTGAGCACCACAATGAACATAAAGTTAGCACAGTGTCAGCTAACTAAGCTGAATGATACAGTGCCACATCCAGAGACAAGAACATATGATTGGTTTAGCTTCACTGCGTCATTGGAGCGCTGAAAAAAGTTGACGCCAGCTCAACTTTGATTTATAGTGCAACAAGTGTCTGGCATCAGTTTGTAGCTTCATGTCACCGGCCTCCACTGAAAATGACTTGTAGCCTGCGGCTCATCGTGTGAACACAGCACAAGAGTTTCTTGTATTACTCTGGTGTCTCTATCAGATACCAGTAAAGGTAGAGTAATCTGTGCAAAGCACAATTTTAGATGCTGCTGCTGCTGGCATATCAATAACATCATTTAAAAACAACAATGGTCCCAAAACTGAGCCCTGTGGTACCCCACATGACCTCCATACTGTGCAGAGGGCCTCACCAACTTTACACACCTGATTTAAACCAATTTACTGCTCAGTCTTTAAGGCCCATACATAACAACTTTATGAAGAGAATACCACGATCAATAGTATTAAAAGCCTTTTGTAATACTGCTTAGACTGCTTTCCCGTTGGCAGTAGCCAGATCCACTGCAGTAGGCAAGTATGCCTTTTTGTTTTGTTTTTTTTTCGTTTTTGTTTTTTAAATTGTTTTATGGTGTGTCACGTTCAACATTACACACGTTTTTCTTTTTTGTTTTGTTGCATTGCGCTAGTAAAGGTGCTTGAATTAGCGCATCTACCCAGGTGTTGTATTTCCATCACTGAAAAGTTGATCCGAGCTGAAACGAAATAATATCTGTCCTGGGAGTAAATGCTGATTGTAACCTTTCCCATTAAATACAAAAGCCAGATGTTATTGGATGTTAGTGGGTTTTTGTGCAGTGGGAAAGGGGTTTTAGTCTAACATGACCATACCTGTAAAATTTACTTTCATTATCTCCATTTTTTTATAATGAAAAAGATTGATCCAACATCTGCTTGTAGATTGAGCTGTTCTATATTCAGACCGGTACTTAAAAGTAGTTTGAGTTTGAGTTTTAGAGGATTTTCTCCCAGTTGGTTATATACCAATCTCTCAAAGAATTTGGGTAGTATGTTTAGGATTGACGCAAGCCCATGATTACTAGCCTGTGTTTTTAGTAAACCTCAGATCTTCAGTGCTATTGTCACCTCTCCACACAGCAGAGCTGCTGTTTTATAACTTTGTCAGGGAACACATTAAGCCTGCTTACCAAACTAATCTGTTTAGCTGTGATATGATTAGCAACAATTAATACATTTGTTAATACAGCTTACATAATGCCTCACCTCTGCTTGAATGTGGGTCAACAACTTCTGGAAAAGTAATGGTTAAAGGCATGTTGTACCCATTGTAATGGTTCGACAATCATGTAAATTAATTAATGAACCAGCAGCCAAAGTTGGCTGACCCAAATATTTATGCAACACATCTCTAAAAGCAGGTCATTGGCATGTTACCAGTTTCTGTCAGCACCAACTTGCTGCAGAGTTTGCTAGGCATCCTTCCAGAATTACCACATGGAACACTAATGAAGCAGTCCACCTGCTGCTATTAAATTTTAAAGTTGTGCTTGACTGTTTTAACAGACATTTTCTAAACGTCTCAGCACGTTGTAAAAGATTCAGTCTGTTCATGCTACAAATGTTGCAAGGACAGAGCTTTAATGTTGCCCTGCAGTCTGTGTGTGATTTTATCTAAATGCAACATATTGCTTTGAAAGTTTTTGGACAAACGACCGTGCTGGAAGAAATATATATGTAAAAAAAATTGAATTCACCAAATTTTACTTTATTAGGACCAGGTATCCAAAACCAGGGCCACAAATCCCTTGTAAAAAAAAATAATTGTATAATTTTCATATAATTTATAATTTTGGACCTTAAAAATATTTTAAGGTACTGCTGACCTGTGAGAAGGATCAATAAATGCACTGGTTCACTGACTTTTCCCTGAAATGATACGTACGGAACATTTTGCAACGTGAACACTGTCAACTAAGAATAGATGCAACAAAGTCTGGTTACAGTCCAGTTCTGGTTGTAAGATAATCTTTCTGTTCAAACAGGAAAGTCAAATATTTACATAGCTGTATGTGAAGCATTTAGGGCAAAATACCAGGACAAATGTTTTGGCATTTAAAGGACCAAAGACATTATTCCTGTCTTCAGACCTCAACTGATTTAAAGAGTGCATGATCTGTCCTGCCTGCCCTCCAAAGCTGCACTATTCCTGGCAGCGTATCAGAGAAGCACTCGGGTCTAAAAATGTCCTGTGATCCCGGCCAAGTACAATCACTCTCGTGTCACTTAACTGACACAGGAGTCTCCCATCATGCAGGTCTTTTTTTATGACCTCAGAGGGTACGCCGGGTTTCTCTGTGCAAAGTTCATAGAACACTGTGAAGGACAAACCTCCAGACTATTAACATCAAAACAACACAGCTGTTCTGACCAAAAAAGGATGAGAAAAAAACTAACTAGTTTCCTGACTGCATGAAATTTTCAAATGTAATATATTTGTGGTTTGCAGAAACAATCCCAATATTTTCTTCTGGAATGGGGCAGTGTTAGTACAAGAACCAATCATTCATTAAAAGGCTGAAATACACTAGAAAGAGCTTCTGTGACCTTTAACAGGGAAAAAGTTTCAACAATAACTGCTCCAACTCAAAATGTGCCTCTTGCTGGTAGAGCTGTGTTTGATTCACCTGATCACAGATTGTTTCTAGGCAAAATTTTTGATGACACATTTTTAAGTGTACAATCCACTAGTTGTGGTATACCTCAAGGAAGCTGTCTGGGACCATTATAATTGACTATTTTTCCAAAGTAGCGACCATTAACTTTAGTAAAAATGTGCAAAAAGTTGTATGCTGATGATTCAAAAATGTATATGGCAAAGCCCACTCTTTAGGAACTTGAATGTGAATTGGACAGAGCTGCACTCAGCAGTGGAACTGGTAACAAATAATAATAAGCTACACTTAATAAAACAAAAACTATAAATATGGTATTTGAATCAACACATTAGTTAAAGAGCAGAGCTGAAACTTGAAAGGAAAGGAACTCCACCTGATTTTACACACCAAGGTGTGTTTATAGGACTGGGGGAGGGCTACTGCAGGTGTGAAAAAAGTTGTGTTAAAGTATCCTTTTAATAATTTTAAGAGCAAAAGAGCCAAATATTTTCTGGTTTTAGCTGCTAAAATGTGATTATTTGATCCATATTTTGTCATACATTGCAGTAAACTAAACATATTTAGGGTTTCAACTGTTGTTCAAACAAAACAAGACATTTGTAGCCATTACCTTGAGCTCTAGGAAAATATAATGGGCATTTCTGACATTTTATAGACCATATATTGAATCAACTAACAGTCAGATTATTGATTGATAATGAAAACAATAGTTAGTTGCAGTAAATTGTTTGATTAAGTTCCACTTTGTTTGCAAATTCACCTTTAGAGAAGTAAGGGTGAAAATAAGTGCTGATGCTCAGGGAAACTCCATCTTCAGGTTGGAGTCTTTTTTTAAACCCTGATCTGCTTTAATTTATAGTCATTGGAAAATGTTGGCATCCACACACAGATTGCTCCTGCGCATGAATGGCTCAAAGATAAGAATCTGTGGCAAAGGCAACGACTATGACTCAGTGGTGGAGGGAAGTGTCCAACCCCCCAGACACCAGACTTCCACAATGCAGACAGTACGAGTTCATACTGCTCTGATAAGATGAGATGAGAGCAAAGATAATGTGTTATTCTCGGTATGAGCAGACACACACTGTATCGTTGTATAAATCCATATGTTTGTCTTTCGAGATAAAGGAATTCAGACTGTGTGCAGGGGCTCAGGTGTCATCCTGCTGCAGGTCTATATTTGACTTGCAGCATGTACAGACAGCGTGAACAGAGCTTCGGTTGGTCCATGTGTTACTGGGGGACTTTCAGTGTCAACACATGGTCTCACTATGATTTATTATCTCCACAGGCCACGCTTGTTTATGTGTGTGTTGGATCAAGTTTGAGATTTGATGCTTCACATCCAGGAAAATTGAAACCAAGTGAATCTGATATGAAAGTCAGCTCAGGCCTTCAACCTTTACTGGTAAGGTAATCACAAATAATGCAGGTGCAGCTGCGACTTTAGTTAAGGTTATTCCTTTTTTCCAAGTGTATTTATTGACTTTAATTCTTTTTACAAACATTATCGAGCAGCTCTGCGCAACCATCAAGAACGACAAAGCATTCAGATATGAATACAAAACAACCGTACAGTCCATAGGTGGTGATAGTTAGTCAAGCTCTTGTTTGTCTAAATAAAAATAATGAGTAGAGGTGGGTGAATGTAATTAATACATTTACTCAGATACTGTACATAAGTCATTTGAGGTCCTTCTTGTATATTTTTATTTGTTGCTACTCTACAGTTATAATTCACAACATTTCAGAGTGAAATATTGTATTTTATTCCACTGCATGTATTTGGCAGCTGCAGTTGGTAGTAATAATGATCCAATATATCATAATCAATATACTAACAACCCTCACAGGAGCCTTTCTTTTTGCATTTTATTCTCAATAGCCTCCTTTTAAAGGTCCAGTGTGCAGGATTTAAGCAGGATTTATACTTGTGCTTTTGTGGCATCTTTGGACAGAAATGCTGTATAATATTCATAATGTTTTTATTAGTTTATTATCACCTGAAAATAAGAATTATTGTGTTTTTGTTACTTCATAATGAGTCATTTCTATCTACATAAAGAGCAGCTCCTCTTCCACAAAGTACACCATGTTGTTCTACAATAACCCAGAACATACAACCCACACACTGGCTCCAGATAGGGCCACACGTGTTGTCATGTCACTGTAGCTCTCTTACACACTTGGCACACGAGACAAGTTTATGTTCAAAGTCACCACTAGATGCCACTTAATCCTACACACTACACCACTGTATTACCACAGTGTTGTTTTACTTTTTTACTGTAAGTAAAAGAAATAAATACTTTCTCCACAACTGGTGATAAGAAATGACTGTAAAATTTACTTTCAAAATATGTATTTAAGCAATAATTGTAACTGCATCTGAAATTGTACAGTTGGCAAGAGTTTTAGAAGCATGTAAACAAGAGGAAAAATCAGGTCGCTGTTGGTGTATTTTCACTGTGTGAGAATATTGACTTTGGTCTGCAGAAACCTGGCTGGAACACAGTGTTCACTTTCTCACATGAGAATCTGTTTTTGACAACAGCTGACAACTTTCCCTGACCCAACGTGAGCTAAGCCAAAACGTTGGTTTTCAAGTGCATGACCACCCCCTGGACATAATAACCGAACATGTAATTTTATCTCTAGCAACGCCATGGGGACAAAATGGTTTGATGTGTGATCCAAAACCTGCAAAACGTGCAGTGTTTAGCATGCTAAACTAAGATGGTGAACATGGCAGTCATTATCCCTGTTAGTCATCAGTACAGTATGTTACCGCTGTTTGAATGGTATGAGCAATGGACTTTGTGAGACTCTTTGAGAGTTAATAAGTTAAGGTGTAGTCTGAATCACATCACACACGTACAATGTGTTCAGCCTACGTTCTGTATGACAGTTTCCCCTTTCATTATACCTGCATGTTAAGTGTATTTGTATGGATATGTAGCTTATGTGAATAGACACACATTTTTATGAATTACTATCTTTATATCCTGTTTTGTAATTAACCTGTGTGGCTCTTTTCTATCCATGTTGTTAAGCTTATGCTATCAGCCTGTAGGCTACATATGAATTCCAAGGAAAGGTGACATGCGGAATGAGGAAGGACACAAGTCGTCCCCTTTGTTCTATGTATTTAGCTTTAATCAATTAAAAAAAACAGGATTTTAGAAATGTTTGCAAATTTATTAAAAAGAAAAAACCTGAAATATCACATTGACGCAGGTATTCAGACACAGGTGCCTCTCATTTCTCTTGATCATCTCTCAGGTGTTTCTGTACCTTGTTTAGAGCCCACCTGTGGTAAATTCAGCTGATTGGAGATGATTTGGAGAAGCACACACCTGTCTATATAAAGGTCTCACAGCTCACAGTTCATGTCGGAACTAAGACAAGCCGTGCGGTCGAAGGACTGCCTGCAGAGCTCAGAGACAGGGTTGTGTTGAGGCAAAGATCTGGGCATGGTTTATTTTAGGTTCACAAGAGCACAGAGGCCTCATCGTTCTTTAACTGAAGACACTCAGAACAACCAGGACTCTTCTCAGAGCCTGGCAATACTGAGCAATCAGAGGAGAAGGGCTGAGGTGACAAAGAACCTGATGGTCACTCTGGCTGAGCAGAAATCCTGTGAGGGTGTGTGAAGAAACTTTCAGAAAGATAACCATCACCAAACCCTCCACTGATGTGGGCTTGAAGACTCTCTGGTCTGATGAAGACTGAACAGTGTAGCCTCAATTCTAAGCATCATGTCTGAAGAAAACCAAGCACCACTCATCACCTGCCTGCACCATCCCCACAGTGAAGCATGATGGTGGCAGCAATCCAGAGTCAGTGTGATATTTTCTGATTTGTTTTTTCAATAAACTTGCAAACGAAATTCTAAAATCCTGTGTTTGCTTAGTCATTATGGGGTATTAATGTCAAGTGATGACAGTAAAAATGACTTAAGCAGAAGGTTGTACCATGACGTTGAAGAGTGAAGTGGTCTGAATGCTCTGAACCAACTTTTCTCCTGCTGCTTTCTGCTGACCTCTTGTGGCAGTAGTGGGAACTACATTAAAAGTGCAGTGTACAAGTGGCTACTCAAAATGAAAAGTAATTAAACTACATCTCTCAGTAAATGATCACAGTCTTGAGTGTGGAAGCTCATATTGTTACATGAAGGTATAACTGAACTGACACTGAGTAAAGTGTAGGTGGACCGGGGCAGACCCTTACTCACCACAGCCCAAGTTGAGGATGTGTTTTAAGGAGAGGATGAGGAGCAGTTGTTGAGGTGTAATCAGGAAAATGCTCAACTTTTGTGGAAATTCATAGGCCTAGTATTCGACTGCAGACATCCTGGTTGCAAACCAGAGGTGATTTTAGTCAAACAGCAGGGGATTATTGCTGAATGACAACCATGGCCATTAAGCTGTGACATTGTGCCACACAGTATATGTATGCATGGAAGGGTTACTGGACAAGCCTACTGGGCTCAGGGTCTCAGATTGCCAGGGGCCCCTCTGACCTTCGCCTGCAAAATGTTTCTCAAATAAAGACATAAAAAGACCAAAAGGAAATACAGAACAACCACAAAGAGACAAAAAAGACCAACAAGAAAGGCAACACAACAACAAAGACACAAAAGGACCAAAAATAAATAAATAAAACCTACAAATAAAAAAGAAACTACAAAGACACACAAAAAGATTAAAAAAGTAATGCAAAACAACTGCAAATGGAAACAGAAAGATAAAAAGGTAATGCAAAAAACACAAAGAGAGACGAAGACCAACAATAAATGCAAAACAACCACAAACCACAAACGCAAGAACAGGTACAAAATGACCAAAAATAAATTAAAAAAAAAAACTACAAAGACACACAAAAGATTTAAAAAGTAATGCAAAACAACCCCAAACAGACAAATAAAGACCAAAAAGAAATGCAACACAACCACAAAAAGACAAAAAGAAAATACAAAAAAAAACACACGAAGAGACACAAAGACTAAAAAGAAATAGCCTACACACAAGAACAGAGACACAAGAAGACCAAATAAAAAAAAGAAACCCCAAAGAGACACAGACTAAACAAATGCAAACAGAAACAAAAAAACAAAAAAGAAATGCAACACAAGAACAGAGGCACTAAAAGAAACAAAAATAAATACAAAAAGAAATCCCTGGGAGACACAAAGATTTAAAAAGTGATGCAAAACAGCCACAAACAGACAAAAAAGACCAAAAAGAAACGCAAAAAACCCACAAGGAGACACAGCATGACTACAAAGAGACAAAGTGAGCATCAAGAGACTGAAACAACCACCAGGAAACACAAAATGGCTACACATAATTATTACAAAGACACACAGACAAAAAACACAACCTAAAAGAGATGCAAACATCATCAAGAAGAAAAAGGGGCAAAACCACCATTGTCTGTGTTTCTTGTTCCTGCATGTGTGTGAGTGGTGGTGGGGCCTTTTGATGAGCCCAGAGGCCCGTTGTGTCATAATCCATCCATGATTATATGGCAGAAGATGTCATGAAAATATGTAGAAATATGAATATGTAGTTTGTGATTAACTACATTACCCAAAGTAGTGAACTACTGCTAACTGAGATTTTAATGTGATTAAACTACCACTCAAATACTACAAAATGTAGTTAAACTAGTGATAAACTACATGTAGTGAACTACTCCCCAACACTGTTTGTGTATGAAGAACTTCACTCACTAAAAACCATAAATATGAGCTGAAAATGTTTTTGACACAGAAATAAAAGACAAAAGCAAACAACAGGCAAGGTCTCAGTTAGATAGCTCATCGCACTATTTTATTCAATTACTGACATCTCAGGAGAAGAGGAGAGCTTTGCAACTCTGCTGTTGGTAAACCACTGGTGTGTTTTTTTTTTCTTTTTTTTTCATTTTTTATTTCATAGCGTTGATGCAACACTGAAAAAGCGCTATTTCCAAACAAACACAGGTCCCTCATCAGTGATATGTAAGAGGCAGAGAGAATCTCACCTGGACAGTTTTGCATGAAACATACAAATGAAACAGGTTCAACCTTTTCTTTTGTCTTTTTGTTTCACATAGAATAATAAATATCCATACCTATAAACACTCCAAAAAAAAAAAAAAAAAAGAAAGAAAGAAACGAAAATTAAAATATTAAGTCACAGATACTGGAAAAAAGCTCCACTTTTAAATCACAATGATAAATGTACAAAACAATAGACATCTCATATAAATGTTAATGGGTTTTTTTTTCGTTAAGAGATTTAAATCTCATTTCAGAAGAAATCAGTGGATAAAAACTAAACTTGGAGATTCAGTATTTCCTGAGGTTTATGGGTTCCCCTTAAAAAGGCCAGGAGAGGGGAATGGCTTTTATGTTACCGAGGAGATATTACAACAGGTCAAAGTGTACCTTTCAGGGTACCAGTCGTGTTAAGGACAAGGAGTTTTCCCTGACAATACGGCCGGGATATTGAAAGATTCTGAGCACTTAACGTGGAATAATAAATGTACCTACACCCCACCGATCTCCATTTAGGCCACAATAGTTTTCTAAAACAGTTGATTGAAGTTGATCCTTAATAAATCTTTGCTGGTCCACTTTGAGAAGTTGTGAAGCTCCCTTTTTTACTTAAGATTTACCTTCTTTTTTTTTTTTCTTTTTTGTAAATGCTGGAAGCCACCACAACACCGAGCCGACCACAACCAGCTGTCACGGCACACTTCATGACCGTGTGACCAAGTAGTCAAAGAGGTCACGTCTGCACTTTGATGCAATGAAACAACAGAAGGAAAAATATCTGGGCAAATGTACACAGATTCGGGGGAATAGGTGCGGAAAAAGAAACTATAGCCTGAATAAAACGCAAAAGTATTCTGAAAAACTGTACATGTAAACATCACACTTTCACTGAGTCCAAAACCAGAGGGGAAGAAATACAAAGCTTCACACAGGTTTACAGTACAACCTCCTGCACAGAGCTACAGTCTCTTATCAGTGCAGGAGAGGCAACAATTGAAATAATATAAATAACAATAGAAGTAATACAGACCACCACCAAATGATAAGTTAAAACAAGCAAGGGCTAAAACCACTTTGATTTTTTTTTAAACAGTGCTGTACCCACAGAAAAAAGGTTTAAAACATCTTTATCACTCTTTGTACAGCTATACAGTACATTTATCTGACCACTTTAGCAATCCACAAGCTACCAGGGCATTTTAATCAACACCAATAGATTACATTGTCCAGTCAATACAAAGAGAAAATCCATTGGGCGTTATTAGAAAAAAACAAAACAACAACATGACAACAAGTGGTTGTCGTTGATCACAGTTAACTCCAGCACAAATGTTGCTCAGCGTAGACTTTAAGACAGTTTACAGATCTGCAAGCTAATGTTTGGTTGGTCAGTTGAAAAATGGGACGACGTGGCATCACTGAGTTCGACGTGAAGTGTAGAGGATCTGCTATGGCTGCAGTTAACAAACGAGCAGGTTGGAGGAGACGAGGAAGACATGTGTGAGGACTCAGGTCCCACGTACATCTATGATTACGTCTGTTTGAGTCCAGAGGGGTGTTTCATCAAACAGTCAAAGCAGGCTTATTCCAAACCGTCATTCTGTTTCATGAAGGAGGTTCAATTAGACCTACGTTACCATGGAGGCTTCAGACCAGCCTGGTTCAGGTGTCAGCTTTGGCAGACTGAAACATGCCGTTCTATCAAAGCTTCCTACCTGAAGGTTCCTCCTTACTGCTGCACTGTGAGCAGGAGTCTGCTTGCACTGCATTAAAAATGTAGGTCACAGAAACGGGATGCACTTAATGACACAATTAAAATGTGACCTAATATCTTTTGTTATTCAATGAGTCACTAAGTGTGCTTCTAAATGCACTGCAACTAAATTAAAGATGTTGCATCACTTGCACAAATCAAGTACGTTGTGATCTCATCCCTACACGTCATATTTTGATACCAAGGGTCACTATAATGATGCAGGGGGCAGTGTTTTGTATCGTGACACAGAAGGAGTCGGTTGATCTCGATGCAGAGGGGGTTGGCAGTTAGGTTTAGGCAACAAAACTACTTGGTTAGGCTTAGGAGAAGACTGTGGTTGATGACAGTCACATCAGTCAGCTTGCAAGACTAGCAACTAATGTGACAAAATAGCTCAACACTGACTTTTAGTTTTACACATGACACCAACACCAGTCTTCCGGGTCAAAGTCCTGTGCTTGTTGGACCCGTCTCCCTACATGGACTTTTGTGCTCTTTATACGGCATCCATTGCTCTGAATATCTAAAAGCCCAGACACACCAAACCAGCGTCAAAGAACTTGTGGCAAAAAGTGGCACCAGAACACACCGCAAAGACTATAGCAAGTATATTCTGCGCATGTGTGAGAGGAAATGATACCAGATTCAGGACACTGGTTAGCCAGTTTGCACATTAAAATTTGATGCCGCAAGAACAGAGTATATTTACTGTCCACCAGTGAGCATTAAAAACAGTTACAAACTGTTTCTGCTAGAGCTCAGTGGCTAAAAACATAATCTTACCTATAAAACAAGTTTGTTTAGCCGTTTGTTTGCCTTCCTCACTTTCGTTTTTCCTCTCGTGCACTGAACAGAACTGCCAATCAGAGTGATTTGATTCAGCGATGGGCTCCACCATCTCAGATGTCAATTGAACATGCTGGATTGGCCCAAAAAAAAAAAAAAGGCCAAGAAGTGCCAACAGTGCTGGACACACCTCAAAACTAGGGTGAAAGATGTTCACCGATGGACGATGCCAACAAACAACCAAACGTTGGCTCAGGGCTCTAATAGCGACGCAAATGGGTTTACATTGGAGTTGGCTTAACAGACTAGAGCAGTGGTTCCCAACTGATCCAGCAATGGATTCAGATTTCTCTTTAGTTATCAGTTCAAGGTCCACACAGTTTAATATATTCAACATCAGACTTGCATTTGGCCGTGACATTGAGCTAATTTGCCGTCTCTGTTAAGTAACTGTCTGTTATTCCCTCACTCTACTGTGCCAGAAATTTATTGTACTTTAAAATACAGTGTGTTCTTTGCAAACTTGACACATTTGCGAATCACTCCTGGCCCATTTGGAATGGACCTGTGTCCCACTTTTGGACCACTAAACACAAATTGGGAACCACTGCACTAGAGGGTGCCCCCAGCGGCATTATGTAGTCTGCTGTTTTGTGCTGAGCAGGAAATGTACAGTGTGTTTTTGGAGATTTTTTCACTGAGAACAGCCGCCTGCTGTCGGCCTAGTTGAGAACGACTCTGATGCTGTGTCAATATAAAGACGCCAATAGATGCAAATTCCCACCGGTCAGTGCAAATAACATGGAATACACGAATTAAGCAGTGCAAATTAAACATGTGGCACCATATGCTTATTTGTGAGAGTTGAAAAATCAGGGACCAATTTGTGCCGTGATAGCTAATTGGTATTGAGATCCTCCAAGGACGTACGATGCCGAGGACGTACCAGCAGAAGCTAATTTATTGATTCAGCAATTTCATGTGCGTATGACGCAAGTTATTCACGTGAATGAAGCGAGTCAACACAAAATATTCTAGTGTTCAAACTTGTGTGAGTAATGTGACGTGAAAATTCGCAACACATTTGATATGAATACAACATGAGAGCAGCAATAATGAACCAAAACAGTAAAGCTGAGCGGAGCAGCAGATTCAGGTGACGGACCCCTCTGATCGTCATTAAAGAAACCAGATTTGGCTCCAAACCAGCTTCATGAAACAGATTCATCCTGGTTCTGTTTGTTTGGCTGATTCAAGACAGACTTTTCAACGTGAGACCTGCTTTTCTGAGAAACACCCCTCTGTGATGAGTTCACTCTGAGCTCCAGTAAAGCTTTCAGACAGGAGCTGTTTGATTTTCTTTTTTAAAGTAATCAATAAAGCAGATTGAGCTCTGCTTCTGTCCTTTGTTATAATCACTTCTCAGTATGTTCCAAATGAGGTAAAGACACACACAAATCACTGCGTCATGTTACCTTAATCCTGAGCTATAAAGTGCTTCCAAACTTGCAATAGATAAAAGAATTTAAATGTGAATGTGATGCAGCCCAATCGTGACATGGGAATAAAAATGTAAAATGGTCAGTATGTAAATTCAACTCTAGAGCGGCCTGGTGGTGGTGAGGAATAGACTGATTCATGATAAATAACTGATAAATTTGATCTGTGATAAATACAGAAATATATCTCTCTAAACTTTGACAAATCATCAATAAGGTGTGAGCCGCTTTCTCGGCTGCTCGAAGAGTCATTGTCCTTGTTTGGAATGTTTCAGCCTACTGAATTAAATCTTTCACAGATTGATGTCATACAAACTGGGTCACTCCACTTATACACCAACAGAAAAAAATCAACATACTGTCAATAACAACACTTACGCCATCAACAACAACACAAAGGAATAAAAACACACACATACACACACTTACACCACATGTTTTTGTGCCGAGTGACTCACCATTAAAAGTGTCTGTTGTGAGACTGTGCTCTAGATCTGCTTTGAGTACTCTTGTGTGCCCTCAGACCACACACACACATACACACATACACACATGCGCACACACACGCACCAACACACACCATAGCAGAAAACTGGGAGAGTAAACTGTGATGTGATTACATCTTTTTCAAAGATTGTCTCTTGCTTCTTTTCAGACAGTGTGTTTTCAGACATGAGATCGATGATGGAGATGAGAGAGAGTTTGACACAGCTGAGGTCAGAGGGGATGAGACAGACGGACAGACGGACGGAGTTTCTTTTGTCTGAGCAGCCCACACACACACTCACACTGCATCCAGTGAAGCCACATGGATGTTAGGGTTACACCGATGCATGTGAGCTCAATGTGCTCCTTTTTTAACTTAAAAAAATACTCACAGGACGATTCCTTCACAAAACAACCCTAAAAAAACTCACTTTAAATTAAAACAAGACGTGCAACATTAAGTCTCATTGTTCTGCCAGGTCCCATTTCCTCTTTATCACTACGGATGACTGATCCCGATACATGAAAGTGCCTCAGTTATGAGGTTAGCGATAAAGATCAGTATTCACAACAAACAACAACATTGAAATTGGCTACAATGCTGCATGGGATATCATTTCTTTTTTTTTCTTTTTTTTTTTTTTACAACTCGACAGTTGCAGCGGGAGGAGATTGTGGTAATGTACTCCGCCTTTTTGCCTTAGAACACCTCAGCACGTCTGACAGAGTCATTTCAGTAAGCCCACCGTTACTGATTATCTTCAATATTGCACCTTGTTCCTCTTTTCCAGTAGAACTGGTTATAAACCAAGAGTCTAAACAATATATTAATCTCCTTTTTTTTTTTTTTAAATCCCTGACAGGTGTCTGCGACCTCAATTTGCATACCCAGGCTTCTTAAAAGCCGCCTTTCCTTTTAAGTCATGAGAAATTGCCTGTGATAGAAATATTCATAATAAAATAACTGAAAATAAAGTCACATTGGGTAATGAGTCTTTGTCTCTCAGTGACCACATGCCAAAGACCCCGTCTACACGTGTACAGGCATTAATGAATTCATATTTTCCTCCACGTTCTGGACTCTCGTCCACACGCAAACTGAGTTTTAGAGTTTTTCCTCCTTAGGAAAACAGAACAGGGTTTGGCTTTATGATCTTGCGGGACACACACCACTCTCCCAGGTGAAGGTCAGTGTTTGTTGAACCCATCCACCATCCCTCCCACCTGCCCTACTTGGATTTTTGTCGCCTTAACTTTCATTCGTGTCCCGCCGCATTTCCCCCCTGACGCTGCCGAGCACCGTTAAACTAACAGCAACAGGCAGTGTGTCATGCTGATGTTAAAGGACGGCTTTTTCAACAGTGTCTGACGCTGCAAGTCACTGTCTGAGTGCCAAATTTTGACGACTTCGAAGTGAGACCGGGTTGAACAAACACACTGATGCTGAAACAGCTCGACGCTGTCATTAAACACATTAACTGTTAGGTAGCATTAGCTGTGTGATGCTAACAGTTAGCCCTGTCACTGTGTCCTGGACTCCGCGCTGCCTAGGAGGACTGATTGGTTGAGAGAAACGAAATCAAGCCAACGACTGTGGTCATATGGTAATATGGTGATTCGAAAACTTCCTCAAGTGCTGACAAAGCACTGTGGAGATAGGTCAGGCTTCGCTAAACTATTTTACACTTAAACTTAATATTGGCTGCACCCCTTCACAGAGAAACGGCGGCATTTGCTGTATCCGCTGTTTTTTCGGTCCACCTCAGCGCCCATTCTTTGAAATTCGCCAGATTGTTGTTGATGAGTATTGGAAGGAAAACTTTGGCTTGTCCAGAGCTTCACTCGTATGTTTGAGTGAGCTCCATCCTCCTTAAATTAAACACACATCAACAGTCATGAGATCCCCAGTAGGTGTTTTGAAAAAGGTAACGTCCGCCTGTACACTTTGCTGCCTGTGACGAGAGGCTGCTGAAGACAGCTAACGCCGGCGAGCAGTTGGAGTCGTTTTTGCGTTCTAGTGTGGACAAAGATATTTTGTAAAACCAAGGTTGTGTGGACAGACATATTTGAAAGGAGGGGAATAATATCAGTTTTCAAAAACATCTGTACACATGTACACGGGGCCGCAGACTCTGGAAACCACTCCAACAGAGCAGGACCGAGGTATCGTTTTGACGGATCTGCTGGTCAAACCTTTCAGGTGAAAACTGTCAAACACTGTCCTGATTTTTTTTTTTTAACCTTTCTCTACATTGTTTTTTTTGTGTATATGTAAGTCAGCACATCCTTCAGTAGCTGTTGAGGTTAACAGGTCAGTGGATTTAGCAGCGATTTATCTACTTCCAGAAAGCACAGAAGTGAATTTGGAGAGTTATGGTTTAGAAAAGACTCGAATCAGACGACCCAATCAGATCATGCCACTGTACAGCATATTTTACAATTTGTGTAAAAATAGACACAAGGTAATGACGCTAAATCACTGCTATTTAACCGTTAATTTGTCCAAACATCTGCATAAACGAGCCAATGTGGCATTCTGGTCACAGCTAATTCAAGGTAGTGGTACTCCCCTGTGCACCAATGCAGATAATTCTTTCACATAGATCATCGCTTCCTGAGACGAATGGAGGTTGAAGTGGTAAAATGAACTGAATGGGATGAATGGCTACAGATAACAGGGCACTAAGGTCAAAGTGAACCAAATGCATAAATAAACATTTTCAGCCTGTGATATGTTCTGGCCCGTCCAAATACAGAAACACGTGGGACTAAGTGACGGTACCTACAGGACCCACTGTGTGCGCTGCAGCATCACTCGTGTACCTTGGTGTCTTTGTATGAACGTCTGCCCAGATGTGTGTGACTGAGGGCGACAGAGGTGGACAGGCTGGGAGAGGGTTTTGGCTCGGACTCAGTTCTGCTGCAGGATCAGGTTTTCCAGCTCGTCTGCAGAGCGGAGCAGGAAGGCGGCGGACTCTCGGTATCCCGCGATGAGCTGCCGCACCGCCGTGACCTCCGGAGGGCTGAGCTGGGCTGAAGCTCCGCCGCCGCCGCCGCCACCCTGACCGTGACTGTTAGAGCTGGAGGAGGTGGAGTTTGGGCCGACTGACTTCATGCTCAGATCTGTGGGACCTGCGGACACAACCATGATGCTTCAATAAAGACATACAATACAGGAGGAACACCAGGAGATGTGAATAAGGGCCAGAAATAGGGTTGTAAAGGGCTGATTAATTTCTGGAAAACTTTCCAGGGAAGAAGCTCAGAAATATTGGGAATGGAAAAAAAAAAAAATGCAAATTGGACCTTTTTTAATAGTGAACTTATTTGGGGGAGAAGTACATATAAATGTACGTAGTCATTTGATTAAAAGTATGTCAAAGGTTGGCTCAGAAATTTGGGGAATTTTGAAGAAAAAAAAATTTAAATTTCCAACTTGGAACTTCAAAAGTGAACTTATTTAGGGTGGAAATATGCGTAAAAATGCTAAGTTATATGGCATGTTTTTCTTTTTAAAAATGTGCTTATGGTTGGTAAGTTACGCTCTAAAATTTGGGAAAAACAGTTTTTAATTTTAATTCATTTTTCAATATATACTTTTTTACTTTTCAATATCTACCCTTAAATTATATATTTATTTATCTATTTTTATCTATTTAAAGCATATTTTACATTAGTTGCACAAAGTGCTGTACTGTCAAAAAAGTAGCAAAAACTAAAAAATAACATAAAAATACATTTTTAAAAATGGTTATCTTATTCATACACATAAAATCCAAGTCTGACAGAGGAAAAAAAGAATTCAAATTCATTTCTTGAGGGTTTTTTGGAAGATGGATCTAAGGAAATGTTTGGGGGGTTTTTTTTCAGTATAATGTTGAATAAGTCAACTCATTTTTTAAACTTAAACTCCACTAGATTGTTGTTGTTGTTTTTTTCATCTCTATTAGATGGGTTTATAATTATGTCTGCTTATGATATGGTAACAGGTTTGCCTCTATGACCAGGGGCGGAGCAGAGGGGGGGCCTCTGGGGCTCCAGCCCTGAAGGTTTTTCTGAAAAGCCCTGAATCTGTGCTGTTCCCTAAAGAAATCTAATATAATTGAGTCAATGTTCTTCTGTTGGCCCAACAGTCAGCTCAGACCAGTGAAGACCACATAATTTGGCATTATTGCTGACACTTGATTTGCAGTCAGAGCAGCCCAGATTATTATAGCATGAATTTGTCTGCTTGACATTAATCTTTGAACTATATTCTAGCACAGTATAACAAAAATAGCTTTCAAGATTAGTTCAGTCAGACAACTCACGTTTTAGATGTTTGGTTCAACAGCAGAACGTAGTTAGAGTTTGGCGTCTAGACTCATTGCTCCCTGCAGATATGTTTACATGAGATATCAGGGAGTGATGATTCAATATTTCCCTCCTTAGCTGGAGCCTGCAGGTGGGTGCAGGGGTGGAAGTGGGGCTGACAGAGCGAGCAGCAGTACTAATGCAGGGCAGCAGCCACATTAACAAGGCAGAGGGAGAGCTGGGAAGACTTTGCAGCTTAAATAGACCGCCACATTTGGAGGGTGTATTTTGTGGATGACACATGGAAAGTGATGTATGACGTGTGTGTATGAATCAGTGCAGCTCAAGTTGACTGTCTGAACTAGCTCGCAGGGGTCACTCCATTAATGCTGTTGACACCAAAGTCCTACCCTACCTATGTTATATAACTTAAAAATAGTAACATCAGATATTCTTTGCCTCTTTAAGCTGCAGGATTGAAAATTAGTCATCCACTACATTTGTTGTGTTTTGGGTTAAGAGTTGGAGAACAGTTAGATACAAAATGGGATGTAGGCCCACGGGATGATTTTTTTCTTTGGGTACTATCATGTTTTTCCCAAATGATACACAGATTTTAAGGTATTCTACTGTATCATCTCAAGGAGCCTGAAAAATAGTGCAATTAGCTGCTGTAAATGGGGAAATCTCCCCAGGGGCCCAGATCTTCTACATTTGGGTTGAGCCCTGAATGTTTCAGGATCTGCCCCTGTGTATGACAACAATATACTCCCTATATTTCTATTTTTATTCCTGTTGATTTATCATTTGTTCCCATATAAGAATTGCTGTTACTATGAGTGTGTTTACCTGGACATGAGTAACCTGTTCATGATCGGGTTTTTGGAGTGTCACGTTCATGTGTTTGAGCATGTTAACAGCATATTCTGTTTATGAGTAACCTGAATATGCTAGCAGAAGTACTCTAGAAGTAACCGAGATGTATACAGGAAATATGAATAACTTGATTTCTTTATACTTATGTAAACACCATAAACCGAAAATGATCCTAGATGGGATAAGCCCCATAAATGGGTCATTCATGTCCATGTAATCACACTCTATGTCGGGACTAAATAACCTGGAACTAGCTAAATAAACGTCCGCACACATAGTTCGGCATCTGATGATGATGCTATAGCAGAAGTTAGGGGATCGCTAAAGTCAGTGTGGTACATCATCTGGTAGAATTTAGCACCAATCATCCTGAAGATGTTGAGATATTCTACTGAAATAAATTTTAGATAGATGGTGGTGTTAAAGGAAAAGTCTCAGGGTCACCGTGGTCATTAGGATTCATCATCTTGGTACCATGAATGTCTGAACAAAACAATATGGCCGCACATTCAATAGCTGCTGTTATAACAGCCAACATACTAACATAGTCGTTCCTACAGCTATGTACTAGCATGGCTAAAAGTATTCAGCAGCACATTTTTCTGAGAAGTATTTTAGGTAATCCACCAGCGTCCATTCTATTCACCAATACTGTTTTAAGGTGGACACTCATGTTAAGATGAAGAGTTAAATGAACCAACGCTCTAATAACAGGAGCTGAATATTCTTCTCTGAGCGTCATTATTTGGTTGCTATAATCTCCTCACCGTTGGTTTGTGCAGCTCCAGAGTTCTGCTGGTTGCTGCCGACCGTCCCGTATCCCCGCAGGTTGTAGTTGAGGCCTCCGTTGGTGTAGAGCTGGTCTTGGGCAAAAGCTGCGCTGGAGATGGTGAACCCTGACGGCGCCACAGAAGCCGGGTCCCTCGAGTTGGACTTGTCAGCACAGGCAGGTTCATCCTGTGAGAAATCAGACGTCTTCAGTTTTGGGGAGGATATTGCAGTTTATTTGTGCCGTTTGGCGTTAATGATGCATAGCCATCCTAGCACATTTCCAAAATCCCTGCTGGTCAAATTCACATACACCAACTGCCAAGACATTTACCGCTTGGTAGACATCGAGCCGCATCCTCTTGGCAGCATTTCGGGTTTCGTTCTCGCAGGCAGCGGCGAGGATGTTCTCAGCCATGGCAGAGGTGAGGTGAGGAGGTGTAGGTCGTATCTGGCGGGAGGGGGCAGCGAGATTTTAGCACATTATGAATGCGAAACTCTGGATTCATTGAGATTTGTTATGTTGGATAAATATGGACGACATTTTGACTGAGGGCACTTTGTACCTCAAAGCCGCCCTTCTTCATGCGGCGGCAGGATTTGAGGTAGGTGCGGATGCGCTTGCGGGAGCGCTCCTGGAACTCTGGGAACTGGCGGCTACAGGACTCAATGATGGCCTGGATCTTCTCCTTGGGCTGTTTGGAGATGGGCACCATGCGGTCCAGATTCTCATCCACGAACAGACGCACAAACATCTGACAGAGACAGAGCGAGAGGGGGGAGGGGAGAGAGGGGATGTAGAGCAGAAAAATGGGAGTGGGGGTGCCGGGTAGAGAGCGAGGGGGAGAGGGGTGTGAGAGTCGAAACAAAAGAGAGGGAAGGGAAGGCAGGGGATGGGGGAGCATCAGATTTAGAGAGGGAGAGAAGATAAAGAGGGAGGGGGAGGTGATGAAAACAGGAGCGATGGAAATGGAATCATTGCTCATATTCAGGACAGGATTTCTACTGTTTGCTCATTCACTCATGGATGCATCTTTGCTACTGTACTCTACTTATTAAGATCAGAAATGCACAGACTAGTTTTCACAGGATAAACAGTGAGCATTGTGTACTCGCTCATATAGAGTTTAAATATGATATTGTAATATTTCTGAGTACACTATCTACGCTGACAGTACTGTATTCTGTCTATACTATAACAGGTAGACAGGTTACTTACATTGAAGGCTTTGAGTCTCTCAGGGTCCATACCCTCAGCGTCATTGATCTTGTCGCTGTCATCGTGGTCGTCATGATCATCATCATCATCATCAATTATCTGTGCCCGACCAGAGGTCAAGTCCTCAGCGCTCATGCTCAGTTCAGTTTTCACAGAGTCATAGCTTCCTGAGCTGTAAGGAGGGGACTGAAAACACACACAGAAACACACAGACATAAAATTATTATAGATTACACAGACACAAGAGCTGATTTTCTAAAGGTGACACACCCCAGGTGAAAACATGTGGGCTGTTTTGCTTTCATAACATTTTTTATTCAGACCAGTGGAAAGAAAACATCAAAAATACACATATTGATGTTTGTTTTATAATATATATTTTGTAATGCCTAAACATCACAAAAGTTGATAAAAAAATAATTGTCTTAATATAAGGAATCAACTGGGGAAATTTCTTGGATGTCTTTTAGTTCAAATGTTTGCCCTGTGCACCTGTAGTCTTATTTTTAGTAATACATAAAAGTAAAGGCCATTTTCTCAATTTTTTTCATACTCTGAGCCAGAAATGTCCACTTCAGTAGCACTCTCATTCACCAAACTCCCCAGTTTTGTTCCTGTCTATATTCTGAAGGTTTTCACAGAGGGGTTTGTTAATGTATCATTCATAGCCTGATTTAGAGAACATTTTATTCCTAAAAACATGTTGAATAGTTTTTCATGGTCATTGACCCTATTATCTGATTTATGTAGTGATTAAGAGAGAGATACAAACTTCCCTTTATAAAAACCTTTCACTGTAATATGTCCACAAAAATGAAAAATAAAAGAATTTGAAACTTGCTTTTATCCAATGTTCAGATTTTTGTTCCGAAAATAAATTAAAATCAGCACATATTTAATTCAATAATGCCTCGTTTGCATTTTTAAACATGAAATTAAAAAAAAAACTTGTAACGCTCGTCAATGTCAGTGATCAACTGGGGAAGTTTTATGTTGATAACTGCTAGGTAAAATTTTTACCATATTCATCCACTGAGTCTTATTTTTGGTCTAAAAATGTATGAAAATTAATACTACATATAATTTTCTCAATTTGTTTTTTCCCTCATACTCTGAGCCAGAAATGTCCACCTCAGTAGTGTTTACTTACACCAAACTTTCCAGTTTTAATTCCTGTCTAGATTCTGAAGGTTTTTATTTATCTATTTATTTGTTTATTCATTTAACCAGGAAGTCCCATCGTGACTGAAATCTCTTTTACAAGAGACCTGGCCGAGGTAGCGGCCAATCAAACACATTAAAATGCAATAAATACAACATATAAAACAAACATCCACAATAAAACAACAACTAATCAAACATAGTGGCCTCTCAAGAAAAAAAGCACATGTCTCTGTCACCACATTCTTTGCAATTCTTTGCTGAGGGGTTTGTTTATGTAACATTTACAGTAACAGCCCTAATAGTATGGCGAAAATGGATTTTTTTTTTTGGTTTATAGCTGTTGACAGTTATTTTTGATTTATAGTCAGGAACAGAGGGGTCTCAAATTCCCTCTGTAAAAACTTTGGACTTGTCAACAAGTCAACAAAATCAAAAAGATTTTTGAACCTGGTTTTAGCCAATGTTCAGATGTTTGTTCTGATAATGTATGAAAATCAGCACATTTCATTAGATAATGTTTCATTTGTATATTTAAACATAAAACAAACACACAAAAACAACTTGTAATACAATAATTAGTTGTCTTTATGTAAGTTATTGTCTGGGGAAGTTTCATGGTGATATCTGTTAGTTCAAGATATTACCCTGTTCACCTGTCTCCCCTCAACTGCTCATTGAGTAACACAGAGTCAGCTCCACATGAGACAAATGTATCTGAAGTCATGACTAATTAAGTTTTTATTCTTACCTTGTTGGTGTACTCTGTTTTGATGGGGTACTTCCTGTTGGGGTCCGCGGGGTAAGAGTTTGGCGGCGAGCTCCCAGCCGGCAGCAGTCTGTCGCTCAGGTTGACCGGTTGCTGATCCTCTGAGGAGGACGAGGGCGAGGTGGTGCTAAAGTCCAGCGGAGCGCTCAGCCCGTTCTCTGTCACCTCCCCGTAAGGGGCCCCACCATCTGGGGGGTTCCCACCCACAGCCAGCACCTCCGGGGAGGTCAGGGCCGGCAGCCCGTTGGCACTGCCGCTCTCCGAGGAGTCGTCGTCTGGCAGAGGAACAGAAGACACGGAGCTGAGCTGTGCGTGTGTTTGTCATCATTTTGCTTTAATGTGAGTTGTTTACTACAATAGGCACTATTTCTGTCCTGGATAACAACAGAGTGGGCGTGTGAGCACAGGGGGATGGGACTTCCTGCCTCGTGTTGTACTCTCAAACTGTTAAGGAAGTGGGTATTGGGGTCAACTGTCAGAATAAATAAAAGTTAGGGCAGAGGGGGAAATCTTCAGTTTTAACAGAAGAGAGAAAGAGATGAGGATGAGGAGGGACTGATGGGGGAAGGGAGCCTTCACTTCCTGGTGTGTGTAAATTACAGCTTTTTCACCCAGTTTATGGCTGTGCACTGATTTCACTGTGATTTCTACATGGGTCACGTTCCCACCTATGTTCACTGTAGAAAGGATTGATTCTCCATCATAGCAGGTCCTTTCTATCATGGTGCCTAATCTGTGAAGGTTAATATCAGCCTTTGTCCTACTTCTCTAAGCCCTGAACCCTGAGAGAAAGAGAGGGGTGCGCAATGGGTCGGGGCTGCGGTGGTGTCCCACCCCCTGTAAGGATGGATTTATTTGGATTAGTCCACTAAGAACGAGGCAAGCTGTTTCCTGTGTAACAATCTGTACCTTCCAATCATATACCTCCAGATGCAACTAAAACAATAAAACAAACTGTGGACACAGATACACTGTCCTGGTTGTTGTTGGCATGTGTTTGTCTTACCTTCCTCTTCTTTAAGGGGGGCTGCTGGGTTGCTGACTCTCTCTCCGTTGGGTGGACTGGGCTCAGGCACTGGAGGCTGCTCAGCTGCGACCCATGTGGTCTCAACGCCGTTCATGTCCTCGCTGCTCACCGAGCTATCATCCTGAAAGGAGAGAGAAAGGAAGAGACCATGAGGCGGGGAAAGGAAGCTTGGCTGTGAAGAGGGAGTCGTGTCAGGATGGAGATCCTTTTGACAAACTTCCCAGTTTCCCATTTTGTCCTGTAGAGATTAAAAAGGGAGAAGAAGAAGAAACTCTTCTATCACAGGTTCAAATCTACAATTCATCCAGTCACAAAGGGCCTCAAGTGGACTTTCTGCAGACATCCAGAAAGTCTGCTTGGGGTGCAGACTTGAGAGAGTTAATTGCCCGCAATTCATTACAATATGGAAGTGACAGTGTAGTTTTTTCCTTTTCAATAGCCGACTAATATATGTAAAACAGTTACTGTAGCCTATTAAAACAGTACTTGAATCATGTAGGCCAGAAATAATATTCAACATCATGATACAGAAAAATGTAGAAATATAGGCTGTAGAGGGAATGAAAATGCATTGTATTATTCGAGCCTACCCAAAAGGTTGCGCAGTGTAATGCCAAATATATAGGCTAGAAAGCAGTATGTACAGTACAGTTGTACAGCCTCAGTCTGCAAGTCCAGAGGGTGGACACTTGGATCCAGCCATGGTCACTTCTGGCTCCAAAAACCCAAGATTGCGACGGCTGTAATGCTGAACTCAAAGCTTTAAAACTGGAGTCCACAAACCAGTGGGTGACATCACGGCAGCTACTTCCATTATTTATTCAGTCTATGAGGCCAACCCGGAAGTTGGCACCACCCTGGTTCCCTTGTCAAAAAGCCAATGGGCTTGTTGTTGTTTTGTTCAGCAAGATCATCACACATGAGCAGGGGCTGATTGTCAATGGGCTCTGCCCCCCCACGTAGGAGCGAGACACACACACTTTATACTTGTTCAGCCTCTCTTAGTCGTTGTTTTGCATCTCTTTGTAGTCGGAATACATCCTTTTGTAGTTTTTGTCTCTTTGCAGTTCCTTTGCATTTCTTTGTGGTCATTTTGAATCTCTATCTGGTTGGTATGAGTTAATTTGAGTGACATTTTGCAGGTGAAAGCCAGGGCAACCGCCCCAAAAAAACACATTTGGGCCCGAGAGGCCTGTTCAGTAATCCTTCCAAACAAATAAATACCACTTTTATGAATTTTGAAGTGTAAATGCAATCACCCAAAGTAAAAAACTAATGTCAGGCTATAAACAAACTCAACCTCCATCACATGACTTTAATGTCGCCGCCACAACGAGGCTGTAAAGCCATGTTCGGTGTGATGACGTTCCGTAGTCTCATTTAGCCACTTGTTAGCAACCGTCTTTTTCAAGACCCATGAAAGCTTATAACTCAGGAGTGGGGTATTTACTAACGTATTTTATGTCATAAAACAAAACATGAAAATCGCTTACGCCTAGATTTGACCTGTGGAGTTTTTCCTCCATCACTGACATGACATACACTGCTCACTGAAATAGCTTCAGACAGGAATCTCTTAGAGGCCAGTATGGACCAGAGCAATAGTTACTGCAAAGAGGCTTTCAATGTACATTTGTGACATTTTCCTGATTTCAGTCTTGATAAAATGTGCTGAAGTCTGATTCAGAAAAAAGCAGGAGGCTCCCTGTTAAGTAATATGTTTCTTGGAGCGCTGCTATTTTTAACTCTGTTACATAGAGACCCTAAAGATGCTTGTTGTAGCGCAACACGAATATGAGTAAACCATGAGGATTAGCCAAGGAGAGCGGAATAATCTCAAACTATTCAAAGGCTGTCCTGAGCTTCGGCTCCAAACTACAGGCATTATATCATCTGCTAACAGCCATGAGCACATCTCAGAGCGACCCAGGCCACTTCCTGTTAACATACATGATGACTTCTCTCTGGCCTTTGTGCTCACCGTCATGTATCAGCTGGCAGAGAGGGGAGCAAAGCTACGACTGTGTGATGGGAACAGAGCGGAAATATCATCTCGCCATCTCATTCCCGCCACACGAGCACACAAATAGGCCTAAACTCTTGGGAATATGCATCCGTCCCTCTGAAAGGGGGTTTGAGGAGGACCAAAATGCTCAGTGACGGCTCCATTAGGTACCAAGTGAGCAGTGTAGCATTAAAGAGCGACGGAGACAGGAGAGGGAGAGAGGCTCTAATTACACAGCTTCTAAGTAGTCGGGAACGTAGCATCATTAATGCTTTAGTGTATAATTCATAAAGTCTGGGGATTTACTTTTAAGACCGAGACCCAAAAGAGTTTTACAAAGAGATAAGCTGGAGCATTTAACTCACTACACGTTACTTGAATAAACTTTATTGTCTCATCAATCAAGACAACAAACATATGTCTCCAGAAGTTGATATGACTTACGGTATAATAATGTTTTTGTAAAGAGATAAAATAATTAGTCGATCAACAAAAAAATATATATTATTTTGATCATCTCTGAACAGTTTGGGTCATAAAAACATTCAGTGGTTCATGCTTCTAAATTATGAGGATCTGCTGCGTTTCTTCTTCTCAGTAGATTTAATTTTAACATTGCTGGGACACAGGTGAGGTTGGGGGTCTTCTGCTAGGAAACACTGAGCACTGAACACAATTTCCTTCATTCTGGTGAATTTGTATGCACCAATTGCCTGTCCTGCATCTGTTTGTAATGGAAAGGTCTTTAATACTATCAAAAACAAAGTCCTCACCTACTGTACTGGGGGGGGACTAACCCCTGCGTCCCCCTCAAAATCTACGCCTATGCTTGTGTGTGATAGTAAACTAAATACTTTTTGACTGTTGTATTGGAAAAAAACAAGCAATCTGGAGATGCTACTGTGGAGTTTAGGGAACTCTGGTCAGCATTTTCACAAGTTTCACAAGTCATCGGTTTCAGAGTCTGTTTTTGATGTGGTGTTTATAACTAAGTCTGTATCTATTCAAAGTGGTCGAATGGAGGGGCATCCGCATCAGATTAAGGTTCACTGCCAAATAGACAGTGGTGGATCTTCCTATTTCCTTTTTTAGATAAAAATAAAAAAATAATGGACATAAAACATAATGGATAAGCTGGAGGGGAGTGTGTGTGCAGAGCATCGGAGTAAGAGAAAATGAAAATAGAAAAGACATTCTGGGCGCAACACAAAAAAAGAAACACATTTGCAAATTTATACAATTTTTTATTGTGTTTTTTTGTTGGTATTATTTGTTAGCTAAACTGTTAATTTGTGTTGATATTATTTAATTTAATTTAATTTAATTTAATTTAATTTAATTTAATTTAATTAAATTATTTTATTTTATTTTATTTTATTTTATTTTATTCATTTTTTGGTGTGGGGTGAGGTGACAGGTGAAACTTGCCTAGGGTGCTGAATGTCTGAGGTCCAGCACCGCAAGTAAGTTTTCACTTACAAGGTATTTGCCTTGGTGTTTTGGTGCATACAATAAATGTTCAATGAACCAATCAAGGCGAAATACTGTAAAACTTCAATTAATAGCCCGGCTATTATTTGATTAAATCACTGAAATCAGAAGGCCTATATTTGGGACAGGCTTTTAATTCCTTTCACACAAAACTGTTGCTCAGCAAAGATCAGGAGATATAATCAAATTGTTTATTTAAACCAGTATGAATATCACTTGTATAAAAACCAAGCTTCAGATAATATATCAATTATGAATCATTCATTTGGTCTAGCTCCAACAGACAGAGCATCAGAGAGAGAGAGTTACATCACTTGAGGATTTTGGCACCTGGCAAAAAATAATTTCCACAACTTGAATACATTTTTTTGAAAAACCCTTTTGATTCTTTTGATCTGAGGACCCTTATGGACTAAAAGAATATGAATAACTTACAAGGTAATCAAGTAATGGACACATAATTTATACATCTGAAGGACCTTCATAGAAAACAATGAACTGCTTGGCAACCAGACTAGGCGTCTAATTGAGACAGGCCTTTATTTGTCAAAATGTGTAGCCACACCGGGCTAGTAGAAGGAACTGGGCTTTTAATTGAAGTTTTACGGTAAAAATAAAGGCAAAGTACTGCAACAGTCAGGAACATGAATATACAATAGAAAAACTACAATAAAAATATGAAAAAGAAACCATAAAATACTATAAAATAGAAATATGTGTAATACCTCTGTCTCAGGATGAGAGAGTTGAACACTTTTGTTGGGTAAAATATTAAACAGTGAGAGTGTTTGGTATCTGAGGCACGTTTTGTCTCCATATGTAGTTTGTTTCTTTACTGTACCATAACAATCAGCAAAGTTCTGCAGAACAACATGCAAACAGTTTGCAGCAGACTGAACACACACTCACAGACTCTCCGCTGATCTGCTTTTGTCAACAGAACAAACCTGCTGCAGTTTGAACCAACTGCTGCTCTGAACTGTTGTGCAACGCAGCGCAGCAGAAATATGGAACAAATCACTACAAGTCTCCTACAGCAGTTGAAACAGCCCTCTGTGATGGTTAATTATTAAATTATTGGCCCGGCTCATTCTCAGTCTGCACACAGATGTGACCAACACTCTGAGCATTTGTTAATTTGTACTCACCCGCAAATCACAGTCTGGGTCATTGTTCCGGATAATCCTAATTATGCGTGAGTGAGGTTCTACATTATCATCATCAAGTAGCGCTCCCTGCACTTCAGTGACAGTGGTTTCTGAGTGTTTCTGTCACAGCCGCACATGGGGAGGGGCCTCACACGTGATGTCAGAGGGCTTACTAATCCTCATTTCACACTGAGCTCCTCCTCCCAGCAGGGGCACCGCTCTCATTGTTCAGGAGTGAATTAAAAGTTAAGAAGAAGTATGTTTTATTCTGCCTGCACAGAGTGTTTCTGCTCACAGCCTCCATGAGAAGGAACAGAATACAAACCAGATGATGTGTTTAGTCAGTACAAACACAATTATAGTGAAAAGGAGACGTTAGCAGCAGTTTGATTTTTTTTTTTTTTTTAATTAATCCCTCAGGACACCTTGTATCTGTTCCCACGCTTCACAAACATGCAGTAAAGAGGCACTCACCCTTTCAGTGGCAGTCATGCACTGCAGCTTCATCTGTTTCAGGTAGGTGGCAGTAAGAGGCATGTTGTAATCAATGAGGTCCGGGACCAGGGAGGTGGGTCGGTCATTTTCTGACAAAGACAGCACAAAAACCACACAAATTATGAACAAATAAAAAACACTTATTATAGATCCAGTGGGCAGGGTTTAGGGGCACCTATTGGCAGAGATAGTTTATAATATTCATAACTATATTATCATTAAATCATCTGAAACTAAGAATCATTGTGTTTTCGTTACCTTAGAAACAGCCGTTTATATCTACATAGGGAGCAGCTCCTCGTCTATGAAGATCGACGTGTTGCGCCGCCATATTTCTACAGTAGCCCAGAACGGAAAAACCATACACTCGCTCTGGATAGGGCCATTCACATTTTTGCATTTTGTGTTTTTGTGTCAGCCACCATGGTTCTCCTACACGCTGGGAACATTCTGCAAATTCTGCAACTTAAGTGCCACTAAATCTTTAACACTGGACCTTTACATCAGTGGTTCCCAACTGGTGGGTCACGGATCCATTCTGAATGGACCACAAGTGACTCACAAAGAGTTTGTAAAAAACACACTTTATTTTTAAGTACAGTGAATTTCTGGCACAGAGAGTCTACTTTGAAGTGTCGTTTCCTGCTGTAGAGTGAGTGACTAATGGACAGATACTTGACAGAGACAGCAAACTAGCTTGACGACATGGCCAAACACAAGTATGATGCTGTGTATATTAAACTGTGTGGACCATGAACTAATGGCTAAAGAGAAATCTGGACCTGTTGGGAACCACTGATTTATACAGTTCTGATTTAAAGGCCCAGTATTCTGCTCATTTTCAGGTTTGTACTTGTATTTAGTGTTTCTGCCAGAACATGTTTACACGCTTTAATGCTCAAAAAACACAGTATTTTTCTTCAACTGACTGCCTGAATATACCTGTACTCACTCTGTGTCTGAAATAAATGTAATAAATATAGTGTCAACTTTCATTTGGCACAAAATTTTGGGCTAAATCAGCGGATCAGACATGAACTTCCTGTTTTTTTAGAGCATGGTGTACACCTCTTTGTCAACCACACAAAATCAGCCGCATAATTTAAATAGGCACTATTAAAGGTGAGCTTAATTAGCTGTGACCACTTCCTGTTTGAAGTGCAGTCATTGATGTTCACACAACTATCACTAGATTATTTTGACACTGATGAAAACTAATAAATATAAAATTGTCACCATTCTCAGACAAGTTCTCAAGTTCTGGTATTTGTGGACATTTATTTGGGATAGAAATCAGAGATATTATATCCTCTGAAAGTGTTTAAGTCACAATTAATTGAAAATATGTAGATAATGTCTGTGTGCTTGGAAATGACTAAATTATGACTCAGAGAAGGAAAGCCAGTTTTGGAGTAAACTGTGTGCCAAATCAGCCGGCCAGACTGCAATAATAAACTTCCTGTTTTTGTCGTGGACCAGCATGCACCTGTCCATCAACCATGCAAAATAGCTGCTGTAATTTTAGTTGGCACCATTAAAGTATGTCGAATTAGCTGTTACCACTTCCTGTTTGAAGTGTACTCATACCAACTATCACTGTAATACTTTGATACTGAAGAAAAATGTGATGATTCTTTGGCAAGTTCTGGAGTTATATGGTGTGTCTTTGTTTTCGCCTCCTAAAACAGATTTATGGACATTTATTTATGATGGACATCACAGATAATGATATCCTTGGAAGTGTTTAAATGACACCGAATCCAAAAATATGTCTATCATGTCTGTGTGCTTGGAACTGACTGAGTTATGACTCAGAGAAGTTGTGCCATTCTGGGTGCAAATTTTGGGCCAAAGCAGCCGGCCAAACTGCAATAACAAACTTCCTGTTGTTTTTTTAGAGCACCAGCATGCACCTGTCCATCAACCATTAACTATTAAAAGTATGCAGAATTAGCTGTTACCACTTCCTGTTTGCAGTGCACTCACGGATATACACACAACTATCACTGGAATACTGTGATACTGAAAAAACGCGTAAAATCGTGATGATTTTCCGGCACGCTCTGGCATTATTTCTTCTTTCATTTCTATTTATAAACATGTATTCGCGATGGACATTGAAGATAATGACATCCTCAGAAAGTATGTGAGTCACACTGAATCCAAAAATAT
The DNA here is from genome assembly GCF_041903045.1 of Epinephelus lanceolatus. NCBI lineage: Eukaryota > Metazoa > Chordata > Actinopteri > Perciformes > Serranidae > Epinephelus > Epinephelus lanceolatus. The sequence continues at coordinate 11,236,106 of NC_135741.1, read as the reverse complement.
GTCTATCATGTCTGTGTGTTTGGAATTAATGAGTTACTGTGACTCAGAAGGGATGCCAATTTTGGCGTAAATTTTGGGCCAAATCGATTGGCCAGACTGTCATAATTAACTTCCTGTTGTTTTTTTAGAACACTGGTATGCATCTGTCCATCAACCACACAAAAGCAGCCTCCATACTTTTAATTAGCACCATTAAAGTACGCCGAAATTGCTGTGACCACTTCCTGTTTGAGATGTACTAATGGATATAAACACAACTGTCACTGGATTACTTTAATATTGAAGAAAACTGAGACATCTGAGGTAATGATGTGGGAAAGTGTAAGTCACACTTTAATCCTAATAATTGTAGATAATGTCTGTGTGTTAAGATGTGACTGAGTCATTATGACTCAGAAAGGATGCCATTTTTGGCGCAAATTTTAGGCCAGATCAGCCGGCCAGACTGCAATAACAAACTTCCTGTTTGTTTTTTAGAGCACCAGCATAGACCTATCCATCAACTATGCAAAATTGTCTCCATAATTTAAAATGGCGCCATTAAAAGTATGCAGAATTTGATGTGACCACTTCCTGTTTGAGATGTACTCATGGACTGTCACTGGAATACTTTGACACTGAAGAAAACTTAAAACTGTGACAATTCTCAGGCAAGTTCTGGAATTATATCCTCCTGAGTCCCTGTGTCCTTATTTGAGGACATTATATTTTGGGTTTACTTGACCTTATACTTAATTCTACTTGACTTAGACCTGTTGTCCTCATTTGTGGACAGTTTTTTGCCATCTAGTGGCAGTAAGAGCACAATACACTAATCCATCTAAAAAGCCATCTCAACCAAGTCAGTCTACAACCGACCCCGACACAAACGTGGACAAGGTCCAAAACCTGGTCACATTTTATGATTGAAACTATTGTTTGTAGTTTGCTACGGCAACAAATTTCACCAATTTTAGCAACGGTAACAAACTAAGACACTGTTAATTAGAAAGTACTCGTTTGAAGACATAAGGAATTTATCATCAGCTCGTTGACGGACATTGGGACTTAATTATCATTGACGGTGTTTAGTTTTTTCATACTTATCAGGTCCTACTGATCTAACTAGAAGAAATTAAAAATGCATACCAAACAAAAGCTCAGGTCTCAGGAGGATAAGGGATGTCATTTTTCTTTGACTTACTAACAGATTTATGGCCATTTATCAGTGATAGACTTCAGGGATATTAAACCCTCTGAAAATGTTTAAGTCACACTGAATCCAAAAAGTATGCAGATCATGTCTGTGTGTTTGGGACTGACTGAAGTATGACTCAGATGGGTGCCATTTTTGGCGCAAACTGTGGACCAAATCAGCGATCCAGACTTCCTGTTCTTGTTTTTTTAGAGCATGGCGTGCACCTGTCCATCAACCATGCCTACAAATTCTTTGAGTGAGGTAGATTTGCTGCACTATCCTGCAAAAAGGTTGAAACCGATGGAGTAACCTCTGCTGTTTATACCACCTGAACCCAAACAAAGTGGCTGTGAGCTGTCTGCAGTCTCCATACTGGCCACTGGAGGGACTCTGTGATCAGTTTGGTGGGTCTATACAATCCCAGAAATGTGGTCCTCTTGGGTCTTTGTTACAGCATGTCGGTGATGGATACATATACAGCATGTTTTATTAATGAAGGCTCAGTGTCGAAACTCTTCCAAGTATAAACAGCTAAGATCACATCAGCTGATATCTAGTGTCTAACAGGACAATGGAGAACTCAGCTCTATCTGATATATCAAATCAACATTTCTATGAATCTTAAAATGAAATTATTGCAGAAAATCCCACAGCGAGAGGATTGATTGGTTTCTATAATCCTAGCATGCATTGCAACACAGCAATTAAACCTTTTCCATGTCACAGGATCTGAGCATTATTCACTCTTAAAGGTTGATCTAAAAAAAATCGGTTAATGTCTCTAGAATTAGCCAGCCTCTCCACGGGTCAGATGTGTGCCGTTACCTTTGAACTCTGCAGTGCTGGGGTTGATGTGCATCCTCTTCTGACACTCTCCACAGCTCATTAGGAACCGAGTCACCGCCTCTCTGGGCAGGAAGGCGTAGGTCTCTGCTATCTGTGCCGGGGGAGTGAGCAGAGGAGACTGGGTTACGGAAACAAAAATGGCAGCGGTTATGGCTCAGGCTGTGAACTCAGAATGTGTGTGTGCAGGTGTTTTTTTGTACGGTGCATGTGTGAAAGTTTGGGGTCAGTGATTATGTGTTATCTGGATGTGGCATGAGGAGGAATCCTCCCTCCAGGCAATCTCGCTGCCTTCAAACGGCCTAATTCCAGCTGTACGCATTTCTGCTGTGATGCTCTAAAACATGAGTGGTGCTCATCATCCTACTCTTCCTGCTCTCTCAGGTCCAGTCGACTTGTATCTCCACCTCTTTCTCATGCTCAGCCTTCCTTCTCTGTTTGTCTCCGCTGCTATGCCACCCTCCCCTCCTCGCCCCCTCTGGCGTTTCCCTGTAAAATGCGACCTTCACGTGACCATGGAGAGGCAGCAGGGGTGCCCACCCCCACCGGCCCGCCATCACCACTGCCACAGCTCCCCATCCCCTTTGCACCCCCTCAACCCACCCCACCCCTCACGGCCCCTTGAGGCAGCTGAGAGGGAAAGGCCACCCAGAGGAGCGTGCAACTCCCAGAAGGCCACAGTGACAGTTCCATATTATGCCCTGCCCCAGTGATGCTGCCTCCTCAAAAGGGTACACTCTATGAGACGTGACAGGACCTCTCTACAGGGCAGGAGGACGTGGCTCTATGATTTTTTTTTTCTCCCATCCTGCGGGGTGGGGGGTACCAGAGTCCTGCTAAACCCCCCTCACCAACGCAGCACTAAAGCTACATACAAAGCCCCTGTCAGGACACCACACCCGACCCGAGACCAAACCTCACTTGGTTTGTAAACTCATATTCTGCCTTTGTTCCTGCGACATCCATCATGTGACACAATGAAACTCCTGTGCACCATCAGTACTTTGTTTTACTGGTAAAGGTGGTTATTGGTTCCCTTGGTAACTCCTGATGCTAGACATTATACATGATGTCGCCAGAGCGAAGGAGTACAGCCTTTTGTCTTTCACAGAAATAAATATTCCCACCGGTCTCCAGGTGTTGAACATTTAGTCAGGAGCGACTGGAAGTTTTGGCCTCCTAAAAGAAAACTGGGCCCATTTCTTAAAATGAAAAAACCCTACTGTTTTTTTTTTACCTCACTCCAGCTGTGGACACAAAGGAACAAGAGATGGTGTCTGCATGCTGTAATATGCACACTTAACACACAATTATGTGTGTTACGTGTTTTTATGATTTTATGGTGTATGCTTTTCATTTGCTCTGGACTATTGTTGTGAAGCAGCAATACCTGTGCAGCTCCTGAGCCCAAGAGTGTCCCAAGAGTGTTAATTGTCCCAACAGGCACAATAAAGTGTATCGTATCATATTGCAAGGCATTTGTCAGACCGCTTATCCTGCTGAGGGTACCTGGTTGGATTCACTCACCGCTTTGTAGGTCTTCTTCTGGCCTGCATGTTTGGGTGCTCTCCCGGGGTCGGCGCCCATCTCCACATGCATGGCATAGATGATGTCGAAGAAGTCTTCTACCACAGCTACACGCTTCAGGGAGGAGTTGTCTTGGGCCGAATTCCCATCTGAACACTGAAACACAGACAGAGATTGGGATAAGGTTTTATGTCCCGTCTCACAGAGATTTATCAGTGGTTCCCAACTGGTGGGTCATAGTCCAAAGTGGGTCGCGGGCCCATTCTGAATGGACCGCAAGTGACTCACAAACATGTCAAGTTTGCTGGAAATTTAAGTACTTCAAAATAAAGTGGTTTATTTAACAAAGAGTTTTTATTTTGAAGTGCTGTTTTCCGCTGTAGAGTCAGTGACTAACTGACAGCTGTTTGACAGAGACAGCAAATTAGCTCAACACCGTGGCCAAACACAAGTATGATGCTGAATGTTTTAGGCTGTGGGACCTTGAACTAATGACTAAAGAGAAATCTGGACACTGGGGCTGGACCACTTGGGAAACACTGGTCTGTTAAAGCTGCAAATGGAGCTTCCTGCATCCATGAGCAGGATCTTTAGAGCACATGAGTCATGTGGTTACAGTCACTCACACACCCTGCACAAGGTGTCCTAACCCGAAACAACCTGCTTTGTTTTGTCCATAAATCAGTCTGTCTTTATGTTTCCCTCCCAGATGGAGAAGTCTGGGCCAGGCCAGGTCGGCAGCCATCACCTCATCTCTGCAATGTTTAAAAATAACACCACCGACACTGTACAAGACCAACAGTCCCTCCTACTACCACCTCTGGCAGCCATCCTGCCTCCCGTACTGCTGACCCTGTCGCCATAGAAACTGCCACTGATTTCTCTCGGGCAGGTGTGCTGGGCAAAGGGTCATGTGACACACCATAGAAGTGGGATCGCCAGGACAACGGCCTCCATCCGCAGCACCACATGGGGCTTTCCTCTCCTTTCTGCCTCCATCTTTCTTTTTTTTCTCCAAGTAACTCTCTCATCCTCTCCTTAACAAACACTTTGCATTTTCCACCAGATCTTATCTTAATATTTCTGCACCTGCTGATATTTTTAAAGTGCCCCAGCAAGCATGAAATGAACACAAAAAGGATTTGGGCATTTAATTAGTTTTTTTCATGAGTCCGGCTCTTTCACGCAGATGTGAGACAAGCGCTGACATTTTCTGGAGATTGGGTTCTAGCTGGGGAGTGATCTTTTCTTGTTTGAGTGAGAGGAGGGTCCAGAGTTCAAAAAGTTGTCCCCCCGGCATTGAGGAATCACACTTCTGTCCCCCTCCTCTTCTTGACATTTCTGCACAGTTCCTGGGATCTGACATTTCATTTTCTCGTTTTTCCCCCAACTGCGTCCCCGCTCCTGCCTTCACGTCTTCATCCCCTACCTTTCCGTCCCGTCTCTCTTTCTTTCTTTCTTTCTTTCTCTCTCCCCTCCTCCTCCTCCTCCTCTTCTTGCTCCTGCTCTCCCAAGTGCGAGGTAATGATCGTTGCCATGGCAACTAAAACCAGCTCACAGAGCGGGTTTGTTTTAATCCGGCCCTCTCTCCCTTTCTCTCCCTCTCTCTGTCGAGCCACTCTCCCCTGTCAGCACGGGCTAAATGTAATGATAATAAATGAAATAATAGCGATCCTCCACCTCATCATCACAGCTGTAATCTGTCGCACTTGGAGGTATCATCATCATTCCCCTGGTGACATCACCACCACCGCCACCACTGCTGCTACCGCTGCTGCTGCTGCTGCTTCTTGGGACAATGGTGTCAGGTCCATTCACGCTGGATTTAGATAATCTCATACAACTGTGGGGTGTGCATTGCACCCACACCGCTGCTGCTGCATCCTCCACTGAATTCTACCCCGACAAAATATCCAACATACATGCTCAGGATATTCAGCTGGGAATGTATTCTCTGAGCTGAAAAACACACACATACAGAATATTGCAGCCTGCCAGTGTAAGACCTGGTGGGAAGTAGGGCTGGATATTGGAACTCAATGCCTTCAAGGTGTCGACTGAAACAACACAGTACCAAGTGGTATTGAAACTTCTCCAGTCAAACGATACCTGTATACAATCATTTTTTTTACCCAGATCTAGAAAGAAATGACTGTTTGTATGGATTTGCTTGCGGGAAATCATCGCAAGCATTCTTCCATTTACTGCATCCTGAGATTTACCCACAACTCATGCAGTCTGTGGTGTGGTGAAGTCCAAGCAGCAACCTCCAGAGCTGAAAAATGAAGCCACAAACTGCAGTTCTTTGAACGGCCACTTGAGGCTGGCTCTAGAGGCCAGTCAGTCCCCATAGACTTCCCATGTTAAAATGCCCAACCTCACACTGAACTTGAATGCTTCCATTCACATGATGTGTATTGAATGAAGTATTCTGTTGGTATCAGTATCACTTTATGGGTACTGATATCGTAATTTTTTTAAACGACACCCAGCCCTAGTGGGTGGTCTGAATCTAATACCAATATTTGAAATGCTTTTGTTTTGTGTGGTTGCCAAAATCCCTTCCAAAAAAAAAAAAAAAAAAAAAATCCAAAATTTGAAAAAGATTTAACAAAAGGGAAAAACGATCCAAGAGTCCGGTCTCACTCTGAAGTTGCCGAAATCCGGCGCTTGGGCAGTGACTTATGGCGTCAGACACTGACGAGAAAAGCCTTCCTTTAACATTGGCATGATACATGGCCGGTCGCCGTTATAGTTTAATGGCGCTCTGCGGCGCCAGGGGACACACGCCGGGACAAGAACAAAAGTTAAGGCGCCGAAAGTCCGAGTAGGGTGGGTGGGTCCAACAAACACTGACTTTCACCCAGGAGAGCGGTGTTCATGTCCCATGAGATTCTAAAGCCAAACTCTGTTCTTTTGTTGCCAAAACCTACCCATGTATGTTAGTTGTTGGAGGTAAAAAAAATTGCATTTTTTAACTGAAGTGCGTTTACTTTGAAAGAGACTGTATGATTACAGCGTTAAATTTCCTGTGAAAACGGAAGTGTTTTGAAAGAAGACAATGCATGTAACAGGCAGAACTTGACACAGCATCCCTGAACGTCAACAACCAACGCACCCAGGGTACCTTTTACGTCATATCTGGAAGTGGAAAGTCCAAGACCACACGTCAATATGTGATGAGGTCGAAGAGAGAATGTGTTGGATCCAAAGATCTAATGCTAACGGTTGGTCTACAGTCCTGCCATTGCTGCTCACCTTCGTCAGTGCTCATCACAGTCTAAACAAATGAAAGGTAAAATCCATCCTGGGCGCAGTACAAAAAGAAAAAGAAGGCAAAATTGGTAAATTTGCATACACCGCATTTTTAAATTGTTTATTTATTATTATTACTCTTTGCTCGCTAAGCTGTGTATTTGTGTTGATTTTGTGTGGGGTGGAGGGGGGGGGGGCACCATGGGAAGCTTGCCCAGGGCACCAAATCTGTTTGGTGCAGCTCTGCAGTTTACAACACATAGAAGAAGCACATTTAAGACCAGGAGCTGAGGAATGTTTGCATTTTTGTTTGAAAACTATCTCCAATGATTGATCGATTATCAGAATAGTTGCTGATTATTTTACAAATCAATGAATTGACTTATCGTTGCAGCTTTATTTGTTAAACATGTAGCCGAGGCCTACTGCTACTCCCCAACTTACAGGGGAGACTGCTTCTCTTTCACCAGCCACCACATCTGTCCTGCTACCTGAAGGCCATCTCGGGCACCTCGGCTTCGATAAGCTCTTATGTCTCCAAACACAAGTCAACAGGGAGTTAAACATTCACCTCTAAACACGACGTGCTTTGAGTGTGTGTGTATTCGTGAGCGCCGTGTGTGTTTAAGTGCAGCACGTCTACCGGGCAAAGCTTGTAGCCGAAGCATCTCAGAGGAGAACAGCTGTTGAACAGCGCTGTAGATATTTGGTCTCATCAGCAGCAGCATGCCGCTTTTTAAAGAGCAAAGGAGACATGTCAGCATCCCTAATCGCCAACAACACCGCAAAAAAACTCCTCGCCCTCCTCCTTCTCCTCCTTCCCTCTATCTTTCTAATCCCGTAGGACTTTGCTCTCCCCAGCCACTGTACAACCAGCCCCCATCCCCTGCTCGCTCTCTCCCCGTCCCGCACCAAACCGCTCTGTTGCTAGGAGACTGGAGGGGTTGAGTCGGCTGCCCCCACCCCCGCTGGCAGTCACACACACACACACACTGTAGCAGAGAGGGGAGAGAGGAGCAGTCCTGCACACAGGCAGGTCAGGAGGAGGAGGTGATGAAGGAGGAGGAGGAGGGGAGGTTCACAGGGAAGCAGCTGGGTCACAAAGACAGGCCGGCAACGAGAGCAGAGATGCAAGATATTAACTCCACACAGGAAGGGATGCTACATCTCAAATTTAACTTTTAAAGTCAACATAAACACGGAGACGGTTTTTATTTTGTGAAGGTGGCTGCAGAATAAGTAGCTTAAGTTGGAGCAGCAGTGATGTGTGCTCAGGTACTTTCTGTGTGTGTGTGTGTGTGTGTGTAAGTAGGGAGTAAAGATGGCTGTGTCAACACTACTCATGACTCAGATTATCTCACTGCAGATGTGACAACAGGTCATCTTTTAAAGCCCCATCTTCCCCTCTGTAAATCTATCAACTGGCTAATGGACGCGTAAATGGAACAATCTTCATTCCCTGTGTGTTTTTGTGTGTGTTCGTGTGTGTGTGTCTGAAGATGCATATGACAGAATAACTGGGATAAAACAGACTATTACCTCCACAGAGTGCCCCAAATGTTTTATAAAACCCCGTTCCCTTCTCTTCCTCCTCCTCCTCACGTCTCTCAATTCATGAAGCCCTGTCATTAAATCCACATTAGGTGCTCTACCCCTCATGTCCGACATCCCTGTGTATGTGTGTGTGTGTGTGTGTGCTTCTCTCCCGGCTGCTGCTCCCATGATGGCCACTATTTGATAGAGTGTGTGACATCCCCAATATCCAACCGAGCTGGAGACACAGACAGTCCCACCAGCCCCGGCAGACTGGCACTGTTGACGTTCCAGTCGCTGACTCAAAATGGTATGTAAATGACTCGCACATACATCATCACCGAGTCCATTTTCAGGCTATTATCATACTGTCCCAGTTCGTTAAATGTTGGCCTTGCAAAGGTATTAAAAATGACAGTAGCGGTGTGGTAGGGAGATTATTGCCGTCTTAAAGACTCTGTGTGTGTGCGTGCGTGTGTGTGTGTGTGTGTGTGTGGAGCAGAACTCAGACTATCTCCCACACAGGGGGGAGGCCCCCGGGCCAGTTAAAAATGGTGTTAATTTCTCCTCCTATGGGAAAGCAAAGAACGGTCTCTCCATGGCAACAGAGAGGGTGCTGAAGGGAGGAAACACAGAGCATGCGATCAGCGACCCCCTCTTTGTACGAGCACACACACACGCACACACACAAACTATCACATACGTGCAGTACGCTTTTCATCACCCGTTTACAGTAAGTCACAGTAACACAGTCTGCGATGAAGACACGCTGACACAAAGTCCAAATTTCCTCATGAATGTCGTTTAACAAAGAAACAGACGCATTTCCACCCTTCAGTGCAAAAGTCAATCTCCGCCTCACATCCACTGTGGCGAAACCAACCAGGTGAGCCTTGTTTGGGGCGGTGAGCGTTTGCCGTTTGAACCCACAAGTCTGTTCCCATGTGTTGTGCCTAATAAGCGCTGCCAGAGAGCGACCGAACACAAAAACCATGGGACAAAAGCTCCGGAGATTCTCTATGCAAAAATAGCATTAATGCAAATGCTGTTGAATAATAGGGCCAGTATTCTTTTGACTCTGTGGCCCCTCCACAAAAGAGGAGCTCTCAGGGGAAACGTGGACTAATTAATCAGATAATAATGATGATGTTCCTCCTCTCGTCTGACGGCAAAGCACAAACATTTAGGGCTCATTTTCCAGGACGCAGATTAGAAATAGTGGTTTCTGATTTCTACATGAGGAGAGGACGTCCCGAGACAAACCTTTAGTGTGTAAATTGATAGCATTATTAAATCCTCCATTCTGGAAAACCTCTTTCTGTTTGATTTCATCCTGTTCTGTCACTTTAAAGCTGCAACTAAGCGTATTTTGTTTACTGTCAGTGAATCATTTAGTTCATAACATACTGAAAACGTCCGCCCCAGAGCCCAATACCTTATTTAATCTAATCAAAACCTAAAGACATTCAGTTTACTGTCATATATGACCAAATAAAGCAACAAATCTCATGTTTGAGGATCTTGGAGCAGAAAATGTTTGTATTTTTGCTAAAAAAAATGGCTCAAATGATTATTATTATTATTGATTAGTTGATCAATCAAGAAGAATTTTTGATAAACGATTGATTGTTTTGGGTCATTTTCAAAATAAATATACCAGATTCCTCTAGTTATGGCTTCTTACAATGTGAATACTTCCTGTTAACTTCAGTTTTCTATGGTAACTATATTGAATATCTTTCATATTTGTAGATTTGAAGGGGTTAGCGAGGAAAACGTCTCCATCTGTATTTCGAATATGTGCATTTGCCCCTCTACTGAAGCATGAAAGTAACAGAGACTTTTATTTTGACAAAATTAAAGATATTTACGCCATAAATCGATGCAGAGAAGCACAAATTGATGCTCGAAATGTCATCAGAATGCAGGAAGTTGTTTGATGCTAAAAATTTCTATATGTGTCCCCCACAATGTTGAATCAAAACCTTCACCTTGATATGTTTGGACTGTTCTTTGGACAAAAGAGGACATTTGAAAGCATCACCTTGAGCTTTGAGATTCTGTGATGAACTTTTTTCACTGTGCTCTGACATTTCGTGGACCAAATCGAGAAAATATTCGACAGCTCGATCGATGATAAATTGTTAGCTGCAGCTCCAGTTGCAGATTCATTTTCTGCTCAACTGTTAATCGTCTCAGCTTTGGGACGCTTCTTTATTTTCAGCCTGATAGATTGTAAATGAAGGTTTGGGACCAATCATATGAGTTGAAATATGAAGGTATACACCTTTATAACTTTAGTTTGTGACCACCAGTGAACACGATTCAAGTTTTACTTTTAAACATCATGTTAAGTGTCTCTGAACAGTTACATGAATATATATATATATATATATATAGTTTATATATAGCCAGCGTGTCTGTGTGTGAGAGCGTGTCCACCAAAACCTAGTTGTGAGAGACGAACAGAGATATTTACAGATTTCAGTTGGCATGGCAACAAAAAGCAACAGCTCGCAGTACTTCAAAATTTTCAGTACAATGCTCATGTCAGCCGAAAGGAAATGCACGGGGCGTTTAAGCATTCCTTTTGAGAACTGGCTGCACTCTGACTCCCCTCGTCTCGGGGAAGTGTGTTCACATCGTGTGCAATTTCTGTGGTGCATCTCTGTGTCTGTTTCTGGTCCTTTTCCCCCTCCTCCTCTGTAGCGTCCTCTAATCAGGACATAATGAGAGCTAAACGAGGTTGCATCTCCACACTGAGGGCTGCTGGATCCTCCGAGTTGTGCAGAAAGAGGGCGAGACGACGTGAGCTGGGAGGACAGAGACGGACAGAAAACAGAACATAATTCTATGTCTTGAAAAGAAGGCGTCCACGCTGAGACTGAGCCACTGGTGCCCCGCGTCTCTGTCCCGTCACACACTGAAGCAGCCTTGTATGCTTCACTGACACATAGAAGAGACCTTCTCTGTCTGCACATCAGCCACCATCATCCCTACCCCCACCCAGCCTCCCGTCATTTAGCCCCATGCCTGCCCCCATACAGAAACTTGGCACACCCTGGGAGCAGCTGCAGCGGGGCTTCCAATGCTGGAGCTCCAGAGACACGCCCCCGGCCCTGCAGCCGCACGAGGAGGCAGTGACCATTGTGTGTGTGTGTGTGTGTGTGTGTGTGTACGTCTGCTCGTGTGTGTGTGTCACTTTTCCACTGGCCCAGGACGGCCTATTTATAAAGCCTGCGAACAGTGAATTAAAAAAAGCCAGTCAAATGCATTTAAATAGGTTGATTTGTTGCCTCTGACTCATCATTAGAAGCAGCTTGTGATGTTTTGTTTGTTGTTTGAATTTTCTCAAGTGGAGCTGAGTCAGGGGGATGCTTTCCCTTATGATATTAGCTACCAAGCGTGTGCACTCCTCTCCAATAGATACTTTTTCAGTCAGACTTTCTCTCCGATGGTTTAAACAGACCTCAGAGAATTACTTCATCTTAAATGGGCCTGACAAAGAAACCACGCTCACCTGGAGGATGTGATATCGATAATATATATCAAACAGGAGACATAAGGATGTATATCAAGGAGAAATGACAGGAGCCACAGACAGAAGCTAATCAACAACACATTTCAGGCACCATCTGCACCTGCAGAGACAGATCACACCTGCCCTTGTGCCCAGAGGGAAACATAATCTTGAGTGGAGATTAGAGGAGTTTTGTAAAGGCAGTTGGCCTAAATCTAAACCGTGCATTCACACAGGTATAACACCTGTGGAGGGATCAGCGCCATTCAAACCAAAATCAAAGCATTCAGGCAGTAATCGGTGCCAATATCTCCTCCAGTTTGTGAAGAGAAAATGTGTTTCTGCTCTTTGAGGTCCAGAGAGACTCGGCCCCAGCAGGGTGGGTGGGGGGAGATTACTCCCTGAAGGCGCTTATTTAAAATGGTGGTTGTCTCCTTTCTGGCACAGCAGGCCCAAACACCATACAGAGACATGGTGCGTGCGCGTGCACCTCAAAGAGAGCCACTGGGGCACTGCTGACAGTTCACCGTGTACATGTTTATCCTGGAGAAGAATGTGTGATTTAACCCTTCACGCACCAGCAGCCTCAGTGATGCTCAGAGTATGATGGTGACCTGACTTCCGCCACACTAAATAAATACCTCACCCTCTCATCCGGAGACATGGAGAAGTGAAGTCTGAACTGTGGGCGTATGTCGCTATCAGTCCCGAGCAGACCCTTTTGTTTCCGCCACAGCCCCTCACGTGGTCACCAATTACGCACAGATTCAACCCCCCATCAAATGTAGGGAATCGTTTTAAAATGTTTCCCTTGCAAACACAGTCTTAAACGGGCTTATGGGGCTTAATAACGTACACAATGAAATGCGGCAGAGGCAGGCTATCCTGGACTACACAGGTGTTGCCAGAGCAACGAGTGCCTGCGAGCCGATCCGCATCCTGCCCAGGACAATGAAAAGTGGGGTGCAAACACTGAGACTCAGACTGTCTGCCACACATTCGCATTTTTATTAAAAACACAGACATATGAGTATTTCTGAACCACATCTTTGCTCCCTCAAATTAAGACAAATGAATCTCGCCGACGCACGCGACACAGTCCGGTTTGCTCGACGGGACAGTGAGGGCGCGTGTCATTTGATGAATCGCTGACAATCAGCCCTGCTGAGTCGCACAGCAGAAAGGTGAATCACACATTATCTAAGTTGGCGTTAATGGCCTGTGGTCCATCAGGGAGCACGCACCGGAGCACCCTGACATACCCGACCCACGAACATGCCGTTGCATCCACGCGCGCGCGCGCAGCATCACCACATCGGGCTGCACGAGACCCTGAACAACACGGTTCAAACTAAACGTTGTCAATAGTCAATTATCTCGTGCTTTGCGCCCGGCAGCGCGCCGCTGACAGGACTTCAACCTCACTGTCGAGATGGCTATGCATGATAGCCTACCTTTTTACAATTGCTATTGCCAGGAGGCACCGGCGTTGCTATGGCAGCAAGGGATGAGAGTAGGGCTGTTCTGGTTGGGATGTGGACAAAGTGAAGCTTTATGAGGAAAGACGAGGGCGAGCCGGGACGACAAAAGATTATAAGTTGTCGTTTTATTCATGTGACAGGTGCGTGTGTGCAGCTGGGAATAATGACAACTTAAAGGCGAGGCGGCAACGGGACAGCTCGTGCGCGTGAGCACGCACGTTCTCTCTCTGTCACACACACACACACATACACACGCACACACTTTACCGTTGACTTGACCGGGACATATAGGACGGGTTTCCCTGGAGCTCCCTTCTTGTTGTGCTCTCCCAGCACGTTGGTCCCGACCTGAAATCCTTTAGACTTCACCCAAAATTTGAATTTGGCGTTGATGTGGCTGTTGTCGATATAAACGCCATCCGACTCGTCGTTCTGCAACAGTGTCTGCATGATTTTGTTATATTTTCGCCGGGTGACGGTCTTTGTTTTACCCGAGTCTCCATAAGTCCGGAGACACCAGTCCTGAAATTCACTGAACATCTCCGCCTCCAACACGACCGGACTCCGGCTCCTTTTGGGCGCATCCACGCACGCCTTTTTCGTTGCCATCGCTCCCTCTCTCCCTCACACTTCCTCCCTCTCTCCTCTCTCTGTGTGTCTGAACCCGTTCAAACAGCCCAGGCTAATAAAGGCTTGACCGGGTTGATTCTCCTCCTCTGGTCCCCGCTGTCCCGCGTCAAGGATGCTTGGTTCCGGTTTTGGGACGCTGCCTCTCAGTGGCTTCCCAGCAGAAGTGACCCGGACGGTAGCACACCTGTTTGCAGCGGAGCAGTGCTGTCCCGAACCGCAGCGGTGAGAAATGTCACTTCCTCACATCATCCGCTGAGGAGCAGAGAGGGGGGCTGTCCTACAGTACGCTGAGCGGGTATCTCCCACCTGTGCGTAAAACGCTCTCCACCAAAGGGTAGGCTATGAAAAAAAAACCCCACAGTCCTCGCTAAACAACAAAGAACAGAGACAAAAGCGTGGAAACAAACGTCGCTCTCAGTTCCTATCGACCTACTTTCTAACAGCCAACACTATTCTCGGATGCGGGTTGCTCAACCCTTAAAAAAGGCGCAAAGATGCTCTCAGTGTGTTTCAATGTGGCCACATATCCGATCAACATGCGCCACCTGGGATTGTTTCTGCTCCTCACACCTGTTTGAATGTGAATCGCGCCTGCACTGTCTGCTCTTTCTATCCCGTAAAAAAAACCCCACATACACTAATATCTGCATCACACTGGTAATTTGCAGCAAAGCCTGGCTGCGGTTTGCAACAAGACGCAGGGAGAAAATGTCCGATTTGGAGACGAGGAAGGTGAAAGAGGGTGGGGGCAGAAAACATTTATACTATCTGGAGAAGATGCTAGAAAACACTGATTAGCCTACACCATTTCCTTTTGTTTCGGAAACACTTTTTTTCTGCAGATACAGACAGACAGAGATGTGTAGATAAATATAACGTGGGTTAAATAGTTACAGTCACGAGGCAAACAACCTCAAACAACCCCATAAAAATAATCTGTAAAGGACTCATATAAAAGGTTAATTCAGGCCTACCTAATGTGGATTTTTGTGTTTTGGTGATGCCACCCTAAATAAATTGTGTAACTTTTCTTTGCAAATAGAAAAAAAAATAGGCCTAGCTAAAAAAAAGATAGTTTATATTTGTTTGCAACCCAATATTTTTTAGTAAATAAGTCTCTCTTGTGACGCTTTGGGTGATTTAAAATCTCAACAATACATCTATCTCAGTAAAACAGAAAAAAAATGAAATTAAAAATCATTTTAACAAATAAGAATCGAATTGGTTCTCCTGTCACTTTTATATAAAGAAAAAACAAACTGCACACATTTAGGATTTGGATTTGGGTCCTGTGTCGTGCTCTCAGTGTGTGTGTGTGTGTGTGTGTGTGTGTGTGTGTGACTCCTCCTGGCCTGTGCATTATAGGCCCATGCTGGCGGTGGTGACTGCTGCTGTTGCCATGACAGCAGCGCAGCAGTGTCTCCGGCCGTGCAGAGGGTGAGTGGGATGCCCCGTCCTCATCTCTCCATCCTGACTCAGACAACGGCATGCTGGACAAAAAAGAAAAGCCCCACCCCGACTGAACGATGAACACATCCACTCAACGCACATGTGTTTTCGTGTGTGTGTGTGTGTGTGTGTGTGTGTGTATCTAAGGGGTGGTGGGGTTTGAATGGCCGAGGCCTCTTTGCATGTTATTTCATTTCATTTCATCATTTGGTCTCGTGTTGTGTCTTCTCTCAGGACTGGCCTGCTGCAGGATGAGCTGCAGGGCTCCCCCATCCATCCCTCAGGGGAGGAAACATCTCAACACGCACTGCTCTTATTTTGAAAGGTTTGGTTTCAGACACCAGTACCCAGTGTACTGTTGTTAAAAAAGTGGATATGACAAAGTAATAGTTTAACTCATGTAGCAACTGTACTTCAGTACAGTATTTAAGGTACTTAAAGGGACAGTCCACCCCAAAAATCAAAGATAGATATTCTTCTTCTTACCTGTAGTGCTGTTCATCAGTCTAGATTGTTTTGGTGTGAGTTGCAGAGTGTTGGAGATATCAGCCGTAGAGATGTCTGCCTTCTCTCCAATATAATGAAACTAGATGGCACTCAGCTTGTGGTGCTCAAAGTGCCAAAATAATACATTTGGAAAACTCAACAGCAATGTCTCTTTCCAGAAATCATGACCTGGTTACTCAAGATAATCCACAGACCTTGTTGTGAGCAGTTTCATGTAGGATTTTCTTCATACCAAACTACACCCACCAACCATATCACCACACAGAAGGAAGTGTGCATCTACTGCTAACTCACTTGGCATCACTGAGCTAGGTAACATTTCAGCTCACCCAAGGAGGATGCCATTAATGTTTATATCTTGAGCTGTTACGAGTGCGAGCCTCTTGTTTGCTAATAGCAAGCCCCGAGGAGCAGCGCCAGGCTTTGTAGCTAATTTGACATAGTGGCCAAATGTGGAACTACAACTTCTGGGTCTATCACCTGATGCCATTGGGCCAAAAGACTTTTTCCCATAGACTTACACTGTGAATGAGACGTCTGCAAATCAGTAGATACATTTATTTTAGGTTTACAGCCCCAGCAAAATGACCCGTTTCACTATTAGGATTTGATCCATTTCATTGATAACATGCCAAAAATCTAAAAGAGACTGTTGAATCATTTTAACCCCATTGAAGTTAGCGGAGAGCTAAATCAGAAGTTAGTTGCTCGAATGCTACAAGTCTTAAGTGCACTTGAAATATCAGAAGATCCAACTTATTGTATGATTTATTTCATAATATGGAAGTAGAGCTTTTTTGGCTTCATGTGCCACCGAGCAACTTTCCCCAGGTTCCGCCTCCAAAGCTGCATCCAGTTCTCTTCATACATCCATAATGAGGTCATGTGCACTTCCTTCTGCACTGTGATACAGTCGGTAGATGTAGATTAATAGAAACTACATGAATTCACTCACAACAAGGTCTGTGGATTATCTTGAGTAACCAGGTCATGATTACTGGAAAGAGACATTGCTGTTGAGTTTTTCAAATTTATTTTTTTGGCAGAGTGCCAACTAGTTCGATTATGTTGGAGAGAAGGCAGACATCTCTACGGCTGATATCTCCACCGCAAAACAATCCAGATTGATAAATAACAAACACTTTGATTTTATGCTAATACTTTATTGTTTTATACTTTTTACTCCACAACATTAATCTGACAGCTTTAGTTACTTTGCAGATGTTGATTTTATAAAAGCAACATATCAGCTCATCGAATATGAAGTGTTAGTATAGATTAAACGACCCAAGAGAATATAAATAAAATTAAAATTAGCTGACTTCAACCAGCAACAGCAGTGTTTCCAAACCTTTTTGGTGTGTGACCCCTTAAAATGAAGCCACTTTGTTTAACTGAGGCTCTTAGTGAAATTAATATGGTCACACTGACCCAATTTGGCTCAAGCACCAGCACAGCACTGGGTTAACTTATCCTGTACTGATAGGACGAAACAGCCTCAGACAATGGGTTGTTTTGACCCAGTTTTAGTGTTGTGTTTTGACTTAGTTACCCAAACTAGAATATGTTTGTGAACTGTTCTAATCTACTGAAGCTCTTTTTAAAGTCAATCTGTGTATCTGATTGTTCTCAGGTTTGCAGTAGCTGCTCCAAAGCTTTGGATTAATCCCCACCTCTCAATTAAATGCTCCCCCTCCAGTGATGCTTTTAAGACAAATCTTAAGATGCACATGTTTTCATGGGCATTTGGTTGCTCTTGGTGGTTTAATATTTTAATATTTTATTATATTTTTATGTATGTAATTGATGTTACCAGTGTTATTCAGTTCTTTATTTGTGTACATGTTTTATTGCTATATATTTGTGTGTCATTTTTTTAATTTGGACAGAACTTTGGTCAACTGTGGTTGTTTTTAAATGTGCTATATAAATAAACTTGATTTGAAAGTCATTTTGAACACATGTTTTAGTTTGTGTAAACAACCCAACAGCCATAGAAATAATAATAAGACTAACTCTATGTCAAAACAACCAATTGGTAAAGTTGTATGGGTCAGTTTTTAACCCAATGAATTCTCCATCTTGGCTTTGTCGTACTTGAAGGACTTTTAGAAGTGTGACGAATTGAAAGTATCCGGTATTTTATGTATGTTAAGAATCTGTAGGAGGTAAAGGCATCAAGAATTTCATGTATGTAAAGGATGTTTAGAGGCTGAGGAGGTGAACGTATCCAGTATTTCACAAGAAAAACATACATTAGAGAAAAGCAAGGAAATACAAACACATTTCTGTAACAGATTTTTAAACGTATCCCTTTAATCATCATGTGGCCCCTCAGATTTACCCTGTGATCCTTTGAGGAATCCCTTCCCCCAGGTTGGCACCTGCTGAGCTACGACATCATTTAACAGTCACAGGAGCTGTTTTCTGCCTAATGAGTACTTTTGATGCTTCACACACATTACGCTGATCTGTACTAAATGCAGGGCTTGTGCTTGTAGTTGAGTATTTTTATATTGCAGTGTCACTACATCACTCAAGTAAAGGATGTAAATACATCTTCCAACACTGGACAAAACATACACACATGTAGCAGGACTATGCACCGATCCCTGAGATCATCTCTCAGCGCCGCCATCCGTGCAGTTCAGCTGTCAGACCTGTAGGCAGGGTCACGCCTCCTCACTCCTAATGAGGCAAAACTGCTGTAATTACGCTCCCAAACCCCCACTGAGCGCTTTCCTTCCACCATGAGGTGGACGACTCCTGTCCTGGAGGGCCACAGCGAGGGCTGTCTCTCACAGAGATGCCCCACACTCAAAAATAAAAACCCCATACTTAAAAACACCCGCCTGATGACAGCAGCGTCACACCCACCTGCTTACACTCTGACCTGCGCCCCACTCACCTCTGGACTGACTGGATAGTATATCAACATACAGTGTTGTCTCCATCCTGCAGATTAGCATGCTGGAGTGGGCATGGTATCCAGGGGTGGAGGATGTATTCAGATGCTACGACTCATAATACTCAGCCTGAGAAAACAGTTTCTAACGTCTTCTGTGGCCCTGGAAAGAACTTTTCAAAGTCTGAGTAGGACTGAAGAGAGTTGTGAAGTGGGAGGAGATATTTTTGCCGCCTCCGGTTCCAGAAGTAAAAGTCCCATTAATTTTTTCCATAGACGATGTTACAAGACATGAAGTCATGACACTCTCCTGGAATATAACTGGTTATTTGAGAGAAAAACTAAAGATACAAGGCTGTGTGCACATAGAAAAATAAAGTAAAATGAGAAAAAGAGAAGATAACTCCTACCAAGGTGCATCCAATCATAGAGCTCAAAATTCTGTCATGTGCTGAAAACTGATGTTACAATCTGCAGCTTAAATCAATTCAATTTCAATTTCTGGATCAGTTTTGGTTGAATTCAGCAACTGTGGCAATCTAGCAGCAACATTCAGGGCTGAAAAATAAAGCCAACATGAAGTACCAAAACTGCAGTTCCTCAAACGGCCACTAGAGGCCGGCTCCAGGAATCCCCATAGACCTCCATGTTAAAATGCTCACTTTACAGCAGAAATAAACGTTTACAGCCTGGTTTATAACTAATTTCAACATTCATGACAACTGTACAGAAGGTGAATTTTTATATAACTCACTTGTTTAAATGTTATTAAGGCTTAAAGTTGAGCATAATTGACCTTTCGCTAAGCCCCTCCCATTTGTGATGGTACGACTAGTTGTCGCAGTAAGCATGGAGCCCACACTGTAACTAACTACACTCCCTGAAGAAATATTATCCTATTTTTTGAAAAATGAAACAGTGATTCCAGAGAGAAGCAGACAGAGGGGTCTACAGTCTGTGTTTGAAGGATATATCCAGGATGTCAAACTGACTCGGCAGCAACAACAGGTTTAAAAAGACAAAGATAGTTACAAGCTAAAGCCGAACTATAGGCTACAGATCACAGTGTAAAAGTGAACCACCACATCACTGCTGATCGCCACACAAGACAATGAATATAAAGGGAAACTTTGCTGATATTGAACCAGCTGTGTGGCATCGCAGTGTGTGCAGATGAACGGGGTTTGGCTTCGCCCCCGTGCCGCTGCCAGGACCCAGACCTCGGCCACCGGACGGGCAGGGATCTCTGGGTGATGACACACAGCTGGTTGAATATGAGCAAAGCTTCCCTGCTTCCCTTCACTGGTTCCTGTACAGCAGGGTCGGTCTTTGTTTCACTGTTATAATCATTAAACAGCAAAAGCAGCATGTGTATACATTCAGTAGGCTGTATCTTTAGTAGCTAGCTAGCTAACCCTACACTTTTCAGGGTTTGATTTTGGTTTTGGAACAGGGAAGAAACGTATATCTTTTTCCAACCTCTCCAGGTAACGAGTATCATTAATACATGACGTGCCCCAGGCACAACATTTAGCTCCAAATCCACAAAACCAGCCTGAAAATGAAGGAAATCTGAAACAATGGAGCACAGCTGTGTTGTTGTCGGACCCTTGTCTGAGCTGGCCTGATGCTACATTATGATTGGCCAATCTGTGTCCGAGGGCGGGACTTAGTGAAGGGTCAATTATAAACAGCGGTCATAACATAAACCTATAATGTTGCTACATTATCCAGTATAATAATAAAGGATACCAATGAGTTGCATTGTGGGAAATGTAGGAGTTTGACCCACACTAAAGACTAAGTGCAAATATCTCTGCCTCTGCTTCTCCGATTTTGACTGTTTTTTTTGTTTGTTTTTTAAATCAGTCTCCTGTAGTCGCCTCTCTTAATGGAAGTGCATTACTAAATTACTGGAGTGCCCCTTTAGGTAGAAGTAGTTATACAACAGTGTAAACCTACTGTCACAAATAAAAGTCAGAATCTACTCAGATTATTAAAAGCAACAGTCCTCATTATGCAAAATGACCTATTTGGGAGTGCTACATTAGTTTACATATTTTTGGATTATTACGCAAATCCTGTTATTCAAAATGTTTTTTTTTTTTTTTTTTTTAATTATTCTACATCTGCATTTCTTTATTTTCCCCACTTAGGATATTTTTAACTCAAATATTTGTTTTGGCTGGGAAATGTTTTTACTCATAGTCTCTCTTTTTATATGTTTGTATCTGTACTGCAAAATTAACTAACAGTAAACTTTATGATGCAGCTCCATTAATATGTAAGCAGCCATTTAATGTTACTCTGGTCCTAGATAATGCAAAAAAATGACTCTCAATACATTGTTGGGCAGTTTAATTAACACTAATGCATCATATTTTATGAGATCATCAAATGTTTTGTATATAACATCTTAATGCAATGCAATGTGCATCTTAATGTGCAATATCATTCAATATAACATTATCAGGAGCGGAAAGGTTTTTTCCATCATTTTAGTTAATTTTTAGTAACTCTTTTTCTCTTATTGTTATTCTATTAGGCACTGGTTTTTGCCTCTGCTCCTTGAAAACACTTCTATCTTGTATATTTGCATATTTTGCAAAAAAGTTTTAAACTCTACTGTTTCAAAAACTGGGCCCAGTGAGCGACCCTTGTTACTGGTTGTGAATTATGGTTACTCATTTTGAGCATTCTCCGGCACAAGAATTTCCTTTGGTAAAAATAAAGTTTTATTGAATTGAATCTGCAAAGTAATTCTATAAAAACTACAATGTTTGCTTCTTAAATGTAGCTCAGTGGAAGTATAAAATGGTACAATAAGTTAAGTGCATCAGTACATATAGTAGGCCTAAATCCGTAGGGGCCCGAAAAAAGTTAATTTCCACCACTGATGGAATCACCAAGCCACACTCAAAGTGTTTTCCTCTGGAGTACTTACCCTGCTAACAAAGAGGATGTCTGCAGATCTCATTGCAAAGACAAAACAGTGTAAACAAACAGAATCTGTTTCTGAGGAGGTGAAAAAACCTGAGCAGAGTTAAAGTGGGGACGTACACAGTGAACAGAGAGACAGACACTGACACAGAGCTGTGAGACGAGAGCTCGAGAGGCAGGCTGTGATGGTGAATCAGACTTAGTTAAGGTGACAAATTTACCCTCCTCAGCACCAGTGTTGATCTCAGAGTGAGATAAACTCTGACTGACAATTTGACCAGTACTGCCTCCTGATGGTGGAGCTGAAAACTGCACCTGCTGCTGTCACCCATCCTCCACCGGACCTGTCCGACATGAGACACACACATCGGTAACACACCTTTCTTTTTCAGCTCACTGCAGGATCTGTTTCTCTGTGTTTAAATATTTCTGTCCTGTTCTGAAATGTTCTCACATATGTGAATGTTATGTAAGCTTTTAAATTAAAGGGCCAGTTCACCCAAATAGTAACATTTTCCCACTTACCTGATATATAGTCATGAAAATCACTTTGGTTTTATTGAATTTATAGTGAGTAGAGTATTTTTTAAATCTAATTTAATTTAATTTAATTTAATTTAATTTTATTTTATTTTATTTAATTTTATTTTATTGAAATTATTTTATTTTATTTTTGAAATTTATGACAACTGTGCAATATACTCTGCAATAATTTCACTCTTTCTTATTTATTCTATTGTTGCATTTATATTTAACACACACTGTAGTATGACGCACATATTTGTACATATTTTCCATATTTTGTATATTCTGATTTTTATTCTTATATTCTTTTTCTCTTATGTATTTCATACATGTAAATATTGTGTTACATATTGTTGCATAATGCACATCATTTTTATGTACTTATTTTCCATTTCTGTCTTCTTCCAGTGTTTCTATGCTTACATAAAGTACTTATAGCATCTGTAGCATGGTGCATTTTCCCTCTGGGATCAATAAAGTTTTCCTTAATTTATTTTTAGTGTTTTAAGGATTGAATAATAACATTTTAAAGACTGAAAAGAAAAGTATTTTTCCTCATTGTCGTTGTTTCTCTTTTTCTTATATTCACATATCTGAACAGTTTTCAATGGGAATGTTTCTGTACTAGGTCAGTGGATAATCCCTAATTACCAGGACATAGGTGTTACTTTTCAAATATAATTTTCCCATGTGTTTTCCATTTGACATCCAGTCAGTCAAACTGAAGTTTTACAACACCTTTCATACACATTAGTGCAATTCAGAGTGCTTTACAGATGACTGACAAGCTGATTTTAAGACAAAAAAAACCCTATTTGAGATAAATGTATATAATAAAATTCATATAAATAAAATCTAATCATAAAGTCAAATAAAAAATTGTGGCAGTCTAAAATTGAAACCAATACAATAGAAAAATAGATATCTACTTAACGTTCAGTTCACAGGGCATTTCTGGAGCTGCCTGTGAGATCCATCATACAACACAATAATATAGTTATAGTCTCTACATGTCAAATATTTTTTTCTACATGTGATGTTTGAGTCTCACATCTTCTGGTTCTGCAGGTCAAGTAAAAATACCCAACTGCTAGGAGAATGGGGTCGACCCAGAACACACTGGAGGCATTGTATATCTCATCTGGCCTGGAAACACCTCAGGACCCCCCAGGAGGAGCTGGAGAGGGACGCCTGGAATACATTACTTACCCTGCTGCCCCCACAACCAGGCTCCAGATAAGAGGAGGACAAAGGATGGATGGAGATAAAAACATATTAGAGGAATATATTTCTTTAAAAATGCTTCCATTTTATTATTTTTTTTATATATATACTAAATTTATTTTATTTGAATCTGACTGTGAAAAAATGTTTTGTTTTTATTGTGAACATTAAATTGTAATAATCATTCAACCAAACCTGCACTGTATCTTTTAAACAGAACTCCTTATTGTATGGTGACGGGCATAAATTCAAGGGCCTTAACAGGTCTAATCAAACACTTAAGGGTCATTATTCAACTATGGTCGATTTTGGTCTGGAAACGTTTAGAAAATCTGACTCGTATTTAGAGAAAATACATTTTCAGTAATATACCACTGCCATTTCCACTATCGTACATTTTCCCATCTCAATAAACAGAGTGATGGAAATGACTTTTTGTCACTTTTTTTAAACAAAAATCAAGCTAACATATTATGTTAGCTTGCTAATGGTCTTTTCAGTGTTAGCATGAAATATAGCCTACACAAAACATACACTGTAAAATGTTGTTTTTCTTATTATTTGCACATTTAAAAGAACTATTCACTGTCTGGAAATTCCATCTAATAAACATATTCTTGACTTAACAAAAATGTACCTTGATTTCTTCTTTCAGCTCCCTCTATGGAGCTAACTGTCCTCCAGCCATGTGCTCTCCTGTCACATGACCTACTGTGGTAACTGGGTATAGAAACTCTGGAAGAAAAAAAAGGTCCCTAAATGTTTGTATTCCAGGCGGCAACTGTTGAGGTTGAAAGATTAAGCCAACACCAAGTGCCGAAAACTGCAGTACCTCTAATGGCCACTTGAGGCTGGCTCCAGAAGCCAGTTCCCCACAGACCCTCATGTTAAAATTTCCAACTTCACAGCAGAAATAAACATGTTTACAGCCTGGCATAAAACGGTTCTGGCCTTTATAGCTAATTTCAACAGTCATTACATGTGCACGGGGAGTGAATTTTTATATAACTCACCCGTTTTACATTTTATTAATGCTTAAAGTTACACAAATTTAAGGGGTGGGGCCACTTTGAGGGACAGCCTGTCTGCAAGGCCTCCTATAGTCTATGAGTTAGATCCAACCTCTTGTCCAAATCTGGTCACTTCTGGTTCCAAAAAATAAAGAAAACATCACAGTGCATTATTTTTTACTGTTTGTAGAGTGTGGTGGAAATGATAGAATAATGAATAAGCTATACCATATAACACATGACACATTTCAAATAGGAATTTGTGTGTCATTTGTATTTTAACTTATTATTAGATTCATATTGAATATAGCAAAACACAAACATGAAAGGCCACTTTTTATAAAATAAAAACAATGACTGATCCATCATTTGTCATGTGCCAAGTAAGTATGAAAAAAATAAGAATTTTTTTTTGTTCTTCTTATTTCTGCAAGGACACACAAATCATGATAGTTAAAGAATCATCCATAACCTGTATGTGAGGTCAAAACCTTTAGCCTACAAGACCCTGTTATAGCTAAGTTAGATTTTCAGTAAGGAATAATGGCATTTGTAATTCTTATAAAGATGAAAGAACATCATGTAAGACTTCTGAAACATATGCAAGATCCAAGACAGAAAAAAACATATATAGAAAAAACCTAAAAGACCTGAACACTTTTCTTATTAAAGAAATAAAGTCTTTTAGGATTGTTAGAAATATAAATGATTTCTATTGAAAAAGATTGAAAACAAACAACCTTATGGGACTTTTTGACTGGAGACGTGTTATTTTTTGTTTTTTATTTGATATGTGTGAACTCAGTGTTTAAGTGGTTTTTTTTTTTCTTTAGACACTGACGTTTGATGTGTGATGAGATGTATCTGTGTTAAAGAGAGAGGAAGCATGCTGACTGCATATTTATTATCCATTATATCAACTCTCTCTTTGTCTGCTCAGTCAGCCACAACACAGACCAGCCAGAAGTTGCATTTCCCAGTCTGTCGTGGTGATGGGGGGCTGCAGAGCGACGTGAACACACACTGACAGCCTTATGGGACCGTGAGGCAACAGAGACAGGGAGAGCTGAGGGGTCAGGGCCCGAGGTGGCTACAGGCCATCGGGACAGCACAGCCAGGAGGAGAGCCAGGAGACGACAGAATGGGCACAGTCGCCATGGAAACACAAGCGGCCCAGGCAAATCATGGCAACTGGTAACTAAGTAACAGAAAACGACGGACCATAGAGGGCGATGAGTCTGGTTAATCATGAAGAGGGAGGAGAGTCGGGGGTGGGGAGGGAAGAAGAGACAATGACAGGGAGATAAGGGCCACAGTTCTGGCTCAGTGCAGACCCCTCTTCTCCTCAGTGTGTGTGTGTGTGTGTGTGTGTGAGCTCAGTCCCTCCCCACATGTGCTGGATTGACACTGGATTAGTGTCTGTGTGAGCTGGAGCCTCCACCCTTCATTTCACCATCATTTTCTTCGGAAATCCATGAGGGGGTGTAAATGAGCACACAGTACAAGGAGAGGAGCCAGAGAGCAGCCATTACACTGAGCTTTTGTGTGCAGGAGTGTTGATATTAAAGCGGCTGTGATCAATAATCAATATTTTTACAATCAAATGACAATGTGATTCATACAAAGAATTATCATCTCAGTCTGCAGCTCCCCTCTGCATCACAAAGCTTTATAGCGAGTCTCAGCTCATTGTGTTGCTCTCCAGCTGCAACTTTACTGTCCTGGATCTAACAGGAGAAACAGCTTCCCATGTACTCACATGGCTTTTTTTGTAACTTTGTTTTATAGGACCCTAATGGTGTCTAGTTAAGAATATCTCATATTGAAAAGGTCAACTCATGGCCCATAGGGTTTGTTAGGCGGCCATTTTGAATTCATATCCACGGTGATGGTTAAAAAAGGCAGATTTTCATATTTCCTGATCCAGACAACATACAAAGACAAATGAACCCACTGTCTCCTATAAACTTGACACCAGAAATCAAATGGAAAGCTCATTGAGCACTCTTTATTGGTAAAAAGCTGGCAAATTACACATTTTTGGCTCATAACAGTGTAACTTCTGCTATCTTGTTTTGCAGTAGTTTTCTGCAACAGCCAAAGTAACTAGTTTATTGTTATAACACCCCTACTGCAATACTTGCAGTGGGTCTGCAGTTTCACAGTTTGACACCCAGTAATGTGAGGACAAAAGATAACACAATGCTAAAAAGGGTAAAGTAAATCTCATGCTGGGGAGGGGGGAATGTCAGTTTTTTACTCGCTGAGAGGGAGGAGGGCAGGCCAAGGTCCACTTGTGCTGCACGTTGGTTGCTTCTGTAGTTGTCCTTTGTTGTCAAATGTAACCGTTACTTGATGGCTGACTCCACACTGCTGCCATACATGAGGCCGGCATCACTCTTAGGCCTTTCTGGAGGTGCTCGGGCTTAAGGCTGCAGCATGTCGGGCAGACCTTGGCCTAAAAGCACTAAGAGAATGAGAGCAAGCATTCACATAGGTAACTTTACATGTGACATGAGCCCAGTCTCACTCTGAAGTTGTCGAAATGGCGTCAGGACCCAATTAAAAAAGCAGTCTTTTAACGTCGTCAAGGACGAAAGTTAAGGCAGCAAAAGTCCAAGTGGGGCAGGCAGGCAGGAGGGGTGGTGGATGGGTCCAACAAGCACCGACTTTCACCCCAGAGAGTGGTGTTCGTGTCCTTTAAGATTCTACAGCCAAAACTTGTTCTTTTTTCCTAAACCCAGCCAAAAAAACGTACTGACGTAGTACGTTTCTTTTGAAAGAGACTGTGTGTAAACGTTAACTTTCCTGTGAAAACGAAAGTGTATTTTGAAAGAACAAAATGCATGTAACAGGCAAAACTTGACACAGTGTCCCAGAACGTCAACAACCAACACACCCAGGGTACCTTGCATGTCGTTTGTGAACGAGGACCATCCATGATCAAACGTCAATACCTGACGAGATCAGAGTGAGAATGTGTTGGTAACACAATGGTAAAAGCCCTATCGCTTAAACATGCAAATACCTGCAGATTAGACGCACACAGAGAATGAGAGAGAGAGACCATTGTTTGCAGCCTGCAGCTTTAATACCCCACCTGAAGCACCTGAATCACACCTGTCCTCAATCCGTAACTGCCCCACAGCCATTGGCTCACAGCAAGTGAAGTCCCTCCTCCCACACATACACACACAGACAACACCACTGCACTCATAAACCACTGCGAATCAGTGCCACTAAACTACAGCTCAGGTAAAATGAAGGTGCCGATACAGTCTACCCTGTTACATTATCTTATATCTTAAGGTTATTCAATGAATGAGGTCTATGGCGCCAGAATGAGTCAGATTCAGGTTGGTGAGGAAAACCTCAAATCAGACCAGGTACCAGATGAGGTTGGGATAATGCTGTTGAGTTGTAGCGTATGGCTTATATTATATATGCTTAGAAGTTTCGCTATAAGTTAAAAATTATTAACTAGACACCATAAGGGTCCAAAAAAACAGGTTACAAAAAATACATGGGAAGCTGCTTCTCCTGCTAGACTATATAGTGTTGCTTTTCCAGCCAAGAAGCTCTAAAATCCCACTGTACACAAAACAAACGCCAGGAAAATGTTGGCATCGTAACTTTCTGCACAAGCGACACAAAACAATGTGAAACAACTTCAAAGAGACGCAAAACCACCTCAAAGTCTGTGTGTCTTGCTCCTGTGTTGGAGAGGTGGTGAGGTCCTTTACATTTCTGTGTCCAGGGGCTCATTGTCTCAAAATCTGCCCATGCACGCACATGGAACATTTTTACGTTATTATGACCGTTTGTTACACAGATTTGGTGTAAGATTTAACCATTTCTGATGACTTGAGAATTGATAAAAATGCTCCAATATCTCTCCAATGTACCACAAGAAACATCCATCCAAAATTAATTTCGACAAATATACTACCATATATCTACAGGATTGTCTTAGAGAAGTTGCGTGTCTGTGAGCCCAACCCGTCATGAGCACTCCCCTGTGGTCTGCGAGGCTCCGAGGGGCCCAGAGGAAGTCTGCTACCTCCACACAAAGGCAGATTGTGTGTGTGACCTCGGTGACCTAACCACTGCTCATAACTAAAACTTTATCTCTGACACAACATCTGTGTGTTAAACTGCCAGGCACGAACAAGTAAAGTGGCAAAAAATTCTGCTAGCCGAGCCATTAACAAGTCCAGGTTGCCAGAAAGTTCACTGCTATCATCAGCAAACTCAAACATGACCCCGTACCTGTTCTGTCTGCTCACAAAATAACGGATTTGCATACTTGTTCACCCACTGTTGCATACTTGTTCACCCACTCCCTCTCACAGGCCTTGGATCTGCCAGTGCCACCTGTTTGTGGCCTCCATCATGCCAATACTACTCGGCCTCGACAGCTGTAATGGGCTCACTGTGGAGAGACACAAACACTCCCGTCTGCCCAAACACTCTACAGCTTTTATTCTCCCCTCATGATTGGCTGTGACATGCTTATAGTGGCCCCCCATGGCTGCACTGACATCCACTTTGTCACAGCTGTGTGACACATCTGATTGCACCTGTCAGGCTCTATCCTTTAAGCCTTATCCCTTAAATGCTCCCTCTGACCTTTGTCTCTGTTTTCTTCCCCTTTTCAGGCTTTTCTTCCTTGTTTTCAGACCACGTGTTTCCCTGCTTCTCTGCTGACACCACATGACACTCTCCACAGTGCTTTAGTAAAGACCCTCAGAGCCACACACATGCTGACATCATATTAATTGAAAAATATCATAACAATTATTGATTGCATTTAATAGTTTGTGCTGTAAGTGGTGTTGTTTTACTCACAAAACAGCAGGAGTTTGCAGTAAGTCGTATTTTCAGAGAGCAAATCTCCACAGTGTGACTGCTGAAGTGCCATTTAAATCCAGCTCTCGAATTGAATTAAGTTACAGCATAAGGCTGGCGTTCTTACAGTCAACAAATCCCACGACCAAAACCAACAGTGTGTCAGTTCCTCTCTCTGTGACTTTTGTTTTGTTTTGTCTCCAGACAGAGCAGGCAGCTGTTTGATAAACCAGTAAATAAACAACAGAGACACAAACTAAGCAACTAGCCAGTGAACATAGTGGAGCGTTTAGCAGCTAAAGACGCAGTTATTTCCCTTATGAGTTTGTAGAGACCAAAAACAGAATGAATATTGGACTTACATTCATCAGAAAAACACAAACACGACTCAGAATGAATGATTGTTGTTCCGTAAAGGCTGAATGTGCAAATAAGCAACTGTTTGCCAAGATCACCATATCAGTTTAAGATTAGCGACATTAGCGATACATCGGTTTTAAGGTATACTGTGATATTTAAGTTGAAGGTTATTGTACCGTGTATGTTTGCTTATCTAATTATTGAAAAAAAATGCAAGTGGATGGAGAATCTCACCTTTATTTTGTTTATTTTCAACAGAGAGACACATATTTCCATTAACAAATTGATTTCAATACAGTATTAAAATGTTTGATCAACCAAAACAACTCTTCCATTTTCATTCCTTTTAGAGTCATTCTGACTGATAATAAATAAAAATCAACACTGTAATAATAAATAGAATAGAATAAATTCTGTAATACCGTGATATCGTGAAACCGCAATATTTTCTACAGTGAAGTTCTCTTAACGCTGCAACCCTACTTAAGCGAAAAAATTTGTCAGTGTTGTGTTTACAGCTTGTCTTTGCTGCCCCCAAGTGGCCAAAATAAATGATTTACCGCAAGTTTAAAAGCGCCACAAATACATGGTTATATTTTAATGAGGGCACAATTATTTTCTTAAACACCTGCAAACTATTTGCAAACTTATTTGTTATAAACCCTTCTGAGCCACATCGGGCTAGTTTTATGGTAGTTTGTCATTTGTATTTTGTTGGAGAGATGTAATTTGTAACAAAATACTTTAAATGCTCGTATTTGTGTATTTGAAATATTTAAAATATTCAAAATACATTATTTATTGTCATTTTATTCACAAATAAGACACATTTTATCACCAGGTTTAAACCACAGACAAAAAAAACTGCAATGATTTGCCTCTTGTGGGGGGGGGGGCTGTATCATACTCTGCTGTAATGGTAATGTGTTATATCTGTTGCACTCATACAATTCCTTACTTGTAACTCACTCCACTTATACTTATTGCAGTCTTAAAGAACTACTGCATCACTGTGGCCTAACTGCTCAGTTCCCCCAGTTACATTTCAACTGGATGATCACTCAGTAAGTCAGTGTTTTAGTCAGAGGCCTTTTCGTCTGAGATCATTTTCTTTCTGAGACCTTATTTTCTGAGGCCATTTAGCCTGAGACCCTTTTTTTCTGAAGCCATTTTTTCTGAAGCCATTTTTTTCTGAGGCTGTTTCATCTGAGACCATTTAGTCTGAGACTGTTTTTATCTGAGACTGTTTCGTTGGAGACCTTTATTTTCTGAGGTAGTTTTTCTGAGGCTGTTTTGTCTGAGACCTTTTTTTCTGAGACGGTTTAGTCTGAAACCCTTTTTTTCTGAGGCTATTTCGTCGGAGACCTTTATTTTCTGAAACTGTTTCGTCGGAGACCTTTTTTCTGAGGTCATTTAGCCTGAGACCCTTTTTTTCTGAAGCCATTTTTTTCTGAGGCTGTTTCATCTGAGACCATTTAGTCTGAGACCGTTTTTATCTGAGACTGTTTCGTCGGAGACCTTTATTTTCTGAGGTAGTTTTTTCCGAGGCTGTTTCGTCTGAGACCTTTTTTTCTGAGACGGTTTAGTCTGAAACCCTTTTTTTCTGAGGCTGTTTCGTCGGAGACCTTTATTTTCTGAGGCTGCTTCGTCTGAGACCTTTATTTTCTGAGGTAGTTTTTTCTGAGGCTGTTTTATCTGAGACCTTTTTTTCCGGATGCTGTTATTTCTGAGGCTGTTTTGTCGGAGACCTTTATTTTCGGAGGCAGTTTTTTTTTTAAGGTCATTTTGTCTGAGACCTTTTTTTCTGAGGCCATTTAGTCTGAGGTCTGGTTTTCCTGAGACTTGATGCTTTTTCATCTACGGTCTGACACCAAACTCAGACACCTGAGGATGTCCTTAAATGGACATCGTACACAGTGCTGTTGTCTGTCTGAACGCAGTCTCAAACACATTTTGTGTTGACTCACAAGACACTACAGTGCTTATGTTCACAGTAATAACAGGAGATGTCACACGACAGTGTAGCTTATTGATGACAATGGAGGTCTATGGCAAAGAGGAATAACCTTAGCCTGCACTGGATACATTAACCGTTTGTAGGATTTATTTATTATTTGTTTGGTCTTTTCATGGGATTTGTTGACTGTTTTCACAGTGTAAAATACTTTTCAAGACTTTAAACATACTTCATACACAAACTGAAACAAAGCGGCAGACTGTAAAGATGGATGGCTGAGCAGTTAAATTGTTCTGAAAAGCCCATAGCAGTCGACATTTTCCAAAATGATGCTCATTCATAAAAGCGTCAGCCAAATAGCTTTATCCCCCAAACGCTCTCCAGGACCTTACTTTCCATTCTCTCCCCCTTTTCAGTATTTTCTTCCTCGTTCTCACACCACTTGTTATTCCTCCTTCTTTGCCCACACCTCACTGACTCTCATGAAAGTGAAGATTTTTCTTCATATACCTTGATGATTTCTGTAATACTGTGTTGCTATTTCCGTTTTCCATCCAATTTTCATCACGAGGCAGGTGCAGCGTTAAAATCTCTGGGGGCCAGAGTGAATAATTAGCGAGTGAATCATAACTTCAGACATTCATATGAGATCAAATGGCATATGAAAATGAAAGTGTGGTGTTGTTTTGAGTTTGGGGTTATACGTTTTCTACCTGGAGTTAATCATTTACAGAAATGGCTCAGCTATGTCTGTCTCGTTGAGTAATCTTATCAGCAGGTCCCAAGAGTTTACAACCTAAACTAAAGCTGGAGCTGCCATCCATGATGAGATAAGTTGGACATTCGCTAAAGAGGAAAAACAGCTAACAAATGTATATGCTCTTGCAATTTATCCCACTTGAACAAGAGCTTTCTTGACACATTAGACTCTGTTACACCAGTCATTCAAGCTTTTCACCAGTGGAATTTATGGTGGGTGTCTTTCCTCTTTTTGTAAGCATGGTCACAAGTGAGACTCTTGAATTCCTTTGTCTGACCTCTTAAGCCAACCCATGACAAACCTATACAGAAAACTGCAAATTATCAATCTCTTTTTAGGTGGTTTACTTTTTTTATAAGAACACCTATATATTCACACATTCTCCACCATTACACCATCACTGAACATCCGCCACGTGAAGAAAAGTAACCATCTTGATTACCAGGCCCTTTGGGAGGATGGGCTGGTGGAGAGATGGTCGGACAAACAAAGCCTACCCTGACCCCTGTGACCCTGCTGCAGGCTACTACCAGAGTGGATCTACACTTGCCACAGATGGTGTCACAAAGGCCCAGAGTTATCTTCATAATGACATCATATAAAGACATTCAGGGACAATTTGTTGTTTTCAGTATTAAAGCAATATTTTACACTGTAAGAGCATTTTCACATCAACGGTTGTTCACCACCGCATCAGTCCATAAATAGTGTGATACCATGAACGTCAGCTCTCCCCCGTGGACACACAGCCAACAGGGTTCAGCCTTTGTGGGCACTTCTTTCACCATTCACTTTAACTTATTCCTGACTCTGAACATAAATTCAGACACACACATTAACCCTTGGACCTCCGCAGTGACTCTGAGTACCCTCCTCTCTATAGCACATATATGACAGAAACGCTGTAAGTCATTTCAGTCGTGCAAAGTTCCAAGGCACAAAAACATTACTTTGACCCTGTATAGATATAGAACAACATTTCACTCCAGTATATTTTATGACAGTTTTGTCATCTCTACAGTGTCTCGACCAGTCCCTTACTGTGCTTAAGCAGCTGCCTTTCTCAGTGTTTATGCTCTAATCTGTATAGTAAGTATGTTTCATGCCTAATGTACATTAAGAAACTGAAGAGGGATGAAGCTTTGTCATTTCTATCTAAGAATTCTTCTGCCCTCACTGTGTGTGGAGCTATGCAGCAAGCAAAACACGATGAAGACAGCAGTTGACCTTCTGAGGTTTTTACTGGAGGCAATTGTGAAACTATAAAAACATTATTGGACAACAAATTCAGTTATACAAACTGAAAAAATAAAATACCACCAAAAAGAGTTTGACTATACAGTAATCACTGTCCATTAACAATGAAACACAAAGGAGTCGGGGGCGCCACCTTTGACTTACAACACTCTGTTACTTTTATTACCACAGTGTATACACGTACCATAAAACTTCAATTAATAGCCTGGGCAATTACTTGCTTAAATCACTGAAATCAACAGGCCTATATTCGGGACAGGCCTTTCAATCAAAACTGTTGCTCAGCAAAGATTGGTAAATACAATTAAGTTGTTTATTTAAACCAGTATGAATAATACTTTTGTAAAAAAAAAAAAAAAAGGCTTTGGATAATATAACAAATATAAATTATTCATTTGATCTAGCTCCAACAGACAACACAAAAAAAGAGAGTCACGACACTCAAGGATTACGGCATCCGGCATACCGACACAACGCCACGTTATCCTGTTTATAATACTCACAACTTGGATTCATTTCTATTAAAACAACCCTTTTAATTATTTTGATCTGGGGACCCTTACGGACTAAAGGTATATGACTAACTTACAGGGTAATCGAGGAATGGGCACATAATTTGAGGTAACCAACATCCCAGTTTTATACATCGGAAGAACTCCTATAAGAAAAAATGAACTGTTGGCAACCAGACCAGGCATCTAATTGAGACAGGCGTTTATTTGTCAAAATGTGTCGCCTCACCAGGCTAGTAAAAGAGACCAGTCATTTAATTGGGACTAGGCTTTTAATTGAAGTTTTAGGGTAGTTTAAAAATGAAATACTTCACATTACCTGGGAATGTGAGTGGAGGTAGTGCATCGAGGTCTGTAATCCAGCTTTAGACTACCAAGTCAAAAGGATCTGTGATGTTTAGCCTGGTTAGCTTGTCCAAACACCGCTGCTTGACCTCCATAGCTGGCACAATAACACACCACAGACCTCATAAGATGACGCCCGAGTTTTAACTATTTAGCACAACATAATGTCAGTTTCACATTCTCTGTATGTATTCAGCATAATAATCTAGTAAACATACAATTAATAAAAAGTAAATGTAAATAGGGGAAAATACATGTAAAGGGTTATATTCGCAGTAGAGGAAGCAGTGCAATCTCCCACCTGCCCATTTTAATGTGCTTTTGTCTTGCTTTCAGGCTGAACCCTGACTGAGGAAGGGAGGAAGGTTGGGGCCTGTCCAAGCCAGGGCTTAGTTCCCTAAGTATCCACTCCTATTGCACAGTCGAGTGTTGTTGCTTGTTTCAGTTGCTTTGGTGCAAATGAAAGTGACAACAGGTGCAATGGAGAGGCAAAGAAAGACAACCTCCAAAAAGGGAATGGTTTTACATGTGGTGTCCACAGACAGTTGATATCAACTGTAGATCGATCTATCCTTATCCTTCCTGACTGATTCTTCTCTAGTTTTGTGTTCTGCTAATGTCCTTGTCACTACTGTTAGTGACACATCCATACGTGCAGTGGCAAGACAGTTTGCTGTCACCCAGCACAGTCTGAAGAGCATGGAGGAGATACCAGGAGACCAGCTGTTACACAAGGAGAGCTGGTTGACAGCCGTAGGAGGGCATCAACGCGGCAGCAGGACCAGTATGTGCATGTTTCTGAAACTGTCAGAAACTCCATGAGGGTGACTTGAGGGCATGATGTCCTCTAGTCGGACGTGTGCTTACAGCCCAGCACCGCGCAGCTTGACTGGCATTCACCAGAGAACACCAGAATTGGCAGGTCTGCAACTGGCGCCCTCATCTCTTCACAGATAAGAGCAGGTTCACACTGAGCGCACGTGACAGGCGTGAAAGAGTCCGGAAATGCCATAGTTAACGTTATGCTGCCTGTAACATTATCCAGCATGACTGGTTAGGCGTTGGGTCAGTTATGGTCTAGGGAAGCATATCCTTGGAGGGTCGCAGAGACCTCCATGTCATAGCCAGTGGTACCCTGGCTGCTGTTAGATACCGGGATGATTTCAGTGTTCCTCTAATTTTTTTGAGCAGTATGTTTTTGTGGTTGCCAACAAAATGTTTTTTACACCTTGTTTTTAGTTCATATAGCCAAATTAATAAACATTATTGTTACGTCTTAGAAATCTTGTCTCTGCTATCCCTTTCTGTCAAACTGATCAGATACACAACAGCAAACTGAGTTAGAATGCTATATAAGCAACACAGCCTTGGACAGCTGGTAGCATAGTTTGGTCAGGATTATACTGTTAAGAGAAAAACTAAGTAAACAAATTGAAACAATCACAAAAGAGCATTTGGGCATTTGTGGAGTAGATAAAAGATGTCAATAGCCTGCTTGTTTGGATGTTGGAGATAATGGTGGATATAACAGTGGCTGTGTCTGAAGTCATTCCCTCATTCATTACTATCTATTCATTAAATGGTGGACTATGTAGTGAGTAGTGAGTGATTTCGGACACAGCCAATGTGCAGCTTTGGAACTCTGCTAGTAGTTGTTGCTACGAGGAACAGAATGTTCAACTGAAACCAACTGCTGTCGGCAGAATAGTGGGACTTGCACAATCTTGTCTGACTCCTCTGTTTTGACTGGCAACCCATTTTTTGCCATCTCATTCCAACTCTTGAGCTATTTTTCTCAGTATTGTTCAGCGTATTGTTATCAATGAATGACATTTAAACTTTGTTACAGCACATGAACCAGGACAGTTTTGGCCCATTTACCCAATACTGTAAAGGTCTGCCAACTAGCATAGTCAACTGAATTCAAATATTTTGCTTCACTAACACATTTACAGACTAGTTTACTGGTGATGGGTTTTTAGAGTATTCTAGCATTGAGCTGCATGGTAAAATTTTATCCTGGTTTCACAAACCTGGATAAGCCCTTACCTTGTTTTTTAGAGACCTTGAGTACTTGAATCCCAGTATCTCTGAGATTCTGCTTTCAGCCAGAGGCTCGTTGGCTGCCATCCTGCTCGGATACCGTTTCCGGGTATTCCAGCCACTGGGTATGTCCAACCCCCCTCCTGTTCCCTGCTCATTCAAGTCCCACTTAGCCTAATTCATTCAGGGTGTTACCATGAGATGACTCTTTCTTCTCAAAAACACCCAGAAAACAATGCGTGATAGCCCACATTAGCTTACACTATTATGTTTCTTGGTTAAAGCTGGTTTCAGTGGTGTAATGGAGGGTAAATGCAGGTATATGGGGTACACCCACCTCTGTTTCTTGCTGTTTACAGTATACCCACCGATCAGCCAAAAAGCTATTGGAATATGTAGGAGAGTATAACCACGTCCTCCTGGGTACCCTATCCATCTACCTAGTAGTACACCCACCTCATCAACCACTACACCACGAGCGAGTTTGTGCAGTATCTCTTGGACTTACAGCAGTTGGACCTCTAATGTTTACCATCCATCTTTTTAACAGCCTACACCCTGATTTTACCCTTACATTTCAGCTTAATGACTTCAAAGTTGCAAATAATTAGGCTAAATAAATAAATAAATCTTCACTCCATCCGACAATAGGACTACATCTTATCCCAGCTCTTATTAAGTTAGGGTATGATTTTAACATT
Organism: Epinephelus lanceolatus; assembly: GCF_041903045.1. Lineage (NCBI taxonomy): Eukaryota > Metazoa > Chordata > Actinopteri > Perciformes > Serranidae > Epinephelus > Epinephelus lanceolatus. The sequence continues at coordinate 11,198,797 of NC_135741.1, read as the reverse complement.
GATATTCAAACCAAGCACTCCATGATTTATGGCTGCACCGTTTCATCAAACGGAAATATTTCTTGATGTCTTGTGCATCAATTTAGACACACTTCCGCCAAATTTAGTCTGGAACCAGTGGAAGGGTCTTTAACCAGGCTTCTTCTCTGTTGGTACAGAAATTAGTGGCTGCAGATATGGAGGAAACACTGCATAAAAATGTAGAGGACATGAATATAAGGTTTCTCGACAGTCCATGGAAGTCATATCCCAAATAAGACCAAATCCAAGATTTGGGTCCATGTCATTGGTTCGACAGCCCACTGGTTCGACATCCCATTAGTCCGACTGTCCGCGGTGCTGAACGGCTCGCGGCGGGCGTATGGTGCGCCGCGACCGGCTTGAGGCGGAGCAGGCTCACGGCTTATGTGTTTGTCACTTTCTTTTTCATTTTAACCCACACCATGATCTTTTCCTGACCCTAACCAAGTGGTTTTTGTGCCTAAACCTAACCAGACCTTAACCACAGGGCATCATGATGATTTCGGAACGGACTTCGGAACAATGAGTGTAATATGGTCGGAACAATGGGATGTCGAACTAATGGGCACTTCCCTGTACAGTATGTGGATCATCCTCCACTAGTGACAGAAAATATATACATACATATATATATTTATATACACCTTTCAAATCAAAGTTACAGAAGTGCTTTGCAGTCAGTTTTGTTTTAAAACAGTAAAAGTACATAATGTGTTCCTGTACTGATACGTTAGGCCTCGGTGTCATTTTGAGTGGCTCCTAACTTATGGTTCAGAGAGTGTAGGTTTCACTTTCCCTGCTACACAAAATGGCGATAGTAGCCATGTTGGTTGCGCTAGGTTGCTCTATTGGCAGTTGAGCATCGCCGTCAGTTTCTGTCACGAGGCCGCATCAACCGTTAAAGTTTCACCGTGATAACGTCGTGTTGTCGGTCGTTCAGTGCTGTGACACTCCGTCCACCTATTGGCCTGATAGGGCGCCATGACACTGTTAACAACGGGATACAATGCAGATAGGCCTTATGGTAGGAAACAGGCTGATAAACAGGCGACAAGTGTTTGCAATTGCGACACAGCCGCCATGTTAGTGAAACGGTATCTTGTGTATCATAACGGCGTGTGATAAACGGCTGGTCACGAGTTTGATAGTTGTTTTTAATGTTTCAGTAGTCACCATTTTGAACGTTAGATAGTATAACAGAAACAAACAAACAGTCGCCGTATGTTCAGGCAAGATAATGCTATATTGGTGTTGCTATAATGTTAGCTTGTTCCTCGACGAAAAATTTTAACTACCATTAGCTCACTTCTGTTCCAGTTAAGTACGGTACCGTTAGACTGTATTGCGTTTGCCTTTATTTCATCGCTATAACATGTCGCTACCCAATTTACAGGACATTTCTTTTAGAGGAATAATTAGCCTAAGCATTCCTCAACGACGGCCTAGTTACCGTTACACCGGAGGCGATGAGCTAGCATGTTCGTCGCTAACTGAAAATCGGTGAGAAATTTGTTTTATATATATATATTTGTTATATGGTATTTTCTCTGCCGTGCGGCGCTAGCATCGTGTTAATGATTAATTATTAATCAAACTGCGATAACCTTTAGGGGGCGAATGGTAGGTGTGTCAGGCCTGTGCAGTGGTGTATTTTTAGAAATAAGACCAGAACTGAGTTGGCTTGGTTAACGGCTTTTTTTCCCCGACTAGCTGTAGATTGACGAGATATGTATTTTTACATTTCAGTGGAGCAATATAGCGGAATATTAGAGTATTGGTGTTAGTCTGTGGGTACGTTGTGTTCATTTCGGCATGGGTGGAGGTTTCATAATCCCGGGCACAGAATTATTCGATGTCCTATTACGGGACGGCCTCCAGCATCGGTCATCCTATCCAGAGCCGGGCTTCGGGGGCAGCAGGCCAAGCGTAGGCTTCGGGACGTCCCTCCTCCTCCTAGCAACGCTCTCCGGCTCCTCCTCAAGAGGCGTGACCAGTCTGGACGATCTGCTTGAGCCCAATGGGCAGAAGCAAGAGTCAGTAGGAGCATCCCCGGTTAGGTAAGTCAATACACGGTCAATCTATTATGTAACGTTATACACAAAACCAACCGCTTATATTGTATTGAGACTTTTTTTGTTGTAATAAAAGCGGTTAGCGGATAATACACACAGGGTGATGATGTTACAGTCTTTATTGTCCTGGTTTGTTGTAAATCCAACCTTGTGTTGGCTCCCAGCACAAAGACCGGCAAACCCACATTGATAGTAGCAGAATGGATAGGGAGCCGGGAGGTTTCGACTTCCTCATCTGACTGCCATTGACTTCAATTAGTTTATCTATGTCGGCTGCTGTAATAACGTGCGTATGCGCGGTTAGTCACCTGCAATTACAACGTCTGTAACGGCTGTTGGAATGTGAATGCATCACTTTTTGCTTCTTGTTTGAACACAGTGTTAAAACACAAATATCCCTCGTGAGATCCTCTACACCATGCACGAAATTAGTGAAAGACAATCCCTGACAATGGAACTGCACATGCCGGTCTGCGTGGTAGTAACTGTACCACTTGTGGTGCATTGTATTTGTTTACCTTTAAGTAAAGTAACATGATCTGATGTTAAAGCTCAAGTGCCGTTGTCGGTGCGTGTGGTGCACTGGGGAACATTCGCGGCAAAAAAGTATACCACGTGAGGGAGGGGAGGGTGCATTAGCAACGTGGCTCGTGTCCTGTACATTCAGCCATAGCTCAGCTCATAATGTATATATGACAAGAAAACAGTCAGATACAACCAAAAGATGCAGATGTTACCATTATTTGACAGAAAGCACTCAGCTTTTATCATCCACTGTCAGACAATAGGAGATTAGAACCCACCCACTGGGACAGTATCATCCCCTTCCCCCACCCAGGAAGTCAGTGTGGGGTAGGGGTAAACCATAGACTGTATATATAACAATATGAAATGTACCTTTTTAAGTTTGGGAAGGTCATGCATGACAGAAAAACTAAGCTGGAGATCATAGCCTGTATGTCAGTGTTGAATGAATGATGTAGGCCAGTTGGTGGTGGTGGTGGTGGTGGTGTTGGCTCATGCATCCGATGTGGGGTGCACATTTAAACACAGGACTTGTACAAAGCTGTATAACAGATAAATATAACAAACCAAACATAAGTGTAATACAAGACAGTTAATTAAACACTCAGACATTCCATTTATTTACAAAATAAAATGAGATTATGTCTTTTTTTTTTGCGTTCTTAAAACTCCCTGCCAGTGTCTAATAAGAAGTAATATGAGACACAGTGAATTAGGTGTGATGGTTAAAGATAAATCCAAGCGGAGAGACTTGTGATTTAATTATAGTAATTGGGATCAAATTGCTCATTATTAGTGGATGGCCTGAGACCTGTACTACGAAGCAGAATTTGAAGTTAGCGAGGTAACTTCAAGGTTAACTCTGGGTTTTCAGTACTACGAAGCTGGTTCTGTATTTTTCAGGCTAAATCACCATGGTAACTTATGCTGAACAGCTAACCCACTCCAGAGCAGGTTAACTTCAGAGTATCGGATCACAACCTGTCAACAACCTGACCTCTGACCAATTAGATCGTTTAAGAAAAAAGTATCCATGGACAAATGTCTGAAGAGACAGGTTCAAAAAGAAAAAAAGAAAAGAGGAGCCTTTACTCTTTATTGTTGTAGGTCATTAGAATCGTTTCATTGTTCCAGGGCTCTATTTCCATTGGTTTTAAACAGATCTTCTAACAAACAGAGATCATCTACAAAACCAAACACATGATTTTAGCTGTATTTTAACTTGCGCATAGTTTACTTAGGTCTGCAGTGACTGGACATTGCTGCTACTTTTACACTCTGATTCATCACTGCACCTCAGAATAACATGAGACATCTACATGATGAGAACTAGGATAAAACATAATATTTAATTAGTAAAATAATCCACACACTGTTAACTGGCTCCTGTTATTGTAAATGCCACATTTCGGTCAGGTAGACCTCATCAGTCATTAACTACAGGTTACTTTTCCACCTGCTGCTACTGCATTGTAGGAACATTATTTGAATTGTTTTATGTGACATATTCATCATCAACCAACTCAACAGCAAAAAATACACTATACTAATGTCACATAGGCCTATAGCCCTGTGATACCTGCATATAATTTAACTATCGGCTGAAGTTTAATTTTTGGATAATGTTTAAATCTTTTCTGTATTTTCTGTTTTAGGATTACACAGTATTGTTTACATCCCACGCCACTGACATGTTACTGTCCCACAGTCCCAGGCACTTTCAGTACTGTTCCATCATTCATTGTTCTGACGATGTCACTCGTAATTAACACCCCTGCCACTTTCACATGAATGCGCTCGTGGCTGGATAGGAAAACCCAGAGCTGACTGAACTAGTTGATAACCAGCTTTGTAGTACAGGTTATTCAGGTGAAGTTGAACTGGCTTCGTAGTACAAGCCTCTGGTCTATCTCTGAGCCACAGCTGCCCAACAGTCAAAATTTAAAGAATGTTGTGATTTTATGTTTGGTGTAGATCAAAATGTAAAATGAATTATATTCGTAATAATGAGTTGATGATAATAATGCTTTTGTTTATGAAATGATTAATTTTAGTTTTCTTTCTTAGACTGCTGCAAGATGGAAAGCACAGCAGTTGTGACTCCTGAATCCTTCCGTGATAAAAGCAGCCGCTATTATGTGGTGTGCTGGATCAACAACCTGCTGAAGACCAACTTCAAAGATGTGCGGCAGATGGGTTCAGGTGATTCATCACTATGAGCCAATATCAGTGTTTCCCCCACATGCACTTAGCAGCAGCACTGCTTGAAAAATGTCCTCGGGCTAACACTTCATATAATGCCGTGCAACGGTACAGCGGTACCTTTGTGACTTGTCACTAAATGTATTTTATTTGGAGTTAAGTTTCACACATTCATGTTCATACTTTCAGATATCAACCTTATTTCACTGTATTTTACTCGCACATTTCCTGCTGTTACTTCACATTAAAAGTTTTCCACCAGCAAACTAGCAGGAGGCTTTTATTGTGAAATGGCTAAATGCAATGTATTTGTCACTTAATTGCTGTGAGAGTCAGTGGGAGATCTTAATGAACAAGTAGAAACAGCCACAGTGAGCTGTTAGATGAAGAGCTGTGTGTAAAAAAGCCTGCACCACACCAGCATAGTTTGAATGGTCATGGTTACTCACAGCCCAGCTCTGCACAATACTCTCACTGCTATTGAAAAACAACACAAGAGTGTCTTTACTTCAATTTTCACAGACAACACTTTCTGATCTGTGTTTATTTTCTGCATGATCCCTCAGGGGCGTGTCACTGTCAGATCATGGACTGGGTTATTCCTGGCTCTGTTGACTTGACCAAGGTGAAGTTTGATGCACAGGGTGAGGATGACTGTAAGCACAACTTCAGTCTCCTCACTGAGGCCCTCAGCAAGAGCGGCATCACAAAGGTATGTACCCTTTCTTTAGCAGAGTAGATTACAGTTTATTTAGAATACTGGTAAGCAGACCTTGTACCTTAAGACAGAGCAAGGCCAGCTGTTTTCCCCTGTTTGTAGTCTTCATGCTGAGCTAGCCACAGTCTTTAATTATCTTCTCATGTGTTGATGAAACTGTTAAACTATATCCCTGATGTTCAAGATGAAAGTTATATTCATTTCTAAATTTTGTCATTTATTTTTCTTGGTTTAGTCGATTCCAGTAGAGGAGCTCATAAAAGGGGATTCTAAGAGCAACTTCGACATTCTGAAGTGGTTCAAAAATTTCTACACCACAAAAGGGAAAAATGAAGAATATGACCCTGTGAAAGCTCGGAACAGCCAGGATATCAGCCCTATTTTTGTACCTCCCGAGGTGCTTAGAGGTATCTTAACATTTTCTATCTCTGTGATAATAAAATAAGGTGGCGCATTGTGTTTCTGTCACCACATTTATAGTTACTGTGCTGTAATAATGTTTTTCTCTCACTTTGTTAGAGAAACCTAAACTGGAATCAGGTACAGAGAAGATCAGCACTGCAAAGACTAGAGAATTCCCTTTCTCTGAAACGTGGAAGGACATGTTTGATTGGGTTGAACGCAGTACTTTTGGAGAGGAATATACACTCTGCCGCTCTTGCAAGAAAAACCTGAAGACATATCAGAAAGGCGTTTTTGAACTCAGGCGACATGAGGCAACAAACAAACACAAGAAAAGGGCACATAATTACAGTGGTGTCGGCCTGCAGAGTAAACCCTCTGCTAATGGTGATCAACTGTCCAGACTTGCAGGCTGTAAAAGGTCGCTGCAATACTCCAAAGACATTGGATCTATTGGCCAACACACTCCGTATAGTGTGTATATTTATGAAGGGAATACCCTGGGAGAGGATGACGTTGCCTCTGTGGTCCTTATTGGGTATTTTGATGTTGAAGCCTCCAGGCACTTCATCCGATTCCTTGATGCTCTTCGGTCAGTGGATGGTCAAACAGCACCAGTGGTGGTGGAGACCTTGAAGAAATTTGGGTTACACACAGATAATCTTGCGGCTGTTTATTCTGATGGTAATGGTGCAGCCTCTGAGCAGATCTGCTCGCAGCTCAGGGAACTCAACTCGAACATAGTAGCCTTTGGAGGGCTGAATGCCATCACGGATGCTGCTTGTTTTGCAGGTGTTAAGGAGCTCAACAGTCTCCAAGATTTGATGGTAGACATCCATGCCCACCACTCCTCCTGCTCTACCAAGAATAACATCCTCGAGGCTCTTTTTGGCTCAGATACTAATGTGGAGGGTTCATCATTTAATCTCTACAACAACTGCCTTATGCTCTGCCTGTTAGTCTCAAAACTCTTGGAAACATGGACAGATCTCATAACGTACTTTAAGTCTTGCGACGAGGGTGATGACAAAGCCAAGTTAATCTGTTCCCAGCTGCAGGATCCCAAAGTCAGGGCAACATATATCTTCCTGGAGCAGGCTCTAAAGCCTCTGCTCAGTTTCCGAAAGCATCTGCAGACCCAGGAGGGAGCTACCAGGGCTGATATGCTGCTCATCCTAGAAGAAGCCAGTAGGCTGTTGTGTACCTACACCTCCTACTTCCTTCATCCTGAAGCTGCAGTTTGCTTCCTCAAAGAACGCGATGCTGACATCCTGAAGGACAAGAAATTCCACCTGTCCAGCCCTGAACTCAGTCTGGGCGGGAAAGCTGTGGAAGACCTCCTGAATGAGCCTGAGGCTACAGAGGTTCTACCACTGTTTAAAGAGGAGGTGTTGTCTTTCTACATCAGACTCACAGGTTGCATTGCAGAGAAGCTGCCTCTAGATGATGAGGTGCTCAGGAGCATAGCTCAGCTGCTGAATCCGCAGAGCGGGGTGAAGGTGACTGGAGAAGTGGTTGGGGAGCTTGGGACCAAGCTGGGAATCTGCAGCTCCCCTGAGGAGGTCAGCCAGCTCACAAGTGAATTCCTTGAGTATCAGAAGGCTGAGGAGGGAGAGAAGGACAACTCAGTCGAGGTCTCAGTAGAGAAACACTGGGCCGTCGTACTGAAGGACACCAAGCCAACCTCACTCTTTAGAAAGCTTGTTTTGACCATGCTGTCTTTCCCCTGCCCTCCACTTGAGGCTAAGCAGATTTGTAAGGTATGTAAATTGAGGTGCTGTATCAACATCTTTTGTCTGTGTTAAGTTTTTGTGTGTTAAATTCTTTCTTGGCACTTGCTTTATTTCATTTCTCAGGTGCTAGAGAAAGAAGATGCTGCACTGTTGTCTGAGAATGAAACCTTAACAGAAAGTGAGTTGGAAGTCACGTCTGACAGCCTCCTCTCTGACAACACCAGCAGCACCCCGATTCGCACTAGAAATAAGAAGAAACAAAGTCCATCTGGTAAATTAAACAAGGAAGTTATATTTGCATTAAGTCAATGCATTGGATCCCACCTTATTCACACCTTTATCTTATTTTCTAGAACTGAATGGCCTTAATTTGAGGCCGTGTGAAGTCCGCCTTATAAAGATACATGGTAAGTAAAAAAAATGTTTACTTTAATTTGCAGAATTTACACTTTTTAAAAGAAAAATTCCAAATATGTTATTATGAAACTGTAATTTAACTCTTACAAATCTATTTTGTGAATTGAAGTACATTTTAGTCGAACTTGAGATGAGTAAAACATACAAGCCTTAAAAAAATATATTGTAATGAGCATCAGGTTGTGGATCATGTAATTTTCCAGATTTCCAGTTTTAACTAACATGTCAGAAACTCTTAAACGTACTAAAATACTTTTGTTTCCTTCCGCAGAACATGCTGGCGAGAATGGCACCCCGTGGAAAGAGGTAAAAGATTGTGAGAAAGAAACATTGTGGTGAAAATGGCTTTTTAATGACAAGTAGGACTTGGTTGTTCTGAATTCAAATGCAGCTGTGATGTCTGTTATTTGACCATGAATACGGTCAGCTGTACACACACACACACAACTACACTGTAAGTCAGAACAACACAGAAACATACTTCGGCTGCATCATAATTCGCTCTTTGTGTTCCCTCTCATCTACTAACAGTCATTTTGCCTTCTGCGTACATCTTTATTTTTTATGACAAACATGATCACTGATACGATGCGGTGCAGTCTATGCCTAAAGGAAGGCAAGTATGTGTGTTTTGATGTGCATTTACATGTGCATTATATTTGAGTGTGTAATGAGAGTGTGTTGTCTCTCAGATGGCCATTAGGGGAGGTTTTGGCTGGGAGAGCAGCTTGCGCCAGAAGCCTCAGGCCCGTACAGTGTTTCAGGCTGGTGTTAGCACCTGGTCCAGCCCCGTAGGTGCTCATAAGAAGCCGGAGTCCCAAGATGAGGCGGTAGGTATACTCAGTATACTACCAGCTGAAGCTTTCATGCACAGTAGCGCAACATAAATGAGTACAGCCATCGTCAAATCTCTAAAGACGGATTTATACTTGTGCGTCAGCTCTATGCAGAGCCTATGTCGTAGCCTACTCACATGGCATACACCACTGTGAGCATTTATACTTGTGCGGTGGTGTGTCTGACACTCTACAGTTACATCTCCAAAACGAAGCCAAAAATGTGAATGAGAGGATTTGTTATTTTATACTAGCTATAACAAGAGCATCTGGCACAATGACAAGCATGAGTATCTGATTGTGTGATTACAACTAGGGCTGAAGCTTGATAGCATTTGATCAAATCTAAATCCTTTTGAATAAGGCTCTTATAGACTGTGAGATTTTAGCAATCTTATAAGTTTAGTGCTGCCTAAGCTGTGGGACATGGATCTTATAAACTTGGGTATGACATCAAGTTTGACATATGCAGACTGTAGGATGACAACGCCTATGACGGATTACACTCTACAAACATCATCAGTGTGCGTCATCCATCTGTGACGCTGTAGGGATAAGAGAAAAATGAAAACAAGTATGATTCAAGCACTTGCTATAGTGGCCTTTATGTGTGTCGAAAAAGTCTGAGGAAGAGGAGGATAATGTGATGAGGTTGTGGCTTGGGAAAAGAGGCCAACTAACATTTGGCATTGTCACACTAATCAGTGCGTCATTTCAAGCTGCATGTCTGTTGGTTAGAAGATGTAGGTCGTAACAGCTGTCACACAGTTAGATGGTCACCCCAAATTTCTGGCACTGTCAGAGTTTTATCTCAGACTGTCTTTGATCGCAAGACCATGATAACGGCCATCCTTGAATCCCTCTCACTGTGCAACATAGGGCCAGCATTTTAGAACCACAAAACCACCAAAGATATCACCACCTTTCTTTCACCTTGTCATCTTTCATCTGTGACAGTCCACAGTTGCACAGTGTATACAAGGTTTAGAACACTGAAGGGAACTTTGAAAGGAACTTAGGTTCATTTTGTTACATTACTATGTTACATTTAACATAAAATAAGCACGTCTGTTCTGTGAAATGACTGAGTGATGGACATCACAAACACTTCCTGGGTGGATTACCCTTTAGACTCTGAGCTTAACAAATGAAAACATGAAAAATGCAACCATCAGAAGCCGATCCCACCGCTAACACACCTGCATTTCAGGTTCATCAGTCACTTTGTCCATGTGGTGCCTCCTAATAATAATAATAATAATAATAATAATACTGACTCCCATGTTTTAATTCAATTTATCATTTAACTTGAGACCACAGTGGAAAAGATTTTTTTCCTCCATTTTGATTAATCATTATATTTCAGTATGTCATACTGCTTTGAACAAATTAAATGTTCATATCTGAGCAATGATGAAGGGCTCAGCTGCTTCTTGTTTTTCGCAAATTCAGTAATAGTAATGCATTTGCTTTTTAAATACACAGATCTTCACCTGAACTACCTTTTGTCTTTGACTTAAATGTTTTGACTCTATTCTAAATGTATTTGACTCTCAGGCAGAAGAGACATCCAGTAAACCCACACCAAGACGACGACGGAAAGAGGCCTACCAGGTAATGTAACACCTATAGAAAGGATCCCACAATGCAGTTGTTCCCATAGTCTGCCAATCAAACATCATGTAGTAGAAAATCTTTTTCTTAGATGAAAATATAGTTTTGAATCATCTGTGCTTTTCTTTGGGTTTTTTATGTCTCCAGGATGGGAAAGGGTTTCCAACAGGAGAGCTGGTGTGGGGGAAAGTGAAGGGCTTTCCTTGTTGGCCTGGGATGGTGATGCCTTGGAAAACCAAGTCAGCTCCCCCAGGAATGCGGAGGGTGGAGTGGTTCGGAGACGGGATGTTCTCGGAGGTTAGTAGATGTGCTTGAGCTACAGAAACACATGACATCTTGAACTGGATTTTCATGTCCTCATTTTTACCTGTTTCAGATCTACACCGAGGGTCTGATGCCATTTCGTTTATTCACTAAGTGCTTCTGTAAAAACTCCTTTGCCAGCTTGCCCGTCTACAAGAAAGCCATCTACCAGATCATTGAGGTAAGAAACTAAAACTGTAACTAAATCAGAACATTGTTACACATCCTGTTCCTCAAATTTGATTTTTCTGTGCAAGTTCTCAACCTACACATCCTCTTTGCAACTTTTTTGTCGCCCACCAATGTAACTGTCACGGGTGTGGTCTGAACCCAATGGCAGCACAGAAGACAGAAAGACAGTTTGTAATAGTCTTTAATGAAACCACTTGTCATTGTGAAAAGTGAGAGTGAGAGATAATTTGTTGGCTCGGAACCTTCCAAGACACAAGTTGAGTCCAAAGCACTTGGTGTAGCACACCGAAGCAGAGAGCAGGTGAGTCAGTGGCGTCCACTGGATGCACACAAATGGCCAACAGTTCAAGTGTGTATAGCAGTACTGTGAGGGAGCTGATGGGAGGCAATGTCAGAGCTTTGTGACATAATGCGTTATCCTGCTGGAAGTAGCCATCAGAAGATGGGTACACTGTGGTCATAAAGGGATGGACACGGTCAGCAACAATACTCAGGTAGGCTGTGGTGTTTAAACCATGCTCACATGGTACTAAGGGGCCCAAAGTGTGCCAAGAAAATCTCCCCCACACCATTACACCACCAGCAGCCTGAACCGTTGATACAAGGCAGGATGGATCCATGCTTTCATGTTTTTTACACCAAATTCTGACCCTACCATCTGAATGTGGCAGCAGAAATCCAGACTCATCAGACCAGGCAATGTTTTTCCAGTTGTCGAATTTTGGTGAGCCAGTGCATGCCTAAATGCACTGAGTTGCTGCCACATGATTGGCTGATTTGCTTTTTGTGTTAATGAGCAGTTGAACAGGTGTGCCTAATAACGTGGCCGGTGAATGTACATTGCAAAGAAAAAAAAGTCCATCAAAACATTTTATTTGAAGTTTGTAAAAGCATATGGTCACATCTGTCATCCGCGTCCAGGCACTGTATAACTCCCTTTCCATCTCCTTGCAGTTTTTGTACCCATACAACTGAATTTACATTCAGTAACTACTATTTCTAATGTCAGAATGTTAACACTGGAAACACTGGGCATTTTTGCAGAGTCATTGTCATGTTTATTACAAATTCAGTAATATCTGCTGCCTTACGGTCGACACACAGCTTCACTCACTCACCAGGGCAGCTCTGGTCTGTGCTCGTCTTTGCTGTCTGTGGCACAGCAGCCTCAGTGTTGACAGGAGTGATGTGTAAACCATCAGACAGTGCTGTGAACAGGACGTTGATGCATCTGTATCAGAGCCAAAGTAGCACATATTTTAATTGATTTATTTTATCAATAATCAGATAAAAAAAGAATCCAGTAATCCTAAAAATACTGAATATCGTGGCCAGTAATTGCTCTACCACTACATCAAAGATATTTCATGCATCACGGTGTCAAGCTGATTGCTCCGAAACTCTGTGAATGTGTTAACTCAGTGCCAGGAAATGTTTGTAATCTGCAGTTGGCAGGTGAGCGATGTGGGAAGTCTTTTGCTGTGGCGGAAGGAAATAAAGAAAAAGAGCTGAAGCTGATGCTGGAATGGGCCTCTGAAGGATTTCTGCCAACAGGACCTGAAGGATTCGTTCCTCCTGGTAGGTCCACATTTACAAACGTTTGCTTATTTTTTTAATCACTAGATTTACAGACGCCCCAGGTAGAGGCTGTTTCAGACAGTGTTGCTGTATGTGTAAAAACAATTCCTCTTGATTCCATCTTTTCTTGGTCTTCAAGATGCTGGTGCACATCAAGATTCTGACTCTGCTGTGTCTGACAACCAGCCTCCTCCAAAAAGGAAATATGTTTTTAAAAACAAGGCAACTGCTCCCGCCATCGTCTACAACAGAGGTACGTATTTTTGTCCACATTTATTGCACAAACATGACATCAGACTCTTATGAAAATAAAAAAATACCTCCTAGATTCAGTCATAGCTTTTATGATAATTTCATCAGTGTTTTCAGTGTTTGAGATTTGTTTTAATATTGTTCTTTACAGAATCAATAAGAGAAAATGTCAAAGGGAAAGGCAAAACAATTGAACGTAAGTTTTGTGCGAGCATATTGAAGAAGTTTCTGATTTAAAATCTTCTTTGATAATAATCATGAAATTCTTAATCTTAAGGTAACGGTTTGTTATTTCAGATTTTTGTTTGTCTTGTGGATCGACTGAGATTGAAGTGCAGCACCCTTTGTTTGAAGGTGGTCTTTGTCTAAGATGCAAGGTAATCTAATAACCCAACAATCTATCTCTGTCTGCTGTAGGTGGTCTGCTTTCCTCCATCCCAGCCCAGTTTGTGAATGTCTAACTCCCATCTGAAACACAGCTGCCATTAACATCCCAAATGCTGCAAAACGACCTTGTCACTTTTTGCAGGAAAACTTCTCGGAGACACTGTATCGCTACGATGAAGATGGCTACCAGTCGTATTGCACCGTGTGCTGTGCCGGCTTTGAGGTCATTCTGTGTGGCAATGCCAGCTGCTGCAGGTAAACACTGCTCAGTTGTTATACTGATGTTTATTGTTTATCACTGAAGCCTTCCGTGTGATTTTCTTTAATATTTCAAACCATGACACACAAATCTAAACTGACAATTCATATCAACTTTTAATGCAGATTTATTTTTGAAACACTTGAGAATGCCTGCTGAAGATGTTTTACTTTGACCTCCCATCACCATACAGTCCATTATGAATAGCATCAGGTGGATCAGAGTCCAACACTGTAGCCCCCTTTAGATAAAATCAAGGCAATTGCTGCAATTTGTGCAATTTGCCCATTCCCTCTGGTTCCTGCAGTTCTCACAATGCTTTGGAGGATGTAAACAGAAAGTCAAATGATGCTATTGATTCAGTAAATTACACTATTACATTTGGCAAATTGGCATCATGATAGAGGCTCTATGCAAAATTTAGAGCGAGTTGTCTGTGTCGTGGTGGTGGCTTAGGTGGGGGTTAGCAGCTAACAGTGCTAACTCCATAAACAGTGTAAACTAGAAAAGTGCACCTAGAGTGCAGATCTCCATCAGGTGGCCAGGTGGCTGCTGGAGCTAACTGTGGCCACATTGGACAATCCTTATAATTCTAGCAGATACAGTACGGTGCATTTCAGAAGCGTTCCAAAAGCTAATCACCATTAAAACAGTCCAAAAAAAAAAACATTTAAGTACATAGCCTACTTATTCACCGAGGGTGGAAGCACAAATATCAAGGACAAAGCGACCCAAAACAACAAAATCTGCAAGTCTACAAAATCAGGCAGGCAAGCTTCTGAAACTTGTTGTGGTATTGCACCGTGTGGCGGATGAACAAAACCAGGTCACAGCCATGGTAGGTGGTGGAATTGCCACTGCAACTCCCCTAGTCAAGATGGCAGCGACAATAAGAAAAACAATTGACTCATTCATCTCATATCATGCCTAACTGTAGTGGATCCTTACATGTCAGGTATGGAATTAATCTGCAGATGCTCTGGTTCAAATTTCCAGTCCAAACTTTTTTGTTAATGTCAGTTTTTGACCCATGACAAAGGCTAAATTTTGGCCTGCAACAAAACTTGTGACCCCTACTGGCTGGTTAAGAGGAGTAAGGATTCAGCAGTTAATCACGCCATTAAATAGTCAATACAACTGGCTTTTCATCAATTTTCAATCACTGTAACCCCAAGAGGTCCTTCAGCATACTGTCAGAAATGTGCACACAAAATATTAGGCTGATTGGTCCAGTAGTTTGTGAGATTAGCTACAGACAGATAGATACACACAACCAAACACATGATCCCCTCCAGGCTTAGTGCTAAAGGCAACAGTGCTGATGGAGCTAACGGTGTCAACCGAGACAGAACCAGAGGATGGGTAGTAACCACCGCATGAGGGCAGTGCAAAGCAGCAGTGATGAGCTAGCCAGTGGGAAACAAATATGTGCATTAATAATCATGCACTGCCAAACAGGTCTACCACAACAAACTACAGAGAAGCTCAGATTACAACACAAACAGACGTAGTATGACTTCGTTCTCTGCTCAGGAAGCCATTACTCCACTAAATCTTGATACAAATGGTTCACTGCTGCACTAATGCTCTGACTGTGACATACAGAACTGTTAAAGGTATGCATAATTAGCTGTTTGCAATGTACCCATAAAATGTACAGACAGCTATTACCGGATGACTTTAATACTTAAGAAAACTTAAATATTTGTTGGTTCTAAGGCAAGTTCTGGAGTTATAAAGAGCATTTTTATATGATGTCTACGTGGGTTTATAGGCATTTGCTGTTGAATGAACATCAGAGTTCCATCATTTTATAAAGTTCAACTTCTTGCACAGTTATCATTTTCTTTTTCACATGTGTGTTCTCGGGTGTTTTCTGTCTCTCCCAGATGTTTCTGTAAGGACTGTCTGGAAATCCTGGTGGGACCAGGAACCTTTGACAAGGTGAAAGATGTTGATCCCTGGAGGTGCTTCATGTGCAATCCGTCACAGTGCAAAGGAAACCTCAAACTCAGACCAGACTGGAGTGTCAAAGTTCAGGACTTCTTTGTCAACAACAGTGCCATGGCGTTTGTACGTACCACACTGTATTCTCTCAGTGCACAGAAGTACACACACACACACAATCACACAATCACACAGGCATTAAAGTTTATATGACAACGTGGTTGAGATTAATAATTTAAAAAACAGAGATAGTGTAGCCATTAAAGTTTATGAAAAAAATCGGTAAAAAGTAATGTCACTCTAACATATATATACTGTACATATTCTCTTAAAACAGTTAATTTAAGGTGTGTCAGTTTGATAAATAACTGAAACAATTAAGCAGTTATAAATAAAATAGTTTCTATATAGTAACATTGATCAAGTAGTTCAGTAGTAATTGTCGCAGCTATTAGAATTATTCCTCTCATGTTTATTGCAACCAAAGATGAAAACATTACATTTATTGATTTGTTACATTTCTCCACATTGCAAATATTTGTACATGAAGACGTATCTTAATATGAAAGTTTCACAGCTGTCTGTTGCTGAATATGCTGTTATATAACTAATCGGTACAGCTGTACTCAAAGTTGTGTCTTTTATTTTTAATTACAGGAGCCCCACAGAGTTTACCCCTCCATCCCTGCTGATCAGCGCAGACCAATCAGGGTGCTCTCACTTTTTGACGGCATTGCAACTGGTTTGTTCATCATCTTACATGACACCGCATCTCGTCTCTGATGTGTTGCCCATACCATAGGCTGTAAAAAAGGAGTGGAAGATTCTTCCAGGTCTGGAAAGTGATGCCAATGCAAAAGTGCCTCAAACCTGCATTCTTTCTAGTGTCCAACAGGGGGCGACTCCATTGGTTACAAAAAGAAATTGTATAGAGGTCTACGAGAAAATTACCCTGCTTCTCACTTTATATATTATCTTAGTAAACATTTTTATAGTGACTTAATGGTCTCTGTTGCTAGTTTTAAGTCTTCTTCAATACGGCATCATGTTTATTTATTTTTTTAGATTTTTTGGAGGGGCATTTTAGCCTTTAATCGATAGGACAGACAAGCGTGAAAGGGGGAGAGAGAGAGAGGGAGTGACATGCAGCACAGGGCCACAGGCTGGAGTCGAACCCAGGCCGCTGCGGCAACAGCCTTGTACATGGGGTGCCTGCTCTATCCACTAAGCCACCGACGCCCCGAGCATGATGTTTATTTTGTAAATTATGGTCCCATTTAGAATAAAATAGAGCCTGTTTACATCTGGTATTAACATGTGTCTTGGGTGATCCCATCACAAGTGGAAAGCACTAAATACAAGTGTAAACAACCACAGAGACACATTATTATCACTTTTGTAGTGGTTTGGTGACAGCACACTGATGCTTTATAGCTTGCCCGTTTTATGACGAGTTGGACTAAGTGTTACATGACCATCCACAGTTTTGCCCTGTGGAAGGAGCTGATTCAACTGCCAGCATGTCTCCAGCTGTACCAACACAGCAGCTAACATGACTAGCAAGCATGCTAGTGAGAGTGTGCAAGGGCCCCTTTGACCTTTTAGCGTAAGTGACATAGGCAGTGACAAAATCAGAACCCAAGTGGTCGGGTGGAGACGCATGATAAAACAGGTGTGACTGGCGATGTGTCTCAGCTGTCCACTTATTTTCAGATTACCTAAACACATCAACACCTGGGGCCTGTATCACGAAGCAGGATTAATGTCTTAGCGAGGTAACTTAAGGGTTAACCCTGGGTTTTCGGTCTCACAAAGCGGTTCAGTTCTTATCGGGGTAGATCACCATGGTAACTTACTCTGAACGGCTATCCTGCTCCGGAGCAGGGTAAGTTCAGGGTTGAATCTGATCCTATAAAAAGCACCACCCACTGGCCAATCAGCTGTTGATGGCTGACAGAAATGCAGCCCCGTTATGACGGGAAGTTTAATTAATGTGATTGATTTTGATTTTAAAGTTTATTTTGAACATTAAAAAAGAAAAGAAAGCAACAACAACAGACAATGAAAAGATTGTTCAGAAAGGAGTGGAAAGAAGTCGAACTTTCATCCCACCCCTTCATAAGAAAGAAACTGATCATTTGCGGACACTTAATAGCACCATTAATTAGTGCCAACATTTTGTTTTGTTGGAGAAAATGATCCCTGTTAAAGAAAATGGGCCTAATTGACAGCTTTGCTGCTGGAAATGTGGAAAGTAGCCTATCATGTCTACACTTCATGGTGTTTGAGGGATTTTCCTTTTTGTTTTTTAAAGAGGGAGACTAGGTATATTTTTGCGCAGCTGTTAATTTCTAACACAGCTCAATGTCAGGATGATTTTATTCAGACTATCAATTTGGTGTTGATATGATTTAATTGTGACATCAGCTTTAAGCTTTATTGTAGCATATATAACGTTATGACAAAGACCAATTTATCAGATGCAATGATGTTAGACGATAATTGTAATACACGCAATTCATCTGCGCAGCACTGATTTCATGGGATTCAAGGGTGTGATCAGTGTCAGATGTACAGGTACAGGTACTGTAGCTACTTGAACCAGTGATGAGTAATTTAACCTACACATCATTTTATTTGCTACCTTGTTTTGTCTTGATTTTTCCCTCTCTCCTCCTCTATTTCTTCTTTCCTGACCCGTTTCTTTTTCTTCTCTATTATGTGATTTCATTGATGTTTTGACAGGGGAATTTCTTTGATAAGCTTTTAGTGGCTTATAACCTCTCCAGCACTTTTCTTTTTTTAATCTTGTAAATGTTATACTGTCTGTTTTTAACATTATGTGCAAATAAACTAATCTAAACTAAAACTAAACATTATTCATCTCGTTATGCGCTGCCACGCATGTTTCCTCCTCCTGCAGCTGCCACGGTGTTGGCCTTTTCTCTAATGTTGCTTTTCTCCTCCTCATATTTTAGTAGAATTAATCTCTGATCCTCACGAGAAACACTTTTTTTGCCCTCACATATGGTGCTCTGTGAGGACGCTCAGTGACACTGCGCTTCTCTCATGATTGTGATTGGTCCGCTGCGTGCGCGTTCACGGCTCTTGATAAAGCAACCCTGGGTTGAGTTACCGAGTTGATATCCAGCGTCGTGATACCGATTATCCTGATTGCCATTGTTAGGGTTAGTCAACCCAGGATAGGTCTGGGTAACTCAGGAAAGGTTGATCTCGCTTCGTGATACAGGCCCCTGGTGTAAAAGGGCAAAGAGACAATAGGCAAGGTATGCTTTATGCTACCTTGTGATTGACAAGTTGCCACATGGTGGTGTCCTTGGGTTCTCAGGCAAATCCACCCTCCTCTACTAAACAGCTCTAGCCTCTTGTCCAAAAATGGCCACTTCTGGCTAAAAAAAAAAAACAGCTGAAATGCCAAACTCGGGGCATTGACAAGTGATGCCACAGTGGCTTCTTTCACTTCTTTTATACAGTCTCTAATTTTAATAAGGGAAATGGTAATGGAGTTTACAC
Source organism: Epinephelus lanceolatus (assembly GCF_041903045.1). Classification (NCBI taxonomy): domain Eukaryota; kingdom Metazoa; phylum Chordata; class Actinopteri; order Perciformes; family Serranidae; genus Epinephelus; species Epinephelus lanceolatus. The sequence continues at coordinate 11,179,805 of NC_135741.1, read as the reverse complement.
TGCATAAAATGTGTGTATCGTTCTTACCTACTGTTGTATCTTGACAGGATACCTGGTGCTCAAAGACCTGGGCTTCAAGATTGAGCGCTACATTGCCTCCGAGATCTGTGAGGATTCAATCGCTGTGGGGATGATCAAGCATGCGGGAAAGATCGAATATGTCAACGATGTTCGTAGCATCACAAGGAAACACGTGCGTACAAGCTGGAGTGCATGTGTGCTTCACTAACCACAAACCTGAACTCAAACGACATAAGCTGAACTATTCCAAGATTGTGTCAGATCAAAGAGGCTAAACAATATAAAGATATGAAATTAAACTCTGTAGTTTTGTGTTGCAGGTGGCTGAATGGGGTCCGTTTGATCTTCTGATTGGAGGCAGTCCATGTAACGACCTGTCCATGGTCAACCCTCTTCGAAAAGGATTGTTTGGTATGCGGCCTCCAAGCTTCTTTTTAAAGGCATTTTGGTAGCTGAAGGGTAGCAAACAAACGAGTGCCTGATAACATACTGGCTGAAATAAGGACTCAGCACATAATGTTCTGTAATGAACCTCTCTGTTTGTCTCTCTGTTTGCCTGCAGAGGGCACTGGAAGACTCTTTTTTGAGTTCTACCGCCTTCTGACCCTGTTGAAGCCAAAGGAGGATGATGACCGTCCATTCTTCTGGTTGTTTGAGAACGTGGTTTTCATGAGTGCCAATGACAAGTCAGATATCTGCAGATTCCTTGAGGTGATTTTATTTGATCACAGGTGAAAGTATCCTTTCAGTCCGATGGCAGGAAACAGATTGCATTAAACTTTATTGTTCTCCCTCTTTTTCAGTGCAATCCGATTCTTATCGATGCAGTCAAAGTCAGTCCTGCTCATAGAGCGCGCTACTTTTGGGGAAACCTTCCTGGCATGAACAGGTACATACTAAAACACAATCATATTCCTTCTCCTCATGCATATTCTCACATTGGAAAACAAAAAATGAGTTCTCTAAAAAGAAGTGTTCCATTTACATGCCTGTCTGCATTTCTCTTTAGACCTCTTGCCTCATCTCTGGATGATAAAGTGGGCCTCCAGGACTGTTTGGAAGTCGGACGTGTGGCAAAGGTAGGAGCATTTAAGCCTGTTTCCACCAAACACTTTTGGTATGGTACCTTTGGAACCAAAAGTAACCCTTCAGACATGGTACCTAGACCCTGCCGTTTGTCACTCACTGCTCCGTCCAGCAATCATTGTATTTCCTCATTATCTGTGACACAGAGGGAAGTCTGCACCTTGTTTATCGTCCACAGAATGAGGGTGCACGCCGACATTTTCTGAACAAAATAAAACAGGCTGCAGTGAGAGTCTATCTCCATGGGATATTTAAAAATAGCAGGTTTGCACATTTAGTCCTTGTCAGGCAAGCTCAGGGGTTTAGTGTTGCTGTGTGAGGAGTGAGGATTAAAATATATGCAGTTCACATAACCTGGCAGAAATTAATATAAATCAACACCTGGAGATCCACTCATTACTAAAAGTGTATGTCATATAAAAACAAATGGAATGGTCAGAGTTGTCAGATGGAATATTTAATGTGTGTTGATTGATTCAAGTCGTCATCTCATGCATTGAGTAACATTACAAGTTGAAGTTCCACCTTAAAAGTCGCCAGCAGTCGGCTCAGTGAATTAAGTTATTTTTTTCTCCAGCTGCTGTGAGAGGCAGCAAAACATCCTCTCATTTTATAGTTACAGTCTACTAATAAAACTCTCCACAGTATGAACAGTGGTTACATGAGCCTCAAAACCAGACACAACTCAGCCCTGAGCAGAGTGAGCGTCCCCTATTGACCAATCAGACTGCAGTGTTCACAGCTCTACCTTTTAGTACCAGATCTGTGTGCTAGGTACCCCAACAGAGGGGGGACCAAAAATGGGGACCGTATGGAACGGTTCCATTGGTACCATCCACAACTTTTCACATTGGAGACGAAAAGAAAAGCGTACTGAAATTAACTGAACCGCACGGTACTGCTCAGTGGAAATGGGTCTTTAGTTTACTGTGTATATGATCGATAGTGACAGCTCAGAAAGGAATGTGGACCGTCCATTAATCAGAGCGTTGGAGGTTCGATTTCTGGCTCCTCACATATCGAAGTGTCCTTGGACCTCAAGTTGCTCACAGCATATTAGTGCAGTCTATTTACCATTTAACCTGAAGTGAGTACACTCTGTTGTTGTTTGTTGTTGTTGAAGCAGCCACATAAACAGGAAAGCATGGTGTCTGCGGGTCTTTAAAAGTCTTCCAAAGAATTCTGTTTTCTCAAAAACTGTGTCTTTGATATAATTACAAATGGCAGCAATGTCACCTTGAAAACATTTTTGTATCTGATTACAGGCTGTTGGGAGATCTTTTATGTTTATGAACTAAAAGTGCGACTGTCTTAACTGTAGAGTTTGTTTGTAGGGCGCTCTTCAGTCCCTTATTGTGGAGTTTCAGTCATCACCACCAGACCTATAGCAAACAGTGTCACTTATGCAAGCTACAGTAGCTAGGAAACTCATTGCTTCATAATTTTAGCATAAACTTTAACTAATCATTTTAATCGGTTAGTCTCTCTATCATAAAGAATTATTGTTATATACTGCTGGGAACCACTGAAGAAATGTAATATGATAATAAATAATGCTACACCATACTGCCATACTGGTTTTCAGTCATACTTTCATACTTTGTCTTGTTTAAAACAGGTATAGAGTTGCATTCTCTGTGGTATTAAAGAACAAACAATCTGATTCTGATTTGTTGTCTTTCCCTGCAGTTTGAAAAAGTCCGCACCATCACAACAAAGAGTAACTCTATAAGGCAGGGGAAGATGGGACCACTACCTGTCTCCATGAACGGCAAGGAGGACTACCTGTGGTGCACCGAAATGGAACAGTGAGCATTTGTGGAAAATATATTTTTTGCAGGCCACGTCTGGGTTGTGACCACATATTTTGTAATTAACATTTTGCACTTGATTGACTCTTTCAGGATCTTTGGCTTCCCCAAACACTACACAGACGTAAACAACATGGGCCGGAACCAGAGGCAGAAAGTCCTGGGTCGCTCCTGGAGCGTTCCTGTTATTCGTCACCTCTTCGCCCCGCTGAAGGATTATTTTGAATGTGAATAACGTCTGTGAACTGAACAGCAGCGGTAAACCTACTGCCTTATCCCGCCCTGCATAACTAGGTAGTTCAGACTCTCCTGTCTTTTCCTGAAACTTTTAATTTAGTAGCTTGACTTTTAGAAGGATTTAATCATGAGCTACTTTTAATCCTGTGAGTTGTCAGTAATCTGTGAGCCACTATCACCAGACACTTTTTAATTTTTTTTCAGGTTTCTTTTGACAAATTATGTTACTGTTATCAAAATTTTTGCTCCGAACATGGACCAGAATCACGAAGCAAGATCAGACGATCAAGATCTTTGGGCTCAACTCAGGTTTCCTGTGTCACGAAGCTGGTTCACCTGTAATCGGGAATATCACCTTGGTAACCTGCCAACAGCTCCATCACTGACCAATCAGCTGAGTGAAAAAATTATTCATTCCTACAGGATCCTGACACAGACCTTTTTTACACAGGGATACAGCCATAGAGGTGTAATGAAGACCCCTCATTACACTGCCTATGCTATTTTGAATACAAAACCAAACAACACCAGCATAATGCTGCTCTTGAGTGTGATCTTAGACAGCATGCCAGTATTCTGGAAGCAAGTGGACATTTTCTGCTGCTCTTTAAGCTAGCTGCTAACTCCTGCTAGCTGCATTTTAAATGTCCTGACGGTGTGTCGCACACACAATACGTCATCAAAACGTCACATCGGTTTTATCCTGCTGACTGTCTGTTGTACACAGACATCAGTTTGGTGCTGTTACTACCTCCGCTGTAGGCTTAAAGGCGAGCCAACTCTGTTCTCCTCATTCCATGATCGCACCTTTTATACATAACGGCGAGGTGGAATAACAGCGTGACATTCTGGCCTTGAACAGGCAGTGTGAAAAGGGCTACTGAGAGTGCAATGAAGCGATAAAGTTGCAATAGAGACATTTTTATAGAAAACTATAATCACTTTGCCTACCATAATAATTATAATAATTGTAATATATGTAAGGCAGCAGGAAGAGTTTTAAATTAAACTGGTTTTAATTATATCACCAATCCTAAATAGCTCAATCATCATTGGATGAAATACCTTCTCATTGTTTTATAATGATAGATTAATATGTTTGTATTGGTAACCAGCCTCATGATACTGGTTATTTGGGATCACCATGTTAGTAACCCAATGAGAGCTGTTGAACTTGCTTCGTGGTTCGGTCCTCAGGTCTCTACCTCAACACCGATTTAATGGTTAAAAATCGACAGTTTCATTTTTTATCCTTTATTTAATTTATGAATATGAAATCTTTCTATGTGATTGTGTTTCTATTTTCTATTATTTTATTACATAACCCTACCAGGGGTTTTAAGTCAGATCTAATTATGTTCATCATTAGCTGTGATGAATGTTAATATTGTTTTTAGTAGCTGTTTTTTTTAATATCCTTTTTAATATGTTTTTTATCCTAATTACATTCATCTGACTGTAGTGCACCAGTGGGTTTCAGAGTTACCGCACTGGGTTTGCATTGGTGCTAACATTTTTACTGTTTAAAGCACTGCTAATTGATACCAAAAATATGTTCTGTCTGCTCATTTAGAACAGTTGTGAGTGTTTTCAATATTACTGTAATAAGGACAAGAGTGCAGAGGTCTGACAAACAGTGAACAGTGTCTTCTAATGTAGGAGACGTATAGGATCATTACAATGGTTTTGCACAATTCTCACCCCAAAAATGGCGATGGAGGCTTTTAAACTTTTTACTTAAATAGAGCAGTGAGCCTTGAACTTGTAACCAGAGGCCTAACTGTGTATCAGGACCACCTGCTTTGTGTTTCATCACTGTCAGATCCAACTGGTGCTTCCTTTAATGTTTCTTTCTGTCACCTTGGACTCCGAAAAGTTGGATTTTGGATTTTAAACCACTGTTTGGACAAAAACAATCACATTGTGTGATGGGCAGATTATCCAGTAATGAAAGCAGTTGTTATTGGCTGCCCTCCTATAAATTTTGTTAACAGCAGTAATGTTTATGTATCATATACACAAACACCATCGATGTGGTCCGTTAAATCTCAGTGAGACATGAACCATTGGTCTGCATGAGTGTACTTTTGTTTTGTTAAAATGTTTGATATTTTTTTAATGAAACCTTTTTTAAATTTTTTTAAAACATCAACAGTACTGTTCAGGTAGAGCTAAACTACGGTTTACGCTCACCTGTGTTTTCATTGTTTAAATGGATCATGTTATCTTTACTGAAAATTACAAGGAGCTCTATACGATATTCAGAGTGTATCTGTGATTCAGAGGTTGTCTGCATGTGGCTCTCAACATGGAGGAGGCTGAGCCGGCAGCTAGCAGCTAATGGTGCTAACAGCATGAAAAGTGCTAACAACAGCAACGGTGCTAACAGAGCTAAAGACTTTCGCGCACAAAGTCAGTTTTTATAATCTGTTATCTTAGGAAAAAAACAACCATTGCACACTGATTCTGATGCGTTTTATTCATTGTGAAAATTCGCAATTCGTGACAACGTTAAAAGACACCTTTGCCTCTCTCCACTGGAGTTACCTATCTGACTGTCTTGCATTTTGCACCGCAGCTGCATGAAGGGGCGGAGCTGTCCTCCACATTCTGTCTGCAGTCCACACCCCTCCTCCTCTTCATCATCATCCACCTGAATATTACTATCTTACCTGTTGAAAGTGAGCTACTTGAGTTATGAAATGATTTTGTGCACCCCGTTCCTCTGTCTTGTTGCAGCTGAGTCCCACTGCCACGTTTTCTTCACTGACTCTTGGTCAAACGTCTCTGAAGGCTCTGACGGAAGCAAAAAACGCAGAAAATTGAACCTGTTCCGAAATCCTAAATGACGGACAAAAGTTCAAACGTGATTGACACGTGACGTTGTATTTATTTTTAGAACAATTTTGGACAAAAGAAAACAGACTCAGTGTGCAAAGGCCTTTACAGTGTTATCCTGGGGGGAACTAGAGCATGGGAGCTACTGTCCCAATATCAGCGCTAACCACCGTATGAGGGCAGTGTGAGGCCCTGATCACACAGAAAGCTTTTTGCAGGTTGGCGCACTGCCTTCTTTTATTGAATACCACCAGCAAAAAAAAATAGCTTGCTTCGCCTTTTTATTGTTGCCAGGAAACCACAGACTCACCTCCGTATTCTAACCTTCCCGTGTAATCAATCTACAGGGAGAGGGTACTTGCTGTATCTCTGGCTGAGGGTGAGAAGCTGTAAGCAAGTAGTTTGTTGGGCACAGGGAAACGGAGATCTGTGTGGGTACATGAGACCCTAAAAAAAGAGGGTGGATCAGGGGGAGTACCACCAGTTGGTCCAGGAGTTGGTCCTTGATGTTGGCGTGAGATGACATGGGGCAGTACAGAGCGCTCCGGCAAAAACGACATCGCAGAAACCTCAAGCAAAAAGCTTCATTCTCATTAAAAACAATTTCAAAAAGTCGCCTCCAGCTGCTGAAACACTTTCTGTGTGATCAGGGCCTTAAGCAGCAGTGATGATAGCCCGTGGGATGAACGTACATGCACTAACAGGCATGTGCGGCTGGACCATCTGCCACAACAAGAGACAGAGAAGCTCAGATTGCATCACACACAGATGTAGCATGACATCATTCTTTGCTCTGGACGCCACCACACATCCATATCTTTACCAAGCAGATCGTTGTTTGCTGCTTCATTAATACTCTGAATGTCATGTAGAGCTCCTTAAATATATTGGTGCTGTGTTCATTATGAGTCGCTGTTAGCTTCTCTGTGGTCGACCACACATCTCTGTATCTGTTCACTGCATGTGGTGCAGTTACATAGAGACATACATTACAGACAGGCAGTGATGTGGTCGACATCTTTGATTGACTTTTGATTCCTGATGGTGCTCTGCTAATGGTGCTAACTTTGCATGTACAGTTCGGTTGTGGTTTTGTCTTTTTTTTTTTTTTTGCCCTCTGCATTAAATTGGAAGCAGCTGAATGTGAACATGTCTTGTAGGCTGTTATGCTGTGTGTTGTTGAATGAAAAAAAAAATTAGCTATTAGTTATTATTGATCAGCTGCTGCCTGTTTTATGGGCCAACACGTTTTTTTGTTTGTTTGTTTTCATTGATTGATTGTTTTTAAAATTTCTACCAGTTCCTAAATTTAGCCCCCCACCCCCCAAAAAAATCAGTGTCTTGTCTATAACATTTAATTTTGGCTTGTTTTAATACCTAATTCATGACTAATTAAAACGTAAATCCTCGATGAAGTGCCCTGGACCCCTGATTAAAAATCAGTAAATACATTATTCTGTTCACGTAGTTTATTAGGACATTAGGTTGCACTCAGTTCACTCAGAGCTTAGTGGTGTTGCAACATCAGCGAATAGAATAAAATCTGATCTGCATAACATCTGATTTTTTTTGTATCAAGTTATTAAGCATGTCACAACTGAGGGTACTTTTACTCTACCACAAGAGGTCAATGTTCGCCACAGTGCTGCAGTAATGATATGGGATGTGTTGGGAGAGAGTCAGTGGCTTTATGTTGAGCTCATCAGCCTCCTGTCACAGCTGCAGCTGTTTAAGATGGATGTGTTTATGTGGAGGTAACAATGGTAATGTTATTTTACCAGGATAATCCATTCAACATCAGTGCAGCTTTCCAGGGAGTTCTGGATATCAAATCTAAAACTTCAGTCCCGTTTGACAGCCTGTAGACAAGTTTATTCCAAGTAAGACCTGTTAAACTGATTCCAGGTGTTACTGTAATGCTGCAGGCCGCTCATGAACACAGAAGATGTTGGTTCCACCTCTCAAATGCCTTCACTTCCAACCACATGCATCTGTTAGTGGGCATGACACCCACCTGAACAGGTGTCTCAGGCACAGAAGGGCAACATGATGCACAGATGACCACTGTCAGTACAGGACATTTGCAGAGGGTCGCACTGGTGGACAAAGTACTCAGATCTCTTAGTCAATAAAAAAACAGCAGTACAATAGTGTGAAAATATTTGGTTACAAGTAACACTCCTGCATTCAGTACCTTACTAAAGTAATTTTACTTAGTTAATTTTCACCACTGGAAGCTTGTCAAACCTCATGAAAACTCTAGGAGCCTCTGCTCCACAGTAATCTTAGTGAGTAAGGAGGACAATTGAAGGCAAGCAGAATAATTAAGGTTACATTCTTGTAGTGATTGAGTGAGTGGTTGTCTTCTGTCCTAGTTATAACAATAACATGTCATCTAGTTGGAATTTTTTATAGTCTTTATTAAAAAATATAAAGATTTTTAGTTCACAGTATCTTTAAAAATTGAGTGGTCACTTTGAAACTGCTGATATTTCCCAGGGTTTCAGTCTCCTCTCCATCTGAGAAGGAGTTGGACTCTGATTGGTTGGTTTCACGTCCAGCTTTTTTGTCCCAGGCACTTCCTTTCCCTCCTGAACCAGTCGCATCACCTCCGCAAAGGAAAGCTGCTTCACCTCTGTCTCTGCAGACGCTCCTGCTGTCTGGTTTGTAATGATTTCAGAGTCTGGAAGTGTCCTCTGGTTCAGCTGCTCAGCACCACAGTCCACTGGAGTCACGTGAAGAGAAGCAGAGCTCCACTGTTTGTAGCTGATGCGGTCGATGGGCTCCACGAATCTGGTGATGACAGAAGAGGATTCGTTTACTGTGGTATGAGACACTGAGTTCAGAGAATGTGGGAAAAATCATGATGTTAAATTGTAACCTGTAATGCAGCAAATGTACTCAAGTACTATTCGGTTTTGAGGCGACATGGGTGTTTAGATGTTGAGTAATTTTGTGAGTAATTACATGTTAATGCAAAGGGGAGACCACCAATTTAATCAAAAATGCGATTGGGGATGAAAAACCACAGGAAATCTGGGTTTGCAATACATTTTTTTAACCAATTAATTTTAAAAGTGTTACAGTATCAATGAAATTCAACACTTCCACACCACCCTCTGCCCTCACTGTTAGAAAGTACTGCCTTTTTAACTTTGTGAGATTTATATTTCCAAATGAAATCGAGGAATAACCTGTTGATTTCATCAGCTGAGGGATCATAAACAAAAAGTGAAAGAGAGGGATAAACAAAGCGTGACAGGTCCTCTGCCCTCTATAAAAGAACCTGCCATATAATGTTAAATCTCTCTGAAGCCAAAGATTAAAGACATTCTCAGTTTTCATAGATTTACAGGAACATTTTCAATTACTGTGTCTTTACAATCATGTATGGGCAATAACTCATTTTTAGAGACATTAAGCTTCAGACCTGGGGCTTGTAAAAACTGTTCAACTAGGTTAATAGCTTTCTGCAAATGATCTATCACCAGCTAGCTGCGAAATTCTTATTTTCCTATTAAATATAGTAATGCCTTCTCTAATGTATTGTGTACATTTTCTACCTGATGTTTTTTGTACACTATTGTTTAATAAAGATAATAGGTTAGTAACGTTTAACAAAATAGATTATCTTTCATAGCACAAATTAAAAACTGCCTTTTGAAGAAAAACTCCTCAGTGCCCACCAGCTGCATTATATTGTGCTAAACTAAACCTCTGGTAAAAAAAAAAAAAATCAAATTAGCGTGAAGTGGTTCCAGGGAGGAGGAGAACTGAGGAGAACAGGTATGTGCTCTGTCCAGCTCTCACCTATGTTGAACTGTGTGGGGAATCTGACATTGTGCAGTATGTTACATTGTAAAATGATTTTAATTTATGGTTTGTCCAAAGTAGTTGTAGCCCCAATGTTTGGCCCGTTCGAGATGAGCCAGGCCTACGCAGATTTGATCACCAGCCATCAGGTTTTAGGGCCCACCTAGCTGCTCCCCACCGACTGCAAGACCCAGGGCATGATGGGAAACACCTGGCTCTTAGGTGTTGAGTGAACAATATGATGTTTTCAATAAACTTTTCATTTTTGTGAATTTCATAAATTTAGATGGTAGTTGCCTGATTTGAAGGTTTATTCAGTGAACAGAAAACGTGTGACAGATGGTGATGTTTAGTCGCCAGAGAAACTAAATACATTCACCATAAACTATACAGAGTCTGTTGTATATTAATATTAGACTGTTTTAATTATTATTACATATATAACAACATAAAGACTGGTGGTCAGTGGGATGTGAGGATTCCTAAAATAACATCTATTAACCTTAGTCAGACACAATTTATTTACCCTCTGTAGTTGAGGGGACAGGTCTGCTCTGCAGCAGCAAACTGATATGATGCTGATCTATACGAGAATATATGTAAAATGGAGGTTGAACCATAAACATAAATTACAGATCACTCGTAAAGCATTTTAATAGTATACTCTCTTATAATTGAAACAATTCAAAACTGAGAACAAACTGATAAATGAGTATGATAACATCTTAATAATCAGCATCAGATCTGACAGGATGTGAGTGTTCCTGTGACTTCCCGTACAGACTGAAGGCTGCTGGAAACTGTCCGACTTGACAGCAGCTTTTTGTCACCACCTCCTGCTGCAGCTGCCTGATCTTATCCACTTTCCAGGAGTTCATCTCGAACAAGCCTAAAATGCCACTGGCACTGCAAAAATTACTGTTTTTTTTATTTTATTTTTTTTAAATCATGGATTAAAAAAAAATGAAAAATTCCCCAGAGCCCAAAGTGGCACCTTCACAGTACCAGATGAAGTCCAAATATTAAAATTATTTTAAATAAAATTAAACTGATTCTAATATAAAGCAGGAAATTTGTGGAGCTGGAACCATGGTATGTTTTTTTTTTTTAACTTAAACTTAAATTCTCGGGCAGCTCCAGGACACATGAGCCAATGATGCTGGTGCATCAGTGGTCACATGAAGGATCTACTTTGGGAAACGTCTACAAGTTAACTGAGACAGTTTCTCATATATATTTGATATGCCCCTTTTACTGTTAGGATCTTGCTAAAGTAGCCCTGCTGCTGATGGATTATTTTGCCTAACAAAACTCGGCACCTCCATGGTATGTGTTTACATGCAAAATTACTTTGAATATTATCAAATCAATTCATTTCCAGTCACTCCACTAAGTGATTATCATTTCAGCTGTATTTATAAATTCGGTTTGGTGATTTAATTTGTAAGAAACAATTTATAACCTCTTGATATGTTTTGTACCTAAAAATCTTACTCTAAGCTGTCAGATAAATGTGGTAAGGTAAAAAAGTGCAGTACTTCCGTTTTTGGAGTAGAAGTACAAAGTGGCATTACATGGATTTACATTTGTACTCGAGTACAGTCACTTAGTAAATGTACTCCGTTACATTCCACCTCTGTCTGCACAGATGTTTCATACCTGTTATAGAAGAAGAGTTTGAGGTCCAGTAGTTTTGTCTCCTCTGTGCTGCTGCTGCTCTTTAAACCCTTCACACCGCCCTGAAACCGCTCATCAGCCTCAAAGTCATAAGAGTTAAACCTTAAATAAACAGACTCCATCTTTGCTCTGATGTAAGGTTCATTTAACTATCATCTCATCTGACACACAAATATCAGAGAGCAGAGGGGCACTTCCGGTAATGTTTCTGTTGGTATCAACAAATGTTGTTAAAGAAGGCACACAGCTGACAGGAAGAGCAGAGCTGCAACTGTAGCGCCCCCTCAGGCAAGATTCAGTACTGCAGGATATTACAAGAAGTATTCAGATCTTTAACCTGAAAACAGTAGTAATATCAGTGTGTAAACTACACTCTGTTACAAGTCAGAGTCCTGCAGCAAAAATACATAAATATGATCAGCTATCAAAAGTAATAGTCAGTGTTCTTCAGAATTACTTGTTTTAGCATGTCAAATAATGCAATGTAGATTACTTGATTTTTATTATAATAATAATAATAATAATAATAATGATAATAATGATGATGATGATGATGATATTAGTACTTTCAATTTCAATTTTATTTATAAAGCCCAATATCACAAATCACAGCTTGCCCCAGAGGGCTTTACAGCATACGACATCCCTCTGTCCTTTGGACCCTCACAGTGGATAAGGAAAAACTTTAACGGAGGAAAAAGAAACGGTAGAAACCTCAGGAAGAGCAGCTGAGGAGGGATCCCTCTTCCAGGACGGACAGACGTGCAATAGATGACGTACAGAACAGATCAACATGATAAATTTACAGTAATCCGTATGACACAATGAGACAAAGAGAGAGACAGATCTAATAATAATAATAATAATATTTTGGTAAGTAAATATTAGTATATGACAGAATATGTATGTGACAATAATAATCATATGTGTATAATAATAGTAATAATAATAATAATAATAATAATAATAATAATAATAATAATAATATACTTTATTAATCCCACAAAGGGAAATTAAATTTTTATCACAAATGTTTTAATATGTGAAGTTGGAGCTGGTCTTGAAGAAGCTTTTTTTACTACAATATTTATTGTTAGGTAGTTTAATTAATTTTCATTATCACTGTTATTTTGGTTTAAATTCTTTCTACATGAAGTACTAACCTTTTATTGTAGTCCTGCTTAATGACCTGCAGTTCTATAAACCCAAAAATATGTCTGTAGTTCATATAGTTAGTCACTTTTGTCAACAGTGTGTTAAGAGGAGAATGTTTTACCAGTGCCAATACATTTATATATTAAATGTAAAAGTCAACATTAGTCCATATACATTAATAATATTTATTGTGGTGGTAGCATTAATACTGTTACAGTTTAATTGTGAGTTCACCCTGACAGTTTCCTGTTATTTGTTTCTACTATCATAAAAATATTTTTATGATTATATATTTAGTCGTAAAAAATCGCTGAAACAATTGACAGTGTATCTTGGACCCGTAGGCCTGAGGATCTGGGGTGGGTGCCCACTTTGCCTCTGTAGTAAATGATCCAGCCTTACATCAAATCTATTTTCAGTATATTTGCAAATTTACAGTTTGATCTCAAAAGTGAACGGCAGGAAAAGCATTTCCCCCTAAAGCTATTTTATTCTCTTAAAAGATTGTCATGCTCATAATGTGCAATTATGATTGTGCCTATTTGTTGTATTTCAGTAAACACAGTGTGAGCTGCAGCCTGTGGATGGAAGAGGATTATTCATCATTTGTTTCAAAATGTTTTTCCTCTCTGTCAGGAAACTTGTTTACTGCCCTACTTTCTGTGTGTTTTTGCCACCTTTTCACTAATCTTGTGAAACTGGGTTATGGTGAATTACACACTCCACTGGGAGGTAACCCACATTGTTTCGTGTGTGTGTGTAACAGTAGATGGTGAACACGTGTGCTGAGCAGAAACGTGACACCGTGTGATTGTGTGACTCCGTCCTTGACCACCACGGGGCCAGCTGCCAGCCACCACCGAGAGGAGACAAAGAATTTCAGCTGATCTGCTCTAAGAAAGTCTGAGCTCATGCTACGAATCAACATCTAACTCCCAGGTATATTATAAAGTTACAAAACAAATCATTACACTTTAATGTGCCGGCCGCAGTTATTCAGTGACAGTGAAAGTTAAGAGTGACCATCAGAGAGTGAGGGTGAGGGCGAAGGATCGTGCTCCTGACAGAAGAGGAAATCTTATCTCATTAACTACTTAGCCGTTACTTTTCTTTTTTGAGCATGTGACGTAACAGCCTGGAGCCTCCACCTGAAGCAGAGTAAACAAGTTTCTGCATCTTAAAAAAAAAATCAGATTTTGATGTGTGACCATGAAGCCAAACATATATACAGATTAATAATGTCACAGTACATCCTGTTGTTCAGATCTCAGGTGTTTATTCAATAAAACAATTAAAGGTTATTCTCTACAAAATACTACAAAGATAATATAAAGTTAATTTGCAGTTTACAATATAAGTGCAAAATCCATTTTACATAAAGTTTAAAGTTGTAAATATGACTTAAGATTTGCAAGATTGTCTTGTAATAATATGGAGATGAACCCATCTGTAAGAAGAGATGACTGCACCAACAGAAGTCATAAGGACTGAGCTATAAAGCCTAAACATCCCACGTGCAGTCTACCAGTCCTCCCAGTTCATCCACCCTGCAAGTAAAGCAGAGCTGACATCTGAAGATTACGTCTTAAATTCCCTTCCCCGTTGCTCAGACCACTGTCAGCTGTCCACAAGTATCAGTGTGTTTCTCCGCCCGGTCACTCACAGTTGGGGTCTGCGGCCACGCTCACTGGAGGCGAGTATCTGTGTCGGTGGAGTTTGCTCTGGGTTGATGTTTGTCTCTGGGTGGAGCGAGACGGGCGAGAGAAGCAGAAGGTCAAAGTGCTGCTGGAGCTGCAGTCGTAGTTTCCATCCTGTTCAGAGACAGAGAAGAGACGACACAAACACTGAGAATGCTTTACGGCACAATATCAGTTTGTTAAAGCTCAATGGATCAGTGCTTTACATCAGTGGTTTCCAACTGGTGGGTTGCAGTCCAAAAGTGGGTCGCAGGTTTGTTCTGAATGGACCGCAAGTGACTTGCAAATATATCAAGTTTGTAAAAAACGCTTCATTTTTAAGTACTGGCATAGAGCTTATATTTTAAAGTGTCCTTTCCTGCTGTAGAGTGAGTGACTAACAGACAGCTGATTGACAGAGACAGCAAAGTAGCTCAACGACACGGCCAAACACAAGTATGACGCTCAATATAATCAAGTGTGTACTCCGAACTAATGACTTAGGATAAATCTGGATCCTGTGGCTGCACAGAGTGTACTCACTTCAGGATAAAGGGTAACTAGACTGCACTAATTTGCTGTGAGCAACTTGAGATCACTTCGATATGTGGACAGTAGGAGCCAGAAATCGAACCTCCAACCCTTTGATTAATGGACAGCCCGCTCTACCTTCTGAGCTGTCACCATCGATCTTATACACAGTAAACTAAAGCCCTGTTTCCAACGAGCAGTACTGTACAGTTCAGTTCAGTTCGGTGCGCTTTTTTCTATTTCCACTGTGAAAAGTTGTGGATGGTACCAATAGGCCTGTTTCCACCGCAGGAACTTCGGGGTAATTTTATGGGGCCGGGGCTGTGGTGCGTGTCTCCACTGCAGGAACCACCCCCGAAGGACAGAGTTCCGGAACTTTTACAGGGGTTAAACAAGTCCCTGCCTCGGAGTAGGTACTCAGAACGGCCCCGAAAAACTCCTGGCTGGGGCTTGGGGATTACTTGGTGCTGATTGGATATACTCAAGGCGGGATGTGACGTTTTGTAATTAATAACATGGTTATCGTAGATTAGCCGGGCTAACCGTTAGCTGTTAGCGGTGTCTGTAATAACTTAACAAACGGACTGTGAAAAAAAAAATCTTTTCCAGCGGATATCTTAGTTACAACATGATTGAGCTAGCAAAGCAGTTTTGTGTTGCTATGTGTGGTATTTATTCAGTTTTGGGAAATCACGATGTCTAGAAAGCATCAACTGACAGGGACAGCTAACAGCAGCAGAAAAGCTAACATCAGGACGTCATCTGTTAAAAGCCTCCCGTTGTCGGATACAACATGAAACTACTCCAGTTAGCTCAATCATGTTGTAACTAAGACATCCGCTGGAAAAAAAAAAATTTCACAGACCGTGACCGGAGTTATTACAGACACCGCTAACGGCTAACAGCGTCCCTACACCCCTACGTCGCCCCGGTCAAAATGGCCACGCAACGATTACGTCACATACAGAGCCCGGTAACTTTACAGGAACCTTCCTCCTACTCCGCTCTCTCAGTGGAGACACGGCAGTTGAGAGGGCCGAGTGAGAGGACGTTCCTGTAGTAGTTCCTGCCCCCCAAATAGTACCAGGAACTTCTTCAGTGGAAACAGGCCTAATGAATCGTTCCGTACCGTCCCCATTTTTGGTCCCCCCTCTGTTGGGGTACCTAGCACACAGATCTGGTACTAAAAGGTGGAGCTGTGAACACTGCAGTCTGATTGGTCAGTAGAGGACGGTAACTCTGCTCAGGGCTGAGTTGTGGCTGGTTTTGAGGCTCATGTAACCACTGTTCATACTGTGGAGAGTTTTATTACAAGGCAATTGCAGCTTTAGAGCTCATGTTTGGCTTTAACTAATCAGTAATTTGATGGTCAGATCATCTCACCTCTGTGGACTCATTTCTGGAAAAGTATATCATAGAAATGTAAATGTGTAAAAACAGTATTATAAAGAGCTTCATTAAAGTGGTACTGATGGTGTTCCTGTTATTTTGTCCACATCTTTAAATTCATGGTTGATCAGCAGCAGGTGTAATAATCAGGTATCAGACATATTGTTTGTTACGCTCACCTCTGTTGTGAGGGTACTCGGGCTGTGTCGGACACCGTGGTTCAGACTGCTCCCCTTCTCCTCTCTCTGTGCCCGACCGGCCTCCTCTCTCTGCTTCATGAACCTCTGGTTTACGATCCTCGTCACGCTGTCGTTCCTCTGCAGCGGAGCAGCAGGCGGCCTCGTTGGAACGCGTTCCAGGTTCTTTAGACCGCTCTTTGTTTTCTGGCCTGACCCCGGTACAGGTTTCTCTGCCCGGCCACTCACCCTGCGCAGGAACTCTGTGACCATGCCGTAACGGTTGGTGCCCACAGGTTTGCTGGGAGGCTTGGCGCTGCTCAGGGAGCTGTTATTCTGTCCTGCTCCGACTCTTTGACTGGTTTGTCGGGTCCATTGGAGGCCGGTGTGGCTTTGGTGGTTCAGGTTCCACAGCGCTCGATCTCTAGAGGTGGATGACGATGAGGAGGAGGAAGAAGAGGAGGTCAAGTTGGTGGATGAGGGGGGAGAGGATGTACCGGATGCAGAGTGTCTCCGGTACAGTTTAGGTGAGGAGGTGGTGGGTCTGGTCCTCTCGATTCTGCCTGGTACCCCGTCCAGTGAGGCGGAGATGTGGTGGGAGCGGGCGGAGAGCAGGGAGGAGCTCAGGACTCTGGAGGGGCTGCCTCTCACAGGGACTGACCCGTCTGTCTGCTGACCAACACTCACCATAAGTGGCTTCATGAGGGTCTGAGTACCTGAACAGGCCACGTCCACCCACCGCTGCTGTACTCTCCCTCTCCTCTCCTGTGAACTGATGTGAACCGTCTGCCTCCAGCTGGCCGTCATCTCCTTCATGTCGTCGCTGAGGTTGGCAGCTGAGCCCAGGCAGAGCGGTGAGAAGGAGGTCGGTGGTGTGCACCATGGAGAGCCAGAGGTGACAGACTCTCTGTCTGCGACGGGGCTTTGCTTCAGCTGAGCCAGCTGGACTCTGCGAGCTGATGGGGGACTGTAGTAGATGCGGTAGGCAGACTTCTCCGGCGCGGTGTGGCTTCTCTCCATGGACATCTGCTCAAAGTCCAGATCAGGGAAGCTAAGCGGCATGATTAGATGGTCCCACGTCTTAACGGGGTCCTCTCGGTCCAGCTGGGCAGCCTCCTGGTTTAGATAGCACCAGTTCTTCCTCCTACAGCCGTGTGGAGAAAGCTGCTGCCGAAGTCTTTTTACTTTTGAGCTGCACATCCTGTGAAAATAGAAGGTGACACATGAGTTATGATCTCATTGTCTTCAGGATCAAGGTGGACAAGATATGAAGAGGTTGAAAAACACTTACCTGTCAGCTTCATCATGAAGGAGGCGACTGGCGGCACACTGAGTAGAGAGACAAAAACACACTTTAGCTAAACGATGGTTACTGAACTTGGAAATCATTTTACGTCAGTGTTGGCCTGAAGATCCACAGCTTTGCTCCAGACTGAAATATCACAACTACTGGATGGACTGACATGACATTTTTAATAGACATTCATGGTCCCCTGATGATGTATCCTACTGACTTTGGTGATTCTCTGAGTGGCATGGTGGTACAGTGGTTACATTGTCACCTCACAGCAGGAGGGTTCCTGGGGGGTCCCCGCATATTCTCCCCGCGTCATCACTGTCATTGTTAGCATGTTAGCCTGCTGACGCTAACGCAGCCTTACAGGGCTGCTAGCAGGGCTGTAGACTCTCAGGGTGCTTTCAGACCTAGAGTTGTCTTGCCTTGGCCCAAATCAGGGACTAATTTTGTTCCAAAGTTGTATAATTGCCTAGAGTTGTTTCGTGTTCTCACGGCAGCATTTACAAGCAGACCAGATAAAATGTCTTGTGTGAGAAAGCTGCTCCTGATTGGTCAGAATTTCCATGTGGGAAAAATCCAGGAAGTAAACAAAACATTGAAGAAGAGTACACTGGCAAGATAAATGTGACACTTTCTAATGTCACAATGGAGGGACAACTACGCAGGTTGATTTTAGCGCTGCTCATCGTGGACTATATTGCTGTCATTGTTCATTTTAGTCAAACCATACAGTTTGAAAATGAGGCGCGGCTCCAACTAGAAAACAATGTTTTGATACATTGGATGTGCTGAATGTGCATATTAAAGCAGTACAGGAGGAGGTGCACATTAATAATCCTCCAGGACTGTAACATGCTCATGTTTAACCCAAACAATGTGTCATGTGACTGCAGTTGGTTCAGATCCAGGTCGGAACACGTTCTCACCACAAACGAACCGCACCAGAGTTCGTTTGTAACCGGACTGAGACCACCTCTTCAAGAAGGTCTCGGTCCGGTTGTTGTGGTGGGCACCTGAGTGTGATTGCTGTGTTCACACCAGCCCAAACAAACTGCACTTAGGGGGCAAACAAACTTGAGTTCGATTGAATTAAACCAAGCAGTGTGCAGGTGTGAAAGCACCCTTAGTCTTGTTTTATCACAACATATTAAATGTGCCTCAGAGGAAAGGAGGGATTACAGTCTAGCCAGTGGAATAAGGAGGAAAAACAGCCATTAAAGAAATAAATCCGGCGCTTCAAAGCAGATCTTAAGTCATGCTGTGCAAAGGACACACCAAGAGTTCAGTGGCAACAACTCAAATGTTTGATTACATTTCTTATCTTATTTGCATTTGACCAAGCAGGTGGAAACAATAATTAAAGAGTTGTACATTTGAAAAATGTACATTCATGCACCAGGTCTGAGCACAGCACAACACACAGAATCAGTTGAGTGTTTTCATGCAGCAGATTTGAACATGCCTGTCCTGTTTGGCTGCAGCCCCTTACAAGAGATTAGCCTAAATACTCTGGCATCGGTCTTTTCATGATGCCTGGTGTGTCAGGAGGACGTGCGGCCAAGGAGACGGATCATGAGCAGGACTTCCCACTGTATCACACAGCCCCGCGCACAGCAGGAGAGGCACATGCCTGGAGGGAAAACACCGTCCTTACCTCAGCTGCTTTGCCCCGCGTGGCCTTGGCCTCACTGTCAAATTCAATCCACTCATCCCGAAGCTCTGCACCGAGGTCTTGCAACAACGCCCGCAGCACAGACATGGTTTTGTCTTTACCCTAAATCAAAAAATCCAGACTTATTTAGATGTATAAATAAACAAAATGTGTTGATTTAATAATAAAAAACTTTAATTCTACCTCCTTTCCTTCCAGCTTGGGTCCTTTAACCTGACACCACTGATGGAGGATCCACAGAATCTGCAATGACAGTCGCATTTTGGGGTCCCTGCTTGCTTGCCTCATTTGTTTCTCTGTCTCCTTAATGTCTGTCATGCATGGGTCTTCACCACACTCCTGCTTACGTGGTGACTCTTTGAGATTCAGATCTTTACAGTCTCCAGAGAAAGTGCAGGAATACCAAACACGTCCATCCTTGTGAACGGACAGTTTGTCTGAATCTTCTCCTGTTAGAAGCGTCTCCACCCTCCCAATGAAAGCCAACAGCATGGCCTGCAGAAGCTCCAGAGCCTCATTCAAAGGCCCTGGTGGGAATACCTTCTGTGCCTTGCCATTCGAGTCCACCTCTGTTGGAGAGGTGAAACCACATGAGGTAGATGAGCGATGGCCGTTTTTTGGTGGCCTCATCAGGAGCTGGATGGCTGAACTCAACATGCAGGAATGATCTCTGAGAGCTAGAAGAGTTTCATAGTCTTTCACTGTCATTCCTTTGAGACCTTTGTCAGGTTTCTTGTTGTTATCACTCTCATGACTGTCCGAAGGGTCCCACTCACCACCCACAGGACCCTCTCGAGTAATCTGACAGGCAGTAATCGCCACGTCAGTCTGTGATGAAGTCTCAACATCATTTTTACCTTTCTCTGCTTCCTCATCCTGACCCTGCTCGTACGTTGTGCATCCTGTATTCAAACTTCCCTCTCTGTCCTTCTCCACTGTGGAAACTGATGGATTCTCCTCCAACACCTCCCTATTCTCTTCTTCTTCCTCTTCCCCTCCTCCTCCTCTTCCTATTTTCTCTCTCAGGTCACTCATCTCAGCTCGCAGTCCACGGTTCTCCACCTCCAGTTCGACGATGCGGCGACTCAGGAGCGTGGCCTCCTCTTCCACCAGCTTCAGGTGAACTTTGACCTCTGCCTCCCTGGCGTGGGCGGAGTTTTGTTTGCCCTCAGGCGAATGGGTGGCGTCTATGTCCCCGTAGGCTGAGTGGTATTTGGCCAGCTCCTCACGCATGCCCTCGCTCTCTGATACCAACTTGGTGAGCTTCTTGCACATGAGAGCTAATTCTTCTTTGGCAAAGTGGAGTTGGCATCTGAGATCTGCACTGTCATCCTTTGGGGCAAAAAAAGAAAGATGAATATATATCATGACAACAATATAATTACATATATACTGTAAGATACATTTTGAAGTCACATTTGAAATCAGACTTGAATTATGACGAACCTCAATCTGCTGAGAGAGCCTCTTCTCTGCTCTGCTGGCAGATGATCGGGTGCTTTTCCTCTTCAGAGTGCTCTGAGGGAGAAAACATAACAAAGAGGTGAATAAAAGGCGCAATACATAAAAAAACAAATCCAACTGAGCACCTCGTCATTGATGAACCATGTGAATTACTTTGGATATGTCAATTTCTTGAAGTAAAGTGACATACAGACTTGGCTGCACCTTTTAAACGTCTTCATCTGCCTCTCAAAATTGTGACATATTGTGTAGAGACCTCACTGAAGTCCAAAGCTCAGTGAGAGTATCCAGTTCAGCAGTTCAACATTGCATGCGGAGAGTTTAATGAGAAGGTGGAATCTGCTCTCAGATCTGTCTGTTCAGTGTGAAGCTTCAGCCAGTAGACGTAAGCTTGGCTCTGTTTCCCGCCAGCACCTCTAAAGCTCACTAATTAAGACATTAAATCTTGTTTGTGGAGTCGTTCTGATACCAGTACCAGCAGTGGAAATGCCTCTGATACTGCTTAAAATGCTGGACCAGATATTGTGAGTACTTAGGTCAATGTACCGATCCAATACCACAATAAACGTAAACTGTATAAAATGGCAGTTTTCACAGAAATCAGTTCTTTTCAAAAACTCTAAAACAATAGTTTTCGAGCAGTGAAGAAGAACTGAATTCCAGTAAATAGTGTAACATGGGTTGTAAGCAAATGTCAACAATTTGGCAATAGTTTACAGGTTTGACCTGAGCAATGCCGTACAGTGAAATCACTCATTTCACATCCATACAGGGTTAGTAGTATACAGCTGTTCTTTTATTCTTAATGCAGTGGTATCAGATCAGTACTCTGTATCAGCCAATACACAAGTTCAGACAACAGAATTAGTGTCAGGTAAAAATGGTATCAGAACATCTCTACCTGTTTGCTTAAAACATCAATTTGTGATTTGAGACTATTTCTTGGCTGGGCGCAGTGACTGTCTGGAGTCTTGTTGACCACAAATTAGATTTTTTTTTTTAAATATTATTTAAACAAGATATATTGTTATTGGTGAGCTTTAGGGGTGCTGGTCGGCAGATTTATGTTATCATTTGGCAGAGCCAGACTAGTGGTTTTTCCCGTGTCCAGTTTTTATGCTATGCTAAGCTAAGCTAAGCTAACCAGCTGCTGGCTTTGGCTTCATACTCAATGAACAGGCATGAAAGGTATGGTATCAATCTTCTCATCTAACTCTCTCCAAGGAAGCAAATTAGTGAATTTCCCAAACTGTTCCCAAATTGTTTCCGCAAAGGGAGACAGGGGTGGATAGGGTGAAACTTTAAACTAAAGAGATATCACCATGGGTGCGCCCATTAGCTAACCTGGTAGAGCAGGCACGTCATGTACAAAGGCTTTGTCTTTGCTGCAGCAGCTGCAAGCTTCCCCATTTCACACCAACTACGAAACTTTCCCAGTTGATTAATTACATTAAGAATTATTTTTTGTATTTCAAGTTTTCTGGAATTTGATATTTAAATATACAAATGATACATTATCCAATTAAATTTGCAGTGATGTACATACATTTCCAGAGCAGAAATCAAAACATTGGATAAATCCAGGTTCAAAGTTGTTGTTTCATTTTGTTTTCATATTAAATTCAAAGGTTTTTTGCAGAGGGAGTTTTGGATTTCTCTTTTTATCAATAAAATACTATCAAATGCCATTAAAAATCAGTTTTCACCTTATTTTTAGGTGTTCTATAAATCAGGCTATGAATGATATATGAACAAACCCCTCTAAAAACCTTCAGAATATAGACAGGAATAAAATTGGACAGTTTGGTGAATGTAAGTGCAGCGGAGGTGGAGATTTCTGGCTCAGAGTGTGAGAAAAAAGTAATTTTGAGAAAAAAAGGCCTTTAACTTTTAGACAAAAAAAGACATTACAGTTGAAGGGGGTAAACATTTTATGCAGCATCTCCATTAAACTTCCCTAGTTGAGTTTTCTAAAATGGTATATAAGAATATGCAAAAGAGGCATTATATAACAACACAATTTTTGCATAAATTTCCAAAACAGAAATCTGAATTAAAATATATTATTATTATTATTATTTTACACTATTTTCTTATATATTATTATATTATATTTTTTTTTTATAAATTATATAATATTATATATACTAAAATACTTTTGACATTTTCTACTAGTCTGAAAGAAATGTTTAGAAATAGTAGTTTTCACCTGCTTTCTCCCCCTTAAAGTAAAATAATTTGAACTTTTCATCATGGCCTTGTGCTGCTTTGATAGATGCCTAAAATGCACAAATAACTGTCCACAGTGAAATCTGATCCAAACATTTCTTTGCCTCTGACTTCTCCCCTTCTCTACATGACTGAGTTAATTTGTAAGTCTGAGCATTGCAGGAATGTTCGCTTCTGTCTGGCGTCATTGTCTTTCTGCGAGACACTAGACAGGATGTCACAGTGTTAATAACAGTCATTCTTCTACTGGCCACAAGTGTCAAACACAAGGAGTGGGTGTCAGTGTTTTCAATTCAAGGTCAGTGGGTCAGCAGGCTGCACAGATACTGTTACTGTCACTTGAAATGATGAATAGACACTTTTCTTGAACTGGAAAATTTCCATACTTCATGTTGCATTTCAGAATAAAACTTTTAGTCTTCACTTATGGTTTCGTCATTGTTTGGGCATCTGCAGCCACGCCGTGACCTGACAGTATTAAATTACCACTCAGCATCCCACTAACAGGGTCACAGACAGTCCAGCTGCAGTGTGAGTCTCTCAAATGTTTCATCCTCCTTCACTTCCCTCTAGACTGTGTTTTGTGCCCTTAGATTAGGTAATCTAAGTGGATTTTCCTGCCGGGATCAAAGAGACTAGCAGCTGCCTCCGATGAGTGGGCCAGACTGAGCTCATGCCAAAGCACCGAATCCTGGATTAAACCAAACACGTGTCACTGAAGTGCACGGCCGTTATCGCAGGAGCCATCGAGGCAGGAGCCGCCTCAAGAATAAAAGGTGGACTGGAAATTCAATCACTGCCGGGGTGTGGTGGCTACCATATGATAAAAGCATGTGCAAGGATGGTTGTAGGTCAGTGTGTCGGCACACAAACACCAATTTGAATGCCATAATACACGCTGATCCAGATTTAGCCCAGCTTAATAGGAGCAGAAAGAGAGAAAGCAAGTCTATTTTTGTAATCTCTCTCTCCCTTCTCTCTGTGAGGAGATCAGCTGTGCCTGGAGTTCAGGCTTCAGCATACCAGGCGGCTTCACCCCGCCCAGGCTCCACGCAGCTGCTGGCCCTCCACTCATATCATTGATCTACACCCGGGTCATGTGTCACCTGACATCAGGGTGACTGAGGGATGAGGGGGACAGCTGCCTGGGATGGGTGCAGCTGTGTGGCAGCAGAAATGGAGGAGGATTCTTGACTCGAGGGATGGAGGCTCGTGAAGGGTGTCGGTGGCAGGAGGTTGTGTTTCTGTCAAGATTCAGGCTGACTGTCTCGATCCAGTGTTCACATTTATTTATGATCCCCTCCAAAATGTTTAAGACTTAAAAACACTCTCCGTCCTCCATCGTTCTGCACAGTTAAGCTCACACATCACAGTGAAGTAACAATGAGCAAAACTAATTTTTAAATAGTGTTGTACCTCTTTGACTTTCTCCACCTCAGTCTGTAACACCTGCTTGGCCACCTCCAGTTCCTGAGTCTTCTCACGCAGCGCCTCGTTTTCCCACTCCAACTGGGACTTCTTCTTCTGCACCACCTCCAGCTCATTGTACAGCCGGAGGGACACACTCTTTGCAACCTGTAAACAAAGCCAAAAGCAGGTTAGTGTGGCTCCAATCATGGACGGAACATGAGAGAATGGGCCCCTGGGAACAGACATGCAAAAGGGCCCCCACCCGCCCTACATAGGAGCAAGACCCAGAGATTGAAAGAGACTCAAAAGTCTTTTTCAACAGACTGAGAAACAAATGAATTCCTCAACCTGTCCAGTCGAGCCTGTAGGACTCTAAATCTTCTGTGATAGCAAAAGCTGATATTCTTCAAATAAAATGTGAGAGGGGTCGGATGTAATATTACCAGCCAGAGTCAACGCTCTTTTAGGATACGTAATTTTGGTGGTGATCGGTTGAAGCGAAGTGGATAAAATAATAAAATGGCGGGAAATCCGAGCTGCTTGGCGGAGGTCTGTGCTCTCCGAGTGCTCTAGTTTTGGTAATAGCTTCACATTTTTTGGTAATAGCTTCACATTTTTTGGTGATAGTTTTGCATTTTTTGGTGATTGTTTTGCATCTTGTTATGGTACTTTACTTTTTTTTGGCGATTGTTTTGCGTTTCCTTGTAGTAGTTTTGTGTCTCTTTGTGGTAGTTTTGTATCTTCGGGTGGTAGTTTTGCATTTTTTGGTGACAGCTTTGCATCTCATTGTGGTAGTGTGCATCGCTTGGTAAAAGTTTTGCGTTTTTTAGTGACATTTTTGCATCTCTTTGTGGTTGTTTGCATTTTTTGGTGATAGTTTTGCATCTCTTTGTGGTAGTTGTGCATCACTTGGTAAAAGTTTTGCATTTTTTGGTGATAGCTTTGCATCTCTTGGTGATAATTTTGCATGTTTCTTATGGTAGTTTTATGCCTCTGCATGGTAGTGCTGCGTCTTTGAATGACAGTTTTGCGCCACTTTGCGGTAGTTTCTGCATTTTTTGGTGACTAGTTTGCATCTCTTTATGGTAGTTTTGCTTCTTTTGCTGATGGTAATGTGTTTCCTTTTGGTCGTTTTTCATGTCCCTGTGGTAGTTTTGCACCTTTTTGTGGTAGTTTGCATCTCTTGGTGGTAGTTTTGCCGGGGTGTTTTTTGGTAATAGCTTCACATTTTTTGGTGATAGTTTTGAGTTTCTTTGTAGTAGTTTTAGGTCTTCAGGTGATAGTTTTGTGCCTGTTGGTGATAGTTTTGCATCTCATTGTGGTAGTTTGCATTGCTTGGTAAAAGTTTTGCGTCTCTTTATAGTCATTTTGTGTCTCTTTGTTGTAGTAGTTTTGCATATATATGGTAGTAGTTTTGTGCCTCTGTGTGATAGTTTTGCTTCTTTGAATGATAGTTTTGTGCCTGTTGGTGATAGTTTTGCATCTCATTGTGGTAGTTTGCATCGCTTGGGAAAAGTTTTGCATCTCTTTATAGTCATTTTGTGTCTCTTTGTAGTAGTTTTGCATATATATGGTAGTAGTTTTGTGCCTCTGTGTGATAGTTTTGCGTCTTTGAATGATAGTTTTGCATCTCTTTGCAATAGTTTATGCATTTTTTGATGACTGTTTTGTGTCTATTTATAGTAGTTTTGCTTCTTTTCTTGATGGTTATGCGTTTCTTTTTGGTAGTTTTTCGGTTCTCTGTGGTAGTTGTATGTTTTTCGGTGATAGTTTTGTGTCTCTGTGTGGTAGTTTTGCGTCTTCTGATGGTTTCTTTGTGGTAGTTTTTCAAATCAAATCAAACTTTATTTATATAGTGCTTTTCATACATTAAAAATGCAACACAAAGTGCTTCACAAAAACAAAACAAAACAATGAAAAGCCCTCCCCTCCCACCCCTCACGTATAACACACACACACACACACACACACACACACACACACACACACGGGGGGGAGGGGGGGGGTTCACACTTCATTTTGTGCCTCTCTGTAGTCGTCACTCCTCACAGAGGCTCTGGAATTCAGGCAAAGTGCTGTGAAGCAAATCTTTTGGTCCTGATTTCACCTCCTTCCCAGAGTTGTAAAAGTTGAAATGTTTGTGACAGGAATTCACCATATGAGTGTGTGAGTGTGTGAGAGGGTGAGGCTGTTGGGAATCCTACACCACCACCACCATCATGCACACTCTGGCTCACAGAAACAGAGTCTGGTTTCCACCACAGAGGCTCATTTAACAACAGAGTGTTTGACCTGCTGTGATTCTGATAAAGATTACTGTGCTTTTATGTTTCTTACTCGTGGAGAACGACTCACCACATAATTACACCGTGGTATGACAAAAATATAAACAGGATGCATGATGAAGACATTTCCAGCTAATGAAAGTTTTGTGGTACCAACGAACATCAGGAAGTATTTTACAGCACAGCAAACAGTCGTGACTCAGGCTGCCGTCAACAGATTACAGTCCAACTGGAGCAGCAGTGATTCAGTCACAAGTCAGTTTGGGGGAATTTACTGTTTGTTGGTGGTGAGTGAATTTTAACAAGACCACACAATGACAAAGGAGGAGGAGGAGGAGTAACCGTAATGACCTCTGACCTTTATATCATGCTCTAAGCTCCGAACCAACTCCCCGTCCACCTGTCCCGTCTGAGCCACCCGGATGCTGCGGCGCTCGGCCTTGCGGAGGCGGTACTGCAGGATGCGACAGGTCTTGTTGGCCTGCTCCAGCTGCAGCCGCAGCTCCTGCAGCTGATACACCTCCTCCTCCTGGAACATGTCACGCATCTCCAGCATCTCACAGCGTAGCTCCTCCACCTCATCCTGGGACAGACAACACAGAAATACAACTATCAGGGAATCTGCTTTTGATCATATACTCAAGTGTAAAGAATTCACGTTATAAACGTCCCTTTGCTGTGAATCATCCCCATTTTCTCTCCCACTTTCCTGTCCCTCTCCAGCTGAGCAACAGCACAGACAAAAGCCCCAAAAAATAGTCTTTAAAAAATACAACATCCATTTACAATTACAGTGGATATGATAACAACCTTCAATTATTTTAAGGCACTGAAAACAGCTTAAGTTTTAGATTTGAAATATTGGGTTTTCCAATATTCCATCCATTAACAAAAACTTAAAGGGGCACTCCAAACACACCACAAACAAGACAGAATAAACATGCTACACATGGTTCTTGACAGTTTATGGATGCTTGGTGATCTACAGAGCTTCACAGATTTGGCTCCATATCTTATCAAATCGTTTCTCTTTGCTGCCGTCTTCCAACATTGTTACTCATGACGTGTGACTTTACATTCAGCCTGTGGAAACATTTGTCTAAATGTTTTCTGTGGCTCTGGTTGGCCTGCTGGTTTCATTGGCCAGATGCTGCCTTTAAATGTAATTCATGAGCTCATTGTTACGACATGGGAAGCCGTGTATACGACATGCTTGGCATTCAAGTGGTTACATCGTGAGAGCACCGCTGCCAGGAAACAGCAACATGAACACTACAGTCAGCGTCTGCAGCCACAGAAGCTAACAGCTTAGCAAGCTAGCGAGCAGATCACGTAATGCACGAAATGCAAAGGCAGTGTCAGAGGAAAAAAGGATGAGGTTGTTGGGAAAATCAACATATTCCTCAGAAATATTGTAAAATTAAACCACTAAGATTATAATAAATTATCAACAAATGATTGGTAACCTCCGCCATTTCTGAAAATATCAGTAAACACATCACAACTTGTGAACTCTGTCCTTTCAAAACATTTCCACCTACAAGGTCACATGGAATCTTCTAATGAACATGGCAAATATGGCCGCATTAAAAGGCAGCATTTACCCTGATGATGTCACAGTGATGTCATCAGGGTAATCTCACTTTGGGCTTGAGATTTAAAGATTTTAACAAAAAACGTCTGTGTTACAAACTGGAGGTGTGACTTTGAAAGAAGTGGAAATTAAGGAGGCAAAGGGACCAAATGAAAGATGCTGTTATGTTGCATTATGGGAAATGTAGTATCTGGTGTTATTGGACTAAAAGTGTAGAATTCTCAGCTTCTACCACTTTGGTTTTGAACTTTCTTTAAGTCTCTCTCTTGAAAGTCTTCCAACTTTATGAAATTTCAATACATTGCTTGAGTGCCCCTTTAAATGCATTAAACAAATAAATTCAACCTTCCTACTGGAACTTTTGACTGGTTTAGTTTCCACTTTTGTTAAACTTAAACTTATTTTTTTACTGTAATAACATTGATACAAGGCATTAGTGATATGGTGAATACCAAGACTTTGGCTTACACATTTATGGAAGACACAACAGCCCCTAACTCACAGTGCATACACAAAATTATTGCTTAAATAAATGCCACCAGAGATAAATGTCAAAGTCACTGCTTTGAATTCTCGAGTAACTTCCTACTTTTGAATTGCACCAGTAAAATATCAGTGTTGATGTTTGTTTGTCTTGTTGTTTTTTATGTTTGCTTTGCAGTTTATTTTTTCCAGCACAACATGGAAAATGCTTCTGATGGTGCCACAGATCATTTGTGTCTCTTGCATGAGATTTTCCGACCACTTGTCCTGAAGTCTTTAATGAAGACTGACAAGAACATTGAGAGGAAATCGGCTCTGGTGTTCAGAGTCTGAGGATCTATTATAGAGCTCACAAAGAAGCAACATACAAACGTGGAAATTTAGATGCGAACCTCCTGGATGTCATGCAAATACAAACCGAATTAAACAAATCAGATTAAAGCCAAATTAAATTAAACTTACTTTCAGATACTCGTTCTCTGATCTCAGATCCTCCACCTCCCTGACCAGATCATCGGTTGTCTCCCCCATCATGAGATCCATAAACGCCTCTGAGGAGTTAAACAAACTGAGCCCGGCTCCAGCAGCATCAGGCTGCAGAGCGCAGGTATCCCTCGGCACCTTTACGCACGGTTTGCCGTCGCCTTTGCCCTCACTGTCCGAGCTCAAATAAGCTCCTGGCTCTATCCAGCTTAAATCACTGTCGCTGCTCGGAGAGTCCTGCTTACTGTTGCCCTCCGAGGGGCAGTCGGAGATTTCTGAGCTGCTGTCTGAGGAGGAGAGTTTCCCAGACGGGCAGCCGGAGTCTTTGCTCAGGTCCTCTGAAGCGTTGCTGGCATCGGATAACTTCCTCTGCGCACCGGGGCACTCCACCGTGACACTCAGTGACACTTTGCCCGATCGTTTCCCCTGCTGTCCCGCCGGTTTCACCTCCTTCCCAGAGTCACAGGGACCTGACAGAGAGCCACATTGAGCATCTTTAGGAGCCGGGTCCTTCTTCTTCTTCTGGGCAGAAACCTGCTGTTTCTGGCTCCGGAGCGCAGACTTTGCGCTCTTGTCTCCGTCTCTGTTCATCGCGACTCTTTTTCTTTAGGTTTTCTTCTTCTTTAATGTGGGGAAAATAGGAGATTTTTCTCAGTTCTAGATGATCATGATGTTTCCACAAATATGCTGAGAAGTCTTAAGCCCTCACAGCTCAGTGAAGAGGACCGACTGGTTGCTCTCCATCCTGGAAACTGAAACTTTGCCAAAATGCGCGCAGAGAAAGAGGGCAAAAAGTGACCGGCAGTGTCACACTAACACAGCCTATTGATGACTTCCGGTCTTCATTTCCAAAATAAAACCGACTCATTAACCCTTAACGAAGATATAATGCATTTTATTTTTCCTTTTAATAAAGAAAAATATGTTTTACACGTGTTTCCATCTTTTCCAAACAGTTTTTATTCTGATTAAAACAATTTATCAAAAACATGTCAAACATAACTCACTGAAAAGTTTGTAATCATCTGCTGTATTAATGTTTTTCTTCTTTTCTCCAGTAATGGCTATTTTTAAATAATAGAAACACTATAATTCAGACACTACATATATTAATTACTGTTGAATTTGTCCCCAAAAGAAGAAGAATTAACTGATTAAAACTTCATGTACTTGATGTCCTCAGTGTTTCATGACAGGGGAGAAAACTGTTGGAACTTTGATTCATTCATTGATGAGCTTTATGATTATTAGTTGTAAATACTGATCGATTTTGTTTGGAATTATTTTCTAGAGTAAAACCAGTTTGACAATTACTATATATATTATTGAAGAGGAATTTAGAATTGTTAAAAACAAAGCATTCATATTGGAAAAAAATGCAATAAATACATCTAATAAATATTTGGCACAGCATGAGATTGATTATATTAACAATAGTATTCACAATGGAAATATGATGTTTTGATTTCATCATTGATAATTTGATTGAAATTAAATGGGTTGAATTAATTGACATGATTTATGTTTATGTCTTTGAGGTCATCAAACTAATAGCAAACTGATCATCATGTCAGTAAATGAAGGAAATAAGTGGAGTTGTCTGGCGTCCTCCGTTGTTGCCTGTGGTTGACTTCATGCAGGCATTGAGGCTGAAACCCAACAGAAACTCAACCTGTATTTTATTTTTTCAGTTCAGAAAATTGTCCCTCGATCATCACTGAACCACACTGGTGCAACTGGGCTCCAAATATTGAGTTTGTCTGTAAATGTTGGGCCCACTGCAGTCTACTCAGTAGTTACATTGAGCAGGTTTAAAGTGTGATTTGTCAGTCCACAGTGTGTTCATCTGATATTCCAACAGTACCAGCCATGGACCAACCCTCTGTTTCTATTGTGAAGTTTGAAGAATACCTTTACTGTAAATTCCAGCTCATTACAGACATTATTGTGCACTTGACAATGAAACAGGAACCTGTTCCCATTTAAACCTACACACATTTTGATGCTAAGCTCCCAGTTTCTTTTACCAATGATGGGTGATTTCCTAGGTTCTTATTCAGCTGTTGTTCAGGGGGATGTTTGACACTTTTTCAACTGTCAGTCTGGTTGAACCATTGCACCGTGTTTTGTTCTCCATGTACAAAACAAACTGTTCATACAAAACAACACTGAGTTATTAAGAAGACCTTCTACAACCTAAAAGCAAGAAAGGGCATTTGAAAAGACAAAGTAGTCCTCTCAGCCACCTGAGTGTTTCCAATCAAGCTTTAGTGGCAGAGGATTTCCTGCTTTTAAATGGCAGTGCATCTTAAATAACAAGTAATGCTAAAATAGTAATAATTGAGTCGATTAAAGGCAATAGGAGAACGTTTTATTTATTTTCTCATATTTTATATCTATAACGAGGCTATATATTTACATGTGATAAAATATAATGAAAACCTAACTGGTTTGTATTTGTTTTATTATATATATATTTATTGTATTTATAAATTATTTTATTTTTGTTATTTTTTACAGTCTATGGGGAGAACAGACAATTTAAGCTTTTATTTTGAAAATTAGTACTTCCGGTCTTACTGAGACAAATGCTCCATGTTGTTGCCCTCAGTTTCCACTTTCTTCTTTGAAAATCTGACGAGCGATTGAACAGTCAGACTTGCCTCTGAGTATTCCATTTAATTATTTATCTACACAGTCAGCAGGTTGATCACATATTTATTTGACAAATATCAAAGA
This sequence comes from Epinephelus lanceolatus, assembly GCF_041903045.1. Taxonomy (NCBI): domain Eukaryota; kingdom Metazoa; phylum Chordata; class Actinopteri; order Perciformes; family Serranidae; genus Epinephelus; species Epinephelus lanceolatus. Next base: position 11,147,739 of record NC_135741.1, on the reverse strand, counting down.
TGCTCTGAACTGACTGCTAATTTTAAAATAGTAAAAAAAAAAACTTACTGCACGTCAAAATTTAATTTAGTTTAAAATAAATCCCTTAATTCTAAATTAATTATAGGGTTAACTGATCATAGGTGAAAAGCTGCCACCCTGTGGATCAATGACGGAGCTTCAGCTCACTTATCAGTCATCACACAGCTCTCTTCACACCGTGAATGCATCACAGGTTACATCACATTTGTTAAATGGCTTCATGTTGTCTCAATAAGAGACTGATTATAAATGTTAAACTCGATGAAGTTAAGCAATAAATATGATCTCAGATTCATTCAAACATTTTTACGTAAGTCTAACCGCTCTGTCTCGTCATCACTGTTGTCTTAACATCCTGCCTGCTCATTGGACACCAGAGAAGGTGTGTCGAGAAACACAGGAACCTGTTATTGCTCAACGTGTCCTTCAACGAGACCACAGACCAAAGACATCCATCATAGAAAAACAGTGAAGAGAGAAAACCTGACATGAGAAATGTGGAGTGGGGGTGGGAGGTAATGTTGGTGAAAAATCTGCTTTAGTGCATCAGAATTGACTGCAGAGCATCTGGATCAAAAATGTATTTACCAACAATTTACTAACACATAACATAACTGCAGATGTCATAGCTTATTGTTAATACATTTTATTAAGGTCTTTACACGTGCAGATTTATTGGTAAAGTTAGAAACCCATGAGTAATCTTTGATTGATTGTCATCATGTACTGCATCATTTGTATGCCTCATTAGAAAGTCAGTAGCAAATATATATTTCAGACAGCTGATGTGAAACTGAATTCCTTATATATGTATATATATATATATATATATATGTATATATATATATATACCTTAAAATGCCTTTACTGTTCCCATTCATGATTATATTATTAAGGCATTTGTAATGGGAGTTTTATAAATGAATGGCCTTACAGTGTTACAGTATTTTTGATGCATTATGTTATTGTGTTAATTAAGAGTGGGGAAAAACGAATTTTAATTAAGAGGAAAATTAAGGGATGGTTTTCATGTTATGAGCTGGTCAGTTTTAATTGATTTTTTTTATCTGTAATAAAATTTTAAAAAGCTTTAAGTGTGCTACAGTCAGTTTAAGGTGCAGTATTTTAATGAGATAATTTTAAGGAAGTGACTAACCCATAATATCCACTGAAAAGAAAAACGAACTATGTAATAATATTCTCCCCTTGCAGAATTGTTGCCAGTTTTTAAATGAAATCTCAAAACTGGTCCTGTATTATCTTGTTTATTATGTATATTATTTTTTGTATTTTAGAATAGTTCGGGATTTTATTTCTGTTTAATTTTGTATTATTTTATAGTGTCTGATTTTATTCCTGGAATGTTTTAATCCAGGTTGAACCATGTAAAGCTCTTTGTAACTTTGCCTTTAAACAGTGATGTATAAATAAATGTTATAATTAATAATTTAATAAATAAATTAAGCAGTAATTTGAACGCGTGGACGTTTTAATGTCAGATAATTGACTCTGATGTGAAAACAGCTGCTGGACTGAACAGCCGCTCTTTGACTTCTATTTCTAGAACTCTCCTGGCTGCGCTCTGATTGGCTGTCGCACCTGTCAGTCACGGTGTCCTTGCCGTCCACTTCCGCCCTGTTTGAGAGGCAGATCACTCTCCGCTTGTTTATGTCAGCTGAGCTTTAATTTGATTTTAACTCACAGGTATATGTAATTGTATTGTGTTTAAACCTTCGTGTCAGTGTCTACGTGGTTATCGTTAGCTTCTCTCCGCTGGCCACCCTCCATTTAACGGTTTAACTTATCAGCAGCGATGCTAACGGCTAGCTAGCTAGTCAGATAGCTAACTCCTAGCTGAGGCTCTTTGGGGAGCAGAGCTACTGACAGCGAGCTAGCAAGTTGTTATTATTAGTCATAGCATGTATTAGATCATGTTTGGCTGCCGTGTGCTTTGTGTAACGCGTCCGTGCTGTTGCAGGTAGTGTGTGTGGCTGTCTGTGATGCTTGGAGCGAGGCTGGGCTGCAGGGACAGGCCGATGGTGGAAACATGACTTCTGAGTAACGCACAGTTACTTTCTCTGCTCAGTATGAACAGCGAGGAAGAGTTTTACGACGCTGAGACAGGTGAGACACGCTGACAGATGTCTCATATAGTTAAGTGTGCTTGCTTTCTGTGTCTAAATGAATCCTCTTCTCTTGCCTCCATCAGGGCTGGAGTCAGATGATTCCTGTGAGGTCAGTTTCAAAGATGCCCTGGTGTTTGACTGTAAGCAGGTGACTGACGGCAGCGCCACACAGGAGAATGGAGTGTGGGAGCGAAGGTGAGGGGTCATGTACAAGAAGTGTGTTTGCATGTTACCACATGACTACGTTTGTCTTTGGGTGAGGGGCTGGAGGGGCTCATTATGCATGCACACACACGTGGAAGCACACAAGGCCAGTGCGACCACATTTTTATGCTGTTAGCTAGTGAATACCTCCATTGCAGAGCATTTAGAGTAACTGCTGGTGAAGCTAGTCAAGTCTTATGTTTCAGCTTGAGAGACATCTGGATTTTAAAGCAGTACATTGTGTTCTTGAATGATACACTGCCTGCAGTTAACAGATACACTGTGAAAAGTTTTATTGGATTTAACGTCATTTTAATCACATTCCGTCGTAATGTGTACCAGGAAAAGCCTGCCTGCTGAAATGATCTCCAGAAGCAACTTCAGTGTGTGGAGCATACTGAAGAAATGCATCGGCATGGTGAGTCCTACCTTCCTCCAATTGAATCTGAATTTCTGTCGTCAATTTTGCCACAAACAGGCTGTTGTCAGATTCAGGGCCTAGTGTGACATGTTTTTTTAAAATAATTAAATACTGCCATGTTTCAGCTTTCATCACGCCGCTACAAGATTAGTCATGTCTGAACTCTCTTCTCTGCCCGACATTTTATGTAATCATCTGAAAGAACCAAAATAGCTCAAATGAACATCTGAATACATTGAACATGAAACACATGTCCTACTGTTAAAAGGCAGAATATATTTATTGCATATAAGTTAAATAATATGATGCATGAGTTGTTGTAAAACTTATTTATCTAGTATTATCTTTTTTGATCTTTTCATGTGGTTATTACAGGAGCTGTCTAAAATAGCGATGCCGGTCGTGTTTAACGAGCCGCTGAGCTTCCTCCAGAGAATGTCGGAGTACATGGAGCACACTCACCTCATCCACAAAGCCTGCAGTTTGTCTGACTCAATAGATCGCATGCAGGTACAGATAATGGATGACTCTGAGGTTATGTTGTTTTTATTTTTAGCTTAACTTTATTTCTCTTTTAATTTCTTTTCTGTCTGCATTGTTCAAAACACACCTGGACAGATAAATGTAACAGATCTTACTCTGATTTAAAGCTGCAGCTAACAATTATTTTCTGATCGACTAATCTTTTAAACTGTCAGATTAAATGTCCTATTAACCATCTTCAAATACTGTGTTTTGTCTGGCCAACAGTCCAAAACTCAAAGACATTCAATTTTACTGCCTTGTTTGATTCAATCGAACTCAAGTTCGTTTGCCCCCTAGGTGTGGTTCATTTGGGCAGGTGTGAACACAGCAATCACACTTAGGTGCGCACCAAAACAACCAGACCGAGACCTTCTTGAAGAGGTGGTCTCAGTCTGGTTACAAACGAACTCTGGTGCGGTTTGTCTGTGGTGAGAACGTGTTCCGACCTGGATCTGAACTAACTGCAGTCACATGACACATTGTTTGGGTTAAACATGAGCATGTTACAGTCCTGGAGGATTATTAATGTGCACCTCCTCCTGTACTGCTTTAATATGCACATTCAGCACATCCAATGCATCAAAACATTGTTTTCTAGTTGGAGCCGCGCCTCGTTTTCAAACTGTATGGTTTGATTAAAATGAACAATGACAGCAATATAGTCCACGATGAGCAGCGCTGAAATCAACCTGTGTAGTTGTCCCTCCATTGTGACATTAGAAAGTGTCACATTTATCTTGCAAGTGTACTCTTCTTCAACGTTTGCTTTACTTCCTGGATTTTTCCCACATATAAATTCTGACCAATCAAGAGCAGCTTTCTCACACAAGGCATTTGATCTGGTCCACTTGTAAATGCTGCCGTGAGAACACGAACCAACTCTAGGCAACTATACAACTTTGTGACAAAATTAGACCTTGATTCGGACCAAAGCAAGACAACTCTAGGTCTGAAAGCACCCAAAGAAAATCTGATAATCATCACATTTGAGAAGCTCTGCTCTGATTCACTTCATGTCTCTGTGACAGGTTGTTGCTGCATTTGCTGTTTCGTCCGTAGCGTCTCAATGGGAACGGACTGGAAAGCCATTTAATCCTTTACTAGGAGAGACATATGAACTCATAAGGTACTGGAGAGTAGAACAGTTTTGTCTTGATGAGACAGACACAAATAAACCAAAATGTTTTTCGTTCATTAATGTGAGTTCTCAAATGTTTTTTCAAAGAGAGGACGAGGGATACAGATTGATCTCGGAGCAGGTGAGCCACCACCCTCCCGTCAGTGCCTTCCATGCCCAGTCTCTAAAGCAAGAATTCGAGTTTCACGGCTCCATCTACCCAAAACTCAAGTTCTGGGGCAAAAGTGTGGAGGCTGAGCCGAAAGGCACCATGACACTTGAGTTACTGAAGTGAGTATTTTTCAGGTAATTTTTTGGTATTTAATTAGCTTTGTTGTGGTTGTGCTTCTTAGCTGGGTTTGTTTGTTTCGATTATTTGTTAGTGAGTGGCTTTTCTTAAAAGCTCTAAGTTTGTTGCTCACTCTGATGTTAACACTGTAGTTGTCGATAAACTTTGTGAAAATATGAAACTTTATTGCACCTTTTACACTGGCTCTTCAAGGTGTGAATTTCACACCATTATGCCATCTGGCCGATCTGTATAAATGGTGCAACTGCAGAACAGGACAGCTGGTCGGATTAACAGGACGTTTTGACAACGTATTATGCATGTGACCCACCGCGGGAAATTTAAAAAGTATCTGTTAGCAGTTAGCAGCTAACTCGAAGAAGAACAGCAGTTGAAAATGTCCACAAATTGGGACAACAATGCGGTCTGCGAGCTCCTTACCCTTGCAGCAGATGACGAAATTGGCTGCCATATAAAAGAAACCACCAATTGTGTAATTTTTTTTACATTAAAGTTTTTGTGTGGATTAAACAAATGAGTTATAATGTCCTAATACCTTTGGACAGAGCCACGCTAGCAGTTTCCCCGTTTCCTGTCTTCATGCTAAGCTAAGCTAAGCTAACCAGCTGCTATGTATGTACACTGGTGGCGCTGTATTGATAGTACTAGGGTACTAGGGTTTAAAAGTCGGAACAACATTTTTGCCGTCAGGTGTTTTACTCTGGAAGAGCAAAACATTTTTGACCACTGTGGTGGTCGGGACAGTGTGCAATATGCTGTGTGTTCGGTTTGAATGAAAGATAAATAAATGGACATTTGTTCAGCCTGTGTTTTGTGGTATAAATAAATATGATGATTATTCTGCAACTGGAACCTGCAGTTCATTGTCTGAACTCAACATAACCAAGGAAACTGTGGCATCAACTGTGCAAAGCACGTCTGGCTGGGTGTAACGTCCATGTAGCTGCAAGTAATAGGCTTAGCTCCTATAAGCGTCATATTTAACAGACCAACATCAGAGTGGCATCCGTCTTCTCTTCTAACTTTTGGCAAGAAAATAAAGCAAATGTGTATTTCCCAAAATGTTGAACTGTTCCTTTAAGATTCTGTGAATTTCTTCCAGACATAAAGAAGCGTACACGTGGACAAACCCAATGTGTTGTGTGCACAACATCATCCTTGGAAAACTCTGGATTGAGCAATATGGAACCGTGGAGATAGTCAACCACAGGTAGGGTGTCAGATACTTAACTTCAAGACTTAAACTCGCTGGAACATTGATCATTGATTGACTTTTTTTGTTTCATTCATCAGCACGGGAGATAAGTGTGTGTTGAACTTTAGACCGTGCGGCATGTTTGGGAAAGAGCTGCACAAAGTCGAAGGTTATATCCAAGACAAAAGGTTAGAGCACAACAACACTGTTAACAGCCAGCGGTTGTGATTAATTGTCAGAGAACTGATTGGATTCTCTTTGTTGTTGAACCAGTAAGAAGAAGCGGCGAGTGATCTATGGGAAGTGGACGGAGTGCATGTACAGCGTGGACCCCAAGGTTTACGAAGCATACAAGAAGTCAGAGAAGAAGATGGGGGGAGAATCAAAAAAGCTGAAACAGGTAAGCGGCGCTCAGATTTACAGTCGACTCTGCTTTGACTGACATCTGAGATGAAATGCTGCTCAGAGTTTGATCACCGGTTTGTCTTTGACATGTTTTATCTGTCTTACAACGTGAAGTAATCTGTGACTCATCACTGAATTCTTTTCTCAAATGGTATCTTTTCCTTTCACAATAACATGCAGTGGCATTAGTAGAAGGTAAGGTAAAAGTGTATTTGATATCTGTAGTGTGCTACTGCTGTTGTCTAGTTCAAGTTATGTTCAAAGTGTATGATTAGATCATTGCCAGCACTAATCCATAATGTCTTGCAATGACATGCATTGTTGCTTGAGAGACGTGTTGAATCTGTGGCAACCGTAGTTCTGTGGATCACTTGTTTGCACATGAACTGTACGTACTGTGAGCTTCAGCTCGTTAGTCCAGGTATAAATTATGTTTTTTATCTGTGTGTGTGTGTGTGTGTGTGTGTGTGTAGGAACATGATTGTGAAGGTGAGGAAGCAGATGATATGCCAGAAGTTCAAGAGACTGTGACTGTGATACCAGGAAGTGCCTTACTGTGGAGGATAACGCCGCGGCCTGCTCACTCAGCACAGGTCCATATCTCTCTCACAGACACACACACACACACACACACACACACAAGGTATGAAAGAAAAAACAGAGACTATATTCTAATTAAGTTTATTAATTAAGATAACGTTATTTTGGAGCCTTAGGCCCTGATCACACAAAGTGTTTTGCAGGTCGCAAAATGGCTTTTCTTTAAATTGAATGCAACTAGTGAAAAAAATGCTTGTTGCGCCTTTTTACTGTTGTCAGGCAACCACACACTCATCTCCTTATTCTGACCTTCCCGTGTAATCAATCTACCGTTCATTTATTTATTTTATTTTATTTATTGTCACAGTAATTAGTATCTAGTTCCTAAAATGCTCAGGCAGAGGGTACTTGCTGTAGCTCTGGCTGAGGGTGAGAGGCTGTCAGCAAATAGTTTGTTGGGCACAGGGAAACGGAGATCTGTGTGGGTACATGAGACCCTAAAAAAGAGGGTGGATTATGGGAAGTACCACCAGTTGGTCCAGGAGCTTTGTCTCTTGATGGCCATTTCCAGGCATATTTTAGGATGACTCAGGCACTTTGACAACCAGCTGTCTATCGTCGGGTCGTGCAGCTCTGGGTATCCAGCAACCGCAACCACCAGTTTCTCCTCCATTGTTTACCAACTGTAAACTTGTTGTCCTGACCACCACAGAAGGCCCGATAACGTTAAAAAAGAGATGACGAAAAGAGATGATGTGGAGTGTTTTTCCACTCTCAGTTGAAGTTTTTTCAACTCAAGGAGTTCGGAGCACTCTGGCAAAAACGCCAGGCTCCTAAAGTGCAGAAACACAAGGCGCAACTTAAAAACTGCGAGCCAAAAACTTCATTCTTATTAAAAATAATTACAAGAAGGCGCCCCCAGCTGCTAAAATGCTCTCTGTTTGATAAGGGCCTTACTGGGCAGAGCCTCTTTTCCTCCAGGCAGCTTCCATCGTGTACGCAGCTGTATGTACCAAAGAGCAGCGAGAAAGTGAGAAGCACTCACTCTGCAGCTAAATCTGGGGACCGCAATGTCCCTAGAAGTATACTGCACACTGACTCGACTTGAAGCAATCTCAGTCTGATGATTCAAATCTCTGACTTTCAACCCTTATGTTGAGTGCAGTTACTTCCTCATAAAACACTTGTCAAGCTTAAGATTTATTACTTAATATTGTTAATTCCTGGATTGTTGATGTCAGTGTTTGTTAGCTTGCAGTCTACTTCTTCACTACCTTTGATTAGACATTAGGGCTGAGGCGATAAGGCAACATTGCATTACAGCACTATAGACAAGTCAACCACAGGGGACAGCAAGCCACCACTGTAACCGCTATGTTCATGTTTTTTTTCTGTTTTTTGTGGGAGCACCATGTATTTAAAGCATGACAAGGTGTTGATCTTATATTCTGTGCTGAGCGCTGCATGTTTGAGGTGTTTTTTTCTGGTCAGTGAGTTGAAAAATATTCAACTTTTGGATAAAATGCTGCAGCTACTCGTCACTGTCACTTTCTACCCTTTCAAAAGTAGCAAAATACATTGAGATTTGTTGAATTAGCTGATTTATCTGCCTGCCAAATCACTTTATGAACACAGACTTTGATCCTTCTGTGTAGATGTATAACTTCACCAGCTTTGCCATGACACTAAACGAACTGGAGCCTGGCATGGAGAGACTACTGGCGCCAACAGACTGCCGGCTGAGGCCCGACATCAGAGCCATGGAGAATGGAGACATAGGTAACACCTACCTCACATTAACTGTTCCTTCCACACACACAACCCTTGTATGGTTCTGTAATGGCTTCTTCATTCATGTTTCTGTCTTTCTTACAGACTTAGCGAGTTTGGAGAAAGAGCGGTTAGAGGAGAAACAAAGAGCTTCACGTAGGGAACGCTCCAAGGATGAGGAGGAGTGGGCAACCAGGTGTGTGTTTGACACAGAATTCAAAGTTCAAGTTCAAGGTCTTGTAGATAAAGCCCCCTCTCAGACATGCACCATGTTGCATAAATGTCATGACAGTTTAACATGACAGAAAAACACGGGAGTCACTTTTACATAAGTCATGACGGTGATATTTCCATCACTAGTCTGGATGGGATGTAGTCAGATTAGTTTAAAGGCCGCAGCACGACAACGTTAAATACACAGAGAAATGAAATACAATGAGTTTAGTAAATCACAAAATAATCTGTAAGTGAGCCAAATTTAAGTTGGTGAGGCGATTCTTCACGTCAGATCAGTGTATAATAAATATAAATATAATAAATAAAATCTCACTGTGAAGCCAAACACTGTTCATCTGCACACACTGATGACACACAGCTGTTTCCCAGCTGATTGCAGAAGAAGCTTTTCAGTTCAGAACTTAAACATGTTTAAAAACTGTCCATCTCTCACATTATGTCATATTTCTTTTTACCGTGTCATTACAAACAAGTCCTATGTGTTATTATGTCTCTCCAGGTGGTTTCAGCTGGGAACAAACCCTCATACAGGAGCCGAGGACTGGCTGTACACAGGTGGATACTTTGACAGGAATTACACTGACTGTCCCAACATTTATTGACACAGGAGGAGGTGCTCGGTGTGGAGACCTCCCTCCTCTCTGATAGGGTTCACTTTATTTCTCAGCATCTAAGATTTGTGTCTCTTGTGACGTCCAGACGCTCACTGGTACTGTGTGTCTGTTTGAATCCATGAAGAGCTGATATCTGAATGTTATCAGACAGTTTATCAGATTATTGCCGACTGTGAACTTTGTCCACAGGAGAAAATATTATAGAAAGGAGAATTTTAGAGTTTACTTAATGTAAATGTCAGACATCTTCATCTTTATAATATGCCCTAATCATGACAGTAATAGTCCACGTGTATGTTACTCACCTGTCGAGGGTTTTAAACAAGTCATCTGTGTGCATGAGTGCGTGAGTGTGTGTGTGTGTGTGTGTGTGTGTGTGTGTGTGTGTGTGTGTGTGTGCGCGCGCGTGTATGTGGTGACCATGCTGCTGCTGCAGAACATAAAGCTCTGACTTCTAGAGACTGTATTCTCAGTTTTAGTTCAGGTACTCAACCATAATCTCACCTGTAGTCGTCCCACACACTTCTTGTCCACTTGCATTCAAATATCAGGGGTTATTTAAACACATCTGCTACTTTTTATATGCATTAAAAACCTATCATTTGAATATTAGATGTGTATTTTAGTTAGTTGTAAACATCCCTAAAATGTCACGTGTGTTACGTTTTCTGTGAATAGAGACTTACAGTAGAGATGAAAGCTGCTTCTAACAATGTTTACCGTCACAGTAAACATATTGTTGGTACATTATAATGTTGTCCGCTGTAACATAGATGATGTTTATAATAATTGGTGCATGCATGATCACCAAGGCGGATTATTTACACAAGTTAAAGCCATAAAAAACCTTTTTCTGCACTAATAATAAAACTGTAAATGGATTCACATGAAACGTTGAAGCAGAAGGATACAGTGGTTCAAAGCAGGGGGTTTTCAGTCTGACATGTCCATGGTATATTCTGAGCCATAAAGTCAAAACAACATAAATGAAAAGTTCATATTGACAGATTTTGTAACTCCTGTTGTTATTGTTTATTGTACTAAAGACGAACTAACTTTGCAAATTGTCATCATTTAAATGTCCAGTGTGTAGGATTTAGTGGCATCTAGTGGTGAAGTTGCAGATTGCAACTGACTGATACTTCCCGTTTGCGAAGTGATCTATGTTGGCCGACACAAATGGCTCGACAGTATCAAGAGCCAGTGTTTGGTTTGTTCTGGGCTACTGTAGAAACAACATGGCGGACTCTGTGGAAGACAGCCCGCTTTATATATAGATACAAATGGCTCAATCTGAGGGAACCAAAACATGATTCCTAAGGGCCGTACACATGTCGCATTTTTTGCACCCTCAAACTTAATGTTCTCAATGTAGACACACGGCAGGCACGCTCAAACAACAGAGTGACGCCATCGCAGCGTGCATTCATTCCCAGGAGCCTACTTTTGAGGGCTGCGCCCCAAGATAAACAGAATTCAACTTTTGAAACACAGGAGCGCGCACCGCATGTCATGTGATGAGGAGCAACCAATCACAGCCAACAGATATCTTTCCCGTCTTCCATAAATATTCAATATCTGGTAAATGTGGAAAACTTGATCATGTTAGTGCAGGGCTACCCAGAGCTTTACATCTGTCCCACAGACAATAGGCCTACACACTTATAAATAGCGCCTGGAGGAAGATCATCCCTGCACTCAGGATTTTGGGTAAATAGGCTATGATACGGTGCTTCTTAAGGTTGCTTAGCAACCTCAGAGGCAAGCTGCCACCGCGCGCTTGACAACTGGCGCAAAAAAACAAAAGTAGTGCCCAGTTCTTGACCATGCGTTTTCCAGGCAGATAGAGGCGGCGTGTGTACGGCCCCTTATGCCGTGTCTCAATTCAGATACTTCTTGTAGTACACTTCCACATAGTACGCACTGTGTATACTCTGTACTTACTTGCGCAATACATGAATTTCGTGTCTCAAATCAAACACAGCTACTGTGCTCTTATCAGGAGTAACAGTTGATTAATGAATGATCTTCTTTTAAATGGCAAATTGCAACCAGATGGAGCATTACCGCCAGTGTTTGACTGCAAATGTCGCCCGCCGAAATGTGTACTTGCTTGTTTGCTTGTTAACCGCAGCAACCACAACCGATGCAGCTTTTTCAGCCACCATTTTCACAAGTTTGGTGGTCCCTCCCTTTCAGCTACATGGCAAAAATGGCGACCATTAAGGGTGAGAAGTGTGCAGCGTTCCGAACTCAACATCTGACTGTTATGGGTACTCATAGTGTACTGCACTTTACCATACTTGTCAGTGTGAATGCACTTAAGCATTTAAAATAGCAAGTATAGGTATGGAAGAATGCAAGTCAAGACACCGCACCAGTTTCAGGTGATTATAGACTAATAAAAATGTAGGTATAAATATTTTATTCCAATATATCCCTCTAAATCCTTCACACTGGACCTTTAAAAGTTTGTTGAATTAGCTGTTAGCAGTTCTTGTTTGCAGTGCACCCATAAAATGTACAGACAACAAACACTGAATGACTTTGATAGTAAAGAAACAGCGAGATGATCCTCAGTCAAGTTCTGGATTTGTGAGATGTTGATTTAATGATATCCACAGGATGTATAAGTCAGACTCAATCTAAAAATATGTGTCATATATTTTTGACTGAGTTATGACTCCAAGAAGGAGTAGGAATTTTAAGGCTCTCCCTCCGTGGCCTCCTGCCAAGGTGCTGTGTCATACCAACTCCTGATTATAGCCGTCTTCACATATGGACACGTAACTCTGACTGTTTGCGGAGTTTCCAGTTCAATCCCCACAGACATTTCTCCATCAATGAAAGCTGTTTTCGGACGCAGCAGCAGCAGCAGCAGAAATAGACAGGACTCTGTAGCCATCATGAACCTATGCAAACTGATCCCTCCAGTCTGCCCTCCTGAAATGTGAAGAATAGAAATAAAACACTTAACTCCTCTTCAGCTTGTAGCCGACGTGTGCTTCAGACACTACAGAGGCAGCAGATAATGAATGTTGTGTGCTGATGATATAAAGCTGACATACATTCAGCACATGTTAGAGACTGTGTAGATGTTTCTTTGTGTTTCTGAGCACTAACCTTGCATAAACTGCACATTTGATTGCTCACAGTCCAACGCACATATTGTACAGTGAGAGTATATCTTTGATCACGTCTCCCCTTGGCTGCCCTCAACTTCACTCTGAATTCAAAGCACTTTGTGACGCCTACAGACTCTCAAAGCTGCAGGTTCGCTCTGATGGTCCCTCTGATCTCACACTCTTTACCCTCTTGTTTCGTCTAGCATCTGTTTGAAAATGTTTACATTGTATGTTCATTAAGCTCTTGTTTTGTTTTCTCCTCATACTGTTATCCACATACAAACGTATGCTTACAAGGCATATTTGAGAAATAAATTATGGACTATTGAAATTACCAGCCCTGTTGTCGTTTGAGCAATTACTTTAACACTGTGTGTGTGTGTGTGTGTACACCAGTGGTTCCCAGCTTTGAGGTTACAAGATGATTTATGGGATATATATATATATAAAAAAAAAGACATTTTTCTGCTGCATATCTCGTATTTTTTTCTGCTTTTTTTCTAATCTTTGCTTTTTCTTTTGAAGAACTGAAATCCTTTCTCCTCATAGGTCCTCATAAAATATTCAAAAGAAACAATCTGAGAAGGGAAAACTACGTATTACTCATTGACACAATGCAAGGTGTGATAAGAGGTCACCAGTAAACAATGATTCATTACAAGGGGACCAAATCCTCATTTTAGGAGCTGTGTTTAATATATAACACGTGATCAAAATGATCTAAAACTCAATTTTGAGATGATTCTGTAAAAAGCTTTCTAATAAATAATAATATAGCAACTTCTGATCAACCTATATTAATTTCAGGTTTTCAGAACAACTTCCAGTTAGGCCCCCCCACACATTTTTGATACAAACTCCACCCACATCAGGTTTTAACCCTGCATATTCCGAGTACAGATACAGATAATTTAATAGGTTGAACAGATACAGAAACAAATGACGGTATAATTGCTCATCCCTAATGTTAGCATTGTCTTTTAGCATAGCATGCACACTTTAGTAGTTTAGTTTTGTCCCTTTCTTTTTTGTATTAATGCTAGTGTAAATGTTGGTAATCCTAAAAATGCTTCATGTTGTTAACAGTGAGAGAAGACAAACTCAGATCATGTACTTTAGTAGTCTAGAAGTGCCAAAGTATTAGCATCAAAATAAAATTAAATTACCAAAATTAAAAGTACTTATTATGCAGACTGGCATATTTCAGAATTAGACATATTGAGTCTATTAGCAAGTGTTACATAGAAATTGTGGAGCTGAGCAAGAGCAGTGTGCAAAATTTTCTGTTCAAGGACTCTGTGTCTGAGAAATAATAATAAAACCTCTCAGAGACAGTTGGATGTGCGAATATCTCTCTTCAAAAGAATTAGACATATTACATATTTGGATTATAATTATTGGTAGATTAATGTGTCCAACACTTAAACATTGCATCTTGTGAAGTTGGTGCTAATTTTAATTACTGTATATATATACTGCTGGGTAGCTGAAACTATAATAACACATTTTATTTGTAATTTTTATTTTCTATTTAAACTAAATTTAGCATAAATGTAATGGAGTAAAAAAAATGCTGTATTTCCATCTGAACTGTCATGGAGTAGAACTTTAAAGTAACATAAAATGGAAATACTCAAGTACAAGTACCTGAAAATGATAGCTAAGTACAGTATTTGAGTAAAAATACTCAGTTACTTTCCACCACTGGGCGTTAGTAACATCTGCAGCCCATCAAACCCAGTCAAATGGATTTATCACAATCTAGTCAAAGCTCAGAGGTTAATCTCATTAATGATTTATAACAGACTTGATTTATTAATGATTAATAAAGCCATCGGTAACAACATATAAATACTTTATGACGGATGTCTTATTAGAAATTTGATCCAAACAATCTCAGTTTGATTTATTTCTGTATAAAAAGCTTCAGCACAGTAAACAGGCTGTGCTGTGTCATCTCTACCGAACATGCGCATGGACGTTTAAAGCCCTCCTTACTGACACACGGTTCAACCAATCACAGCGACGCACCGGCACCAGCGAGCCAATCAGAATCCCCCCTCAGTGTTTTTGTCTGCTCTCCGGCTGAACGGTATTTCAGTGAGAACATGTAAGTATAAACATCTTTTATTAGGTATATTTGTGACTCAGTAACACAGTAAACAGACGTGTGTTTAATTTATGTGTGTGAAATGTGAAAGTGCAGCTCAGTCGTGAAGACGTCGAGCCGACAACAGGCGGCGTGCTACAGGATGCAGAGTCATCTGTGGCTACTCCAGTAGCTGGGTTATAATGGGAGCACTGGGATGAGCTTTGTTCCAGTATTATGTTATGTTTCAGATCTGCTTCTTTATCATGTTGTCTGCTTAATGTGTTATTTTAGTGTCACTCTATGAGAGTGTTATCATCTGCTGAAAGGAAATAATTAAATTAGCTTCACAGTAAATGGGCTAGTAGGTTAGAGACACGTCCAGAATGGATGTGGAAGCAAGAATGACCATTTAATCTACATTTATATTAATCTACAGCTTAATTATATGTTCATTAGCAGAGTGGAGTGACACAGCAGGAAAAAGATGACCTCTTAGTCTAAGTCTTAGTCATTTTTCATATTTTTATTGTACAGTTTTTTTATTCTTCTATTTATTTATGTTTCTTGATTTTACAATATCTGATTTTTATTTTCTCTTGCACCAAAACACCAAGTCAAATTACTCATGGCAATAAACCTGATTCTGACTTCACCCTGATGATGTCTCTCCCTCCTCTGTGTCCTCCCTGCAGCACAACCTGTCTTCCTCATCATGGCCTCTGGAGCTTTGTTCCCCAGCATGGTGTCTGGGTCCCGCGGCTCCTCCAGCAAGTACCTGGTGGAGTTCCGGGCCGGTAAGATGACCATGAAGGGCAGCACGGTGACCCCTGACAAGCGCAAAGGTCAGGTCTACATCCAGCAGACCGACGACTCCCTCATCCACTTCTGCTGGAAGGATCGGACGACCGGGAACGTGGATGATGTAGGTGACATCGTCTATGTGTAATAAAAGCTTCCTCTGTGTACAACCCTATTATTAACCTGATTCCTGTCCTGATTTAGGACCTGATTATCTTTCCTGATGACTGTGAGTTCAAACGGGTGAACCAGTGCACCACCGGACGAGTCTATGTGCTGAAGTTCAAAGCTGGCTCCAAAAGACTCTTCTTCTGGATGCAGGTATGCAGCATGATTGTCTGCTCCCCACACTTTGATTTGCACTTGATAAAAACACACAATGATAAAGGTAAATGTGGAGGAAATTAACATTTACTATGAAGGTAATAACACTAGTAAATATACTGCTGTTTCATTTATTCTTTCCCAGCAGAGGGTTAGGGAGGGCTAAAGCTTCATTAGGGTCATCAGTTTCGATGATAGGCCCACAACACCTCTAGAGGGCTCATCGGCAACACCTGACATCCCAGGTCCACCCCCCTCTGCTCTTACTCCCTCGTACCCTGCTGTTGTTCTATAGCCACCGGCTTGCCTTTTTGGCTGCGCCTGAGAGGGCTTTGATGGCCTGACAATGGGCTTGGCCTCGAATTCCCATTTCTTTAAGCAGCCTGGTAGTTGATTGCCTATGAAGCCTCTGCAGTCATCTTCAACTGGGCAAACCTTCGCTTTTAAGCCGTGTTGTTTGGTGTCAGCTGCCAGCTCAGCGTACTTACGTCTCTTGCGTTCGTAGGCCTCCACCACCGCATCCTCCCAGGGCACAGTGAGCTCACTGATGTAGACGAGGTGCAGTGAAAATATATGTTCAAGTCGCTGGGAGGAAGACGTTGACCAAAAAAATACAGAATAATGCCACCCTATCCTTTTAACAGATGATAGTCAAACCTACTCTTACTGCGACTTTCCAATTCATTTTAAATTCATCTTATTGTATTATTACCACAAAATTATATCAGTACTCAATGTAGTGAAACTACTGAATAAACACTTTGTTTATTCAGAAATTCATCACCAGTGAGCCAGATTAAACGTCTTGGTTTTGTTTGTCTGATCTCAGGAGCCAAAAACCGACAAAGACGAGGAGCACTGCCGTAAAGTGAATGAGTATCTCAACAACCCGCCCATGCCCGGTGCCCTTGGTAGTGGCGGCAGCGGAGGACATGATCTGTCTGCCCTGGGAGGTAACAAGTATTTTCCTGTAATGTTCAAGAGCTTCAGACATGCTGTTAGGACACATCTGAAAACAGAAATTTGTTCTGATGCTTTATGTCACCTGTTATTTTTCTCCTGTAAAGGCGAGGGCGGTCTGCAGAGCCTTCTGGGTAACATGAGCCACAACCAGCTCATGCAGCTCATTGGACCAACTGGACTCGGGGGAATCGGTTCGTACCTGCATGCTAATCAGACAATGGAGGAGAATATCTTGGTAAATGTAGTTTCATGCTCCCAGGAGAATCATGTGGCTGTTTTTCTTTCTTCTGAACGACAGGTGGTCTCGGGGCTCTGGCAGGTCCAGGATTGGCTAACCTCCTGGGCAGCAGCAGCAGCAACGTTCCTGCAGCCAGTAACTCCTCCACAAGGTACCTGAGTCCTGAATATCCAAGAAAAATCCATCTTTTCAAGTCTTTGTCAGACACAGATACTGGCTGTGTATTGTTTGGCCTAGTTGGTTCTAGTTCTATCCTAGTTGGTTTTGTTCTGCTTTTAAATTGACAAACAAAGAAGACATAAGAAGAAATATGAGGGGAAGTTATGACAGAGAGGAAGTAGAAGAGTTACAGAATCACCTGTGCGAAACACGAACGTTACACTTCAGGTTTTAGTGTCAGTACATCATAATCAAAGATCAGGTGCATCTGTGTTGACTTAATATTTGATACCAATGTCCGATAATTGCACTGAGAAAAATCTTGATCTTGAAAGTTCATTTCATTACGCACACTGCCCGATGAAGGTCGAGTTACGGAAATGTTGCAGCATTAGAATAACTATTTTTGCAAGTAAGACAGTGTGCAGGAGTTTTTCTACAAGATGTGTTCTGCTTGTACCTCCCCCACACACCTGTTTGAAAATAGATGTGCAACATATTCCTTTGCTACAAGAAGGGAAAAACATCTCAAAGTAACATCAGATATCACAAGTTGATGTGTGTTGGTGCTTCGTGTTGGAGGTTGTAATAACGGTGAGCTGATCCTGGATTGACACTTTTTGTCCCCTCTCAGTCCGTCCACAGCTGTCACCCCTACCTCCACCTCTACTGCCAGTCGCCTTGGCTCCACCCAGGTGCCTACCACTCCCATCACTCCCTCCGCCACCTCGGCAGCCTCCCCGACAGCCACCACCCCCTCCACCCCTGCTGTGACCACTGCAGCGGCGGCGGGGGCAGCCAACCCCACGCAGCCCATCCAGCTGAGAGACCTGCAGAGCATCCTGGCCACCATGAACGTGCCCGCCAGCGGTCAGGGAGGTGAGCAACCCGACGCTCCTCAGAGCTGAGATCAGACAAAAACTTAAATAACCACCAGAGGGAAAAATACATAATTAAGCCTAATGAGTGTAATTTCACAAGTAATTATGCAGCAAATAATTAGCATTGTGAACAGTCTCTGTGTAATTTAACATGTTAGACTTAATTTGTTGCAGAAGCAGGAACCCCCTGCAAACACTGCAGTCTGTCACTGCTTTGGTTTAATTTTACTGTGCTATGCTACGTTAGGCACAAACTCTGCATCCTGCTTTATGAGTAAAATTAATCACTCTCACCTCGTCTACAGATCCAGGTTTAAAACTAGAGAATAGTGAAGGATTAAGAAGAGTAAAGATATGCACTAAAAGATTAAAGAAGAGTGTGCGAATGAAACTGAGGGTCTGTGGGGTCTTAAAAAGTCTTAAATATCTTAAATTCAGTGTTAACAACAATAAGGCCTTAACTGTAATTACATAGTCTGAAATTTGAATTTGAAGCCTTTCTAATGTAACAAAACTTTAAAAGATTAAAACACTGTGATTTTACTTCATAGTTACACCCTTTTGGCAAAATGTAGATTGACTTAACTCACTCTAATAACCATATTCCTACATACCACTTACCTCTGCACAAGACAACATATACACTACTTGCCAGCAACACTTACCTGTGATCCTTAAACAAGTAAAACATGATTTGTCCAAAAATCTGTCCCTAAATTTGGTTAAAAGTGTCTTGAACACGTCTTAAAAAGCATTAAATTTAACTGTGTGATACCTGTAGACACCCTGATAATACATCGTTTTCATCAGCAGCTGATCACATGACAACTTGTATGTGAAAGGGGTCACTCATAGTGATGAACCTACAGAGACTTAAGTCACCTGACTGTAGTTCTGTAGCTTTATTGTAATTTTGAGCTCTTTTTTTTGTTTTATTCACTCTCACTGCTCTCATCAGTGTAATTTTCAGCAGCAGCAGTTTTCAGTTCAGTTTTCAGCAAAAAAGCTCTTAAAACCAACTGCACTCTACCTGCTCAGCACCAAACAGCAGACAGACACAGCTAGAGACTAACTGGTGAACATAGTGGAGCAATTAGGAGCTGAATACAAAGATATTTACCTCAGGGGTTGGTAGAAACCAAAACAGAACTTTTAAGTATAATTTTGCTCTTCTAACTGCTGGATGTGTGAATAATAGCGCTGCCCCCAGCTAAGAATTTTCCTAGTCGACCAACAGTCGTCATTTAGGGCCATTAGTCGACTAGTTGCCCACGTGTTTACAATATTAATGCAGTCATTAAATGATATATTTTGGGCAGGGCAACACAATGGTTGAAGGTATGAGAAAGAATAGTATCAGTAACATTGTTAACACTGTGCTACATTACAGAGAAATACAAAACTGTACTAATGAACCTTCATTAATATAGGCCTATATTTTATCTACAAGTGCACGTCACACACTGAGCGAGCCGCCTGTTAATGACACTGTGGGCTAATGGGCATGTAGCTACTTCGATGTTTCAGATGATATGTCATGTTTGTAGTCGACCAATGAAGATGAGTTTACATATCACCCTGGGTTCGTCCTTCACCTTCTCAAAATGATCCCACACTTTGGATTTCCTGCCCGACATGTTATTAACTAGCCTGTGGAATAACCGCAGGTACCAGCCCTGGAAATTAACCTGACTCCTGTCTGACTGCTGAGCGTGGACACTTCCTGTGTCTGTCCTTTCAAATTAAATTCCCACATGGTCCAGTCATATAGGTTTTGATTTACTTTGACATGGTGCAGCTCCTAACAGAGTTTCACTTTGTTTACTTGGGGTTTTTTTTGTGCGACTAAGCGACCAATTAAATCTTGCTGACTAATGACCTTTCTGGTCGGCTAACGTTTGGTCAACTATTAGGGAGAAACCCTATTAAATAAGCAGCTGTTTGCTAACCAAGTCATGATATGAACCTAAAAGTTTAATAATACATATGCATCTACTCATGGACGAGATTTCCTACTGCAATTAAATGCACCAGGAGCAGTCACTGAGGTCAGACAGGTCTGTTAATAGAGAAAAACATCAAAGACAACATTCAAACTCCTGCTCATCATCCAAAGCGTATAATCCCTCTCAGATTAAGATTAGCTACAGATCCACACACAGATACATGCAATCTAATTACACTGAAAAACTGATTTTAAAACTGTTGGTAAGAAAATGTTGAGGATATGTTTTAATACTAACCAGTCAGAGGTGGTGTTTGTTACCTGCAGTGGACCTCGCCAGCGTCCTGACACCTGAGATCATGGCTCCCATCCTTGTCAACCCTGAGGTGCAGCAGAGGTTGATGCCTTATCTGCCCTCTGGAGAGTCCCTGCCGCAGAGCACAGAGGAGCTGCACAACACGCTCAGCTCGCCTCAGTTTCAGCAGGTAATGTGTTCACTGCTGGATGTCCACTGTTATCTTCCTTAAATCTGTGAACTATTATATTTAAATTAAATCTGGAAATGTTGTTTTTTTCCCCTCAAATGTAATTCATCACCAGCCTGGTATTTTAATTGTTTTTTTTAGAGATATGTTTATACACTCACCAGCCACTTTGTTAGGTACACCTGTTCAACTGACAGGTTGAGACTGGTGTTAGCAGACTGGTTCAAGATGATAGAAAGGCAACAGTAACTCAAATAACCACTGGTTACAACCAAGGTCTGCAGAAGACCATCTCTGAACCAACAACACGTCCAACCTTGAAGCAGATGGGCTACAGCAGCAGAAGACCACACCAGGTGCCACTCCTGTCAGCTAACAACAGGAAACTGAGGCTACAGTTCACACAGGCTCACCAAAACTGGACAATAGAAGATTGGAAAAACGTTGCCTGGTCTGATGAGTCTGGATTTCTGCTGCCACATTCAGATGGTAGGGTCAGAATTTGGTGTAAACAACATGAAAGCATGGATCCATCCTGCCTTGTATCAACGGTTCAAGCTGCTGGTGGTGGTGTAATGGTGTGGGGGATATTTTCTTGGCACACTTTGGGCCCCTTAGTACCAACTGAGCATGGTTTAAACACCACAGCCTACCTGAGTATTGTTGTTGACCGTGTCCATCCCTTTATGACCACAGTGTGCCCATCTTCTGATGGCTACTTCCAGCAGGATGACGCACCATGTCACAAAGCTCAAATCATCTCAAACTGGTTTCTTGAACATGACAATGAGTTCACTGTACTCCAATGGCCTCCACAGTCACCAGATCTCAGTCCAATAGAGCACCTTTGGGATGTGGTGGAACGGGAGATTCACATCATGTGATGTCATCATGTCAATATGGACCAAAATCTCTGAGGAATGTTTCCAGCACCTTGTTGAATCTATGACACCAAGAATTAAGGCAGTTCTGAAGGCAAAAGGGGCCCAACCTGATACTAGCAAGGTGTACCTAATAAAGTGGTCAGTGAGTGTATGTAGACCATTTTTTAGTCAGTCATTTATCAGTTACCCTCTTATTTGTTGCCTGTGTATCTGCTAAATACAGAAACCACTCTCTCAGCTTGAGTTTGACAGAAACAGCATGTGAAGTCTGTTTTCTCCTTTTAGCGGGATTCTGGTCATTAGGAGTTTCTCCCTCTTTTGTTGGTATTTAGAGTGTTTCTGTGGTATTTGTTCTCATTGTTGGTATTTATTGTCTCTCTGCAGGCTATGAGCATGTTCAGCAGCGCCCTGGCATCCGGGCAGTTAGGGCCTTTAATGAACCAGTTTGGTTTGCCGGCAGAGGCTGTGGACGCAGCTAACAAAGGAGGTCAGTGTTCTGCCCACATCAAGCAGAGAAAACTGTCATTGTTTGTTTCACTGCGAGAGATTGAATTTTCATGTTTACACCCGGGGTGTCCGCATTCTCTGACAAATGTTAAAGGTTGATGAATCAAAGCAGTAAAGGACTATTTGTCATGTAAAGATATAGTGCAGTAACAGTGTCCAGAGCAGAGAATGAGGTCCCAATCCCTCTGTGTGTGTTCTGATCTGAGCTTATCTGTTCTTTGTCGTAGTAGACGGTCCAAGCAAGTGTGCATGTTAGTGCGTGTGTGAATCCCACTTCTTTCATGATACATTATAGTATGACATTTTTATGCAGTCTTTTATTTCATTCTGTAATATGATGTTTTGTATGACTTTTTTGGCATTTATACCATAACTCTATTTTTATTTTATGACATGCTATACTTTTACATTTTCATGACTTTTTCTATGGCATACGATACTATACTATGGCTTTTTTTGACATACTAAACTATGACTTTTTTTCGACATACTATACTATGACATTTTTCCAACATACTAAACTATGATTTTTTTTCACATACTATAACTTTTTTTTTTTTTTTTTTTTTTACATACTATACTATGGCTTTTTTTCGACATATAGCCTATGACTTTTTTCCATAGTTTTTGACGACATACTATACTATGACATTTCTTAATGATTTTGGATGACATACTATACTATGACGTTTTTTTTCATGATTTTGGATGACATACTATACTATGACTTTTTTCCATAATTTTTGATGACATACTATACTATGACTTTTTTCCATAATTTTTGACGACATACTATACTATGACGTTTTTTTTCATGATTTTTGACGACATACTATACTATGACTTTTTTCCATAATTTTTGACGACATACTATACTATGATGTTTCTTCATGATTTTGGATGACATGCTATACTATGACTTTTTTCCGTAATTTTTGACGACATTGTATACTATGATGTTTTTTTTCATGATTTTGGACGACATGCTATACTATGACTTTTTTCCATAATTTTTGATGACATACTACACTATTACGTTTTTTCATGATTTTTGACGACATGCTATACTATGACGTTTTTTCATGATTTTGGACGACATACTATACTATGACGTTTTTTCATGATTTTTGATGATATACTATACTATGACGTTTTTTCATGATTTTTGACGACATGCTATACTATGACGTTTTTTCATGATTTTGGACGACATACTATACTATGACGTTTTTTCATGATTTTTGACGACATACTATACTATGACGTTTTTTCATGATTTTGGATGACATACTATACTATGACGTTTTTTCATGATTTTGGACGACATACTAAACTATGATGTTTTTACATGATTTTTGACGACATACTGAACTATGACTTTTTTCCATAATTTTTTTTTTTTTTTTTTTTTTAAGATATTTTTTGGGGCATTTTGCCTTTAATGGACAGGACAGGTAAGCGTGAAAGTGGGAGAGAGAGAGAGAGGGGGGATGACATGCACAGGCTGGATTTGAACCCGTGCTGCTGTGGCAACAGCCTTGTAAATGGGGCGCCTGCTCTAGCAGCTAAGCCACCGACGCCCCACTTTTCCCATATTTTTTGACGACATACTATACTATGACTTTTTTCCATAATTTTGGATGACATACTTTGCTATGGCGTTTTTTTCATGATTTTGGACGTCATACTATACTATGACGTTTTTCATGATTTTGGATGACGTTCCATACTATGACATTTTTTCATGATTTTGGATGACATTCCATACTATGACGTTTCTTCATGATTTTGGATGATTTGCTAAACTATGACTTTTTTTTCATGATTTTGGATGACATGCTATGACATTTTTTCATGATTTTTGACGACATACTATACTATGATGTTTTTTCATGATTTTGGACAACATGCCATGCTATGACGTTTTTTCATGATTTTTGACAAAATGCCATGCTTATGACTTTTTTCCATAATTTTGGACGACATACTATACTATGGCGTTTTTTCATGATTTTTGACGACATGCTATACCAGGATGTTTTTTCATGATCTTGAACGACATGCTATACTATGACGTTTTTTCATGATTTTTTTCGACATGCTATTCTATGACTTTTTTTCAACATACTATACTATGACTTTTTTCGACATACTATAACTTTTTATGATTGTTTTCGACATGCTATACTATGACGTTTTTTATGACATAATATAGTATGACTTTTTTTGGAGTTAGTATACTATAATGGACTGACATTTTTTAGACTTGATCAGAAAACTCATTTCCAAATTGAATGATAATGAAAACAGTCTTTACTTGCGGCACTAACTTCTAGACATTTCTGTCTCTGTAGATGTCGAGGCTTTTGCCAAAGCCATGGAGACGGAGACAAAGTCGGACCAGGAAGGAGACTCCAAAGACAAGAAAGACGACGATGAAGACATGAGTCTGGACTAAGAACTCTTAAAGTTTGTTATTTAAGGTATTTATTTAGCTGCTGTTGCTGTTTTGTAACTAGTAAACATTAAGGATAAAGATTATGGTTAATATAATAACTGTCACTAAGACTCCCCTCCCTTGCTGATCGTGCTGTGTTCATCCTCCAACAGTGTGTTGAATTTAAACTAATTGAACATGTATTCTATCTGCATGTCAGCTACTAGTCTGAGCTGTCCTACCTGAAAGGGAACAGTAAAACGATGAGAAACATGCTTGTCTGTTGTGTGTTTATTCTTAGTACCCATACTGTGCAGGGAAGATGAAAATAGCTTCATAAATGATTGATTATTGACTGGGCAAAAAAAACAAACTGATGACTTTTCAGTGTCTGAAAATATATTTGAAAAACATTCATTTTACAGTATGAAAACAATGAATTTACCGATTTGACACCAACCATACAAGTACATTTTCTGCAGTTACACACATTTGGATGCTTATCGTAATACATTATTCACCACTGCAGACAAGAAAAAGTTTGTGATTATCTTTCCCAGACAAGAACAACCTCAACATTTAAAGATCTCTACAGCAGCAACACTCAGAAATGTCAACATTAAATATCACTTATAAGAGGGTGTTTAACCATTTTACTGCCACTATAGTTCCAGGCACTTTTTTCCACGCCAAAATCTGAAGAGTTACAACACAATAAGTACTGCAGGCAGGTTAATACTGTGTGGTACTTGTTTTAGTCAAAGCACTACAATCAGTTACCTTCGATTGACTTACGATGGGAGCACAGATGATTTCAGTGATGATAGCTACAGTAACAACTTTAAAACGTTTCTTTGGGTTAGATTTTATGAACCATTCAAAGATATGAGAAAGTAACATTCCTGAGAACTGAAAAATGAAACTAGCCACACTAATGCAGAATAAATTCCAGTGCAGTTTTTTTTTTTATAAAAACATATCCCTGTTCAGCAACATGAAAGATAAAAAAAAACATTTACTATAAATAAAAGCCTCCACAGTCCTGTTTCCTTACAGTATAACAGTGGTTACACTGTCTGTCAGCACAGTCTGGACACACAGCTGCCACAAGAGTCTGAACTCATAGTTTCTTTTGATTCACAAGATAAATAAATGTGGCTGGATTATTGTTGGACATACAAAACATATCAAACGTATTGTAAATTAAAGGCCACTTCCTTCTCTCATAAAAGACAAATACTAAAATCATGTTTTCCACCAACGATCTACAGTATCATGTTTCAATGTAATGGCTGAAAACACTTAAATGTCACAGTGGGTTCAAAAAGGGATTTACAAAATCAACAGTATGGTTCTTTGTATTTTGTAAAACATACTACACAGGCTGTGTATAGTAGTGAGAAAGGTGCAGGAGATGAGTCTTCCACAAACACAAACATCACAGCATACGTTTCATTTAAATACGAGGTTGAGAATACGAGGACGTACCGAAAGAAATGGGTCACAACAAACAGAAATATAAGCACAATTAATGTGCTCATTGACCATCTCTAACATAGAGTTCATGACTGCATGGACAGAATGTCACACGTACAAAAAGACATTCAGGGAGACACACATGCCATTAAGTCTAAAATATGCAAGAGTAAACTAGTTATCCTCCATATACAGTGAGCGACTTGAGTCACGACCGTCACAGGAAATAAGTAGTATCAGAATTATTTGTTTCAAACACCACAGCTTATAAACTGGTCGATCCACACACACACACACACACACACACACACACACACACACAGTCAGTCTTGATTACTTTATCACACTCGCACTTGCTGATGTTTTTAATGAACCCAGTGGATTGTCAGTCGATGCTGTATCCACTCTAACCTTGCTGCACCAGCCTGCGGTAGTGCGGCATGACCTTGCTCTCAGGGAGGTAAAGTCCCATCTCCAAGGCAACCAGCACCGGAAACTCCAGAGGAATCAACTCCCGTCTGTTGATACGGAAACGCTCCTCCAGCTTCTGCTCATCCACAGATAGAAAAAATGGTGTAATGGTATACATGTTAGATATGGTAGATTGGTTAATGAATATGATTTCTTTTAACGACATACTGTTATACTATGTTTTTTTGACATGACTTTTGACCTATGACCTTTTCTGACTTTTTTTCCGACATACTATACTATGACTTTTTTTTGACATACTATACTATGACTTTTTTTCCCCGACATACTATACTATGACTTTTTTTCCCCGACACACTATGACTTTTTTTTTTTGACATACTATACTATGACATTTTTTCGACATACTATACTATGACCTTTTTTTCGACATACTATACTATGACTTTTTTTTCTCAACATGCTATACTATGATTTTTTTTCAACCTACTATACTATGACTTTTTTTGACATACTATACTATGACTTTTTTTTCCCCGACATACTATACTATGACTTTTCCCCCCAACATACTATACTATAACTTTTTTTTCTCGACATGCTATACTATGACTTTTTTCGTGATTTTGGACGACGTCCTATACTATGATGTTTTTCCATGATTTTGGACGACATGCTATGCTATGATGTTTTTCCATGATTTTGGACGACATACTACACTGTGACGTTTTATGACTTTTTTTCGACATACTATACTAAGTTTTTTTTTGACATACTGTAACTTTTATTTGACATACTATACTATGACTTTTTTTCGACATACTATACTATGACTTTTTTTCAACATACTATACTATGACTTTTTTCGTGATTTTGGACGACGTCCTATACTGTGATGTTTTTCCATGATTTTGGACGACATACTATACTGTGACGTTTTATGATTTTTTTTTCGACATACTATACTATGACTTTTTTTTTTTACACACTATACTACGACATTTTTTTGACATACTATACTATGACTTTTTTTCGACATACTATACTATGACTTTTTTCGACATACTATACTACGACATTTTTTTGACATACTATACTATGACTTTTTTTTTTTTTACACACTATACTACGACATTTTTTTGACATACTATACTATGACTTTTTTTCGACATACTGTAACTTTTTTTTCCGACATACTATACTATGACTTTTTTTTCGACATAGTATACTATGTCTTTTTTGACATACTATACTGACTTTTTTCAACATACTATACTATTGACTTTTTTTCTGACATACTATACTATGACTTTTTTCCGACATACTATGACATTTTTATGACATACTATATAATTTGAAATTTTGTTAAGTACTATATTATGATTTGTTTTAATTAAATTTTGTAGGCCCTTTAAATGCATATTTTACTGTGATATTTTAGAACAGTTTTATGGCATATTATATTATGACTTGATTACCTTTTTTGACATCCTATATTATGAAAATTGATGTGACATACTTAAACACAATGACTTTTTTTTTTTAATGACATGGTATGCTTTGAAATTATTTATGATAGGTGTCACCAAATCAACCAGGACTGAAATCCTGAGTATTCCAACTGTGAATAATTTCAAAACCCTCTCTACTTTAGGCACAGATTCTTCTTATCTATACAGTGTGCATACATGATGAATGTTTAATGGAAACATTGTTAAAATTTAAGTGTGTGGTTAAATTTCCAGTTCACTCAGCAGCAGCTGAATTAAGCAGCTGCAGTTCTTCAGACTTAATTCTTCAACATTAACTAGTTTAAATAATTCAGCTTTTATCTACAGAACCTTTATGAAGAGTGTTTCTTGCTATGCGACATTAAAATATGTTTGATTAATATCCCATATGATATTAGATTCTGTTTGTATGTGATATTGTTTTACTGTATTATGCACTATATAATATTTCTATAATAAAGACCAGATCATTACTTACATGTACTGTACCTTGCTGCTACTAAACACACCAACATGTCACTGTTACCTTGTAATTTGGATTTCAATTGTAGTTTCTATTCTTATTTCTGTTCCTCTTTTATTAAATATTTGTTGTGATGAGTGTCTCTATTTGTAGTTATTCGTGCCTGTGAATTGTTGCACCACCTGAATTTCCTCCCTGGGGATCAATAAAGACTCACTTACTTTGCTCTAACATTTAGGGAAGTCCTACATGTGTTACAGGTTTTCCCATTTTGTTTACTCTTTGCTTATTAGCATGAGGAGGTGACAGTTAACAGTCAACATAACCTGTTTGTTTTAAGTTTCTATACTGAGATCTGTTTGTGTAGAAGCTTCACTCACGTCAATGAGCTGGCTGACTTCTGGTTTCCGCAGATCACTGCTGATCTTTGCAGCCAGAAGCACGCAAGCCGCCGCCACCAGCTTCCTGTTCTGCTTGTTCAGGCGACCCTGCAGCACCAACTTCTCAAAGTAAACAAAAGCCATTGCTATGGTGACGGGCTGTAGACTGCAGTCCTCGCCCATGGCACGCATCTCCCTCTTAAGGCTGGTGGAGAAGAGGGGAGAAGTCAAAGTTACTGATCAGTTTTCTAAGAAAGAGTTCACCGTGTTTGAACCAGATTAAGAAAAACACAAGTACATGTGAGGATACACAACATGGTTCAACCTCTGTGATCAATCTGTACCTCCTTATCTTGCTCAGAGTCAGCTTAATGTGAGGAAACTTCTCCCTGAAAGTCTCATTCATGTCCTTCTTCAGGTCAGATGGTTTCACATACTCAACAACAGTTGTCTGCAGAGATGAAAAAAGCACGTCAGTACAGAAGTGAACAGTGTCAGCATAAATTACAGCTGCAATAAAGTTTCACAGCTTTGCATGTGAACTATTTCGGTACGAACTGTTTTACACACACTCGCGCTAGAGGTTGCAATCTTGTGATACGATCTACTCAGCAGCAGTAAAATCATGTGAATGGGACATAATGGATGTATTTTACTCTTTAACAGGGCTGGAGGTTGGTTCAGAAGTGGAGATCTGCTTAATTTACAGATGTTGTCAAATCAAATTTAGATTGAACAGCCTTGTCACTGATTTCTGAAACAAACAAGGACAGTACATGTCCGACAATAACTGTGTTTACATGCACTTAAAAACAGGCAATGCTTCCTTAATTTAACTGTAGCAGTAAATGCTGCGTCCATCCTGACTTCCTTTTTGTTTGGTGTGTGTCAGAGCAAAGAAGATGGACGGAGCTTATAGGGGTAAGGTGTCTGAATTAAACACTCAGATGTTCAGCGGTGGAACCTTTGTGTTAGTTCAGGGTATCTGTAGTGTTCATATTAAATTTAATAAAGACTTTTTAATATCACATAGAATGCAATTTAATTCCTGATTCACTATCATGCTGATAGTATGATGGAAAACAAGTCAGGACACTATTTCCTACTTTTATTATCATACTACATTTTTTTCAGTACTTCCTATATGGATTAACCAATGACATGGGCTGCACAAAACGTCATTTATTCACATTTGGAGCTTTTTTCGAGGTTTTCTAATGAAGCTTCAAATGTCTGTTATCATTTTTTAACAATGTAATTACCCTTAAAAAAATGAAAATCCTTAAGTTTTAATGCTTAAAACTTTTTAACGACTGCAGATAGCTTGCAGTTTTAATTGAACTTTAGATTAAATTATTTTCAACACAAAAACAAAGACAACAACATGTTATATCCTCTCCTTTCATCCACCCACTCTGCAGTCTTTGTCATGCACACATGCAGTTGTAAAAGCTGAGAAACCTGGTTACCCGAATACATGGGAGAAAAATCAGCATTCACCAGGAGAAACAAGGTTACTTGAATTTCATACTCCAACTACATCATGTTTCAAAGTACAGGATAATCCACAGAGCTGTGGATTATCCTGAGTAGATGGGTCATGATTTCTGGAGAGAGACATTGCTGTTGAGTTTTTTTTTTTAAATGTAGTTTATTGTCGCTTTGAGCACCACACGCTGAGTGCCATCTAGTTCCATTATATTGGAGAGAAGGCAGACATCTCTACGGCCAACACTTGGCAACTTAGACCAAAATAATGTAAATTGATAAATAGCACTACACGTAAGAGGAGAGATATGTACTTTTGATTTTTAGGTGAACTGTTCCTTTAAGAAGTGAGCCTACTGGAGAATATTTAACTGCATGCAGACACACAAAACAAAAGAGAAACAAACTCACCACATATGATGCAAATATCAGAACCCTCTTGTGTCTGCCACAGGGCCACTGAGGGTCACTGAGCAGGTTAGGATCGTACTCTGCCACCTCCTCTGTGGCTGGAAACACAAAAAAACAGTGTGTAATTGGTTTGATGGTGAAGAAGGGTGTGTGTGTGTGTGTCTGTTGGTTTAAATTAGAGACATACGCGGGTCCTGTGCCACGCTGTTGTTCAGACGTGCTGGGGTGAAGTTCCTTTGCCCGTTGCCACGGAAACGGGACTGAGGGGTCTGAGCTGTGGAGCTTTCTGATGCACCGCAGCTCTTCTGTCTCACCAAGGCATTGGTCGGATAAAGGAACTGGGCGTATGACACCGTCTGAGGAGGGGAAATGAGACAGTCAGCAACCTTCAGATCAAGCAGATTCATCTAACCCGAGTGTTGTTTCTCATCATACGTGTGGCTCTCAGATAAACACTTACCTTGCCATAGTCTCCAATGTCCATGCCTTCCAGGGAAGGAAGCAGGTCAGCAGCCACCACAGACGACAGCCTTTGTCTCTGAGCCTCCAGCTTAAGATCACTGTTCAGAAAGAGAGTCGCATTAATGTCATTTCCACCAGGCCATGAACCCACACTGCCCCTACTGAGAATGATGATGATGATAAATCACACAGGAGGATAATGAAAACATAAAAGTGACAATGAGTGGGTGCTCTCTGCTTGGTGATGGTGCTTTCTTTGTACCTGAAGTGAGAACTCTCTCCATAGGGCAGCACTGAGAAAGCAGCGTAAAGCGACCGCTTGGCACAAATCAGCACGATCCTGCAGGACACAGGAGGTACAGGCAGACAGAACAGATGGAGTGTCAGTCTACAAGGAACAGCTACAGTCACTGCTACTGTACTCACGATGTTCATCATCGCTGGAGCTGCGATGACAACGAAATCAGTCACAGAGCCACTGCTATGTTTATCTGACTCACCAGTGAAGCCAAATGGCTATCGACAACTATTTAAAGCTCAAAGCAGGAGGAAGAGTCCCAGTTTGTGGCTCTCATGTATTACCATTACATTCAGAGTCACAGAGATAAGTAGATCACTGAAAGATTAGTCAATCAACAGAAAATTAATCAACTACTGCTTTATTTGAACAGGAAAGTCCCATTGAGATATTGTGACATGAGACTGGAAGTGTTGTCTTTTTCTGGTTTTAAAGGCTGCAAGTGCGAATGTGCCAAGATTGTAAAAAACACACTTTATTTCAAAGCACAGTGAATTTTTGGCACAGAGCTTTCATTTTGGGGTGCTGTTTCTTCCTGTAGAGTGAGTGACTAACGAACAGCCACTTAACAGTGACATCAAACTATCTCAACAACAAGGACAAACGCAAGTATGACGTTGAATATATTAAACTGTGTGGACCTTGAACTAATGACTAAGGAGAAATCTGGACGTCATGGCTGGACCACATCTAACAAACATCTGTGAGTAAATACTCTGTGAATGGTGATATCTGATTTTCTCCTTATCATCCAGCCATATCAGCAACTGTTTTAAAAATGTGTTAAGAATTTTAAGCTACTGGAAAGAAATATTGATATTTAACCAATATAACCAGTAACAAAATTTAAAATTGTGATTTACATTGTATAATTCGAGTAAAGAGGTGTCATATCTGACGAACATCATTGTCCGAATTAGGAAAAAGAGGCAAAACTTGGAAATGGGTTAAAAATATTTTTGTCATGCAGCATATGAGGGCTGCAACTGATGATTATTTTCATAAATGTGCCTACTATTTTCCTGATTATTTCATTAGTTGTTTATTAAAACCTTTAAAACTATAAATTTCCCAGAGCTCAAAGTGATGCCTTCAAACTGCTTTTGTTGTTAGATCAACAGTCGAAACCCAAACATGTTCAGTTTGCTATAAAGTAAATCAGCAAATTACAGGAATCATCAAACGCAGCTGATTAATTTCCTGCCATTTGACTAATCGCTGCAGCTGTACAGCAGAAAGACTCTTTTGTATGTGTTGTGAAAATACCTTCAGAGCAGCAGAAAGTGTTTCTAAAGCTTGTGGGTAAAATATTTTCAGAAAAATCTGATGCTTATCTCTTTGACTCGCAGATGAGAGGAACAAACTGGTGCTGAGAGCTTGACTGATGCAAACCACGGAGAAGTAACCAACAAACGCAGTAAACATTCACTAGAACTCTATTGTTCTGACAAAAATGTGGACTCACAGTCTACAGCCACTGAATAATACAGTGTTTTTGGCAACTTCACTGCACAGACACCAAGAGCTTCAGCTCCTGACAACACACAGATCTGTAACATACAGTCAGCAGTCTCTAGGTCTCAGAGAGATATCAAATCTCTAACAGGGGACAACATCGCAATGCATAAATCCACTTGTTTTAATTAGCTTAGTTATATAACCTAGATAGCTTTGCTTCAGCTCAGTAAGTAACATGCACCGCCTCAACCAGAAACAGAAAATCAGACCTGTGGGGCAATTTATGATTGCTTCATCATTGTTTCGCACACACCAGCAGAAAACACATGACACATCTTCATGTATGTGGGCATGAAATGTTCGTAAAGTGGAGGAGAAATGTAAAAAATGGGAGTCGAAAACACATGATTTGGTTAGTGGAGAAAAAAAACTATATGACATGTTGTTTTCAGTGTCTACAGACAGAGCAAGAAAATATAACAGAAAATAAATAAAAAACTGTAAACTGTAACACACACTTGCTTTCTAATACGGGTCAACCAGCATAACAACAGTGTGATATTTCAGTCCTTCCTCGCTTTGGGGTTACCTTACGGTTGCTGCAGTGGGGTGTTACATTTCCACTTTCCTCACTGCACCTCTTTTGGCTTTTGCAAAGCCTCCAAGGGTGATTAAATTTACTGTAGCAGTCGCCACGCAGCAGCTGTACTGCTGTTATTCCTCTGCAGGCCAAACTAAGTCTCTGTGCCAGAGCTAAGCAGCTTATTTACAACACAAGCAGGAGGAGTGTAGCACTGCTGCTGAGTTTACGGCATGTTTTAAAGTCCAAAATAAAGCAGCATTGTTTTGTTTCCTACATTTCTCTGTCAGGAAACTAAGTATAGCAGCATTTCTCTGGGGTTCCTCTACTGTATATATTATGTAAATGTATTTGTATGTGTGATATTGGAGACTCACCTACATCCCCTAGTATCATACTGCCTCATACTCTTGATGAAGTGGACTTTCTTTGGCACCTTGGGTCCAGGAGAGCCAGACACATTCCTCAACCTGAGTAGAGATCAAGACAAAAATACCTCATTATTGCACAGAACAAACAAAAGGACGCTCATATGACAGGGCTCAATCGGTAATCTGTGATGTAAAGCTCTTTAACATCACAAATCTGGAGGTATAGCCAAAGTAGTGGGTCACTTTCAACCAACCTTTAAGAAGGAAGACAACATTAATTTGGTGTTTTCTTCAAACCACACCTCAAATCATAAACCTGACAGCTGATACAAGGGTTATGACTTATTTTTCAAGCAAGAAAGTGACTGCGATTTAAATCAGAAACACTGATAATTCAAGACACCAGGCAACAGTGTTCAAAAAAGGAGAATACAGGGAATCAACCCTATTGGAAACCTATATATCACATATCATTTATATTTGGCACATCAGTCATCTCTTCTGGGTTAAAACAGAAAGTTCTAGAACATTACGAAAGCTCAGTGAGAATGAAAGTGCTTCTCTTTGATAATGCCTGCTTTATTTTATGCGGAAGCGACTAGCCTGTTTAAAGGCCCATGAATACACACAGACCACCGTGCTCACCTCTGCCGTGAATCCAGGGAATTACCGGCCGGGACCGGGCTCAATGCGGTGGGCGTTGACTTGACACGGGAGCAGGCTTGGTGTCCGGTGGGCACAGGGGACAGAGGGGTGTCGGGGGTTAGCGTCTCAGCCGCACTGCCACCCTCCAAAAATACCTCATTAGCCCCCAGAGCAGCTGCCCCGACTGGTGCCGGAGACATCACCAAAGGAGGTCGGATGGGACTGAACACCCCCGGGAAACTGGAGGACGAGCCACTGCCGGCTGGAGCGGGCTCTGTCACCTGGGTGACCGGCCGCTGGCCCTCAGCCGGCAGGGGCACGACCGTTGCGCCGCCGTGTCTGTCCCTGAGTCGCTGCTCCTCGGCGGCTTTTTGGTCGGTGTTTTCATCGCTGTGCTGACAATGGGGCCGTCCGTCGAGGGAGATATTATTGAGGAACAACAAAGCCGCTTGTCTCCTCCTGGAGTCCTTCGTTTTTCTCCGCTGCTCCCGGTGTGTTTTAACGGGTTTACTGCTGCTGCCGGTGGACTGCAGACCGCAGACAGCGGTAGCCATTCTAGTTTGAAATGTGGCCGTTGGAGGCGAAGGCTACGAGACACCGCTACCACCAAATTAGCCCCGCCCCTCTATGCGCTGATTGGATGTGGCGGAAATTATGTATCTAGCTCGCAGTTGATTGGATGTAGTATAAGAGTGGGCGGTGCTCTGGAAACAAAGAAAGCCTTTATAAAATTCACCGGTTAAATTTGATGGCTGATTATTGATTATTGATACCACTTTTTAAATTTAAATCTTAAACCTAATTATATAAAAAATATGCACGAAAAGCTGTTTTTTTCCTTTTTCAAAATTCGTCCAAATTCAAATCAAAGTCTAAAAGCTGTAAATCCTTCAGACCTACATAGCAAGAGCGTAGTGTTTTTTATTCAACATTTGGGGGATGCACATATAAAATGGGGTATGTAAGCTTCAAACAACTATTTTCCTGTATTCTTGATTATATTTATACACCAATTTGCACCCTCTTGCATCCATTTATTGTGTAAATGTCTTTAATTTTGTCAAAATAGAAGTCCTCTACTTAAATGAAATGCACATGTTCTAAATATGGACAAGGCCCAGCCACCAGATGCTCAAAGACGAGCTCCACCCAGGTCTGGCTCCTGATGGGGGGCCCAGTGTCCCCATAACAGACAAGGTACTATTTCCCCGGCATGTGTCATTTTGGTCTTCTTGAATGGTCATGAGTTCTGGGTAGTGACCAAAAGAATGAGATTATGGATACAAGTGGCCGAAATGAGTTTCCTCCAAAGGGTGGCTAAGATAGGGTAAGGAGCTTGGACATTTGGTGAGAGCTCAGAGTAGAACCTCTGCTCCTTCAGCTCGAAAAGGGTCAGTTGAGGTGGTTTGGGCATCTGATCAGGATGCCTCCTGGGTACCTCCCGTTAGAAGTGTTCTGGATACGTCCCACTGGTAGGAGGCCCTGGGGCAGATCCAAAACACGCTGGAGGAATTATATATCTCATCTAGCCTGGGAACATCATGGGGTCCTCCAGGAGGAGCTGGAAAGTGTTGTTGAGGAGATCTGGAATACTTTGCTCAGCCTGCTACTCCCGCGACCCAGCTTTGGATGAGCGGTTGAAAATGGATGGGTGAATGAATAAAAGCCACTACAGAGAACAAGTTTTGGTTGTGAACTTTCCTTAACCTAGTGTTTATGCTTTATATTTGTAATAATGCCGTTAGTACTTAACTTAGTTTTGTTTTCCCAAACTTAAACCTAATTAGGCCTTTATGATTTTAAAGTGAACAAAAAGCCGACTTTCTTTCTTTAAATTCTTCCAAATTCAGATCAAGGTCTAAAAGCTAAGTGGAATGATTGGCTTTATTGACGGCTAATAAATCATTTACTAAAAGCCATTAACTAGAAAACTTGTTGGGTTGCCAGGTTGTGAACAGTTCCTTTTGGCTGGTGTTTACTCTTTCTGTTTGGTGATTAGGGCTGGCACAATATCAGATTTTTATTACACATTTATTGTGGCCAAAAGAGTTAATGATAAAGCTAATAATGCTAATAATGTGCTAATAATAATAAATCCATACTCTTTACATTTAAGAGTGGAAACAACCCTCCTGGAAACTGCCCAGGACTGGAAAATGCAGGTTGACCTGGATCAGAGACTCAGCTTTCCACCAGAGATTGCTACAACTTATCTCAGGTCGGACCTGATCTTGTGATCAACCTCACAGAAGTCCTTGTACACTGTGGAACTAACAGTAGCATGGGGGACTGCAGTTGGGAAGGCTTATGAGTGCAAAAGTCTGAAGTCCACAGACCTAGCAGCTGACGCAGAACAACATGGCTGGTGTACCCAGGTGCTCCCTGTAGAGGCTGGGTGAAGAGGATGTGTAGCCACATCATCAACCAGGCTTCTGAAGTGTATGGGGGTTTGAGGACAGGCCTTCTAACAAGCTATAAAGTCACTATCAGAGGCTGCTGTGCAGTGCAGCAATTGGCTTTGGATGAAGAGGAAGGACCAACTGGTCTACAAGATGTCCAATATGAGGGGTTAAAATCGGAGGGGGGCACACCTGGGATTCCAGGTGTTGCTGTTGAGCCCTCTGGAGGTGTCGTGGGCCAATCATCGTAACACCAATGAAGGGGGTTGCCCACCTGATGACCCCAGTGAAGTAAATACCTCTCCCACTCAAGACGCCAGGCAAGTGCTGATTACTTTTAGGGATTGTAACAAGTCCTATAAGCACAATTTGAGGAAAAAGGCATCAGCTATCTACTTAGCATAGCACTTAGCATTTTGTTTCACATGCCACTGACTTGCAAACATGAAGCTCGAGTCTGTTTCTCTCAGACAGAAACTATGAGAGCTTTTCCATCTCCTGAGTGGAAGTGATCAATACAATAGACTGATGGAAATCCTTCACGGTTCAGTTTAATTACAATGAAAACGGCACGACAGAGAGTGTATTCAGTGTTAGAGAGTAAGTTGGTCTGTTGAGATGCCACTGACCTTTGTATGGACATACAGGAGGTGTCGACAAGTTGAGTGCCGCTAATCCACTGATCCACTGATTCACTGCAACACAGAGATGGGATTTAGTCTCAATCTAATCTGAACAATCAGTTTGCCTCCTTAGACATCTATCTATCTATCTATCTATCTGTGTAAAAAGGCACTGACAGCAGAAGTCAGGTAAACACATTGCTCTTTATTTTAGCAACAACAACAATGAAATTGTCTTCACCTTCTTGATAATCTTTTTTTTCTTGCTCTGAACAGCAACAGTCTGGCATGACCAGTTTAAGGCTTTTTGATTCTAGCTTTGTGTTTGTATTTTGAGGTACAGCCCCGCCCAGCTCCTGCCACAACAAGCTCATTTTATGGTACACCGTATTGGTTGTTACGTGATGGACTCAAACAGTTAGCACCATAATTGAAGCCTCTCTGGCTTTTGTTCCTGCAGCAGGGGTGGTAAAGGTGTTCTGTGGGCTATTTATTCATCTCAGTGTCATCTGGGAAAAACTGAGCAGACCAGACAGTGTTTACAACAAAACTGTCTCATCTCAGTGACACAATTTCAAATCAATTTAAATGCACATGGCAGGACCCCCCCCCCCCCCGCTCCTCCCACATACACCCATAAACATGCTGGTATGTGAGCTTACACACACATACACGCAAACACACACAAACACACACACACACATGGTTCAGAAATTTCCCTCTTGTGACTACTCTATAGAAAAACAACCCTGATAAAAGAAAGTACAGTAACGCTCCATTTTACTGGTCAGTCAGTTCCTAATGATGTCATTAAATTAAATTAAATTAAATTAAATTAAATTAAATTAAATTAAATTAAAACCAGATAATCGATTCCAATTTAATGCTAAGCAAATGTAACCTCGACTCTTTCAGTCGGTATTCTGAAACATCTGATTTGGTTGGTACGTAACTCATCGTACACAAAGAATAGCTCATGTACATTTGTTAATGGTACTAAATCTGAGTTTTTTGCCAGCCCTGCAGGAGTAAGACAGGGTGAAATTTAATCGCCACTGTTGTCTGCATTGTTTTCAGTGACCTAGATCAGTGGTTTCCAACCTAACTTAAAGAAGTGAAACTACGTGAACTGGTCTCTCTGTCTGATTTTAAAGCTCTCATGAGTACAAGGATGAATGAATCGGTTGGTTCTTGTCACTGTGTGTAGGTGTTCTAATATTTCTACATGTAACTGTATATCTTTATGTTTTTTTATTGTGTCTGACAGTGAAGACTCAAATGGAGGAAGTCTGTGTAAAACGTAAGCAATTTTGATGAATTTTAAGGATTCTTTTAGGAACTTTTAATGCAATTCTGTTGGATTTGTGTATTTCTTTTTAATTAACAAGCCTAGATATTTAACAGTCTTTTTTTTTTGACAAACAAAGTGTTTTATTCTCCCTGACACTTGGCCATTGCTCTATCAGCTCTTTGGTTGTTTTAACTGTTTACTTTTCTAACGTTTTAAAGTTAGTCATATCCAGCTTATGGTACTGATGTATGCGGATGATATAATTGTTATGTCTACAACAAAAGAAGTGTTACAGAAAGCAATGGCCCATATGTGCAATTTACAAATGAAATTTAAAGATTAATAGATCTTAAAAAAAAAAGTTTTGGGTGGAAAAGCTGATATTTAAGTTTAAACTTAAGTTTGTGCGCATAGAGAAAATGTGGAGATTGTCCATTGCTTTAAATATCTTGGGGTCATGATGAATTAAGAGGGCCATTAAGAAGCTGCATCTGCAGGCTCGTCTTGCAATGTTTGCCACTCTCTGTAAATGTAGAAAATTTGATTTGCCTGCAAATATCACACTGGATCTTTTTGACAAGTTGGTTGTTTCATTCATGTCAAGTGACTTTAAAAAAAAAATAGACATACTGGAAAAACTACACCTCAAATTTCTTAAGTATACCCTACAAGTAAAATTTTTAACCTGCAATAATAAGGTCTATGGGGAGCTGGAAAGATACCAGGGGTCTCATTTATAAACATAACATACGCACAAAACAAGGCTTGAAAAGGGTGTACGCCACTTTCCACGCAAAAGTAGTGATCTATAAAAACAGACTTGGTGGGAGAAACTTTGCTTCAGAACATTTTGAAGACAGGAAATTGGTGACATAGATGGTGAGGTGGAAGCCTGATTGTGGATATTGTTGAATATTTTTTGGTGTGCACCATTATCAGCTTTTGTCCGTACGTACATTTTTAGTATGGATCTTATGGACTGTTTCAAAGTTAAAAAGAGAATCATTGGCTACTGGGGGAGGCAAGAAAGACTAAACTCAGTGAAATAATGTACACCTGTTTGCTCTGCTTGCAGTTTGTCTCACCTCTGGTTCACACAAAAACAGTGACAATGTGAACTGGTTGAAACTGTCTATCAGAGGCTGAAAGATCAGTTCATGAAAAAGTGATAAAGTGAGCTCAGAAGTATGACTTCATGTCATATTCATGTTGAATTTAAACAAGGGCTTAAACTGGAAAAGTATCTGTTGCATGAAAACAAAAGGAAAGGCAGGCTATTTGTAATTTTATAGTGTACAACACCAGAAGTCACTGGAAGATATAAAGGGCTGTATGGAAACCAGAGGATCTGTAACCTCTGTAATGACAACTGTTATTTCAATTGCATATCCATGTTCAAATTCATTTTGTTATTAAATCACATAAGCCAAAAGTTACTGAATGCTGTGTTGCCGTTGGCTTGTTATTATTTTTGTGTGCTATGTTTGTGCTTCATATCATATGATCATGGTTTAGAGTCGCATGAAACAAACAAAACAAATTTAAGTTTCCAATAATGAGTTGAAGATGAATACATTATCTGGTGGTTTAAATAGGTCTTTTCAACTAAATTCCTCTGGAGATCAATACCTGAAACTTTGTCTCTATTTTTCCTAAAAATCAACCAAATTGAAAAATTCTTTCTTGGATAGTTTTTAGGAAACTCAGGAAATGACAGACCTGTAAAATGAAGTGTTACCACAAGTACCACATGCCTGTACCATCAATAATATCAAAGCTATTCTGAGTCTGGAGTCTGCAGCTATTTTTTCCCCTACATTATTCAGACAACAAAGTATGGATACAGTACAATTACAGACAGTGCTGTCCCTCTGTAACGTCCTCTTCATTATACACTTTAATTTACATGGAAATTAATGTCCTGTTTTCCTTTGCTGTGTGAGATGGATGCAGTATGAAAATACAACTGTTGAGAGTCCTATCAGTAGAATACATCCTGTAAATGTAAATCATAATGTAGCTATTGTTCAGTACGTACACATTCTGAATGAAGGTCCATCTTATTAGAATAATAGTGATGGCGTGTCCCAGAAACAACAGATTGCTTGTAAACACACACAAATCTCTTTTTTTTTGTTCTAGCTTACCTCAAAAAACAAATATTGTACCACAGGAATGTTGTAAATCCCACTAACAGCATGAAAATGCTCAAAGCCTTTTCACAAATAATCACATTTTCAACAGTTTTTTTACATTCAACTCAAATGTTGCTTTTGAACTGCCCTTCAGATACGAAGCAGCGTCTCAGAGACTCCTTCAACATGAGTGAGTAGCTATGGAAAATTATGATGATGACCATCAGTGCCTGTGTTGTATTTTATTGTAGATTGTGTTTAAAATTACAGTGTGAGTTCACTGTCTTTAAATGCCTCTCTACATCCTGTTCAGTGGTGTTTTAGTTGTAGCTGCCATAAATAATCATGCATGTTGAAGGCTCGTCTCTGTTGTCGACCGCCTTGAGAGGATGTGCTGAAGCACCTTCACTGAGGAGGACTCTCTGCCTCTGATTGATAATCACCTCCATTTCTCTGCCTACCTGTGCTTCTCTCTAACTTCACCAGAGCTTTGCTGCTAACGTCGACCTTTTCCTGTACCACGCCCTGACCTGAGAAATGATACAGAAACCGAAATATGCACCACCATTAGACAACATCACAGCACTTTGCCTTTGTAAAAAATAGAGACACCACACTCCGTCCCTGGTTGCGCCTGGTTGTCTCCACTGCCTGACAGTACAGAGAGCAATCAAGTGGGCGTGGAGCTGAAACAGACTGCTCAGAGAGAGTCATCCACCTGCCGTTTTATTTCAGGCAGGGTGTCCACACGGCAGCGAGCTGAGTCACAGCATCTTCAGCACATCACACGGTCGTCTCGTACTCCATCACTTCTTTGGGTGTGCCCAGACAGCGGTATTGAATCCTTGGCGTGACCGGTGCGGCGCTTTCGAGCACCAGGATGGTTTTACGCAGCCGGCGGTCGATGAAGTGAGCGTCCCAGGCGGGGTACTTCTTCCTGGGCAGGTCTATTCGGATGACAGGCCCCTCTGTCCTGGGTGTGAGGTTGGGCACTGGGGCCTGAGCTCCCCGAGGTGGTCGTACCTGAAACACGTCTCCATCTACCCCAGACCCCTGCTCTCTTTCTGACCCTTTAGTTCTCTGAAGGGTTCTGGGGGGACTGCTCACCAGGTCAGGGGGGAGGCTGGTAGCTGGGGAGGCCAGCGACTCCACAGGCACCTCCTTCTCCGCTATATAACCCCACCCTGAGACAGGGCCATCAGGGTGCAGCAGACAGTAATACACAAACATGAAGAAGGTGCCCAGAGCG
The DNA here is from genome assembly GCF_041903045.1 of Epinephelus lanceolatus. Lineage (NCBI taxonomy): Eukaryota > Metazoa > Chordata > Actinopteri > Perciformes > Serranidae > Epinephelus > Epinephelus lanceolatus. Next base: position 11,105,744 of record NC_135741.1, on the reverse strand, counting down.
TAGCTGCTGGCCACCACGCACACCATGATGACGGCATAGAAGTCTGAGGTACGAGGGCCACGGTACAGGTACCAGGCAGTGGTGAGTGCCACATTCTCAATGAACACAGTCAGGCTGTAGATGAGCATCCTGCAGCGGGTGTGCCCCTCTCGCACACTGAACCAGCAGAAAACATACACAATGCCCACCATCATGTTGTAGATGATCTCCTCCCATTTGGACATGCAGAAGTCCGTCTCGCCTTGAATTATCCAAAATGTCATGATGCACCAGTGGGCTACGATGAAGATGCCAAAGTAAAGCTGGAACACTGAGGCAAACAGGGCGAAGGCCAGAGTGCGTGCACCGATGGTGAACAGGTGCCAGAGAATTTGAACTATGACGGCCTTGTACGTCATGGGTAGCTTATCATCTCGGGAGTCCCTCAGGACTTTCTGATAGGAGGCGACCATCCAGGCGAGGGATATCAGTGAGGCAGAAGCTGAAAGCCCTGAGGAGACAGAGCAGAGAGAGAGAGACTGAGCAAGAGAAGTTAGACAGGATGGAATTGCCTCTGGGGTGTCTTACCATTTAGCATGGCAAGAATATACATTCCCCTGCTCTGTGGGGGCCTGATTGAGGCGAGCACAAGTGACTCATCATGCACAGCGTGGGCCGTAGACTTGTGATTGACTGATGTGGTGATTGGTCATTTTGGGACACTCACCCTGAAGGGGCAGCACCTCAATGGCCTGGATCATGATGCTGAGCTGCAGCACGAGCTGAGGGGCGCTCTTCAGGAAGGACTCGAGCAGGCGCAGCATGCTGATATCAGCGCTCTCAAACATCATGCGCCAGTAGTAGTGACGCCTCTCGGGGTCCCTGTGCCAGCGGCTCTGCACGCCCAAATACAGGGCGTGGACATACCTGTGTATCAGAGACAGACATATTCATCAGTGCATCAAGTTTAGTGTGGAAAAAGTGGGATTGAAGAGAATTTTAGTTCTAAATACTGCGCTTCAAAAACTTTTGGACATCAAACGCAGACTCTCAGAAGTCATAACTCATTATTCCAAACTCTGGGAGCTGTCAGTAGTTCTTGCCAAAAAGCTGGTTGCTTGCTCCACTGGGATTTAGACTAGACTGAAACTGAACTAAGCAGCTCTGTGGTTTTAACAGGCATCGGAGGGGGTGAATGTAGAGCATGTCTGCAATCTCTCTTCAAATAAAATCAGTCAAAGGGGGCTGCGGAGAACAGCAAATATGAGAGAAGACATCCAAATAAATGCTCTCAATCTCGTCCTCAGATTGAAGGTTAGAGGAGGAAAAGAGCTCACTATAAATCCCTTGTTGAACTCCTGAGCTCTGCTGACACATTGTCCCACCCCCATCTTAGCTTGTTCTGTAATGACCTTGTATAACCAACACACGTTGTGTTGTAGACACACGGGTTCACTGTGCAAACATATTCCTGCACAAATGTGTTTGACACGTGACACCTAATTGTACCGTGCAAATACACAATGGGTAAACCATTAACTTTATCATCACGCAGCACCTCACTGTTAAAATATCAGTGGTTTCCACAAAGACTGGAGCTATAAATGTGTCAGTAATTGCCTTGGGGAGAAGGGTCAGAGGATCCCTGTGTCAACAAGCCCAGTGAACCACATGGGAGTTTGTGTAACCCTTTTTTGTTCTGCTTCCTGCTACACAAAGTGTGCCTTGGGATGTAACACACTGAGAAAATAGAGCATATGTGCAGTAATGAGGGTCAAAGACTCACAGGAGGACACACACACAAAGACAGAGTTTCATCGCACACACTCCCTCTGTAACACAACCCTACATCCCATCTCTCGCGCGCTGACATTTAATTCTGGTAGCCGGCCCAAATTGATCCTGGTTCACCTGACTAACAGTGTATCAGTGACGGATCATTCCTGAGTTAACAGCTGAGGGTAAAACACACAGCGGTAATCCTCTTAATGTGCAGACACGCTGGTCTGAGAGCAGCGGCAATGAACAGAGCACACACAACAGCTTTAATGGCATTACCGGTAATTCTGTGCCGCCACAATGTTTTAATGTGCTCCTGGACACACACTCTCTCTCTCACACACACACACATTATAGAAGTCTCCAGGAGGAAATAAGGAATCAATATATATTACCCATAGGGCTGTCTAAAGAGGCAGGAAGAGAGAGACCACAAGGAAAGGCACAGACAGGGAGATCATGAAGGCCTGTAGATGAATCAAGCACTTGATTTGCACGGGATTTCATCGTTACATATAATTTGTCCCATAACGTCCCAGTATGTCCATACAGCACAACTTGTATTTGAGTATCAACGCGTATGGTCTAACCCTCCTCCCACCACTGTTCAGCTAGATGCCTCCTCCTGGCTGGCAACACTTCAAGCCTGTCAAAACCTATCAGAGCACTCTAAGCTTGAGCACTGCCTCACCATCACTGACTGAGTAGCTGACCTACAGACCTACTACCATCCATGTGAGAGTAAAGCGTACACTGGTTTGTTTTTAGTCTCAGTGCGTGCCTGGTAATTAAACATGTTTGGGCTCAGCTGAGAGGAACACACTGAATCTAAAAACTGCTGGGAGATTTGAGAGTATGGATTTTTGCAAACATAAGAGCAGCAGCCTCAAGCTAAGAACTGAAAATACAATAAACAGTGAAAGGGAGGCGGGTACACACATCACTGCAAATAGGAAGCAACTCTCATGACATTTAAGACTATTCATTTTCCTCAGCAGTCAGGCTGCTTCTTGCCCAAACCCCTAAAGACAAAGGGATTTTTTTTTATTTTTCTATATAAGGCGATTGGTGTGGATGGGTTGATGATTTTCCCGGGAGATGATTGACCTAAAAGCGCGTCAGGGGGTTGGGGGGGTGGGGTGGGTGGAGTCAAATTCTCCCTTTCCAAGCTGGAGAGAAACGTCAAACAATACAAAAAGACATTCTGGCATTTTGGGCACACTCCTCCCTGAATGATTACGTTTCATAAGCGTTTAGCTACAGGGAGTGATGCTGGGCTTTGGAGGATGCATGTGCATGTGCGTGCACACACACACACACACACACACACACACAAAGGCAGAATGTGTAGTTTCCCCACCTCTCTGATCTCCTTATGATCAGTCTTACCTCCAGACCTGTGCCAGCTGAAAGATGTGAATGATGGCCTGGAAGAGCCACATGAAGGCTCTGCAGCAGCCCCGGGCTCCACCCCCGGTGCCCGGCCCTGGCAGCACCCCGGCCGCGGCAGAGCGGCCAGCGCCCCGCTCGCCGCTGTCCTTGGTGCTGAAGTCGCTCTCCTCCGCTCCCGACGCCGCCACCACGGCGGCCGCAGCCGTGCCGCTCTCGACGGTCTCCGAGAAATCGTAGGCGAACCATCGGAAGCTCAGCACTTGCACGACCACGGACGGGACTATCACAAAGACAAGAGTCAGTGCAAAGCACCAATATTCACTCCTTAGATAGTAGTCCGCGGCCAGCCACAGGTCTGAGGCCCCGTCCGAGAAGAACACCAAAAGGGCGCACAGCGTCCAGCAGCAGTCCGGGAGGGAGTAGCGCTGCTCGGCGGGACGGTGCTGGGGAGGCCGCGGGTCCGACCTGGAGGGACACTCGGGTGGGATTTCGTTTCGTAGAGAGACGGGTGCACCATCAGATTTCGCGGCCATGTTTGTTGTAGGGAAGAGAGTGAGTAAGAGATGGGAAAATGATGGAAGGGGGGGAGGGGGTCGCGTAGCCTGTCGGTCTGTATGCGCGTGTGGGAGAGAGGGAGGGGAAAGGGGGCAGGGAGGAGGGCCAGGGTAGGTGAGGGAGATGGGGAGGCACCGCCGCTCATCAGTCAGCCCTGATAATACACAGAAAGAGGATTTTAATTGCGACCATTAAAAAGCTGCAGGTGTGGTCTGATGCCTTTAGAAAGAAGAATTCTCTGCAGCTGGTTACTTAAAGGTTATTATCGATCATGCTCCTGCACAGGTAGCACGAGCTCCACTCACACAGCACGCTGACATGGGTCCCTTTAATTCACAATCAGAAGTCATCTTGTTGTAGCTGGTGATGGAGCAAGTACTCACACCCTTTAACTTAAAAAGTACAACAACTCATAAAAATACTACAAGGAAAAGTTCTGCACAATCATTAATCATCCAACCCTGTCTGAGTAAATGTAAAAAGATTATTGATGAGGAGTATTATCAGTAACATGTACTTGAAAGTAAAAGTACTCATTCTGCAGAAAAATGGCCTCTGTGACTGCGATATTACATATGACATTATTAGATACTGCAACATCAGTTTGAATGTCTAGGTAGTGTTTAGCTGTTGCAGCTGCTTAAGGTGGAGCTAGTTTTCCTTAAGTTCAGTTACATGGTTCCCAACATAGTGACCCCTATATGTTGGCTCACAAGATACAGTAAATGTGTAAGAGAGAGATTTAGAAATACAGTGTTCTGTAACACAATTTTGTTTTCATATTTTAGACTTAAAATATTGAATAATTTAACCTCTTTAGGCCGTAAAAGTGTTTAAATGAAACCATCTGAGAAGTTAAAAGGGGATATGATTTAACTGCTACATCTTATACAAGAGCCCCAATTATAGTTTTTTTTCCCTAAGGTGCACAAATGTTAGGAACTACTGATTAATCCCAACAGTAGTTTGTATTTTATAAATGTGTCATATGCAAGTTTTTGTGGACATTTTTGTTAAGATTTTTATTGGCTTTTTGCCTTTATTAGACAGGACAGACCTAAGAGTGAAAGGGGCAGAGAGAGAAGGGATGACATGCCGCAAAGGGCTGTGGGCTGCAGTCGAATGGCCACAGCCATTGGCAAGGACAATGCCTTCGCACATGGGAGCCTGCTCTAACCACTGAGTTTTTTTTTATGTAAAAATTTAAATCTGTAAAGTTACTAGTAAAAAGTGGAGTAAAACAAATGATGTTAAGAAGTACAAAAAGGATCTGATCTAGAGAGGTCCTGTATAAACTTTACTTAAAGAAACAATTGACCGCAAAATCAAAAATACATATTTCTCCTCTTACCTGTAGTGCTATTTATCAGTCTACATTGTCTTGGTGTAAGGTGCTGAGTTTTAGAGATATCAGCTGCCTTGTCTCGAATATTATGGAACTAGATGTCACTCAGCTTGTGGTGCTCAAAGCAACAAATAAATACATTTAAAAAACTCAACAGCAATGTCTCTTTGCAGAAATCATGACCTGGTTACTGAAGATAATCCACAGACCTTGTTGTGAGCAGTTTCATGTAGGAACTATTTTCTTTCTACCGAACTACATCTGCCAACTGTATCACAGTGCAGAAGGAAGTGTGCATCTACTCAGGGACAAGAGGCCTGTTCTCATGACCACATGGCATGTAAATATTAATGATGTCCTCCCTGTCTGAGCTGTAATGTTAGCTAGGTCAGTGGTGTTGGGTGAGCTAGCAGTAGATGTATGCTTCCTTCTGCAGTGATAATGTTGGCAAGTGTAATTCAGAAAAAAGAAAATAGTTCCTACATGAAACTGCTCACAACAAGGTCTGTGGATTATCTTGAGTAACCAGGTCATGATTTCTGCAGAGACATTGCTGTTGAGTTTTTCAAATGTAGTTTTTTGGCACTTTGAGCACCACAAGCTGAGTGACATCTAGTTCCATTATATTGGAGAGAAGGCAGACACTCTACAGACAATGTCTCCCAACACTCTGCACCTCACACCAAAACAATCTAGACTGATAAATAGCACTACAGGTAAGAGGAAAAACTTTTTTTAAATTTGGGGTGAACTATCCCTTTAAATACTAGCGCCTTAAAACTGTACTTGAGTGAATGTACTTGGTTACTTTCCACCACTGCTTAGTTGAAGGCCCAGAATCAGAAAGGCATCACGTGCACTGGAGTGCTGTGGTTTAAAACTTTATACATCCAGTCACGTTATCACGAGGTTAATCTGCAGTGAAGAGTTGCGTCATCTTAAAGAGGCCTTTGTGTCTCACCATCAGTCTGGGGTGGATCAGCTGAGTGAGCCTCTTCTGCCTTCGCTTGCCTCAAGCCCAACATCTGATCACAGTTTCTATTCTGCTTTTGCTGCCTCCACCTCTGCTCCTTCCTCTTTCGGCTCCAACCTCCACTACTGCAGGTCGGCTGGGTCAACTCCTCAGCTAAAACTCTGGTGAACTGGGGCTTAGGCTGTCATTTCTGTCAACAGGAAAACACTACAGTTACACTTCAGCTTGTCGAGGCTCTCCTGGAGGTATCGATCCTCGTACTGCTGTGAGTCCTGAGCAATACTTTACTAACTTCAGCTGCTGTGGGCTGTGGAGAAAACACATGATTTATAAAACCATTAAAGTGGTTGGCCATACTTTAGCTTCAGCTCCAAATCAAAAACTGCACATTTGTAGATTTCTATTCATCAAACGATGACAAAAACACACAATAAGACAAAACATCAAGACAAAAATAATGAAAATGTACTAAAATTTAATCATTCATAAAAGCTGGAAAATCATCTGTGACAGCAATATTAGAGTTGGTTTAGTACAATATATTTTCAGCCTCAAGACACAAATCAGAACGCACCATTTCCCCCCATCAGTCTATAAAATACTAATTTCCTTAGCTTTATTATGCAAAAATGGAAGTAGAATATATTATGGGAAATATGGAAGGCTTGCAGCTCTCGATAAAAAACAAAGTCACTTAGGAAAAGATGTTATCAATACACATCCTTGTAAGTAGGAGCGAGTAACTTATGGACAATGATGCATCTTTGTTGACACTGTTAGTGCAGAAATGTATGAGAAGGCCAACATTTCACATGGTTTCTTTTGCAAACGTATTGTCACAATATGCCAAAAGATTGATGTTACTTTAATAAAACATTTTAGTTCCCATATATGGATTTAAACCCACGGTCTCTTCTTTTACACTGATAATTCCAAAAGAAAGACACCTTGAAGAAGAAAAAAAACAAAGAACAAAAAGTTGTCATCAGGCTGACAATACAAAAAAGGTGGATTTCTTTGCCAGTAAAAAGCAGAGAAGAGTATCTTTGAGAGTATGTGCCATCTCCTGCCATTTTGCGAGTGGTGAAGTATCTCTGTCGGCCTTTTTCAAAATGCTCTGGAGAGGACTTGGAATGCTGGCACGATCCACTGGGAAACAGTTAATCATTACACGTTTCTGCAAGCAAGAAGAAAATAATGTCAGTACATACTCAACATCATGAAGGACATGAACGTTTTTAAAGGTCTTTGAAAAGCTGCCTTGAAGGAAACATGTTACTGCTCCATGCAGTCTTTATTTTATTTGTCTAACAGGAACAGTGCACAGCTTCTTAGCTGCACCAGAGTTAGCTATGAGCCAATTTTCTTCTGTCGTCCTTGGGCAGGAAACAGAGAATAATGTATCTGCTAAAAGACACTATTATATAAAAAATAGCCAATCAAAGAGCTAGATACAAAGTGCTGCACAAAGACAAAGACTGGTTGATTTTAAAGGTTTCTTATGAATGGAAAAGATGGTAAAAAGAGCACAGCAGGGGACCTGTGATTTGATTACAAATACTTTAGCCTAGGTGGATTGTGTCTGCACGTCATTGGTTTGGCCTGTGTACCCCTTTTTCTCTTACTGTTTTCCTTTGTGTTGATTAATGTGATGTATGTGTTCTAATACGTGACAGTCTTGTTGTTGTTGTTTTTACTGTTGTAACTGGTTGAACTGACCAGGACTCCCTGACAGAAGAGATCCTGTATCTCAGTGGGACCTTGCTGATGAAATGAAGGATTAATAGTCGGATAGTTAGGGTTTTATTGTATTCTTTTTTTTTTTAAAGATTTTTTTTTGGGCTTTTTTGCCTTTATTGTATAGGACAGAGTGAAAGGGGGTGAGAGAGAGAGCGGGGGTTGACATGCAGAAATCGTTGCAAGCCAGAGTCGAACCTGCGACCGCTGCAGCGAGTCATCACCTCTGTACATGGGGCGCCGGCACTATCCACTACTCTACCTACACCCCGGTTTTATTGTATTTTATTGATGTCTATTTTACTGTATTAGTATTTACTAATTTAGTGCTGGAACAACCCCCCGCTATATCATGATATCGTAAGAGTCGTCTTTTCCTCATTTTAAAAGCTGCATTACAGTAATGTCATTTCCTGAACCTACCAGACTGTTCTAGCTGCTCCATTATTTATCTTTGCTCACTTAGTCGTTTTATCCACATTACTGATGACTGCTCATCAAAACTAACACGCTTATTTGCGCTTTTGCTTTACACTTTGACATCAAATTCACGCACGAATCTGCGTAACACCAGTAACACCACCTACCACGGCAAGCCCATTGTCCACCTCTTTTAAAGCCAGCCTTGCATTAGATAGTCCATTTTTCAGGTTTAGACAGAGAGGTTTTAGTGCCAAGTGTGCCACAGTAAATCAGACGGCTGCTGGTCCAAGTGTTTTTGTTTCAGCTTACTAAATGTTAAATGTGAAATAAAAAGACAATTTTTATGCCCCAATGTTGCAGCCTTACTGGAAAATTATTGCTCTAAAATAAAAGGGTGGATGTAACGAGAAATACTCAAAGCATGGGGGACCTGTTTATGGGCTGGATCTGGACACCAGGCCTGAAGTTTGAGACTGCTGCTTAAAGAGTGAACTGGTTTTAGGACTTCAGAGGCTACAGTAGTACGGACAAACTCACTGAACATATCATGTTCTCTCAGGTCATAAAGAAGGGTATGAGAGCATGGATTTTTAAAAGTGGACGACCAGTATTACATACAGATATCTGCATGTTTATTCCCGTAATACAAATTAAAAAGGAAAGGTTCACCTTTTGTCTATCTTAACACAATAGTATCAAGTCCCGTATAAACACTAAAGCAAGATTTGCTAGCTTCATTCCTCCCATTCTCACTAACCATTAAAATGTCCCTTTCTAATGCACCTAAAATGTGATGGGGACAAAATCAGCAGTCTTTGTTCTGTGCTTATGCAAAGTTTATCTGAAGCTTTAATGCATAAGCCGTCTGAGTTAGACAAATCAAGTGGTTATCTTCCAAAGTTAGAGACATTTTAGTACAAAAGTCCCTCTTTCTGTTTACATGGACAGTGTTTGGGTGCTTGTTGCTGAGCTGCAGCGGAGGCATGGTAACAAAAAGGGGGATTTTTGTGCTACAAGACTGAAAGATTGGAAGATAACCACTAGGAGTGTGGATTCTGTTCCCCATCACTTCCACTATAAGCACATTAGGAAGGGTTTCTTTAAATGCCCAGTATGAACAAAAGAAACAATAGTACAGGCACCTGACTATTGTTGAAGATAGACTTTTAAAATAGTGAGCCTTGAACCATGGTTGAGAATCACACTGAATACTGTCATGATGACTTCTCAAATAAATCCCCCATGTCTGTGTTTTGTGCAGCGTTTTTGCACAGGATGTGAAGTCTGTATTTTACTTGAATTTACTGACACTGTTCCCAGACCAAGATGTGCCAAGTCATTTCTAACTCCCCTCTACACCACGCAGCAACACCACAAGGCACCACAAGCAGTGATGTACAACGTTAACCTCCTTTTTTTCTTTTAAATGTGGGTTAAACAAACAGAAATGCTTCTGCCACACATTGTCAACTGTCATCCATTTCATCGCCTTTCAAGACTTTCTGCGAATGGGACTCCATGCTGTGTAATGACATGAGCCTCCTGCACCCAAAATGCTATCAAAACTTTTATAATTGCCAATGCAGCCTCTGTAACTCTTGGAACGGTAAAGAAGCAGAAAAGAGGTGTGGAGAAAATGACAAACCTAAATATGAGCCCAAGTCACACAGATGCCGATTCGCATGGGATTAAAATTTTCACATGACCTCTGTGTTCGGCAAAAGTGAGGTAGATAAATTGCGGTGGAATTTTTTACTTCAAATCACAGACATGGCATATTTGCACATGATTAAGATCACAGACGACCTCTGCAGTCATAACAAATCACATGATATCCCCAGGTAATACACATCCTGTGGAACAGGGCTTTAAACATCAATAAAAGGAGACATAATGATTCCTGTGATGGATTACCAAAAATTCTACCAATCTAAAAACACATGAGCATGCTTTGTTAAGAGTCAGTCTCTAGGAGCTGATATCAGAGTGAGGACTGTAAACCAATGATTGACATTTACAAACCAAGGAAAACACACACGAAAGGCATAGAAATGGTAGCGTCTACTATGGTAAAGTATTTGTAGAAAATGGGCCACAACATGCAGTAACCCTGTCACATTGAAGTACAATGCTCAAACAGCAGGTGGAGCCCAAACATTCATGAAAGACTTAGAACTTGATACACATGCATAAAACATTTTAAATCATCTTTGATCAAAATGAAAAGGTGACGCCCTGATGTGAGTCTTCACACATTTAGGTTTCAGGTTTGGCTGACACTCGACATTAAATCCAGGTTTCCATTAAAAAAAAAAAAAACATTTGAAAAAGAGGGTGGTGTAACTGATGGCAATACGAGGCAAAGGGGTAATACAAAGGGTTTAATTTTTAACCCACAGAGATGCTTTATGAGTCATAATGTAACAACACATCAGTGACGCTTCAACCTCATTTGCTGAGTTTATCCTGTTACTGCAACACATGTTTGCATACCATTAAAATTAAAGAGGACATATTATGCTCACGGGTTTAATTTAATGTTAAAAAAAACCACTTTATTTTCTTCATACGGTCTGTGCTGGAACACCTGTATTCACCCTCTGTGTGAAATACTCTGTGCACCCCCCCTCTAAAATACAGAAAAACATTACAGGTCCCTGTTAATGAAATTACTTTGATCACTGCATTATACCTCTAAAGTGACAATCCAGAGCTCAGTTAGCAGCCCTGCTCATGTCTGGAATAAATTTAGACTCAACACCCACTCACCTGGCCTGGAGCTGCTGTGGGAGGGCATTTTAGAGCAGTGTGCAACTCGACTTCTTTTTTGTCTTCTTCTTTTCCATCGGCGTTTTTCTGTTGATCTGTCTCACCAGATCATAGAAAATCTACAACATGAGAAAGATCGATGGTCTCAATATTGCTTTAGTGATCACAGATGTAATATTATTAATTAAATATTAAAGGAAATGTGAAGGGCTGGCAGCTCTGAGTAAACAACAAAGTCAATGGGATATTTCTTGACAATACATACCTTGAAAAAGTACAAATTTGATGTAATTTTACTGACACTGTTCAAGCAGAAATGCATGAGTAGGCCATAACACTGTTACAATTATTTGATTGATGGATCAATTAATCACCTGAAAATGTGTCTGCAACTCTTTTGTTTTTGTTTTTTTAATTTGTCACATACTCAGCATACAGTATCTCTACATTGTGCAGCCTAACACTGTGCTGTCCCCTCTAGTACTTGACATAATAAATATCAAAATTACAATATATACAACAAAAAATATATATACAACAAAAGATACTACACTGTAAATATGAAATACTAAATGTGGTGCAGATATTAAAGGGGATGCAGGGGGTGGGTGGATATTACTGTCAAATTATATTAATTGATTATAGAGAATGTGAAGCTATGTGACGCTGTGTGGGATTGACGCTCCATGTTTGAGGTACTTGCTCTGTTATCTCTTTTAGCAAAGTGTATGCATTCAGTCAAACGAGGAGGTAGTGCATCAGGGTCTGTAGTCCAGCTCTGGGCTGCCAAATCATATGGATCTATGTTGTTTATCATGAGTGGTTTGTCCAAATGCTGTTGCTTGACCAATGCAGCAGGCACAGGTAATACAGAGCATAATTTCAAGATGGCAACCGCGTACAAAACAATTAACACGGCGTGATGTTAACTTCACATCCGCCATTGATAAATAATTTTGAGTCATTTTTAAAGACCAAAAAAAGGACCACAGTCCCTGTTTTTAGCAGAGCTGACTGATAGAGGATTTTTTAAAGGCAAAATGTAATAACTATAGTTAGGAACAGGGAAAAGCTGATAGCTGATTAATCGACCAATATTCACACACCCAGAAAAAATTGACAGTGTAGGAAATGAACAATCTTTGACTTTATTAGAAACAGGATAATTGAACTGAATATCTAAGTCAAAGTAATAAATACCTAAATAAATATATCAATCTGGAACTGAACATCAACATAACAAGTAACCGTAAAAAAAATCTAGGTGGGCGTGACTTTTACTTTTTGAGCTCATAATTTCTCTCAAAGTCAACCTGAGAGGTACACAATGACATTATCACGACTTTATGTAAGGAGCCTCCATGTAAAATGGTGATCAGAGATGGGCCCTTTTTTGGTTACTTGTTTTTTAAATATGCATTTCAATTATTTTAGAGTATTTTCTAATTGATAATTGACAGGGCTGAAATGATTCAAAGGTAATTTGTAACACGATACTTCACAGTGGAGTTATTTCACTCAAAATACTTGACTACATCAAATCCCCAGAGAGCTTTCATTTGAAACAAGGGCTTTTAGTCTGAAACAGGAAGTGGCGGCTTTCATTCAGTCATGAACTCACAGACTTCCACTATAGCCCTATAGCTATTGCAATCCAGTCCAAAAAGTCACGTAAATGTATGTTAAAGTGAGTAACAATACACTAGGACAAACTCACACAGCAGCAGGAATCTGCTTTCTCTGGAGCTGCACCCACTGATCACTTATCCCAACCCTCCCTTCTACAGCTCCGACCGGTGATGAATGTTTCTGAGTGACAGGTGGAAGCTGTGTTGTGACCGGCCACAGATAATGATAGTTTGTAAAAACATCCTGTCGACGCCGATTATTCTGCCAAACAAATAAATCAGTCGACCTCTAATCGTTAACGTCTCAAATGTCAATATTTTCATTTTTCCTCGTCTTATATTAAAGTAAACTCAGTATCTGCGGGTTTAGGATTGATGATTGAACAAGAAAAAGAGATCTGTCACCTTGGACTTTGGGATACTTTGATGTGGCATTTTTATTATTTCCCGACACATTATAGACCAAAGGATTAACAGATGTCATACATAGTAAGTACTGTAGTATAGCTGTAGTAGCGTAATAATACTGACCTCATTAACGTTGATCTTTGATTTAGCTGAAGTCTCTAAAAAGGCACAGTTGTTCCACTGACGGGCCAGATTCTGACCCTGCTCCTTGCCAACCACACGCTCGTCCTCCAGGTCACATTTGTTTCCCACCAGGATCATTGGAACCTGATTGATCAACAGAAATGTTAAAGGTTTAAGCTGCAAAGCAAAACCTTACATCGTACAGCATTTTCATTTTTACACAGGCACATATGAATGATTCACTTGTTTCATGATCTTATATACAGTAGATGCACAGGGGAAATGTTGAGTGAGCCTTTAATGAAGACACACGACCAATCAAGCAACCTGCTATGAATAAATAAAGCACACACTCAGCATGCTGCACATCCTCTCTCTAAATCTGGAGATGAAGAGACCTAGACTCAAAGTGGCAGATAGCATCCAGCAACAGCTCTGACATTTCCACCCTGTCACTAAGTTCCTGCCCCCCCCGCGCTCGCTCTGCCCTCTCTCCCAGAGCCCAGTCTAATGAGGGAGTGATGAGCCTCAGAGGTGACACAGGCAGATTATATAGAAGACACCAACTAAAGGTCATCACTGAGGAGAAAGGCTCCACGCTCTGAGGAGAAAGGCTCCACACACTGAGGAGAAAGGCTCCACGCTCTGAGGAGAAAGGCTCCACGCTCTGAGGAGAAACGCTCCACGCTCTGAGGAGAAAGGCTCCACACACTGAGGAGAAAGGCTCCACACACTGAGGAGAAAGGCTCCACGCTCAGAGGAGAAAGGCTCCACGCTCTGAGGAGAAACGCTCCACGCTCTGAGGAGAAACGCTCCACGCTCTGAGGAGAAACGCTCCACACTCTCGCTCCTGAGGAGAAACGCTCCAAAATCTGGGGAGAAACACTAAGGATTTTCTTTGTCTTAAGAAATTGCAATAAAGAAATTATAAATAAATATAAATCCCAATGTTTCCCACACACTGATTTATTTGTGGCAGCCCATCACATTCTAACCTTATCTTGCTGGAAGAAATTATGATGGGTATTTATTTTTTAACTGTTTGTTTCTGATATTGTATTGACAAAATAATTCATCCAAAGAATCTGCAGATTATTCCAAAATGAAAATAATCAAAATATTTTTAGATATACACAGTTTACACAGGACAGAGCCAATGTGCAAAATCACATAAAAAAATATAAAATATGTTAATTTTTACTGATTAATCTTCATATTTTATATTTAACTAATACATTTTTAAAAACCCATTGCCAATGAAAGCAGTAGCATTTAAATGCCCCAACATACAAAACAGACACAAAAGAACTAATGTTGTCTCAAATTGGCTGTGTCTTGGCCAAAAAGCTGCACTTGAACACACCGCAAAGACTACAGCCAACAGCTAACTACCACGTGTGTTCTGCACCTGTTTCACAGAAAATAATTCTCCATAGTAGCAGATAGCGGTAGTTTATATTTGTTAGTAAAAAAAAGGTAAAGTAGAAGAACCAGGGGATGGCTTCATGACGCTAGTTAGGCGGTTAGGACATTAACAACAACCTGATGTTGAAAGAACAACAGATATTTACTGTGCGCTAGCGAACAGTAACACAAACTATTACAGAGCATTTCTGTTAAAGAGTTCAATGGCAAAAAAAATAATCTTATCTCAGGACTGCTTGACTTCCGCCACTTGTTTGCTCTGCTCACTTCTGTTTCTCTTCTTGTGCACTGAGCTGAACTGCTAATCAGAGTAATTTCATTCACCAACGGGCTCCACCGTCTCTGACGCTGAGTCGACATACTGAATCAGCCAAAAATGCAGACAAGGACTGACTAGTGCCTGTGGTACAGGACACACCGCAAAAACTAGGGTGCGAGATGCTTACAGATGGCCCAACGTTGACCACCATCCAACCATCAGGCTGGTGTCAGAGCCCCTAAGAGTAGCAATAGTACTTCAAGGTGATACTATCATGTCACCATATTAAAAATTCCTGTTAAAAATTACTTACGTCATTGATTAGAACGTCAGTAAGTGTAAAATGAGAAAAGACACATGAAAATAAAAATGATAACGTTTTAAAAGAGGGTAACACTCACGTCCTCTGTGTCTTTTACTCGCAGGATCTGTTCCCGGAGGTCCTGAAGGTCGTTAAATGTCGACTGCGCTGTGATGGAGTACACCAAAGCAAAACCTTGGCCATTCTTCATGTACAGGTCCCTCATAGCCGTGAACTGTTCCTACAGATCAATAACAGAGACAAGAAGCCGTCAGCAGCCTGTTTACATTTATCTTGAAGGACTCATGCATCTGATGTCAGCGTCTGACTTGACTTACTGTTCCGGCCGTGTCCAGGATTTCAAGCATACATTGCTGCCCGTCGACCTCGACTTGCTGTTGGAGAAAAACAAATATTTTTTATAAGACAAGTGGAGGCATTTGAACAGCCAGTTGCTGAGCTGCACTGAGGTCAAGTGAAATGTCTGACGTGTGTTTCTGAACTCACCTTTCTGTAGGAGTCTTCTATTGTGGGGTCATACTTCTCCACAAAAATGCCTTGCACAAATTGGACTGTCTGAAATGGACAAATGAAGCAAAGGAAGGCATCATTATTAATCAAACACTGGCACACTGTTTGAATTACTTCATCCAGTTCTATTCACCAAAAATATAAAAACACATTTCAAATATTATGATTCATCATCCACGTTCATCTCTGACTAGAAGCCAGTTTAATTTCTTAACAAGGATAATTTATATTCCACAGGCGGCACAGCCCATGACTCAGCCGTTCTTTATGCCTCCTAGTCCCTTTTATTTATTGTGGCCTTTTGAAATATTACATCCCAGAATACATTACCAGAAGAATAAAGCCTTGTACCACAATGCGGTTAATGTAGCGCTGAGAATCCATCCACACTTCTATACAATATAGATTTCTTTCTCTTTGAAAGCATCCTAACTTATTATAAGTTGCATTATAGTTATGTCAATAACACTGTTTTACTACAAAAGTGTAATAAAGATATTGACTCAGTCGTCTGTGCTGCACTAGCCATCACTCACCAGTGCTGATTTTCCCACGCCTCCTGATCCCAGCACCACAAGCTTGTACTCACGCATGGTGGGCAACTTCACTGGACAGCACAAGGGTCTGTGAAAGGACAGGATGAGAAAGTGAGACAGAGGATCTTTGTATCTTTTATAGCAACAGGTAAACAGCCAGCTCAGCTGAATCCAAACAAGCTTTTCCAAATTATCCTGTCCAAAGGAAACTATCATTAAGACTAATTTCAATAACCTAACTGAAATTAATTTGTGCCACACCAAGAATTTATATATTACAAAAGTATTTGAATCGTCCTAACAGCATTTTTAGACCGTCAACAACACAAAAAACAACTCATGGAAATCTATTCTCTTTTCAAGAAACTGTTGCTTTTCATATAAATCTATATATAAACACACTTCTATCTACACTTTTTTATTTGTATCAGTAGTTGTTCTGCTTGTCCTTGTTTTTAGCTGTATGTGTTTTTCTATCTTCCTGTAAAGTGTTCTTGGCACTATGTCTAATTACATTAGAGCTGCAAAGATTCGTCGGTTAATTGATAAGTCCATGGTAAGAAAATTAATCGCTAGTCAGTCAATCCTCTTGACAGACTAAACGATTAACTATAGGACTGTACCCAACTCAGAATTTTCTAATCAGCTTCGGCTGTTCAATAGGAATATCCGCCTATTTGTTCCTTTTTTCCTCATATAGACTATCGTGCAACACTTTATTGAACTGCCAGATTTTCAGCGGTTCAGCACAAGTGAGCATCAACATTTTTTGCCGATACTAGATATCAAACCAAAGCCAGAGACTGTATCATATTAAGTTGATGTGAGCTGTAAAATCACCACTTCTTAGCAGAAAGCAGATGATAACATCTCAGAGCCTGACTGGGCAAAGCCTCTCGTCCTCTGGATCGCTGCCTTCATTTCACTCAGACTCACCCTGGGTCTGGATCTGCAGCTGCCTGTAGCTGTTGCAGACATCTTCACCGAGTGGACAGGACGACATGACGTAGTGTAAGGACCCCAGAGAGCAGCGTGAAAGTGGGGAGTGCTATTTCTGCAGCTACTACTGGGGACCAAAATGTAACCAGAAGTACACTGCTCACTGACGAAAATAAAAACCCAACAAACTACTGCTCGACTTGAAGAATCTCATTCGACTGAGCGGTCTCACAACTGATGATTTGAAATTTCAACTTTTAGAGGGCAGCCCTAATTGATTAATTGTGAAAATAATCAGTAGATTAATTGATAATGGACATTATCAGTAGTTGCAGCCTTAAAGTACACCGAAGGACATAAAAATCATTGTAGGAGTACACATACTCGGCCAATAAAGCTGACGCTGGTTCTGTTTGCAGCCAAAGACTTTTTTGCTAACCAAAACCAGAAACTTCAACACTGCTCGCCATGTACAGTAACTGAAGTAGTGAAGCAATCGATTAAGCTGATTTCAGAGTAAACACCCTTTCAGTACAGTGTCTACAACAATGAAAAATCACCACTGACATCAGCACATTAAAACGCTGTTCCTCTGCCAAAAAATGAGCTCTCTTTCCCACCCACTACCATGGGACTTCAGCTGTCATGACGACGGGGGCGTCGCCCTCAAAAATAAAAATAAAAATCAAGACGAGCTGAAGTAAATCAGAGACATGCTCCTTACAGTAACTCCAGAGATTCAGACCAGTGTTTGAACCAGCAATAGCACTGGCATCAGAGAATAATTAAATGCCTTTTTAGTAAAAACTTGCAACATCTGACCTACAACATGTAATGTGGAGACGAGGACTTGGATAAGTGCAATAGATCCTGAAAATGTCAGTGTAAGAGCCAGTGGATAAAAGTCCCAGCGCTGCAAATAACCTAATCTCATTACAATATGGAGAAGAAAGGCCACGGAAAATGACCCATCATCAACTCCATCAGGCTGACACAGTTTAGACAGCATATGTGGCCTAGAAAATATTAACACTCAGAGGAACTGTCACAGGCATGAAAATGTTTAACATGAAGACGGACCTTTTTTCTTTGATTTTTATTCATTTTGTGAATAAAAGGTGGAAAAATCTAACATTAACACTGATGCATCATTAAGCCCTTGAGTAGTACATAAGGTTTTTATTCTGTGGTGTCATTTTCCACCAACAACTTAATTTAATTTTCGTGCTTTGTTGTCTTGTGAATGTTGAAAATTTGTGACTGTGAACGCTGGAAAAGTCACAACCCTATCTCTGATTATCAAACCTTTTATTGTTGTGGGTTTCATATGCAACATGTCAGACTGTTTCAGAGAAAACTTGAGTAGATCTGCTTAATTTGCTGTGTACTTTGATGGATTTGACTGAATGAGGAGATTGTTTTTTTATCTTGAGGTGAACTTAAAATCTTAAAATCTTAAATAAATTCTAACTTTAAGATGAAGATCAAAGAAACTGAGCAGCAAAAAACAACACAAACACAATTACATGCATAATATCTGGGACAGAAATTAATCACATAATATCGTGCACACGTGTACATGGGCACATGTGGTGAAAACTTTTAAAGTAGTGTTTTTTTTATGCTTTAAATGCTATTCTGAAATGCAAATGTAATCTTCATTTGATGTACAAATGTCACAAATGACTAAAATCTCATTTACAAACCTCTTTGAATCCCCTATCATCCTAGGTCTGTGGGACATTTGTCAAACGTTGAGACAAACAATACAAAAACCACTCTGTCACACTCGACAAGCATTTGCAATTCTAACTACGACGTATGAAGCACCACCAGAAACCCACAGTGTGAGACAGGCACACGAGGCACTCTACAAAGAGCCATTGTAATGACCCTCCTCTACTCAAGTACACCATACAAACAGAAAATGGAGATCAGAGGATGCATGCATGACCACAGCACTGAGATTATCACCAGGGCGAGGGGGGCGCACCTAGGGGTGATGCCAATGTGTGCCTGATGCATCTATACGCCTATAAAGTGTACGGAAACCACTCACTGTTTAAAATGTAAATTTACGTGGGTGTCACAAAACTCAAAGCCGTGACATCAGATAAGAAACCTAAGCCTTCCCCTGATTAGATATGAGCCTGGGCTCAAACATTTCAAGTATCAAACACTTGAGCTGACAACCTTCACCAAACCTACTCATACATTTTTGCTGGCCTTCTAGTGAGAGTGCCTCCTTGTTGCAAACAGCCAATAAACACTTTATGCCACATTCCTGATCAAGTACTAAAATGTAAACATCTTGCCCAATTTACAAATGGACAATGCCTAACACAAAGGAGTACTTTGCACAAAATCTGTGCAGTGAAACAGAAAGCACATTCATGCTGAGAGGACAGCCTAACCTACTGTGTACACGGCTGCTGCAGATGACAACTCCCTCTACATCTGGGGAGGGGGGCGCCGGCAGATCCTCAGGTACACTGATGTCAGCGGGCAGGTGCTGAGCGTCGGTTGGGAGCCAGAAAACTAGGCTACACCAAACTGTTTAGACAGGAAGCTGGCCCTGAATTAAAACAAATATTGAAGTATTTACATTCACATCACTGGTCTGGATGAAACCAGATTGATTTACTACACAACTCAAAGTTTTGCTTACATGTTTATAAAGGCAGATAAACAAGAAAATGTAAGAAAAACATCCTGACAAGCAACATTAACACCAAAGTACACTGTAAAAACAGGCAATAAATCATCTGCTGTGCAATGCTGGCTCAATCAAACTGTAATAATGCTGACGATGTTTTTAAAGGAAGACTTCTGGCTGCTAATTTAAGTGCTGGATGAAGTCAGGAGGTGAGTTGTCACATGTTACATAACAAATTGTATTCCTTGAGAAACCTGTTGCTGATGAACACACAGACAGTAAAAACTACAAGCCTGTCTAAAACAATCATTGTAAAAGATGGAGGATTGTTTTATATTTTTATGGTTAACAGGACCAACTTACTCAAACTCCCCCTCAGCTCAACTCAACCTTGTATCATGTGTCAGAGCCAGAAGGGGGCAAATGGGTTTTAACTTAGCACAAACACACTTCTGATTTGATTAAACTTTTATAAAAGTCTTAAACTGTACAACCACGACTTTCAACGTTAAGCGGGTATTGCTATCCTGGGATTTAAACTATTAAACAACTATGAACTTATTTTCGTGACAACTTAAAGCGTAGCTGGTTTCGAGAGGAAGGGTGTGGCTATTAGTTTCCCAATGCAACAGACTGTGACCGTAAACACCATTTAAAATGACCAGCCACAGTCAGCAGTATTAATGCGTCAACATAACTTTAATGTAAATTTAAAGTGAAGTTTGAGAAGTCAGAGTCGACACCGAAAAAGGAGCGTGATTACGACTACTCAGACGTTAGCATTCAGCTAGCAGCATTTGGTAAACGTTAGCTATCGTTACTGGGTGTTAGCCTGGAAAAAGGGTACGGCGAGCTGTGCAGCACAAACACTGCGCTAACTAACGTTGACTTGGCAGAGATAAAACCCGAGCTCACAGTTTAACGTTACTTCTTCTCTGACAAATATTAAACTCCATTTTAAGCCGCCTGACCGTTAACTCAACTGTTAAGCTAACACCGTTAGCTAAAGTTAGCTAGCCAGTTAGCATCAAGCTGAACTCTCAGATCTCGTTTTTGATTTAATCTCGCTAACGTTTAAGTTTTCAGACGCTAGCTGAGTTTCTGTTAACATGCGAGTAAACAAATGTATATCTAAAAGCGACTGAGGCACAGTCGGACATTTAACTACTTGAACCACAAACCTTGTTTGTATCGTCAACTCGTTAGTTAGTCATTAGCTGACGGTAGCTACTCAATCCAGACATCTAGCTTGTAAGCTAAAGCTATTTCACTCACAAAAATTATTTCGCTACACTGGAGCCGGGAGTCGTTTTAGTGTCTCTCCGGAGACAATAAAGTGTTAACAGGCTTGTCATTAAACTAATTAAGTCACAAGCGGGATAATTAGCTGTGAAATTGCTCATTTTAAACACGGGTAAAGCTTCACAGGACACTTACCGTGTTCCGCTATGTGTGCGCTAAATCACACTGTGTGAATGTACGGAAGGGTCGGAGCAGCAGCTAATGATTGGAGCAGGATCAGCCAATCACAGCCACCCAGGTTAAGGTACGATTTAAACCTCTTCACTTCAAACATACCGGTGCTCCCTCTTCTTAGTTCACTGCAACTGCAATTAATAATACTAAACTCTTTATTAGTTCTCTTCAGGAAGAAGCATGTTGTACACTGTTCCAATAAACAGATCAATAAAGTGTGTATCTGCTGTATTAGTTTTCATTATAGCCCACTATTAACATAAGGATAACCCCATAAACACTGATGTCACCAGGAAATAAAAAAAGATATTTGTTTTATAGAGCTGGGATGTCACCTGTGTCAACTTCAGTAGTAAAATGTAGTGCATTTACTCAAGTAATTTGTCAAATACACTTCACCTGATCATTTTTAAATACGTTTATCTACAATTCAGGTGGTTGGTTTTTTTTTTACCTCAGTGTTCTTTATTTGGCAGCTAGTTAGTCACTTTACAAATAATGATTAGAAAATGTGATGCATTGCTTTAGTTTGGTAAGATGACCCGGGGTCGACCCAGGACATGCTGGAGGGATTACATATCTCATCTGGCCTGGGAACGCCTCGGGTCCCCCAGGAGGAGCTGGAAAGTGTTGCTGGAGAGAGGGACATCTGGGGATCTTTGCTTGGCCTGCTGCCCCCCCGACCCGGCCCCGGATAAGTGGAGGATTGATGTTTGAGATTAGAGGAAGAAGTATTCCGATAGTTTTTACTTCAGCATAATACCACTCTGTGAAAATACTCCACAAAAATTCAGCATTCAAAACCTTACTTAAGTAAGTAAAAGTGTGAAAGTATTGTCAGCAAAATGTACTTTAAGTATCTAAAATAAAAGTACTCATTGTGCAGTTAAGTGTTCCCTGTCAGTGTTTACATGATGTCTTTGGATTAATATTACTGTGTATGTTGCATTTACAGCTGTAGATGTTTAAGGTTGTGCTGTTGGGTGGTTTAATCTGCAGCAATGTCACTGCCCAAAATGAACTTGCCATGGTGACAGAAAAACAGCCCTGCTTACAGCTTTGCAAATGGACTGCACTTGTATAGCACCTTTCTAGTCTTCCGATCTTTCAAAGTGCTTTTACACTACATGTCATATTCACTCATTCACACACACAGTCACCCACAAGTGGCCAAGGCTACCATACATGGTCAGTAACTCAGTAACCATTCACACACCGATGGAACAGCCATTGAGAACAATTTGGGGTCCAGTATCTTGCCCAAAGGAGGAGCGGGGGATCGAACAATTAGACGACCTGCTCTACCTCTGAGCTAGCTGCCCCACAAGTTTTGTGATGATGCTTTTTCCAGCTGACCCCAGAGAGTATTTAAAAAACCGATGCTTCAGAAGTAGGATGGATTTTCTCAGCACAAAAAGGAGCGTTTCACCTTTCAGTTTATCATAAACATAAGAAAATCGACACATCTGGACATATATGATTTTCATTGGTAGCGTATGAAAAATTTTAATCTGAACAGTAGCTGTCAGACAAGCAGTGGAGTAAAAAGTACAATAATAATCTCTGAGATGTGGTGGAGTAGAAGTGTAAAGTCGCTTAAAATGGACATCCTCATGTAAAGTACCTTAAATTTCTACTTACAATACTTGAGTAAAATGTTTTTAGCTCCATTTCACCACTGTAAACTATCCATCGATCATAATGAGCTGGATGTCGACAGCTCCAAAAGTGACGTTCTTACACATTAATGCATCAGTTAGTGGCATAAGGTAGTTACGATGGGCCAAGTTTGCCCTCGTTAAAGTTTATATATATATTTCACCAACAGTGTGTCACACTGCCAATTTCATGTTATATCCTCTTGCATATGTGCCCTGTTTGTCTGTCTTGAGAGATTTTGCACCTGAACTAGCTGCTGTAAATCGTATCGTCTTGTTACATGATTAAACAGAGACTTGATATTAGACAACATCAAAATACATAATACCCAGCAATCATCATTACATGTGTGTATATGAAGAAAACTACAATAAGAAAATTAAAATCATTAGCAATAAGCAATTTGTTATAGACGGACACTATTTTACAAAAACAGAAAACCATGATGGAAATGGGTTTGCTTTTATAGAAAATCACACAGTTTTTTTTATTAAATGTGAGTTCTTCTTTGAACACAGGCGAATTTCCAGGTGGCAATCAGGCTCCTTCACCTCACAGGCTCCAGTGCAACTGCACTGCACTGTCTATATTTACGCCCCTGGTATCGGTTATGACATAGTCAGTATGACACTCACAGGGGCCACTGTTCTGCATTATTTTTACATTGTGGACATTTTTTAATAATACATTTTCTAAATGCAGAACTTTTACTTTAGAGTTTTGTGTGGTGTTGCAACTTCTACTTACTAAAAGGGTTTGAATATGTCTGTTACTACAAGGAAAGTAATTTATTGTATTCACGTGCATGGGTGTGACAGTCAGGAGGGCCAATGCATTTCATAATTAATTTTAAACATCATGGGTTTCTTTATTTTCTAAAATATGAAAGAGTTTATTGTAAATTACTGGAAAGGGTTTAAACCTTACATGCTTCCATGTAGCAAAAGTGTGTGGGGAAAAATCAGTGTAGATAAATTTGTGTATTTTCTGTTTAAAAACACAAAAATATAAAATTTTTCACAGTTAACAGCAGAAAATGGCATTTAAGAGTCACACTTTGTTAATATTCTTGTTCAGGAGGCTGGAGCATCTCAATAACATCTCGAAACTTACATCTGATTCCCGAACACTGCCAGACGAAAACACACAGCAGCTGAGAGAGGAAGCGTCTTGGTTATGAAAAGTAGCACAGCTGCACTGAGAGCTGATGTTTGGCAGGTGATTTTTGAGGTGAGGTTTGAAGTTGAATCCAATAATAACAAGAGCTGTAATGAGCCCCATGTGACTTGAAAAGACATTCAAGTTCTGGTGTTTGTTCACTTTTGGCATTTTAGATGTGCAGTGAGATGGGATTTTATTTCTCAGTCTAAAACACAACCAAACTGAAAAGTTGTTTTTCAGACATCTCTCAGTCTCACCGTCTAAACTCAAGTTTATTTTGTTTGTTTTGTCAAATATTTGATGTTCGATGCATCAGTTTGAGTGACTTCTGCCTCTGACTCCTTGATTAAAATGTTAATTATCCCTTGCTTCTGGACAGATTATAATGTTTTGTATAACCATTCGGTGTAGATGAAATACATGTACTTGCTGTATGAACTAGAGTACATGTTTAACTTTAGGATCTCTTGGTGCAGACTGAGTTCCTGCCAATCATCAGTGGACACAGCAGTATTGTGATAATCTGGCTGAACTCTGTGATCACTGTGGTGGTTCCATGTGTTGATGATCACAGCATCTGATAAGCAACTAAACGCAGAGGGAGAGTTGAGTCACCATAATGCCTTTCACGTGTAAACAACACAGAGTCACCGAAGAATAATATGCAGAGTTCACTCATTTCAGGATCCTCATGGTCGGAGATGCAGGGAGTTTATGTATGAATGTAGACGCCCCAGAAAAGTGAGTCATCTTTTCAATACTGAGCATTCAGAAACTTTAAAGTCATATAATGCAGTGGGCATGGTATGTGTCCACTGGTGCGATGTCTTTTTGGAGACATTGTTAAATAAATCTATTATGCTAAATGGTCTGACAACTACTGGATCTATTTTGATGAAACCCGAGTGGAGTTTGCACTTCACTTGTTTGCTTAGCTAACATCATTTTTTCCCTGGGACATATTTAATTTATGTAGGTGTGTCACATTATTATAAATATTTCCTTCAGCTGATCATCCACTTTATATTTACAGATTTCCTCTGTCATTTTTTACTCTGTGAATGCTGGCATGACAAAGGCCCACATGAAAGAGCAAGACACCCAGCTGGTCACGGCCCAGTGACTGCATGGATTAGATGAGTTTCTCTCGCCACATATCTTCCTCATTACGCTGGCTAAATATGGAGGTTGTGACAGACAAGAGGCTGTGCATCATCAGATGACTTATGACTGCACATATCATTTGATGTACTGTATACTGGGGACAGTGTTGCCATGTTACTCTAACAAAGGACTCCTGCCCTTGTTGAGAATAAACAAATTAAAGAGCTGTTACCATAGTCGTCGTCATAAAGTGCAGATATGGGGGTTATAAATAGAAGCCTTAAAATAAAACTGAGTAAAGTAAACAGAAATGTACGTAGCATCAGCTTCAGTGGTGTGCTCCGCTGTACTGCAAGCAGAAGCTTTGAACACTGACGCTGTTGTCCTTTGAGCTCATCATACGAATTACACATTTACTTTACAAATAGACACACACATGGTCTCATTTGTCAGTTCAGTGTAACACTGGTGACTGAGCTGTGGGCAAAACTTGTAGCTAAAAAAGAAAACAACAGAAATGGTATATAGTGTATTATAAGAGGAGAATCCAAAAAAAGGTTCTAACAATACTACATTATTATGGATGGATTCCTGAACAGGCCTACAGGGCACAGCCCAAAGGCCTAACATGTCAGGGAGCCCCCGGCCTTCACCTGCAAGATGTCACTCAAATTAAAGAGTACCGACCGGGAAGAGACTCAAAATGACAAGAAAGAAAAGCAATGAAACTGTAAAAAGACATAAAATAACTGCAAAACCAGGCAAACAACCACAAAAAGAAACAGAACAACTAAACAGAGACACAAAACAACAACAAAAAACATGAAACAACCCCAAAGAGACACAAAACAACTAAAAAGAGACACGAAACAACAACAAGGAGATATAACACAACCACAAAGAGACACAAAACAACTAAAAAGAGACACGAAACAACAACAAGGAGATATAACACAACCACAAAGAGACACAAAACAACAAGGAGACATAAAACAACCACAGAGAGATATAGAACAACCACAAAGAGACATAAAAAAACAACAAAACACATAGAACAACCATAAAGAGACACAAAACAACCACAAAAAGACATAAAAAACAACAAAACACATAGAACAACCATAAAGAGACACAAAACAACCACAAAAAGACATAAAAAACAACAAAACACATAGAACCATAAAGAGACACAAAATAACCACAAAGAGATATAGAACAACCACAAAGAGACATAAAAAAACAACAAAACACATAGAACAACCATAAAGAGACACAAAACAACCACAAAAAGACATAAAAAAAACAACAAAACACATAGAACAACCATAAAGACACACAAAACAACCACAAAAAGACATAAAAAACAACAAAACACATAGAACAACCATAAAGAGACACAAAACAACCACAAAAAGACATAAAAAAAACAACAAAACACATAGAACAACCATAAAGAGACACAAAACAACCACAAAGAGACATAAAAAAACAACAAAACACATAGAACAACCATAAAGAGACACAAAACAACCACAAAGAGACATAAAAAAACAACAAAACACATAGAACAACCATAAAGAGACACAAAACAACCACAAAAAGACATAAAAAAAACAACAAAACACATAGAACAACCATAAAGAGACACAAAACAACCACAAAGAGACACAAAACAACCACGAGATAAATAAATAAACCTCAAAAAGACACAAAACAGCCAAAAATGACACAAAATGATCTCAAAAGGACAGGATTTGGCTTCAAAGAGACACAAATTGACTACAAAGAGACAGAACAACCAAAATGAGACATATAATGACTGCAAAGAGATAAAAAACCACCACAAAGTCTGTGTGTCCTGCCCCTGTGTAGGAGAGGTGATGGGGCCGTTTGCATATCTGTGCCCAGGGGCCCATTGTGTCATAGCCCGCGCATATTTATCACCCTTTCAGCTGTGGTCACTTCCTGCTCCAAATGTCAAAGAATTATAACAAATCAGTAACAAAATATTTCAGACTAACTCATTTTTATTCACAATGTGTAATGATGGAAATCTATCCAGTTGAAGTGAGTCAATGTGGCGTTGTAGCCTCCCACTCCTCGTTACACATAATGAAATAATATGAGTTTGATCTGATCTCAGCTTTTCATTATGCTGTCTGAATGAAGTCCAACAACTGATCCCTGCACATTCTCCCTCCACTCTGTCGCTCTGTCTGCCAACAAGCTGCTTCATTTGGTGAGATGGGAACAGGAGACGTCCACAGGGACAGGTGTGATGTTGGAGGAGCAGATTGTCCACTGTTAGTCTGCCATGTGACCTTGGTTACAGTGAAGGTCAGTTAAGGAAAGAGTAGCTGTCTCATTGATGCTTCATGTTTCTTTTCATTGTCGACACTCTGCACATTTCAGCAGCTGTTTGTGCGGAAGATTTAAAGGGACAGTTCACATATTTTTCCTCTTACTGTAGTGCTGTTTATCAGTCTAGATTGTAAGACTGATAAAGTATTTTTGACTTTGGGGTGAACTGTCACTTTAAAATGTCAAATGTCAAAGTACATTTCTTGCAGGAAAATGTCCTCTGTGACTGATTTGATGTATTTTCACTGATTTGTAGACATATCTTTGCTTTTCAGGCCTCACACAGATACTGAAATCAAACCATCTGAGGAGTTCAGAGGAGAAATATCTCTGTGGTGGATCTGCTAACAGTTTAGAGACATCTGAAACATCAGCACAAACATTTTGACTCCCCCTCAGTGAGAGGTTAACAGCTGAGTGTCTTTAAGGCTTTCACACTGTCAGAAGCACCAAAGTTAAATTAATATTCATTCAGTCTGCAGCAAACACAAACTGCAGCTGGACAAAAGACATTTTTATCTGTTTATCTATTTAGAAAGTTAAATGCTCTGTGGATATATTTTCAGGGTCAGTGCACCGAGGACAAGCAGAGTGTTTCAGTTTACTGGTGGAGACTGTAGGATGGTCTTTGTATATCCAGTCCTTAAAAGGCCTCCATGGTTTGGCAGCAGCTTCCTGTACAGGAATTTAATTTGTCTTCACATGAGTGGTTTCATTCCCTCAGCTGCTGCCGTGAGACCAGGGAGGGAAATGTGCGCACTAGGGATATCTGATATGCCAATATATAACAACTTATTTGACCACTAACTGATATCAATGTTCATGTATCCACTTTTATCGCCAGCTAATTTAAGTGATCATGAAGTCTCTTCTGTGGTGGAATTAACATATTTTAACATAACATATTTTGCGTGCATACTCTTATTGTGACGGCCCACCAGCAGATGGAGACATGAAATATATATTTTGATGATGACGGCCAATTCGACAGTTAATTTTAAGGCCAATATCGGCCGATATCAATGATGTGCCGATATTATTGTGCATCCTTAGTGTGCATAATATCATGAACATTGGGTTTACTAATACAGCTTTATTTCAATTACCGTTAAAACATACTTTAATGATCATTGCTGTAATCTGAAACATAAACTGTGACAGTCATTGTTTATGTCTGGTGGCTGTTTTGATGAAATGGAACAAACGTCAGCTGTTGAAAGGATGTATTTAACTGACTTTAATCTCGCTGACATGTCACTTGTCTTTGCTCTGTCTTTCTCCAGCTCCTGCTGAGGCTGCTCAGTGTTTGTCTTTATGTTGTGAGATCTGAAAACTCCTCTGTAAAAAGAAAAACAAAGCTTCCAAACAGATTCTCACCCCGATAAAGCATCACTTACAGAAAGATAGACTTGTTGACAAATCAGAAAATAATTTCAAAGGTCGGCTCTGTAGCCCACTGGGTAGAGCACATACCATTAGGACTGAGTCCTTACCGCAGTGGCCCAGGTTCAAGTCCAGGGCCCTTTGCTGCAGATCTTTTCCCTTCCATATCTTTCTCACTGTCACAGTAACGCATAAACCAGAGACCATCTTGTGATGGAATCACCCAAGCTGTGATACAGCGATCCACAACTTATAACGAATGTGGGCCAGAAGCATAAAGTCTGCTTCTCTACTTCTAGCCCCTTGTTTACACAATACCTATCTTCAAACTAAGTCTTCATTTTGATCTCAGCTACACACCTGTAAAGATCTGACTGCATCTTGCACGGTTGTGACAAAAATCTGCACCGAGACATACACTCACTGGGCACTTTAAAAGGTACACCTTGCTAGTACCAGGTTGGACCCCTTTTACCTTCAGATCTTCCTTAATTCTTGGTGTCACAGATTCAACAAGCTGCTGGAAACATTCCTCAGAGATTTTGGTCCATATTGACATGTTAGCATCACATGATGTGAATCTCCCGTTCCACCACATCCCAAAGGTGCTCTATTGGACTGAGATCTGGTGACTGTGGAGGCCATTGGAGTACAGTGAACTCATTGTCATGTTCAAGAAACCAGTTTGAGATGATTTGAGCTTTGTGACATGGTGCGTCATCCTGCTGGAAGTAGCCATCAGAAGATGGGTACACTGTGGTCATAAAGGGATGGACACGGTCAGCAACAATACTCAGGTAGGCTGTGGTGTTTAAACCATGCTCAGTTGGTACTAAGGGGCCCAAAGTGTGCCAAGAAAATATCTCCCACACCATTACACCACCACCAGCAGCCTGAACCGTTAATACAAGGCATTTCATGTTGTTTACACCAAATTCTGACCCTACCATCTGAATGTGGCAGCAGAAATCCAGACTCATCAGACCAGGCAACGTTTTTCCAATCTTCTATTGTCCAGTTTTGGTGAGCCTGTGTGAACTGTAGCCTCAGTTTCCTGTTGTTAGCTGACAGGAGTGGCACCTGGTGTGGTCTTCTGCTGCTGTAGCCCATCTGCTTCAAGGTTGGACGTGTTGTTGGTTCAGAGATGGTCTTCTGCAGACCTTGGTTGTAACCAGTGGTTATTTGAGTTACTGTTGCCTTTCTATCATCTTGAACCAGTCTGGCCATTCTCCTCTGACCTCTGGCATCAACAAGGCATATTCACCCAGAGAACTGCTGCTCACTGGATGTTTATTCTTTTTCAGACCGTCCTCTGTAAACCCTAGAGATGGTTGTGTGTGAAAATCCCAGTAGATCAGCAGTTTCTGAAATACTCATTAACAGCCATGCCACGTTCAAAGTCACTTGAATCCCCTTTCTTCCTCATTCTGATGCACAATTTGAACTTCAGCAGGTCATCTTGACCATGTCTACGTGACTAAATGCATTGAGTTGCTGCCCTGTGATTGGCTGTTTAGCTATTTATGTTAACAAGCAGTTGAACAGGTGCACCTAGTCAAGTAGCCGGTGTATAAACATCTGGCAAAATACTGCTTCTGTTGTAGTTCCTGCTATAAATGGTGTCACCTGGACATTTTGCCATCACACACACACAGACTCACATGGTGAAAACAACTCCAGCTGTCACAAGGTGTTTAAAATGACAAGAAGTAAAACAATTCTTCTAAAATCTCTTCTACTAGAGCTGATAATTATTTTATTCTGCAGCTCCTCTGCACTCAGTGGTCGTCACTGCTGCTTGATAACAGGCAGTCTAAAGGATACAGCCGACACGGTTCATGTGTTGTATTTTTATCTCCTGCCACAGATATTTTATGGTCACACACTAATGGATCTCCCCCTGGCTCTACCTGCTGTCATTAGCTTCCTCTTCATCCTTAGGTTCAGGTTTTAAGAGCTGGGGTTTTTAAAAACACCATAAAAGCCTGCAGAGCTTCAGCTGCTAAAATATGGATTGATTTTATAATTTGAAGTCAGAGAGGAAAAATAAAGAAGTTTATGATGATTGTGACCCCACTGTCGTCAGAACACGCCTTTAAAGTCATTAATTCTTGTTCAGCAAGCTGTGAAAACCCGAGGATTATCCATCACAGTTTGTCCGAGTGTTTTTTATTATCATTGCCATTACATTTGTCTCTGGATACTGTCAGTCTGTTTACACCCACAGGATGACAAAATGCCTTTGTGTGGAAATAATCCCTCCCTTTTATATGTGTGTTTTCAACACTTGGTCACCAACAAAGACTGAAAATAATTGTGTTAAATGTACATTAAATATAAAAGTGTTGTTCCCTTTGAAATCATGTTTACGAGGACATCTAGTGGTTTCTTTCCGCCGTGTGTTCAAGAGAAATGACGAGACTTCTCCATAGAACAAAAGGGCTTTATTCCACAATATAAACTTGTAACATCTTCAGCTACCCGGGCGTCCTCCCCACAGTATCCTATGCCGGGTTACATGCTGCGGTGGCGATGTGTCGGCAGCGCTGCGTCACCACTCCGCAGATGTAACCCATCCATTTGTGTAGCTCTCTGTACATCACACCATCGCTAAAGCACCAACACAACTCAGCGGAGATCAAGCCATTTAAGTCGATTCAGACAAAAAATTATTGCTCAGATAAATAAACCTATTCTACAAAAAAGGGAATAATTATATTAAGATGCATGTACTAAACACTGGATTTCAAAGAAAAGAACTGTAATAGTCATTTTTTGGGGCGTTGGGGATGAAAACTGTGACTTGTGTCCCCTTAGCTCTGGTTTAACATGCAAGGAGGTTCCAGAGAAGATAATATTAACCCTTGATTCACCCTCTTTACTGTTGTAAGACTCCTTTAGCGCCGACGTAATGGAATCCCATGCAGCACACTTCACATCCTGTGTATTTTTTTTTTGTTTTTGTTTTCATTTAGACAACCACAAACAATTCATAAGAAGAAAGAA
Organism: Epinephelus lanceolatus; assembly: GCF_041903045.1. Lineage (NCBI taxonomy): Eukaryota > Metazoa > Chordata > Actinopteri > Perciformes > Serranidae > Epinephelus > Epinephelus lanceolatus. The sequence goes on along the minus strand of NC_135741.1, from coordinate 11,073,836 downwards.
ATATATATAATATATATATGTAAAAATACAAAAAAATAACTAAACATTATAGTTCTGGACAACAAGTCAAAGAGGAGATAGCACCGTTGTTACAAAAGGGTCGGACAGACATGACGGAGGTGAGGGTGGGGTTGGGGGGGGCAGGATCAGTGACACATCCAGACTGGTGGCTCGAATAAACGGACTGATGACAGAAAGACCTCTCCAGCCAACCTTCAGAAAAATCTCTTCATTTTCTCGCGTGTCCATCACTCAGTGTACACCTGACACAAATGTAGTCCTCCTTCTCTGCCATCTCGGCCGTAACGCCGACGCACACTTGGTGGAACCACTGGTTACAGCTGCCGTCACACTGGACCCAGTCCACCTGCAGCCAGACACACACAAGGTGTTTTAACCACTCTGGAAAATGATTTATCATTTAATCTGCCAGTTGACAGTAAACACAACGCTGACATATTTAAGGTGACATAGTGAACTTAGTGGCAACTTATTGACACATGCAGCAGTTACGGAGCAACCTTATCATTTATCTGAAGTCGTGTTTGTGTTGACCTGATGAATGTTAGTCCAATATTTACTCTGTTCAGCTCTCTGTCTACTCCTGAGGAAAATATCTGGAGCCTGTTGCAACAAACACTTCAAACTGAATTTTTCTTAAGCTGAGGTACCTACTTAAGGGTGTAGCACAGAATCCCTTAAAGGGTTTCCTTAGTTAAGTAAATATGTTATGGTATTTACTGCAATGAACTTTTTTAAAGTGGTAAAATACAATAGTTAAGCATTTGTTTGCTTGCGCTCAAGTTTGTGATACCTGAAGTCTTTTGTGCAATGGTTTAACTAACTTTAAGGGATTCCTTAAATGTAAGACCAAGATAAAGAGAAAACCTTAAGTTCTTAAGTGAATATTTTAAGGTAACCTGAAGGAGATGTGTTTTGTGCAACTGATTTTATTTTAAGAAAGCCTTAACATGGACTTAAAAGAAAATCCTAATTAAAGGTGTTTTGTGCAACCGGCCCCCGGCTCTGTAGCTGCTAAAGCTCCAGTATGTTAACCAGCAGGTTTTTAAAGGTAAACTCTGCCAATTTTCAACCATCTTATATAATTACAATGAGGGTAGTGTGTGTAAATGAACTATAGTAAACTTCCCTCCATCTCACTGCTCATCTCCCAGCTCTGTCGCTGGCTCTAAGGGATGTTGCTCAAACTACAGAATGTGCTTCCTTTTTAGCTTATGGCCACCATCACGGACACAAAGAGTATAGAAACTGATCGAGAGAGATCCGTCTTTCTCTTTCTCAAATTCAGACTACACTTAAATGGTAAAACTAGGCAGTGCTGATCAATTATAAACCAACATTCTGCTACACTATTGCTTATTTCTCGCCTAAAATATCTTCAGGAATATATTTTAGTGCACTGTTGCACTGTTAGCTGTAATTCAAGATCATTTGTTACCAGCCGGTCACCATACTGTTTTTCAGATGAGCAACTCAAATTATATCACCCATCAGGGGAGTATTTATCGGTCTGGTGCGGCACAGTGCATTCTGGTAGTTGCAGGTTTTCTACCTCAGGTCAGGTCAGGTGGTCTTCAGACGCTGTTCTTAAAATATCATTGCGATGCTGACACTCTGTCTTTCAGATCTACTGCTCTGTAAAGCTCTGTTAACGGCATCGCTTCAGGATATTCAGAGAAACTGACCTGAGGTTTTCCTTTAGCTGCTACGTTTTATGTTTGTGGCCTAAATCTAATAAAGACAATTCACACATCTAACTAATTTAATTTAGCTACACAACACGTATTATCCATGCTTTATAAACGTATTATCTATATATCAGATGTTGTATTGTGACCTGACAGAAGTTTCCTCACCTCGTCTCCCTCTGGCAGCTGACACCTCTCTGCCGGACACACGGCCATTTCCTCATCAGAGTCATCAGACTGGGAGAAATCAGAGCGTGGAGAAGACGAGGTCGAGGTTGGCCTCTTTTTATTCATCTTCTGTCTTTTGTGAGAGTGCTTTTTGTCCTTCACCCTGCGCTCTGCGCCGGATCCTTCCCTCTCCAGATGCCGCTTTGCTTTCTTTTCTGAGCCGATCATAGTTTCCCTCACACCGTTTGCACCATCCTAAACAATAAAAGCAAATTAAAGCTGATGTGGAGGCAGGTTTGAGGGGTTAATCACTGTGTTTGGTGGTAAGAGTTTGTACCTTGTTCAGAGGCAGATTATTTCCCTGAGAGTTGAACTGCATGTGTTTGTCACAGTCGGAGGACTCGTCCTGCGGTGGCGACGTGCATCTGTTCGTGTGCTGGCTGCTGGCTCTGTCCAGTAAAACATGAAAAAGGCTCTGGACCTCTGGCAGAGACACCTGCAGCAGGAGTCCCTCCACCATCAGCTCCTCCAGGTCCTGGCTCAGACCTGTCACACAGAAAAACACCCAGAACATTAACAATAATAATCTATAATACACTATTAGACACGACTCATGTTTTCAAACAGGTTTCTTATGTAGCTGCTGCTGCAGGTTAGAGTAAGATGACACTGACCCTGCAGTGGGATGCATCTCTGCTCGGTGTAGAAGACGGTTTGAGCATGGCTTGTCCTATTCCACTCTGGAGTCAAACAAGGAGCCTGTATCAAAAGCATCAAGCCCCAAACTTAACATTTGCACACAAAACGACTTCATTTAAATGAGACAAAAGGTGTCACAGGCGGATGAAGAGTGACCTGAGAGTTGTTTTGAGCGTCATGGCTGCCTGAAGCCCAGCGGGTTAAAGTAGGCGGAGTTCCCGGTCTCTCTTCCAGCTCTGGCAGATTACAAGACTGTGAGATCTCCTGCGCTCGCTGCTGCCAGTTAACTGTCCTCTCCACCAGATAGTGCAGCGCATCGCCCTCCGGCAGACGCACCCCAGTGCGCCGCAGAGATGCTATCAGAGAGACGACTTTGTTCAAGGGGGGCTTTTCTGATCGCTGACACTGCGGACAGAGCCACGGCTGTGTTACGCAGGAGTCTGACGGGTCTCTGACACACACGCTGTGGAAAGCATCCCTGCAGAGTTCACACTGTAACATCGCACCCATGGGCGCCTTCTGGCAGACGCACACCTTCAGGTCCATGCAGTCTGCTGTGGGAAGGAGCTTTGACTCATTTGCTGCCCTGAGATTAGAGAAAGCCTCCATCTCCCTCGCCCGTAGCTCCTCCAGAGTCGCCATCTGGTGAATAAAACACAGACTGAGTCAGAACATCTCCTGATGGTGAGAGTCTATTAATCCCATCCACTGCCACAGTCCTCCTAAACATTTATCTCAGAGTGACTCCACTTACTGCAGAGGTAGAATCCCTGGTCTGTGAGAGAGCTTTTTCCACATCACTGAGAGTGTTGAGCCTTGGCGTTTTCTTTTTGTTATTTTTTGGTGACTCTTTCCCTTTCTTGGCCTTCCTCTTTGGAGAACCTATATTTCCAACTTCACACCTCGGACACAGGACCTGTGATGAACAAAACAATGGTCAGGTTTTTTGCACCAACAGGCTCAGAGGAGTAAAAGAGTAAAGTCCACCAGCTCTTTTTTTTTCTGCTCCAGAGTGGCTCACATCTCTGGAGTGTAAAAATCTTTTCTAAATGTATATGAATGCAGGGCTCAAAACCAACTTTTAAAAGTGTCTGCGAGGCTGACAACCAGGCATCGGCTTTTGGCTGCCAAAAACACAGCTGCTACTTTAAGTCACCATATATTTTGAGTCATAAAGACACTGTGCAGGTTAATAACAAAAATGTGACATAAAAGACTGTTTAAAACTGTCATTACAGTAACCCAACAAAATACTCAGGAGGTAGAGCAGGTCGTCCACTAATCAGAAGATCGGCACTTCTATCCCCGCAACCCCATTATGTCCTCTCTGCTCTATATTATGTGTAAATACTTTGCTTTGATGCAGCCAGCCTCCCAAGGTAGTCACTCTTTTTTACATATTTACATATTAATATACAGTTTCTGTTGTTAGACAAAGGATGAAATAGAGATTTAATCATGGCTCATAAATACGTGTTAACCTGGCTGCTGTGCTGCTAATCAGCTATATCGACATTTAAAATGAGTAACTGCAGTGAAAGTTTGAGCGTTCTTCTTCATCTAAATGAGCTGCAAATATGCTTTTAATGACATATTCAGCTCAAACTACACCAGCAATGTGGCAGCTGAAGGGTATTTTCAGTGGATGGTAAAAAGGAGCAATCATGAGGTCAGATGCAGTGGACATGAGGAGCAAGTGAGACGATGGATTTAACATTCAATTTGAATTTGAATTTGAATTACCTCCAGTAAGGTGAGGGTCGAATCTCTCTGTAGGAAAGTTGTGGCTGCAGATTCCTTCCATTCTTGCACTTCTACCATTAATGACTCCAGCCTGTCTAAAGGCTCCAGATGGACTTGAATGGCTTGTCCTCGAAGCACCATGTCAGAGAGGCTGTCAATCATCGGTGTGCAACCAGTGGCCTGAAGAAAGCGGGTGATTTCAGGGTTACAATCAGACTCAAATCAAAAAGAATACCATCTATCAACACTCCTCCAAAGTCACGAAATGTCGACTGCGTCCTAACCTGAAGCTCCTCTGCTTCCTGAAGCCACTCACTGGCTTTCCTGATGGTGTCTTTCAGGAGGAGACAGTTTGGGAGATAAGCGTGGATGCCAGACGCCTTCTCGGCAGCAGCACTGAGGGTTTCTATGGAGTGTGGTGGTCTGATAGTGAAACACAAATGATACACTGTAGGTTAAATACTCACAGCACTTCCAGGTTAAGTCACTGTAACAAGAATCATCATGGCACCTTCACAGGAAGCTTTCTGAAATTAATACTCAGGCCAAGACTTTCAAAATATCCTGTGTGCTCAGTTTTTACAGGAGAACCAAAACTCTTTTGATGGAATATAACTAAAGCCATGAGAAGTGTCAAAAATCTAAGTATTAACATTTTTAATACTGTGAAACCCAAAATTCAAGGCTGCAGTGAACTAAGCACAGTGAGGGAACATAACATTTTTGAAAAATGTAAAAATCTAAGCCTCGACTTGAAATTAGTTTTTCTGATAATGGCGAGAAAAAGATGCACATTCCTGACAGCCATGCCATTAAAGCCTTTAAAAAGCACTTGTGACAGTTAATACTGAACAGCACTGAGTACCAATGGAATGAGAGCAGAACTAAATATGATGCTCACTTTTTTGTTGGTCTTGTTGAATATTCTAGCAGCAGCATTTTGCACTAGCTGTAATTAAAATGAAGCAAAATCAGGAGCACTGATGAAATATTACATTATTCACGTACAATCAGTGCAAATACCTGGACAGAAAGTTACAGGTATTAACAGCATGACAACCTATCACAGTGTCTTCTAGGTGTTGGATGTTTGTCCGCCCTGTGGCTTAGATGCTAACATTATGGATCCGCCGCCGATCTGCCGCCCTCACCTGGCTTTAAGGAGACTGCTCGCCTTGTCCTCCCAGTGCTCGGACACAGTCAGCAGCTCCTGCAGACGTGCCATGGCTTTTTCCACAGACGGATGAGGGGACAGCCCAACTCCCTGGTCGATGAGCCTCCTCATGGTCTCCAGAGTCAGGGTGGCAGGCTGAGCACTGGCCTGTTGCACGCCCTCAAGCCAGCGTGCCTGCTCCAGCCTCACCCTCAGGCGGGGCAGCTCAGGCAGCTCCACGTCAAAGTCGAAGCTGATGTCCAACAGGCTCTGGATCTCAGCGACACTGGGGACCTCATCTGCCAGAACCTTCTCGCTGTGCTGCTGGAAGTCTTCGATGCGATTCAAGAGTTCCTAAAGAAAGACACAGAAAGAAATCAATGCCTTTGCAGACCTGAACAGTGACATTAGAGTAAGTGTCAAAGACAGGCACAATCCTCTTGTTGGGGACCGAGGTAACATTTTGCCAAGTGACAACGTTGGTAAACTATTTTCATTATAAAAATAAGCATCATTTATAACACTTATGTATTAGACTGTATGAAGACTGAGCACTTTCCCAAAAGGTCACAATACACTGAACTGAAAGCATTTTGTGCTATGAAATCTAAAATAAATTAATAATAAAAAATTAATCTTGTGCATTAGGAGAAATGCTACAGGCTATATGCCAATGTAAATGTCAACTGCTTCAGTAATTGTTTTATCTCGTCCTGCTTTTGCATCTAAAGGCTGCCTGAAAGCAGCGGGGATAAGCAGTTTGGTTCCGGTTCGTTTTTTCCCTCAACCTGATGATACTGTCACATGTGTGTGAGCATGTTCGATATATTTCCATTCACATCTTCTACAATGGTGGAGCTATGCCGATAGTCTGTTTATACACAAGTCTTTCTCTGGGGCTGCTGCAGCTGACCAGGATCCTACAGACAGGTCTTCCAGCTGTGGTGTTTCATTTGCACTTGCCATAGTGTGACTGATTCACACGCCAATCTGCTTGTTGTGCTAACCTCAACATCTGTTACTAGCGGTGTACGGCTAAAAATTGTAGAACTTGTGCATTTGAACTTCTATCTACATCCTGTGTATTCTGCATGTGGCTGTGAACCATGACCCCCATACTGTATTGGCGGGGTACTAACACATAAACCATCACAGTCCAGCTAATTTCAGTGTTCAACTCACATTCATTCAACAAACTACTTAGTTGTCTGAAGCTGCCTTTTCTGCCTTAAAAGATCAGTGTGTAAGATTTAGGGGGATCTAGTGGCATCTAGCTGTGAGGACTGCAAATTGCAACCAGCAAAAATTCCTTCTGGTCAGAATTCCTTCAGTGTTCATTGTTCAGGATGTTGTTTTCCAGGAGCAGAATTATTCACAGAGGTCTCCGCCTCTCCAAAACAAACGGACCAGGAGTCTCATTTATAAAACAGTGCGTAGGATCCATACTAAAAATGTACGAACAGAGAAAAGCCAAAAATGGTGTGCACCAAAAATTATTTGACAATTTCTACCCATCAGGCTTCCACCTCACCTTCTGCGTCGCCAATTTCCCATCTCCAAAATGTGCATAAGCACAAGTCAAATTTTCTTCCTTCAAGTCTGTCTTTATAGATCACAAGTTTTCCTATGGAAGTGGCATACGCCTCTTTTAGGCCTCATTTTGTGCATATGCAATGTTTATCAATGAGACCCCAGGTGATTTCAGCCAGTAAAAACACTGAATGAAGAAGTTTCACGTTACAAATCAGTGTTATTCCAACACTGCTCATTGCAGATAGGCTTCTAACTACGGTCACTGACTCGAAAACACAAATTGCGTGTTTGATTTGTCGATTCTACTGTAGAAACATGTAGATATAGATATGTAGATATAAAACCCTCATTCTAAGGTAATGAAAACACAGCAATTCTTCTTATCAGGTAATTTATACACTAAAGAAAACATATTTCTCTACCATGTCTGCCAATATTTGCCCCTAAATCCTACACACTAGAACTTTAAAAACACTCGTGAGGTGTCCATATGAATACTTAAGTGTTTTACTTGCTGTAATCAACACCTCTATTCCTAATGTTCTGCCATTGTAAGTGACAAAATCCACAGTCTTTGTTCTGTACATAAATATATTTGGAAGTTTATCTAACAGTAACATGAGGCTTCAGCAGTCTGACCTGGTTAAATCAAATACACATATTTCAGTGTTTTAGCACTGAATTTACACATGCGTTTATGTTCAGTTTGAGCTCCATGTCGTGACCACTCATTAGATCTGTACAGTGTGAGCATGAAAGTTGCAGATATTGTCTGTGAAGATTAAAATATGTAGTGTGAGGATTAATTTAAAAGCACAGTGTCTGCCCAGCCTGAATTCAAATTAATGTTGATTTTCTGAGGTAGAATTTATTTGTCCACTGCAGCTACCTTCAACATGGGGGCCTGAGGGAGACTGCAGGAGAGGTTGTACAGCTGCCTCACAAATGACCTCAGCTCCTCCACAGTCAGCTGGCTGCATGATTTACCACTTCCACACCGATACCTAGGAGAGAGCGGCCAATCAATTAAAGAAATGAACCCTATTAAGATACTAATGCTGCCTCCTGACTCGAGGAAACATGCAGAGAAATGTGAAGACAGCTAATCTATAAACTTCATCTGAAGTAGGAGAGTGTATTAACGCTACCTGGTCTGCCTCTTGCCATTCAATAGCTGCTGAGCCACCGAGGCGCACTTCTCTGCGTCTTGTGTGACCAGACGTAGCCGACGCAGCAGGTCGTTGTCGGGAAACAGGTTGGACTCTGATTCAGCAAGAAGAGAGCGGAAAACTGGCAGGCCTGAGGAGAGAACACCTGGTTAATCACAGTCTGACACATTTACGGTTTAAATTACAATAAACACACATAGATGACAATAAACACATTGCCTCTGCTTGTTTTTCATTTTTGGCCACAGTGACTGTGCTTTGTAACATTTGCTTTAAAAGGACCATACCAGTGGTTTCAGCAAAGTAAATCCTGTGTCTATAATTACATTACTGAAAACGATTTCCCAATTCATGGTAGTAGGGCTGGAATTTTTAAATGCGTTTTCCTTCCTTCCAGGAGTCAAGTTTTCAGTTTATGTTAGAACACAACACAAATCTCACTCACCACGAATGATAGATAATCAAATATGACAGTGACTTCTATTAATCGGTCTAATAAAATTATTTTGCCGACTTCAGAGTGAAAAGAGTTTTAGCTACATGACAGCACATAAATGCAGCATTCCTGTATGTGAGACTCTGGAGCCTATCAGGCAGGGTACACCCCGGACAGGTCTCAGACTATTACAGGGTTGACACATAGAGACAGACAACCATTCACGCTCACATTCACACCTACAGACAATTTAGAGTCACCAGTTAACCTGCATGTCTTTTGACTGTGGGAGGAAGGTACCCAGAAAAAACCCACGCTGACACGGGGAGAACATGCAAACTCTGCACAGAGGGGCTCCCCAAACCTGGGTTTCAAACCAGGACCCTCTTGTGGTGAACAATTCTAACCACTGCACAACCGTGCCGCCTTTCCTGTATACGTGTATCAAACATGTGGTGTTTCAATTTAATATTTGTGGGGTGCTGACACAGTTTGATGAATACGTTATAAGAGTAGCATTATGTGTGCGCAGCGAGTGTGTGGTCAATGAGAGAGACAGGGAGCGATGATGGGTGTGCTCATGGCAGACAGGTGTTGGCAATCAGAAAACCCCTGAAAAAAAGGGCTCCTGGAAGCCACTGTGTAATGTGAACACCGACTGGGACATTTTGGAACTGCTGTTCCGAATTTGAGCGAGGCAGCGATGCAGTTTACAAACCTACACAAGCGACTAGCCCTACAGACTTTCTGCTCACTTGCAACAAGTACACGTACTTCCCGTAAGTCAGCCAAGAAACAACACAGGAGGAGCATAATTTCCACCTTGAAAACGAGTGAGGATAAAAGATTTTTCAATGAGAAAAATCATAATTAATGTAAAGCCCAGTTCAGACCAATGATTCTAGATGAGACAAAACCGTTTTAGCACGTTGCAGAGAAAAGTTGCCGTGGCTGATGGTGTCACCTGCAACTCAGGTGTTGAACAGTGGGCTTCTGCTGCTCGCTGTATGTGCTTATGCCCCCTCACACACATACATTCTCACTGAATAACTAATTGGTGCTGGTTATTTATATTATTGTGGCATATTTATGATGAATACAGTCCATCTGATGCTCGTTTTGTTTATGTTTATCACCGTTTCATCACTACTACAAATGCAGCTGTAGCCAGTATCTCACTCTCACTATCCTCGTTCATATTTTAAGAGGCTACAAATTAAATTCAGCCACACAATGAACCTGAAAAGCTGCAAATCAGAACAGAGGAACAGCGAGTTGTTGCATAGAGATGATACACTGTCTTATCTAGTTGCATTGGTGTGAACCGGCAGGTTTTTAGAACGTTACACGGTGCATTGCAGGTAGTTGCATGTTTCAATTAGTTTTAAGTTGTAAAGGTGTGTGTATCACCTCAACATCTTATCTTAACAATTCAGCCGTATGACCAAAAGCTCACGAACGTTACAGCTGCATATTTTGAGAAATGACTGGAGGGTGTACGCAGATTTATTTGGCTTTCTCATTAAAAACCACTGGTCTGGTCCTTTAACACTCTGTTTTCTTATTTGCTCTTGCTGCTTACCTTTCTTCTTTTCCAGTTTGGCCTCTAGAGTCTCTGTCACGTGGGAAGCCCATTCATCATACAGCTCAGCTCGCTGCTTCACAGCATTCATCATGGGGAACAGCTCGTCCAGTGTGTATCTGAAACTGCAGGAGCAAACAGAACACTGAATTTATGAGGTCGGGGTAATAATAAGACACAAATCTACTTCAGATGGCCCAGAACACTCTGTGATAAAGTATATTTTTACCGACCAAAGCCTGTTAACTGCCTCTGTGTATCAGTGTCAGAGGGACTTACTTCAGTGTGTAGTTGGTGATGGGGCAGGAGCAGAGGTCGCTGGTGTGGTACAGACAGACCAGTACTCCTGGGCTGCAGGGACAGGTGATGGCAGACAGGTAACAGGTGGTCCTGCACCTGGCACACTGCCGCTCATCATCCTGGAGGTGATCGTATTTTGCCGTCTGCTCATGCAACACTCCCTAAAGGCGTGAGACAACAACAGAGGTGTTAAAAAGCAAATCCACACATTGAGCTTGTTTGCCTGAGCGAACATGATATCTGTTTTAACACTTTACTCAACATGTAATTGTTGTAAAGAAAGCCTGGCTAGCTATCAACAAGACTCAAACAGCAAAGGAAAATGCAATTATATGTTTTTACACACTGAGCAGAAATTTTATTTTGCTCCCCACAACACACCCTATAATGGTGTAATGACATTTTTAAAAAAGGGAGACAGTCTTACCATTTTCTTCACTTTCTCTCTCAGTTCCTGCTCCTCTCGGATCATGGCGATCATGTCCTTGTGGACAGCTGACGCCAGGACCACGTCGAGTGTGTCAGCTTTCGAGGCCATGTTGCACACCATCTCATCGTGGGAGAACACATTGTACCGGTGCAACATACGATAGTGGTCGACGCACTGCCTGCCAAGAGGCATCTGGTGACGTAGAGAGGACAGAAATGAGTTATAGGGACAGTTCATTCATCAAGTGTCGAGTCACAGAACCAGCTAATCTAATACATGAAATTCATGGGAAAATATTTCTGCCACAGTTTTGACAATTGATCGTACTTTTAAGTAATTTTTGGAACAAAAATTCAAATCCAAATTGACCATTTGTATATCAATTACTTGCTCCATGTTATGTTGAATTTGTGAAGAAAACTTCAAAATCCAAAAGCTGGGAAAATTTCTGATGAATTAAAGTCATGGGCGACCTTGTTTAACAACAGCAAAACTGTATCTAAACACGTGTTTACAAACTCTCACACAACTCGTGCAGTATATTCCAGGTGTCATTTATCCACTAGGGGTGTAAATAAATAGTTCCATCAGAATACAATATTATATCAATTCTTTGGACAACGCAAAGACATTTGCCGATATCACAAGGTCTGCTACGGTATGATTTTGTTTTGATGCGATTCAGGGGCCTGCAATCAATATGGGATGATGTTATTCACCTATTTGACTGTTAAAGAAGAAGCTGCCACCACTTTATTTTTTTTGCTTATAACCATTAAAGACCAAACAACACATAAATAATGTCAATAATAATAACAGGTTATGTTCAGTTTACTTTGTACTGTCTGACTGGCTTAAATCCCTGAAGACAAACTTCTCCAAACAGCCATAAAACACAGATTAACAACAAGATCATTTAACAAAAGCATAAATTTCAGCTCAGTAATAACTGTCAATGTTCATAGACAAAGAACTGTTTTTTTCTTGTCATCCAATATTAGTTTAACCATGTTTACAATGCATAAATTAGCCTAGCCATTAGCGCAGTTTACCTGCTCTCATAGCTTAACAGATTACATGTGTTTATACTTTTTCTTTCTCTCCATCAGTTTAAGTCACTGCATCTCCTGACAGAACAGCACGGTTAAATTTCAGCCTGTGTGAATGTTTTTTTTGCAAAGTCAGTGATCTCTTTAATGTCCCTTCTTAAAACATGCTTCAATCTGAGAGCCTTGCCTGATTTTTCTTCAGTTTTAACTTAATTTAGACTGTCTTTTATTTCCTCAGCTTTTATATACTTGTGTTTTTATCAGTTCTCTTAAAAGTTGTTTTCATGTCTTGTCTGTTTTAATTATTGACATGTAAAGCACTTTGTAAGTCTGTTCTGAAAAGCGCTTTATTATTGTTTTATTTTCAGCCTGACATTGTTAAAACAGAGCAGCTAATGTTGCTGTGTTGCTGCCAGAAGTTGGCAGAGTGAGCTGCCTGACCAGGATGGTACATCGTGTGTTTTCTCATGACCTCGTTGTAACACCATGTGCTTTGTCCTTTGACCCTTATATTTCCATGCTGCTGATTTATTCCTGAGTAAGTAACGTTACTGTCATCTTCTTTCTCTCGGTTGCTTGTCATTATCTGCCTTCCGCTGTTTGACAGTGACACATACTTTCATAATAAAAGCCAAAGATTATGATATAGATCGATGTTCTTGTTTTTTTTAACTGAATGCCACTAGTTAAAAACAAAACAAACAAAAAAAACACCTGCTGCGCCTTTTTATACCCCATCACCTCCTAACATTCTGGTGTAATCAATGTACTGTTTATTTATTTGACAGTAATTAGTATCTAGCCCCTAAAATGTTGAGGCAGAGCATACTTGCTTTAGCTCTGGTTGAGTGTGAGAGGCTGTCAGCAGACAAACAGAGATCTGTGTGGGTACATGAGACTCTAAAAGATAGAGGGTGGATCACAAGGGTTACCACCAGTTGGTCCAGGAGCTTCGCCTCCATGATGGACGTTTCCAGGCATATTTTAGGATGACTCATGGGCAGTTTGACAACCTGCTGAAAACTGCTGGTTTGTGAAGACGTATAGCTCTGGGTATCCAACAATTGCTGCTGTAAACTTGTTGTCATGACCATAACAGAAGGCCAGCCTCTCGAATCATCCAATTGGACAATGGGGAAAAGGCGGAGATGAGTTTTTCCACTCTGAGTTGAGGCTTTTTCAACTCGAGGACTTCAGAGCGTTCCGGCAAAATGCCAGGCACCTAGAGCGCAGAAATGTGAGGCACGTTGCAACGCAAAAAGGTTAATTAAAATAAAAAAAAAAAGTTTCCCTTTCATTTCAGTTCGCTGTTGGATAGGGCAGTCTGTTTGGGAAGTACTGAGCATACGGCTGGATAAATGAGGCTTAAATTATACAAAGCAAGTTGTCGGAGTTTGTAAAAAGATATCATATAGTTTTGCTGTTGTGAAGTTTTTTGTTCAAGTATTCAATGTAACACCAGATGAGTGAATGATATACAAATGTTCATGTGGAGGGTGAGATGTTCCTTTAGTTAATAATAAATATTGTTAGTTACATGTCCCACATGAAATAAAATCACACACACATACACAAACGGTGCCTGTCCCTTCCTCTTCAGTTTATATTGATGCAAAACACTTAAAATACTAAATACTGAAGCTAATTCAAATCTTGATGCATTAACCTGTAACACAAACTCACACCACTACATGTGTGTTGGTTGGCAACCACGTATATTAGTTGTATTTTCATTACTTCTCCAAACAAGATATTAAGTGATACATACCCAGTCCACGGTGCAGAAGTTGACCGCCTCAGCAAAGTTAAAGCCCTGATTGAAGCCACTGTGGTAGGCTCTGGGAAACGTGATGACAAACTCACCAGCACACTGGTTTGTTCTGTAAATCTGAAGACAGGAGAAGACAGAAGAAGATGATTTATGTTCCAGCTGCTTGTTAGTCAAAGTGTCAGCTGTGCATTACTGTGGATTATAGACAGAAGGAGTCAGTGTGTCTCAAACAAGCTGCATAAATACATACTGGAACTCCATGGGCCATCAGGGTGTTGGGGTTCATGATGGTGACCAGCTGATGCAGCAGATCAGGCTGAGACTCAAACAGCTCCGGGGCCAGTTTCCTCATCACCGCCTCTAGCTGTTCTGCGGCAAAGCCAGGAGCTCCATACCAGGTTTTGGGCTCCCCCCTTGTAGTCAAATAAGATAAACATAAGATTTAGTTTAAAATGACACAAAGTCTCTTAAAGTCTCTTCCTGTTGTTTACCACCATGAATAATATATTTGGTCTTATCAATAAGCCCTGAGTCTTAGAGTCTTAAGTACCAGTGCAGATAATTGATAGAGTAGCTCCAGTGATCCTCAATGTGCCAGCAGAAGGAGGAGAAGCACATGCCAACATAAAGCCATGGCAGCGTCATCCCACAGATGTCAGCTGTCACATGAGTCAGTACAGACGGGTTCATCATCGCCAGGTTGTTGAGGTTCCAGCCACACTTGAGGTATTTCTGCAAGTCGAGGCAACATACAGAATTTAATAACACAGGGACACACTGTGGATAATACTTCTCGAATAATGAATGTCATAAACAGAAGTTTCTGTGTACAGCATTCAGAGCATTAATGTCAAACTGTACCACTATTTGCTATGTAATGACATAGAGGTCTAATGGTGTCCTAAGAAGAGAATGAAGTCGCGCTTCCTCTGTGTGTTGCGTTTCAAACTTCTCTGTTCTTTGTTGTGGTCGACTGTCTGGTTGCGTGTGCATGTTAGTGCATGAGTCCCAGTGTGTGCATCCCACTTGCTTGCTAATTGCCGCCAATCTGTGCTGTGCTCATACGGCAGTTACAGCTGATAACGTCGTCCCAACCCACTGTGACGGGAAGGCATCATCATGGAAGTGTAACACCCTCCCTCCGGTTCCCCACCAGGTTAACACAGTTAGCTCTGTCAGCACTGTTGCCATTGTTAGCACTGTTCAGCCACCGCCATTTCAGCTTAGCCATCCACCTGTTTGCTTGAGACGTCTGAGGTGAGAGCTGCGTGCAGGCAATCCTGACCTAGACCCTGAATGTTGTATATCAGTGGCTCCCAACTGGTGGGTCGCAGTCCAAAAGTGGGTCGCTGATCTATTCTCAATGCACCACCAGTGACTTGCAAACGTGTCAAGTTGAAAAAACACACTTTATTTTGAAGTACAGTGGATTTCCAGCACAGAGCTTTTACTTTAAAGTGCTGTTTTCTGCTGTAGAGTGAGTGACTAACAGACAGCTACTTGACAGAGACAGAGAACTGGAGCAAGGACATGGCCAAACACAAGTATGATGCTGAATGTATTAAAATAGTGGATCTTGAGCTACTGACTAAGGAGAAATCTGGACCCCAGGACTGCACCAATTGGGAACCACTGTTGTATATGACTGCCACAAAGGGTTTCTGTGGGTTAAGTCTTAAATTTAAGACCTTTTCAGACCTTTATAATACCACATAGAATGCAAATTTAATACCCATTTTGTGATCATTCTGTCAGGACACTATAGCCTTGAATTATCTATAACTATATGACATTTTTAATACTTGTCAGCAGTAAATGATAAAAGTTCCTAATGTTTTAATCAATTTAATTAATGCACCTGGACCTGGATGAGCGACATAAAATGGATGAATGGAATAACCAATTAAAAGTTATTAATCAATAACATTTCTGCTGCAATCTTCACTTGCCCATAATGAGTTGTTGAACCGCCGAGCTACTGTAGCTAACAGTGGTGACAGTGCTGCAGGTCTGATGGTACTGACTGACTCCTATAGATACTTCTAGTATTTAAAAAACATTTTATTTGTATGCATCTGTCCTTTATGGCAGACTCCATCCCTAATTATTCAACTTGTTTGTCTATTTGCTATTCATAATTCTTGACAGACATTGCTGCTACTAATTTCTTTTTACAGACTTTTTTCATCACTTATTGTAATGATACAGAAGCATTTTATAACTAACATCACTGCCTTCAACAGACAAGAGAAAATATCTAAGGTTTTTGAAAATGAAATGTAAGAGTTTTTAATACCTCTTAAGGCCTTTTTATGAGGAAACTGAACTCAATGCTTTTTATTCTTAAGATAATTTATAGACATTTTTCATGCTTTATGGAGAGACAGAGAGATATGAAAGGGGAGAAAGAGGTGACGACCGGCAGCAAAAAGCCCCATGCCAGACTTGTACCTCGCCACTGCGATAAGGACTTAATGCAACGCGCTCTACACAGTGAGCGACTGGGGGACACCCAATCAAATGCTTTATACCCCGGACACATTTTGTTTACACAGCGACATCGTATCTCTGAGGATTTCAGGTGGCTTGTTTTACATGTTTACCTCGTCAGCTGGGGAAACCTTGAATTTCCCATTGGGAATAGGGAACCCGCTCCCAAACTCCTTTGAGGCAATATCTGCTCCGTATTCGACAGTAACGTCCTCTTCGATGGCTCCCACCAAACGCCAGAACTCCTTCTCCACCAGCTCCGTGGGTACCATCTGTGATGAGTACATGAAAGAGACATTTAAACTTTAAAAAATACTCACAGCAAAAGAGACGGACTGAGTAATTCTCCTTCTACTTACATGAACTGGCATGTTGAAGTAATCAGATTTGAATGCATCAGCCATTTGCCCAAATGCACGCAGAGAATAGTCTCTGAATGCTTGTTCAAAGCCGAATGCCTCGTGAGGTTTGTTGCATTCCTGCGGGTTTAAAAAAACAACATTGAACAAATGTGTTAAATCGTTTTGGAGCCATTTCTATATTCTCTTTTTTATATTATAAATGTTTATATAATGTGTATGTATAATGTTTAAACAAATCTGTCTCTCTTAGACAGACAGATTTGTTTCGATGACTGCACAGTCCATTAAACAAGAATAAATGTGCATCACATTCATCAGTCTTCGTGGTGTATCCTCACCTGAGCGAGACACTTGGGGCACCGCCAGTCTCCTTTGGGGATGTCGGGTAGAGGAGGGATGAGGCAGAAGGTGTGGTAGCTGTCGTCACAGCCGTCACACAGCAACAGACGTTCTTCATCTCCCCCGCTGCCGCACACCAGACACACAACCAGATCCACCTGCAGAACAAAAGGAGGAGTCTGTGATGAATCTGTTTAAAGAGCTGTGACGCCTGATTAAAGCAGCTTGTGTGTTTCTATAAACAAACTTCAAATGCATAATAGACAGTTTAACAGCACAAGTTTAATGTGAAGTCATTAAAGCCTCTGATGATGCATTAAACTGACAAGCCTTTTCATTTTTCACCAAGAACTTAAATATCTCATGCAGGTAAATTTTATCCAAAAGAGGAGTTTAAAGACAAATTTACTTACTGGACTTGAAATGAGTGGAGGGATGAATTTCTTGTACCGTGACTTGGATTTGTCAGCTTCAATTACTGGTTCTTTAATTTCAACTGGTTCCTGCTTCACTGGAATGGGAATCTCTTTTTCTGCAAGGCAACAGGAAACATTGCTGACACCACTTACATTTTAATGAGAACATCTACAGTTAATTCACTTGACTTTAGTGTCCCCTATTTAGCATTCATAAGCAGGATATAAGCATTTAAAGGTCCAGTGTGTAGGACGTGGGGGCATCTACTGGCAGAAATGGTGTACAATATTCATAACTATGTTTTCATGAGTTTATAATCAACTGAAACTAATAATCATTGGGTTTTCTTTACCTTAGAATGAGCTGTTTATATCTGTATAAGGAGCAGGTCCTGCTCCACAGAGTCTGCCATGTTGTTCTACAGTAGCCCAGAATGGACATATTAAACGCTGGCTCTATATTAAACCTTTCAGACAGTGTAGTTTTCTCATATGCTTGGCACACGGGAGAAGTTTCAGATCTGCAACCACTGGATACCACTACATCTGGACCTTTAATAAATGGGTAATTCCACTACTTTTGGTGGTAACTAATTACTTTTTCAGATTAAAAAACACAATTACAATGACTGAAATTTAAATAGGCTTGCTACGTGTTACCTCTGCATTCATTATAGCAGACAAACGTGTTGTAATCCACAGATTAGAGATTATAATTTTAAATCACCTGTAGAGATGCCTGGGTCAGGTGAGTCTGCCTGGGTCACACAAGACGGTCCCTCTGTCTTGTGTGCGTGTGTTACAGAGAGTGAGAGTGAGCAACAAGGAAGGGAGGGAGAAGGTGGACTATTGCACGCAATGTTTCCATGGGTTACTGATAAATTAACGTGACTAGGAGTGCTGCAGGTTGAACCACACATACACTGTGTAATGGTGACTCACCCGACCTTACAGTGGTGCAATAAATGATGTAAATCAGTCAGCACTAGACCGTCACTGTGCACACTGGCTGACAGTTCAGGCAATTTGAGCTGGCTGTCCTGGAGATATGGACATTATTTTACCCTCCTCAAGATCATGGACAAAAATAGTGGGTTGTAGTCTATGTGCAGGATTTGAATTACTGTTGAGGTTAACAAGGACAAACCTCAGTGTGTTTATCACTTTTATTTCATGGGGCCCATGGTGATTAAAAATCATTGTCACATGTCAGAGAAACAGTTGTTATTTCATTTTACCCTGCCAGGAGAATTTAAAAACGGACTCATGTTGTTTGATTTAAAGGCCTCTATCTATTGTGTTTTTATTGTTCCACTACTCACTTGTCATCATCATAGTGATAATGGGCACAATCTTGGGTAAAAACTGACAGTTGTCTCGTCCCACACTGAGTCACAGCAACACTAAAATAATATAGTGTGTGCTTTAATTGAAAAGTCTTAAGTCTTTCTTAGTAACTCATTTCTTTTATATGCATTATATGCATTGGTAAAGTAATCCAATTGTTCTTGAGAGAAGTAATTAGTAACTAAAACAAATGACAAATTTTCAGTGATTTGCACAACTCTGTTTATAACACACTGTAATAGCTGTATGTAGCGATTAGGACATTATTTAAGTGTTTATTAATGTTCAGTATTTGTTAACTGTTATAACTTCACCTATGAAGACATATTTTATACTTTTACAACTGTTTATTACTATGCTGTAATTCATTATGTTTATACAGTAGCCTCCATCAATGATTCAGGGTCTAAGGTGGGATTGTCTGCACACGGTTCTCAACATGGAGGTGGCTAAGCTGGCAGCTAACAGTGCATATAGTGCTAACGAAGGCAACAGGGTTGACGGAGCCAACGCTGTTGACATAGGCATGAACTTGAGGGTGAGTATAACACTTTTGTGACAACGCTGTTCCGCTACTGTGGATTGGGATGGCATTATCAGCAATAACTGTTGTGGCCAGACCAGCTTCCTCAACAAAGAATAGGGGAGTTTGGATTACGACGCACACAGAGGGACTGTGATTTTATTCTCTGCTCAGGACGCCATAACTCCGCTATATCTTTACATAGCAAATACTGGTTTGATGCTGTATTAAAGGTTCAGTGTGCAGGATTTAGAGGGGTATATTGGCAATATGGAATACAATTAAAAAAGTATGTTTTCATTAGTGATTAATTACCTGAAAATAATAATTGTTGCGTTTTTGTTACCTTAAAATGAGACGTTTATATCTCCATCAACAACAGGTCCTTGCCCACGGAGTCTGCCATGTTGCACCATCTTGTTTCTACAGTAGCCCAGAACGGACCAACCAAACACTTATTCTAGAAAAGGCCATTTGCATTTTTGTGTCAGCCCCGTAGTTAGCAACTCCTCTGTGAGAAGGAGTGTCAGAAACAAATGATTTTATTTAACGGGAAACTGCTTTATTCACTGTTATTACCGGTTTAAATTACCTGGTTTGTTGTTTTGGAGAGGAAGTTTAGCTCCCACTTAAAACACTCCTGAACAAGGAACACTTAAGTAATCCTAAGTGGGAGTTCATGCTTTGCACATGGGAGAAGCTTCAGCTGGTTGTAATCTGCCACTAAATCCAGTCTCTGCTTATAGCTACGCTATAGTTTATCAGCTACGTGTGAAATGTTTATATACAGCTTACGGGTGCTAAATATGGAGGATTAAAGTAAAGAATTACCATAAATACTGTAAATGTCATTAGTGTGACTATTCTTTCCCTCTGTGGTGTGGAGTCTGACCTGGTTCTTGCTTGGCGACAAAAGAACCCATCCTCCGCCTCAGGTTTGGCCTGCTGTCGCCAGGCTCACCTGGCTCAGTCTTCACGCAGGCGGCCTACAGAAGAAATGAGAAGTTAAACTGCAGGCAACTTAAAAAATACTTAAATAGTTTAGTATGTGGAGAATGGAGAATGTGCTGCTTGTTTTCATCAGGTGTTTGTCGCTCTCTTCAACAACACCCACCTCACACTTCATGCGCTTGGCTCTGCGAGCGGTGGGGCCGATGTCAGGCGTCTGGGCAGTCTGCCTCTGAGCCTGCTCCTGCAGCTTGTACTCCTTGATGTCCACGCTCTCCATGCTTTCTGTGCTCTCCACTGGCTGAACCGGCTTCTGAACACACTGAGGGAAACAGCATGCCAATCAAAACTACAGCTCAGCAGCTACTAAAAAAGACACGTGTGTGCCTAACTGGAAATACCTGTTTGTGCAAATGCTGCAAACAGTAAGATATACTGTAAATGGAGGACTAGATAAAGCTATTAATATGACTACGCAAACACAGACAGGACACATTAAAGTGTCTCAAACAGGAAGTGTGAGCATACCACAGCCTGCGTTTTAAAGCCATGTGGCGTTTCTATGATCATTACTTCTGTTTACCAGCAGTAATAAAATAAATATGAGAAGGCATCAGTGGTTGTAAGACTGGGACTGTTTGATATTGACGTAGTTTCAGGACAAGAAAAGGCCATAAGGAGGATGTGGTTAGTCACAGTTTGTCACCCCAAACAGGGAGCACAGAAACTCAGGAGGAACATGCCATATCAAAGATAAAGACAGATATGTGCTGAGGGTGTACAGGTGACAGATATCAGACTTTCAAGGAGTTGGCCGTGAGTTGGCAGTTTAATTATAGTAGCACTTGGGAAGTACAGATAAGAAAATCTACTATAATATTTGAACTGATAAATAATTAGCACCTGATTGCTGCCAAAAACAATGTATTTTCAATGATTCCCAAGATGCATGTTTTGGATTGTGTGCAGTAGGTTTTTATGAGGTACTTATCCACACTCAGTGTATTATCGATAGTAGACTGTGGACGGCACAATGTTGTGATGGGGAGGGCTTCAGTTCCCCATCTATGCTCTTGTCCGAGCCGCCAGACTCCATTTACAGTCATTTTACCTTGCAGAAGACAGGAGCTGCTGGTCTGTTGTTACATAGATCAGTTAGTTTGTTTGTGTGATTGTGTGACTTTGGTGAATCCGAACTTCAGTGATGTTAAATTACTGTTTTATGAATGGAGTCAGGCTTTGAAGAGAATGATACTGAAACTAGGGGCATGCTGACTATGTAATATACTGACAATGGATAAATACCTCCTACACTCCCACTTGAAAAAAATCCAAACTATCCTTTTAAGTGTAGATGGACTTGTAAAGGTAAAGATAATTAGTTTGAGGTGATCCTTTTGTTGTAAAATCAGCTGATTACTGTTTAAAAAAAAAGGTTTAATTCAGCATGCCATGCCTTTAAATATCATAACAACATGCTGGAAATACAGTTTAGTGTCCAGCCACAGACAAACATGCATTCTGTTAATTGTGAGACCAAGTAGCTTTTAACCATGACACGCACACATACCTTTTCAAGTTCAGGATCAGCCTCCAAACGCATCAGTTTGGAAGCTGGCTCTGGTGCCTGAGGCAAGAGAGAGCTCGGGTAATTAAACAATTTAAAGTGACCTCTCCGACGGTCACACAGCACCAATCAGATGACCTTAGATAAGCTCTCTTATAACATGTAAGGGAATATTTGGGTGCTTAAACAACATGACTACACACCGGATTGTAATTTGACACTCAGTATAGCAGTCAGACAGAGTTAAATCATCAAATAAAAAACACACTGTAAAAAACAAATTGTTATCTCTAAATAAAATACAACATAAAACATATTTTGTATAAGTTGCAGTCCAACACAGAACATGCGTATCCTAATAATGCATTCAGTTCCATTCATTTTTTGTTCAAAGTGAAACACAACTGTATGGCATCATAAATATGCAATTTAACTTTGACTGTAATCTTGAATAATTAGTAGAAATAAAAGATATAAATGAGCATTATTAGGGTTTTGTTTATAAGCGAACCACACACTGTTTAATATGTATGACAGCTTCTCTTTGTGAGTATCATCAGAAACAAGATAGGCTGTCATAATGATGCATGCGTCCCAACTCACCAGCAGGTTTGCTCCACTCTGAAACAGACTGTAAGGATAGAGCGTTTTCTCATAATGGCCTCGCAGGTGTGAGCCGACGGCTTTGCCAGGGGCGAAACCCATTTGTAGTGCAATCTTGGTCCATCGCCTCTCCTGACAGACAACGTCAAAGCCACCCTCCTCCGATACCAGCTGTGGTGAAAAAAAAAACAAAAAAATGATTTAGGTTATTAGTGTGAGCTGTTTAATTGCATTCTGAAATATATATATAAATGTGATGTCAATTGTTAACCTTATTTAGTTTATATAAATCCAAAATCTTCCTCTCCACGTGAGGAATCTTAAGGGCAACTCCTTGCAAATCCCAAAATTTGGCAATCTGGTCCAGAAAGTTGAGCTTGACTCTGGTCTGTGCCTGGGAATAAAACGTAATAAATGATAACAGTCAGCCACAAATTAATTAAACTAGAGGAAATTAACTGAGGCTTTCAAGGAAAACCAAGGCAATCGCTGGGGAAAATAACATATGGGCTAAAAATAATCGGAACAGGCTGCTATTTATGCAAGAACACAGGTGGTGCATCCTATTGTTTAATATAAATAAATAATTAAATATGCTTTCGGTTTAATTTTTTAAAAACTACAGATTAATTAACAAACAATTTTACAATTACATATACATGCATAAACACAGATGCTGTTAAATAACAAAACTCACCTCCAGCTCATTGAGCCTCTGGATCCGAGGAACAAAGTGAAGTCTGTCAACATCACAAGCAAATGGAGGCTGCCAACCCTAAACAGTGACAGGAATACACACAACGCCACATGAAGGTCATCATAACATGTGAGTGGATATTTATACAGGTGGAAAACTGTAGGATTTTTATTTTTGCGTTGATAAGTTATAGTCTGTATGTGTTTCCTTTGAAGATGGCCCTCTTGTGACAACTGTTGTTCAAAGCATCGACCCAAATTTGGGAAATCTCCATATTCTTTACCCATGGTGACTTAACTTAAATTGGGCAGATAAAAGAGAAACACCACTGCATGGTTACAGGGTTTAAAAATCAAGTTTGCAAGAAAAGCAAGGCCTGTGAATACTGAAAGAACACAGTGATCCTTTTCAGTTTATAACCCACAGCACAAATCAATATCCATGTCATTATCACACACAGCCAGGCATGTATAACAATAATATCGCATCATCTGAGCAGAGATTCAAGTTCTTGTTTTAAGTCAGTAGCCAACATCCCCCACTGGCACACAAAATGGCCAGATGGAAGACTCACTCACCAGCCCAGCTTACCACAAAGCCAACATGGAGGACAACACCCTTACAACACAGGCTCACACATGAACAGTGGCTCATCTTCCAAGAAACATAAATCATCATAAACATGCAACACAGCTGTGATGTTGTGTAATATGGCGAGTTGGGCCACAACTTCAAAAGCCACAACTTGCTTTTTAACAATAATAGTGGGCTTAATATTTAAATAACACAAAGTACTCCTTGTCCCATCATGGGGCAATTTCTGTGGCACCAATAAAGGGAATATTTATTAAGCTTAACCAAAGCAATAAACACACACTGCTTCAGATATTCATCACACACTGGTGGTGGATGGAGAAGTGATGGATGAAGTCCACTGACTGACCCAACTGCATCATGATGCTCCTCAACAAATAATCCATAATTAAGCTCAACTGCAGGGCTGCGAGGACATTAAAGGACAAAACGGAATACGAAGTGTCCACATCCATATTTATCTTATCTTTATCTTCTTGCACGCAGGAGAAAGAGAATGGCTTCCGCATAGCCACCTATGTCAAAGCCGTGTACTGAATTATGACAGGTTGGTTGTTGAGCTGCTAGCTAGCGTTAGCATGCTAGCTAAGCGGCTCAATGGAGGGAGCACCGAGGCTTTGTTGACACACGGTGACCAACGGCTACAATCCACCGTTAATTAACTGACATGTTTATATTGCTGCTAACGAGCTTTAAATCGAGCCAAACAGCGCGGTTGGGGTTGTGTGTCACCACATATGAGGGCTAGCTAGCGGCGAGCTGCACAAAGAATGAACATAGTCGTACGTGATATCCGCCATGTTTAACAGTCCCTTTAAATCCCGAGCGCTGGGTCCATCTACAGCCGTCTTAACGGTGAACCGATTCAGCATCCGTGAAACCGTTTTTAAATCGCACTCACCGGCGGCGGGCGGACTTTGCAGATGCCAGTTTTTTCGGCGATGGGACGGATCTTGTTGATGAAGGCATACGGATCTTTGAATTCTTCCCAGCTTGGCTCGAAGACCGGGCACTCCGGAGGAGGCTTGAACTCGTCCGGCCGAGGCTGGCTCATCGTTTCGGACCGACCCGGTGGTAGCTCAGACAGGACGGGTCACACAACAAGTACCGCCGTGCTACGGTTCCGTTCTGGAGGAGTGATTTTTTTCTTTTATTTTTTTATAATCCCGTTTGTTCACCGTGAGACTCGGTGGCAGTCAGTCGTCACCAGCACGAGAGGAGACAGCTTACACACATACAGCCTACATACACACACGCACACACAAACATACACTCACACACACATCCATGCACAGTGAGGAGAATGTTCCAAGGCAGTGAGCACGTCCGCTGAAAAAACTAGACACCGCGCAGCTCTAACTGATGCGGGAGGGATTCATCAGTCTGAACAGTGCTTGTTTCTTCATTAATAACTACAGCTGAATGCGGCCTCCGTTTCTGTCAGCACTATCATGCAATAAATACATTTTTATTCCACTAAATTTTATATAAAGACATCATATTGTTAGAGTTTGATTTCTAATCTACTCATAAACTTCTAAACCTGGATTCAGCCTAATTTGTTGTGCAGATGTTGCAATACAAAGTTGGACGAGTGCAAATTCACAAAAGAATAAAATTGCATAACAAAAAATAGATAGCAGTAAGGTGCAAAAAAAAATGCAGTCCAAGTACAATAGCAAAACCAGGTCAGCAGGTCAGGTGTATGCTCTTCTCTATCTTGATGTTTTGATTCAGAATGGTTTTATTTTTGAGGATCAGTGATGGAAAAAGTGTTCATATCACTTAGTAACAGGAGCAGTACCACATTATAAAAATACCATACATAAAAGTACTGCAATAAAAATATTACTGAAGTAAGTACTGAATATTTAGCCACACATTAAACGTAAAGGGTCCAAGTAAAAGTAGTTATTACACAGGAGGCAGGGGTGTAGCACCAAATTCTGGGCCTTGTGCACAGGCAGTCCCCATGGGCCCCCCATCCTTCCTCTCGCCTCCTTTCTTCGCCTTTTTTTTTTTTTTTACAAAGGCAGATTCCTTTCTTTCTTTTCCTTTTTGAAACCCAGATATTCCTCTCTTCAAGGAAGACATGACAGCGTACGTTGGTGCTTCAGCAGCACCAGCAGTCATTCAGACGCATCTTAGTGCAAGGGTGGACTAAAACATTTTGCACCTTTAGGCACTGCTTTTTGCTTTTGCTCCTTCAAAACACTTCTTATCCTGTCTATATTTTTTATTTTGCCAGATATTTGACACTCTATTGTTTCTAAAACTGGGCCCAGTGAGTGACTCTGCGAACTCACTGGTTGTTACTGGTTGTGAATTGTTGAAATTGTGGTTACTGTACTTAGTGTGACTGTAATTTGAAGGATTCTCTGGCACAAGAATTTCCTCCGGGATAATTAAAGTTCTATTGAATTGAATAAGGGGAGAGAGGGGTGTCAAAGAGCTTCCACTATGTTTTTATACAAAGTTAAGTTATTCAACATATTAATTCAGCCAATTTAATTTAGTCATGACACTAATTACTTACAAATTTAAACCTGCAAACAAAACAAACGCCAGGTGATTCCATGGCCCACCTCCCACTGGAGCCCTGGGGAATCAGTCCCACTTTCCCCCTGACTACAACGCCCCTGATAGTAGGTGCAAAATATAAGAAAATAAACAGTAAGGTTACCAAGTTAGACTGTGTAAGCTCATCATATGTGTGTATACATATTTCCCCTTGATTTTTGATTTGTAATGGTTTTACTGTTGATGATCAGTGGTGTAAGAAGCATTCATTGCTTAAGTAAAAGTAGTAATACCACACAATAAACATACTCACAAGTAAAAGTTCTTCATCCCAAATTTGACTTAAGTAAAAGCATTAATATTTTTGCAACAAAATGTACTTAAAGTATTCCAGTAAGCATGAAACTGAAGCCTAAATGAAGTAAAAAAAAAAATTACACCTGAGGCTATAATAAAAATCTGAATTAGGATATTCCAACACTAAACCGCAATACTCATCAGTTGTGGAAGAAGTACATAAGGTGTAAATCTTTTACTTAAGTAGTTAAAAGTGTCAATACAATAGAGTAGAAATACTCAGTTACAAGTAAAAGTCCTGCATTCAAAATTTTATTTACACACAAGTACAACTTAAAGTACTGAAAGTAAAAGAACTTATATCGTATAAGTGAAGGGTGTCTATAGTGTAAATAATATTGAGTGTACAGTTGTGTCTAAATTTAGCACTTTATATTTTATATTTTTCTAATTCTGATATGTATCTTTTTGTATTTTATCTTTATTCTATAAGTAATCTATTGCAATTCAGTCTGTGCTATTTGAGCTGCTGTAACATGTGAATTTCCCCGTGTGGGATCAATAACATTTTATCTTATTACTGATCTTATGTATAATGGCTCATGTCAGAATAATATGTATTATGCAGTTGACTTATAATTATGCATTTTGAGTGAGCATCACTTTAATGTGCAGCTGGTGATGGTGGAGGCTACTTATAATAAATGTATATACTGCTAGGTTGCTGAATCTGTAGTAATACATCCTTTTTTATTAATTTTATTATGGATTACTAATTTGAATCTGCAAAGACTAACTAAAGTTATCACATAAATATAGTGAAATAGTCCATTATAATCCTCTGTGATGTAGAAGAGGTATAAAGTAACATAAATTAGAAATACTCAAGTGCCTCAAAATTATACTTAAAGTAAATGTACTTGAGTACTTCCTACCACTGTTAGTCAAAGCCTTACTGATGATACACCACTGAAATGTTGTGTGGTTAATAAACACACAAAGATGTCCATATTTGAAGGAGGATCAGTTCAGACGGTGATGATGTCTGCTCCACAGGCTGCAGCCTCAAATCTTCATCATAAGACTAGACTCTGGATATTTCCCTCTTCATCACTGCAGAACAGTAAATCGCATCTAACTGTGATAAACACATTACAGATCATTATCTCATCGTGTTATTAAGACACGGTCAGCTGTGAGCTGTGGAACTATTCTCTTCTTTGTGGACCGACTTATGTTTACACTTTATGCGCGGATGAATATGTTCAGGTGACACCTTCACGGCTGCCGGGACTGGTTGTTTAAATAGCCAGTCTGTGCAGTTTGATTGGATGTTTCTCTCATAATCGTTTTATAACATCTGCTGCTGCACAATCACACACAATCACACACTGTCAGCTGATCGCATGCACAAAGTTAATCAAACTTATATTGCTGGATGTAGTTCAGGGTCCAGATAACAGTTTTATAAAGACACTTAAATTCTGTCTAATGGGAAACTTGATGTAAGATAGGGGAGACCGAGTTTGGTTGTCACACTTTTTACTCCTGTGTGAATTGCTCATCATCGAAACATCTTTTAATAGGATATCCTACATTAAATGAAATCTTAAGATCTTTGCTTGAAATGGGTGTCCCTCTTGTTTTTACAACTTATTGTAACAAGAAGTAGTTAACCATCAAAGACGTGGGATTGGTTGTCCCTATACTTAAAAAAATAAAGATTTGTAAAAAAAATAAATAAATAAATAAATTGACTTTTTAGTTCTTTTAGATAGAGACACCAAATAAGTTTTGAAATTAATATTACCTCTACAATAGTAGCCACAAGGCTTTTAACCAAAACCAAGAAGCACGACCACATCACAGCAGTTTTAGCCTCTTTATTGGCTCCATTTTTTATGCCTGGTACACACTACACGACATTTCTGTCTGTTCTGAAAGTCACTATGTCACATTATGCGATTGTGGAGTCATAACATCGTGCCGTGACTTTGCCGACAGACATGACACACTACACGATGGTCCACACCAATCATCCCCGGTTGTCTTTCACAACGTGTGTGATGTCATCAGGTTATTCTTGTCCTATTTTTATTACTTTAACTATTATTTCAGTCACTGTGTCTGTTCATATGCCAGCTGAAATGTTGTAGTAATGTAAAAAGTGCCACCAGATGGCAGGAGCTACATTTGAAGTACCCTACGCAAACATGCAAGTCACGGGATCCTCCACAAGTTCCTGCAAATGTTTCACAATAAAACCTGTTTAGAAAATGAAGGGATTCTCTCAGCTGAGATTATAAGGGGCTTTTAATTTGAAAGAGATACAGGAAGTGTTGAGTTTGAAAGGCAAACGATAGCGGATAAAAAGTAAAAATAGTAAAAATACAGAGGGAATAATAAAAAACGACCCATTTATAATGCAGTGTGTTTCAAATGAAGCTGGTGGCGTCTGCAGTTGTGAGTAAAAGCCACTATTTTTTAATTTTCTTATTTTATGTCCGTCTCCATCATAAAGAAATAACGTTTTTTTGCTAGCCTGATGATAATGGCAGTACTCAGCGGGTTGATAAAGTGCCTCTGCTGTTTAACACCATAATGTTTCCCTTTTTTCTCTGTTGTGTAACATCTGTAGAGGAAATATCAAAAACGCTGGGGTGTCGTGGTACAGTTGTCTACAGCAGCAGGTCACTCTGTGTTTCTATTGGTCAAAGTGACGGGAGCAGTTGTGAACGACAAAAACTAAATCAAACTTGCTAGACTCTCTGTCGGGACGTCGCCAGGCGTCCCAGACGGGGTGTCGGTTGATGTTAATTATGACACACTACGGAAGATGAAACGATGGATTATCATGTACGACACTTGTTGTTCACGATCCGAGCCGACACTGTACGTCTCTGCGTAGGGCCATGGGTGCAGATCTCATGACAAGTTTGGGGGGGACACAATCAGTTGTGATTTTTTTTTTAATTGCACGTGTGCAAATCATGCCCACAGAGTGCTTGAGATTGCCAGCATATTTCACAATCTCATAGAGGCTCATCACCATCACCAAGTCATTCAAAAAGCACTACACAGAGAATCATATGCTTACCTTTACTGTTTATTTCTCTTAAACAGCCAATAGTACATGGAGCCAGCCATCACCCTCCTTTTCACTGCTTCGCTGTTAGTTAATGCTACTTCTAGTTTCAGGGTCTCAGGCATGTTATGTCCACTCATGTGCTCATCTCTCGCCTCTCACAGATTCCCATTTCTCCTTATCATCTTCCCTTTCTCCCAGTATATGGGACTACAGTATACATCAGTGGATATGGATGATTATCAGAATATGAGCCCCTAACTGAACTTGGTTAATCTAACTGATCATGTTTTTACAGAGCCAGAAATGCTAGTATTAATACAGTTCTAAGAGCACAATAAATACTTACAAGTTACACAAGTTGACCAAACACAATCGGTTTTATTTAAATAAATTCCTTTTATTTCTATTTATAAAAATATTTGTTCCACAATTGTCATTTATTTTAGAATTGGGAATGTGGAGTCGGAAAATGCATTTGTTCAATTTCAATCATTGGGGGGGACAATTTGTGTTTTTCAGAAATTGGGGGGGGGGGGCATGTCCCCCCCGTCCCCCCCGGGATCTGCACCCATGCGTAGGGCTATAATCGGGCTGATATCGCATATTGTGTACCAGGCATTACCACTGACTATAAGATCATATTAATTACTTTTAAGGCTCTTCATGGCTCCAGATTACATTTCAGAACTGTTAGTCCCTCATGAACCTTTATGTAGTTTGAGATCCTCGGGCAGAGGTCTTCTGCTTGTCCCAGAGTCCAGACTGAGGACCAAAGGTGACAGAGCTTTTGCAACCAGGGCCCTGAGGCTCTGGAACGACCTGCCCGATGATGTAAGGCTGTCTGAGTCACTGGCTTCATTAAGTCTCTCCTAAAAACGTACTTCTATCAGAAAGCATATCCTGACTTTATCTGAGCTGTCTATTTTGTTGCTATCTCATTGATTTTACTTACCTTTTATTATCTTGATTTTAGTTTTGACCTTCCTTATTTTATCTTTTACTTGATGACATTTTATGACATCTTATTTGTTTTATTCTTCTTGTGTTTTAATTGTGTTTAGTTTTATTATACAGCACTTTGTAACTGTGCTGTAAAGGGTGCTATATAAATAAAGTTTATTATTATTAGTAGTAGTAGTAATCAATGTCTGTTGTGTTTAAACCATGAATTTGAACCAGGTGATTCTTTGTTTGAATTATCCTCTGAAATGACAGTAAAATGAAGGAACTGACAGTTCTGAAAAAAAATCTAGTCTTTGTTAAAGCCACTGTCTCATAACAATGAATTATGAATATGAGATTAAATGAAACAGTGAGACTGGAAAAGATTATTCTCCGTCACAATATGTGTGTGTCTAATCAAAAATACCTGAGAACATATGGACCATAACATGTTTGCCATGCTGACTGACTTTCTCACACATGACAACCAACCCCCAGAGCAGTGACACAACCAGCTGACCTCTTGACAAACATTTTAAGCTAGCTACCACACGGCGTTGGCTTGCTAGCTACAAGTTGACTCAAATCAAAGCTATTACCTTTGACTATTAATAAGTGTTTGATTTTTAAACCACTAATAACCTACAGCCTTTTAATACAAAAACAAAACAAAACACCAACATGAAAAAATTTACTCTCTTCTCCCTTACCTCATTTCCTGTCATCTCTTATGCTGTAGACCTGTAGTGGGTGTAACACACAGAATATGCAAAGACAAACTTTATTTCACAACACAATTCAAATACAGCTTTAGTGTTAGTCTGTCTTCTTCTGACGTTATAAAAGCATGGCAGTGACAAAGATCATCACCTTGGCTAGCTTTAGAAGACAGACAGTACAGACATCGTTACTGACTCAGGATAAAATGCCGTGCAGCCATCACAGCCTCACTCAGTATTCTTGGTCTTCATCATCATTTTCAGAATCTGGGTATGTTTGACCCAAATCCTCGTAATCCCTTTCGAGACAGGCCAGGTCCTCTCTGGCCTCTGCGAACTCTCCCTCCTCCATACCTTCACCTACATACCAGTGGACGAACGCACGCTTGGCGTACATGAGGTCGAACTTGTGATCGAGACGTGACCAGGCCTCAGCGATGGCCGTGGTGTTGCTCAGCATGCAAACAGCCCTCTGGACTTTGGCCAGGTCTCCACCGGGGACCGCAGTCGGAGGTTGGTAGTTGATGCCCACCTGTTTAGACAAAGAGAATGATCAGAGAGATGATGTATGTCAAGCTGCATCTCATACCGTCATGATGTCACTCACCTTAAATCCAGTTGGGCACCAGTCGACGAACTGAATAGAACGTCTGGTCTTTATGTTTGCGATGGCAGTGTTTACATCCTTAGGGACGACATCGCCTCGGTACAGCATGCAGCACGCCATGTACTTGCCATGACGAGGGTCACACTTGACCATCTGATTGGTCGGCTCAAAGCAGGCGCTCGTGATCTCGGACACAGTCAGCTGCTCATGATACGCCTTCTCAGCAGAGATGATGGGCGAGTAGGTAACCAGAGGGAAGTGGATACGTGGAAACGGGACCAGGTTGGTCTGGAACTCCATCAGGTCCACATTGAGGGAGCCGTCGAAACGAAGGGAGGCTGTGATTGAGGACACAATCTGACCGATCAATCTGTTGAGGTTGGTGTAACCGGGACTGTCGATGTTCATGTTGCGCCGACATATGTCGTAGATGGCTTCGTTGTCCACCATGAAGGCGCAGTCGGAGTGCTCTAAGGTGGTGTGGGTGGTGAGGATGGCATTGTAGGGCTCCACCACAGCGGTGGACACCTGAGGGGCTGGGTACACAGCGAACTCCAGCTTGGATTTCTTGCCATAGTCGACAGAAAGACGCTCCATCAGCAAAGAGGTGAAGCCGGAGCCGGTTCCACCTCCGAAACTGTGAAAGACGAGGAACCCCTGCAGGCCGGCGCACTGGTCCGTCTGATGAGAGGGACAGAAAGACAGACAGAATCTATTAAAGGTACTTGCTTGCATTGATTAAACTCCTAAAAACTTATCTCTGTTTATCAAAATTACATATTTAGAAGTTTTTCGATGAGAGAAATCTTTCAAAATGTCTTAAATGTGACTCTACATCTTTACCTCATTTATTACGCGCCGATCTATGAATATCTCAACTCAAATTTATCTATAAAGCACATTTAAAAACAAATCACTGACCAAAGTGCTGCACAGAAGGAATAAAATGCTAAAAACACATACATGAGAGGCAACATAAATGTCAGGTACACAGCTCACACATTTAGAGACACAACACACACAGTTTTTGAGCCTGGACTTAAACAAGTCAGTGGAGGGGACGGTTCAAGTAGTTCAGATATCTCGAGGTCTTCTTCATGAGTGAGGGTAGAATGGAGCATGAGATGGATTGGCGGTTTGGTGTGGCGTCTGCTGTGATGCCGGTGCTGCACCAGTCCGTCGTGGTGAAGAGGGAGTTGAGCCGGAAGGCAAAGCTTTCGATTTACTGGTCCATCTACGTCCCAACCCACACCTGTGGTCATGAGCTCTGGGTAGTGACCGAAAGAATGAGATTGCAGATACAAGTGACCGAAATGAGTTTCCTCCGTGGGGTGGCTGGGCTCAGCCTTAGAGATATAAAGAGGAGCTCGGATATCCAGAGGGAGCTCAGAGTAGAGCTGCTGCTTCTTTGCGTCAAGGGCCAGTTGAGGTGGTTTGGGCTTCTGATCAGGATGCCTGCTGGGCGCCTCCTGCTGGAGGTGTTTCAGGCACTCCAGAACACACTGAAGGGATTACATAGCCCATCTGGCCTGGGAATGCCCTGGGGCCCCCCAGGGAGGAGCTGGAAAGTGTTGCTGGGAAGATGGACATCTGGGGTGCTTTGCTTGGCCTGCTGCCCCCGCAACCTAGCCCCAGATAAGCAGATGAAAGTGGATGGATGGATGGCTGGATGGAGATTGAGAGGTGGATGCTGTTCAACAGTTTGGGGGCAGAGACAGCAAAAGCACGATCACCCCTAAGCTTAAGTCTGGAGCATGGGACAGCCAGGAGCCCCAAGTCAGCTGACCTGAGGGACCGGGGGGTAGAGCAGGGGGTTAGGAGGTCTACAAACAGAAGAACCTTAAAATCAGTTCTGAATTTTCCTGGCAGCCAGTGGAGAGAGGCTAAAACAGGTGTGATATGGTCTCTCCTCTGGATAGCCTGTGAGGATCCTGGCAGCAGCGTTATGAACCAGTTGGAGGTGGGACAGAGAGGACTGACTAACACTGGTATACCAGTGTAATATGTAAATTAGCCCTGCTGCTAACCTGCAACTCAAGCGAACCAGCTCACCTCTGACTCACTTCATCAAACACAAACTTCTGCTCGTGAACAGTTCTAGATAACATTTGAATTGATGTTATCAAAGAGCTAATAATGTGCTGCTGATGTTAGATAGTCTTGTTCCTGATCGCCAGCAATGACATGTTGAGGTGGAAGCGGAACTCTGATACCCCTCGTTTCCCATGTTGACGGGATTGGTTCCTTAGATGTGTGATGGAAAAAACCCTGGAGGTTGTGGCACTGACTGTATATTTTGCTCATAATATGTCATATAAAAAACACCACTTGGACCTGTTAACCAGGTTAAAATCTTGTTTTTCACTGGAGGAGGGCCTATAAAGTATGGGCTTTGCAAAATGCACTTATTTGCTTTCTCGTATAGAGTTAGATAAGAAGATTGGGTTCAGGCTTTAAAGCAGCAGGGAATCCACTGTCAAACTACATATGGAGGAAACATAACATCCCAGTAATTTCACAAATCATAGAGAATGGAGTGATTTTTACCCTTTGAAGAACACAATTACCTTCTTACAGTACGCCCAATTACATTCAATTCTCTCAAAACATCCCAAAAAAAACAACTGTGAGGCTGATAAACAATTTAGATCTTCAGCATCAGACAGAGGTATACTGTCTCAGGTCTGTGCAAAAGGTTAATTCACTCCTCCTTATATCCCGACATTTGGAATCAATGTTCATGTGATGAAGCTGTGATTAATGAGAAAGCATCTTTATTCCCTCTATTAGACTTAAAAAGAGCAGGAAAAGCTTTTCTTTGTCTTCACAGCTCTTTCATGAAACAAAAAAGGAACTCACTCAAACTCTTTCAAAATACATCAACAGTAGTTTCTCAGTCAGGTCTTTATCAGTCTCACTGACCATTTTACGGACGCGCTCCATGACTCCATCAATGATTTCTTTCCCGACAGTGTAATGGCCTCGTGCATAGTTGTTGGCTGCATCCTCCTTTCCAGAGATCAGCTGCTCAGGGTGGAAAAGCTCTCTGTACTTTCCAACTCTTACCTCATCTGAAAGAAAGTTTTTAATCACAAAGGTCAATGAAATTAACTTCAGTGTGGTTTAACTTGACCAGACGAGTGCCAAATGTGGAAATTTCCACTGAAACAGACGTATCTTAGTGCAGTGGTTCCCAACTGGAGGGTCATTATCCAAAAGTGGGTCATGGGTCCATTCTGAATGGGCTGCAAGTGACTCGAAAATGCGTCAAGTTTGTGAAAATCACATTTTATTTTCAAGTACAGTGAATTTCTGACACAGATATTTTATTTTGAAGTGCTGTTTCCTGCTGTAGAGTGAGTGAATAACAGGAAGCTACTTAACAGAGCCCAACGGCGTGGACAAAGGCAAGTATGACACTGAATATATTAAACTGTGTGGACCTAGAACTAACGACTAAGGAGAAATCTGGACCCGTGGCTGGACCATTTGGGAACCACTGTATTAGTGAGTAGTTTAGCATTTTTACTGTCATGTTATTGACACACTGATGACTCCACAATTGATGTAACAAACTCATGACTAAACAGACTTCATTTTCATGCCAAAGTTTGAAGATTTACAAAGATTTACTAACTTAAAATCTTGAATTTTTCATTCAATTTATGGTGAAACCTTAAAAGTGGTGCCTTTAATTTGTACGTTTCATATGAAGCTCCAAAATTTACGAATTAAAAAATGTAACTGCATATACTCATAATTAATACTGGACATATGTATCAATACGTGCATGTCTCCTTATTATATAAACAACACTGTAAATGTTATTTGGGAAAAAGATAATTAAGGACAGGTTCCCCATTTTTTTTAAGTCTGCCTTAAAACAACAGTCAGGTACTCCTCTGAATACTGAAACAGATTTTGCTTGTTGCAGTAATTCCTCCTTTTCCAGACTTCAGAAACTGTGAACCTGTCCTTTAAAGGTGCTGTGTACGACGTTCAGAGCATTGTTATAGCAGCAAACAACTATTAGCTATGCAAAGATATAGTGAAGTAATGGCATCCTGAGGAGAGAATGAAGTCAAGCTCTCTCTGTGTGTGTTGTAATTGATGCTTCTCTGTTCTTTGTTGTGGTAGATGGTCCGGCAACACGTGCATGAGTCCCTGTGTATCCCACTGACTCTGCTGCTCTGTGCTGTACATATTACTGTGGTTATGGCTGATAATGCCATCTTTGCAGACATGAAACCCAACCTCCCAACCCAATATGTTAATATACTACAACTAGTCCATACCCATTGAGTGCACAGTTGCCCACGTACAGTTTTACATGGTGTGTGTTTGGGATACAGGTCATAGGAAATTGCAGATTAAATAGTCAACTGAATCCATTAAGAAGAGCATATGTATTCAGAGTTTTTGTGAATTTGATAGTATGATTGCTTTATTGAAAGTACAGTAGTAACATTGCTAATAGTGGGATAGTTAGTGGGCTAAAACTGTACATTAGTAGATGGATTCACATGGGAAAGGTGCGGCTAGCCCTTGTTGCAACGGTGGGGGTTGGAATCCGGACTTCGTTCATTTTTCTGTTGTTATAGCGCCACCCAGTTGCCAATTAGAGTTAAATTTCTCCAGTCATCTTGAGGCGTCCTGTTCTACATATCTACCAAGTTTAGTAAAAATCCATATGGCGGTTAGGCCTAGATAAGAAATTAGCTCTCTAGCGCCCCCATTTTGTTTGATGGGGTCAATAATGGAGGGGTCCCCTCAGATTATGTGTGGTCATATGCCTACAAAGTTGCGTGGTGATGGGTGAAACCCTTGAGATGTTATACACCTTTATGTGATGAGCCACGCCCTCCACAATATTCATTGCCTTATAGAAGCTCAGTTTTAGTGAGTTTTCCAACTTTTGCTGAGAGGGAACTTTAGATATTGGTCCCTAGATTATGTTCACAGAGTTCATGCAGATCGCTCAAACTTCCTAGGAAGAGATTGATTTGAAGTATTTTTCAAAAAATTCAAAATGGCGGAAAATCTATATAACTGGAAGTTATGGGTTCTTGAGGCAAATTTTTTCCTCATGAGGAGAGGCATCTCTGTGCAACGTTTCATGTCTCTACGACATGTGAGATATGCCCATTCAAAGTTTGCATTTTCAATCGGTTGCTATAGCGCCCCCCTTTGGCCAATTGATGTGATATTGCTTCATTTACATCCTCCCATGACCCTCTACCACTGTGCCAAATTTCACATGGATTGACCAAGTCAGTGCGGAGAAAAACGTGGAACAGAGACACACACAGAGTTTTCGTCATTATATAGTAAGATTCTATAATTAATTTTTTTTTTCTCCTTTTTTTTTGGTTGTTTGGTTTGGTCAAATTGTTTGATTGATTCTTTTCTTTTTTTTTTAAAAAAAAAGATTTTTTTGGGGGCTTTTTGCCTTTAATGGACAGGACAGATTGAAATGGAGTGAGAGAGAGAAAGTGGGGGTTGACATGCAGCAAAGGGTTGCAAGCCGGAGTCGAACCTGCGACCGCTGCAGCGAGACATTTCCTCTGTACATGGGGCGCCGGCACTATCCACTACGCTACCGACGCCCCGTTTGATTGATTCTTTGACTTATGTATTCATATATATGTGTGTGTGTGTTAATTAGGGAATATGCTGGACAAGAGGATGTATATGAAGAGACGTATATCTTCCATTCCCTTTATTTTGTATTGTTATCATCCTCAACTCAATGAATATAATCTAAAAAATATATATATATATATTATAAAATATTATTTTTCCTCTCATGAACCCACACAGACCGGCGGGTCGTCCTCTCTCCCTGCATGCTTCAGCCTTCCTCTCATTTAAAACAAGTACTCTATCTTGTGCCGACATATTTACATCTGCGGATATTCTGTATCATAGCAACCAGATGCAACCAAAGTGTTTCAGCTGAAAAAAAAACTCAGCACCTCGAAAGCACTCTCTCTCCCAGCTGGGTGTTTCCCGAGGAGCGCCTGGTGTTTTCAGCTGGGAAAAAAAAAGCTTGGTGGACACTCATTCATTCATTCATTCATTCATCTTCTAACCGCTTCATCCTCTTGAGGGTCGCGGGGGGGCTGGAGCCTATCCCAGCTGACATTGGGCAAGAGGCAGGGTACACCCTGGACAGGTCGCCAGACTATCGCAGGGCTGACACATAGAGACAAACAACCATTCACACTCACGCTCACACCTACGGACAATTTAGAGTCACCAATTAACCTAGTCCCCAATCTGCATGTCTTTGGACTGTGGGAGGAAGCCGGAGTGCCCGGAGAGAACTCACGCCGACAGGGGAGAACATGCAAGCTCCGCACAGAAGGGCTCCCACACCCGGGATCAAACCGGCAACCCTCTGGCTGTGAGGCAACAGTGCTAACCACCACACCACCGTGCCACCCCTGTTTTAGTTTATTTGAACAAAATAATCAGGGTCAAGGAACAGTAGTATAACTCTTTATACTTTTTTTTACACTCCATTTCAATTATCAAACTAAAAGTATAATTTATTTATGTATTTGGTTATAAAATATTTTAAGATAAGATGAAATATCATAAACGTTATTTATCCTGAGGGAAATTGTTTTGTAGCTGCTGCAGTGCAAAGAAGGAAAAAGTGTTTAATCTTAATATCAACAAACAGATTATTAAAAATCCTCAAAATCCAAACTATACAAAAATTATATCACAGAAATTTTACAATTTTAAATATATTGAAAAATGTATTTTGTCTTTGAAATTTAATGTAAGCATAAATTGATGACACATACTGGGGACACTTTGCTTGTTTAAAATAAATCCAATGTTGCACTCTGTAATTTTCTATTTACACAACACACTTCTGTAAATGTTAACCAGCACTGAATAAAAGAACAAAGGAGTCTCCACTGCACTTGTTGCTTGGATACCAGTGTTCCCGTCAGCAGTTACCTGCATGAACTGTGTGGATGGAGATGCACTCACACTAGACACATACGAAGGCACATAACAGGATGTCAGGAACGATTATATAAAAAAAAAACAGAGATAAGGAGGATGAAAATAATGACACACTCAGACTCACCGACCACTGTGGGCTCCAGGTCCACATAGATCGCTCTGGGAACATGATGCCCAGAGCTGCCAGTGTTGAAGAAGGTGTTGAATGGGTCTTCACGAGAGTTTGGTTCTGCAGGACTCTCCAAGGAGACGCCATCAGGACCGACGCCATGTTCGAGGCAGAAGAGCTCCCAGCAGGCGTTTCCTGTCTGGACACCTGCCTGACCCACGTGGATGGAGATGCACTCCCTCTGGACACATAGAAACAAGACAGGTGGAGGCTGAGACGTCTGTCACAAAGTTCTTAACACAAAATTCAAAGTAAAACAAAGTCATTCTCAACATTTTGACTCATTATGACCTTCAACTGTACAAGAAAACAGGTAGCTGGAGCATCACCAAGCAAATCAAACACAGACGTTTGAGATGGCTAGGCCATGTGCTAAGAATGGAACAGGGCTGGATCACAAGAGCCAGACAAAGGAAAACCCGGAAGGCCCAAAACCACCTGGTGCAGAACTGTGACACTGGAGTTGGAAAAGATGAACCTGTCATGGGGAGAGGCGCAACATGCTGCCAAGGATCGAATGCAGTGTAAAGAGCTCATTAAAGCCTTATGTTCCATAGGGGATGAAGAGGAGTAAGTAAGTAAGCATGTAGTGCAAATGTGAGCCTTGTCTCCTCCTGTAATCTCTGTTAGAAATATGTACACTGCTATCCATGAATAAAATCTACTGTTTCAGGTCTCTTCAAATTCCAAAATCTAAACCTGCAGGTTGAAAATAAAAGTGGATGTAGAGTTTTGGGCAGTCCAAAGTGACTCCCAACAGTTTCTAAAGTGACACAGTAGATGGCCTGCTGCAAATGACTGTTTAAGACGAGTAAACAACAATACCGGCTGTTTTTTAGTGACCTGTTGCTGTTTTCCCACCGGGGACAGTGCCACGAAAAGCGTCCGTTTTTGACCAAGACATCGCCACATTTCCAGCCGTGACTGTGCCAGCCAGTTAGGCCTATTTTAAGCCAAAACATGATTTTTTCCTAATTACAATTAAGTGGTTTTGGTGTCTAAACCCCACCACATATTAACCACAGCATTGTTGAAACATGAATTTTTAGCATATTCGCTACATAATACAAATGTGACAAATCTGTGTTTTTTGTTTTTTTTTTTTTTTACAAATGTACAACACCAACATTTTTTCTGGTTGAAGTTTCAGCTCATTGTTCATTGTTCCACCTAAAACTTCACTGTTCTGGTTCGCTCTTATAGTGTTGTTTTCAGCTGCAGCAGCCAGCTGTTTTCAGTGAAACCCACCATACTCCACCTGCTCATCACCACACAGCACAGAGACACAGTTAAAGATCTGGTGAAAATAGTGCAGCATTTAGCAGCTAAAGAGACTGATCAGAATCAAGAGAGAAATTGGGTCACGTTGCAGTCACTCTTACACACACATAGAGAAATTATACAAAAATAAAAAATATATTAAAAAAAGAAGCATAAATATGCGCATTATGCTGCTGTTAGATATAAAAGAATATATACAGAGAAAACAGAAAAATAAGAATAACAAGCATATACAAATACTGGCATCAGACTATAATAACCAAAATGTAAATAAACAATGAAAATAAAAAATGCTGAAAAAATACAATTATAAATAAAAGAATAGTTTCAATAGTAAAATAAACTTAAATGTGCAGTATAAACACAGTGTTGAGGCCAGAGTACTGCATAGTTGAATTATTGCAAAGATTATTGTACAGTTGAGTCAGTGTTGCACAGCTGAAAATATAAATAATACTGTAAATAAATTATGGGCTTGTAGCTGCTGACGGGTCCATTCAAGGAGTTGAAGTTTGATAACTTATATAACTGATAACTACAGGCAGAATGAGCTGGTAGAAAGTTTGTTTTTAAGGGTCACAAATTCAACTGTGCAATATTCAAAGACGACTAAAAGACGAAGCCTGAGATCTAAAGATTTAATCAGCAATGACTGCACCACTGTTACTGTTGTGTATCTGACAATAAAGAACTTGAACTTGAGTCTACAGTTCTGCCAGCAGCTCTGTGAGGCTGTACTGAGGCACAGTGGTTGTGCCAAGAGAGGTCTTGGTCTTAAGAGTTTTTGAAGTTTCGTCTTGGACTTGACCGCATTTTGGCTGTTTCTATCTCAGACTAAGACGACTCAGGATGCTATTTCAAGACCAGTAAAGACCAAAACAAAATTTCTTGTGCAAAAAGGAGTAGTAAATAAAGATGGTTAAATTGATTTCAGCTACTTTGTGTTTCAATTTGTTTGGTCTTTGAAAAAAAAGAAAAATTTCAAAACATAAACTTAATCTGTGCAATGACTTTTGATTATTTTACAAAGACATTTTTTCATTCAGTTTTACTTATACATACATACATTTACAGAATGCACGGAAAGAGATACATGAAGAGGAATCCTCATTTGTTTTCTGTGGGTGTTTTAATGGGAATGTGGATCTTTTAAATCAATTTGAGGAGTTCCTGGTTTGCATGTTCCAGTCTGTCATGCAGAATGGGACTCACACTGGTCTAGTCCTGGTCTTGTCTCGATCTGTGTACACTCTGGTCTTGACTCATGACTATGATGCTGACTAAAAGCTAAAAGTTGTGGGAAAAAAAATCTGCTGGAGGCGCGACAGGAAACATAAACGTTTGTGCAATATTTTGTGAAAATTCAAGTCAGGTTAAACTAGAATAACCACCTCGCAGCTGTATGCCTCCACGCACCAGTTTCTGTTACAGTTTACCTTCATGTCTGTGGAAACATGGATGATTCACACCCACTGTCCCCTGACAAAGTGTTTTATGCAGGACATTATGATGTCACAGTGAAGCTGGCATTTGACCTTTTGAATATAAAATGTCATCACTTCATTATTTTATCCTATTAGACATCTGTGTGAAATTTGTTTGCGTAAGAATTCTTGAGTTATGGCCAAAAACATGTTTTGTGAGGTCACATTGACCTTGACCTTTGACTTATGAACACTAAAAAACTGATCACTTCATTGTTGAGTCCAAGTCGACGTTTGTGCCAGATTTAAAGAAAATCCCTCATGGTGTTCTCGAGATAATGCGTTCACAAAAACAAGACAGACAAGGTCACAGTGACCTTGACCTTTGACTACCAATCGAATCAGTTTATCGTTTAAGAAATTCCTTTAAGCTGTTCTTGACACATTGCATTCACAAGAATGAGACGGATGCAAGGTCACAGTGACCTTGGCCTTTGACTCTTGACCACCACGAATCTCATCAGTTCATCCTCGAGTCAGAGTGAATCTTCTATGCCGAATTTAAAGAAATTCCTTCAAGGTGTTCTTGAGATGTCAAGTTCATGAGAATGAGATTGATCTAAGGTCAAAGTGACCTTGACCTTTGACCTATAACCACCAAAAACCGAGACTATTGCCGGCACGAAGGCATAAAAAAACAACAACAAATGGCTTAAATTATATAAAATCTATGCACCATGACCCAGAACATTTGAACATTTAAATTTTCAACATTAATTTGGGAACTTTTTTATTGCACCATTTGACATTACGTTGGGTCTGTCTTTGCTTCCATCAGCTCAGTGTGCAAAAATAAAACAAATATCTGATGACATCCTGTGTTACTTATATGTGCTCTGCTTTTCCTTTTGTTACCTCCACCAAGGAGGTTATGTTTTCGCCGGCGTTGGTCTGTTTGTTTGTCTGCAAAATAACTCAAAAAGTTCTGAACGGATTTTGATGAAATTTTCAGGAAATGTTGATAATGGGACAAGGAACAGATGATAAAATGTTGGTGGTGATCGGTTGAAGCGAAGTGGATAAAATAATAAAATGGCAGGAAATCCGAGCTGCTTGGCAGAGGTCTGCGCTCTCCGAGTGCTTTTCTAGTTTTAAAGTGAGAACACTGTTAACAACAGGTCGGCCTTTTTCAGACGGTTTAATGTTTTTCATCTGCTAAGCACTTTCAGCAGTCGTGTTTCAACATGTTCAGAATCTTGTTTTCCCCGCAGAAAGAAAATCCCCCAAGATGATTTTTTTTTTTGTTGCTGCGGAGTGATTTGAATTTATAAGACATGGGTATGAACTGAAGTTTGGAATATGAGCATTGATAAAACACATTTGAAAAGTTGAATATTCACAACAAAAGGCTTTTCTTCTGAGGGTCTGAGGCTGAAGATGAAGCTTTGAGCCCCTTTTGCTGAAACTCATAAAACACTCAAAGGGTAGACAAAAATATAAATTTTTCATTTAACCCTACAAAACATGCATGTGAGTTAAAACAGGCTGCAACAGAGTCAGTGCAGAGTTCTGTGGATATTTTTGGATAAAGAAAGAAGTCATATGTAAGATTTCTCTTGCAGACAAACAGTCACACTGGTGATTTCAGAGAAACCAAACTAACTGATGCAAACACCGAATAACAAACGTTGCAGCACAAGTTTTCACATTTATAATAAAGTGTAATAATCTTACCATGTCGCTGGAGATGAGATGAGATGGTGGTTTTGCTTCAGGTTACTGTGCGTTATTCTGTCCGCAAGGCTCAGCACAGACTGAGCAGTTCCTCTGCACTGATCCAGGGGTGTGTAACGTGTCCTAACAGACACAGCGATGCTTTGTACTGCCTGCTGCAGCAGCTCTTTATACCTGCAGACAGACAGACGGGCTCACCTGGGTTAGTGTTAGGATGGTGTGTGACTGACTGATGTTTATTCAGGCTTCATGTTAGAGGGAGGGAAGTCTTCCTCCACCCACATGAAGCTACTTCTCCCTCACTTCTGTCACTTTTTTCACAAAAAAGAACTTTTAATTCATATTTATTCATCTGAATCAATCCAACTTTGTGCCAAAGGTTATTTTACACCTGGCTAACAATGGTTCTGTCACTTTTTATAACATCATACAGTGATGGAGAGGAATTCAGATCCATGACTTGAATAAGGAAACCAGACGAAATAAGCTGTGTGATCTGGAAGAGGTGGAAAGGGAGCCACATTTTCTTTTGCACTGTTCAGCAGTGTGGTGATTTAATGACATTCTTCTATGAAATTATTTAACAAAACTCTGATCTACAGGTGATTTTAAAAAGAACAGTTGTTACTTTTTAGCAAATAATTATTCATATTTCTAAAGTAGTTTACTCAGTGATTTATAAATGTTGAAGACATGAAAGTCAGAAAATGTAGCTGTCAAAATTAAATGAACTGCTTTTCTTTCATTCATTCTCATATGTCACCGTATTTGTTACTACTCACACATATTTATGTTGCAGTCAGACTGGGACTAATGGAACATTTATACAGCCCACTAAACTGTTTTAAAAATTAACTTGTGCCAACACCAATTAAGATTTTAAATAATGTCACTTGATATTAAGGGTTGTGTTGTGTTTTGCTTACAGTGCTCTGTTGTGTGCTGGTGTTATGTGTAGTGTGTGTTTTTATGTTTTAATGGTGTATGCTTCATTTCTTCCTGACTATTATTGTAAGGCAGCAATACTTGTGCAGCTCCTGAGTCCAAGACAAATTTCCCTACAGGGAAAATAAAGTGCATCATATCGTATTGTGGCGTATTGTGTTGTGTCGTTGCATCATTGTAGTTTAATCTAAAATATATCACATTTTATGAAGTGATATGGACACAGAGGGACACGTCCCTCTTAAAATTTCAACATGTACATCTGTCCCCTCCAACAAACTCCTAAAAATAGCAGAGGACTTTTGACTAAATTAAAGACATTTACACCATAAATCGATGCGTAAAAAATCACCAGAATGCAGGAAACTATGTTTGATGC
The DNA here is from genome assembly GCF_041903045.1 of Epinephelus lanceolatus. NCBI lineage: Eukaryota > Metazoa > Chordata > Actinopteri > Perciformes > Serranidae > Epinephelus > Epinephelus lanceolatus. Next base: position 11,029,119 of record NC_135741.1, on the reverse strand, counting down.
TTAAGATTTTCTCAAAGGGGACCCCAAAACACCCTGTTTTTTATGTCCTCATATGTCAAATGAAACCTACTCTGGCTGTGAAATAGATGAAGTGGACTAGAAGTATAAAGTAGCATAAAAGGGAAATATTCAAGTAAAGAACAAGTACCTCAAATCCTACTTTAACAACAACACTCAAGTAGACATATTTACTTTGCAGCACTGACAATTTATGATTTTAAAGTTATAAAAATGATAACAACCAGTAAAAGAGCTGATCATATATCTGCATTTGATCATCCTGCTGTTTCTTTATGCTTTAAAATTGCACATGGAAGTACAGAAGATGGTGAAATCTGTTTCATTGTTTGGTGAACGTGCAGACTTACCTTTTATGCAATCTTAATGTTTCCATTCATCAGAAGAGACGAACTGAAAAGATCCTGTTTCATTATTAGTCATCAGTTTGTATCTTTCTTAGGAAACTGAGGTGTAACTGAATTACACAATTCAGCAAATCACACAAAGCTTCCCTGTAATATAACTGATGTGTGATTAAATATTTCCTCTGTGACTGAATATTTTGGCAGCGTTATTATTCTGGTGAACATGAGAGCTTTGTTTTTCAGGAAACATCAGGAATTGTATCCAACAATTTAGTTCAGCCCTCAGATAACATTTTGTACTTTACTCAAGCATAATAAGTTTCTGTTGCTTTAAAATACATTGCTACAGATTAAATCAGTGTTACTCAGCCTTTTTGTTTTGTGACCTTTATAAAAACTATTTAATTTGGTCCCTTGTGTCATTTATAATTTGTGTAGCAGAACTTTGTTTTGCCTTCGGCCCTCTCACATGAATCTTCCCGCGACCCCTCAGATTCATCTTGTGACCCTCTGAAGGGGACCCAAGTTGGGACCCACTGGACAAAACCACCAACTAAAGTAATTTAAACCAGCTCCACTGCGACCTGCTGCAACAGTAATATTATTTTAGTCATGTGATCTATCACAGGGGACGTTTTCCTGCAGACCAATAACTTTTACTTTTAATACCAGGGGTGGAAGAAGTTTTCAAATCAAATACTTAAATAAAGGTAGTGATATCACACTAGAAATACACAATTACAAGTAAAAAGTTCACATACGAAAAAATGCAGAAGTATTATTGGCAAAATCTTCTCAAAGATTACACAAATGGATCCTATTATTTGCTATTTTTTTGTTGTTGCAGTCGAAAATATTTTGCTATTAGTCGTTTGTTATCACTTGTATTATATTTTATGTATTGTTGTATCTTTCTGTACTGACCTTTGGACAGATGAGACAAAACTGGAGCTATTTGGCAAGAAGTCTCATTGAGAGTTACAGAAATCAACTGATTGCAGTGATTGCCTCAAAAGGTTGTGCAACAAAATATTAAATTAAGGGTGTTATTATTATTTTTGTCAGTTTCAAGTTATTTCAGTGACCATTGTGGGTTTTTCTGTCTTTAACGGAAGGGTACCAACAATTTTGTCCATGTGTGTATTCATCAGTCTAGGTGCAAGTCACCAAGTGTTGGAGGTATCAACCATAGAGATGTCTGGCTTCTTTTGATAATGATGGAACTAGATGGCACTCAGCTTGTGGTGCTCAAAGCGCCAAAAAACTCAAAAGCAATGTCTCTTTCCAGAAATCATGACCTGGTTACTCAAGATAATCCACAGACCTTGTTGTGAGCAGTTTCATGTTGGAACTATTTGCTTTCTACTGAACTACACCCGCCAACCGTATCAACGTGCGTGCATCTACTCATAGACAAGAGGCTGTGTTTTCAAACCAGAGGAACTTCATCATTGTTGTAAGAACCCCCAGTTTTTGTTGTGTCTGCAAAACAGAACTAGGAACATTTGTAATCCTTATAACCCTACTTTGAGGGACTTTTTTAGCTCCTACTGTAGAGTGGGTACTCTTACACCACAAGAGCAACCATGAGAGACGAGGGTGTGATTGGTCGAATACAGCAGCACTGGTAACCGCCATTTTTAAAAACCTCGGTCTGATGATGGCTATTAATGGCGTCCTCTTCGGCTGAGCTGTAAGGTTAACTAGCTCAGTGGTGCTAGGTGAGCTAGCAGCAGATGCATGCTTCCTTCTGCACGGTGATACAGTTGGTGGGTGTAGTTTGGTAAAAGAAAATAGTTCCTACATGGAACTGCTCACAACAAGGTCTGTGGATTATCTTGAGTAACCAGGTCAAGATTTCTGAAAGGAGACATTGCTTTTGGGTTTTTCAAATATATTTTTCAGCCCTTTGAGCACCACAAGCTGAGTGACATCTAGTTCTATTATACTGCCGAGAAGGCAGCTGATATCTCCAACACTCAGCACCTCACACCAAAACAATCTAGACTGATAAACAGCACTACAGGTAAGAGGAAAAAAAATTGTGTTTTGATTTTGGGGGGAACTGTCCCTTTAAAAAGGCACAATAGTTGTGCGGGGATAAAAAACATGCCCTGCACAGTCTGCTGAGTTTGAGACATCAAACTGCTTCGAGCAGCTGGATGATTCTTCACATTTGCTCTGTGGATGTGGACGATGATGCCACTGACTCAGCTGACGATGTGTGAAGCGAACATACAGCGTTTTGTCTCTCTGCATCACTTATCAGGTGTTCACAGACCGAGAGGAGAAAACGCATCAGTTCTCAGAGTGTTTATTCACTTCCCAGGCAACAGTGATGTTGGGACTTTGTGTCCTACATGTACATGTCCAGATTTATAAGCTGAGGGAAAAAAACAAAAAACATGCACCTCATACTTATTGGTTTGTGGTTTTCAGGGACAAAATAATCAGCTGGTACAATTCAGTCATTTTCTAAAACGATATTGATCTCTAAATATATATTCTGAGAGCAACGATAAGTATTAAACCTTCTGTATTAAAGTGATTTGAGTCTAAAAGCACTGATTACAGAAAGAATTACAAAAAGGGCTGAAGTACTGACCCATTAATGACCTCGCAAATGCCGAATGAGTGCGCTCGATAAGAAGCCAATGTAGTGTAACGATCATCAAAGTCAAATGGGAGGCAACACGGATGTTCACTGTTTGATGTAGGCCAAAGTCATAAGGCATATAGCAGCAACTGGAGTCTGAATCAACTCCGTCTATTCACGTTTTCTTATGATGAGTAGAAATATATTGCACTTTGAAGACAAACTGAAAAAATAATCTCACAGGTAACGACAGCAACGAGTACCACCGAAGAGAGTCATGCAAGTGGTGATGGGCTCCTCGGAGGTGAAGTCTACCACGGCGAAGCTGAATCTCTGTTGCACAGTCCGACTGTCGAAGGGTTGACCATCCTGTCGAGGAGGCAGCCCCCAAACTGCTGTACTTTTTTCAAGAGTACCTATTTGCATACTGGCAAACAAACATCTCCCTTTGTGTGGTTCTGTTTTTGTGGCATTTTAGTCTAGCTGCCCGTCCTCCCGTCTGCTTTTCCTCTTGAGGTTCTTCTTCTTGGCAAAGATCACTTTTCTCGTAGAACGCAGACGCCCGCGTCGCACCGCTGCGTCGCCATCGAAGTGACAACCTCCCAGGAGTCGATGACCGGGTCGTAACATTCAATACTGCTGAGGAGAGAGTTCCCGTCATATCTACAGAGATGTGAGACAAACAGAGGAAGTGAGAGCTCTAACCACAACGATCAGCACGAGGATGTTTCACAATATAATGATCCACATAAATCTGATGACTTGTCTGATGAGGAGAGAAGAAGACGACGAAAGAGTTAATTTAAGTCTGAAACCACTTAAAGGACAGGTTCACAATTTTTAAGATCTTTCTAAAAACAACAGTCAGATGCCTGTGTGAACATTTAAACAGGTTTTGCTTGCTGTAATCGTTCCTCCTGTTCATACTGGCCATTAAGAGATCTCTTACTGAAGTGCTTTCAGTGTAAAAGATGTAGGACAAAATTCACAATCCTCCTCCTGTGCACAAACATGTTCAAAAAAGGTAGACAAATAAAGTCGGGATCTTCCAATGTTACAGTCTTTTCGTTACTATGCCCCATGGATGTATTAAAGAACTGGATACGGTGACACTGCTCAGCCCTGCTTCCATTTTTTTCCAGTGGCCAATTCATCATTCATCATTGCATCGAAAATCCCCCGTGGCCCAAAACCCATTTTCTTCATAGACGACAAGAGACATCTGTGAAACTGTTGACAACACACCTCGAACTGCAAACAAAATCAATTGTGACTCTTTCTATTATAAATTTTTGATCTATGCAGGTTTTATATAAGTAAAACTTCCCCAGAAAAGTGATTTTAAAAAATTGTGATGTCATTACAATGTAAAGTCTACCAGCCAAGCAGGAACTTGCGCGTGGAGCCAGAGGGAGAAACACTTCTGCGTATACTCAGTGGGCCACATGACCCAAGAGGTAGCCTGGAAGCTAGAAACTTTTTGGGTATATCCACCAGGTGCGCAATTGTCATTGGAGTATTCCAGATCTAATAATACATCCATGATATGCCCTCACTGATGCGCAACTGTAAACACTGATCGGTGAAACAAAGTGCGGTGAGATGATAAAATATGATGCAGGAAGTCCAGTTTGAGTTACATATCCATTGGTCTGAAGCTTATCAGGCACCAAAACACCACACAGAGGTTTATAATACTACAAGGGAGGATTTCACTGCTCTGGACTGATGTAACAGTAGCAATCATTTTATCTTTCATTGCACTCACCTACAGCCCTAGTAGACAATCCTTCAAAAACTGATGTTGCTGCAAAGAAGCTACTGTTTGTAAAACGTGGATGCTTCACACACAAAATTTGGGGGAATTCCCTCAGGGCGTTCTTGAGATATCGCATTCACAAGAATGAGATGGACGTACAGCTATACAGAGACACAACACAAAAACATAATGCCTCTGTCCAGAGCTGTCGCTGGAGTGGAGGCATTAAAAATTTAAACCTACCCTTTAAACCCACTGTCACAGTCAGAAGGACATTAGAACTCTTTCTTACCCGGCGATGGCGTAGAGACGTCCTCTGAGGACAGTTGCTCCTACGTAACATCGAGGCGTGGTCATACTGGCTACAGTGGTCCAATAGTCTGTTCTGATGTTGTAAACCTCCACAGAGTCGAGGTGTGAAACACCATCAAAGCCTCCCACCACGTAGATGTGGTCGTTGAGTAATGCCACACCAGCGCCTGAAAACAGCAGAAAAGTCTCAGATACACAGAATCACACACAGTCAGCTGGAATATTTAACTTCATCCTCTTTTCTTACCTACCTGACCGCTTAGTGGCCATGGGTGTAACACTGGTCCAGTGGCCTGTGTGTGGGTCATACCGCTCCACTGAATTTAGGATGTTTAGTCCGTCGTATCCACCTGTGAGGAAATATCAGGGACGTGACGAGTGTAGAGATGCTTACAAAAATAATCATACGTAAGCTGCAGCCTGAATACGACGTGTCAAAGATTATCTATCCACACCTAGACAGTATATGAGTCCACTGGCCACCACCAGACCAGCTCCTTCTCTGGCAGTCTGCATATCTCCCAGCATGCTCCACTGGTCAATGTTAGGGTCGTATCGCTCCATGCTGGTGTGACGCCGGCTGCCATCGAAGCCCCCAGCCACGTAGATCATGTCTGTCGAGAGCAAAATCAGATCAGGAACAGAATATTGTGTCAATTTCTAACAGAAAACATTCACAGAAAGTTTCACATAAACTCCAGCAAAGGTGTGAGTCATTAGGAAGAGACAGAAACTTGCTCACCTCCGAGTGTCGTGGCTCCAGCGAGGCCACGGCGCACATTCATGGTGGCGACCGTGTACCAAACACCGTCCTCGTCTGCTGTGTAGTCCAGGCACTCCACAGAGCTGAGCCTCGACCGTCCGTCATAGCCTCCGATGACATAAACTCGATCGTGGAGAGACACCGTGGCGACGTAACGTCTTTTCCGTGCAATGTTCTGTTAAACACACACCAGTCTGTATCAGGCAAATCTACAAAGATAAAGAACGTCACCACACTCTCTTATAAATATTCAGTACTTACAGGAAGGAAACTCCATTCTTGTGTTTTCGGATCATATTTCTCAACTATGTCTATCGGTGATTGTTGGCTGCCAAACCCACCTATAACCAACAGGACTTCTTTGGCACCTGAAGAGACGAATAAATCACTTTTACTGTCAGTGTGGATTACAAAATAAGGACACATGCATGTAGCTAAATTGCTATGAGAAAAAAAAAAGGATTCTCACCTAATCTTGCTTGTGTGCGTGGGCCCTGCATCTCACTCCTCAGCTCCGGTCTTAAGTGGAATTTCTTGGCTTCATCAACGAGGTCTCGACATGGCAGGCTACACCGAATGAGGGGCTGAAACGTGTCAAAACACGCTTAATTATGGTGCTAACTGTGATAAATACTTCAACACATAATCCAAGCTTGGCGTGTGATTTACACATCAACCTGCTGCATGTCGTCTGGCTCACCTCGGCATCAATGACATCTGTAATGTAGCGGGGGGTCAGGAGTGGCAGTCGGACGAATTCGAGCATGTCTGGCAGGTAGGGCTCTCGCTCTTTGCGGTTGTGTTTGACCCAGTTTAACACGGCTTCAAACACAGGCTCCTCTGAGTCCACCTACAGACAGACAGCACACACACACAGAGAAGAGTTACAGCTCCATTTAATTAAACAATTAGCTGACAAGTGCAGTAAAATATTCATTGTCTAACTCAGCCATTCGTCTCCAACTATAATCATTAATTGTTGTGTAATCAAAAAACACAATGTGCAACAACGCAGCCTGCTGAAGGTGAAACAAGCTGTAAATTCCTTTACATGAGAACGATGACACATGGTTTCACTGACCGTGACTGTGAATGACATGTACGGTCTAGTTTTGTGTTAAAAACAACAAAAATGACAGGATGAACCATTCGAGAGATTTGATGATGTATAAATCATTTTGTGATAATAGCTGTTTTCACAAAGCAGGGCGTGCGGTTGGGGGCAGGAATTTCCTGAGCACAAAGACAAACCTAAATCAGGTTTTCTTCTCTGCAATTTTATTGTCAGCTCAATCCGCAAAAGCGAGTGGAATTAAGAGGGGGGCCCACCGACTGAGATTACAGCAGGTTGGTACTTGTTTTTCTGTCTGTGCAGTCAGGTGTGTGAAAGACAATCAGAGAGCTGTGAAAGTCAGGTGACACTTTGCTATTTTAGCTGCTTGTCAGGCACCTTAACACAAATTCTAACCACGACAGTAAACACAGGTAGAAACATAAATGTACTAGGGAGCAGATACGTCATTATAAGCCCTGTTTCAATCAACAAACCTTAAATTTCAATATGACAATTTTGACCATCACTTTAGTTTTTATATGACAGACACTTTTAGTAATGAGTGGATCTTCAAGCGTTTATATATATTCATTTCGACTGGGTTATGTAAATGTATATATATATATATATATATTCTAATCCTCACCCAGAGAAAAAAAAAAGTGTTGCGGAGCATTTTTCCTGTGGGCTCCAACAACACTAAATCCTTGAGCTTGCCTGAGAAGGACTAAATGCACAAACCCCACTATTTTTAAATATCCCATGGAGACAGACTCTCACTGCAGCCTGTTCTATTTTGTTCTGAAAATGTCGGCGTGCAGCCTCGTTCTGTGGACGATTGGACTTTTGGTTCCAAAGGTACTATACTGAAAGTGTTTGATGGAAACGGGGCTTTATAATCTACCTGTAACCTTTTTATCAACACGTATATTTTTGGACAAACCCCTTTGCAATCACCAACATTCTGTTCAGTAACTGTCATTTAATTACAAATTTTTACTAAGTAACTGATTACAATTTCCTTTATTTTGTAAACTAATTATGTAACTCAATAACTAGTTACTCCCCAACACTGAACACAATTCATCATTTCACAGAAGTCTCATGACTCTGTTCACTGATTAGCTGTGGTTATTCTCTGGCCACAATTCTGGCTGAAAGTTAAACTATCACCCAAAGTTTCAGTTTGACCGCACTTTGCTGCAGAATCAAACAGCCGCAGCCCTGAGCTGCCATCCCTGCTTTCTATAGACACTGCATGGCAGGTCACCGCAGGCTGCACTTTGGAGCTGCTTAGTGTGTTTTTGTCGTTAGGACAATAAAAAGCAGAACAAACAGACCGAAAAACAGCTTCTTTCCTAGAACTGTCCTCTGTTACCCCTCCTCACTGGCAGAGACTGAAAAAGACTACATGCTGTAAACATTAACCTCATCAACCCTTCCCAAAAACACACTCAAACTGTGTGACACTGTGTCCATATTTTGCTTGTCTGTATTTTGACTCTGTTTATTTTGCTTGTTACTAATTTGTTTGTTACTTTTATGCACACTACTGAGGAGCTGCTAAACTGATTTTCATTGTTCTGAGCACAATGACAACAAAAATTTATTCTATTCTATTACAGTGTTCAGTTACAGCAGATCAAGCCGCCTCGACTGAGAATAAAGTACAAAACAACTCGTTTCCTTACCTGGATTTCATCACATTTTATGAGCTTTTCGACTTCTGTCTGACTGAGCAGCATGAACTCCTCGTGCTGAACCACCTCGGAGAAATGCTTCTGGGAGAAGAGCTCAGCGGCCTGCATCAGGTCGAGGCAATTGTGAGTTTCAGCAAAGTCGCGAATGCCCAGACAGTTGGAAGGATCGAGCTGACTCTCCAAAAAATCACAACACGCTCTCTTTACCCCTAAGGAAGGCAAAGAAAACACATTTGTTTTTATTTACACTGGTGTGGGATTGAAATTCCTCATGTTATTCAGCAACTCTTAATTTGAAAATACCAAAGACAACTGCAAAATGGTGTCTTGCCTCAAAGATTCTGCAGGGTTCAATGAGCTAAAGTTAAAACCTTTTGAGACCTATTTTAAGACCACGTTTTTTGATCATACCAGCCGAAGTTTAAAAGTGTGATGGAAAACAAGCATGGATGATAAGGTGTAAAATTATTTGACATTTTAAAATTTGACTGTAAGCTTCCCGTATACTGTGGCTAACAGTGTTGACAGTGTTTGCTGCAAGTCTGATGCTGCTGCTGACTGAATTTCCACAAAAAAGAAGTGAACAGCCTCCTGCAGCACGACTCTACTGTCGAACAATGCCACTTTTAGTTTGAAGTGTATAAAACGTCCAGCAACCACCCACAATCACACACAAAGACATTTTCTAACTAAAATATCTATGTGCAGCAGGCAAGAGAAAATATCTAAAACATTTGTTTATAAGTTAAAACTGTTTAATATCCACTTTTGGGCCAAATTCAATTATTTTCAAGACCCACAGATACCCTTTGATTATACTCACAATGATATCAGATGGCTTGAACACACACTTTTCACATGAATGTACAGCAAGCACTCCTGATTTTACCTTTGAGCTGCAGTAAGCACGCTGCAGGAAGCAGCTCTTGCACGTTCTCCACTGTAACTAGCACCGTCTCTGTGTACACAAAGTCCAAAAGGATCTCCATAGTTGCTGCAGTGAGCCCCTGAATGTCGACAAAAGATTTCCCCTTCTCTGCGAGCTGCAGAATCACAGAAACAGAGAATATCAGGCACAGTGACAAGGAACATATATGTAGAAGGATTAGTCAGAAGCATCGGGTATTCTCCTGTAGCAATACTGATAATTGTCTTGTTTACTAAAGTCAAACACTGCCTTATTCCTCATATATGCATGTCTAGCATCAATTTTTAATTTTATTGTCCTGATTGTCTGAACTGTAATTTTACTGCTTGGTCTATTCTGTGCACATGACATGTATTACATGTGTGTCTGTCTTGGAAGACTGATTCCTCTTCATTTGCAGTTCTTCCATTTTTTTCCCCGTTAACGGTTTTATTGGGGGAGTTTCTACTTGTCAAAATCTAGAGTCTAAGGACAGAGGGTGTCATATGTTGTACACACTGTAAAGCCCCTTGAAGCAGATTTGTGATATTGGGCTATACAACTTGACTTAGACTCAGAAAAGCCAATAAAAGACTGAAGAATAAACAGATCATACTCAGATGCGTTCATCTTTGTCCCTGAGAAGATTCCTTTGTTCCCTTGAAAATAAAAAGCCATATGTGAAAAACAAACTGTTTCAATTGATCCACACTGCATGGAAAATAATAGGTGTCAAAGAGCACATTTCCATGCAGTCGATTTTTGATCATGCTACTCTAAGTCAAGCCAATAAGATCATCACTGACTCCTCTCACGTTCTGCATTCAGAGTACGAGCTGCTGCCCTCTGGTAGGAGATTTAGAGTGAGTCGTTAAAACACTGAACAGATTTAAAAATCCATTCATACCTCTGTCTGTAAAGCTTTTAAACAATGGCAGATAAAGCCAAATCTGGCATTGGATTTTGCTACGTTGGGTATAATGTTGATTTGTCTATGTGCTATGTAATATGTTGTATTTCTGTGGCTGCAGTATGTGTGTAGGGCCCAAGACAAATTTCCAACTCTGTAGGACAATGAAGTTGATAATATTAACGATTCAATGTCTTTCGGAGCACTCCAGCATTTATAGCATTACCTCACTGGTGAACATGGCACAAAAGTAGTCACTGCAGGCAGCCAAGACGATCCGGTGCGCCGGAAAATCTGTGTTCTCCACCCTCAGTGTGATATCACAGAGTGTGTTGCTCTTGCGAAGTGAGTTCATGGCATTGAGGATGGATTTGGCGTGAGAGTTGGTCATGATGTCCTTGGGAGCCATGTTGCCTTGAGAATCGCTCACAGATCTCAAACTACTCCAGGAATCTAAAACAGATAAGACAAGCTTTGTTGAGAACAATCTTGAGGAGGAGACACTTCTTTATACTCACCTTTCACTGCATCATTTGCACATAAAACACTTACTGTGTGTCTTATCATTTGATGAGTGATTGAGTATATATGAGTGCATTAAATGAGTGTGAAAGTGTGTGAGATTGAAACTTGTGTTTCAAGGTGACAGAAAAGGGTGTTTGCTTGATGTGTAAAAAGTTAGAAAGCCAGAGAAACAAAGATGTAAATTATATTCAGGTACTGTACTTTAACACTGTTTTGAGATATTAGTGCTTAACTTGTACAATTTGTGAGACTTGCACTTCATTTTTGAGTATAATATAGTACTGTATACTCATTTATGTCATTTGTATGATAGCTGTAGTCAGCAGATTAAGATTTTTCATGCAAAACATGGCAAACTAATAAAAACGTGTCCCATCTTCAGTAACAGGAATTTGGGGTTTGATATAAAACTACACATTTTTGTGCTAATAATTGATGCTTAAGGGAATTTTTGAGTGCAAGTGAGTCATTTATAACTTAGTAATTTAGTGTTATTGCTAATGCAACTTACCGTTAAAAGATCTGAATACTTTTTCCACCACTGGGAGGCAATAACTATAGCTACACATTAGCAAGCAGCAGCCAACGACAGCTGAGGGCTAACGCCAACGCTAGACAACAACTAGGAAAACAAACAGGCATGTAAAGTGAGCCGAGGCCAGAAGAAGACAACACATGAAGCGACACACACAGAAGAACTTGGCAAGAATTTGTGTAATACCTGTCGCAGCCGTAAAGCTGATTCAAAACGTCTAGCTAAGTTGTGTTGCTAGCTAACGTTAGTAGCACCAAAGTCCCTTGTCCCAGTTCCTGCTGTCAGTCACACTGCCTGGAGAACAGCCACTGAACTACAGCTAATCCATGATGACCTCTGATAGGTCACAGCACGCGCCGCCTCCTCGAAGACATATGTGTCTAAAATGTCACATATAATCTCATATCGTCCTCGGTGCGAGTTTTAACCAGCTCGGATATCTCGTTGACTAAACTGCAGCAGGTCACAGCAGCACAGACTCCACAGATTGGACGTAAACAGACCATTACGTGTGTACGTGCGCGCTCCCGCAGTAGGACGCGTCACGTCCCAGACACAAGATGCCTTCCGCGCGTCCTCGCTGCTCTGTCTCTACAGCTGCCGTTGAAATGGTAAAGTGAGAATTTCTTGATACTAAAGTTGTGTATTCTGGTTTTATCAGGAGATTTAAATCGCGAAACACACCCGGAGAACCCGGAGTGGATTATAATCTCTTTTAAAAAAACACATTGTGCTCTTTTTTTAGCCACCGGAGGACGGCGGCTGCACCGTGTAGGAGGAGCCAGCGGCGTGTTTCCGCTAACCAGCGCCGAGAGAGGTAACACGGTAATCTATGCTGCCCTGCTGAGAATTACAGGATATTGGCGGAACAGTTGTCAGCTATTGCGGGACACTGTTAGAGTAAAAACTGCTAAATCACCGGGGAGCTGCGGGTGTCCATATCTGGGGAGAAAGAAGAAGAAGGAGTGGCAGCTGGACTGTCAGCAATGGAAGCCGAGTTTCGGGAAATCGATGAAAACGGGAGTTGGAGCGCCATTTATCAGGTAGGACCTCTCCGGCAAAACCAAGGTGGAAATGGACTGTTAGTGAAGCTCATACTTTCAGGACCAAATGTTAGCTGTAATGCACGATGAGACTGCAGCAGCGGAGCTACCAGTCAGTGTAGTTATCAGCCTTGTTCGTGTTTAGTTGAGTCCGCGGATCAATGCGATGATTGATGTGTCTCCCTGGGTCTCAAGCAAGCAGCACCTCCTATCACTTTACTGTTATATTACTGTATATTACATACAAGCTGTACATGTGGTGTCACCTTTTGTTTATTTCAGCTTTTACTCACCTTGGATCAGTGGTTGGAAGTACTCACATCTTGTACTTGAGTAACAGCAGCAATACTACAAGTAAACCCTGCAGTCAAACCCTAATTAAGTAAAAGTACACAAGTATTAGCACCAACTATATGTAAATATTAAAAATATACTCATTATACAGAATGGCTATTCACAAAACAGATTAAAAATACAAGTACAATTCATAGGAAATAATCAAGATGTGAAATGGTACTATCTGACAAGCTATCAAATCTTGAGCTAAGGGGCCCAGACATGAAACTGATTGTATTTTTAAAATGTGTTCACTAACAAGTAGTCTAGAGGTTAGGAAAAGTGCATGTAATATCTTCCTGAGACCCTTTGTCCTCATATGAGGACACAAAATTTTGGGTTTACTTGATTTAATGCTTCATTCTGCCTAATTTAGACCTGTTGTCCTCGTTCGTGGACACTTGTTTGTGCCATCTAGTGGTAGTAAGAGCACAATACACAAGGTTTGAAACCTGATCTCATTTCATAGTTGAAACTTATTTATTTATGATTAATAATGTTTGTAGTTTGATTTGATAACAAATTTGACCACTTTTAGCAACAGTAGCAAGCTGTTAATTAGGAAGTACTTGTTTGAGGACATTGGGACTTAACTGGGTCCTACTGATCCCAAATAGCTAGGAGGAATTAAAAATGCACACCAAACAAATGTTCGGGTCTTAAAAGGATTCACAGTAACATTTATAACCTACAAAACTCCCAAGACTAACCAAAGATCTAGACTAAACTACCCTAATGCTAACTACAAAATTGTCCCAAGACATTTAATCCATCAGTCTAAACATTGGTTTCATCGGTGAGAATCACACACTAGGTTAAAATAAGTGATGCAGATATTGTGCAAGCATCACTCATGTTGCAGCCGCTAACTGTGGAGCTATTTCTGGCTACTTAATATACTGCTGAGAAACTTAATGTATTAGTTGGTACTTTAGTTGTATTTTGTATCGTCTGAATCAGCAAAGAAGCTGACTCGGTGGCAACTGCAGTGGTAAAAAGTTGGCGCCAAAATTGTTGTGGAGAAGAAGTCTAAGGAGAATAAAATGGAAATTCTCAATTAAGGTAACATATTTGAGTAAATATACTTAGTTATATTCCAACCACTGCCTTAAATGAACTTATTTTAATTGTCTGTCCACAGTTTTCTGCACAGAATTTCCATTATTTACAGCTCAGTGTGTTATTATATTTTCACAGTTTACTTAGATGAGTGGGCGTGCTAACATACCACACACCAAAATGTTTTTCTACAGAATTAAATAAAGAAACAACCCCCTTTCAAGAGTCATTATACATGCTAAGATTTTAGGTTTTAAAACAACCACAGGGACACAACCTGCACCATTCATGTCACATCAGAACTCAAATGTCATGTAAATGTAATGCTAATGTAATGCTATTTTTGTATCCTGTCACAGGAGATTCGCCAGCAGTCATGTGAACTCCCGTGCAAGGTTGCCAAATTACCTGAAAACAAGACTCGGAATCGTTACAGAGATGTTAGCCCATGTAAGTTGCTCTTTTGTCTCTCTGAATGCACCACACAGAAAAAAAATACTCCTTTACATTGATGACAGCTCTGTGATCGGCTGTTAATGTTCAAGCGTAAGCCAGCGGTAACTTATTCTGTAACGTTACAGCAGCACAATGTTAAACTGAGTCTTCCACAGTTGAATGTTATACAAGCATGCCAGCTTACTGCTGTTTGACCTCAGTCATTTGAAACAACACAATGTCAGTATTACACAATAGGCAGAGCGCTGCCTCACTGTGGACGCACGTAATAAAGGATGTGACTTCACATAAAATAACTTATGCTCTTTTTTTTTGAAGAGAGAAAGTACAAAGAGGTGAAGCTACATGAGGGTGGCAACATAATAATCATCTGTATTTAAAACCCATTTGTATAGGCTCGCTTTTATGTAATGCTGAATGACATTTAACAACAGCTTATGTGCACCTGTATTCTCATCACACAACTAGACACTGACAAATGATTAAAAAACAAAGTAAAGTTGTATTGGAAACTGGAGAGAAAGGAAACAGCAGGAAATGAATCACACCAATTTGTCATAACAATCTTAAACCAAACAATCAGACAAGTATAAAACTCTGTGGACACGCTTCAGTTGATCTATTAAAACGTCACATCAATCACGAGTGCCTGTCTCAGCAGATTTTATTCACATTTTTAAATACTGTATCTATTTTGAACTTTTCTCCTATTTAATCTCACATTTTATTCTTTAAAACACATTGAAAACATATCTAAGAAAGGACTATATAAGTACATTTAATTGTTATTATCATTTATGTTCAGCCATCCTAGCAGACACACTGTTTTTAACCACAGCTGTGTCTTTCCATGTAATAATATTTATTTGGTGTGGTTCAGTGTTTAAAATGAATTATTATTCAATATTCTTTCCTGTAATATCACCATCCAACAGCTGAACTATGTGGTTTCCTCTTTTTCACACTGAATAAGCTATGCAAATTATGCAGAGTAGTTACTGTATATGTGCTGTCAAGTGTGTGAAAATGTGAAAAACCGTAAACTGAAACTCGCTCGTGCTATTTACTTTTTAACTGAAATGTTCCTTCAGTGGACGCATCAAAAACAAAGTTGACATTATGTGTCTCAGTATTAAAAAGCTACCAGCTGTGTTTTGTTCAACGACACGACCGGTCATATGTTCCCAGCAGCTGTGTCGGTCTGAGAAGTACATTTTTAGTCCCCTGAGGGTTGTGACATGTTTAAAGCACACAGGCATATTTTTCTTCTTCTCCTCAGTTGACCACAGCAGAATATGTCTGCAGCTGGGTACGAACGACTACATTAACGCCAGCCTAATAACAGTAGAAGAGACACAGAGGAACTATATCCTCACTCAGGTAAGCACGAGTCAGTACACACTCCTCAGACACAGATGGTTCCACGCTTACACAGAATTCAAACCTCTTATTTATATGGTATTGCACAATGTTTATACCAGGGAAAAACTGTGATGCAAATACTGTGACAGCAGCAAGGAAGTAGGTATGGGTGGGGCTATTGTCTCTGCTGTGGCATAGAAAACTTCACACTGAAGTCAGAGGTTTCTCCAGAAACTAAATAAATAAATAAATATAGACAAAGACAGAGAGATTTAGCCTGCCCTAAGTTATAAACATGGGGCTGACAATTCAAAAGCCCCTCTGAAACAGTTTCAACTGAACATCATGAAGGTCGGATTTACTGGCAAGGAGAAAGGACACTGAAACAGAAGGACAATATTGAGTTTGTCAGTATAAGTTTTTTCTCTCTGGCAGACATAGGGCACTAAAATAATGCCTTATCATGCTGACATGTAAAGGCCCTGTCACACCAAAGCAACTTCAGAGAGCTAGCTGCAATAAAAGCACCGTGCTGTGTTGCCTGACTTCAAAAAGGGAAACTGGAAGACTGTCTTGACTCCTTTTTGGCCAGTTAGCACTTTAACAACACCAGTCTTGAAAGAACAAGGTATATGTACTGTACGCCAGTGAACAATAACACAAACCATCGGGGAACGTTTCTGCTGAAGTGCTCAATGGCCAAAGAAAAAATAATCTCACCTAATGGAACAAGTTTGTTTTGGACTTTCTCCCTCTTAAAATGAGATGTTTGTTTACTTTCCTCACTTCCGTTTCTCTTCTCATACACTGAGGTAAGCTGCCAAAAAGTGATGTCATTCAGTTACGGACTCTGCCATAGCTGTCACCGATTCACCATGCATAATCACCCCCCCCCCCCTCCCCCCCAAAAAAAAAAACAGGGTTTAAAAAGGGTCAACAGATTCTCACCGATGGCCCAACGTTAACTGACGGACAAATATCAGCTTGGTGTGTCATGGCCTTAATGTTTCTAGCTAGCTATGAGAATTTTGTTAGCAGTTCAGCGCTTGGTTGTATATTGTGTATCTCTGAATGCTTCCTATGGGTGTGGTTTTGTTATGTTTGGTTTTGAGTATGACACACTGCACTATGTCTATATACTGCTAATAAATCAAAGGCTTCCTCAAGACACTAGGCGTAGGCAATCGTAAAAATCAGGTGTTATTAAGGATAGGGTAAGTAGTCACATAGGAATATAAAGCAATGGATGTCCAGCTTACTCACTGTGAAAGTCCATGGTATGGGCCAGCAGTCCAAAATGCATCCGAGGCACTCTGACTGTGGTAGAATAGTTTATAAATTTTTGGATAGATTCTTGATGAGTTTTAAATTGACTATCTGTCCCCAGTGCATTTAATACCCTGATGAAGACTCTTATGGGCCAGCAGTCCAAAAATAGTTTGTGGATAGACTCTTGATGAGTTTTAAATTGATCATCTGTCCCCAGAGCATTTTATACCCTTAGAATTAAATTATTCTTTTAACCCCAAAAGCATGAACAAACAGCAAAAGTTTTTTTTAAATCCTCAGATTGCTTACAGTAAGTAGCCTGAGAATTGAAACGTGGTTATAACAAAGTCCACAAATCCCTTGCTGCTGCTCATGAAGCTTGTCGCTGTGAGTGACTCAGTTGAGTGTTTCAATATTTTTATCAACTATTCCCATCGCTCATCTGGATTTTGGCAGCTGGACAGTAAGAGCAGTGAGGTCCCAATGGGAGATGCCCACTTGGTCTTTAGTATGCAGCTGAAGTTTAGATTTCAGTGTTTGTTGAGCCTAGTATTTAGACTGTACACTGAAGATTTAATATATCCGTCTCTTCTGTAGAAGTCTTTTTTAAGAATATCAAATGCCTTGCAGAAATCTTTAAATAGATGCACTGTTATTATTTAGCTATACTAAGAATAAATTCCTCTCTGCTAACACAACAGTTGTTCTTTTTTTTCCTCAGGGACCCCTTCCAAATACATGTGGCAACTTCTGGGAGATGGTGTGGGAGCAGAGGACCCGTGGTGTAGTGATGCTGAACAGAGTCATAGAGAAAGGATCTGTAAGCACTGGCTTTTCTTCTTACAGTGTGACTTTCTTAAAATGTGACAGTCCTAGTAACCTCACTGCTCTTCTCTTTCTGTTATGTGCATCTTTGTTTTGTTTTAGATTAAATGTGCCCAATATTGGCCACAGAGAGAGGAGAGAGATATTATCTTTGAAGATACCAATTTCAAGCTCACCTTTGTCTCAGAGGACATCAAATCTTACTACACAGTCCGTAAGCTGGCGTTGGAAAATCTGTCTGTAAGTTTTTTCTCCTCTTTAGACTTTGTGTGTGTGAAAGTGTACATGGTTTCAGATTAGGACTGAAGTCTTTTTATTTAAGAGGTTTTTTAATTCTTCTTTGCATGTTTGATTTTCTTTTACAGACTCAAGAGACTCGTGAGATTTTACATTTTCACTACACCACCTGGCCTGACTTTGGGGTACCAGAGTCTCCTGCCTCCTTCCTTAACTTCCTGTTTAAGGTGCGGGAGTCGGGTTGTCTGAATTCAGACCACGGACCAGTGGTGGTGCACTGCAGCGCCGGCATTGGACGCTCCGGGACATTTTGTCTTGTGGACACCTGCCTCTTATTGGTTTGTACAGAGCTCTGCTGTTAAGGAATCACGACATTAACTGTCTGTCTGTAAAATAGATTAACACTAAAGCCTGTGATTGATTGTTAAACCAATATTAATGAAACTGACTCTGCTGCTGTAGAACTGAATTATATTCAGTAGCTAAAGACTCAGGACTCTTAAAACTCAATGTTTTTGCTGTGTTATGTAGATGTCCATGCGTAAGGACCCGTCTTCAGTGCGTATTCGTGACATTCTGCTGGAGATGCGACGCTATCGAATGGGCTTGATTCAGACAGCAGATCAACTCCGCTTCTCCTACCTTGCTGTCATCGAAGGTGCCAAGTACATCAAAGGAGATACATCTGTGCAGGCAAGTCCTTCCTCTCAACTCTGCTCTTTGTTCTGAAGTTAGAAATTTCGCTAAGTTTATGCGCTATTCGACATAAGGCAAAACTCCCAGTTTTTGCAAATACTCAAAGAGATTTTGTTTTTTCTCAAGGAGTCATGGAAAGAGCTCTCGAACGAGGAAGATGATCCTCCAGAGTTCACCCCTCCGCCTCCTCTTCCTCCTCCCAGAGACCCTTACAATGGCAGAGTTGAGCCATCCTTTTTCCCTGAAAATGATGAGGTCATCCAACAGATGGAAATCCGCAGTCTGGGGTAATTATCTGAATAATGTTTTGGAAAAATTTTGTTTCAGTTTGACTATCGTCGTTAGTTGGAAATATTTTTTAAAGCAGAACAGTATTTGGTTGCATCAGCTATTTGTAAACCAGCTTGATGATATAGTGAACACCTGACAAAACTTGTAAATACAGTAATGACTTTGTTTTATTTATATGTGCAAGCATTAGAAATATGTGTTCCACAGTTAGAGGGTTTATGAGTACTCCTGAAATATTAAAATACTTGATTAGGGTAACCTAACTGACGTCATTTGGTCCTTCAGTCCAAGGTAATAACATTACATTTTGTTAGTTTGGTGAAATGTACATTAAAATAATCCTTGTTTACATCATTATTAAACACCGTCTTATGAAGTGTTGGGGCGGATGTGTCAACCATATTTGATATGACTGTTTCTGAAGATGTTTTATTAGCAAGCTAAGCCGTGGGTTGCTCAGTTTCCATGAGGATACAGCCTGTTACATCTT
This sequence comes from Epinephelus lanceolatus, assembly GCF_041903045.1. NCBI lineage: Eukaryota > Metazoa > Chordata > Actinopteri > Perciformes > Serranidae > Epinephelus > Epinephelus lanceolatus. The sequence goes on along the minus strand of NC_135741.1, from coordinate 11,009,629 downwards.
ACGTAGATTTTAAAAACTAAAGTGGTTGTTGTGTTCGTAAATCCAAACTGATTCTCTACACACTATTTTAATGTAGCCTTTTATTTCTATATCCTCCTGAGACCGGGACTTTTGTTTGGTATGCATTTTTAATGTCTCCTAGCTATTTTGGATCAGTTGGACCTGATAAGTATAAAAAACGAAACACTATCAATGATAATTACTTCCCAATGTCTTCAAACGAGTACGTACTAATTAACAGCGCCTTAGCTTAGCTTCTATTCCATATCAAACTACAAATAATATTAATCATAAATAAACAAGTTTCAACCATACAATGTGATCAGGTTTTGGACCGGGTCCACTTTTGTATCAGGGTCGGCTGCAGACTGACTTGGAAGATACGTCTGCCATCTTGTTTTTACATGGATTAGTGCATTGTGCAAATTATCCTTCCGCATGTTGACCAACGGAAACCTTGTTACAACTTTTACTTCTTTGAGACAGTCAAGTTTGATCATCTTCTCGGCGCTCTGCCAGGGCCACTAGATGGGATAAAAAAGTGTCCAAGAATGAGAAGAACAGGTCTGAGTTAAGTAGAATGAAGTATAAGGTCAAGGAAACCCAAAATTTGATGTCCTCATATGAGAACACAGGGTTTGAGGAAGATATGAATGGACAAATGGTTAAGTTTCATTGACACTGCGCCTGGTGCTCTGCTGCTCCCGCTGTTTAGAATACGATCAGCTGCTCCGAGAGTGTGGTGCTCTGAATAACCCAGTGGTATTCTAACAGCACTCCAAATTAGTTTGTGCCAGAGTGTGCTTTAGCGCTCAGAGTGACTTTTTGCTAATGCACCAAATGTGTTTGTGAGAAAGAGAGACGGATCGCGGAGCACAACCTCAAAAATAGAAGATCAATATGTGGCGGTGAATGTTAATGTGGCGGGCCACTACAAATACATTAAATGAAGGTTAACTAACTTGCACGGGGACATTAAAGCCATCCTTTACTCAACTCAGGTCCTCACAAGACTCAGGGCTGCGACAAAGGAACATTGCTGCCCCCCAGCCTCCTGCTGACGGTGCCCAGCTCGATGGCCACATGGGAATCGGAGATCATTCCTCCAAAGCTCCGACCATATCTGAGCAGCAGCAGGAGATGGAGGAGCAGGAGTTACCAGAGACAGCGCAGCAGCAAAAAGAAAGCTCTCCTGTGCCGGGGACTTGGTCCCCTCTACTAACCAATGTGTGCCTGTGCACGGCGCTGGCTCTCAGTGCTTACGTCTGTTATCGAGCCTGTTTCCACTGATGTCTGTCCTTCCTTCCTTTTTTTGTTTTCCCTGTCTCTCCACTGATGTTGCAAAGTGGACTCGGCTGACCCATCAGCCTGCTTTGACTCTGAGTTTACTCTGTGAGTGAGTGGATTGTTTGGACTTGCAGATTCAGGTTCACTCGTTTATTTTACAAATGCAGTGCGAAGTGGTTGGCTGGTTGGGATTAACAGGCTGCCAGTCCTCATTGCCCCACTCAAATATACTTTCAGTACGTCATCATGGATGCTCAGGGCCTCAGTTTTTCAGGTGTCACATCGCAAATACGTGTCCCGACTTAAACACAGACGATACATGTCTGTCGAGGAGGAGGGTTTTGTTTTAGCTCCCCTGTTCTGTGAACATGATGAATGGCCTGTCAGACATTTTACACGTGTTTCCTCTCATATTTACCAAATGACACTTTTATTTGTTCTTCCATTTCATCCTTTATGAAGGTGTCTGTTAGGATTTCACACATTTCTCCACCTTATCTTTCTTTTGCTTTCATAAATGATCAGAAATCACAGAGCCAGATTTTTGACCAGCCTGTCTGAAAACATGCCAGTAAGGGAGACACTTTTATAAACTTTTTTTTTTTTCTAATGGGTCAATATTAAACCCAACAGTAAGGTGAAGTATGTGAACGTAAGAGGGAAGCAATCCTGTGCCCACGAGATAAGAGATGCATGCTGGGGTGGGCATTGAATTATCTGCCCTCACTGGTCGGCCTGTGTAGGGCTGCAGGAGGCATGCTAGTTGAGTACATACAGTACATGTGTGTGTTTTTGTGTGTTTGTGTATTTGGCGCGAGTGGTAGTTAGTGGAGCTTTCTACTGATGCTTGACTTAAATCTACTCAGTGAGAAATGATTAATATAACATTTACAGAACGTCAAATGTGAGCTGTAGACTGAGTTACCTCCGGGTAACTGATTCCCTCTGGTTTTCTTTCCCTGGTGGCTCAAGAATTCCCCCCACTGTGGGATCAATAAAGTTTATCTTATTGTAACAGTGACACAGAAATGTCTTTAAAAAATGGTGCAGAGACAAGGTGGCATGTCTGATTGTCCATTTATCTGGCATTCTCAAATTGACATTGGCTTTTGATTTAAATGTTTTGGATCTTTTCAGTCACAGTGGATAAAAATGTGTGGAGGCTTTTATTGCCAAGAGAATGTGTAATATAACATAAATGCAACTCTTATAAAGTAATATGTGTTCAGTTAGACACAAGAATGCCAGCTTATTGAGACACAAAGTAGCTACCACCCAACTTTTCGCCAGCAATACAAATACTTAATAATAACGTGTCACCCTTTATCAAACTCTTGAGTTTAAAACAGGGAAACAGGGATTTTAAACAAACCAAAAATCAAACACCAGCACAGGGATGAAAACAATACACTGTAGTGATGATCCGTTGTATCATGGCGTGGCCCTGAGCTGGCAATATTGTTTTGTATGATTCTTTTTTTTTTTCTAGCATGCTGCATTTGTGAATCAACAGATTTGTCCTAAGAAGAGATTAGCTAAGCTGCTAGCATTCAGTTTACCTTTGTGACTCGACAAAGTTCAGCACTTGAGTCTGACAGCTGTACTTTTCTTTAGAATGTATAAACATCCTCAACAAGGACACACCCTTGTTAGATATATATTTTTTTTTCAAATCAGGTTTCAGTGTGCTGAGTTTTTTTTTTTGTTCCGCTTTAGCAAGGGATTAAACCTCAGCACCTGTGCAGCCATTGCACCAGGTTTTCCTGTTTTTTTTTCTATACTTCTGCTGAGCTCAAAAACATGTATTTTTTTATTTACATTTGTTGTTTTCATTTTTAAATAAAAAACAAAGTCTACTGTTAATCTGTTCTGTTTTTTTTTTGTTTTTGTTTTTTTAAAGAAACAATTGAAGTCTATGACCTCACTCCAAGTCTTACCTCTGCAACAATGACTGTGGTAATAAAAGGTCACACATCACTGTGTTTTCATCTCATTGTCAGGTCAGTGATATGAATAGGAAGAGAGGTGTATTTTAGTCCTGTTAAGTGCAATACATTCTCATGGTAAGTGCCAACAAGTTTAGAAATTTAACAACAGGAATAAGGTGCTCACGTGCATTTAATGATAATTAGTAATAACTTCAAGTCATCAGTCAATGAAACTGCTGCACACTGCAACAACATATCCACATTTGAAAGTTCAGAAATACTGGTATCGCTGTCTGATAAGGTGCCTGTTATATGTTAGCTTTATTCATATTTAATGAGTAATTTACTTATGCTCCTTACATCATTTATAAACCATTCTGGCCAGAGTAAAAATCCCATTGTAAAGTCTTTATCAACTCAGTTTGGTATTTATGCAGTTACTAATGTTGGTTATTTATTCATATTTGCTCAGGGGTTTATTATCAGGCTGTCATGTATGTGGTTATAATGAAGCAACACCACACGAGAAGGAGTGATGTTGTACTCAGTGTCAATCCACAGCTATATGGCCTTGTGCCTACGACCAAATCACAGCCATGCTGACGTTCAGTACAACAACACTCCCTCAAGAGTGATATTGATTTTATATAACAGTTCTAGGCACCTTTTATTTAGTTTAGTTTAGTTTACATTTTAGTAAAGTTTTAGTGTAGTTTAGTTAAAGTTTACATTTTATTTAAGTATAGTTTGGTTAAATTTTAGTGTAGTTTTAGTTAAGTTTAATTTTAGTTTATTTATTTTAGAGTCATTTTTAGTTAAGTTTACTTTTAGTTTTGTTTTAGTGTAGTTTAGTTTTAGTGTAGTTTAGTTAAGTTTAGTTTATGTTTTAGTTAAGTATAGTTTAGTTTATGTGTAGTTTAAGTTAAGTTTTACTTTAGTTTAAGTTTTAGTTTAGTTATACTTTTAGTTTAGTTTTTGTTTATTTTTAATTTAGTTTATTTTAGTTTTAGTTTATTTTTACTTTTAGTTTTACTTTTAGTTTAGTTCAGTTTTAGTTTAGTTTACTTTAGTTTCAGTTTAGTTGTAGTTTAGTTTACTTTAGTTTTAGTTTGGTTCAAGTTTTAGTTTAGTATACGTTTAGTTTACTTTAGTTTCAGTTCAATTTAGTTTAGAAGGGCAAGTGCAAATTAATAAATACACATGGTATAAAAATGCCAAAATCAACATCTGTAATCCCTTGGCCAAGATGTTACACAAGGCTACCTAAAATACAACAAAGTACAAAAAACAAACAAACAAAACAAAAAACATACAAACACTTTAAAAGATGTGTTTGAACACATCAACAATAAATTATTTTTTAGTCACAACAATGTAATGATCATCAAATTTGTGATTCAGTGCTAAAACCTGAGGCAAGGTTGATGCAATATAAAAGAAAATAGAATTTTTAGAAGCACTAGAGGCAGTGGTGACATATTTCCATATAAAGCAACACTGCAACACCAGCAGGACGTATTATTATTTGCAGCAGCAAAAAAGAATTAGTGTTTACAACATGTTCGTATTAATCTCACCCACTGTTTTAATTGATTACTGACAGATCTATAGGTATTTAGTTCTCTGATATGAACTGGAATTACATACCACCCTCTTGAGCACTTTTCCTCAGTAAATATATACAATCTCCTCTTACAGGACCCCCAGTGACACGATTAATGTTTGCTCTTCTGCTGATACAGACGACAAGTGGTGGTGGTGGAGCTCAGCCATGAGAGACTTTGTATATGAAACACAAGTTTGCATATTTTATTAAGTCATTGCATCTTAAAGTCTGACAGTGTCTAGTGCTTTAAGTGTTGACAGCAGTAATAATTTTCCTGCACACTTGCTTGCAACACTGTGTAGGTCTACATATGACCTCAGGCCAGCTACTTTGCATCATATACATTTATCTGTGGGTTTCCATCTATTACACAACCAGTGAAATTAGAGTGTGCTGACAGACGGTTTGGTGGCATGTGTGGATTCCAATGAGTTAACAGCTTAATCACAGTGCGTTGCGACATCGGCTGATGAGCACACCTGGGGGTTTGCAGTGAAGTATCCAGACTTCTTTCCTTCCCTTCGTCTTCTTCTGACGACCGTTTATGATTTGACTCAGATGATATTTGTGAAAATATGTTTATCTCTGCGGACGACAGTTTTATTGTAGGCAAATTAACAGTTAGAGTAATTAACGGTTTAGGACACCTGTACAGCAGAGTCATACATAGTTCTCCACACTCATGGATGCCTCCTATCCAATCAAATGCCTCGGTCAGAACTAACTGTTGAATAAATGTTAATAAGTCATTACTAAAGGGCTTTATTGATTAACTCTGGAGTTGTAAGTGTTAATAAGTTCTTCATAAATAGATTTTGGTCCATTGTCTGCAGCTTTTGTAGACATACATGACTAAACAGTTTAACCAGTCAACAAAAAATTATATTTTATTAATGTTTTTTTTTTAATGACCTGTGAAACATTAGTAAATATTTATTAAGAAAATAAATCCAGCATTAGTAACAACTTACAAACCCTTAAAGGTGGTCAAATAGCCCAGTGATGTCAGCAGTCTTCAAATCTGAGCATCAGGCATTAGTACTCCCTTTACATTGAAGAAACTGTAATGTAAAATAATGAATACTCAGCAGTGGAAAGTAACTCCTCAAGTACTCTACATAGGTACATGTTTGAGGTACTTGTTACCTTACTTGAGTACCGTAAAGCCTATTCCCCATTAAAAGCTTGGTCCCTTTTACCAGCCCAGTGTGGCTACACATTTTGACAAATAAACGCCTGTCTCAATTAGACGCCTGTCTGGTTGCCAAGCAGTTTTTTCTTTAAAAGAAGTTCCTCAGATGTGTAAAAGTGGGCTGTTTGCTTCCTCAAATTATGTGTCCATTCCTCAATTACACTTTAAGTTATTCATATTCCTTTAGTCTGTAAGGGTCCTCAGATCAAAAGAATCAAACGGGTTTTTCATAAAAATTAATCAAAGTTGTGTTGGATGCACTGATGGAGCTAGATCAAATGAACGATTAATAATTGATATATTATTTGAAACCTAATTTTTATACAAATAATATTCACACTGGTTTAGATGAGCAATTTGATTATATTTCCTGATCTTTGCTGAGCAACAGTTTTGCATGAAAGGAATTAAAAGCCTGTCCCAAATATAGGCCTGTTGAATTAAGTGATTTAAGCAAATAATAGCCCGGGCTTTTAATTGACATTATACAGTTTTATTTTACAGTATTTCCAATTGATGTTACCTGTACTCCACTTTACTTTAGAAAACCATTATTGTACGTTTTACTCCACTACATTTATTTAACAACTTTATTAATACAAAATAGAATATCAGCTGATAAATTATAATGTGTTATTATAGATTAAGCTGCCCAGCAGTATATAAAGGTAGTTGAAATTAGCCTCACATTTACGAGCTGCACCATTAAAGTACTCATTAATGCATCACTGATTATAATCCATTAGTATAATGTCTATGATTATAAAATAGGCCATTCTGCACAATCAGTACTTTTATTATTGGTACTTTCTGTATATTTTGATGCCAATACTTTTGTACTTTTATTCAATAAGATTTAGAATGCATTTTTTTTACTAATAGGATATTTTTACACTGTGGTGTTGCTGTTTTTACTTCAGTAAAGATCTGAGAACTTCTTCCATGCTGTGAGTACTGATGATTCTGTTTCAAGAGGGTCTGTGTGACATGATTGAAAACCACCACCAGGTGGCGCTGTTACATTGTAAAACTGTCTGGTTCCTGGCTGCTGCTCTCTGAGAATAAGGAGGTTTGGCTTTCATTGCAGCCCACTCTTTCCTGTTTTGTTGACCTGGGTTTGCTCATCAATTACTTTTAATTGCTCGTTTACTTTTCTCTACAGTAAGATGGAGTCATGAGTGTTCCTCTACGGGCAGAGCCTACACTGCCTCTGAGTTTAATTGGGATTATGGTGCTGCATGCTCTGAATTTATTCAAGTTTCAATTGCTTTTTACAACAGTAGAATTTATTACAAAAGTATTTTTCATGAAAACAGTGCTATAATACTTAACTTTAAATTAGAATATCTATTCTGCCCACTGAAAACACACTCAGTTCCTTTTAAAACACATAAAACACACAAAACTTTAAGGCTGATTGAAGATTAGGTTTGTCTGAGTGTAAAAGACTACAACAATGATGGTCAGTAAACTCTAAAGGAAGGAAGAACATGTCTTGAGACACATGCATTGCTTTAGTAAGCCCCACCACACTGATGTAGTACAGATGATTTGGCAACAGTCTTGGCTAGAACTTCCTGTTTGGGAAATAAGAGGCAGGCACTAGCACACGCTGTACAGGAATGCAACTTAAACAGAGTGAGTAATAGCACTCCCAACCACCACACTCTGCTGACGTCAAGCGAGCAGGCAAGATGGAACACGCTGCTCTCATCTGCAGTAGGAAAACTACAATCAAGGTGTGACCGAGGACCGGAAGTCGTCTTAAAGCCACAGTTGTTTCTATTGAAACTGCAGTCCGTCTGATCTGACAGTGTTGACTCATGCTGTCTGTGATGAAGAGTATTGTCATTTTGCTACTTTACTAATAATGCTGCAAATGTCTTATCTAAATATGTCATCTACCAAAGCCTACACTTATTAATGTTTGTCAATTGGATCCATGCTCTTTGATCAGACTGTCAAATGTCAAACGTGCAATACGTGTTGTCCTGAAGTGCTTCCTTACTCAGCCTGTTTGTGCATAGTGCTGACTCCACAGTCACAATCGACCAAAAAGGATATCTGCCCTGCCCTGCTGACTCCTTCAGCATGTGTCCTCAGTTTAGTTATTAACCTGGAACTTCCCAATAGCCGGCCAGCCATGAGGGTGGGTGGGACGATCTTTGACTGTAAGTCTCTTTTCTAGCCTGCGGATCGTTTGCGCAGGGAGCCGAACAGGCATCAGGAAATTCCTGAATGTGAGGGGAGTCAGATCTTTCCAAGTGTGACTCTGCAAAGTCTGAGTCACCCCACACACCAGCGCTGTACAATGGAAGCCTGATACGAGGAAGTGTGAGTACAGTCAGGTGTACCATGTCTCTTCATGCCCTTATCATTTCAAAACTGACAAAAGGCAGGGGAGTGAATGAGACATAGACAGCTCTCAGTATCGACCGGTGGAGAAATGTAACTCACTACATTTACTCAAGTGCTGTACTCAAGTATGATTTTGAGGTACTTGCACTATATTAAGTATTTCCAGTTGCTGCTTCACACTCTAGTATTGTACTTTTATTTATTTCATTATATTTATCTGAAGTTTGTCTTTAGTTATCAGTTACTTTACAGATTCATACTTTGCATAAACAACACAAGCTTATAAAATGTGGAGCATTCAGTTTGACATTTTTTAGTGATATGCTCATTTGCTTTCTCACAGACATGTGGATTAAAAATCAATCTCATATCTGTACACTAAATATGAAGCTACAGCCAGCAGTCAGTTAACTCAGCTTAGCTTAGCTTAGCTTAGCATAAAGTCTGAAAAGAGGGGGAAACAGCTAGCACAGCTCTGTTCAAAAGTGACAAAATCCACCAACCAGCACCTCTGTAGCTCACTAATTAACACATTATAGTCCCCTTGGACAGAGACAGGCTAGCTATTTCCTCCTGTTTCCACTCTTTGTGCTAAGCTAAGCTAACTGGTTGTCAGATTTAGCTTAATGTTGAGCATACAGACACACGAGTGGCATTGGGTTTTCTCAAAAAGCCGTGTCTTGTCGGGGCCCTTTAACTTCTCACTTGAATTAAGTCAATTAACTGTTGAAGGCCCAAACAAGGTTTAAGAATCAAATGTGCCGCAAAACTTTAATTCTTCTTCTTAATGTCCAGATAAAACGGCATTTTGAGAGTGTCTTGCTTCAGCATCGTGACACATTTCTGAGTAAAATAAGATAGGCAGGCAGGATATAACATTGTGCCTGGGTGTGTCATAACAGCATTTAATCATCACATGACCCCTCAGTTTTATCTTGTGACTCTTTAAAGGGTCCTGACCCCTAGGTTGAAAACCAGTGGATGAAACTGTACAAGTTAAATAAAATGTGTGTAAGATTTAGGGAAATTTATTGGCATCTACTGTTGAGGACTGCAGATTGCAACAAGTTGAAACTTCTCCTGATTACAATTCCTTTAGCACTCATTATTCAGAAGGTTGTAGCGGGAGCCCAAAAATCTGTAGAGGTCTCTCCCTCTCCCAAACAAATGGACCAGTGGATTTAAACAGGTAAAAACTCAGACTAAAACAGTCCTATGTTAAAAAAATCAATGTTTTCGGACACTGCTCGTCGCGCAGGGGCTGCTAATGATGGACAGTGGTCCTATCTAGAGCCAGTGTTTGATTTGTTTGCTCTAGGCTGCCGTAGAAACATGGCAACCTCTGTAGACGAGGACCCACTTCCTATGTAGATATAAACGGCTCATTCTAAGGTAACAAGAGCACAAGGATTCTTATTTTCAGGTGATTATATACTAAGAAAAACATACTTATTATATTATATTGCATTTCTGCTAATATATCCCTCTAAATCCTACACACTGGACGTTTAAGTAAAGTCACCTCCATCTCATCTTGTTATAACAATGCTACTTAGGCATTAATCCATCAATTTTAACCATGTCACAGTATGATGGTGTTTTAGTCACAGAGGCATTTCCCTGGAATACAAGTACTTTCAAGGGGTGTGGACTTGAGTCACATGACTTACACTCCAGTCAGACTTGAGTCACAAATTTGATGACTTTTGTCTTGACTTGGCAAAATCAAAAAAGACTTGCAAAACTTGGAATTAGACTTTAACACCAGTGACTCCTGACCTCATTTGGACTTTAGTCTTTTGACCTGAAAATGCTTGATATCTTTCCCCCAGCCCAAAGATTAAAAAGTATGTTATTTAAAATTGGGACACGCATTAATTCATTTCTCTTTAATTTTTGAATCATTTAATATAAATGCTATTCATTCCCAGCCAGCTGACACTTAATGCCCCACATGAGTTTGACCCAGTCTGATCAGTATGCAATCCGTTCAGGTCGTAATTTACAGACAGACATGCAACGACTTCCAACAATCTTGTTTTATAAAATAAGTAAATATTAAAAAGCATTCATGAGTTTTGTAAATGCAATATATTATTACTCTGTTGTTAAAGTGGCATTATATTTGGTAAAGAGAGCCTTATGATAGTTAGGACTCAAAACTCAAAGTTTAGGACTTGACTTGGGACTTGAGTGCAAAGACTTGAGATTCACTTGTGACTTTAAAAACAATGACTTGGTCCCACCTCTGGTACTTTCACTTTTGATATCATAAGGACATTTTGCTGTACTTATGTATGATTATGACGGCTGGACTTCTACTTATAATGGAGTATTTTAAGATTGTGTATTTTATTACATGCTTCTACATGCACTGACCTTGAATTGCCATATGCCTTGTGTGTATGTTTTTTAGAATGTTTCGGTTGCACGTTTATTGTGACTGATTGAACTGTGGTTTTATTGGTTGTACTGTTAAGCACTCTGTGTACGCGTACTATGAAGGGTGCTATATAAATAAAAGTTTACTTACTTACTTAGGGGAAGGATCTGAGCTCACCCTTTATTCATTAAACATGGCACAGTGTTCTGTGATTAATATATAACTGCTATCCCTGACCAAGCAACATGATTGTTTTTGACTGAAATGGAAAAAAACTCTGTGTTGTTGTTCTCATTAAACTGCATCCTCTCTGTCAGAGGCTGATGTCTTTGGTTACGTGTTGAGACACTCACCCGTGAGCAGTTCCTGTTCCTGTTCCTGTCCCCCTGGTTGCTGCTGTTGAAGACCAACCGTCACACGCAGGCACTGATGTGACATATAGCACCTCGACTGTCATAGGCTGGGTTCATGCATGTAGGTCATAGCGTAAATACTTAGAGGTTGGAGCTGGTGCTTCCCCCTTTGGTGCGCTTCAAAGCTCCGCATCCTTCCTATTGTCGAACACAGCAAGGCGATGACGTCGATGACATATGGTCCACATGTAAACAAAGTTTGGCTGACCTGCCTGCCTCAGCACGGATGTCACCACCGTGTTCCTTTGGCTTATTGTTGATGCTCTCTTCATAGCAACTGTGGAAAAAAAAAAGATACAAATAGTTGCATCTGAGTTTGAGGTTAATGCACCACAGAATCTGACATCAGCACACATGCAAGTCTGCCACAGTGTGTTTGTTAAAAACAATTTCTGTGAATGAGGTGAAAGGTACAGTGTTGTGAACGTGAGGATGGTCACATAGTTAAGTTAGTGTGGGTGGAATGTTTTCATGGCTGCCACCATCGTCAACACACCCTACTTCCTGTTGAGTAATCTCTACATGTCAAAGCCCACACAACTACTACTATTATTTCAAGGTGTCTGTGATTTCATAAGCGTAGAATTAAACATTTACTGTTTATCTTTGCAGCAGCTTGTCAACAAAACAGTGTTGTTTCATTTTTACATATTCATTCTGTCATCCATGCTGTCACAAGATCAGAGTAGAAGGAACAGTCGTCCCTCAGCTTTTTCTTCCAGTCACTGGTCTAAGTTTACATCTATCCTCTCTTAATACATTTCATATTTTTGCCCCTTTCAGGTGGGGTTAACTTTGTTTAAACTGAAATTAAGGCTTTAATTTAGCTGCTAAATTTTAAACTCCCTGCAGAGCTGGCTCGATTAAACTGTGTTCATCGTTCGTCACCTGATTTAATTAATACTCACAATTTACGGTAAGAGCCCTACTCATCCATTATGTTTGCACAACAAGTGGTGGTATTTCTTGAATGTGTTAGAGGACAAATTTTGACTTGCATAATATTCACAATTTCCAACTCCCACTTGTCAAAATAAAACAGGATGTCAGCTTAACTGAGCAGCATGTCAAAGTGTCTGGTAATCTAGGAAAGTTTTAGAGGAGAGTTTTGAGGAATAGTGCATTGGGCTGAACTTTCAACATGGATAGAAACTGCGACACCTCGAAATACTTGTTGGGTGTCTTCCTTTTTTATCAAGTCCTACAGTAATGACCCACATGAGTCTTTACTGAGGCCTGCTTGTGTGTGCAGAGGAGCCACAATGATAATAGTGTTAGTTAGTGTTAAATCATATCTGTTGAGAAGTTATTCATTGACTGTGAATGATTTTCTTCATATGAGAAGACCCTGACTGACCACTATTTCTATTGTATATTGATTAGGGGAAAATGTTAACAGTTCATTATCTAATAGTGAAAATGTAGTGTATCAAATGCCATCTTTTGCTCAGTAAATATACTGCTGAACTTTAGAACAAATTTGAGCTGCTTGTATTTTACTTAAGTATTTATTTATTTATTTACTCTTAAATTACCATTTTATGATACTTTATACTTCTACTCCTCTGCAGTTCAGAAATGTGATACTTTTGTGCTCAACTACAGTTACTTTACAGCTATAATCAAGGGTGTAGGTTAAATTTCAACACTGGGGGAAACACATGTGAAAGTGTTTAGAGGTTGTCAAACACTTAACTTCCCACATTCTGGTGAAATTTTATGCACCAAGTAATGCCTTTTCTGCATCAATTAATTGTATAAATGTATTTAATTTTGTCAAAATAAAAGTCCTCTGCTACTTTCATGTTGTTATTGGTGGAAACAAATACACATATTCTAAATGTGAGGGGGAAGTGTCCCCTGTGTCACCCTTCCGAAATCTACGCCTATTGCTACCGTTACTTGTTGCTTAACATACTAAAATTTCACACTGTAAAATTTGATAGAGTTTATAAATTAAATTACAGTTATAAAGTTATAATTTTTGCTCAACCTCAACCAAATACAACATTAAAATGATAGGTACCTCTTAATACATCTGTAATATTAATCTAATTATACAACATATATAAAATATATGACACTCTAAAATGGGGCATTTCTACTCAGGTAAATTTTGGTGACAATATTTATGTACTTTTTAGGGGTTAAAGTTAAAGTGCAGGATTTTCTATCATAACAGCTACTTTAAAGATTATTACTATTGGGTCATATTTTAACATTTTGTACATACTTTGAAAGGGTGGGTGCTGAATAACCTCTGAGAGGCAGTTAAACCATCACAATTTATTCCCAAATGGCACTTAACCTTTTTTTAAATTGTACTTCAATTAACAACTTTCCTGTCAGATTCCAAAATTTTGTAAAAACACAGTGGTAAGTAAAATTGCATCACTTCATTTACTTAATAATTTGCATTAATTTAGTTATGATACCTCATTAAAATGTTGTGTAAGCAGTGAGGAAACACCTGTTGATGGTCACTCTACATAAAGCATCAATTAACCCTTCATACATTGTGAGAGTACTGAATTTATGCATCTCATGCACATATGTGTCTCCAATAATTACGCCAACACTCGTTTTGCAAGGGTTGCCTGGTGTTACACAAGATCTGGGCAGTGATACACAGTGATACTGTGTAGTGACCGCAAGTCACTTCTGCACGTCAGTTCAGTGTTTTCACAGTCATCTACAGCAAAAATAGCAGAAGTGAACTAAGATGTTGAAATCTTGGTGCACTTCAAGACAGATCATGTTCTGGCCCGTTTACCGTAGCTCAGGCGGTCTGGCTTCCCGTTACAACCCATGGTACGGATATCCGGTGTTCCTTTCACTTAGAGGAGGAACTGTAATTAAACAAGCAAAATCACAGTGTTAAAAGCCCAGCAGCTTAAATCAAATTACAAATCAAATTTATAAATATCTGTTTTAATTGTGGTTAAAAAGATGATACGAATTTTGGCTAATTTCGACAGAGTATTTCAAAAAGTTTCACACGGCCCAGACACCTTGACCACCTTTTGTATCCTGTCTAGACTTAAGAATCATGATCTGGTTTATGTTGGTCAATCATTTGCTTTAAAAGTCTTCAAAACTCTGAATGGTGCCTATAATGTAGATAAAATATTCTTTGGGATGATACCATACTACAACCATAAAAATATAAACAATATCTTTCTCAAAGATTATCTACAGCTTCATGCTGAAATTTTTCTACACAAACTACTTCAGTATCTGAGTGTACTAAGGTACTTTAAAATCAACTGCAAGTCTAAGTTCATTTTAGCTCTGGTGATGAGTCAGTCTGTGAGATGAAACAAGATCATGAGCTTTATGAACAAGTTTATCAAATTCAAAGAGGGTGGATCCAAAAATGGAAGAAACCACATGAGTAACAACCTCTTTAAACCTGTTACTCAAAACTATGACCAGAATAAAAGCTGACTTCTAGTCTGCTATCACTTGTTAGATAAAAAAACATCTTAGAAAGAGTAGTTCAGAGTATCACTGAACTACTTGAAAACAACTAACTATACTTTATCTGCATTTATCACAAGGTAATTTGAGACATTAAAGAAAGAAATTTACAAAAAAATACATTTTCATAGAAAACAAAATAGGACCCAGAACAGAACCTTGAGGTACTCCACAGCTTAATTGTGATCAGGTGGATGTAGAATAACAAACAGCAAGAAGAGATCTGTGTTTCTGGGAGAAAGAGTACAAACTAACTGAGAATCTGTCAGAAACAGATTATCAGTTAAAAGATAACTTTGTTCATATTCTATGTTTTTCTTAGTGTCAACAAATCCCATAAAAAAAGACAAAAAACAAAAATGAATTCCTGCTAGCTGTAGCTTAGCTTATATTCTTTCATTCATTTTCCATAACCACTTATCCTGTCAGGGGTTGTGGAAGGGCTGGAGCCTATCCCAGCTGGCATTGGGCGAGAGGTGGGGTACACCCTGGACAGGTCGCCAGACTATCACAGGGCTGACACATAGAGACAGACAACCATTCACACTCACATTCACACCAACAGACAATTTAGAGTCACCAATTGACCTGCATGTCTTTGGACTGTGGGAGGAAGTCTCGGAGATAATCCACACTGAAATGGGGAGAACATGCAAACTCTGCACAGAGGGGCTCCCCCACCCCAGAGTTTGTAACTCCCACTCGGGGTTTGAACCAGGAGGCGACAATGCTAACCACTGGACCACCGTACCGCCTAACTTATATGAGACCTGAGACCTTTAATTTGCATCTTATCTTTGGACACCTTTTTAACAACCTTTTTTAATGTGTGTGTCCTTGTACATAGTGTTGTTTGTACTGCACCTTGATCCCAGAGAAGCCTCCTATTCTGCCCTGCAGAGAGATGTATAATAAAATGACAATAAACCAGATTGATTGAATGCACTGATCTACTAACAAATATTGTCTATGTAGCCAAAGCCTTAAATGTTTTACTCCCTAAACTGTTGTCCAAAAACTATTAAAACCCATCAATTAGCCACACTGTGGCACTGGGTGACACGTCCTTTCATTATGATGAACATGAGCGCTGTAGTTTTTTTTTTTTTTTTGACTCAATTCCACATACACCGCCCTGCTGCTGTAAATATTTCTAGAGCACCAAATATGGATGAAAATAGGCCCCAACTGATGCACTATTTATTCTTGTTGAGGGAAGTTTGCTAAAAACTACAGCTGTCCAGCTGTTTTAGAAAATGACCGAGCATTTTTTCAGTGAAAGTGTATTTGTAGCCACTGTTTGAAGATGAGTAGGAAAAAATGAGCTGAGTTTAACAGATAAGGAAGTGTGTAAAGTATTAAGAGACAATATAACACACTGTTGGTTCTGGTCATGTCAACTGTAATAAAAATATTGAATATTGCCAGCCTTACCCGTTTTATTTATTTATTTATTTTGATCATTATTTTCATTTGATTTCATTCTTTCCACCATGAGCTTTTGCTTACAGTTTCACCCCCACCACCACAAACACCACACACACACACACACACACGCGCACACACACACACACACACACACACACACACACACATTACATCAGTTCTATGTCCTATATACTCCAACAGATCTTCTCCGTCCCTTCCAAGCCATGCCTGCCATCTTTTTATTTTTTAATTTACTTTATTATCATTACTACATTTTTGCATTCTTTATTAGTCTTTTAGGGCCTCATAAATGTCCTTCCATGCATCATTAAATTGCTTTGTTTTATTGTTGTCCTCAGACAGTGTCTTTTCTGTGGTCAAATAATATCTCATCAGTTATTTCCAAGACTGTAAAGTCGGGGCCTCTGTTTTTTTCCAGTGTTTTAAAATGAGCCTTTCATAAACAATGGACAAAAACATAATCTGCCATCCTGTAGGATATCTCATTTTTTCCCACATTCTGAAAAATACACAGCTCAGCTGAGAATTGAATTTTTGTTTTGCAAGTAATAAAAAAATCCATCTTTGGATTTCATCCCACACTTTGTTCAGTTTTATACAAAGGCAGAAAGAATGCAGAGGAGAGTCATGGGAGCCATACTTCACACAGCTATCAGAGGAGTCTGGATAAAAACTTATTACCTTTATCTTTGGTGTAATAGAGTCTAGTTATCAATTTATATTGTATTAACCCCATTTTTCATTTGTCATAATGATGTTAGTAAGATTTACGCATTTCTTCCATTTTGTGTTGGCTTCTTCTATTCATCATACATCTTTTGCAATGAGTACTGTTTAGATCAGGGATGTCAAACATACAGCCTATGGGCCAGAACCAGCCCACCAAAGGATCCAATCCAAACCACTAGATGACCAGACTAAGAGGTGCTAGGTTTCAGGAGCAAGTTAAACAATGCGTTGCCTACTTCATGTATAATTCTGCTTCAGAGGCTTTTCCACCCTGACCAGGATACAGTTCTCTGATATAACAATGAACACTTATAATAGCCATGTTTAAAGACATTTAACATTGTGCAAAATATCATCAATCAGCAGCTTCAGTTCAAAAGAATCTGTATCAGGAAATGTGTAGATAAATGCACATGTAATGACAGTGAGAAGTAGACTGACTGAATTTGGAAAAACTGAGGCATACTGTTGAAATTGCACTTAAGACATCTCAGGCTGTTTATCTGTTTTGTAAAAGGATGAACGTCTACAGAACGTACTTGTAATTCCTAACACAAAAAAGGGAAACACTGGAGCTGATGGTACATAGGCCTATAGGTGAAGATTGTTCCTACAGCAGCATGTTGTATATTCTGCCAATTCATTGTTGTTGTTTTTCTCTGTCTTTAAATAGGAGGTACTCAAAGGGTCCTGGAACAAATCAAAATTGCCAGTGATCCAAGTTTGTAGTTGTAAATATCTAAAATAATCTTGATAAGCCGATGTGAATTTGTTTGTGAATTTTTGTAAATGATTGGACATTATTGTGACAAATTATATCTGATACATATTTAACTCCCCTTGTACACCAAGTGCCCCAGTTGAGCACAGTATTCTGGATTTTTTTGGATTATTCCAAAGCTTTGTGGTAAAAAGGCTGTTAGGCTTTAGTTGTTTGCATTCATTTATCCAGGATTTTTCAGCTGTGTTGTTAATTACATGATCCATGTTAAATATCTGTGAGACATAATAATACAGTTCTAAATTTGGGAATTTAAGGCCTCCTATTGTTCTTGGATTTTATAAAAGAGCTCTACGTAACCAATGTACTTTATTAGACCAGACAAAAAAAGTGAATAAGGCATTGAGTCGAACAAAGAAATGTTTAGGCAGGCCCGGCTTCCGATAAGCAGTTGAAAATGGATGGATGGATGAATAATGGTCTAGATTGGAAAATAAAGAGAAATTTTGGCAACCATATCATTTAAACAGATTTATCCTTCTAAGTACGTTTATGGGCAAGTCCAACCATTTGTCATTAATTAAATAGCTAATACTACAACCTAGGTTTTTTTTCATTTAAAATTCTTAAAATCTT
The DNA here is from genome assembly GCF_041903045.1 of Epinephelus lanceolatus. NCBI lineage: Eukaryota > Metazoa > Chordata > Actinopteri > Perciformes > Serranidae > Epinephelus > Epinephelus lanceolatus. The sequence continues at coordinate 10,991,447 of NC_135741.1, read as the reverse complement.
AGTTCCTTTATTAATTTGCATCAATTCAATGTTTTCAATATTCATCTTATAACATGATATTTTAGAGAAATCATCTATGATCCCCATTACCATTGGAAGAGATGTTTTAATATTAGTTAAGTATAACATCAAATCATCAGCAAATAAACTCAATTTATATTTTTCTTTATCTAGCTTTATGCCACTCATTTCTTCTGTTTGTCTAAATCATTGGCCAAAGGTTCGATTGCCTTACTCTTGTTAGATGCATCAATGAACTATTTCAAAAGTAATTTTTTAGCTGCAACCATTAACTGAAATAATAGGGAAAGAGTAATTACTGTGTTGTTATCATGTGGTGACTTGCTTTTTGTAGCAAGAGTGATTAGACATTTGAGGCAACTGTCAGAATGCTGCAGTGATGATGTTCTTTTGTAGGCTGACGTGTCCAAGCATAAATGCAGTCACCAGAGGTAAAAAGCTTACTATAATCGAACCACTTCACGTCAAACGTCAAAGTCACAACGAGGCTGTAAAGTCATGTTTGGTGTGATGACGTTCTGTAGTCTCATTTAGAACTTGTTAGCGGGTGGGGTACTTACTGACGAATTTTTATGCTATTCTCTTAAACTTGTGTTAACCACAGACCTTCTTTCAGGCATCTAACCAAAAAGCCACTGACTTAGAGATGAGGGAACCAGAAGTGAAAAAATGCTAACTCATTTCTGCATTTTAGGACTCATTCCTGCTGCATACTGTGGCTCCTTTGAGTTTGTTCATACAACAACAGGTAAATGGTGGTTCGGCAAGTACCATGTTAAGGCTAAAACTAATGATTATTTTCATTATACAATCATCTGCCTCTTATGCCGACTCTAATTTGCCATAGACCATTGTGACGTCTTGACATGTCTTGTTTCATCTGGCTGACAGTCCAAGATCTAAAGATACTCAGTCTACTGTCATGTGAGAAAGAAAAGCATCAAATTCTCACATGTGAGACACTCAAAACAGAAAATATGACTTAATGTTTATTTGATTATCAAAACAGTTGATTATTGATTTTGTTGGTAGACTAATCGATGATTCAACTAATTGTTGCAGCTCATTTCCATATATTACTTTATGACATACCTCTTTCTATATAACCTGATCTATTGAGATGCAACAAAACTCTAACCAATCTGTTGTGCTCCATGTTCATTGTGTAATTTAACTTCAACGCACTTGTGTTACTATTTATGATGAGAAACAGCAACAAATGTGTTTGTCAGAAAGAAACTGAAATTTGTCTTGCATCCCACGATATCAACTATAAATAAAGCAATACAAAACAACACTTAACCAAACAACAAAACCACAGTACAAACGCTACAAGTCACAGATGTTACGAAAAGTGGATGCAGTGCAACAGATGAATCCATCTGATACACAGTCAAACTGAACAAGCCAGAAAAACTGCTAAAAAAAGAGGACCAAAGCCAAAGTGTAAAAAGATAGAAGGCTGAGATTTCATCTTCCAACGTTTCTGATTTATTTGGGAAACACTCTGGTACAACATTGCATAAACGCGGTTTGAGGAACACAAAAGTGCTAATAAGCGTCAAAAAAACATACTAACATGACTCATAGGTAAAAAAAATTCTTCCATTTCTCAACAACTGGCACAGAGTGGACATTAGAGTGACAGGTGTGTGTGTATGCGCGCGTGTTTGTATTGCTTTATCAGAGGAGTTTTTCAGGAGGCCAGTTGGGCTGCGGAGGGGCTGTGATGCAACTGGGAGTTTACGGACAGTCACTGCCCATTGACGGTAAAATGTGGAAAGGGGGCCGGGCTAAACTTTCAAGAAAAGAGGTCATCCTGTGTGGGAATTTCCCTCTCCCCTGTCAGCATGCGAGCCAGGAGCAGGGAAAGACTGCGTGGGGCTCCAATAGGAAACGAGGGGTCATCGAAGAAAGAATGCCTAGAATGTTTGAATGACTCTGTGCCAAAACTGACAGCTACGACCGGAGAGCAAGGGGAGAAAATGTGCTGAGAAAGTCACAACAGTGGAGTCTGTGGATGTTAAATCATATTTGAAACTCTGTTTTGTGGTTTAAAACATCCCCAACTTTTATTGAAAACTGTAAAACATAATCATGTTTACTTAAACTATTTTGTGCCCGGTGAGACCTAGCGCCAAGCCACGACTACTTAAAGCTATTGTCATGCTCATGGAGGATAACAATTGTCTTATTGAAATGTGGGTGTAGCATTCTTCAAGTGGTGATGTGTTGGAAAGGGAGGATATTGCACAACAGTTAAAAGCTAAACTGTTCCATCATTGAGTGTGTTGAAACATCCACTGTGTTCAAAATGTCATCTATCACTGCCAAACAGCACCAGTTTTTAGACTTTATTTGGAGAATATAATGTGACTTTTCGGTGACAATGTAGTAAATGTTACCCCCCCCCCCTCCTCCTCTTGAGAAACAAGCAGGGGTGGTTTTTCTTCTTCTCTATTGTTTGAAGTGAGAGTTGGAAAAACATTCCCCACCCTGAATTGTCACGGATCACCTACAAATCCCACCATGCCTCTTTCTTTATCCTCTCTGTCTGGGCTTTGCTTGCTTGAGACAGATAAGTTTCATACTGTGCACACAGTGAAATGCAGTCTGAGGGCTTGGTAAATTCCACTACAAACAAATAGTCAACTTATCTATCACATCTGGTGTAACCTACTTTGTCACTCCCATTTTTAACTTCTTCATTTTCTACTGAATCTTTTCCACTTGAGGGTTAAATGAGGTTTGCTCGGGATCGTTCATATCTTTACTGACACACAGCCAGTTCTCTTGGCTGTTGAAGCATGACCTGAGGTGGTGTGAGGAGGTTAGTTGCTGATTAATTTCCATGCAACCTTGAACCCCTCTCTGGGCCAGTGGACCCAGCAGACTATTGACAGAGCAGTGTGCTAAAGATAAAGCTAGCGTTTCTGTGCTGCGTGCAGTGTGTGACCGAGTCTTTTTTTTTTTTTTTTGCTGCTCTCAGCAGTATCGTTTCAGTCTAAGTTAGCTGGATGTATTTCAGGATCTGATAAGTTTTGTGTCAATCAATGAGTAAACAGACGAACGCAAATGCAGTGTCATTAAGAGTTACTCAATAATGGTGTGGAGAGTCTGTCACTGTGAGGATTCACCTCACTTTTCTGCTGCATTTGATGACAATAGAGAAACACAATTTCACATAGGAGGCCTTTTTTATAGCCAGTAACAGAGGAGGTTTCTGTTGTCATATAAAAAGGTACTGAACACCATTTTCTGCTCTGTGGAAACAATAAATAATAATGAATCGTGTAGATGGTGATCTGAGGCAATATCAAAATGTCTGTAGCCTTAGTCGTGACGACCAGATTTATAAAATTCACTCCAAGTCCTAAAGCAAGCATCAAATTCCTACGTCATGTTGAGGTCTCTTTCAAATTTGGCTTATTATCTTGAATTATAAGACTGCAAATTTGCCTCATCCTCGAGCCAATTTTTATCTGCAATATGTTGTAATAGAAACACACTGTGATAGAGTCTGACTGTCATGAGTGTGAATATTGAAGGTGAGCATTAACACCCCTGTCTGCACCTGCTTCAAAAGGACAGAAAGGAAGAAATTACGAATGAAATTCTTTAGACAAAGTATAAATCTGTTTAATTCAATAAAATATCAAGTACAATTAAAGCATTTCCCCTTTTAATATTAAATAATTAGACTTATTTCATTCATTGCCAATACTATTACAAAGAGTTGCATCATTTCACTGCAGCACAACTCTTCCCTTGACAACCATGGCTCCAGATACACAAAATGTAGAAATTCACTCGCATGTATGTAAAATCTGCACCGAAATACTGCATACACAAAAAATTACATCTGAGAATAAAGCTACGGTGACATGTGAAGAATCGTGAATGATTGCGCAATCCATGCACCCACTCCTTCAGTCCCATTCAAAGTGTCCCTGTAAACTGGTGGTCGCTGTCTTCACATGTGAAGCGTACCGTTTTTCCAACACTAGTTCAGTGGATCACCTCCGGCTCTAAAGTCCATCGATGATGAGACAAGCAGCCCGGAGGTCTGTGTGGAGTCTCTGGAGGAGGTTTTCTAACATTGTCCAGTGGCAGAGAGCAGGTTGCGCAGGGTGGCCAGCTCTCTGGACAGCTGCTCTACGCGCTTTTGTAAACGATCGTTCTCTGCAGCCAGTTCCAGCACTTTATGTTGAGTCTCCAAGTTGCGCATTTTGGCTTTGTCCCTGCTCTTCCTCACGGCGAGGTTGTTCCTCTCCCGCCTCACCCTGTACTCTTCACTGTCCTTGTCCAGGCGTTTCTTCGACTTGCCGCTGGACATTTTGCCACTGTGCGACGGCGACCTGCTTTTGCCTGACGGGGCAGGTGTGCTGGGCGGGCTGGAGCAAGTCGAGGACGCAGTGGAGATGTTTCCAAGACTGCCGCTGGTGGCCTGGTAATGAAGGTACCTCATGTCAAAACCAGACGACCCGTTCTCCATCTTTGCGTCTTCCTGACTGTCGTCTCTGTCAGCAGCAGCAGCAGCGGCGGCGGCTCTGTAGCGGCTCCCGACGAGTTCAGGGCTGAGCACACTATCCACACGGGTCTCCTGCAGCTCAGTGTAACCCAGCGCGTAGGGCTCCCTGGGGTCCCTCAGGTTGTCGCACTGACTCGTCTCCAGCTCGTTCAGCAGCGAGTAGTTCTTGTAGTTCTGTAAAGCTGTAACTCTCTTGATCTTGTTCTCCGCCAGGAAATCAGAGTAAACGTCCCCCTGCTGCTGGTGCTGTTGGTGCGTCTGCGCCGCCAGCTGCGGGCAGTGCAAAGCTGAATCCAGGTAAACGCTGAAGTCTATCGCTCTCTCCCGCTCTTCAATGCCCAGCTCCGTCATCGAGTCGCCGAGCCTCCAGTATGAGCTGTTGCTGATGGGACTGATAATGCTGTCTCTACTGTGGATAGCAAAGCCGCCCTCGTCGTAGAAGCCGGCCACTTCCATGGATCTTAACACCCGCCGGATTGCAGGAGCATGGAGCGCTGAGATGAGACGCCCAGAGTGCTTTTGCTTCAGTTGCCTCAGTTGTGAAATGGCTCAAGTGTTGGAATGTGATGAGTTTAAATCCGCCGTGTCACTGCCTGTGACAACATGCAGTGAAACTACTTTGAAGAAGCTGCGCTCATGGATTGGGAGGAATTGACAGGTCTTCCTGTCTCGGGGGGTTTTATTAGACGCGAGGGGCGGGGCTTTAACTGGGCAGGTGTGTGACGCGCAGCGAGGAGCCAACCGGACAACCTGTGCTGCTCTTACAGTAGCTTCCCTGCAGTCAACCGTCTGTGTTTTAACATCAGAAACGAACTTAATCTGTCTTTAATTTGTGTGTGTGACGCTGAGTTGTGGCACAGACGTTGGTTTGCAGCAGCGGAATAAATGATGGGAAATGCAACTTTAGTGGTTTTGTGTTAAAATGAAACTAAGACATCAAAAATCAAAAGTGAAAATGAGCGTCTAAACCCACAGCCAGGGTGCCAACTGTCAAAACAGAGCGCACTGAATACTTTTTACCCCGGCATTTGTTGACACAACGTCCATACACGCCCTCTACAGTCACATCTCATCAACTCGATAATAATGGAAAAATCCCACTCGTGGCAACCATTTTCCGAGTTCATGCGTAATCACCCCCTAACGACGATGCTCATGAAAGCAACCCTGGACACATCTCCACACAGCTGTTTCCCCACAACACAGAGACTAGCTCAAACCAGACTGTTGTTATGTGGTCAAACTGTATCAGATGATGCATCCACTCCAACTGTATGAGGGTCAGGGTGGGTGTTGTGAGACTTTTAGTCAGTCTGGGTTGTGTCTAATAACACCTCAGTGTGTCCTCATTCAGGCCCACAAAGCTTTTCTATAAATGTCTCAAAGGCCATCATGATTTTGTTCCCACATTAAATTTAAATTTAAACAATAAAAAGACACAGTGACTTGGCTCAGGTGCCAAAACAGGTGTGTGTATCATTTACACTCAGCAGGTCTAATGAGCCTCAGATCAAACAGGCTGCTCATGACTCTCCGCTCTTCTGTTACTCCACAGTTTATCAGTTGAGTGTATGTAATTAATGTGAGGTCTTACTGCCATCTTGTGGCGAGATGCTAGACTGTACAGAAGTGACACAGTTGAGGCATCTTTACATAAACTGTTTCACTGGTGCACAGCCAAAAACACTTTCTTACAACATCTCTTGCCTTTCCCACAAATATACACATCTTAACAAGCATATGCATACACCGGTGCTTCAGTTTATTCTGCGACTAAAGAAGTTTGTGACTCTATTCATGTATGATGCAGTTACCCGAAATGGTGACCCCCATATCTGGATGAACAAGTAGCATAAATGTAAGTACCTCAAAACTGTACTTAGGTGCAATACGTGCGCACATGTACTTAGTTGCTCTCCACCATTACACTGAAATCTGTCTCTTATTCACTCCCCTAGCTTTTAATAATGCGTTTCATTTCACAAGTTTGTGTTTTTATGCAAGAACTGTTTATGTTTTCTCTAAAACTACTTTATAAATTGTTGTGTGGTTGGATCTATAAATGTGCATTATATTTTATAAGCTGATCGAATGTTTTGTATGTAAGAGTAAGATAAAAATCGAGTAAAATGTACAATATTAACTGAATAATTTAATGAACTGTGAGTATAAAGTAGCATAAAATTCAAGACTCAAGATGCTTTATTGTCATTTCTAAAGTTATGTAACAGACATATAGAGAATTGAAACATCGCTTCGCTCTGAAATGACCGATGGTGCAGACAGTGCAAAAGGTTAAGTATAAATAAGGAAGTAAAAGAGAATAGAAGAGGTAACACAAAAATAAAAATATATAAGAGCAATCAAGTGGTGCAAAGATGCAACAATTAGAATAGCAGCTTGCCTCAGTCTCAGCCTCAGTATATAAGGTAGTGCTGGTCGTCTGGTTAAAGTGGCTGGTGCTGTTATGGGTAATATGGTTAATATAGGTAACATAGTCCAGAGTCTATGGGAGTGGGGGGTCAGGAAAAAAGGAAATGGAAATAGCTAGTCAAGTAATACACAAGTGCCGCAATATTAGAGCTAAGCATGTCCCACTGTACTTTACTGTGGTTACACATAGCAACACAGCAAACACTGAACCTTTACTGATACTGTGAGGTCACATATTTTGTTAGCTGTTGCACAAACTGTTGGATGGTATACTGTCTGGTCAGCAATGGTGAAATGTAAATTAAGTACGTTTACTGTGCTTAAAGAAACACTTCACCCACAACATGACCATTTGTGTATCAGTTAGTCATGCTCAGTGACCTTGAATTCATGAAACAAAGTTTGTTTTTCTCACATGCCTCCACAGAAAACGGCGAATATTTTGATTTATTTTGTCGGTGAGGTATTCCTTTAAGCACAGTTTTTAGACTCTTAAGCTTTATTTGAGTATTTGCTGCTTTATACGTGTATTTCAGAGGGAAATGTTACACCTTTTACTCCACTACATTTATTTAACAGCTATAGTTACTGGTTTGTTTGCAGATTCATATTTTGCATAAAACGTCCCGTTTATAAGGGCTTAAAACTAAATGCATAGTGTTTGGATCAACTTTCAGACCTCAATATAAACCACAGTTAAACCCGTCTGTGCAGGGAGTGCCTGTGGAGCAGGTAGAGGAAACCTAACTCCTTTGAGTGATATTAGATGGTGGATAGAAGTGGTCAGAACAGAGAGAAAAGCTGTTCCATTTATGGGTCTGGCACTTATTAAGAGTTGTGTTTGATTCTTTCCACAAGAATTTATCTTCATTTTTAAACACTGACTCTTACTAATTTGCATCACTGTCCAGTAATGTGTTCAAGTGCGTCAAATAATGACTCATGACTCATGCCACATGACTTCCTCTGAACTGTAACAGAAGAGCTAACATAATCAGATTGCACATAACCTTAGGCTGGTCACTGGTGAAGGACAATATGGTTATTTTTCTGCTCTGTTTTATGAGAAATATTTTATTGTCTAAAACCCTGAATATTCTTTACCATCATTTTTCTTACAGTGGTAAGGACCATAGCATAAATACAAGGCATGCAGCAAGAGGTTGTTTTTCACTTCCTGTTTCCAAAACAAATGCAAGGCAACGCACTGTTGTGTTTAGAGGAATGAAATTATGTAAAGGTTTACTATCAGACATTTTACATCTAACAAGCGCAGCTGTTTTTAAAAATAGGTTGAAGAAATACCTGATGGCACTGAACACCAGCACATCTTAAATAGGAGAAGTTTTATTAGATAATATCTGACTATACGAACCTTTGTGTTAAACTCTTCTGGTCTTTTCATTTTCTTAATCACTGTTAATGCTGTTATTAGTAGTACTACTATTACATATGAGCTATATCATTTTTTTCTGACAATTTACATATAGTGAGGATACTTGTTGCCATTGTTGTAACTATTGTCATTAGTAGTTTCATTGTTGTAAATTGTCTACTTGTGTGGACCCCAGGAAGAGTAGTTGCTACCTTGGTAGTGGTGAATGTGGATTAATATAACTAACTAACTAAAAAAATATTAAAACAAATAAATAAACAAACAAATAAATTAATAAATAAGAGCTCCAAATACAACGTGCATATACAACATACAATAAAATACACACTGAAAAGCCAGGGGAATGAATGAGAGAAAGCTTTCAGTGTCAACCTGCAGTGAAAAGTAACTGAGCAGTGACAAACAGATCTACTTGTGCTTTACCAAAGTACAGTTTTGAGACTCTTGTACTTTTCTTTAGTACCATTAAACTTCAATTAGTAGCCCGGGCTATTATTTGCATAAATCACTGAAATCAGCAGGCCTATATTTGGGACAGGCCTTTAATTCCTTTCACACAAAACTGTTGCTCAGCAAAGTTCGGGAAATACAAATTGTTTATTTAAACCAGTATTACTTGTTTAAAAATTAGGCTTTAGGATAATATATCAATCATGAGTCATTAATTCAATCTTGCTCCGACAGACATCAGAGAGAGAGAGAAAGTTATTGCATACTGACACACCACCACTTTATCCTGTTAAAACAGTACTCACAACCTGGATTAATTTTCATGTAAAACCTTTTTGATTATTTTGATCTGAGGACCCTTACGGACTAAAGGAATATGAATAACTTACAGTGGTATCAAGGAATGGACACATAATTTGCGATAGCCAACAACCTGGTTTTACACATCTGAATAACTTCTATTGAAAAAAAAGGGAACTGCAACCAGACCAGGCGTCTAATTGAGACAGGCCTTTATTGGTCACAATCTATAGCCACACCAGGATAGTAAAAGGGACTGGACTTTTAATTGAAGTTTTGTGGTATTTCCAGTTTATGTTACTTCATACTTCTGCTCCATACATTTAAAAGGGTAATGCTGACAGTGGTAATATTATGAGGGATATATATTTTATTTACTTCACTATATATTTACCAGATAAAGTTAACCAGTCAACAAACTACTGATACAGTATATAATACTCTGACAGGGGCCATTGTGTCTATTGTAAACCCTCTGACACATTTGCTGATAATACCTATATACTTTGACTTGAGTTAAATTAGAATTATAAAACGTTTAGCCTCCTTGTAATAAAGTACTTTTACCTGGATGTATTGATAATTTTCTTGAAGCCACTCTATTTAACGATGGCTGAACAGGAGCAACTATGGCAACAAGTGTCAGCTGGTTAATATTAGCATTAAAGCTAGCTAACATTAGCCACCAACAACAACAACTGGTCTCACCTGACTAAATGAGGCTGCAGCATCGAAACAACTGACTGTACGTGGTGTACGTGGTACCTTTGGTCCTTTCCTCAGCTGAAGCTGTACTGTTGATGTACACACACACACACACACACACACACACAGCTCCCTCTACTGTACATCCAGCAGAGGGCTGTGGGCAGCGCGGGCAGCTGACAGGACGGGTGGGGTCAGGAAATGCGGTCTTTCCCCTCGCACACCCCCATTGGTCACTAGCCTATCCATGGAACGTTTCCCCGCCTTGTGATTGGCTGCTGCGCTCAACGACTTGCGCCTGATTGGCTGAAAACGCTACGCTGTTTGTGGGCTGAGAACTTGATGATTCCGTTGGTTCCTGACTGTGAGTAGAGAGATTGAAGGGGCAGGGCCCACAGTGGAGAAATGGCGAGAATGGTTAACGAGGACGGGTGTGGAGTGGAGACACAGAGCCCGGAGCCGCAGGGACCGGGCCGGGGCTCGGCCAGATGGGGTCCACAACACGCCGGTGCACGAGAACTGGCCGGTTTATACTCACCAGGTGAGTCGATGTGCTCAGCAGCTCCGTCTTATGCGCTTGTTCCCCGGTTTAAGTGTCCACGAGTGGTGTGATATAACGTCAGGCTTCACATAGCGTAGTTACCAAGTAACAAACTGTGGACAAAAACTACTTAAATCACAAACAGGAGCACCAGCTTGTGTTTAACTGCTACAACTAAATGACACCGAGCAATGAGCGACGGCTCTGTGCTGGTCACAGCCAGACTTTTGTTTGTTACACAACAGGAATCATGTGAGATTGGTTGGATTTGTGTTTGAGCCGCTGTTGTCCTTTGACATTTCGAGCATCAGGCAGAGGTTAGAAGAATCCACCGCTTCTGCTTTAGGCTCAGCAGCCTTATTTGTCCATGGAGCTGCTGTGACCTTTCGTAACAGCGTTGTCAGCCCTGGAAAGCAATGCATAACCAGAAACTGACGGTCTGGATAGTTTGGAGATGTTGGCAAGTCCACACTGTGCCAGTCCTCCCACTATTACTCATACCATTTGAACTTGGGCTTATGAAGTGAAAGGCCTTCACACCCATTGTGCAAATACTTCATGCTTTTTGAGCTCCTCAGCTTTGACTTTCTGCTGATTTGACGTCTGCCTCCCAGTGGGCTTATTTTAGCCACTTAGAGACTGGAGCCTCCTTTGAGTTGTCAGATGTGGACAGGTATTTCAGGCCCAGCTGCTCACCTGTCATTTAACAAGCAAAGTGCAGACGAATGTCACTGATGTAAAGAAGCATCTGACGTTGTCTTATTTACCAACCTTTGGACGTTTTAGTTTGGATTACATCATATCACTTCATGTTCAGGTGGACTGCAGACATAATATGCATGATTATCTTATCAGGAACGTCGTACTATTAAGAAGTGCTGCTCATGTGTTGGATCGTATTAACTCGTCTGCTCCTGTTTTCCTTTAAGGCAAAAGATGTCAAGAGTGGTTATGTGTCCTCCTCTGCTTCTCTCTCATGGCCTTCAATTTCATTCACCTTCTTGCCAATTTCCACCTGGGACACTTGTGGTACATCCCGCTGAGTATTGGTAAGTGCTGACTGAAACATTTTATAATGTTCTGATGTTGTACTGTCACTGGTTTTTGTCTTCTGTTTTTTTTAGAGCTGCAGTCCAAATAAAGCATTGGCTCTGTCTTTAATTTAATGGTTTTCTCATCCTTTTATCTGTGCTGCGCTCCTCACACTGTCTTTCAGTGGCAGGAATACTCACAGCAGACTTTGCGTCAGGACTTGTTCACTGGGGGGCTGACACGTGGGGATCAGTGGATCTACCTATCTTTGGAAAGGTAAGGCATCTTTTGTTTGTACTCTAAATAATCTGCTTTTAAAATGATCATCCTCTTGCATTCACAGTGCGTATTTCTTGTTTTTTCAGGCCTTTATACGGCCATTTAGAGAGCACCACATCGACCCCACAGCCATTACCCGTCACGACTTCATTGAGACCAATGGTGACAACTGCATGTTGACCATAATCCCTCTAGCACACATGGCCTTCAGCTTCGTCACCCTCTCCCCTGGTGAGTTTTGTATCAACAAACCGAGTCTGACATTTTCATCTGTCTGATTTTCTTATCTATTTCAACATTACCATACAGAAGGAAAAAAAAACCACCAAATAAATGAGTGTCTGTCTCCTTTTTGCAGCGGAGATTTACCATATCTACCCCTGGTACTGCTACTTGTACGCACTCGGCATCTTTGTGACTCTTACCAACCAGATTCACAAGTGGTCGCACACGTACTTCGGCCTGCCTCGTTGGGTCGTGTTTCTGCAGGACTGCCACATCATCCTCCCCCGCAAGCACCACCGCATCCATCACGTCTCCCCTCATGAGACGTACTTCTGCATCACCACAGGTTCGTCTTTTTTACTCAGGATTAAAGGTGGAAATCGGCCTGTGAATAGTGTTTTGAAGGTAAAATCTCACAGTTTGTGGGATGAGAGCGATGCGAAGCTTACTCAGCGTGGCTTTCAAAGTCATCAGCTTACTGTGCTGTTCACATTACACAACTTCTTGTCTTGTAATTGGGAGTCTTGAAGTCATTATGTTTTTAAGGCCCAGACACACCAAACTGATATCGAAGAACTAGTGGAGGCCGACTGTTGCATCACCTCACGTCGCCTGTGTCTCAGCCAAAAATTGTGCTTGAACATACAATAAGGACTTCAACCGACGGCCAGCCAGTACGTACGATCTCCACCTGTGTGAAAGTAAATCACGCTCCGTACAATTAGGTGGCGGTAGTCTGTATTCGTCATTCAAAAAGGGAAAGTGGAACACCGACAAGACGGATTCAAGATGCTAGTAAGCCAGTTAGCACATTAACAACATGGCCTGAGGTTAAACAAACAAAGGATATTTACCATGCTCTAGCTAACAACAAAAAACAATTATGAACTGTTTTCTGACCGCCTCACGCCCTCTTGACTTCAGCCGTTTATTTACATACTTATTCATCACTTCCGTTTCTCATCTCATGCACTGAGCTGAACTGTTTGATGCTGATTCAACATGCCGAGTTGGCCAAAAACCAGCTGACAAGGGCCATAACAGGGCTATTAGTGCCAGCGGTGTGAGATACACTGCAAAAACAAGTGCGACACACGCTCACCGATGGCCTGACATTGACCAACGGCTGATCAGAGCTCTAACACTACATGACTGACGGCAACAGGGGTCACACGCTACAAAATCTTTCACAAGGAGGAATCCCTGATGAGTGTGTCATGGGATGTGTGGGTCAAACCACAACCCGGGGGGCGGGGGGCACACACCACCTAAATGAATATTATTTCCATGCCTTGGAAAAGTTCAATCAATATTTGTTAACATGAGCTACTCTCTCTCAAAGTCAGATAACAGAGAAGTAAGTCTCAAACTTGTGATGTCAATGGGGTATAAAGTCTGGAGCTGCTCCATAGATAATGAACAGGAGCCTGATTTATGGACCCACAGATGTTTGTTTTCTTTTTTATACTCAAATGATCTTTATTCTATTGAAGTGTTCCAGTTCTGAAACAGAAAATGTTCCCATATACTCAGAACGTTCCCCTGGATGCTCTCAACGTCATCTAGAACGTCTTTCACCATTCATTGGCTGTGGAGCTCCAGACTTTATATTTGATGACATCAGATATTAGAGTTTTAGCACTCTACCTTTTGGATCTGGGAGGGAATTGTTTGTGTTTACTCATTTTTAGACTTTCTTAGATCATAGGAATAACACATATACATTGGACATAGTTCCACGTTAGTGGAGGGGTGTGAAGTAAAACAAACTGTGATGTAAGGTGATATTGAGAACACATGTTGATTTAGAACAGCTTCTATAGCAGCGTCTATCTTTTCTATTGTGCTGCTAATGTTATTACTCCTCGTTGGTACAGGTTACCGCTTGACAATGCTTGACAATGCTTGACAAAAGCTTTACAGCTTTAGTCCTGCTCTTGGCGCTGACTGGCTAATTGTGGTCCCGTGACGCTCATTGTTTGTTTTTTATTCCACCGCTGTCTCGTGTCATGATTTCAGACGAATCAGTCAACTCGGTGGAGTAGGCGCATTCCAAGGTCTGGACCCTTGTGGCTTGTGTGTTTGTTAAGTTACACAAGGGCAAATAAGGGCAAAAGGCGTGTAGTGTGAACTAAGGCTGCAACAACTGGTTAATAAATAGAGTAGTCGATCAAAATAATATTAAATGCCAACTATTTTGATAATCGATAAACCGTTAATCATTTTTCAAGCAAAAATGTCAAAACATTTGCTGGCTCCAGTTTCTTAAATGTGAGAATTTGCTGCTTTTCTTTGTCATTTATGATGGTAAATGACGAGTCTTGGGGTTTAGGACTGCTGGTTGGACAAAAGAACCAAAGTGAAGTCATCACTTTGGGCTTTGGGATGTTTTGAAGAGCAATTTTCACAAGTTTTTGATTTAATTGTGAAAATAATAAGCACATTTATTGATTATGAAAGTAATTGTTAGTTGCAGCTTCAGTGGGATCTAGGCACAAGGCAAATTTGTCATCGAGCCTTTTCTCTCCAGGTTGGCTGAACTACCCTCTGGAGAAATTCGGTTTCTGGAGGAACCTGGAGGATCTTATCCAGGGCGTGACGGGAGAGAAGCCCAGAGCAGACGACCTGAAATGGACTCAAAAAGTGAAGTAACGCTGCAGGCTAACTTCACCCTACCTCAGAAGACGCTGGCTCTGTCCAGGCTTCTCATCCCCTTTTTTGCCTCACACAAACTGTAATCCATAAAAAGACAAACTAACAAACACTTTCTGATGCCATAGCTTTAAGTCTTGCACATTGTGTCTGTTTTTCAAGAGGAGGGCTCTGTTGATGGGATTTTTTCATTACTCACTCTCATGGATCATCATGTGAAATTGCAATATATCCTAAACTCTTCGTGTGTCTAACACAACTCATCACTTTTTTGAGGCAATTTACAGATGCTTTTGTTAAGACGGTTTGATCAGATACTTTACGGTCAGATGCAGATAATTTGAAACTGCTTCCTAAGGAGATTAAAAGATTTCCCTCACGTCAGAAAATTCAAACCATCCCAAGAAAGAATACTTGAAAGAGTGAACACTCACTTTTTTCCCCTCCTCCAGAGACGCAGCTGTTCATTTGCAGACTGGATAAGTCACGTTATATTTAGCACTGCATTTTTTTGGTCTCTGGATCAGTTTTTGCATCTCCACCTCATCAAGGGTCTGATTGATGTGCAAGTAATAAAATTGGATTTAGGCCATGGTAAGTAGTAGGGCTGGGGTGATAAAGGATTTTTGGATGCTTTACCTATGTTGATAGCTAAAGAACAAAATGGTTAATCACTGTTACATTTGTTGATTTCGTGAACATTTTGGTTAGATGCACGCTTTTGGGGCATTTTTAAAGAGTGGTGTCAATTAGATTTAAAAAAACAAAAAACAAATACAAACCAGTGACCATTGTTGTTGTTTCTGTTAACTCTCTACAAATCAAAATGCAGCCATATTTAATTGTTTAGTTGTGGATTTTTTAGTGTGAGACAATGACTACAGTTGCAGTGGAAGAGTCAGTAAAACAAGAATCGTTCCTCCAAGATGCTAAACGACAGATCTGACAGTTTAGAAAACGAGTTTTTGTGTAAACAGTCCGGTCAGATCTTAAGCGGGCATTTTGATGGAATGTT
The DNA here is from genome assembly GCF_041903045.1 of Epinephelus lanceolatus. Lineage (NCBI taxonomy): Eukaryota > Metazoa > Chordata > Actinopteri > Perciformes > Serranidae > Epinephelus > Epinephelus lanceolatus. The sequence continues at coordinate 10,975,867 of NC_135741.1, read as the reverse complement.
TTATATTATCGGGCTGTTGAATTCAGGGCTGGGTGTTGTTTAAAAAAGTACAAAACCAGAACCAAAACCAATGCCCTTAAAGAGTTCTTCATTCAATATCCGCCATGTGAATGGAAACATTCAGCTGCAGAAAATGCCACCAGACGCTACAGGCATGTAGTATAGCCAGACTTTTAAATGTTTTGGTGGCATGTCAGCACGCTAAACTGCCAACTCCGTCAAATACACCACAGGCGTATGGGTTGTAGCTCCTGTGTAGCTCCTACGTCGCATTAAATCAAAGACGGCTTGTGGTGATTGGCTGCAAGCAAAACCATACAAATTTTTTTCTAGATGTGGGTGCAAAAAGGATCGAATGCAGGTCTCGTTTGACTGGAGAAGTTTGATACTACTTGGTACTGAGTTGTTTCAGTCGATACCTTAAAGATATTAAGTTCCAATACCCAGCCTTAATGAGACAGCTTCATATATATCTTAAATAATAGTGGAAACAGAAGTTGCATAGAGTGATTTGACATTGAAATGTGTGTAACTGTAGTCATTGTTGATGCTAGGCCAGTAGGAAATCTGGGAAAACACACCAGTCACACCACTGTTCTGCTGAGTCTGTCTGGCCTGAATAACCAGTCCATCAGATGATCATGTGTCCTCTGTGAAAAGCCTTTTTTTAACCCCTGGTACACTGACAGTTTGACAGGACAGAGGCAGACACAGTTTTGACCAGCTGCCTTACACACCACAGATGCAGTACTTGTGTCTTTTTGCTTATTTTTTGTTTCATTTGCAGCACTCCTTTGTGTTAATTATTGTGTCTTTCTGGGGTTTGTGACTCCGTTAATCAGACACAGATCCTCCAAAGTTATGTGCCAACAGTGTGTAACATTGTTTTAACTCCTCGCATCTTGCTATTCTTTTGTGTTGTGTTGGAAGAAACTGTCGGCTTCGAAGTGTAACATTGGCCGTGAGGAATGCTGCCACTGTGTACCGTCTTGGTAACCGTGACAGGCAGACTTGGTGATGTTACAAGGGCTTCTGTGGTTGTTTTTTTTAATGCTTTAGTCAGTAATTTGTAAATGCATTGTACAGCGAATAACTATGCAGTGTAATCAGAGGCCCTTAACCATACGTCTTAACTCATCTGATTAGGTTCAAATGCCTTTCTTTTTCTACTAGTTTACACATATTTGCTATTTGAGTTGGAAAACTGGAGCTTAAAAAAGTAGCTACTTAAACTGCATGACGAAATTACTTTTACTAATTAAGATGTCACTTACACAGACGTAAGAATGCGTGCATGCATACAGCATGTCGGCTAGTGCAAGCGATATACCGGGTCACCAGCTTTCCTTTGGGTTTATGAAGAGCAGACACTGAGTAGGGAGGATTGTGCTCGCTCCAAATTAAATTAATTGTGCTGCTTTCAAAAGATGACCCCAAACTTTGACCAAACGGTCCCTTGAACGACCAAAATGTTATGTGATCAATCCTAGATTCTTCAGGTTTAAATTGGAGGCGCTGCGTTTGTTGCCTAGTTAGGTTGACCAGGTTAGATGCTGAATGAAAGGCTGAACTACTTTGTACTCAAAGTAGACAATTTAGTATTAGTTCATTTTGAAGGTAAAAATCAAGCTTTATATAATGAAATTTTCCAGTTTTTGAATCCTATATACTTGATTATAAACAATTATCCACCATAGGTCAACAACAAAAGTACACTGCAGATTGCGTAGTGCTTGTAGAGTATTGTGAGAAGCAGTTTTGTGTGTGCTAGGTTGTGTAATATATGCTGGTAAATGGATGCCGTTATGTTTCACTGCAAAGGCGTGCGTAGAAGTTGTGTTCCTGTAGCTCTTTTGGATCAGTATTAGGCACAAAATAGTTTGGGCGCTGCTAGCTGCAGATAGTAGACACATTTCAGGTTTGACACACCACTTAGTTTATCAATAGAAATTTGGTGTTGGCTCTACTGGATGTTTTGGCGCTTCAGCAAATTGCTTTTTGTGATAATATAAAAGTAATGAGAATTTTAAGGACGTTTTGTGTTTTTGTAATACTGCAAAATAGGAAAGGTTAGTGGTTAGATATACATGACATGCCATAATTAGTTTGGACAAAACTGACAACCTCGCAATAAAAATAAATGGTGAGGTCAGAAGGAATCCAGACCATAATAATAATCCTGACTTGGAGACAGAGTGGCTGTAATTGTTGTTTATGGTTGTGATAGTTGGGAGTCAAGTTGTGAGTATAGATCTAACATGCATTAACTTATTCTTCATTCTTATTCTCCAGATGATCTCAGGATTGTGGTTAGAGTGATTTAAATAGGTTATTATGAATTTATGGATAAAAGAAAAAAACCCCTCTCCATTAGTGAAGTTCAGGCCATTATTTGAAAGATAACAGTTGTTGAAGTCACTTGTTTCCATCAGATTCTGTTGGCCAAAGTAGCCAGATGATGATTTTAAATACATTATAGGTTCTATTGTAGCCATATATCAGTATAGTTAACTTGGCCTCTTGTTGTTGAGGTAGAATTTGTTGTTTAAAAACAGACATCAGTGGATTTGAAAGGGTATTTTGTGACAATGTGTGGTTTACTAAATATTTTTCCCACTGGAAATGGTGAAAGCAAATGAACTGGTTGGTATGTGGGGTGGGCAGTCATTGTTGGTTTGTTCGACATGCTGTGTTGAAATCACTTTTGTAATGATCCTTGGACTTTTTATTGAATTGCCTTATCCTCTCCCTGATTGATTTACTGTAAATCTTGCCAGCAATGTGGGAAAACAATTTATTGACTGACTTTAAATCGCCCTTCACTTGCCTCTCACTTGTTCTGAGGCAAGGCTCATGTGGATGTTGTAGTTGGTGATGTATGCTGGTGGTGATGGAGTTTTAGATATCAGAATAATGCCTTGATGCCTTTTTGTTGTCTTCCCTTTGGGAGACTTACAATGTATATATTAAACTGTATTTATAAATAAACTAAATAAACAGTTGATAATTACTGCTACCTGTTTTCTCTGATTCATTTCTTTGATTATTATTTGTCTTCAGATTGAAGATGTTGTAGCGAAATATAAAATTCCTGCAGATACTTTAAGCCTTAAAAGGATCTTTCATAAGTCTTAAAAATACTCAGAAATTGGAAATAGGATTTTATAAAGTTGCTAACCAGCTGGACATCGTGTTAATCAACAAACAACAGAAGAAGGCAGTGGTGACAAATGTAGCAATCCCAAGCGACAGCAACATCAGGAAGAAGGAACATGAGAAGCTTGAAAAATACCAAGGGCTGTAAGAGGAAGTAGAAAATATGTGGGGAGTAAAGTCAACAGTGGTGCCAGAGGTAATTGGAGCACTGGGTGCTGTAACCCTCAAACTGGGAGAGTGGCTCCAGCAGACTCCAGGTACAACATCTGAGGTCTCTGTCCAGAAGAGCGCAGTCCTAGGAACAGCTAAGGTACAGCAAAGAAAACTCCCAGGCTGCTGGTAGAGGTTTTAGGAACTCAGTATAGTCTGTGTGGATTACTTGTCTCAAGGATTACATCAGATTTTCTTTTAAATCATTTCATCATGGGACATAATGTGCAATTTTATGGCATAATTATGAATATTCTGCGACCATGCACTCTTACACAACCTATCCTTCAGATATGATATTGTACATACGCAACCCCACCTACAGTGATCCCTACTGTTGTATTATTATGATCCACAGCACCTACTGTTGACCTGATTTTGGCACTGTGTATATTGTACATACAGTATTTTGGATTTTCACCTTATTGTCATACTTCATTTGCACCCTTCCCACTTTATATTGCAGCTGCTGCACAGCGATTTTTCTTTGAGTAAATAAAGTTTTATCTTATCTTATGTAATTAAGCTACACATTCTTCATGTTGTTACTTTCCTCTTGCACAACTGCATACTCTCCATTTTAGTAGCCTACAGCCAGAGCAGAGGATCATAAGTGTTCTCTAAGGAAGACATTTTACCACGTCCCAGTAAGAAAAGCACAGATGAAATAAGGAAACTGAGTAAGAGATTCAGTGCACATTTTATTAGTAATACTTGGTTTTCCCCTACTGTGACAAGTTAAAAATGTTTGAAGAAATATAAAGAAATATGCTATGTGACAGAAGGCATCGATGCACTGCTGTCTGAAATAATCATTAGCAAATGTAATTTTAACCATAAATAAACTTAACAAATGTCTGCTATTATTACTACTGGTTCAAGTGTTACTGCAGTTCTGCATGTGGTTTGTGCAAGTGGCGTTGCCGTACCCCAGCAGAAGCCATGGTACAATCAATGTCAAACACTCTACTGTCTTTCTATTCCATTACTTTCAAATCCAATAAACAGTGGGAAATGTAGTGTAATGTAGGCTACATCATTGTTGATTGTTATATTTTTTGTTAAGTGTTGGTATGTCATAAAAATGTCATTAAAAAGTCATAGTATAGTATGTCATAACCATTAATTTAAGAGTCATAGTTTAGTCAGATAGTTTAGTTTAGAATGAGATCGTGAATACAAGCGGCTGAAATGAGTTTCCTCCGTGGGGTGGCTGGGCTCAGCCTTAGAGATAGGGTAAGGAGCTTGGACATCTGAAGGGAGCTCGGAGTCGCGCCGCTGCTCCTTCATGTCCAAAGGGGTCAGTTGAGGTGGTTTGAACATCTGATCAGGATCAGGATCCCGTTAGAGATGCCCAACTGGTAGGAGGCCCTGGGGCAGACCCAGAACACGCTGGAGGGATTACATATCTCATCTGGCCTGGGAACGCCTCAGGGTCCCCAAGGAGGAGCTGGAAAGTGTTGCTGGGGAGAGGGACGTCTGGGGAGCTTTGCTTGGCCTGCTGCCCCCACGACCCGGCCTTGGATAAGCGAATGAGAATGGATGGATGGATAGTTTAGTAATAGCTTAAGTTTCCGGAGTTTCCGAGCATACTGCAAGGACGTCACTCAAGCCAGATTTAGTCTTAACATCTGACTCCACAATGCAAGTACTGTTGCTGGGACTTAAAGTCCCCTGGGCAGACTGAATGGAGAAGGCCCGTGAGCGAAAGAAGGCCAAATACCTTGAGCTGTTAGAGGCCTGTAGAGAGAGCGGTTGGGAGGCCGGCAGTGAGCCAGTGGAGGTGTGCTGCAAGGGTTTCCCAGGGCAATCTGTGCACTGGGCACTCAGGCTCCCGGAGAGGAAAGCCATAAGAAACACCAGTGAGGCTGCAAAAAAAGCCTCAAGGTGGCTGTGGATCAAAAGGGCAGATCTATGGTGTAGCACGCTGCTTGATCACTAGCTCCTGACTGATCACCCAAGGCTGGGTTGCCAAGGTGAGGGTGTCTGATGACCCAAGACCCGAAACACCCTAACCCTATGACCCTGGGATAGTCACTGAGGATGTGTCGAGGCCTTATCATCTAGGTGTTTCAAGTAACTAACTGTCATTAAAAAGTCATTAAGCAGTCATAGTATAGTACAGTGCACAGTGGTACAGTGGTTACCATTGTCACCTCACAGCAAGAGGGTTCCTGGTTCAAAACCAGGGTGGGGGGGGGCCTTCTGTGTGGAGTTTACATGTTCTCCCCATGTCAGAGTGGGTTTTCTCTGGCTCCCTCCCACAATCCCAAAACAGGCTGGTTAATTGGTGACTCTAAACTGGCCGTAGGTGTGAATGTGAGTGTGAATGGTTGTCTGTCTCTATGTGTCAACCCTGTGATAGTCTCGCTCAGCAGGTCAGCCCAGAAAGGTCTGGCTGGGCTGACTCTCACTTTGAGATTGGAGGAAAAAACGCCCTGGCTGCTTGTATTTCTTTTAACCAATCACAATCGTTCTGGGCGGTGCCACAGCAACGGTGCGCTTGCAAAAATATTGCTGGGGGGAAACAGGTTTTGGTGTAACACGCCCACAAATATATCACCTACAGGACGCGAACCATGGCAGAAAAATGGCTACATCGCCGCAAGATCAAACACCGCAAAAGTTAGTAAAGGACGTGTTGAAAACGGTTGAAAACTGCTACACAACCGGAGGTGGTAGGGCGGGACTTCAGCGGGTGGCTTGTTCCGCCCAATGAGAGGCTGATCTATGCAGTGAACTTCCGCCCACTCAGACTAACCCTGTGATAGTCTGGGGGCCTGTCCAGGGTGTACCCTGCCTCTTGCCCAATGTCAGCGGGGATAGGCTCCAGCTCCCTGTGACCCCCAACAGGATAAGCGGTTATGGAAAATAAGAGTCATATACTGTGTCTCAAATCGCGTGAAAAATGCAGTGCACTATGAGTACCCTGATGGCGCACTCAAAACAGTCAAGAAGTTGAGTGTGGAACTATGGACTCTTCTCATTAAATATGGCTCATACACCCTCAATGGATGCCATCTTGGCTACGTACCGAAGGAGATGTCTATATTATTTTGTCCAGCCAGTTTATATCAATGTTGCTTCACATTCCCTCTTCCAGATCAGCTTGCCGGAGTGAGGAGAAAATTTGTGGACAAAGTGTCCAGTGTACTGATTAGGAAGCTCCTGGACAACCTTTTAGACGATGGCGTCTTGAATGATGACCAGAAAGAGGAGGAGAACAGCACCACAGCAGACAAGGCACGCTGTCTTATCGACACAGTGAAGAAGAAAGAAGACGAAGCCAGCAGGAAGCTGATTGCTCACATTCACAGCAGAGATTCGACACTGTACTCTGAGCTGGGCCTGTACTGTGTTCAACCTACTCAGCCCGGTGAGCTGAAATATTTCAACCTATTTTGAATCAGACTTGTATTATACTTCAACACAGTCACAATCAATCACAAAAGAAGTACATTGTTTCGAACAGAAATGTTTTGCTATCCCCAGCTGCAGTGCGACTGAGTGAGCAGGAATGGTCGATCACCCTCAACCGTGCCACTGAGTCATTCTGGATGTACAAAGTGAATGATAACAATGTCTGTCATTCAAAAAAATCTCATCAAATATCTCACATGACCTCAAAGGAATACTTAACCCACAAAATTACCATTTGTATATTAATTAATCGTGCCCTGTTACCTTGAATTTGTGAAGAAAACTTTGTTTTCCTAGCATGCCTTCATTGAAAACAGCCAGCATATTTATTAACTGATTGGGCACCACGTTTAACAGCATCAAAACTATTAAAAAATACATCTGGTTACAAATTCTCACACAACTCATGCTGCATAATCCAAGTCTTTTTTATCTAGTCATATGCTCAATACTTCCCAAATATGTGCATATTTATAATAATTATAATAATAAGTCACCCAAGGACACTTTACACAACCAGATAAATGGATGCTTTGATATAGTTGATAAATGTGGTCCCCATTCAATAAATAAATCAATAAGTGAGAGCGATGCTTGGCGTTTCTTCCGCGCGCACGCACCGTTGGCTTCAATGGCAAAACTACTTACGTGCGCGCTCCCGCTGTGTAGCGACAAGATGGCGGTCGCCGCCGGATTAGGTAAATGTAAGAGAGAAATACATCACAATCAGAAGCTTAAAAATCGGCTGAATGAATTTTCATGGTGTCGCTATTAAGTTTCGTAGTGATGTTGTGTGCCTACGGATGCATCCGCTGTGTGGAAAGATGCATGCTAACGCTTAGCAGGAGCTTCTGAAGGGAATGAATAGGAAGCGATGCTACTAGCTAAGCTAACGTAACTTAAGTTAGGTAGAAGGGCAGAAGGATGCATTATGACTGGCGTTTATGGGATTTCATGTGGTGTAATAACCATTTAACACCAGTCATCTGTATATAACATTGTGTAACTAGTAAGCTATCGTGTAATAAAGTAAATTAGCATGGTAATAGTGTGGCGCCGATGCTACTGAACCACAGCACCGCTAACGTTAACCTAACGGTCCGGGTGATGTATTAACGTTAGCTTATTTGCGTTATAAAATTGTACTGTGTCAACGGCTGTGGCACAAACCGTGTATTTACCGTTAAATGTTGTGAAAAGATAATAGTGCATCAGCATTTTGCCTTCGTGCATGTTTAACCTGAGACTGTTTAACGTCAACAATGACGGTACGTTTTTCTGACACTTCCTATAATCAGGAAAACATGATGTATAATGGGTCTGAATGAATGGGCTGTAGAGATGCAGGTGATCTGAGCTAACCTGCTGCACCGTCTGGCAGCGTGACTGTGGTTGTTTGCACGGCTCAGTTAACGGTGCAGCACCGTCGTATCTCACTGCAGAGGCCAAATGATGCAGCATCGTCGGAGCCAGATGCTAAATTTGAGGAAATGAAATAACGTCTACCTTTTATCAGACAGCTCAGGAGAGCCGGTCCACTAAAGGCTTCCTTATTTCCCTGTCACGTTGTGTGTGTCTGGATGACTCATGCCCCCGCGAGCTGCTCATACCTTTATAACTGCAAGTCATTGCTCTGGCACAAACTCGTGTGAATTTACAGCTTTGGTCACCTCGGTGATATCTAGATCTAACTGTGTTGGAGCTGTGCATATGTTAGTATAACAGTCTCAGTTTGGTATGTTTTGCCCACAAACAGGCGTTAAAGTCCCTCGCAATTTCCGGCTCTTGGAAGAGCTGGAGGAAGGCCAGAAAGGTGTGGGAGATGGAACAGTGAGCTGGGGTCTGGAGGATGATGAGGACATGACCTTAACACGGTGGAGAGGGGTGATCCTTGGCCCCCCAAGGGTGAGTGGTGACACTTTTTAACACTTAGGTAACGACTGTGCAATAAGCATTTAAGTGGGTATGATTAGCAGACTGTCATGTTAGTGTGCCAATTAGAGCCTATGTGTAAAGGCAGATGCATGGGGTTTAATGAATGTGCTACATTAGCTGTGACAGTGTATATGAGGTAGCAGCACAATATAACAGCTAATTAAAGGTAAAATATCACATGCTATAATATCAGGAAATGACAGGAAGCAACAGGTGGTACATCATAAAGCACAGTCCCAAGTTAGACATCACAGAAATAATGTCAATTTGAAAAATCTACAGCTAAGTTTTGATTCTTTAGATGCTAAATGTAGGAAAGGCATTCTGTATGCTGGTAAGATACTCTTTGAAATGTCTCAAGCTTTTGTTTTGATATGGTTGACTGCCTTTGGAAGATCATTTACAACAAGTGCAGCTCGATATGCATCCGTAATTTACAGAGCTAGAAGACACCTCAGGGGCGTTTATCAGAGGACTGTTTGGACATTAACGTATGTCTGACTTCAGCTGGCTCAGTAGATTTATGTTCTCACAGAGTTTAAACCAACGAATTTACTGTTCCTTTGGAACTGGGGAAAAAATAGATACATTTTAAAAGATAAACTATGCAGGATTTTCCTATAAAAACAATGTGTAGATCCCTACAGAAGTAACATTCTCGCTCATCACTATGACCCATCAGAAGTGTGTAGCGGTACGTCAATGGGCGTGTACTCCCACAGTGCTCAGGTGAGGTCGGAGCTTTATAAAAAGGCAGTGACTAAATGCCAGGCTGTAAGCAGTAACCATCCAAGAGACACAGCGCTGAAAAAAATGCAAATTCAACGAAGCGAAGCGCCAAACAAGAGTGAATCTGTGGTTGGCTCTTACTTTCACTTTTGGCGGTGAGCATGCTTACTAACAGAAACCGACAATCCTGCTTGGTATACCTTTAACCGTCATGAGAACCATGATTTGGGTGTTTTCTCCCATGGATGGTACAGTTGAATATATTTGACACTGTGTGCTGTTTGTTAATGTTTAGTATGCTGTTCACTCATCCCTCCCTACCCTTCTCTGTCCACAGACAAGCTATGAAAACAGGATGTACAATCTGAAGGTTGAATGTGGGCCAGAATACCCAGAGTCACCACCGTTTGTCAGATTTGTGACAAAGATAAACTTGAATGGCGTGCACACCTCCAGCGGTGTGGTATGTAAATCTTGGAAACCCATTTTTCTTATACTAACACGATTACCTCACTGTTGGCAGTTTTTGAAATGGATAATTCTCTTAATCCTGTTCATGCCACACTGATGGATACATTTGGAGAAATAAGAGCATTTGGCTCATGTATATATTACAATATCAAACAGTACGTGCATGCAGCCATGGTTATTATAATTAACTAAAACCAAACCAAAAATGAATACTAGGTGTCAAAAAACCTTTTAATTAACAAATAAAAACTAGAATTTAGAAAAAAACATTACTGGGTACTTACAAAACCAACTTAAATACAGCAAAAAAGTGCTGCATTTGTACTGTAATACCTATTCTGAATTTCTTAAATCTTGCCCCTGATAATAACCCACCATTTTAAAATTAAAACCCCTAAAACTAATACTGAAACTAATGACTAAACTAAAAATAAACATTTTAAACCACAAAAATAAACTGAAACAAGTAAACCCACTCTGGAAACTAACTGAAACTAAACTGCATTGAAAATTAAAAACAAATGAAATTACTAATGAATGAAAAATAAACTATAATAACTCTGCATACAGCACAAAGCTTGTTAACACATTAGAGTGGCATGATGTGTCATAAAAAGAAAAGGTGCACACAATGAAAGAAAGATTCGTCAGGCCTGCTCTGTAGACTTGTCAGTGCAGATGAGCAAGTTCCTCTTAGAAGTGCACGCTTGAATACTCTGACAGATGATGCAACCGCTGCATTAATTCAGGCACAAGAGACTAAGATGTGGTGTACTGTAGTGTGTTTATTATTCTTGATGAAGGAGCACAGAAAATACCACACATGGCCAACATGATGATGACACATTGGGTGGTGCAGACTGTGCACTTGTTCTTTCATGTCTTTGCAAGTGATTTTACTCCCTTCAGTTGTTCAGATGTGACAATGCCCAACCAGTCATTGTTCTACATTCTCCTAGTCAAATTTGGTTCATTTAAACATACTACAGATCAATGATAATCAAACTGAGGCTTGGACTCAAACAAAAAAAAGCTAATGTTAAAAACTTGTAAATAAAGGAAGTAAAGACCAACCTTTGTGTGTTTCAAATCAATCAGGTGCTATATATGCACTCAGGCAGCCCAATTATTTACAGTATGGGCTCAAGCATTACTTCAATCGGGCACTAAAAAAATGGACAAAGAGCCTGTCTCATGGCATCACTGTCATACATTTAAAAGATACAATCTACTTAGTTTTGGGGGCTTTAATTACTGTTTTGTTGTCATAAATTAGGTTTAAAATGAATCAACAGTCGAGCCCAAAGCGTCGTTCCACATATATACAAAGACAAGATGGTTACAGAGTGACAGGTAGCAAATGGCAACTGTAAAATATATCGTAAATCTAAATTTGGTCAATCAGCTTTCTCCATAAAGGGCTGTCAACTCTAGAACACATTACCAACTGAAATCAGATTACTTTCACATGTACAGTCCTTTACAACAAAGATTAAGTGCTGGATAAAAGCAAATCACAGCTGTGCCCATTTTTACCTTATTATGTAAATTACCAAGGTGTATTGGTGTATGTGTGTTAAGTGTATTGTGTGAAGTTTATTTTATTGTGTTTCCATATTTACAGTGGTTTTATGATACTGAAAGCTGTATAATGTAATTACACTGTAAGGCTCAGGCACACCAAACCAACATCAAAGAACTCATGGTGACGAAGGCTGACTATTGTGTCACTTCCTGTCGCCTGGGTCTCAGCCAACAAGTAGCACATGAACCCACTGCAAAGACTAGAGCCAATGACCACTTAGCACGTATGTTCTGCACCTGAATGAGAGGAAATAACTCAACATAGCAACAGGCGGCTGTAGTATGTGGAAGACTGAAAGGTGGAATTCAAGGCACTAGTAGTTAGCCAGTTAGCATATTGACAACACAACCCAATTGAAATAACAAAGGATATTTACTGTGTGCTAGTGAACAACGAGACAAACAATTATGAACTGTTTCTGCTGAAGAGCTCAGTGCCAAAAACTTAATCTTATCTAATATAACAAGCCTTCTTCGATCTCACACTCTCTTGACTTTAGCCGCCTCTTTACTTTCCTCATTTTTTTTCTCTCCGCCGATAATTCAACATGCTGAATCAGCTAAAAATAAAGCCAAAAGAGGCCGACTAGTGCCAACGGTGCGGTACATACTGCAAAAACTTAGGGGACAGATGCTCACTGATGGCCCGACATTGACCAGCGGCCGACTCTTGGCTTGATATGTCAGGGCCTGTATGTGTAAAAGCCCAACTAGGAACAATACTTGAAAATTAGCAATAGCTATAAACTCTCTGTGCAGCACATTAGTTTTATGCTCTGCGTTGAAACTCTTAACTTGCATCATCTCTATAAAAGAAGTATATTCAAATTGAAGCCACCTGTGATCTCATGATGTCATAAAATATCTTAAACATCTTACATTTTGGTAATTCAGAAAGGTAGAAGTTAAGACAAGACCACTCTTACCTGTTCTGTGTCCTGCAGGTTGACATGCATGCGGTGACTGCACTGGCCAAGTGGCAGAACTCCTACAGTATCCGGATGGTGCTGCTGGAGCTGCGACGGCTCATGACCTGCAAGGAAAACATGAAGCTTCCTCAGCCACCTGAGGGCCAGATCTACAGCAACTGAGCCCCTGCTACTTTTGCCTCCATCTTTTTCTCCCTTCACCCCCTCAACCCTCCCGACCCCCCCCCCCCCCCACCCCCCCAAAACTCTTCTGTTTTGCTTTCATCCCTTTATCCCCATCCTCTCCGCCATATGTGACATTCCACCTCCTGCCAACACCTTGACTGAGCACACACACACACAGCAGAAGACCCATACAGCAACAGATACATGAAGGCATACACATATACCTGTGTTCACACACTAAGCAGAAGACTGAAGGATACAATAATTGATAATCGCAAACGTACACACACAGCAGAAGACTCAAGTACACAAACACATGCAAACACACACATATCTGTACACACACTGCAGAAGACTGAAGGATACAATTGATACTTGCAGACGTACATATACACACACACACACATCAGAAGACTGAAGTACACAATCACAAACATTCAAACACACACTTATCTGTACACACACTGCAGAAGACTGAAGTACACAATCACAAATACATGCAAACACACACACATATATCTGTATACACACACTTATTGAGCGTTCATGAAAGTCATTCCAGGCCCCCTCCCCCTCCCATCACTGGAGCTCTGGGTGGACTCGATGTGACGAGGCAGGCGGAGTCCTCAGTCCACACCAGATACGATCATTCGAATACTGTACATGTTACTAATCTTTTTTTATTATTATTTGTTAAAAAATGCAGATTGTACAATAACATAAATAATCTTATTGAGTGTACCTCTTTTTGTGTGTTGCCTTTTTGTAACATTGAAAAACGGCCACTTAACCGCATATAGTTCACTAAACATGCTGTTAGTTATGAGATAATCTTCTTTCAAACCCCAAAAACACATTCGACCTGTATGTACTGTCATGTGGCCAGATGTCCAATGAAATATTCTCACCAGTTGTGTTTGGCTTGCACAGAGTAATTGTTCCCGAGCAGTCCTCTGTTGTAATGACGCATGACTGCAGCTCAGCAAGGTGCCTGGGAGTCATCACCTTCATCACACATGGCTTTTTTTCTTCTCTTCTGTGTAAGAACTGTCCAAAGTGAACATTGTGTATCTATACCACTATATCTGTAGCATAGTATGCAAATCTACTGTAGGTCTGCACAAGTCCCAGTTTTAAACCATGCTTGAAAATAGAAGTGAAATCAGCTACCTCTTTTGGTCCTGTGTAACGTCAGAGGAGTTTATCTGACCTGTGAAACTGTCTTTGCTACTTCATGTGACAATTTGTTTTACTCTCTCCACTTCTTTCATAAATCTTAATTCATGCATTTGTGTCTTTGCAGATCACTACGTCTTAGTCATGATAGTTTATGTGGAGCGTTTCTACATAATGACTTTTCTTCTTTACAGTGTTTGTTTACATAACTGCTGCTCTTAAATGACCCTTCACAGATTCAGCAGAAGCGTGATGCAAGCTCTCTTAGAGACCATTACGTTTGTCTGCTGTCTTGCATAAACAGAATATGAATATACAGTCAGCATGTGTTTAGCTTAGCATAAAAGAATAGAAATAAAGAGCATGGCTCTGTCCATATGTTAAAGAAATAGCCTGTTGTAAACTGTTTAAGTGAACACAGCTAATAAATAGATAGCTGTTGTTGGTACACCATAATTTAGTGTTCAGGTTTGTGTGTAGACAACTTAGAAGATTAATTTTGCCACCTAAATATAATATAGTTAAATGTTCAATACCCCAATCATTCATTATCTGCAGGTAGCATACAGCAGCACTTTTTTTATTCTACAACTACTTCTGACTTAGACTGACAGAGAAGCTGACAGGAGCTGCACACAGGTCTCAACATGGACACAGCTGAGCTGGCAGCTAGCAGCTAACTGTGCTAACTCCAGAAACAGTGCAACAAATCATGGCATCAGTGCTGACAGAGCTAATGGTGTTAACTGGAGGGTGGGTGCTACGCTTCCGTGACGCCACTGTCCAGCCACAGTAGATCAGGACAGCGATACTGGCTGTAACCTCCATATGGACTTAGTCTATAGTGGCAGTAATTAGCCAGCCAGTGGAAGTGACAAGGACTTACATGCACTAACACACACAGGCATGGCCGGACTGTCTACCACACCAACATACAGAGAGGCACCATTAACAACACACCCAGAGGACGTGTGATTTCATTCTCTGCCATAACTTCAGTAAACCTTTAGTAGTTGATTTTTTTGGCCACTTGGGGGCAGAGGAAACAAAATGTAGCCTAAAGTTAAACACAGACTTGTCAGTGTATCTGCACATGCTCCACTATGTTCACCAGCCAGTCTCCAACTGTGTCTCTGCTGTGTGCTGTGCAGTGTACAGTTGGTTTGTTCCAACGTTTTTGGCTAGAAACAGCTACAGCTTACTTTTGTTTGATAAGTACTTTAGGAAAAACGTCTGCATGCAGCACAAAGCAGAGACCTGACAGTGGAAAGAAGAACAAAGAAGTGAAATTTCAGTTGCTGTTTTGCATCAGCGTTTCCAGCAGTGCAGCAGCAGCTGTCATGGTGTTGCTATTTATAGCAGTGGTGGAATATAACTAAGTTTACTCAAGTACAGTGCTCAAACTCATTGTGCGAGGTACTGGTACTTTACCTGTGTGTCTTCATTTTATAATGCTTTGTACTTCTACTGCATTTTGAAAGCCAATATTGCACTACTGTACCACAACTACAGCAAATCATTTTTAAATTGTACAAAACATCCTTTGTTGACCAGATTTCATCCAGTCTATTTTTAAAATAGTTAACTGAATTAGCCTGCACTACATCCTCTGAAGGCTTGTACCATGATTTTACAGCTCAAAGTGTGAACATGTTTTTTCCCTTTCCAGAGAAACAGCTTAGTGGGAATCACTATAAGGAGTTCCCTCTTAAATCATACCTATTATTCCAACTTTGCAGATTTACATTATCAGCTCAATCTTTATCAGCTGCAATATTAAAGGGATGAACACATCCATACATCAATAATAATAACTCAGTAATTTAAAATATTCTGAAATGAACCATTCTGCATAATGAGTACATTCCCTTCTGGCACAAGTATATGTTAACTCTTTTGTTCTTTTACTTAAGTAAAAATTTTGAATGCAGGATTTTTACTTGTGACAGATAATTCTACACTGTGGTATTGCAACTTATACTTACTGTAAAACTTCAATTAATAGTCCAGGCTATTATTTGCTTAAATCACTGAAATCAACAGGCCTATATATGGGACAGGTCTTTAATTCCTTTCACTCAAAACTGTTGCTAAGCAAAGATGGAAAATACAATCAAATTTATGAAAAACCTATTTGATTGTTTTGATCTGAGGACCCTTACGGACTCAAGGATTATGAATAAATTACAGGGTAATCAGGAATAAACACACAATTTGAGGTCGTCAACAACCTGGTTTTATACATCGGAAGAACTTCTATTTAAAAAAAATGAACTGCTTGGCAACCAGACCAGGTGTCTAATTGAGACGGATGTAATTTGTCAAAACTTGCAGCCACATTGTGCTTGTAAAAGGGTCTGGGTGTTTAATTGGGACCAGGCTGTTATATCTCAGTCACTGTTACTAAACCTCAGAAAGATGATCAATGATTAATCAATAGCACTGATACTGAAATGGATTTTGCAAAGTGCTTAATGATTGAGGATAAAACAAAAAGAGCAATCAGTCCACTGATCCTCAAGGTGTTGTAGCAAAATTGGGTCTTTTCCATACGAGGTCACTTTCCACCAAGACTTTGATTTTGAATATATATCTATTTCACATCCAAAGAAATGGATTTTATATTTGAACAGAGGCACTCTGCCCTTTTTCTCATGTGTTTTAACCTAGATTAAAAATTGGTCATGGTGGAGGAGCAGCTGTTGTGGTTTTTACTACCCTGCGACAGATTTTGGTTGTATTAATGTACTGTCTATGTTACATATACACTCACCGGCCATTTTATTAGGTACACCAGCTAATCAGCCAATCACATGGCAGCAACTCAATGCATTTAGGCACGTAGACATGGTCAAGACGACCTGCTGCAGTTCAAACTGAGCATCAGAATGAGGAAGAAAGGCGATTTAAGTGACTTTGAACGTGGCATGGTTTTTGGTGCCAGATGGGCTGGTCTGTCACAAACTGCTGATCTACTGGGATTTTCACACACAACCATCTCTAGGGTTTACAGAGGATGGTCCCAAAAAGAGAAAATATCCAGTGAGCAGCAGTCCTCTGTGTGAAAATGCCTTGTTGATGCCAGAGGTCAGAGGAGAATGGCCAGACTGGTTCAAGATGATAGAAAGGCAACAGTAACTCAAATAACCACTGGTTACAACCAAGGTCTGCAGAAGACCATCTCTGAACCAACAACACGTCCAACCTTGAAGCAGATGGGCTACAGCAGCAGAAGACCACACCAGGTGCCACTCCTGTCAGCTAACAACAGGAAACTGAGGCTACAGTTCACACAGGCTCACCAAAACTGGACAATAGAAGATTGGAAAAACGTCTGGTTGCCTGGTCTGATGAGTCTGGATTTCTGCTGCCACATTCAGATGGTAGGGTCAGAATTTGGTGCAAACAACATGAAATGCCTTGTATCAACGGTTCAGGCTGCTGGTGGTGTAATGGTGTGGGGGATATTTTCTTGGCACACTTTGGGCCCCTTAGTACCAACTGAGCATGGTTTAAACACCACAGCCTACCTGAGTATTGTTGCTGACAGTGTCCATCCCTTTATGACCACAGTGTACCCATCTTCTGATGGCTACTTCCAGCACCATGCCACAAAGCTCAGATCATCTCAAACTGGCTTCTTGAACATGACAATGAGTTCACTGTACTCCAATGGCCTCCACAGTCACCAGATCTCAATCCAATAGAGCACCTTTGGGATGTGGTGGAACAGGAGATTCACACCATGTGATGCTAACATGTCAATATGGACCACAATCTCTGAGGAATGTTTCTAGCACCTTGTTGAATCTATGACACCAAGAATTAAGGAAGATCTGAAGGCAAAAGAAGTCCAACCTGGTACTAGCTAGGTGTACCTAATAAAGTGTTCTGTGATAGTGTAGTAAATGTGCGTTTTAGGCATTTTATTGTGTGTGTGTGTGTGTTCATTTTCCGTAACTGCTTATCCTGTTAGGGGCTGGAGCCTATCCCAGCTGACATTGGGCAAGAGGTGGAGTACACCCTGGACAGGTTGTCCTTTTAAATTATTTTATAGCCTTCTGACTGCCCATTTGTGAAGCTCTTTTTAATCTGATTCTGATAAATGCAATATGAATTTTATTATATTATTGCAGTGTTAAATGTCACTGACGTGCTGACTTTATAACATGAGCACTCTCCTGTAGATACACCCAACTGAAGTCTTCTTTGAGGTTTACCTAAAGTTGTAAAAGTCCAAAGGCTAGAAAACTGGTTATGTGGTGAAAAAAAACAATGTTTATGTGTATGCCTGAAGCTCAATTAAAGTGACAAGCAGAACTGAGAACAAGTTCGAGCAGCGAGGAAAAGAACAGGTAGACATTAGCACCTGTCTCCCTGACCAGATAATGAGCACAAAAAAACACCGTATCGTGCAAAAGGTTGACAACAATGTTAGATTTCATGACATTTCCACATGTCGCAGGTGTAACTAATAACATTAATAATGAATGCATTCCAGCGAGGTAAGGCTGTTATGGACTCATGTTCATGCTGGTTTACTGTGACATTTACTGGGATACAGAGCCATTGTTATTACTTAAACCTGTGCTTCTCCAGCTATGACAACTCAAAATAATATGAATATATATAGTGGTACATAGGGAAAGGTTTATCTATATTAATAACATTAAACATGACTCCATGTCCCAGACTGAAAGATCTCATACTGCACGAACTGACATGATCTTTTTTCTTTTCTTTTGTTTTTTACAGACATCCATGTTCAGCCGAGGATGAATCCTATGACTTGGTGATTCCACTGACTTTTCCTGTTGCACCACTATGTGGCTTTTAAAGGAAATGTCTCAATAACTATGGGATGGGTTGGCCCAGACCTCTATGTTCCCCTCTGGATGCATTGTACAAGGCCTAGTATTCATTAAATTTACTACAGACATTTTAAGACTTTTTAATGACCCGTGAACGTATGAACTTTGGTGATAGCTTAACTTCTGTATTTGTGCCGTCATCAGATTGAAATTTAAATCAGTCCAACACTTTGTTTAATGATTAAATACCTGCAAAACTAAACACAATCCCACCTGCCTCAGCTGTACTTTGTTTTATGCTAATTAGCAAATTTTAGTAGGCCAACAGGCTAAACTAATATTTTCAACATGCTAAACATTATTTGCTAAACATCAACATGTGAGTGTTGCCACTATGAGCACACTGACATTGACATGTGTCTCACAGTAAAGTGAAGCCTCACAGAGCCACGAGCATGGCCGCAGACTTACAAAATAGGCAGTATAAATAATGGACGTAGCCATGTGACAACACCGACTGGTTTGTGGACTGCTGTTTTAAGGCCTCGAGTTCGGAATTTCAGCTTTGGAGCTGTGGAGGAGCAAGGGATGGATCTGACTCACAGACTGTGGTGACGCCTCGCAGACAGCCTGTCACTCAAGCGGCCCCGCCCTTAAAGATGCCTAACTTCGGGCCTTAATAAAATGTAAACAGGTGAGTTATAAAAGAATTAACCTCCTGTATACCTGTCATGAATTTTGTAATTAGCTCCAGAGACCAAAACTGTTTTTTTGGACCAGGCTGTAAACATGTTTATTTATGCTGTAAAGTTGGGCATTTTAACATGGGGGTCTGTGGGGATTTAATCCGTGTTGGAGCCAGCCTAAAGTGGCCGTGGGATGAACTGCAGTTTATGGCACTTTTGAATTGGCTTCATTACTCAGCCTTGGAGGCTGACCCTTGACTTATGGTCTTGTTTTTTTTTAAAGATATTTTTTGGGGCATTTTTAGCCTTTAATGGACAGCAAAGGGCCACAGGCTGGAGTGGCCGCTGCGGCAACAGCCTTGTACATGGGTCACCTGCTCTACCACTAAGCCACCAATGCCCTGACTCATGGTCTTGTTTAGTTAAATGGGCTTCACTGCACAAGTTGTATAACTTTGTAGTATATTTTTAATAGTGTTGTTTCTTTGTGTTGACATGCTGAGGGACGACAGATGTGAATTAGATTAAAGCTAAAATCTGGTATGGTGTATCAAATGGGTGACGTTTATGTTTTAAAGGTCCAGTGTGTAAGATTTAGGAGGATTTATAAGCATCTAGCGGTGATGAGGACTGCAGATTGTAACCAGCTGAAACTTCGCCTAGTTAAAATTCCTTCAAGGATCATTGTTCAAGAGAGTTTCACCGGGAGCCAAATTATCTGCAGAGGTCTCCTCCTCTTAAAACAAATGGACCAGGTGATTTAAACCAGTAAAACCACTGAATAAAGCAGTTTCACGTTATAAATCAGTCTCTCTCCAACGCTCTTTGGGCCGCTACCCATGCACCTGCTAATGTGTGCTAACATTTTTCTCTTATAACTTCAGATCCAGACATTTAGGAGGTTTTGAACAGGAGCTGAATCATCCAGAGAGGTCTCCTCCTCTCCAAACAAACGGACCAGGTGATTTAAACCAGTAAAAACACTGAATAAAGCAGTTTCACATTGAAAAATAAGTATTTTTCTGACACTGCTCGCCATGGAGGGATTGCTTACCACAGTGGATGAAGCAAAACTCAATGGCCTTACCTAGAACCAGTGTTCGGTTTGTCCATTTTGGGCTACTGTAGAAACACAGCAATGCAACATGGCAATCTCTATAGATAAGGACCCTCTCCATATATTTAGTGTCATTCTAAGGTTACAAAAACACAATGATTCATATTTTTGGGTGATTACACAGTAAAGAAAACATATTTATTGTATTACATTACATTTCTGCCAATACATCCCCATAAATCCTACACACTGGAGCTTTAAACTGTACATGTTACCTTTTAAATAAAAAGAAATAAATGAAGTAAGTATCAACTAACATGACATAAGTTTGAGGTATGTGGTAAACTGTAAGTGCACTCTTTACCTTGTGACACTGTGAAACTGTACTATGAATAGAAATGAAGAAGAGTCTACTTCCCTTTGCAATTGTCTGTTGCACAAGACTGCAAACCTCCCACTGACTGTCTTATGTGTTCAAGATCTAAGCTCTGTGCCTCAGTGTCAGGTCCCACAGGAGGCCAGCAGGGGGCGCTGCAGGCTTACACAGTCAATAACAACTACTACAGCACATTTTATTATCCTGCTGGGGCAGGAAAATGTATGACAGATAAGATGTCATGGGCACGTCAAAGGGCTTCAGCACTGACTTGACCTAATTAAGAGGTGGGTGCAGTGAGGAAAGCTCAGTGAATACAGACACTGCCCTCTGTTATCCATTGGGGCTGATCAACAGCTGGAGTGGACTCTGACCTACCCAGAAGCCCCATGTGATTCTCATCAGTGTGTGCATGTAAGAACAGCCGAAGGAGGCCTGTCGCTAACCTCTATATAAGATGACAGCAAGTCATATCCAACGCCTCCAGGGACTGACGGAACTTGTAAGTACATTTCTGTGTCTTATTTGCTCGTGGGATCAGCAGTGAGTGTTTGGTTGACTCTGTATTTTATTCTAAAACATGAGAATCTTTACAAAGACCACACTCTCCTTCCATTATCTTAAGTGATTCCATTATTTAAAGGCATGACTCTGTTTTTCTCAGAAGCCTTTGAGACACAAAGGCCACCGTGGAAATATCACGTGATCATTTGCACATTTTCTGACTATTTTTGTACATCACCATGAGATCAGTGTGAAAGCCACATGGGTGCCAAGAGACAGCGCGTGCGGGACCATATGGTTTGTCGGATTCCTCCACAACGTGTGAAAGGGGATGTGAAAATTGTATCAGCTGCTTGAGACATGAGTAGCGTACTGTGGGTGTGAACTAAAATGATATTGCTGCTAGTTTCTGTCAGGAGAGACTTGGTTTCCCACCGGCTTTATCTGTGTAGAAAGACTCTTGTCCTTGACTTGCTTTGTTACATTAATGCACATGAGGCTGTAATAGTTTACTGATAATGATGCAGTAACTCAACTGGCCTCAGCTGACATTTGCTCTCATGAATTATCAGGGATATTTATGTTATGTCACCTTATGCTACCTTACAGTCGAACTTCACTACATGTCCGAGGGAAATAATTAAATTTCTACTATGTAACCACATTTATTTGGCATTTTGTTTGTTCTTAGTTGTCCTGGGCAACCTCAGTGGACAATAGGCCTTTTCACATCAGACATGTTGACTTGTCTTCATAGGAAAAGAACATGTGACTTACAACATTAAGGCTCTGTATTCCCAGTAAGTCAACACAGTGTGACAGTGAGCCAGCATACACAATACCAGCTAAATGAAATTCAGCCATCATTGGTTTGATTATTTACACCCGTGCTTTTCCTTCTGTGACAAGTCAAAGTGTGTCCTGTGAAAACGACATGTTGGCTGACAGCAGAGGGTCGTCAGCTGATTCAGCTCAGCTGGGCCCTTGGGCTATATAAACTGGCCCATGCTCAGGCTTCTCCCTTCCCACAGCTGCCATCTATTCTTCATCACTTTCTTTTGCACCTTCAACATCTCCACAGCACACATGCTGTCATGGCGAACAATGCTGAATTCTGCACCCAATAGCTCACTTTAACTCAATTTTACTTTTCATAAGCTAAAAAGAAAATAAGTGTGGGACTCCTGGTCACCTAACATTAAAATAACTGTATTTATATGTGATCAGAGAGCAGGTAAATTGGCAGTTTTAACAGTAGAGCTTTATAGGTAAATAATGTGCAACACAACTCCCCTCTGTCAGGTAACAACCCAGTCGCCAGAAAAAAATGCCTAGGAAAATGCTTTGTTTTGTTGTAAAATACCTGGTTTTGGGGGTGCAATCCCTGCTGGAAAAGCAGAAATGCCTCAGTAAATATTACTGCTTTTCATGGCTCTATGCCCACTGGAAACAAAGCAAGAGGTACCCACATTTGGTGCCTAAAAAGTCGCTGGAAAAACAGCAATGACTCGCCTCACCAAATCACAACTAGTTTGTTGTGTGTTGAACAGTGGTCTGCAGTGGTCATGCCATCAGGATGATATGGAGAAAATCAAATATTGCGATATGTTTGACCAAATACCTTGATACTGATATTGTGACAGCACTGTAGGGTTGACTATTGGTGTGTTCACAAAGCATTTACACAATGAGATTTTTGAGATTAACCATCAGTAATATGGATATAATGATTAAGTGGGTTAAGGCAAATAATAGAACAGCTAGAACAGTCTAGTAAGGTCAGAATATTACATCACATTACTGTATTGTGCCCTTTAAAACCATAAAAAGACACTGGTCATTGGTCAGCGGTCGCAGGTTCGATTCTGGCTTGCAACCCTTTGCTGCATGTCATCCCCCTACTATCTCTCTGTCTCCCCATTCCACACTGTCCTGTCAATTAAAGGCAAAAATCACCAAAAATAATCTTAAAAAAAAAAAAGTATGTGTTTAGTTGCATGGTAATCATACTGGTAGTTTTGGTTTATTTGGAAAATTTTTAAGACCTCTATCTCTGAGATTTCTGCCTTCAATACAATGCATGAGAATATTTGTTTTTGGTCAAAATCTGCCTGCCAAAATTAAAACCAAACTTTTCGGCACGGCAAGATGCCACCCGATGTAAGCGCGGATTAACCCTTTTATTAATCTAATTTACAAGACATTTCTTGAACTGGTAGGGTAGGCCCCGGGGCAGACCCAGAACACGCTGGAGGGATTACATATCTCATCTGGCCTGGGAACACCCCAAGAGGAGCTGGAAAGGGTTGGTGGGGAGAGGGACGTCCAGGGTGCTTTGCTTGGCTTGCCGCCCCCACAACCTGTCCCCGAATAAGCGGATGAAAATGATTGGATGGGTGGATTTCTTTTAAGACCTAATAACTTCTTATTTTGGAATAATACATAACGGCAAAAATTTGTATTCTTGACTTTTTGTTCTAGGTATGACACACAGCAGACGTGGGACCATTTGGGGAGGCAGCTTCTTCAATTTTTTTTCGGACTGACCCGGCTGCACCATGGCTCTGCTCGTGCACATACTAGCCTGTGCCTTTGGCCTGGGCTCTTGGGTGGCAGTAAACGGTCTGTGGGTGGAGCTGCCACTCATCGTCAACGCTCTCCCAGAGGGCTGGGAGCTCCCCTCCTACCTGACAGTCATCATCCAGCTGGCCAATCTGGGACCTCTGCTGGTCACCATCATGCACAAACTGTGCCCGGGTCGTCTTAATGAACGTGTTGTCATTTACTCCATCCTCTCCATCGGCATCCTCTCCTGCATCCTGCTTGTCTTCTTGTGGGACAAGACTACAATCGTGGCCGGGGCGCCACGTAGCACTGCCTTCTTCATCATCACCTTCTTCCTCTCTCTGGTGGACTGCACCTCCTCAGTCACCTTCCTGCCTTTCATGATGCAGCTTCCAGCCAAATACATCACCACATACTTTATTGGAGAAGGGCTCAGTGGTTTCATTCCTGGCATAGTCGCTCTGGCACAAAGTGTGGGCATCTCTAAATGTGTCAACTCGTCTCAGACTGAAGGAAACCACACAGACTCAAACATGTGGTCTTTACATACAGAGTATCTTCCCCCCAACTTCTCCACAGAGGTGTTTTTCATCTTCCTAGCAGCCATGATGTGCATCAGCCTGGCTGCTTTTGTTGCACTGAACAGGCTTCCTCGGACTCTTAAGCTGTCCACTGAAAACCTTGTGCCAGACACTGTGGCATCTGTCAGCTCCGGCCTGGACAACCCTGGAGCAGAGACTGATGGAGAGGGTGTAAAATGCCAGGGTGAGGGGGCAGCCCAGAGCACGCTTCTGCTGCCCGGCCCAAAACACTCAGTGTACCAGCTGACCTTCATCTACTTTATGGTGGTGTGGGTTAATGGTGCTACCAACGGCCTGCTGCCCTCTGTGCAGACGTACTCCTGTAAGCCCTACGGAAACCTGGCCTATCACCTCTCTGCTGCTCTGGCATCAGTGGCCAATCCAGTGGCTTGCACCATTGCAATGTTCTTCCAAAACAGGTAAAAATGATTGTTGTGTAGACTGTGATTTTAAATTAAAGGATAGGTTCATAGCAGTCTGACTTAAGTAACAGTCAGATGCCCATATGTGCATTGATTTTACGTGCTGTAATCATTTCTCCTATCAATAAATACTGGCCATTAGAGATACAGATGAAAATAACTTTTTTGCCACACCTGCTGAAACTGCCACGACATACACACAGCACTACATGAGCTCCATTTCAGTGTGCCCGTGCACAGCTTAACACGTTAATGGTGAAGGCCGGGAAAACTGTTTAAATGAAGTGTTATATGTCAGCCAGCAGCAGCAACCATGTAATTCTCAGCTGATTAAACAAACAACAATGTCGGCCTACAGGGCAAAAGCCATGGTAGCTTTCCTAGTCTACAAATAATTGCCTGCATGGACAGTAACGTTCACAATCTGATTTTATGTAGTAGAAGCCTTTCTGTGCGGAGTCTGCAAGTTCTCTCCATGTCAGCGTGGGTTTTCTCCGGGTACTCCAGCTTCCTCCCACAGTCCAAAGACATGCAGGTTAATTGGTGACTCTAAATTGCCCATAGGTGTGAATGTGAGTGTGAATGGTTGTCTGTCTATATGTGTCAGCCCTGTGATAGTCTGGTGACCTGTCCAGGGTGTACTCCACCTCTCGTCCAATGTCAGCTGGGGTAGGCTCCAGCCCCCCCCCCACGACTCTCTAGAGAATAAGCGGTTACGGAAAATGAGTGAATGAATGATTTTATGTAAGCCTGAAAGACATTCATCAGTTCTGTGTCTTGTCAATCTCCCCTGACTTGTATATGTTTGTTGGGCCATATGGTCACGGTGACATAAACATCGCTCTTACTGTTGAAATTTAGCGGTGGATCTGGCAAACTGCTGGCTACGATAACTGTCAAGTGTGTAGACTCTACCTACATGACGCACCACAGGTGTACATCAGGGTGGTAATAGTGCAGACACACTGACAGTTGCCTCTAATGGCATGTGCCAGAATCTATCACAGCTTATGGAAACAACCAATCAGAGCTGACCAGCCTGTAACGCAGCTGTCAATCATGTCACTGCTCAATCAAACTTTTTAAACTAGGTGGCGCTGATTAAATATGAATAAAGATTCTGTTACTGAATTGCCTATTTCTCACCTCAGATGTTTTCTGAAATATATTTTAGTGTACTGTTTAGCTGTACAATGAGAAATGTTGAAAACAGTCGGACTGAAACAGAGCACAAAAATCCACTGAATTCACAGTCCTCATTCTGTGCAAAAATATAGTATATAGTATATATTAAGTATATATTATTAAGTTTATTTGAAGCTAACAGAGCCAAAGTGAAAGCTGAACTTCCAGGTTCTGCTCCAGAAGTAAGAAAACCTCGTTCAAAATCCCGCTGACATTTATAACGATGCTAATACCTAAAAGAAAGTAGTCAGGTTTTTTTTAAATTATCTAATATTTTTGTGGTGGGAGCCCTTCTGTGCGGAGTTTGCATGTTCTCCCCGTGTCAGCGTGAGTTCTCTCCGGGCACTCCGGCTTCCTCCCGCAGTCCAAAGACATGCAGATTGGGGACTAGGTTAATTGGTAACTCTAAATTGTCCGTAGGTGTGAATGTGAGTGTGAATGGTTGTGTGTCTCTATGTGTCAGCCCTGTGATAGTCTGGCGACCTGTCCAGGGTGTACCCTGCCTCTCGCCCAATGTCAGCTGGGATAGGCTCCAGCCCCCCCGCGATCCTCAAGAGAATGAAGCGGTTAGAAGATGAATGAATGAATGAATGAATGAATGAATATTTTTGTTTATATAACAGCAGAGACTTTGAAAAGAGAGCTTTTTGTCAGTTTTATCGATATGGATGAAACCAAGATATGATGGCCTACATGCTCGCAATGCTGTGCATGTAAATTTTCACAAGTATTTTCTGTGCACACAAATTGTTTTTTAACTTCATTAAAATCATGAAATCAAGGTTTCAGTGTCTAGTAGTAACTGCTGTAGTGGATGCTAATTTGCCTCAGAATATAGAATTAAACCTCAAGAAAACTTCACTTTTCTCAGAAAGGCCGATGAAATAAATCCTGAGTGGCAGGTTGTAATGAGTCACAGAAGCTAGTATGACAAAGACAACTCAAAAGAATGTCCTTGGCACATCGTTTATGTGGGACAATAAAAGTCAATGAAACTCTCCTTTTAAAGAGTGGTTGACTTTTATCTCTAAGTGCATTCCTTAGAAGTTACTGATAACACACCTCTGTTGTTTTTAGGTCACTGGTATTTCTTGGCATAATGACGGCATTAGGGACGGGATTTGGCAGCTATAACATGGCTATGGCAGCTTTGAGTCCATGTCCTCTGCTTCAAGGGTCAGTGCTGGGAGAGATAATCATTGTAAGTAAAACCCAACAATCCTCAGTGGCTTTATCTGGGTAATAACTGTGGCAAAGTTCAACCCCTGCTTTGCTAAAGACCTGAGTATTGAGCAACTCTGCTTACTGACTTAACCAACTCTCATATTTGGGCTGTTTTGTTTTTCAGACAATGATGTTCAACATTTCTCAGATTATCATTCAAATGAGTCAGTTTTGTTCTTGTGCTCTCAACAGGTGCTCTCGTGGCTTTTCTTCACTGGAACTCTGTCATATGTCAAAGTCATGGTGGGTGTCATCCTCAGAGACCGGAGCCACAGCGCCCTGGTCTGGTGCGGAGCCGCAGCACAGATTGGCTCGTTAGTTGGTTCGGTCACAATGTTCCCACTGGTTAACGTCTACCGGCTGTTCAAGTCGGGAGATTTCTGCACCACTAAATGTCCTTTATGACATGGAATCTGAGAACTGCAGCACCAAGGAAGCTGAACGCGCTCTCCGTTAAAGGAATAGTTTGTGCTTATTCAGTGCCTTGCAGAACGTTTGATGAATAGACTGACACCACTCTCATAGCTGTGTCTTATGCTGCAATCCATTGTACTCGGAGCTTGGAAGAAAACGACCTCCGACACAGAAAAGTTCAATGGTACGATCATTCAAGTCATCATCCAAGTTGGAAACGTCAGAGCAATGTGATGTCAGAGCAACATGGCGACACACAGTGAACCAAGCAGAATGAAATTTTCATGATTTACTTTACTACATTTAGTGTTTTATGTAATGTTTGTGTTGTGAAACGTGCTCTAACATTGTAGCTGCCATCTCCATTTCTATTCGGTTGATTTGTGCCTCACAGAAGATCATGAGTAAAACAACCGCATGCTATTGACTGTGGTGGCTCACACTATTACTGCACCTGTTTACACAATTTTGAGCTGTTGTAGGTTATTTCAACTAGCAAAGATAAGCACTTGACTTAGTTTATATGCCTTTTTTTCTTTGCTAATGGCGCTTTGGTAACTGATGTAGGCCCTCTGTAGATGCTTGTGAAGCTCAGAGACCTTACAAACAAACATCAGTTTGCTGCAGGTGTCCATGTTTTCCTGAGGAGATGCACTGGGACACGTTTAGATTGCAAGTCAGGAACACTGACTCCGTATTGTCGACTTCCGACTTGCAATGGATTGCAGCATTAAGTACGGAGCTAGAACTTAGAGTCAATTAGCTTAGCATGAAGACGTGAAGCGGGGGGTAACTGCTACAGTAGCCTAGCTTTGTTAAAAAAAAATCTGCTTACAGCCACCTCCAAAGTTCAATAATTAATCTGTTTCTCTTGTTTAATCCGTGCACAAATCAACAAGTATACATGTTGCAGTTTTAGAGGGAGTTAGTTTGGAGTGTAGTTTTTATATTTTGTTCTTTTTTGCAGATTAAACAAGACAAAACATTTTAATTTGTGAACTTTAGTGGTGCTAGTAACCAGATTTTTAAAAACACATTTTGCTAGAGCCAGGCTAGCTGTTCCTTAAATCCAGTCTCTATGCTAGAAGTCTTCCTTTGTAGTTCTTCTTAGAGTTTATCATCTTTCAGCTTTTTGTTTATAAAAGTGATGTTTTTGCATTTATTTTCTTCCATTTGAAGCTGTGATTTTTACATCATGTTTGCACTTAACTTTATCAATATGTGTGTTTAAAGTCATTTAATACACTATGATGGGAAATACTATTAATCTGTATAAATATAAGTTAAACACTGTGACACAGCTGTCATTCATTCTGATACAGTAGTTTTAGGCTAAAAGGTGCATTGTACCAATCATGAGACTGTCAACTTGTCTGCCCACTAGATGGCGCAAGCACACTTCTATACATTTAAAACCTCTCACTCCACACTCTGTAGTCCTTGAAAATGAAATATATTTATACTGTGCATGTGAAAAAATAAAACAGTTAAAATTTATGTTACACAAGTGAGCTGAACATTTAATGCTGACATTTATACACCTTTCATATGGCGCATTTCTCTTTAAATTTAAACATGCATGCAACTATTAAAAACAGGTTGTTGGTGCATTTTATCACTGTGAATATTACTTTGGACAACACAACATAGTCCTAAATATTAACATTGTAAAGTTTAAATAGTTTAATTCATAATAAATTGTTGTCAGTTTAGACTTTCTTTATTGTATTTAGGTGGACCCAGTGATGGGAGGCAGATTTACTCGGCACATGTACTTGAGTATTTCCATTTTATGTTACTTTACACTTCTACGCCACAACATTTAAGATGGAAATATTGAACTTTTTGCTCCACATACATTTATGTGACAGATAGAATTACTTTGCAGATTAAGATTTTACAGAAAAAAATCTAAAAGCATCAAAACAAGATTAGGAACCCTCCACCTCAACCAGCTACAGCAATAAAAAGCTGCTTACACATTGTTGCATCAGTTTTAAAAGCAAAGTACGACTACGTCAGTCACAGGTTCAGTCACAGACAGAGTTCTTTCACTTTTGATGCTTTCAGCACATTTTGCTGATGATATTTTGGTGGTTCTGAATGCAGGACTTATTCTTGTACTTGCTGTACTGGTACTTGACTTAAAGGTACACTATGCAGGGTTGTCAGTTACTGTTTGCAAGCACATGTCAGCGAAAGTGAAAGTAAAAGCAAACCCCAGATTCATTCTGGTTGGGTGTTTCACCTTGCTATATTTGCGTTTTTCTGGCGCTGTTCCTCTAGGATGCCTGCTGCTGAGTCTGGCACCTGGTCGCTTTCTTTTTATAAAGCCCCGACCTCACCTGAGCGCTGAGGGGATACACGCCCATAAACGTCCTGAACACTGAAAATAAGAAAACTCAGGCAGAGGGCAAAGTCTCTGCAGATAAAAACACTGTAACACACTTGTAGTGGGTCATAAGTGATGACTGGGAAGGATTACTTCTGTATGAGTCTATACATTGTTGTTTAGGAAATTGCTGCATAGTATATCTTTAAAGTAAAGGATCTGAGTAATTCCTCCACCCCTGGGTTTAACTAACATTTTGTCACCACCTGTGAAAATGGACCATTAAATAGTCCAGTGGACAGTTTCACTTTTAATTAAAGTGACCATTATATGCTAATGTTATTGTCCACTTATAGTAATTTATAGCTCACATGATGCATGTAAGTCTTGCAATGCCAGTATTCAAATAGAGTAAAATGCTCTCAGTAGTAAAGCACCACCAGATTAAGAAATCACCAACTAGTCATGGAAATGGTGATAGGAAAGAAAGAGGCAAGATAAACAGCCATGAGAAACCAGACAGATCCTATAATATGTCTGGTCCAAGCCCCCATCATCCCTATCAAAGATGCTGCTGCACATCCTCTGAGGACGATGGAGGGACGCTGGTCATCCATGGGAACCGGAGAGTGGTTTCCCATCAGCAGCTGTTCCTCCTCTCTGCCCCCTTGCCCTTCAGAAGGAGAGCGAGAGGTTCCCTGGCCGGGAGGAGGGCGGGGGGGGGGGGGGGGGCTCTAATTACTGATGCTCAGCGGGGGCCGATGGCTGTTGCTCCTGCCGCTGGTCACTTGGGAGCCTCCCTGACCCCAACACTGAGTAAAAACAAAAAGATAAGGAGAGGAAAATGGGGCCACAATTAGCCCGATGTAGCCTCCAGGGCCCAGGATCAGTGGAGGAGAAGCACAGATGGGACTTTCTCACTTGGATTTGTTGAATCTACATTGCAGCGTGTGTAAGCTGCACAGAAATCACTGCAGTCAGTTGTTGATGCAGATTTGAAGAGTGGGTTTGGAGGAAATCACCTCAAGGAATACATCAGGTTTATTATTTTTGTCTTGAAATTAAAAAAAAAAAAAAAGAGGTGATTATGGTGATTAAACTGCAAGTATTCACCTGAAGACTGCATGTAAATGCTGTCCTCCTGTTGTTACCATGGCATTGAATATGTAATCAAA
The DNA here is from genome assembly GCF_041903045.1 of Epinephelus lanceolatus. NCBI lineage: Eukaryota > Metazoa > Chordata > Actinopteri > Perciformes > Serranidae > Epinephelus > Epinephelus lanceolatus. The sequence continues at coordinate 10,944,760 of NC_135741.1, read as the reverse complement.
GGGATTTTCTCTAAGCTTCATTAGCTAAATTCCTTGATTGGCTCAGGGCTTTTGTGTCGAGACAAAACAAAGCAGCAAAGAAAAGTGTATCATTTTCCTGCGAGCGTCAGATGGTCCCATCGCTCCTCCAGCTGGTCAGGAGGGGCTGAGGCCACCTGGATGCTGCGTCCCAGTCCTGTGAGATCCTGCAGTCTCCTCTGCCATGTGAAGACTCCACTTACTACGCCACTGAGAGGTCCATCTGCTCAGGACGACACCTCCCAAACAGCCCCCCACCCACCACCACCAACACTATCACCACTGCTCCCCCACCCACAGCTCCCCTCCCTGCAGCCAGCCACTGTGCCTCTCAGCTAAATGAGCAGCATGTCAAATGGAAGGAGGATTTACCCTTCCTTTAACGGGATAAGAGAATGAATTCACAGCACCATGATGCAATGAATGAATGAACCCACCTGCACTCCTGCTGAATCGACAGATATGTCACCTGTGTCTGACTTTGCGCAATCTTCTCGCTCTGAGGCACGAATGCAGAGCAGCATGTTAACATTTGGTCACACAAAAGGAAGGCAGTAATTTTTTTTTCTTCGTTGTTGACGGAAACAACAAAACGACGCTCAGAAAGTGTGGAAATTTGCTCGGGTGAACCCACAGGCCGACAGATTTTGGCAGCTGATGCTCAGGTGAACAGCTTGTGGGTAAACCAATTGCTGATGCATGCAGACAATTCACAGACAGGCGCAGCTCAGACAGCATCTCACAGCCTCTCTCCCATCAATTTCCACACACACCCCATCTAATAAACGCCGTCCATTTATTTGAGATTGGATGTGACAGCCCTATGTCATTTCACTATAGTGTCTCCGAGCAGACAGCGATGCACACGGGCCCACTCCTCGTTTTCTATCAGCAGGTATTGATGTTGCTTTAATGAAGTGCCTAGCACTCCACCCTAGGAAGAGACAAGTCTGTCAGCATATGTAAATGCTTCCTGCCTGTCATTGTTGTGGAGGGTTCAGCATGGGTCAGCATAGATTCCCCCTCTGGGAACCCTTTGTTCTGGGGCCCGACTGTGCCACATGAGGGGACCAATTACAGAGATGCACAGCAGGACGGGGGTGCTAACTTGTTACCCTGCTGTAGTGAGCTAATTATTACCTCCACACTGTGAGTAGCATGCAGCCGGTGCATCATGGAGGGGTAACAATAGCTAGCTTGTCTGTATACATATAGCTCCTGCACAAATGGCTTCCAGTAAATGAGAATACATTTCATTTCGGTGAATTGGTTTATATCAACGGCACCATTATCACAGTTTGGGAAAAGGTCATCCTAATTTTCGGGTCATAAATAGCTACTGAACTACTTAAATCCCAGCGGAGCTCCTTTGCATTGTCAATGCAAAGGCAATTTACAGGCTACAGACTGCCAACCACATAACCTTGATGTGGTGTCAAGAAATGATTTATGAAAATGCATCCTGTTCTGCCGGTCCCGAGCGAGACCTGGCTGGACCCGGAGTGTTGACACAAAGCCCATATGGCCGAGCAAACACACACACACACTCGCTGAATTATCATTCATATCATAACATCTCAATGGGCTTTTGTTCCCAGTTCCTGATGAGATATTGGCAGTCTGTTTCTCATCAAGGAGCGCAAGAGATCTGCCATGGTTTTCGCCGAGAAACAAAGTGTTTCAGCTGACGTGCAAAATAAAGCTTTACCCTGATGCCAGTGAGCAGAGGTGTAAGTATTTGATGAAAAGTAACGAGCAGGTCGACCTAAATGTGTAATACACCTGAGCATTAAGTACATTATCAAGAGTGTTTTGGAGAGGGAAATAATAAAGGGTATATTTTAGGAGAAAATAGCAAACACACCTCTTGATGCATATAGACGCCCTTCCTTTCTTGCTATTAGCCCCCTCCCCTTACATCCAGCCCATTCATCTCCTTCTCCCCACCCCCCAGTGACCAGTCTCGCCCAGCTGCTAGGGGCTACCAGTCCCCCTCGTGTGTGGGGCCAGTCAAGTGGAAAATGGCTGCTACCGAGAGAGCCCACTTTAGAGAGCCATCATCCTTTGAAGGGGCATGATGGCCTTTGACAGCCACAGTGTTAACATGGAGCCCACACGAACACAGCACTGCTATTATCGTGTTTACTAAAGCAAGAGGAGAGGAGAGGGGATCAAGGGGAGACCCTGTTGGTTGATGTTTGAGTCCAGGGGTAGCGGGGTGCTCGTCTGAGCCACGCCACAGTGGCATTGTGGGGAAACATGACATGGGATCACTCACAGCCAGGTGGAGATTGTGTTTCAACATGTCAGCGGAGCTTTTAGTGAACAGGTGGTGATATGATTTGTTTGTCTTGTGCTTTCTTATCTGGATACAGTCTGATTACTATTCAAACGCCTGTTTCAGTCAGACATACACCGTTTCTAACTTGACAGCAATATAAACGGGTCCCTGTGAATTTCCTGCTGGAATGTTTGTTAATGCAGCGGCTGACAGGAAATAAACAGAGACTGAAGCTGCTCCCCATGGCAACAGACCAGCAATGAAAAAGTATAGACTGAATCACCATGATGTCACACCAACAACAATCACTTCTGGGTAGACAACTGGCCACTGATTTCAATTGTGGTGATGTGTGAAATCAGCAAACTATTTCTGTTGTCATTTACAGCCATAATTGTAACATTTAAAGGTGTACAGTTAAACACGGTGGTCCAGGCTGTCTGACGTTTCTCCTTATTTTATGTACTGTAATGCTTTGCTAGCGTCCGGCAAGGAAGCTAAGCAATGTACTGCTGTGGGGCTGCAGGAAAACAATATTTCTCTGCTTTACCTTGCATGCTAACCAATACAGGCTACGGTAGACCAGCAACTGCCATTTTTTGTATCATCAGAGTACTAAAAGCCTGAAATAAACATCTACACAAAGCATTTAGCAGCAAACCCGGACGTCCGAGCTAGCACAGCCCCTGATGCTAACGCTAGCAGCAACTACGTCAAGCCACCCTCGACCAGGCATTCAAACGCAAACTGAGTCTACCTGTGACCGACTAATTAACTCCCTCGCAAAATGGATTGCAGACCAGTGTCTGTGGTAGAGGACAGGAGGACAACTGTGTCCAAAATCTAGCAGCTTTACTACGACACATCTCCTAAAATTAATTTGAATTGAAATTCTTTAAGTACTTTCACAGCTAAAATTGATGTATGCAATTAATTTAGATTAATTAATCACAGCGCATGTAATTTTTTTAATCCCTTGATTGCCCTAAAAATGACTGTTTTTGTAAACGGAGTCTGGTGGCTTTGAGAAACAGCTTCAGTTCCCCATTGGAAAGGATTGTCTGACAGCACGGTAAAGCTATGAAAATATTCTAAACATGACATACACCCAATTTGATATGGATCTTTTTTAGGTGGGCCTTTTTGTAGGTTGCTAAAAACTACACAATTGTGATGTGTGATTGAGCCTATGTGTGAATAGAGCAGGTAATTGTCCGGAGAATTCACAGCAAGCGACTGAGCGTGTTGATGACGTTTCTATCATGCAGCTTGCGCAAAACCGGAAGAAAACAAATATTGGAGGGTGAAGAAAGGTCATTTACACAGACACCACAACGAAAGTGTCTAACTGGAGAGTTAATGACATTTGGGAACTTCTGTTGGTAAGGGCTGAAGCTGAAAATGTCAGACAAATTAAAGGGACAGCAAGAGACTCTGTTGTTTACAACCAAATTACGTGTAATCAGCGTCATGTCCTGCCTCCTGCACGCTCTACCCAGGTGCCACCCCCTTGCCTAAACCAAATGGAGTATTTTCAGTTGGTGAGAGGATTCTGACACAGACAATCTCTTGTTGTGTGCCACATGTGTGAAAGAGAGAGTCCAGACAATGTACATGACTCTCCAGACATTGTCCAGACAGTTCACATGAGAAAACAGATTAGGTGACAGTGAAGAAAAACAGTAAAGTTGTGGATCCAACAGCTCAACAAACTCACTATGAAGCTCTGTAAAGCCGAGGGGAGCTGCAGATTCACCTGATAATTCTCTACAAGTTCAGCAGTACAAGCAACCCCTTCCACATTGTTATTTAATGCATTATATTAATAAAAATATAGATTATAGCCACTTTAAGTAATTATGATGGACATTATTTTGGCAGCTTTGGTGGATGCATTTCTTAACTTTGATACAAGTCAAGTTGTTTTGAGTAAGTGTTGGCCTTTTGCAGGACAAGAATACAAAATGCTGTGGTGTTTGCTCCCAGTGTTTAGAGAACCGAAACATGGTTCAGAAAAAGAGTAATGTGCTCATTAGCTGATGTAGTGTGCTCTTATCCACCTCTGACCTTATGCAATGTGCGCAGCCCAATTTATGGATGCAGGTTGGAACAGCAACAGATAAAAGCTGACACCGTTTCATCCGGCCTCGCTCTCACTGGCTCCACTCCAGCACCGGCTGACTGCTGATCTATGGCTGTAACTGGACCAAGCCGCTCTCACAGCTCCGGCACATGTTGCTGGAGGACACACGTGGAGCTCAGAGTGAGCAACAGTGATTTTAACTGCAACAAATGGTCGAGGTATGTCATTATCCAGATTTTTGGTGAAGGGATCATTACCTGCCACAGATGCCACTGTTGTTTTGTGTCTCCATTTGTCCTGAGGCGAGTGTAGCCCCGATACTTGAAAAGAGCAGGAGGTGCCATTGTGTAGATGCACACCTGATCTTAGCAATCAATTGGCAGCTCTCCCCTCACACAACTCTCTCAGGCTCTGCCTCAAGGCCGTCCATCTGTTGCTGCGAGGCTGCGGGTGAATGTGCTTGTGCACAGGTCGGCATCTATCTGAAGCTGCACGTGTGTGTTGGAAGTGGGAGGTTGCAGAAAATATGTGATTTGTGGTTTTGTGCCTGTTGACACCGCTGCTCCCAGAGGTGCAGCTCTCTCACTCTCTCTGTAGTCATGAAACCGATATTTAAAGCGGAAAGAGGTGACAAACAAATGTGGCAAGATGCTCGGTGTGTAATTAGTACAAACAGAGGTAGCATTAGAGAGCTGGGGGGGAGTTTAGATCCATACATCCTAATGAAATGAGCATATTGCGCCCTTTATCTTCCCTATAAACAGATGTAAAGATATGCATGGAGTGAAGAAACCTGAGGTAAAAAGGACAAATAGATGCAGTCCCTCTAACATACTGTAACAACAGATTTTTATTTCCTGCTGAGTCTGCATTATACTGCCGCTCATGACCACCTTATCTTCTCTGGGAACATTAAAAAAAAGGCTTCTGAGGGTGGTGTTGAATGCCTTCAGCGTTAAATACTCCTGTGTATGTGTTTGTGTTTGTGTTTGTGAGTGGAAATGCTGACTTTCTATCCAGAGTGTCTTATTTCAGTGAAATGCAATAAGAGAATCAACGCAGAGGAGCAATGTAAACGATCATGACATAAAGACTTGATGTCCTTGAACACACACATTTTAAATGGTATTTTGTCTCGTTATAGTTTTGTTTTCTTTCATAGTCATTTAAATGGGAGCAGAAACGTATCTTTTGGTTTCTGATTTAAATGAATAAACCCTGTAAATCACAGACTGTATTATAAAATGCTACCACAAATTGCATATTATTTTGAGCTATTTGTGGGAGGGTGTTGCAGTTCTAAGTCACAGGGAGGGTCCAGAGAAATTATTAATAACCTTAGAGAGGGTCTTGCTTTTTCATTAAGTAAAACATATCCCTATGATTTTAATACAGTGTCTACATGCATAAAATATTTTTTTTTTCAACTGTAAGAACAAATAAACAAGCCAAAGACATAAAGGCAGGAGACTAATGGACAATATTTTTTTACACATGTAACAAGGTTACAGCACAGGGTACAAAGTGCTTTTTATTCTAAGGCTAAAGGACCACAAAATCAAAAACACTTATCTTTCCTCTTACCTGTAGTGCTATTGATCAGTCTCGATTGTTTTGGTGTGAGTTGAGTGTTGGAGATAATCTCTTGCATATAATGGAACTACATGGCAAGATGGCAGTAGGCTTGCGGTGCTCAAAGCGCCAAAAAAAATCCCAAAACATAAATGTCTCCTTCCAGAAATCATGACCCAGTTACTCAAGATAACCCACAGACCTTGTTGTGAGCAGTTTCATGTAGGAACTATTTTCTTTCTACCAAACTACACCCACTTACCTAGTCACTGCATAGAAGGAAGTGTGCATCTACTGCTATGTTCACACCACAAGCAAAAAAGCATCAGCGTGACCAGCAACGTTATTGCCGAGTCGTTGAAGTGCTTCTCCAACGCTCATTAACGTAGTTATGTTGTCACGGGCTTGTGTTTGTCATAGAGCACCTCCACTAAATGTCATCTGAAGTTTTCAATTGGTTAAAAAAAAAATCTCTGCTTTTGATCAATGTGTGAGCCGCATTTTAACATTACATTTTGCTGCCACATTGCATCCCTGTGTGCACTGCAATGCACATAAAGCTAGTATAGCATCAGCTAATGTTAACTACATTAAATAACACAGTACCAAAGCTAGAAACAAAATCACGTAATTGGTTGATGCTTCAGTTTGTCACTGGAGTGCTGAAAAGAGTTAATGCCAGCTCAGCTTTTACTTGTAGTGCATCACACCCGTCAACAGCAACAAGTGTCGGGCATCAGTTTGTAGCTTGATGTCACCGGCTTCCAAAACATTGACTTGTTGCGTGTTGCTAGCTCACCTAGCACCACTAAGCTAGCTAGCAGCTCAGCACATGAGCACAAGCCTGTCATCCATGAGTAGACACACGCTTCCTTCTGTGCGGTGATACAATTGGTGTGTGTAGTTTAGTATTAAGAAAATCGTCCCTGCATGAAACTGCTCACAACAAGGTCTGTGGATTATCTTGAGTAACCAGGTCATGATTTCTGGAAAGAGACATTGCTGTTGAGTTTTTCAAATGTATTTTTTTGGCACTTTGAGCACCACAAGCCTAGTGCCATCTAGTTCCATTATATTGGAGAGAAGGCAGACATCTCCAAGGCCGTTATCTCCAACACTTGGCAACTCACATTAAAACAATCTAGATTGATGAATAGTACTACAGGTAAGAGGAAAATATGTATTTTTGATTTGGGGGTGAACTGTCCCTTTAAACCTTTATCTCCAGGATAAAAGCCGAAACATTTCCTTTACTGTTTCAGTTTGACAGACAGACCATAATCTTTCTGAGTAGGACAGTGAAGAATATTTGTCTCTACTATCTATCTTGTGGGAACATGATTTTTGATACCCTTGACCTTGTAAACACTGAACCTTTCTGATAGACGTAACTCGACTCAGGGTTGTTCTGGTCATAAGAATCTGATAAATGATTAATTGATACAGAAAAGATGCCTGTTTTGCATTGTTCTGTATTATTTCCTTCATGTATTGTGATCAAAAATATATTTAATTTGCAATGTACTTGTCTTAAGTCTATGAGACATTTGGATTTTGTATTTCCCTATACTGGTACCGCAGGACTCGTCAGTAGTTTGTTAGTAACCAGTGTGGGTTCTTAAGCTTTAATGATTTATTTCATTATCTCATCCAGATTACTGATCTCTCTCTCTCTCGTGCCTGCTCTGCTGCTCTGTAAGTAGAATAGTCGGAGATGAAAAACAGTAATGTGTCATGCTCATACTGGTAGCCTCCCTCCCTGTACGCTCTCACTTTAACATGATTTAGTTCATTACGGGGATTCGGCGCTGGAGAGAATGTCATATGCTAAGTTAACCTCTGCATGCCTCACTGGCTCGGTGCCAGTTATGAAAGGACACGAACATAGACACACTCTCTGTGATGACGACAACTGGCAAAGTTCCCAACCTTTAAAACAACTCGAGCCGCTTTCTGGATATATCCGATGGTGTGAGTGCACTCAATAAATCTGCAAGGGTCTGATTCAGACTCCCACACATCGCCGTTCAGTGTCCTTGAACGCAGCTAATGCCATATCAGTTCAGGAAACATAAGATCTGTCCGCTCTGCCACAAGTCAATGAGTCACTGAGAGCACTTTTAATTGTGTGGAGAGCGGGTGATGTCCATTTCATAAATATATTGAGTAAAATACTCACAGATCATTTCAAACTGACGTTCTGACGCTTGTCTTTTCATTGGACAGCCCACTGTGAGGACAGCCAACAATCCCATTGAGAAATTAGCAGGGTCCCCTGTGCTTTTCTCTCCTTTAATGAATAATTCAGCTGTCAGGGTGAAAGCAGGGCGAGGAGACCTTGTCAGTGGCGACTGACTCAGCACTCTATGGCCTGAGGGTGACACTCTAAACCTAAGCATCGCATCCTGTTCCCTCCATAACAGGTAGCGGTGCTACAGTATGTCTCCTGTGTTGGTGGCCACATGATCGGCCAAGTGCAGAGGAAATGGAGCGGAGGAGAGGAAGCTCTGCTCAGTATGGATCTACCCATCATTAAGCGCCCATAAAAGTTCTGCAAAGCAAGATAGTTTGTTGATTGTCAAAGCACTTTTTAGCCATCGTAGCAGCTCGGCTCTATTGCTGTCAGTGTCAGCTGGTCAGTCCACTTTGAACCAGAGTGAAACGTATCAACAACTTCTGATGGATTGGCACAAAACTTTGTAATTCATGGTTCCTTCAGGATCAATTGTAGAAACTATGGTGATCCCTAAAACTTTCATCTGCACCATCATCAGGTCAAATGTTTACGTTTTATACTTTATACCGTAAATGTTTGCACGACTTGGCCAATATGTTGCATATTTACTGTTTTTCATCAGAAACAAATATATTTTATAATTTTTCTGTTGACTGTTTATGATTGTTGACTTTTGCAGTACTTGCTTTTAATTCTCATGTGCTTATATATTTATTGTTATGCACCAAAGAACCAAGGCAAATTCTTTGTATGTAAAAACCTACTTGGCGATAAACCTGATTCTAATTTGTCGAATACTATTGTTTATAACCTGCTAAACAAGACTGTCTTCTCCTGAGTGACAGCAAAACGTCATGTTGATGCTCAACATGACAAAACATGACGTTATAGACTGAATCACAATGTCAGTTTACAATAACTTCTGGGTACAAAACCATCACGTCGTGCAGAAAATGAAATGGCGCTGAGCAAACACTGCCTCATTTGGTTAGTTTTTAGCCACCTAAAAAAATCATAATCAATTTAAAGGGCCAGTGTGTAAAATGGGTTGAAAACAGTGACATCAGTGGTCAAATTCTAGATTGCAGGGCTCACTCGCTCACCCGTCCCGTCGGGTAAATGACGGTGGCCTCGTAGGGACAAACAGCCTTGCGCAGACATGAGTTTTTCAGGAGTAGGTCTATCTAGCGACGAGGTAAATATTTATTTAGAAATCTAAACCATGTTATGATATTGTAATGAATCACTCACGAGCAGGAGACCAGAGTAGCGTTCGGGAAAAAGGCCCGTTTATTTGAGCACTCCAAAAACTCCGGTAACACTCCAGGGGGTAAAAGACTCCGTCCCAAACTCTGACTCTTCTAGCGTAACACACACAGTTCATACCAGTGTTTCCCATTAATTAACGAAACTATGGCGGCCCGCCATAGTTTAATTTGACCCGCCGTAGTTTCTAAATAAAAGATTTAGGCTGCTGAAAGTATTGACTTCTCGTGATATAAATAATATCTCGAACGCCGTAGTAGTTTTGTGCCGATGTGCTCAGGCTGTCCGATCCAGAGCTCGACAGTGCGAGCATTTCACTCGACTAAAAATAAGTCTGTGCGAACTGTAAAAAATATTTAGGGGCACATGTGCGCATAAAAAAATCAGCCGAAGCAGGAACTCCAGCCGCCTTCCCTCTTCCCTGTGTGACACGGTTATGGGCGGTTTTCCAAGCCACTGTCGGCTGGGTGGAAATAAGTCAAAGGGTTCTAGTTTCCCAGCGCAGCGCAGGGTGGCGAACCCCGCACAGAGCTAGTTTCGAGCAGCGCAACCCAAGGCGCGCTCAGTTTGGTAGTTTGGCAGACCGAGGTGTGCTGAGATGGGTGTGGTGGCGCAGCAGGGGGAGGTGTCGACAGATCCAGCTTGGCGCATGGACAGTTTCGTGCCAAAAGGCTTCGCCGAAGGTGCGCTAAAAGCTCGCCAGCTGAAACCAGGTCTACTGTCAGCGCAGGCGGAGCACAGCCGGTGTAAGCCGAAGTTTGGCTGACCGGCGGACAGTGCGCACACGTCACCAAAACCTCACAGGAAGGTTTCCAGAATATCAGGCACATTAACGATGCAATAAATAGCCACAAAACCATTATTCAATGCAACTATCTGCAATCAGCACATAAATGTATCTCTATATCGACTGTCCCGTCACATCTGATGTCAGATCAAAGGGGATTGGCACCGTTTGGCACGTTTGGCACGCGTAATGGAAATCCAACCTGATTTGATTAAACAGCTGCAAACTAATGAGTTCACATCCCTCTCAGCCAACCACAAACAGCCACAGCATCAGATAGGGAGTATATATTCAGCATCTGTCATCTTAGAAAAGTCAAAAGAAAAGAAACAGAGTGAGACTGCGAGAGAGAAAGAGAGAGCGCACGCACAAGAGAGAAACGCAACATTGATTTACAATTGTGGTGACCTCCTCCCAGGCCACCTTTGCATCATCAGCCCGTGGAGGACTGCTCGCAGTTCCGTATATTCGGACACTGCAAACTTGGACCTCCCGGACCAAAACATCAGCTTCCTCCTGGGAGAAGTTTGGCCGTCTAACGCTGCTGCTCTCTTCTGCGATTGCGAATTGAGTAAACTCTCATTACGCCTTCGTGCAGCACATTTAAGACAATAGTATCCCTCTTTCCGACTTGCGCAGGTAGGAGGGACGGAGGTGGGACAGACGAGTAGCTGCGCCAGCGCGCACGGTGTGCCAAACTTGCAAAATCCACCTGGCCATACCCAGTTGGCGAAGCGCAGGTGCGCTGCGCCCCCGCCTCGCCTCGCCCAAAGTGTGGAGAAGAGGGACCGGGAAAAGCGGCGGACCTCTGGGGAAGCCTGGGGGCTCACCTGTTTATTTAGCCTAGAAATATCTCTGGACTATAGTAGCTGGAATGGATGACTTTGAACGCGATTTTGAAGAGTTTCTTGTAGCGGACACAGACCCAGAGCCATACCTGTTTGAGCCGGAGCATACAGATGAGGAACTTGGATGCTGAGCGGGCGAGAAGAGAGGCTGAATCCTCTGCTCCCATTTTGCTGCACAGAATGGGATTTGGTGCTACCATTGTTGGGGAGATATATCATCAGGAGGAAAAGCGCCGCAGAGAGTGCATCACAAGGAGTGAAGTTGCATCTTCTTTTCCTCGCAGATGACGGTTCGGGTTCATTCTCTCCTGTTGCGTGGTAAGTGTGGTCCATTCGCAAACTTTATAACTAAAAAAACTTTTCACTACTCTCTATTGACGAACTACTAACACTCTCTGCTGTTTCCTCCTCCTTCTTCCTTCCTTCCGCTGTCTTCGTTGGTTTATTTATACACCGAAATGCGTTCTCTGGCTGGCTGGATTGTCCGCTCGGGCTGCCTTACATACATGGCGGCGCAAGATGGCGACCTCTCTAAAGCAAGGCCCTTGCTATATATATATATATATATATATATATATATATATAAAAGCATAATTATAAGGCTACAAAAACCAAACGAATTTTATTTTATAGCAATTATACACTTATATAAACATATTAATGGGTAGAATATTCAGATTCAGATTCAGATTTGACAATAAACCATGCCAAATATTACACACTGGCCCTTTAAGTGTACTGATATTGAGAATATTGTCACTGCTTTACTATGTTGACAACAGATCTTTCCGATGGGGAACTGAAGCTGTTATCTCAAAGCCACCAGACTCCACTGAATAACTCACTTTACTTTGCAGAACAGGGAAGTTCTTGGCTGACCACTGCCTCGATTGGTAAGTGTGTATAGTTAAGCAAAAAAAGAATAGAAAATCCAAACATAGCATACCTGATACTGAATTTTTTAGGTGGGTCTTTTTAAGTGGCCAAAAAACATTTTGGTGCAGCCCTGTCCACAGCAGAACATTGCTTAGCTTCTATTTCGTTAGATTTAGTTTATCAAAGAAGCTAGCAAAGCAGCACAGTAGACTTCATAAAATAAGCACAGCAGAAATGTCAGATAGGTCGGACCATTGTGTTTACCCATATGTCTTTAAACGTTACAGTTACGGCTGAAAATGACAATAGAAATATACCCGCATGTTTACCCAGAAGTGATTGATGTTGTTAGCGCGACTTCACAGTGATTCGGTCTATAGGGTGCCAAAGTTTGCATACGTAGAGGGGTGGATGGATAGGACAACAAAATGTTCCCATTTTTTAACCAACAGTCAATGTAGCTTTCTTCTAACCTTGAGTACAGTCATTCCATGACCAGCATCACGAGGTTATCAACCATGACAACAAAAGTTCCCTAACCTTAACAAAGGAGTTCAGCCCAAACCACAATGTTTTCCTAAACCAAACCAAGACATTCGTCTGCCAAAACATAACCAAACCTGAACCTGTTATCAGATCATAAACCAGTATCTAAGTGACTTTTAACATACTTTGTGTATGGTCAGAGTGCACCTGAACAATGCTCCACCATTTTTTGGCCTCCAAGTGAGAACAGCCTAGAATATTCACAGTTCACATAATCTGATTGAGATTAATTTACATTTTTCATACATTAATACATCACATTAATCACTAAAACCTGTGTCATGCAGGAGAGACAATTAAAAAAAACTTGTCATTGACATTTAAAATACACAGATTGATTCACAACATCAACTCATGCATCGAGTAAGATGCAAAAAAACATTCCATCTTAAGAGTTGCCAGTAGCTGCTGGCGTAGCCTTTGAGCAACACAGTGAATTAAATTATTTTTTTCTCAGCCTATAACAAACTAACTCTATATGAAATATGCATCAATCTTCTGACTGTGTCTTTATTTGTGATGCATTTGCAAACACAAACACCAGCCTGTTAAACTTGGCCAGCTCATGCTGCATCTACAATGCCTGCAGCAAATGAAAGCTTACTAATACATTTTCATAGCCTCGTCTATTAGATGAGCTTGACCTCTGCCTACACTGCAACTCTTCCTCAGGATAGATGTTTTCGTTGCTGCTTCATTTGCTCAGCACAAGGAAGTAAATTAAATAATTCAAAACACAAACTAGTTGTGTTCATTCATCTATTGTTTAACGCCACACTAACTGCAACTACTACACCCTTGGTATCGCCTGACACTACTTAGCTAAATGTTTGGCTGAATACTGACCACTAGGGGTGGAGGAAAAAATCGATACAGCATAGTATTGCGATATTTTTGTGTGGCAATATTTTATCATCACACAGTGCTAAGCATCAATTTTTTATTATATAAATTATTATTATGAGAAATACAAATGAAACTTTAGGTAGCCTACTAGAATAATATAATCAACTGCATTTTCAGTCCCTAGATACATTTTGCTGCTACTAAAAATGGCTGAAGTGAGACGAACAGACTGAAAACTTTGTCTTATTAGATAAAACAGATGTTGACAAAGTTTTCCTTGAAAAAAGGTAATGATTCACAATCTATCGCAATATATTTTATCACAATACTCAGCATATCGCAACATATATAGTTGACTAACTAGAGGACAAACAGTGGTGTGCCTATATAATCTTTGAAAGGAGCCACAACCTAATTGTGTGAGTACACGCATACACCCGTACTTAAAGCAAATATCACCACAGCCCTGGTGCTAAGTAGCGAAAGTTAGCATGCTAACACACTAAACTATGATAGTATCATTATAACAGCAACAACTTAGCATGTAAGTGCTGTCATTGTGAGTCTGTTAGCATGGAGATGTTAGCATTTAACACCACAGTTCCTATGTGCAGCTTCACAGAGCTAACACAGCTGTTGACTCTTAGTGTTGTTTTGTAATTACTCTGATCCACATATGCAGAAAATGTCAAATAATATAAAAGATAAACTGTTTTCCACACATCTCTCTGTGCCCATGTCAAACACATCTTTCCTTCCATCTATTCACCACAAATCTTTATTCCAGTGTGTATTTTTGTCCTTTCTGTCTTTCTTTCTCTTGGGTGCATCATGCCTCTGGCTGTCTCCTGCATTCATAGCCAGTGGAGGAGGAAGACATTTCAACACAGTTACAAAAGATGATTCCACATCCAGGGCACTCGAGCCCCCCTGGGCCCAGTGCATTTGCCTCCTATGGTCCACAGAGCTCTAAGCAAACATCTGTTTTGCTCTGGAAACAACCTTTGATCGCAGAACGAAGACTTGTTGTCAAATTAATGGAGGACATGATCATTACAAACACAGAGGGTGAAACTGTGAAGTCTGTTTTCTTGTTATTGATCAGGCAGGTGAGGTTAAAGATGATTCATTTCTTCAGTTCCCGCTCATGAGCTTATCACATTGGATCAACTGCATCTCAGGTTAGACCCAGCGAGCGAGTGTCACAGAGGAAATATTACATAGTACGACCCACTGTGAATCCATTAAACCTGAGCATGCTGTCACATCTGTTCACATGTGTACAGTCTGTGTGCAGGGATTCACTATTTTACACATACTGAGGTCATGACAGCAAAGTAAGAAAGTAAGTTTTAGATGTTTCATCTGAACTGTATCTACTTCACTGATGAATTACAGTTTTATTCAAATGAAGCAGTTCTTCAAAGACTATAATTTACTGCTCATAAACCGCACTAGCTAAAATAACTGTCACAGAATATTCTCCAGTTTCCCTCGTAAGGAGCACCAAATTATATTGTTCTATCCAGGAAACTTTCAAGGAAATTATGAGGAAATTAGTGACCCATAAAATAAAGTGTTTTATTTCCCTACATGGAGGTTTAAATGCTCCACGGTGCCAGGAATTTAAATATGCTTAAGTCTGAAAAAATACTGGACGCAACATAAAAAACTGTAGGTTTTTGACCTCAGATTTTAAACTCCCCCCAGGGTGCTAAATCACTCAAATTCACAGAAAAAAATACAGAGGACATGACATCAGGGTCCTGAAGTATTGATTATGTGCTTATTAAAATCTGAAGTAAGTCTATTACAGTTGTTATTTCAGCCATTGGAACTCAAATCAACAGGAATGACAGTTCATTACTGCTGTATTTGCATGCACATCATGCTGCCTTGTACGTATTCAATCATTTTGATCTCCTGAGAGTAGAAAAAGTGTTTCACTGCTGAAAAGACAGTCTTTTCACAAAATCAGGCTGTCCATGCAGTAGAAAGATGTATATACTTTTTAAACTTGTGCTATTTCTTAAGTGCAAAAACTTGTTGTGCAATGATACTTTCTTTTATCCCATTTTAACAGCATACACTGACAATGACTGTATGATATCTACAATTGTGGAATGGAGGCATTTATTTATTTCCATTACTATTTTATTACAATTTATTACTTATTGTTATATATGAGCCCAGTCCTTGAGTGCACCTGAATGTTATGGTATGTTTGTACAATGACAATTAAGTAATCAGAGTCTGAATCATTTCAGGCGAGAAACAGGCAACACAGTAACAGAATCTTGTTTTGTGCTTACTTTTACAGAAATCTGAAACAATTGCATCAGAGTCAATGGAGCACAGCTGTGTTGTTGTCGGACCCTGGTCTGAGCCAGCCTGATGCTATTTTATGATTGGCCAGTCTGCGTCCGGGGGCAGGACTTGGCGAAGGGTCAACTGGGGTGAAAAGCCAAGTGTTTCTGATATATATAAAACTGCACTTAACTGTAAGCTAGTGGGTACTGAGCAGAGCTATGTAGGTCAGAGGTGTGTGTTTGGATCTCAGTCAGCAACATTTGGCTACACTCTATTAACTTGTCCTTCATCCTCTGCATCCTGATCTAACAATGTGTGAGGGAGGTGATCACATCCCTCCCGTTTAACTACCTCACCTCAGAATATGTGACATTACAAAAGATAAAGATGCTCTCTAACTGCTGTTTTACTATGACTTCAAGTATTAGTAATTCAGCTCTTATTCAAGGAACAACCTTGAAATTGGCACCATTTCCATTTTTCCTGTTGAACTAATAAAATCAATATCAATATAATCATATTCCATGAGAAAGCCATCACTGCCTGTGTTAATCTGGCCATGTTAAATTTCCATCTCTCCATCCATCCATTATGTATACCTGCTTATCATAAGCAGCAGAGTCACAGGGGGCTGGAGCGTATCCCAGCTCACACTGGGCGAGAGGCGGAGTACAGGCTGGACAAAGTCCAGCCAATCACAGGATGAATATGGCCCTTTAAAGAACAGTAGTTTTAATCTAATGCGTTCTGTGATTTAAAGAGCGTACATTTTCTCATTATTATACATTGTGCATATCAAATGATGCCAGAAGGAACTGCAGCTATTTTCCTGTCTTTTGCCTGATGCATGCTGGGATAGGCTGAAGTGTAGCAAGGAGATGAGATAATGGACTGCACACTGGTGATACTGCCACCTAGTTATCACTCCTCCATTGTGCCACTAAAAATTCGATTTTAGCTACAGTGTGCTGTCAGTATGTCAAGAGGAAACGGAGCATTGCTTTAATTAATGTGCTGATGCACATGGATGCCTCAACAATTCTTTGATTCTTTGACTTTTGATAGCTGACTTGACAATCATTGTGAGTCCAAATTTTCATCAACAAAAACAGAAACACTCCTGTCAATCTCCTGAGAAAAGCGCAGTACCAATAATTAGTGATGTAGAGGGAAAGATTAAGTGACAACAGCCTTCTCCCAGACATAAAAAAGCCTTTTATTGAGAATTCAAACAGGTGTCATACTGTTTTCTGAGAGGCAAAACAAATGACAGGCTACTGAGCCGTAAATAGCACAGCAGACGATGGGAGATTGGCCATATGTCCACTGTGTGTGTGAGCGCCAGCTACACTGGCTTGGTTTGAGATAGGATTCATTTGGGAACGTCCCAGTAAAAGCTCCTCTGGGACGGACAGGGATTCAACATCCATTCACTCAATTTTGGTCGGCTGAAATGCTCAAACAGTGCACTTGTGTCCTCTGAGGTTTGGATGTATTAAAATGACAATTTAGCTGAGCGTTATCTGTCAGCGCTAAGCAATTAGCTGATAATCACAATCAAAAACGTTGTTGGAGCTGGTGAGTCATTTCTGCTGTGACCGTGAGAGAGCGTCAGTTGATCCAAAATATGATATC
Source organism: Epinephelus lanceolatus (assembly GCF_041903045.1). Classification (NCBI taxonomy): domain Eukaryota; kingdom Metazoa; phylum Chordata; class Actinopteri; order Perciformes; family Serranidae; genus Epinephelus; species Epinephelus lanceolatus. The sequence continues at coordinate 10,927,456 of NC_135741.1, read as the reverse complement.
AGTTTAAATTTCATATTTGTGTACCTCATTAGCCCTCTTCATGTCCCTTCTACATTTACCACCAAGAGGGTGCAGGGTGTTGGGCAAGGAGAGGGTGTTCTCTGAGGAGCACGCAGCTCCATCTGGGCCAAAGTAATTGGTCTGCTATTCATATTCAGCAGTGTAATAGCCTCTAGCTATTCCTACAGTCACACGTGAACTAGTTACACTGAGAACAATCAAAAGATGGGTTGACCCGAGTGTCAGTTTTTCAGGAAGGCTTACCGAAACAACATGGTGAGAAAATCTATCCTGGTTTGATCCTTCTCTGATTGAATCAGTCAAACATTATCCAGAGACTTCCAGTCTGCAGAATTCATTAGGAGATTTACAGATTTATAGTTTTAGAGAGGCAGAAGCACTGACTACATTTACATGCACACTTATATTCCATCATTATTATTATTCCAAATATGACAATATTCTGAATTTGATAGAGGTCATGTAAACAGCATTTTCCTAATACATTCCAAATTAGGGTCTGTGTCAACATAGCTTTTTTGTTTTCAGCGTGGGTGTCTTTTTAAAATTGTTCTTAAAGAGGAGAGAGGAAAAGCGCTGCATCCAGTGTCTTTTTTGGGCTCTGCCTTTTTTGTGCAGCCACTCCAAGTCTTTCTAGTTGAAAATCTGAACTTTTCAGAAAGGCGCTGGTGACGTCACTGCCGCTTCTTTAGCTAGGCTACTGTTTGCTGTCAAACAAAGACAGAATTTTTTGGGAAGCAGATCAGCCAGCATACACTGGATGTTGCTTGTGAGTGTTGGGCTTTTATCACTGTTCGCTTTGTAAGCTTGAAGTTGACTGTGTAGTCAACCCTCATGTTAATGTAGCACCACCTTAGCTACCTAGCTAATGTTGGTGTCAAGATATTGTTGTCATATAAACATACCTATGTGGAGCACGTCATTTAAAAAAGCGCTGAGAGCGTTTTTATGAAACGCCGAGATGAAACGCTCACCAGCGCCCTGCCACCAATTTTCTGCCAAAGAAAAACGCCATGTGGACACATGCCCTTAGAGATTTTCCGAATACCACATGTGGGATGTGCCAGTACTATTATTATCATTATTTTAAAGATTATTTTTTGGGGCTTTTTGGACCTTTATTTGACAGGACAGTGGTGGTGTGAAAGGGTGACGAGAGGGGGAATATCATGTAGCAAAGGGCCACAGGTCGGAATCAAACCAACAGCTGCTGCAGCAAGGACTTAGCCTTAGTACATGGGGTACCAGCTCTACCAGGTAAGCTACTTGGCCCCCCTATTATTTGGGTTTTTATACCATTCTTTGGGCATGTATACAGCCCTTTCGGAATATGCATCTAGACTGGGTTTTTTATCATAGTATGCAACACACAGCCTCTTGTCTGTCCGATCAGCTCTGTGCATTGCCATGGATCAAAAAAAGCTCGCCAACAGTTTGCAAGGCTGGGGCAGAGATGCATGCCTAAATGAAAAGCCCATATTTGGTCCGAAGGTTAACACATACTTTTAAACATCATAACAGACTTGGATACCAACAGGTTTTTGGATATGCATGAATATTGCAATGCCAACCTTTTCAAGAAGGTGGTTGAAGGAATGAAAGTGGTAGGCTGTGTTTGCACGGTCGAACAAGTCCATGACCAGAGGAAACTTACAGTATAATCCTGTTTTTATGCAAAGGGGCTCCAGCTGTGCCGTTTTTCTATATGTTGATGTGATGAACAACATGTTAGGATCCATTAATTGCAGAGCGCACAGCTGCAAGTAAACGAGAATATTAGTAGAATATTAATTTTTATTAGCCATATAAACAGCTTTTAGAAATATTGTCTTTTTTACAATAAGGGCAGAAACCGGAATATTTTGTGCATGTAAATGTAGTCACTGTTAGATTGTGCCAGTTCTTGGACGATGAAGGTGAATCTTGCATTATGATGAACTGCCATTAATAGAACCTGCTGCTCTTTGAATAAAAAGATCTGCCCTCCTTTCCCTGAGAAAGGCCTGCAGCAGTCCTGCTCTCTGAAATGTATGCAGTGAATCAACAATTACAGTGGCAGCTTATGGTGAATTATTATCATGTTAAATTAAAGCCCCTCTGTGTTGGTAATAGCATGCACAATAGCGCTGTACTGTGTTTGTGCATAAACGTTTTCTCGGCAGCCTCAGAGCACAACATGAATAAACTGGATCTATTTCACCATTAACACCATTCCTCACCACCATCAGTGGACTGGGACTACTGGAAAGCCCCCTGCTGTAAAGGTAAGCTGCCGCTGATGCTTTTCCTGGGTAAAAACACCTATAATTACTTGTGTAATGGAAGAAAGCACCCTTCATCATCTGATCATTCCTCAACAAGATAAATATGGTGGTCAAGGCATTTAGAGACAAATGCTATCCTCTTGGTGGCGAGGGTTTGGAGTGGTGTATTTATCATGGTTTGAAGTGGTGTCTGAGTCTAACCAAAGTACTGATTATTCAGAGTGAAGAGGAGCTGCCAGCCCATTACCTCCCAGAAAATAACAATGTGAACACCCGCCTCCCTGGCCTTTCCCGATGTAGTCTGTCAGAGCTTGTCAGCTGCAGCACCATTCATTCAATCTCAACAAGCACTGTGCTCCAGGATTCATTCCCCGTCCTGCACTATCTCTCCCTCCTTTTAGCTTCGCTCTCCCTACGCTGCCTCGCATTACCTCCCAATGTCTTGCAGGTTGCCTCCCACCCCCTTCAGCCCCACCCCACCCGCTCACTTCCTCCCATTCTGCAAGCCTCTGCTGCTCCACCCCTCCACCCTACTTGGTCCTGATGAGCCATTGTGAGATTCAAGCAGATGGATGGGGAACAAAGGGGTGAGAGGGGGGCCCCCTCTGCCTGTCCCCCTTGTATCACTGCCAACCAGGCTCTGGGTAATCTTCTCAAGCTTTCACGGCAGAGCAATGAATAACCTCAGCCTCCTCTCTGAGACCCGGGCTACGCCGCAGCCACCCCCCTCTTATCTTACCCTCTGCAGACTCGCCAGGGCCGGCTGCTCCCCGGATAGCATCTCTCACCCTCGCTTTCTACTCACTGTCTCTGCCCTCCACACCCAATCAGGTTTTTTTTTTTTTTTTGTTTCTAGGGGCGTGTTACAAGGCCCGGAGATTAATTGGGGCTGTGGCTGGATGACATCTGGTCCCAGCTTCATAAAAGTCTGGGTCCTTGAGGTCTGCCGGGTTTATAATGAAGTGTATATAAGTTAATTTTCTCATCAACAGAGCGTTAATCAGAGCTTCTTCAATGGCCATTTCAGCACTTATCAGGGAATAGTTCAGAAAACAGTTTGGCTAAATTTGATTACCACAACCTGCTGGTGTAAACTGAACCTATATAAAAAAAATCTTAACCTGTTAACCATTATAGTATTTCTTCTTTAACTTTAAAGCATATGCTCATACTGTCAATAAATCGCATGAAAAGCCCAAATCCAATAATGAATTGATCGACTAACGAGTATTGACTGTGTATCCAAAGCCTGATATATCTCATTCCTCTGTGTCCCAGAGCTTCACTGTTGTCCAAAACTATTAACTACATCAGTGAGCCACACTGTTGCACAGAGCTACATGTTCCATGAACACACACACTGTAGTTGATTTTGACTCAATCCAACGTACACCATCCTGCTGCTGACAGTCCCCAATAAATACAAAACTTAATCCTGTTTGAGAAACATTTGTGGAATTATGGTGTCTATCTACTTGGGGAAACTATTACGCCATTTTTAAAAGATGAAAGCACATATTTGTAATGCTTTTTAGAAAATTATGTCCTTAGTAGGAACCAGTGAGCTTATGGATGAACATAAACAGGGTTCAACGTTCCTGTTTTTTGTTTCATTTGCCAGAAACCTACTTGCTTGTACAGCTGCATTTATCAGTTCTTTTCTGTCGATTAATCTGTCGATTATTTTCTTGATTAAATGATAAGTTGTTTGGTTTATAAAATGGTTAAAAAATGGCTTTCAGTGTTTCCCACAATGAAAGATGACATCTTTAAATGTCTTGTTTGTCCACAACCCAAATATTCAGCTTGTTGTCAGAGATGAGTAAAAAAGAAACCAGACAATATTTACATCTAAGAAACTGGAATCAGAGAATTTTGTTTTTTCTTCCTCTATAAAAATTATTTGTACTGATTAATCAATCATCACATTAGTTGGCGATTCATTTTACATTTTTTAATCAAATAATTACTGCAGCTCTACTTGCTTGAAGTCAATTTTACTTGTCCATATACATTTTTTCTTAGTGGTTATAAAATAACAACAATGACAAATCGTTACTGCACACATGTAACTCTCAATTAAGATAAATTATGAAACGAGATAGCTCACTCCTTAGCTAGTTCGAGTATTTAATTCCTTTTTACCACTTGCCCAATCTGGCAAGTGAGTTGCTAGATTTACTAGCCTGATGTGGTATTCTATTTGCCGCTGTCAATCAGGCAATCCTTATTGTTTAGCCCTCAAACAGACTGAGAAAGTCAGAAAGTAATGAGAGAGTAACTAGGCATTTTTTAACAGTTACTTATGTTTTGTATGTATCTGTCAGACTAAAAATGACCAGCTAAGAGAAACAAAATCCCACAAAATGTCGACTATATACACATATACGTATATCTGCACATATGCATTAAGTAAAAGACATTAAAGAAAAGCAAAGGCAATGAAATATACTACATAGATAAATAATTAAACAAACAGATAAAAGAAAACTACGTCCAAATTTACTTAATTCATACTTTAAAACAAATATTATGATGATGATTAACACATTGTTGGTTTGAGTCTTTTTCATAGTATTTGTTGACGTTAAGAGAAATGTAAAATACTGAAAGCTTTATTCTATAATATCCCTACAAAATTACAGATTATTATTCTATAACAATAATAATAATAATAACAATAATAATAATAATCAGTTCCTTGTGTAACTATATTCCAGCACTTAGAGAATTTCCCAGTCGATTATTAGACCTGAGCAGTGAAGCTCTACAGTCATTAATAAGAGCTTTATGCTTGTGCCTCTCCAACAACAACAATCCACCTCCGCTACTCTACAGGAACAGCTCAACCACTCCACAGCTTTCTTGCATGGCCCTGTTAAAATATTGAGCATGTACTTAAATGCTATTTGGCCAAGTGTCATTTAGGCTGAAGGGCTCTCCATCCACAAAAGATGTCTTGAAGTGACTGGATCAGAGCTGGTAGTGAACCACAGAGGAATACACAGGTGTTGAATTATTTACTCTCCATAAAATATTTATACTTTTGTCCCACAAACTACTAACTACAAGTATGAAGTAGGGCTGAGAGAGAGAGAGCAGGAGACATGTTAGTAAATCATACTAACTTTGTGTTACATATAGAGCTGCCATTTGATATCAGAATTTACTTAAAGGGACAGTTCACCCCTTTTATTCCTTTCCATTTTTCTTTTTTCCGCTATATTTTTATCAAACTACATTGTTTTGGTGTGAGTTGCCGAGCCGTACAGATGCCTGCCTTCTCTCAAATATAATGCAACTAGATGACACTCAGCTTGTGGTGCTCAAAGCCCCCCAAAAATACATTTGAAAAACTCAGCAGCAATGTCTTTTTCCAGAAGTCATGACCTGGTTATTCAAGATAATCCACAGACCTTGTTACGAACAGTTTCGGGTAGGATTTTCTGTCTACCAAACTACACCCACCAACCATATCACAGCTCACCTAGCATCACTGAGCTACCTAACGGCTCAGCCAGGGAGGACGCCATTAATGTTTACATCTCACGCTGTCACGACCCCAAGCCTCTCGTCCGTGAGTAGATGCACTCTGTCATCTGTGCTGTGATACGATTGGCGGGTTTAGTCTAGTAGAACGAAAATAGTCCCTAAATGAAACTACTCACAACAAGGTCTGTGGATTATCTTGAGTAACCAGGTCATGATTTCTGGACAGAGACATTGCTGTTGAGTTTTTCAAATGTATTTTTTTGGCGCTTTGAGCACCACAAGCCGAGGGCCTTGTAGTTTTATTATAGACGTCTCCAAGGTAGACATCTCCACCACTTAGCTGTGAGTCTAAACTGATAAATAAAACTACAGGTAAGAGGAAAAAATATGTATTTTTAATTTGGGAGTGAGCTGTCACTTTAAACTAATACAAATGGAACAGGTCTTTAATGTGTAATTTCAGGAAATGTATATAGTGGCTTTAATGTATGCTTCACTGACATCTATCAATAATACATTTACATAACATGACGTCTATTCATATTTCATAATCCCCATCTCAGCCCATCTCAGCTACATCTCTTTTAAACCAGTGATATTGATAACAACACTATGTAAAAGAGTCAAAAACAAACTGCTGTTACTTGTTATGCTAAATACTTTGTCTTCAGAGACCAAATGACAATGTTCGTTAACAAAACTTCCAAGCACAAAACCCCTGCATCACATACATAAAATGACACGGTACTGACCAAACGCTGCCTTAAAAAGTTGGTTTTTAGCCACCTAAAAGTGTGCGCTGTATTTAGAATATTTTCATTGCTTTTCCTTACCGCCAGACAGTCCTTTCCTGTGGACAAATGAAGCTGCTATCTCAAAGCCATCAAACTCTATTGACAAAAACAATAATTTCACTTCTATATGGCTATATATCTGTTAACGTCACAGTTATGGCTGAAAATAACAACTGAAATTAAAAAAGTTCAAATCTATTGGTAGTTGTCCACCCATAAGATGATTGTTGTCTACTATATAAAGTACGCCATACAGGTGAGGCAGTACTTTAATATATGTTGTGCAGCAGTTTTAACTGTCTGCAGTCTGAATTTGAGTCAATATGCAGCATATGCATCTTCTTTTTTATTCTTAACAGATTTATGTCACCATAAATATAAAACATAAAACGTGTGAACCCACTGTGTGTCGTCAAACTGAGCCTATTGAGCACAGAGGTGATCATCTGAAAGCAGATTCTACAAGACCTTGTCTGTAAGCTCTCCATTTTGCTCCATAAACTGTGATGGCATTCTCTGATTAAATTATAGCTGTATTGACTTTTGGGAACCACTTGCCTAAATCTACAAGATTAGCCTATGATTAATGATGGGCAGCTAATCCTTTGTTCAAATTGGACTGTTCAAGACGAATTGTAGCAGGGGAGACAAGATGTTCACTTTCTCCTCCTTCAACACCTTCCACCTGCTGCCTCCTTACAGGGCTGCTGTGCTGAGACACAGCCTGTAAAACTAAATAACCACATCATGCATGTCTTTTCAGAAATGCCACACAGCGCAGGTGTTTCACTTTCGTACTGATAAAATGCTGACAGTATACTAAGTCTGTCAGGGACCTCTATGTGATAAGCTCCTGTAGCCTCTGTGCAAAGCCGTCAGTGTTGAACTACAAGAAGAAAAACAAGATCGATAGTCAGGAAATTTATGGATGGAACAAGAGAGGAAGTCAATTCAAATTCTGGAGGTCTTCAAGGGTCCTCGACCAGACCCCAGATCCAAGTCAGACTGCGGTACAAATTATACTCAGCCTGGGCAGATGAGGTAGAGGCTTGTTTTACTGCAACAGGTCTGAGTGTCACTATGTCCAATATCCAAATGAATCTGCACTGCATGTTGATTACTTTGTAGAGTAAACACCTTATTTCTTCATATTGTTACAGCTAAAGATAAAACACTTGCTGCCATGATAACTTTCAAGAGTTATAAACTCCTGTCTCATTAATCTGTCCTCTTACTGGACTTCCTGGATTCCCCTGCGCTGTCAGTACCCAAGTGGATCTGAATTTATCCCAGCCCATCTACATATGTTCAATATTTTGTAGTGGATAAGTTGTTACTTTACACTTCTCAGCCATGCTGTGGTGAAGGTGTGGTTAGGTTTAGGCACAAAAACCACATGGTTATGTTTATATTTGTTGTAAAACACCAATGTCTGGTGGCACAAAAGTCACCTGGAAATGCCGCGATGTGTCTGTGAAAAACATCTAGGTTTGGGGCTATCAACGCTGCTGGGAAATGCTGTGATGTGCCACTAAAACACCCAGGTTCCATTATTATGTAACGGTTACATTGAAATTTTCTCAACTACACTGTGGTTAAGGTGTGGTTAGGTTTAGGCACAAAAACCTCGTAGTAATGTTTAGGAACAGATCATGTTTTGGCTAAAACACTGATGTTTAGTTGCACAAAAGCCGCCTGGAAATGCTGCAATGTGTCGGGGAGAAACACCCAGATTTGGGGCCCCAAATGCTGCTGGGAAACACCACAATACCCAGGTTCAAGTAATATGTAGCAAATACACTGAAATTTTACTTTTCAAATATGCTGTGGTTAATGTGTGGTTGGGTTTAGGTACAAAAACCATTTGGTTTTAGTTAGGAAAAGAACATGAATAGTCTAAAATACCTTGTTTATTACAGTTTATATGCAATTCCAGCAGGAAAATCAGCAATGTCTCTGTAAAAACCAATCCCTTTTAGTGCCACTATCCCGATGGGAAAACAGCAATGTTTAAGTAAAAAAATACAACTGCTTTTCGTGCCTAAAAAGCTGCTAGATAAAAGTGACGAGTCACTAGAAAGCACACACGTTTGGTGCCTAAAAAGCCACTAAGAACACAGCGATGACTTGCTAAATCACAACGGTTGTTTTTTACTGGTGGTTTTGGACAGTGGTCTGCAGCTTGGCCGGCGTCTTGCATAGGTGACACACTTCCACCATCCCTTCCACCTCCCAATGAAAAGTCAGCTCATACACTACGTCCCTTTCGAAATGTTAATATGATATGTAAGAAACATGCAAAATAGCATACTCGTGGTTTGCTCAAACGTACAATTCCAACATTTTCCTCTGTCAACAGGGCTACTATAACCGTGCCCTAGACTATATCTCTAAATACATGTCTTTCTTTTTTAAGATTATTTTTTTGGCATTTCTCCTTAATTAGATAAGAAAGCTCTAGTGTGAAAGAAGGAGAGAAAGGGGATAATTTGCAGCAAAGGGCTGGGGTTGGAATTCCACCCGCGGCCGCTACAGCAAGGACATTGCCCCTGCACATTTCATTTCATTTCATTTTATTAGGAATCACCATTAGCACTTGTTAAACAACAAACAAACAAGGCTATTCTTCCTGGTGTCCATGGGACACCCGCTTCACCCACCAAGGCACTGGGTGCCCCAACTCTGGAACATTTTATATCACTTCTGAAAACATGTTTCTATCAAAAGTCTTTTTCCTAACCTGTTTAATATGAGTTATTTTTTTGCAATTTGTGTGTATGTCTGCATGCAGGTTGGTATATGTATGTAATACTTCTGTAACATGCATATTATTATTGTGTACAAATTGATTAAGATTTTTATGGTGGATTCTTCCTAAAAAAGCAAAATAATATAATTTTTTGTGATTTTTTTTTCCTTTAAAAGAGAGAGCCTTACAAATAAATGTTTTTATTACTATAGTTAGCATTTATAAAAACCAAGCTGCTACATTACACTCTACTGTGAGACAAAGCAATATTACATTTCAGTGGTAAACATGTTAGATCAACAAATCCACTAAAAAATGCTCCAGTTTTATAGAATGTCATTAAACAGTTCAACATAAGCTTTTTACAAACATGCTATTTTTGTCACAGCCCGTATTACCTGTCAGAGGAGTGTATATTCATGTGTCACATAAAGAGAGCTACCATCAGAGGTTTAACTATGAAAGACAATGAAGAACACAGAACTATAGCCTTATTTAGACAAAAAGGGTTTGCTGGGATATCAGACATCATCATGTGACACTTTAGTCACAGACTGAGCAGTTGTTTATACATAATTCCTTTGTAGTTTCAGGAGCTCATTCTGCGGTTGATCATATTCTCTTCTGTCTGTGTTCAGAAGCTGACCTGTTGTGCAGAGATGTGCATATTTACTCTATTCATAGGCTCCACACAGCACACATGCTACAGGCACATATTCATTACTAAGTAGCCTGTGGCGACTGTCATGTGCAGACAATAGTGGAAGACGAAAACAGTGCATCTACCACACAGGGAATCTTCCACACTTGTAGCCACAATATGGAGATAGCGCTCCCAAACAGCGTGTTTTTTTTAATCATATTCACATAATCTTGTGAGAGTCGTATGTGGAATCACAGATAAGCCTCTTTATGTTGCGCAGATATTACTGCAAATGAGCATGTCTGAGAAATGTAACACCTTGCACAGACTCTTGCATTTTAATTTCTGTGGCATCTGTGACCAGTCCGTCATGTCCCTAACCCCCTCGGGGGACCCCCAACCTATCTGCTGCAGACCCCCAAAACCCAGGAGGAGGGGAGCGCGGGGCGGGGGGAGCAGGGACACATTTGATTGATGATAGTGTGAATTAAACAGAAAGAGATGGAGAGAATCCTTTTATCAGGCCAGAAACACGAGTGGATTAAAATGTAGTTGTACAACCCCTCTGTATAATGCAGCAGCCTGGCCGCATATCACGAGGCACCAGAAGCCAAGATGAGAGCTGCTCGTTATTATTGCCCCCACCCCTCAACCCACAACATGAAACTTTGCTGAAGCAGAGAAAACAGGGCTCAAACACGTGAAGCAGGGCTGAAAATAGAACTGAGACCATTAGTGGATCGACAGAACATTAATCTGAAACTATTTTTTGGTAATTTTTCAAGCCTAAATATCAAACGTTCACTGGTTCATGTCTCTTAAACATGATAATATGCTGCTGTTCTCTTTCAGTATTTAACTAACTGAGTATCTCACAGTATCTTACAATGAAAGATATTTGATAATGCCATTTAGGGCAGAAAAATTCTGTGCATATATAACTTTTTTCTGACATTGTGTGAGTGTGCAATAGCTGCTACCACAGATATACATGCATCCATGCATTTAAGCATTCACACACACACACACACACACACACACACACACACACACCCTAACAAACACTTGTCACAAGTATAATGATGCCTCCCTATGACAACTGGTTCATGAGTTATGAAACTGGACATGGCACAATGGTGTGTGTATTTGGGCTGGTTCCCAATATTCGACTACTCGGGTATTCTTTCCTTAAATAGGCATTCGGTTTTCAATTTTGGGATTTGGATATTCAGTGTTTGCTCTTTAATTTTATTTCCCAGATCTTAAATTTGTTGGAGCTACACTGTTTCTGCATTTCTGTTCAACAGCGCTTCGTCAAGGCCATGTCTTAGATTTAGAGGCTATTATTACACACGAGCCACACTGCCTACGTGAGCAGCGCATGATGGCTACCTCCTTGAACTGCTGTGGCTCGCATGCATGTGTTGCTGCTGCAGCGCTGCCTGCTCCTTTAACTACTGCATTTCCACAATTAAAAGCCATTACTCCACTCATTCATAGAGCCATGAAAGCCACTATGTGGTTAACAACTTAGTTGTGCAAATATTTCACAATAAAAAGCCTTGTGTTAACAAATGGAGAGATTCTGTCGACAGAAACATTGTCAAAGGGCTTTTATTTTGAAATGGAAACAGAAAAGGTTAAGTAAAAAAAAATAATTTTTTATATTTTTTCAGGTCTGTGACAGATAGAGACTGAAGAAACTGTGAAAGGTGGTATAAAGTCAAGTCATTATCAAGAGACCATTTTCATTTCTGTTTTTATTTTTGCTAAAAAAGACACACGTCACGCAGAAAAAAATGGGCAAGACTTTTATCCTCTGAATGAACCATGCCTGAGCAGTACTGCCCATGCGGGCAATGTGACTGCTCTAATCTGTCAACACAGGCACCGAAAAAAATACAAGAGAGCCTGCGATGCACATGTGCTGCTCATGCGGGCAGTGTGGCCCGGGCGTTATGAGCATTCATTGTTTACCTCAGAATTTGAATTTTGGGGTCGGGTGCGTTTGACGGTGCAGTTCAACGTCTGCCCTATCTGTTTGTTTCTGTCCATAAAGTTTGGTCATGTTATGTGAATCCATTTAGAAGTCATGTACCTTTTTGTTATAAGCCACTACCACTGTCCCCTCCCCCCACATTTTAGCCATTTGGCATGAACACAAACATGCACCTTCACATACACACACACTTGACCTCAATGCCATATTTCAGCCTCCTACGGCAAAAACTGTGGCTGCCAAAGGGTAGGGAATTTTTTTTGGACCAACCAACCAACCAACCAACCAACCAACCGACCAACCAAACGAGTGACCTATACAACAGAACCTATAACAAAATATTAGTTGTAACTCTGCCTGACAAAAGCATTGACCATATCTTATAATTTTCTGATAAGAAAAGCATTTCGATATTTGGACAAGCCTTCAATCCAGATTCACATCCTTTTAGATTTTTGCAGTGTAGCATATATAAGACTTTGTATTTATTAACTATTCAATTTAATATTTATCTATCTGACAATTTAAGTAAAAGCTGACAATAAAAAAAATAAGAACATGTTAACATGCTTAATTCTCTTGAGACTTTTATGGTCTGTGACTGCATTATGAGCCTCATGTCATGTGTTCCTGCAGGTAGAAGCCCTTGATTGTCCTTAAGTCAAGTCGAGTCCTTCATGGCCATGTCCGAGGCTTTAATGGACCTGCAGCATGTCTCCGTCTGGCCAGTAGCCTCTGTGCCCGGCTCCACTGCTGCTCTGCTGATGTTTTGTGCCACTGCATAATTTATTGCCCTCTTTGCAGGCCTCTTCCTGCACATCCCCTTCTTGCGGTGCAGGTGAGAGTTCAGCTGTTTGGTTTAACACATCACCGAGAAGGGCCTCAGACCTGGCTCCACAGCAGCAGACCCCACATGTGACAAATGCAATTAGAGGGAAATATGCAATTACCGCAGTCCCCACTCTCTCATGCGGCCAGACAAGGACAATTTGTCAATGAGGCCCCAGCGGTATCTCCTGAGCCTGGATAGGGACCTGCAGGTACTATTGTCCCTGCCTCCTTCTCAAGAGCTGGCCTGTGGTGTTGGATGGCTCAAAGCCCCTGGGAGGCTTGGCAGAGGAAGATGTATGGCCACAGAAAAGATACAGGGTTCAATAATCAAAAACAAACCCCTTGTCTTTGACTGTTTCTGTTACACGCTGCCTTTCTCCTGTCGACAACAGAGACGCTGCATTTAATAACTTCTGGCTGCAGCAAACAGGACAGATGAATTAAAGTAAAAATTTAATGCTAATGTTTTTGTTTCAAATTTTATTTTAACATCTTTGATTAAAAACATTGTACCATATGGCCAGCTCTAATGTGTTAGTGATTTGGTGACAGATTTTGGAAAGCTGGCACATGTGTATAAGCTAGTGTTTTTAGATGAATATAATTAATAATAATTAAAAAAGAAAACACTCAAAGAACAATATTAGATTGTTGTTATTTAAACATATGGAGTGAAACAAATGTACCATCGTCTCCTCTCACACAACTGTTTTTAACACTTCTCTTTAATGGAACAGTTTATACTGAGACAAAAGTGGTTAAATAAAAGTAAACTGTGCAACACAGCTAATGAGCTACAATAACGCCCTCCATTTTGGACTCTTCCCACTCTTAGTTCCCTCAAAGTTCACCAAAGTTGGTGGATTTACTTCTCTCCCTGCAAGTTAATCTACTGTTTGCGGTGATTTTATTGAAGTGAAAATATATCACACAACTCTTCTCCAGTACACCACGCATTATTCACCAAATGTTTTCGGCTGTCTTGCCATTTTAATACCAACTGAGGCCTTATTTGTTAGATAAATGAAATCATTACCTTTTAAGACTTTTCAAGGATTCACGGGAACTGATCTGATATACACAGAATATTGATCTGTCATGTTATCCTCTGTGGTTACAGATATTTTTCTTAAAGAACTAAGGCTAAAGAGACTTTGTAAATATTATGTTTTTAAGAAAATATAACTAATGTTTTGTATGCATGATAAATGTGTTGTAAAGAAACAGCCTTGGGAACCATCCTGATGAAGGCAAGATGGCAGACGACATGTGGTGAATAAAGAATGATGTGCTGGATAAGAGCCGTGTTTTCATATTGATGGACTTCACTGAAGCTCACACTGGTCTGCTTCTCGCTGTGTGTGCACTCAAATAGTAAAAATAAGATTGTTTACAATGAGTACAAGGAATTCAGCGCATTCGGATGTGCCGCATTTACTGTCCCATCAATCCCACTGCCTTTCTCTTTATACATCCATGGCCTTTCCCCTGTCCTGTGCACAAGCTCTTTACTCGTTACCTTTTTCAGAGGTCATAAGATTACTTTACTTATTAATCCCTGCCAACAGTAATTCATAACACTACTTGTTGTATTTCTTTTCCGTTACACCCATGAAATTGGTTGTTGTGCTGTCAGTTATAGTAGCCGAGGTGTTTCAGACCGGATGTTTGAGGACGTGTTTTTCGCAATGGAAAGAGTTGTAGTTCTACGACATGCAGCAACAGTGTTCTTGTCATCTTTCCCCCAGACAAAATCAAAGTAATTGTAATATTTCCAGCCACTAAGGTAAGAGTTTCCATCTTCCAAACTAGCTTACTGCTTTGTGATGTGCCTGTGCAGCACGACAATTACGAAAATGAGTCTCACAGACTGTGAGAGGATATTTGCTGAATTTGATAAAGTGTATTAGATTAAAATAGCTGACTGCGACTTTAAGGTCAAAACTGATGATGTGTGTGTGTGTGTGTGTGTGTGTGTGTGTGTGTGTGTTTGTGTGCGTGTGTGTGTGTTTGTAATAATCAAGCCTGATTAACTAGACAGTTTTTTCTCCTTCCTGTCATCATGTTTCTCATGTCTGAGAGCACCTTAAGGTACCCTGGATCTCACATTAATCACTTTGCTTTTGTATCTCTTTCAATAAACTGTTGTCTCATGCAGATAATAATGAAGAGAGCAGTTTCAAGTCTCTGTGAGACACTCGTCTGAAGTGGCCGACATGTGAAGTGTACGACCTGCTGCACGCCTTTGTTCCCTCTTTGAATGGACATGATAGATAGAACTGGAGCAATGGAGGCGAAGACCATGACAATTTGAGCACTGACCTGGTTTTCACTGTAGTCATCATAAAACACAGAGCCAGCGTCCTGGGGACATGTAATAACATCAGGCCTTTGGTGTAATTCACTATCTCAGTGTGTGGCAATATAGCAAAACCCATTACATTTGCCTTGTAATTTGCTGTCGCCCCAGCAAGGGATTCAGGTGACTGCGACCTGCGTTAATGGAGTTCCAGTGATAAGGACAGGTCTGTTTATTAGCCACATGCGGTCAAGCGTGGCAGGAACAGCTGAGCGCAGGCAGGTGTCGGGCCCTGCAAGGGCTCAGGCACCGCTGGCAGGCCTCGGCGCTCATTTCACGCACGTTATCGTCACACTAGCCCGGTTGAAAAAAGGAGGTCGCTGGGTGCACAACAATATAACTGCTGAGTGATGAGGTTTTCTCAGAGTCACACTAGAGTGTTCCACTCCTGGCAATTTGGTTTGTTTGTGGAAATCAATGAGTCATCTGCGGTTTAGTCAAGCTGGAGGAGGAGCTCCGTGAATGAAACATCAGGATTTCTTCTTGTTTTTTGGAAGACACCTCGTTTCAAAAGAGCCACTGAAATATCCAGAATTTACACTCTTCCGCGATGCCAAAGTGTGGTAAATGATAAGTGAACATTTCATTAGGACACATAAATAAAAAGATCACATGCTGCAAAGAAAGGTTATCTCTTCCAACATGCATGCTTGCAGACATTTACAGAGCCTTGAGGAGAAAATGAACTTCAAATTAAAATGTCTATTTGATGCATTATCCTAATACGGACGGATGGGAAAAGAGAACTCTATGGTGCTCTCATCCTTCAGCCTGAGGGGACAGACTTGGGGAGTTGTCATTACCAACTTAGCCCACCAAGATGAGCCTGTTGGGAGGTGGATTCACAGAGATTGTCTGCTGTTTTGACAGGTGTCTGTGCTGGTTAATTTATCAGGCAATTACAGAATAAATGGAGCTATCATTACATGGGAAACATGATTGATCCTGTTAGAAATTACAGTATTTAACTGTGAGTATTGGGTTGAGTATTGAGAAGCTCAGAATAACAAAATAAGGCAACCTGACTGAACCTCTGAAGTATGTAAATGCTGCCTAATGTTTTTATCTTGTAGCATATGTTTTATTCATTTCTGAAACTTATAAACTGCATCTTGTAACATTTAGTGTGACGCTGTCGGCGATCTCTAAAAACACTCACACAGGAGACTGGCAGCAGCAGAAATTATACTTATAGTAACAAAAAAAAAAAAGATGACTTAAGTGGGGCTGTAACTGGTCTGACTCACCGGATTGACTGTGGTTATAAGCCTGCCATTGGCTGACAACATTCTCCCTCCCTACCACTCTTTGCATGTTGCTATGTTCAAAATCCCCTTCACTGAGGGACACAACTGCAACAACCTCAGAGTTAACAACCTACATGCTGAAAATGACACATATTGATGTAGATTAGGATCATGCAATAAGGCATGCCTGCTTTATTCTTTGGGTGAATTGTTGTAAAGATCTACAATGAATGAAACAACTTGGGAACCAAGCGGGAACTTCCAGGGCTGAAAAATGAAGCCAATGCAGAGGGGCCAAAAACTGAAAAAAACTGAACGGCCACTTGAGATTGGCTCCAGGAGCAAGTCAGTCCCCATAGACACCAATTTTAAAATGCCCAACTTTACAGCAGACATAAACATGTTTACAGCTTGGTACAGAAATGTTTTGGTCTCTGGAAGTTTTAGAGTCCTCACAACACCTGCGGAGATCCAAGGGGAGAGGGGGTAGCAACACAACTCCACCTAATGGAGGCTTACGGCACCCCAGATTCAAACGTCCAAAAACACATAATTGACACCACAAAATCTCTCCATACTGCTCATCTGTAGTGATCCAAGTGTCCTGAATGGCTGAATTTTCATTTTTGGGTGCACTATCCCTTTTAAGGCTTAAAGTTAGTGAGTGACAGACTCTGCTGATAATGTCCTCAGCTTCCCAGTCAGATTCACCCCTCTCTCCTCCACAGCACCAGCCTCTCGCCCAAACATTGCCACTTGTAGCTCCACAAAAGCCAAGATGGCAATGTCCAAAATGCCAAATTTGAGGTTTCACAACAGCAGTCATCAAACCAGTGGGTGACGTCAAGGTAGCTTCATCCATTATTTTTACAGTACATGTTGTGAATGCACCTTGAAAAAGCCAAAACTTCACCTCACAAGATTCCTGGGCCCAATGTTGATCTGTTTTCTGACGCTGCAAATTGGCTTTTCTTGGCAAGACCCGCCCTATCTCTGACTGGCGACATTGCATTTTTTGAAGTGTCTCTCACATGTCCCATAGACTGTATACATTTAGTGGATTTGCAGTGGACACTGGAGAAATAGATACAACAAGGGCCAAGAAAAGAGCTGAGAGACATAGAACAGTATTAAGAAGGAAGAGAGGAGAGAGAGACAGTGACATACTGATGTCACATGTTATCTGCAGGACATGTTCATGTTCTTATGTCCCAAAAAAAGAAAAAGGTTTTATTGGCTGAAAAATATATTTTGGAATTCTGTTTTTGAATTACTGACACAGCCAGGCAGCCTACCAAAAGAGGCCAAGACAGAGAAATGCACTGAGTAGGAAGAGGACAGAGAAAGAGAGAGAGCAACAGGCCTGCTGATGATGTCATATTCAAATGTCACAAAGTCTTAAAAAAATAAAAGAAGAAAGTTTTAATTTAAGTCTGTTATTATTGTTTATAATAAACAATTCAACTGAACTGTTTTTGCCTGTCTATTTGTTCCTCTGACATTTTTGTTATCACTGAGATAGCATTGATTTGACTCAAAGTAAAAATAAAATAAAAGTAGCTTTGCAAGTAGCAAGCTACTTCCGACATTTTCCGGTAGCTTAGCTTGCTACATTTCTCTAGGATAGCTTTAATATAGTGAAACTTTATTTTGATGTAGGGTAACTGGTTGCTTAGCTCACTATATTTTCCAAGTAGCCTGCCTAACACTGCTAAAGTGGAGTCAGGCTTCACCTCTGGGGCACCAATTATCAAATTATGTTTGTGTTTTCTATTACTAAAGGTTGAATCACACAGTTGACATATGAGTTTAGCCATGTTGATGACGGCGTTCGCCTCCCCACATGCAAATATTCCACTTAAACAAGTTCTCCTCCGACACTATTTTGCAAGGGCACGGTTGCTGCATCCTGGGCTTGGCACCGCCCAAGATGACTGTCACTGGTTAAAAGAAATACAAACAAGCCAGAGCATTTTAACCCTATAGCAGAATGATAATTTATGCTTCTAGACCTTTCTTTCCGACACAGGGCTGCAACTAACAATTATTTTCATTATGCATTAATCTGACAAATATGTTCTAAGTAAACAGCCATATGCCAAAATCGATGCCTTAAAATGTCTTGAATTTTCTGACCAACAGTCCAAAAGCAACAAATCTTCACTATTCAGATGCTGGAAACAGAATTTTTGCTTAAAAAAATGACTCAAATAGTTAATTGATTATCAGAAAAGTTGCAAATTTATTTTCTGCCGACTAATCAGTTGGTCAACGCATCATTTCAACCCTACACTAGGGATGCACCGAATATTCGGTAACCGAATATATTTGGCCGAATATTGCAAAAAAACACACATTCGGTATTCGGTGGAATAAGTTAAAAGCAAGGCCGAATAATAGTGGCATGTTTTGATAACACAATCAAACAGCATGCCGTGATGTGCGGAGTAAAATGTCGGCAGTGTGACGATCCATCCCTCACTGCACTCGCATTTGTGACTAAAAATAGTTTTGAACGAGCAAAATAGGCTTAAATCATTCAGCACGCTGTGCGAGCAGCCTACAGATTTCAACCAGCAGCAGAAACGAAAGGCGAATCCCACCGATTGTGGGTTGATCGGGGGTCACAGACACAGACAGTAATGTATTCCTGTCAAATACGGCGGCCATCGGCTTACCGGCGATGGATAAGTCGGCTCCAATAATATCCTCTTCTTGGCGTGTGGACTGCCCAGAAGTACCTGAACAGCCGAGCCAGCCGAACACAGTTATGTGACGTGTCAGAGGAGAAATGAGCCATTCACGGCCCACAAACCTCACCGCACTTTAGGGACTGTTCTTTACTTGTCAGGGGAGGAGGGTGGCTGGTTGATTCTTATTTTATTTATTTATTTTATTTTGATCCCCCTACGTTCATCACTCATTGATGCTATTTTTGAAGTATGAATAAGTCAGTAAGTAATTTATTCCATTGAAATATCATTGATGTAGCCTATAATAGAAAAGTGATTTATCTTTTCATAAATGACAAAAGGCTCATCTGCCTCATTTTCGCTGTGGTATCGTGATACTACTCAGAACCATGATATTTTCATTGGTATCGTACAGTGGGATCCAATTTTGGTACCGTGACAACACTAATCTGGAGGGGGTTCATCTGCAAAAACTAATGAAAAACTAAACAATGATATTCGGTATTCGGTACTCGGCATTCGGCCAAGCGTTTAATAATATTCGGCTTCGGCTTCGGCCACAAATTTTCATTTCGGTGCATCCCTACCCTACACTTAAGAAAACTGAGAGATTCAACAGTCTGCGCATCCCAGCCGTTATCGATGGGCCAGACAGCAGACGGGCAGGCAGCCTTTATGTAGCCTATATAAAGTGTGACCCAGGAGCCAGGAGCTTTCTGTAAGTGTGCCAACGTGGACGTGCTTCCAGCAATAGTCATGCTTCTGCCAGCTGCATCATCTGTGCCTGCACAAAAGCATGCCCTTTGAAAAGCGCTCAACACACACAAAAGCAGTGATGCGTGGTGCACATGCATCAGTGTGCAAATGTGCATGCTCGCATTACTCCTTATTCAACTATAGATACCCAATAAAAGTGATTTGTTGTGGCAATAAAGTGGATAAATTTCACAATGAATTTGGTTTCCCCTGAGTGAGATTTACCGCTCTGTGTTTAAACAGTTTTCTCCTGGTAATTTTATCTAGGAGTAAATCTTGCACAAATATTCAAAGAGAATGGAAATACTGAGGCTGGTTTAAAAAGATTTGAGGTGAAATCTAAATACGCGGCGGCAGATTGAAGAAGAAGCAACAGAGCTCATCTGTCCTCTGGCAAAAGACTCACTGTGAGTCATACCAAGTGCACACATGACTGTAGAGACACTCAATTATGATTCAAATCTCCATAACGGGGCAATAAAGCCATTTGTCATGTGACCATCTGCAGTGCATCTCCTCTGATTCTGCCTGAATGTAGTTAGCCCGTGCACACTGTGAAAGTGCAAAGAGTGGAACGTGTGGATTTATTAGTGTCAGGCTCAAACTGTAATCACCACAGGATCAGTGCTGTGCCAATAGATTAATTTCATTTTCTGTGAATATGGTAGCCTCCTGAAAATCTCTGGGAGCTCTGAAACAAAGACGTGCCCCGCAGCCGTCTTTGTTTTACTTTTTCTCCTCAGATTTAAAACAATGTGTGAAGGGAGAGAGCAACACCAGTTTAGTCCCAGCACTGTAATTATCGCCTGCTTTCGTCTCCCAGGGATGTTCATGGACAAGGGCCTCATAACAGGTGACAGAATGCCTGCCAGCCGCCCCCAGTTCCCCGCCCCCACCCCAGAATGGTGACTATTATAAACCAAAAACGTATGCTCTCAATATATATGCAAATGATGCTTGGTCCCAAGGTGAAGTTCGCGGAGCAGCAACGCCGCTTGCCTCTGTTTTGCTCATTTGCAAAAATGTTGAGAGTAACAAAGACCACAGGAAATTGAAAAATTGTTACTAAGTATTAGAAAAAGCAATCATTTTCCCCAGGCAGCCTAATCCTGTGGAAATTGATCTCACCTCTCTCCCTGACATGCACTGGTAGGAAAAACACATAAGAGGAAAATGCCTGTCTCAATGTTGCCTGGTGGAAAATTTGTTTGGTTGCAGATTCTTTTTATTTCCTTCATAAAAGCACACTGTCCTGTGGTGTCAGGGACTGGTCTCTTTGTTTGTCCCCTTGGCTGCAAACAGGTGTAGTGAATCCTCAAAAAGAAAATTAGTAACCCGTGTGTAATTGTTTTCCAGACTTGCTGCTGCTGCTGCTGCACCCAGCACTGTGTAATCTTTCTGCTGCGCTGCTCCATCCATGCTGCATGCATGCAAATCTGCCCATTTGTTGTCTAATTTTAAACGGGCTGATACCATCTCACTAATGCATTTGCTCTTCCTTTGCGTGGAAGTACAAATTGGAAATGACAGTCTATTACCCACTGCTCTGACCTTCGTGATGGAACATAATGTGAAAAGACTTACAATGCCTTTATTTGAGGGAGGGAGGGTGAGGACACAGTGGTGATTAATTAACCCAATTAATTTAAACTAAGATTATCTGAACAATTATTTCTCGATAAATCAGAGCAAGGTGTGATGATGACTATTATAGTTAAGGTTTAATTACAGCATTAGAAAATTGAAGTGTATTACTAGGAACACAGTGAACTGCTTCTGTGAAACGTCTTTGACTGTGAATAAAATTACAACTGCTTCCTTTTGAAATAGAAAATAACATTTGGGAGACAATAAAACCACAAGGAAGCAAACTTATTCCAAATTAAAGGAAAAGTTTAACATTTTAGGAAATATGCTAAATGAGGAAATGAATACCACTCACGTCTGTATGCTAGGTAAAATCAGCCAGCTAACTTAACTTAGCATAAAGACTGGAAACAGAATAAAGCAGCTAGCCATGCTCAGTCCAACGATTTAAATAAATTCTGTCAAATTACCCATAAACCCTCCAAGGTAAACAACAAAATGCATTGTTGGTCCATGCTTCCCAGGTTACACGTATAAGTGTCTTTTGATTTGACGCTACCATGGTCTAAGTTCAATTAAAAGCACAATAACAACTCGGTTAAACCAAATTATATTGGATAAAGTCAGAGTATTATTTAAATCTGCAGCTCCCCTCGACAGAGCTTCGTAACAAGTTTCAGCTCAGATGATTCAGACAGACACAGTTAGAGAATAGCTGGTGAACACAGGCTGTTCTCAGGCACTGTTCATGCGTATATCAATGAAAAGTAATGTACCACAATACATATATAACCAACGTAATCATGAGCCAGTAATTCATACCTAACCTACGTAATCAGGATGGGCTGAGGGGAGTAAAGAACTATGTATAAAGAGCGAATTGTGACCTCCAGGAGACCGGTGTTCATGTCCCATGTGAAGCAAAGTGAATTTTGAATTATTTTAAGGTACATTTCTTTGCCAAAACCCTGACTACATAACTTTACTAGCATAAACCTAAAGACACCCAACTGTGTTTCTTTTCCTAAACCTTACCTACAAAAATTTATGTCAAGTACGCAGCTTAATCTCGAGTATGTAACATCATTTGTGGGGCGCTCATTCGTTAGATATCACACGAACCATTGCGTGAGGATACAATGACAAAGTGGAGCATTTAGCAGCTAAAGAGACAGATATTTCCCTCAGAGGTTGGTAGAGACCAAAAACAGAGCAAAAAGAAGAGTAAATACTGGACCTACATTCATCAGGTGGACAAAAACATGACATAACAACATGTTGCTCTGTTAAGACATAAGATTAATATTAACCTCATCTAACTCTCAGAAGAAAGCAAATAAGCATGTTTCCCAAAATGTCAAACTACTCCTTTAAGACCCAATGTTTAAAACCGTAGCCTACATTCTGATCTGGCTTTCTTGTTGCCGGTGCACAAAAGAAATTATCTCGGCCTTGGAAGCTGACACATTTGTTCTTAGTGGCTGACATGAGAGCTCCTCGCTGAGCATGATAGTGGGTAGCTGGTAGAGATCTCATATGGTTTATTGCTCCCACTTTCACTGAGGTTATTTATTGAACTGCCATCATGGCCCCTGCTCCCCACAACCACCCAATGCCTCTGTGCCCCTCAGTATGATAAAGGAATTTATGCCACATGAACAGCATACTGAGCTCGAGTTTCTTCTTAAGTGTTATTAAGGAGCATCACTCATGCATAGGATACTATTTACAGTAATACATTCACGCATGCAACTACTTCCTATGACAGCTCTTGAAGGAAAAATGATGATAGATTGTGTGCAGGGTGTGAGGCTATAAGAGAGAGAGCGGGGGGGAGATGGAGGGGAAACTAGGTTTCAAGTATTCCACAGGCTAAATGAAGAACAAACATGCACCATACAAGACAGTGAAGGAGAAAAGATTATCATCTGGAGATGAAAGGCGGAGAGAGAGGGGAGAGAGATTCATTCACTGCCACACAGCTGTCTTATTTGCAAGGTGTTGAGAAACCACTTTTTTTTTTCCTCCAAGAGGATGAAAAGATTCTTCTGAAGCCAAAAGGGTCTGCTATCATTTTTGGGCAGCTTGAGCGGTAGAGATGTTATTAGCATAAATTATCTCCCCCACCAAAGAGATAGGAACATGCTAGCTCCTTTCTGCTTTTCACACTTAATTGCCCTATTTACTGAACAGTTGCCCATGGACAACAAATGCACACACGCTCTGAGATGCATGCAGGACAACAGGCAGACACAAGCCAAATAGGGCATGAGTGATACACTGAACTATCTGCCAAACAGCATTAGATACAGTACGGCTGGGGAGGCAGTTAAGGTCCATTCAGACTTCATGTTGGACTGGAAATCCACAGAAAAATATTCAATATTGGTTTCATGACCTTCTTCACTGAGCCATGTCTGATCGGTGTCTGTGTAAAAAGGATTTCTGTGCCCAACGCTCGCATGGCAGCTGCTACAAAATGCTTTTAAATAAGAATTTTCTTTTAAATAAATACTTGTTGCATCCGCTGTGTGTTCATGTTCTATTTTTAAAGGTTTAATCACCAGCAGCTCTTGTCTTTCTAAAGAGCACAACAGTGTCCTGCTGCAGCAGCTCAAAAAAAAAGCCTCATTGAAGTGACCCAGTAAGCAAGAGTGAGGTAAATTATAGATGGCTTTGCTTAATGGACTCTTAGCTTCTCTTCACCTAGCCCAACAAGCCCAGAGTGACGTTATATAAGCTGTGCCAAGTATGAGACACTGGAGTTGCAGGTTTAATGCATCATAATCCCAGTGAAAATCATATTTTTTGTTTGGTTTGTAATGTCAGGTGTTTGAATTAGCTGGGAGTTAAATGGAGATAAGTGTTTATGTGGCTGGTTTAACTGTTGGTGGTGCCTCTTGTGTGTGTGAGAACAAATCAACTAGATTGACTTTGTTCACTCACTCACTCAGCCAGGTCATCTCCATAACCCTGGAGGGCCATACAGGATGTTAATGAGGCTGATTGTATCCTCTACCTCCCTCCTTCCCATCTGACCGGAGCCGAGCCCCCCTCCCACCGCTCCAGCACCGCAGAGTAAAAACCATTCCTCCAGCCTGAGGGGGTCAGTCGCTATGGTAACGTCCTGAGGCAGTGACCACATGTCAGAGGGAGTCTGGGGGCCATAAGTGGACCGGAGCTCCGGCATGATGAGGAGGAGGAAGAAAACAATTGGCCTGCTGCTGGATACAAGTAACCTGAGAGATGTTTCAATCACAGCGTGTTTCCTTGTGTTTGTCTCGGCTCACCTCTAACCTGTGGCTGACTTGTTGCATTCACGCTGCAATTTATCAGTAAAACTCACGTGTGGTGGAATGATACAGTATCTAACCTGCAGATTATGTTAATGTTCAGCAGAATATCTAATCTAACACTACTGTAAACATGCTGAGGGGGCTTTAGCCATTATCAGCTAGGGCTTGGTTATATGGCTGACAATGTGTTTATAAGGATGTGGCAAATATATTGGTGTAAAATCATTAACGTGATGTTCAATACAATGAGCTGTTATACTTTAAATCAGAAAAATCTTCATGCATGTGAAGCAAAAAATTTAATTTAGACATTTTGGTGATGATTAGATGAGTGCTGAAACAGTTAATTAATACATATTGAATTAAATTGTTGCTCGAAAGAAAAATAATCAATTTATTTATAACTAAAAGTAATTTAATTGCACTATTTTTGCAAAAAACATTACATCTTAATTAAGAGTTTTTGCTGCTATTTAATAATAATAGAATTGCATGCTGAATATCTTTGGGTTTTGGGCTTCTGGTTTAATAAAACAAGACATTTTAAGACGTCAACTTGGGTTCTGGGAAGTTGTAATTGGTAGTTTTTCCACTATTTTTTGAAGATTCATGGACTAAACAATTAATCAATAATGAAAATAACTGCATTATGCAGCCTGTAATTGAATTACTGCCCAGTCCTACTACCACCACCTAAATATTTCCACACCGCTCATCATATTAATGGCAGCGCAGCCATGTTTATACTTTAAAGAAGCAAACTGGCTGTGCTCCATTGCCACTGTACAAAGAATAATGAGAGCTTCTCCTACAGAGGTGAGCTGTAGTTCACGAAGCGTCCGGTTTGAGCAGCTGCTCGAGAAGCTCAATATGAGTCAAGAAAGGGTCAGTGTTCATTTAACCTCTCTGCTCCAAGGAATAAAAAATAATTCAGCAGCAACAAAGGCTTTTTTTTCGTGAACAAATCATGATCTTTGCAACAACCCAAACACATGAATGTGAAAGCTGGATGAGTAAAGTATCCTGTGGTGCAATTAGATAATTAAAGAGTTGGATGTGATTACTTTGCTAAAATACTGCTTTCCAAAGATGATTCGCACAAAACAGTGTTTATTAAAAAAAGGTATTTCACCACAAAAACAAAACCCCTCCTCGCCACAGCTCATCATTTAGGACAATGATTCTTCCCCTGACCTTTCTCGTCCTTGCCTCCGCACTACAGGCTTGGCGTGGTGACAGCAACGTGAACTTGTGCTGTAATGTACAATCACATGCGTGTGATAAATCCTGACCTCCCTGATTTAACACCTTCCCCTCTTGAAGCCTGCCACAACCGAGCTGCAGGGTCACTGCCAGTGGCAGGGAGGATTTAGAGCGACCCCGGCCAGGGGGCACCCCTAAATGTC
Source organism: Epinephelus lanceolatus (assembly GCF_041903045.1). Taxonomy (NCBI): domain Eukaryota; kingdom Metazoa; phylum Chordata; class Actinopteri; order Perciformes; family Serranidae; genus Epinephelus; species Epinephelus lanceolatus. The sequence continues at coordinate 10,901,319 of NC_135741.1, read as the reverse complement.
TGGATAAATCTACGGCACCTTCAAACACACTCAAACACAAGCTGCTCGACATGGAAATGCAACATATATTAAATAAGTTATAAGATGAGCATTTCATCTATGGTGGAAAATAACAGCTGTGGGATATTCTGGATTTATTTTAATCTACAAGGGGTCTTGATTTTTTTTTTTTTTTTTGCTAGACATTTTTTTCATGTGACTTTCGATAAATATATTTAAAAAATAAATTGTTATGATAATTAATTGGGGCACTGTTGGCTTATTACAGAATAGAAATGTCTTTTGACTATTTAAATAAACTAAAATTGATGTAAAATTACAATGCTGACACAATTAGTCCATCAACTGATTTGCAGATGGCAAAAAATTTAAATGTTCTCAGGTTACAGCTCCTTACATCTTAGGATTTATTCTGTTTTTTGTTGGTTTTATTTGACTGTAAATCAAATAACTTTGGGTTTTGAACTGTTGGACTTCCAGAGAATTATAGTGGACATTTTCACTCCAGACAAACAACAAATAAAATAATCATTTGGCAAACTAACTATTAGCAGTAACACATGACAAACATGATTATCATAATAATCACTAATCAATAAAAATTTTTGTAAAGGAGAATTTCCTCCTCCAATGCCTTCCTGATGTTGATGACTTTACCACCATTGCTGCTCGTACACACAATGGAATAAACTAAAATAAAACAGTAGAGACTATAAATCAACAATATCTTCTAATGCCTACACTTCCTCCACTGATATAATGTGTGATAGTACAGAAATAGAAGCGCTAATTTTCCTTTAATAGTAATTAAATGTGTTGATTTAATGCTGTGAGGCATGAATTAATTAAACAAGTGCTGTGACAAGTGTTTCCTGTTGATGGTGAATCAAACAGGTGCATAATTTCTGTTTCACTTGAAAATGTTTGGAGACTACCACAAGATTCAATTCTTCTGTCTAAATATTTCACTTTCATTTATTCTAACAAGGGAACAACAAACGCTGATCTCGGTGATGAATATACAGTGCATAATGTAACAGAAAATGAGTTAGCTAACGTGTCCACATAAACACAAAACCAACCCAGTGATATTTAGCCAATTTAGCAAGCATGGATCTAATTCTAGATTTCACCCTAATCAAAAAAGATGTAATTAATTAATCAGATAATTCACTGCCATGCATGGCAGGACACACATCTGTGCAGTGGTAATGGGGAGGGAGAGAGAGAAGCTGAGCAGTGCAGCACTAGTACTTCCCCGAAGCCTGCTTGTCAACAGTGCTGGAATCCAGTGCAGCTTTAAAAGAGGTCCAGCACTCCCAGACACTCAGATAACCTCTCCTGTACTGTACGTGTGCTCTCAGCATGCGAGTACAGTGCCGTGTGTCAAAGGGACGGCAACATTTGAGGCTGTTTGAGGTAACAGAGATGACATGAGGGAGGCAGCGCCTGTACAAGGCAAACATAAACTGTGCCACTTCATCTGAAAACAATGGGGGACAGGACACTGAGTGTGCTCTCATCCACATCTCCATTGTCTGCCCTCCTCTTTTACTCCTCCTCCGAGCATGGAGCATAAGCGGGGTGAAAGAGGGAGGGGAGAGGAGGAGAAGGGGGAGCAGCAGTGGGGGCAGTGGGGGTCTGGCTGTGTTCTTTCTCCTCTGTCTGTGTGCGAATGCACAGACGGTTCAGTAGTAATTTGATGTGTGTCCCCGGGGACATTTGATGGATTAAAGCTAAGCAGCTCCATTTCGCAGCACCACCTGATCTTCCACTGCCTGTGCCCCATATAAAGGCTGGCGTGATTGCTGATCTCAGCTAGTCTGACAGTCTCTCTCTCCCTCCTCTCTCTGTCTGTCTCCATCTCTTCTCTTCCTCACTGGTCCCTTAAGCCTGCTGCATCACAGGAGCTATCCAGTGCTGAACAGGATCGCTTTTATTTTTTATTTTTTTATTTTTCTGGGGGAAGCTGGGGGAGCCAGAGAGTATCACACAGCATTGCCGTCAGCCTTGTTCTCCACTGGTTTCCATTTTCTTTCTTATCTTATGTTTTTGGCCGTTGTCTTCACATTAACCACAAGGATTACCGTCCAGCCAGCTCTGCTCGTGTGCTTCCTCAGAGGGTCTTTCATTTTTGCTCATGCGTTTTTCTCAGCTCTGTGTTTTTATCCATTGAAACATGCCCCGCTCATTTTTGGTGAAGAAGATCAAGCTTGATGATTTCTCTTCGTCCAACGTGGCCACTTCCAATCATCATCACCACCTGGACGACTCGTTCACTTTTGCACGCTCCATCACAGACTCGGTGACCAGCCTTGGGGTTCGTCTCAGTGAGAATGGTGAGTTAACATGCCTCCAGTCTGCCCCACTCCAGTTAAAGATGTGCTAGCACTCCTGCCTGTAGAAAGCTCCGGTGCTGATTTCAGCATGCCTGACATTTCCACACTAAGCACAGATGGCTTCCTCTTTTGTTTTTGTGTCGCTGTGAGATTTTCTCTTGCTTCAGCCAATAACATGCTCGTAGTGTGTAAATTAATGTGAGATGAGACATGCAGCCAGCTGATTTTTGCATCAATATCCGAAATAATCCTCTCCGGTGGCACCCCACCCCCATCACCCCGCTCCCAGACTTTTGTTTTTTGACTCCAGTGAAGGACAGACACAATTCAGGTCACAGCCACGGATTAGCTTATGTAAATAGGGAACCAAACGTGTGTATAATCAGGAGAAGCTCCAGTTACGTATTTGTATGACTGCACCAACCCTGTGGTGGCTGAACACACATAGGCTGACTGTATCTGGTCATCATGTGGACTAAAAAATTCATGAATATGAGAGATGAGTATCGGATGATACATTTGTCCTTAGCTGTTATTGTCCTTGAGTTCCCATCACGGTCCAATCCTCCCTTGCCCCCCTCTTCCCATCCAAATGGAGCATGCACAGTCTCCCCACCCCCATCGCTCCACTACATCTTTCTCTTCCTTCCGGGCATTTGAAAACTAGCAGGGGTTAGAGTTTCAGCCATGCAGGCCTATCGCCGCCACAAGAGACATCAACACACTGTACAGTAGAGCCGGAGGGAGGTAGGGAGCCGGGCTGAAGGGGTAGCAAAGGGAAGGAGAAAAGGAGACAAAAATGCTTGGGGCAGCAATGAGGCTGATCACGTGACAGAGGTTGTACAGTAAACATGAAGAAAGGCACATAGCTGCACTGTGGTCAACACACGGACCGGTCACATTCGGCTCCAGTCTGAGCCGAAAGGCGACCTTCACTTTCACGCTCTGCTTTAAGCTCGCCGCTTCCATTTTGTGGCCACGTTTAGAGGGCCATATGTGTGTCTTTGTTGTGATTTGTTGGGATATTTCCACAGCGAGAGAGGCTTCACAGTCCACAGCTAAATGTTGTGATGATGCCCACCTGTTATTCAACCGTGTCAATAACAAGGCTCAGTGAATTTTAGTTGGATTGGGATTAGTGGAATTAAAACTGTCTGGGCTGGTTTGTGAAGTAAAATGGTTTGCTGAATCAGAAATAAGATTTAAAGCAAGAAATAAAAACATGCATTTTCTATATATTTACCAGAAATATTTTACTTGTGATAATTGTTATTCAGATTTCCTGCTGCACCATTTAATATCATTATTAAATAACCCGTGTGTGTAATTATTGTCACTCTCTATTGTTCCTGAATCTATTGTTCAACACTATAAAAATAAGCATTATATTAAAAAGGAGAAAAGCACGATAAGGCCCCACACTGGTGTTGACAAAAGGCTTTTAATTTGAACAAAAGAATCTTTTCGTGCTGAGTCCAAAAAAAAAGAGAGACGCAAAATAAAAGAATTCACAGCGTGGCTGAAATACCTAACATCAGCACTTCTGCCGTGCCAGGAGATTTTCTTTCCCCCCATTGTGGAGACATTTGACTTGAGTGTCTGTCGAACAACAAAGAGGGGTGGCTGAGAGGGTCCATTAATTACATGCTTACTTTGCATTAGAGGAACGAGCCTATGAGCTGTAAAGGCTGATACAGCGCAAGTCCTAAATGATGAGCTCTGTGTCTGACCTTGGGTAATTGAAATATAGTAAACAGCTCTGCTCACATTGATACAGTATGTTTTGTCAAAAAAAAAAAAAAAAAAGATAAGGGCCATGTTGTCGTATGTAGCGCAGGTCCCCAGGCTACAGTGTGACTGTGAAACAGGTGGATGTAGCAACAATAATCATTGAAGCTGCAGCATTTGTACATTTAATTGTAACTGTAAGAATTTAGTTAAATAAAAAAAGATACATAAAAAAATATTTCTTATTTTTTAAATAGTGTTTTTTGAAGGGAAAGGCTGCTCTCTCTCCTGGACAAACACCATCTGCGTAGTTTAAAACAGTGAACCCATGCAGTGCAGCATAATAATGTGTGCACAGGCCTGGTGTTTCCCTGTCCCCGGGTGTCATGGTCATGTCTTTGACAGAGTGGGTGTGTGAACAGAAACCCTTGGGAATGGAGACGCTGTAGTAAGAGAGCACTTCAACTGATTTCTTAATGGCCCTGTTTCTTGAAGGCGCTTTAGTGTGCTCGCTGCTGCAGACAGGTGACCCCTCTTCACAAACAACGTGTCGCACATTATCAGGCCTCAAGCATACTGTGCTCAATAAACTATTATTGTGTGCGCCGCAGATACTTGATCTGTTCCTCGCACTATTTCTATCTTCTCCAACAGCTGCACTATTTTACATATGATAGCCTATTGATCAGTTCAAAACTTTGAATTTCATTAAAAGGCAGTCAATACCTAATTTCCACTGCTTGCTGCACACAGTGCTGGGAATGGCTTTTTTCTGCAGTATGCACTATTTCTCTCAGGAAAGGAGTTTCACCACCTTTTATATTTGCTCTCATATGTTCAACCGACAGAATATCAACCCTGGAGGTAAAATGCATTTAGTATTAATTCAGCTCCTAAGAGTCACAGCATAAGAATGTATTGAGTTCTGTTTGGATGCATTTAGCTGCCAGCAAGCCTTTTAGCTCCTCTGGCACTGGGCTGCTCTGAAAGGAAAGGAAAGACATGAATGATGCCAACAAAAATATATCTCTCTGAAATCATGCTCTGTACAATTGGAGACATTTTAAATCACTCGTGGTGCTTTGTGCTTTGCTGCATCATGTTGAAATGTGCTTCATGAAGTAGCATGAAATCCTACAGGATGTAAGCAGCAGGATGTAACACGTTAATTTGGTCCAAGACCAAAAAATGCATTTGTTTGCAGCAAAAAGCAAACAGCAATTAATACATGAAGCACTCTCACATCAGACAAGCAACCTGTTTTGGGTGAATGTTTTTTTTTTTGGAACTCTCAGATTAAAAAACACAATAAAACCATGCCAAAATAAAAATTCTGAAGAAATAAGATATTTACGGTTCAGATTTAGAGTTGAAACATGATCATCTATGAAACAAGCATGCAGAGAGGCTACAGCCAGAGAGGAAGGACATGCCATAAATGAGGAAATGGAAGTCTAATCAATGAGACTACTGTATTTGAGAGGGGCTTTAATACGCATCTTACACTGAGGCTTCTTTGATGAGCTATTATCTAGCGCTCATCCTCACTGTAAAATTGCAACCTTCCTATATGCAGCTGAGTGCGTCATGTTTCCCTGCATCACTGCACTATTGTGCGTACAACCTGTGAGTTCTGGAAAAAATGCAATTAGCTCTGTGCTGCCACTCACTCTTTCACCATTTTACGAAGGGCAATCATCCAAGATGATAATCATGTAATCACCAGCATGTCACTGTGTCCTTATCCATCACAACCCCTGGCCAACTGTGTTTGCGTGTGTCTCTTACTCAGGCTACATCCAGGATTACATCACGCCATCTGTATACCAGGGGGAGAAGAAGATGGAGCACAAGCTGGCTTCGCCGGTGTCGGACCCCCTCTACACCCAGGTGAGCAGCGGAGAGGAGTACTGTGACCCCGACCTGAAGCACCCCGACAGCCCCCAGTCTGGCATGACAGCCAGCGGCTTCTACAGTGGTGAATCGGAGGCCCTGGCCGAGGGTTACACCATGGATGCCTTCTTCATCTCTGATGGGCGCTCGAGGAGGAAGGGAGACACCGAGAGTCGTGGAGGGGGCTCAAGAAGCAGCAGTGCCAATGGCGGGGCTCAGGAGAGGGGATCTGGCACGGCTCGCCACACCTGCAACGAGTGCGGCAAGACGTACGCCACCTCCTCCAACCTCAGCAGACACAAGCAGACGCACCGCAGCCTGGACAGCAAGATGGCCCGCAAGTGTCCCACCTGTAATAAAGTGTACGTGTCCATGCCGGCGTTGGCCATGCACATCCTCACCCACGACCTCAAGCACAAGTGCGACGTGTGCAGCAAGGCCTTCAGCCGGCCGTGGCTCCTTCAAGGTCACATGCGCTCACACACGGGGGAGAAGCCCTTTGCCTGCGCACACTGTGGCAAAGCCTTTGCTGACCGTTCAAACCTCCGCGCCCACATGCAAACACACTCTGCCTTCAAGCACTACAGATGCAAGCGCTGCAATAAGACCTTCGCTCTCAAGTCCTACCTGAACAAGCACTATGAGTCAGCTTGCTTCAAGGGCTCTGCGGACGAAGACGACTCTGGATCAGAAAACTAACCACGAGGAAAAAGCAAAATTTTGAACCCCTGTTGTCGGTTCACAACCAATAACCCTGTTCACTCTGCCCTCCATGCCTTTTTTCTTCCCTTTTTTTAGAAAGCAATATTTTCACTGAGATTATGTGAAGAAACTCTAATGATTATGGCAAAGACAATTTCAAAAGATGCTGGATTTTTTCCCTGCACAGTAGCTAATCGTCCACAGAAACATACAATCAAACAACCTTCCCCCAAATAGAGACTGTAGATGATAGTTGTACACAATTAAGCAACATGTGCTCGTACGGACGTGGGCACATGTAAACACACACACACTCACACAGACATGTATGCAAATACACACACACAAACACACACATTAATGTACGCACGTGTGCACACACATATACACTCACACACAGACACACTTACACACACACAATTATATATGAGGCCTGGCATGTGAATTTTTATCAATGACTATAATGATATTGATATCAATAGTAATAATATTTAGATTCCTGATATTTTATAGCAAATAGTAATGAGAAAATGACAAAAAAAAACATAAAAAAGGACTAACAGTGTTCTTTTGTTTTTTAGAGACAAAATGACCTCTTGTATTTTTATGCTGCTTTTTATTTGCTAAGAATTGAATTCTTTTGCAACTGCCAACATGAACTTTTTATGAAAATGTGAACTATGACAGTATTTGCAAAAAAGGGAGATCATTTTAAAAGGTTAAAAAGACAAACCCCTTTTTTCCACACCAATGTTTCAATTCAACGGATGTTATTTTTCTATTTGATTTTTCTAAATTTATTTTTTTGTGCTTATTATCCCTTGTTGATCTAAAGCATCTTTGTAACTGTGGGTATTCAAAAGAGAAAAAAAAGAGCAAATTTCAATAAGCTATACACGATCATAGGCCATAGGTCATTCAATTCAATTCTGCAAGATTTTAAAACGTTTAACAGGCCTGTTGAACAGGTTATCACACATCAAATTCATAGTCTCACCCTGATGTACAGACTTGGACTAAAACACTGGGAGCCAGACCAAATGATCTATTGTTATAAGTGCCATGTGCGGTTGACTTGTCTATAGCAATGAAAACTCTCGTTGTTCTTCCTCCACCATGGTGGCTTGCATAAACTCTGCTGCCTTTATGGTGCATCGTCCAGTCTTAAAGAGCAATCTTCACCCAGTGTTTGAGGTGCTCCCCCTCCGCCAGTGTTACCTCAGAGTGAAGGTATGGACTCACACACCCTCAGTTACAAAGTGACAGTCAAATTATTCTGTTTGTCTGTTTTATATGTCGCTCAAAGCTCCGCCCACGGTTTAGATGCATACCATCTATTTATCATGTAAATACTTTATTTATCTACCTATTTATCTATTTATTTATTTACCTTATTTTTGTGTATTTATTGGAGACTTGCTTATTTGTTAATTACCATGTATTTATTTATTGTTTATAATTTAAAAGATGAACATCCATTGACCTTGTAAGATGCTGCTGATCTTCAAAGAAAATGTTTATATGCATGAAAACTGTAGAGAGTCCATGGGACTTAGTTTTTTAAAGAGGAACAATGTACAGTACCAGTGTTAGGAGACTACAAACGAATGAATGCAGAATTTTGTTTTTCGTGGCAATAACTACTGACACAGCAACTGACATGTATAACAATCACAGCTGTCCTGTTTTCAGTCGATTTAGGGCAATAAAAAGAAACAATGAAAAACGAAACACTAAAATATTCTCCGTTTTGCTGTTTCCCAAACGTCCACTGCCTCCTCGTGACGGGAGAGTTTTTTGGCCCCTTTTGTCTTTAAATCTCAGGCAATAAATAATTCCCAGAAATAACCGACGGCGATGTGCATGTAGACACTGCCGTGAAAAACACTATCCATTACATAATAATGTAGGTGTAATCTAGTTACACCAAGGTTTCAAAGGTGCAAAAGCAATAATGAACGCGATGCAGTAACTATGAGCAACACTCAGTCCTTTATACAGCGAGTCCAAAACTGCTACAAGTGTTAATTCGGCTGGAAATGGCTGCTATTCTTTAATATTAGTATCATTTCAACTGTCTATTATTTTACAAAGCAACCAGGTAAAAACACATCTCTTCTGGCAGCTGAAAGGCAGGTGTGATTTAACTGCTGGAGGGTTACACAACAGGATTACAATAATTCTAATTTAAGTCACTGACATAATAAAGCATTACAATACGGTTAAATTAAAAGACATTACTGCTCCCAAATGATTCTGTGCAGTAAAAACAGCTGAGCAAATCTCCGAGGTGTCAAAAGAGAGAATGCATTGAGGTATATATATATATCTTAACCAGCACTAACGGAAATAATCTTGACATGAACTGTTTTGGTAGGGAAAGTTTTTAAGATTGTTGTACTAAAATGACGTGCTGTAATGCACTCCTAACTCCCCCATCATTTGTCCCTGCCTCGCTTCCCTCCCCTATCAGCCGTCCTCATCCCGTCCCAACTGCCTCTAAACAGACGCACCGAGGATGAGATGTGCTGAAGTGGGATTGGCGGAGGGTGGCGGAGTGTGGGAGGATAACAGGTGTTTGCAGACAGACTGCAGATAGGGAGCGTAATTGAGTCGGTGAGCGACCTCCAAGGGGAAGGTCAAGCACCAGCAGGCAAATGCACTGTCAGCTATTTGCATATTCCAAATGGATGACACGATCGCGGTAATGCTGAGCTCGCCCCAAAAACAAAACAAAACACAAAACTGGGGAGAGAAGAAAAGAAAGAGAAGTTTATGCTCCATTCGGCCGCGCTCTCCTCCCTGTTTCACCGTCATCCTGTCAATGGTTGTCTAAATGCTACAGCTGAATCACCGCATGAGAGCATCCAAACCACCTGTCTCCTGATTAACTTGCAGTCAGAACACACAGTTTGGCACATCACAGTATCACTGAACTAATGCGGAAATCACTACTTCCTATAGATTCTGTTTTATATGTTTAATGTTTTACTGTGGGACAGAGATGTAACGCATCTCCAAAACCTGGGGACTGTGTTTTAATGAGGCACATAAAAGCACGGAGATCATTAAAAACATCAATTGGAAATGTACTGTAGGCTTGTATCTAAAACTGGCAGCATTACAGATCGTCCTCGGAGAAAATATTAATTACAGAAAAGGAGGCACAATTTGATTCGAAACTGAATTTAGATGTAGGGAAACATTGTTCCTCTTTGATGATTTTGTAAATATATTTGTAAATACATCACAGCAATAATATGACAATGCATGTAGACATTTAATTGCTCTTTTTCTATTCATGTTTTTTTTATTAAAAAGAAAAGACAAATACAGGTACCAATTGCAGTCTGGGTGGCCACGCGAATCAGGGAGTGTCTTGATTAAAAAGCTATCTGTTGTAAGTCACAGACAAAAAAAACCTTCAAACTCTGTGTGTTCTCAAAGATTTGATCATGTTCTGTATGATTTTTTTTCTGTTCTTGTTTTCTTTTATTAATGTGCCCGGCTTGGCTGCGCAATGAAAAAGTGCCAAAAAGTATGATTTCCATGACAAAAGCCTTCAACATATGGTTGGCTGCTTGAAACCTTCCATATGGTCCTCAAAGAAAAAAAACTGATTAAGATTTTCCACTTTCTTTCTCACTCTCGCTCTTCCTCTCTTCCTCTCTTTCTATCTCTCTGTTCCAGCTGAGTATGAAGAAACTTAAGCCATGATTGCTGAGGGGTGTTTTGATTTATCTTGTTCTGCTACAGTTAATAATGATGACAACAATAGCAATGATAACGTTAATAAAAACAATAGCACAAGGAACCTACAAGTCCACTCTTGTTTCTTTTAAAACTGTCAAATCTGATTTTATTTAAGGAGAAAAGGGTGTTTTTTTGTTTCACTGAGTAGACACACACACACACACACACACACACACACACACACACACCCCGCAGGTGTTCATTGACAGCCCAACCTGTTCATTCAGTGCAAGTTTTTATATATTTTTTACACCTTTCCCCCCCGTAATATATCATCAAACACACTGAGGGAAATGGTGAATCTGGAATCTGTTTGGAGTAGCCCTTAGTCAACATTAACACACTGAGTAATTATAGTTATAGCTATAATGTGCCATCAGCTGTAGCCTCCTCTGTCAATGTTTGATGAATTTTACGAGCTTTACTGTCAATTTACTAACTTTTAATTTCACCGCTACGAGGCACGAAAATGCCGATATCCTTTGTTTTTCACGGCGGCTGTGAACAGGAGCGGTCAGAGGACCTGACAACACCAATACAGCTTTGAATAAGAGTTCCTGAGATGTCGGCGTTATCAAAAGCAGAGGCATCTGTTCCACCACTATTAAGCCCTTCCTGGTCATTAAATTTTAATGGAACATTGATTTTATGCTGGGACTACTCTTTCTGAGTGACTCAAAAGCCAGAGAAAAATATGGAGCAAAATAAAAATGAATCATGACAGCGGACAGGGATTATTATTCTGGGGCTTTTCTTGATTGGTTTCCAGGGAATATACAACACTTGAATTCAATCGCTTGTGTCCTTCAGTGTCCTCCAGCAGCACAGCAGCAGTATAATGAGACAGCAGGCAGAGCAGAGCAGAGCAGGGACTCAGAAACAAGACACTTTGCTGCACTCTCTTCTCCTCTGTATGGGAAAGCTGTGATTGCTACTGCTGCTGTTACACGCTTCCTGTTATGTCACCGAAGGTAAACAAAATAAATCTGTATTCACATGTTGCATTTTCTAAGAGTCAAATGACAAGTTCACAGCCAAGTGCTGATTCCTGTGCACGCAGCAAACAGCTCACAGTGCTGCAGATCAGCACATTGCAGACTGCACATCAACATTCATGAGGGGTACTCACTCAAACTTTACCCTGGCAGATGTTGTCCCTTATCAGATTTTATGATGAAAGTAAATAACTGATGTCATTACATGGCAATGGACTGTAAAATGGGGACCCATGCAATCCAATTACATCACCCGTGGGTGAGCTGTACAGCAGCTATGAGTGATCAGCATTGTGAGGCAAGAAAGGAGGACGTGGCCCCTTCATACATATCCCTGCAACACTCTCCAGCACGACAGCCTCCCGCCGCCACACACACTCAGAGGACATCAGGTAAATTATTGAAAACAACCTGTAAAATTGAGCGCGCTACACTCTCACTTCAAAGATATTGACCCGAGAACACCATCATCTTCTGAGCGGCCGTCTGAGTGAAGATATAAGTATTCTGGCGGGGTGAGGGGTTGCCGCAAGGTTACTGCACAGATCTTCCTATAGCAGCAGAGATACAGCTATTAAACAGCACAAATTTGGAGAAAGATGGGCTAATTTTAGTTTTAAAAAAGTACTGACATTCCTAACTTCTACCCTGCACAGACACATTATCTCCACAGCTACGATGACAGGAAAAAAGAAATATGGGGGAAAACTATATTTGTGACAGGTTCATTAACAAGTATTTGTGTTGCAACTGGTGTCTTTCAGTTGCTCACACATGATACAGGAAGCAACATGTCATTTTAGAGTTGAACCAATTAGTCAATTAATTGCTCATCTAATCAGCAACAATTCTGATAAGTGTGTGAGTTGTTTGTTGAGCCTCTAAAATGTGAACATTTGCTGCTTTTCTTCATCTTATGTGACAGTGAGCTACATGTCTTTGGGGCTTTGGCATGTTCACTATGTTCAGATATTTTACAGATCGATCAATCAATCAACTGAGGAAATAATCTACAGATAAATCATTTAAAACAAAAATATTTGCTAGCTGCAACCCCATGGTATTTATACAAATTCTAAATTGGCTACCCTGTGCAGAGAAGTGATCTTGATTGCTACGATGACAGTAGAGCTGAAACAATTAGTTGATGAATCAATCAGTCAATCAACAGATAATCTGCATGAACTCTGATTAAAGATAATTTATTTCAGCTATTTAATCAAGCAGTAGTCCTAATATTTCCTGGTTCTAGCTTCTCAAATGTGAGCATGTACTGCTTTTGCATAATTTTAAGATGAATTTAAATGGATTTTAGACTGTTGCTCTAAAAACACTAGACACCTGAAGGCCTCACCTCGTGCTTTCTGAACCTGTTTTTTCTAACATTGTGGAGAGAAGGAAATTAATTGATTATTTTTTAAAAATCCAGTCCAAGAAGAACATAGAGTAAATAATAATTTCCTGATGGGTTTCACTGTCCATTTCAAATTCATTCCTGAAAAAAGCACCGTAGCTGGGGTGTCTCAGCAGATGACAAACAACATGTCTTACTAATTAGAAAAACTATCATTACTTAATTCAACACTCCTTGAACTGGTGCCGGCCTTCCCTTTGACCCTTCCCATACATCTGGCGCCATCTGTTGGCTGATTACCAACTGTCAGCATTAATCCAACAACAACAACAACCTTTGTCTGTTGACGATGGTGCCATTGGTTCAACTGGATCATTCAACTGAAGGAGACATTCAGCTGCAGGCCATTTTATTTTCTTCATGCTATAACCAATCTGCACACATACTGACCAAAGTTGCTCAACAAGAGGTTAGTAAAACCATCGGGTTCAACCAGTCAGGGCCAACCAACTGTAACTGCCCCTTTAAGAGCTAACAGTTTGTCTTTTCACATTCTGCATCACAGGAGAGATGCTCATTAAAAGCGCCTCCATTCCTCACTGTTTCATCAAGTGAGACTGCCAAGCTCTTTAACTCAGTGTTCTTGATGTTTGTGCTGTTTGTGTAAAACCCATCTGTTTCCTCGTCTCTCTGTTGGCAGAGGGTCCACCTCATCCGTATGCTTCTCTTTTTGAAGTCGTGTCAAAATCGCATTTTTATGCATCTAAGATATCCAACTTGTCATCAGCACTCAAGCAAAAGTCAAGGAGGGCACTCCTTAAATAGCTCCTTTTTTCTCTCCATATACCATACATGCAGAAACAAGGATAACAAAGGAATTACAGATGTGATATTTATCATTTCTTTTACACATAAATAAGGTAATTTTAACAATGCTTTTGTGGCTTTCTGTGCTTACATTTAAGATGTAAAAAAAATGCTATCGTGCCTCTGTTTTTAAGGTAAAGTTAATGAACCGGAGTGCAAATGGAAAGACAAACTACAGCTTAATCCACATCTAAATAACTTCACTCCAAAGCACCACTTCTCTCTCTGGGTGAGCAAATTTATTTCAAGGCAAGCAAGATCATTAAACAGAAATACCCATTCTGGGCAGCTGTACTAGAAGGAGATAGTGCAGAAAATAATTTCCTAGGTTTAAGCATCGAGAGCCACCAGTGAATAATCAACATCAGTGAACAAATCAGCCACACATTCAGCCACAAACACATCCACTGTTGCTAAACCGTGTCATGATTTCAGACACATTCATCTATCACAAAGCTATAGTTTGAAGATCGAAAATCGCCGTCAGAATAATTATCACTTTAAAAGCATGTCAACGTGTAAAAAAAAAAGAAGAAGAAAAAGAAGAAGAAGAAAAAGGAGAAGGAGAAGGTATAAATAAATATAGCTCACTTCCCTGTCGGAAAGCTGGCAGGTAATTTTCTCCAGCTGCTCTAAGTGTGACAATCCCACAGGGATTGAAATCTAATATTAACAGCAAATCATTATGTGGGAACTGTTCTTCCATGACCTGCCGCTGTACCTGTGTGACTAACTCAATCTAAGTAATTGAGATATGTTAGCGACTAGAATACAGTCCTGCTGTGACAGCAGAGGGTCACGCAGAGTGTAGTGGGACTCCAAACACACCTCAGCACCGGAGATGATTTACATGTCTATATGCTTTGACTGACAGGCTCTGTTCTCTTCATGTGATGCTGGTTTCTTTTGGTGCGTGATGAAGTCGCTTTTGATTGACAGCAAAGAAGCGATTTGAAATTGACATCGTATAAAGTGGTGAATGCCCAGGGGGGATATGTCACCATACATATTTACTATACTGTAGTTATTCAAACAGAAACACCAAGTCATGCAGCCAGCTGCACGATCCATGTCAGCATACTGCAGTCTAATTGGAGTTTTTCACTTGTTTTTATACTGGTGTCAACTAAATTGCTTTTTAAAAAAGTGAGGTGGCTAAGCTGCTTTTGGGGAAATTATAAACAGATTGTGGTTGTTAGTGCAAAACTATCATATGACAATGAAGCAAGGAAGTTGATTACATTCGTCGCAGCACCTAAATTACAAGGTGCATTTTGTTCAGTTTTATTCCATGATGATGTATAATGTACTGATGGCGACGTTAATAATTACATACTATATATAGACCTCCTTCATGTTGTAACTGATCCCCGTGTGACCAATTAATCAACATAAAAGGCGCTGCCATTGTAGTTCAAAGTATTTGTAATAATTCAGTATAATGGCCTGCCTCTACTGTCCAAGAAATCATTTTTAATTGTCTCATTAGAAGATGCTGTAGCTGTGGGTTGGAGAAAACAACAATAGTTCTGTTTCCGCTCCACTGCCACAGATCTTTGAAGCTTTCCACTTACCTGTGCAAAGCTGCGGGCCCAGACGTCCTTTTTGTAACCACAGCAACCTGGCTGGCTCTTTGAAATCCCTGCAAAAATAGAATAACACCAAGTAGTGCACTTTGATGGAGGAAGCCTATATCATGCAACAGTCGACAATACAAAACACTGACCTCATTAAAAACTATTGTCACCAAAGGATTCTGGGCTTGTAGCGACTCTTTTCAACTGCATGACTAATTGCTCGAGTGAATTTTAATGAGAAACAGTTTGGCCATGAAATGAATAAGTTATCTTACAACAAAGGGTAAAGTTTGTGTTTGGTACTACATGCACATGCCATGAAGTACTACAACAGCTACCTCCAATGCAGGCCTGTTTACATGATAAGAGGCAGACCTTAATGTTCTGTTTGACAGTTAAAAAAACATGCTTAACATTGCTTTATCAGCTTGCTACTAGGCTACATGACTTTTTCTCATTCATAAGAATAGCTTATTTACATGACATGTTTGATGACATGTTTTGTCTACCACAGAAAATCACACATTACTTCTGGGTCATGGAGACATCCAATAGGTTGCATGCTTAATATGTGTGATTAGTGCCAACTTTGGTCATTGTAGCTTTATAATAGTTTGTTCATGAGAGGTCTTATTTGCCTATAAACATATAACCTGACCATGCAGGATAACAAACTATAAGTTTCCTTGTCTGTGGATAACTTTTTAGTAATCAAAATTAATATATTTGTTAAAGAATAGCCTTTATGACAAACTTACGTGAACTATTTCTTCATTATTTGGAGTAATACCAATGCTTTATGTTGATTTACATATTTTGTCACCTTAATAAAATGTGCAAGCCCACTCTGTGACAAAGGGAAGGGTTACCACATCAGTACCTCTCTACATTAATAAGGTCAAAAGAAAAGAAAACAACACATTTAGAGGAAGAAATCATTTTGCATTTAGTAGCCTATTATTATTTTGACACAAATAGCAGTGGGGCCTGTGGGATCCTAGACCATGAGGGAGTAAAGCCAGTGTTAACAGCAGATAAGGGTTGAGTCATTCAAGTACTGCACTTTAACAAATGTAATTAGCGACTTTGCATAACGGATAAGAGAAACACTCAGTTGCTCGATGTACAGCGAGAGTTAACCACTATTCCTGTGGGAATATAATAGAAATAGAAGAACGAATATTCAAAGCAGCTATAATTGATATTTTTGTACCACATGACAATGTGAGGGGGTCTCTTGTAGTGATGAGCCTATGCAGCTCCCCGCAGCTTTATGGAGGTATAAAGAGAGTTTCAGCTCATTGTTCAACTGCCCAGCCTGTAACTTTACTATTCTGGTTCAATCTCACTGCTGTCATTGTGTTGTTTTCAGCCTCAACAGACAGCTGTTTTCAGCAAAAAAAAGCTCTAAGAACTCCCTGTGCACTACCTGCTCAGCACCAGACAGGGAACAGACAGAGTTAGCAACTAGCCAGTGAACATAAAAATAATCAATTTTTTAGTCTAATGGAAATTGCTGCGCAGCAGCTGCAATACAAAGTTAGAGGAGTGCAGGTACAAAGTGTGCAATATTCAATAACTAGCATAACAAAGTAGAAAAGCAATGTATAGCAAATAGAAATTACAGTAAAAAGCAAGTCTAAAACTGAATGAAATAGTGATGCACGATAATATCAGAATCAGCCAACATGCTGATTATATTAGTATTTCATCCGTATCGGCCAATACCGGCTTTAAAATGAACTACCACAATCGGCCAACATGCTTTTTCTTATTTTGCACAATGAATGAATATTACATACGTTAAAAAACATTGTATTTCACGTCTCAATCTGCTGTATAATATGATGTTAAATCCACTACAGAAGAGACTTGATGATCACTAAAATTAGGTGGGGAAAAAAAGTGGATATATTGATGTCGGTTTTGGTTATTGGCCAAATGAGCTGCCATATATCGGTATATCAGATATCGGCAAAAAATCCAATATGTGCATCCCTAGACTATAAACTAGATACCAGTAAGGTGCAAAATATAAGAACTAACTGAAACTCACAATATGGACCAAAATATAAAATATAAAACAAGCTACCAGTAGGTGGAAAATATAAAACTAACGAACCATAAGGTGCAAATATAAGAACTAGCTCACAGTAAGATTTAAAATATAAAAACTAGCTCGCAGTAAGGTGCAAACAGGTGTAAATGTGCCCTGAACATAGTAGCTAAAGAGCTAAATAACGTTAAGACCCAAAACAAAGCTAAAAGAGAGTGAATATTTGACTTACATTCATCAGGTGGACGCAAACATGACTCTAGATGAATGACAGTGTTGCTTCATAACTGCTGGATGAGTAAATTAGCAACTATTTGCTAACAGCTTCTCCATTTAGCTTGTTTTTGCTGCCCCCGAGTGACAGAAAACGGAGCTATGCTAATGTCAGGCTAACTTAGTCGCTGACCGTTAACTATTTAGGTAACTAAGATAACTAGTTCACAGCCAGGCATTAGCATACTATGCCTCAAATTACATGCTTACAAAATGTTATCCTAAATGCCAACGAAACAAACATGACGAAGTTTAACTCAAAGTTAATTAGTGATTTAAATGTCACTGCTCGCACCAACCGACAAAAGGGGGCGTTGCAAATTACATTTGTGATTGACAGCGCAGAGGACCAATGAAAATCCTTCGTTAAATCTACTACGTAAAACACGCTAGCATCCAGGAAGTGAAGAACTGTTTACACAGGGCTGTGTCTGTGGCTCTACTGTAGCTCGGCTAATGTTTCGGTTGTGGCACAGCACTAAAACAAGTCGGGTGACACTGTCGGGTTTAACCTGTAGAAACATGTCTGCTCAGTGTGACGTTGAAAGCAACAGGTCGATTCACTCGGACAGCCTCGAGGAGGTTCATAACATCCCGATGAATGTCATCATCAGACCGATCCCCTCGGTGCTGGATGAGCTGAAAGTTCAGAGTCTGATGAACACCATAAAGGTAACAGTGTTTTATCTACTCTATGAATTAGTGTCTCATTTTGAGGTACAGTAAAATACCTGGCCTACAACAATGCTGTGAATTAGCCCCCCATTGTATAAACAACTATCGAGATCTTTTTCTGAAGTGAAAGTTACTAAATGCTGAGTCCTGCTACTAAAACAATACTAATAGCCCTTCATACAAAATCTTATTACAACAGTATTAGCATCAGAATATACGTAATATAGGCTACTCGAGTAAAAGTACTCAGAATCGACATATATCACAAGATTCTACTTAGGGACTGTTCGTTACTTTTTGATGGGGTAAGGGGTGGTGCAAAAAGGGGAGGCATGTCATATTTTGGCTTAGGGAAATCTGCTATATAATCATTGACATGGTCAGTGGCATCATATCCCCTTTGCACATGCACCAAGGTTGTGGCTGTCTGCCAATAGCTGTCTTGAATTAACTTCTTACCCAGTTTTAAGCCACATTTTTAGAACACACATGTTAGATATTGGTTGTTTTTAACTATATGTTTTAACTGGATGAAGGTCACCGGATTTTAAGTTATCAGAAAACAAGCTGAGTAAATTTTGGCTCTATCCCCTTCTATGCTGACCAGCATTGGAGAAAATGTTAATATCCTGATCCGTTTAGTTTGGAGAGGAAGAGACCTGTGTGGATCATTTGTCTCCCAGTCAGGAAGGAATCCTAACTGGGAGAAACAGACTGCAATGACAACAATGCGCTTACTTTTGTTATTGTTTTGATTGAGAAACTCCAAGTGAAAGAAATCAGTGAAACATTTAATTAAAATAATTGATAAATTAATTGACTGTCAGTATCTTGTACCAGAATTACATACAAAGCATCAGACCATGATGCAAGGACATCAAATTTACAGGAAATATATTTGAACATTAAAATGAATATATATTTCACACTGCTTGGTTGTTAAGGCCCTGGATGCATTTTTGTACATTTAGCTACCCAGCATCATTTAAAGATCTTCAGACTGTCTCCACCTCCAGAACATTGTGATAATAACTCAATAATCAACCAGATCTCGAAAGGGACCATTCTGCATAATGAGTACTTTTACTTTTGATGCTAATAATAAATCTGGATTTTTACTTGAGTGAAATGTAGAATGCAGGACTTTACCTTGTAATGTAGTATTTACCCAAAGTGGTATTTCTAAATAAAAGGTCAGAGCGCTACCTTCACCACTGCCTATAATGTTCTTACAGTAATCCTACAGGAGCAGGACTTTGTACTAACATTTCCAGTAATCATCACAGTACAGTGCATCTTTTATTTTTGGAATATAACAGTTTATTCAAGACATTTTTTTACAATCATTTCTTCTCCACACTTGGTGTATGAATCAATTCTCCGGTTCTTCCTTCCAGGACACAGCAGACATCAGTGTTGTTCCTCCCATCGATGTGCTCTGGATCAAAGGCAGTGAGGGAGGAAACTACTACTACTCTTTTGGAGGCTGTCACAGGTTTGCTGCGTATCAGAGGCTGAACATGCCGACCATCCCGGCCAAGCTCGTCAGATCAAACATCTCAGACCTCAGGACTTACTTAGGGGCTTCAACTCCTGATCTGCGGTGACGGCAGAGCTGCTTTATGAGAGACTTTGCTCAGGTGGCTCACACACTCACACAGTTATGACTCTCCCGTTAAAGCTGCAGAGCACAGGACTTACCAGCAGGGGGAAATGTAACTCTTCAGTTAAACACATGACCTTTGTCATTGGAAACCACTGAAATGTGAATTAAAGGGTGAGTGTGTGTGTGTAAATTTGTGTTTCTGTCAATTCTTCATTTTACTGAGTTGATAGTCTGTCATACATTTAACTTTCAAACACCAATTGCACTGTACTGCACATAAAAAGTAACTTAAGTTATCATTTTCTAGCAGTTATTTTCTTGCACGTCACAGCGGGGAATTTCTTTTTGTACAGCAAATGCAGATTTTACATTAGTAAGTGGATATAGCTGAGTGACACTACATAGCAAGGATCGATGCAGATGTTGAGGCTTTTTTCACTGCAGACATATTGAATAAGAAAAGCACAAGTGCTATATATGACATACATGACAGTATTCTGATTTTGATGCTGGTCATGTAAACAGCGTATTCCATTTGAATATTTTCAAATTAGGCCTTTTTACGAATGTAGTATTTTCAAATTAAGAAATGTTGCATGTGTCGATATATTCGGGTTTTAGGAGCATTCTTTGGACATGTATACCACGCATTCGAAATATGTGTCATGAGGTATGAGGTTTTTACAGCAGTTTGCCTGTTTACGGTCAGCTCTGTGCGTTGTCATGGAAACATTGAACACAAACCAACTAGCCAACAGTTTGCAGGGCTGAAGGTTAGAGATGCATGCCCACAAACAAAGACTTTGATATCAAAAGGTGTTTGGATATGCGCAAATGTGGCAACGCTGACCTTTTCAAGAAGGTGGTTGAATGAATGAAAGACGGAGGCTGTGTTTACACGGTCCAACAAGGCTGCCAGCTGTGCTGTTAAGTAACCAAAATCCAACATCTCATGCCAACATCATCTTAACATAGAATAACAGCATGTAGTCATAAGGCAGGGGTCAGTTACCTTTACTGTCAAAAGAGCCATTTTTGGCCAAAAAGCTCTAAATAACCTGCCTGGAGCCATAAAACACATTTGAGCCTTATAATGAAGGTATCAGTAAGACTAAACTCACCCACTAACATTACTAATAGATGAGCATTTCTGAATATGTTTTACCAAAAAGTGACTAGTGGGCTATTTATGATTGTTTGGTACTTTAACTTTGAAGGGTTGGCGGCAGTAGGAAACAAATATGTCCACGCACTGTTAAATTCTGTATCGTCCTCCAAGACTTTTTTAAATCTAGAATGCATAGCTAGCGTAGCAAGGAAAATCCAAGACAAGCCACCACTAGTGAGGTATGATGCACATTTAATTGATGAAATGAAAATGAAAATGAATATGTTAGAAAATAGCCATTATTAATTTCTATATAATTATTTTGCCAAAGCCACAGGGAGCCACTGGAGAGGGGCAAAAGAGCCTCCTGTGGCCACTGAGCCACAGGTTGCCTACCCCTGTCGTAAGGTATGGAGAACGGAACTCAACATATTCAAAACATCATAACGTTCACACAACATGAAATTCTAACGTGTAAAATATCGTCAACATGATTGATATTACAACCAAAATTTAACGTCTGTCTGACATAGGAGTCCAATGTCTTTCTGATGTCATATTGACGTCTGGTGCCAGCAGGGAAACGACATGTTAGGGCACATTAGTGAGAGTATTCACAGTTAAATGGGAATATTAGGGGAGTATTAATTTTCATCAGCCATGTAAACAGCTTACTAGGAGCATTGTCATTTTCGGAATAAGCGCAAAAAACAGAATATTTTGTGCATGTAAACATAGTCAAGTGTCCCAGTAAGCCATGACAGCATGCAGTTAGCCAGCATGCACAAAACCAGGACCCTAAAACTGAAGCAGCTAAATGGAATTCAGCCATTATTAATTTCATTATTTACACCTGTGCCTTTTCTGCTGTTACATGTCAAAATGTGTTCTGTGAAAAAAGACTTATTGAATCCACCAGTGGCTTCTTTCCTTCAAGTGCACCTTTGAGCTCCTTCTCCTGAGCTCTGGGAAAAGATTTAAATATTGTTACACATTTTAGATATTTCAGTCTGAAATTATATCAAACGGTCCCTCTAGTCAATCTCTTTTTTTTTCCCCCTTCATGGCACTGGTGTTAATTTTAGAAATCAAACACTGTGAAGCTGCTTTGTGTGCAGCAGCAGCAGAATATGAGGAATGTGCATTATTTCAGTAACTGAAACCTGCCTGTAAAAGTGCTAATGATTAAGCGGGACCAAATGTTGCAACAGAGTATTAAAGATGTATGAAATCTCACACGTGGTCAGGTTTGATTGTGATGATTCAGACAGCACAGGGAGGAAACAGAGAGGAGCCTCTGGAGCAGATGGTTTGCAGAGGGAGTCAGGTGTTACGAGAACATCAGGCTGACAACTTCTTGTGTCAGAATGCAAGATGCTGTCGTGTCTTGCTGAGGCATAGGTCTTTCCAGTCTTGCTGCTGTCATCCAGGTCAGTTTTAAATGAAAACTCGATTAAACCAAAGCACTTTATCACTTCCTTGAAGTACCACAAGATAAAATCATTTTACAAACTTGTGTAAAAGGATCTGATTGATGGCTTACTCCTCATACTATAATCCCTGATGCTTTAAAGGTACAAACAGGTTCCGCTTACAGTCATCAACATGCAAAACAATGATGCTAATGGTTTGTTTTGCTGTGATGAATAATGCTGAAGGACATGTTTGTTGTTGATTGCAACCTTGAGACTGTTAAATCAGTTTTCTTGGCCCACCGTCATGGAGGAAGGAACTACATCTGCAGAATAATGTGAGTAAAGCGTACATCACAGGCCGCTGCACAAAGACGAGGTCTTTCCGACATCACCGCCTTCACAATGCGAGCACAGAGCTGCTTGATGGTCTCCCTTTGTGGCCATCGAGGAAATGAAGGGAGACCCGAGGGCAGCTTTTACCGACCGGCCCTAAAGGACTCTAAATTTCTCCTCTAAATCGTCGCGTGTGAGAAGACTTCCTGTGGCTCGCTCACTGTCTGGAAGTAACCATATCCTCAAAGGGTTTTTGACACGCAACACCGGCATGAAAAAAATATATTGCACCTGTTGCTTCGGGGAGCGGTTTCCATGGGTGGTTCTGTGCGCTTTATCTTTGAGGATTTAAACACATCAAGGGGGTTTAAGGGGCTAAGAAGAGGAAGTGTTTGTGGCCATTTTTCACAAATGGATTCTCATCACATGCTGTTTTGCAGTTTGATGTTGTCTTGCTCAGTGATGACTGGAGAAATGAACTTAGGGGGACTACTTTGTGTTTACATTAGAATTTGGTGATTCCTTTTTGTTGCCTTAAGCAGGGATTTGATTTTCTCTGCTCAGTACTGTTTCTCTCCTGGAACATTAGAACAAAATATAGTATTGTTAACAGCTATAACTTAAACTTCTATTTTAAGGCCGTCAATGTAATGTAGCTTTAATATGTTTTAATGTGTAACAAAGTTTGTTTACCATCATGTACATTTCTTCATTGTCTCCCTCCATGTATGCCAGCTAGCTAAACTTTAAATTATGGGCAAGTAAGGTCAGAAAAAATGTATATATTATGAGTCCTTGAAAAGTCATGGTAAAGTTTTGAAATTTTGTCAATGAAAATGGGAATGAACCCTGGATTGAAATATATGTATGTAATTTTTTATGTGCAAAGGGGGCATTTATAGGATTTTAGAACACTTGGGGCTCAGCCTGGACCTTTGCAGGGGGTACTTGGGGATCCTCCCCCAAGATATATATATATATATATATATATATATATATATATATATATATATGTGTGTGTGTGTGTGTGTGTGTGTATGTATGTATGTATGGCTTTTTTTCTGTGTATATACATTTACATATATCTATCTATCTATCTATTTATCTATCTATCTATCTATCTATCTATCTATCTATATATATATATATATATGTATGTATATAGCCTATGTCTTTAGATTAGGGGATATTTATAACACATTCAGAGCTGAAGCTACGGATGCCCGGGCCTAAAGACGCCACTACTTCTGTCAGTACTCCAAAATATTTTTACCTCCGCCAAGGAGGTTATGTTTTGTCTGTTTGTTTGTCTGCAAAATAACTCAAAAGTTCTGAACGGATTTTGATTAAATTTTCAGGAAAGGTTGATAATGGGACATGGAACAGATGATAAAATTTTGGTGGCAATCAGTTGAAGCGAAGTGGATAAAATAATAAAATGGGGGGAAATCTGAGCTGCTTGGCGGAGGTCTGCGCTCTCCGAGTGCTTTTCTAGTTCCTTTTGTTTTTGTGGTAGCCTACTGTGAGGGCCCTCTGGTGGCTGTGAGGGAGCACTTAGTTTGTGTATGACAAGTACAAGATGTTATTGTGTAGATTTCTATACTTAAAAGCAGCCAAGAAAGATACTAACCCTTACTGTAAAAAGATTGTTAAAAATGTCTGTTTCTGATTAGACCAAGTTTGCATCTAGGTCTGCAACATGTAACCTTCAGTCATCCTGATTACATCTGAAAACTGAGTTAAAATCTAACATTTATTTTCTTTTGGCGATACAGATAAGATCTGTTATTCCTTGACAAGCAATCACTACACCAGGGATACTCAACTTGCTTTGCCCAGGGGCCACTTTTGCAAAATGACAGGAGGCCAGAGGGTTTAATTAGCCCAGACCTCTGCTGGGGGGGTTGGAGGGTAATAATAAGAATACGAATAAGAATAAGAATAATAAACTATTTATATAACACCTTTCACATGAGAAATGCAGCACAAAGTGCTGTACAATAAGAGCATATAAGCACCAAGTCCTTCACATGAAAATAGACATCATAAAATCATAGAATTTTAAAATCAAGTAAAATACAGTATTTTAAAAGAGTTGCAGCAGTGTGAAGCATAAAAAGAAAGAGTTTCAGACCTGTATCAGGAAGTCAGAGCTAGTTAAAGGCTAAAGTGAACAGATACATTTTTAGCTTTCTTTTTAAAATATTTAGCGAGTAAGCTTCCCTGATATCTGAGGGTCGTGTGTTCCATAGTTTTGGGGCGTGACTGACAAAGGCTGCATCCCCGATCTTTTTCTGGTTGTTGCCAGGAACCTGAAAAAAAATAGCAACAGATGATCGCAGTGTTGTTGCAGGCAAATAGTTAACAAGGGATGCACTCTTGTATCTTATTTTAATGAAAAGAACAAAAACATCCTAGTGTGATTCGGTTTGTTTTCATTGTGAATTAGAAAATTGGCCACAAGTTGATAATCATTGTGCTACACTGCCTGCAGTTACATTGCTCTCTACTTAGGGATTTCGCTATATTTTATTACCCACAGATTCCCTCATGGTCTTGTACATGTCTGTTCCTCAGAGTGTTATATGAACTGAGAAGATCAATTGCTCTATTAGTCTTCACTGTAACCATGAATCTGACAGTTGTTTAAAATCTCTTTAGGATTTTACAGGCCTGCTCTTTCATTCTTTTTACAATGGCAGATTCCTCCTGGGATTTATAATTGTTTTAAAGGTGATAAACATTAATAGAAAGAGCTTTTTCCTCTGTCCTCTAATCACTGCTGAGTCTATGAAGAGGTCCCGGCGCAGAATAAAACCAGACCTTACTAATGTGTCTCTGGCTCTGCTGCAGAATCTGTCTACAGTTTAAACACAGCCAAAAAAATGATCTCTGGTTAGCCAGCTCACCCATTTGTTCCACTTTAGGAGGCGTTACAACCAAATCCTCTTGAAAGAGTGGAGGTGTTTGGGTCGATGATGACTTCTCACAGCTTCCTATCTGGAATTCCCTCAGACTACTGGTGGCTGCAGGCGTGTAATTTGTGCCAGATTTGCAATGTATAGACCCTCTGACCTCCCCTCTGTGTGCTCTGTGCAGTAGTGGAGGAAGTATTTAGATCCTTTAAGTAAAAGTACTATCACTACACTGTAAAACAAAACCTTAAAGTCCTGCATTGAAAATGTTACTTGAATAAAAGTATGCAAGTAAAATATAATGTACTTTAAGTATCACAAGTAAAAGTACTGCTATATTATGTATATTATTAGATTATGACTCATGCATTTATGTAAAGGCAGCGTTTTTACCGTTGTAGTTGGTTGATGTGGACCTCATTTTTAACTGTTTTGAATTGGACTGCAATCAGCGATAATATTAATCAACTGATTGGTTTGTATAAATTCAGAAAATAAAGATTAATGCCTCCATAGTTACTCAGGGGCCAAACTGACATCCTCACAGTGTTGGTTTTGTCCAACCAACGGCCCAAAACTCGAAATTAATAAAAACAAATAGATTTTTCTTTCAATTTTAATTATAATTAAGAGGAAAAGCAGCAAGTTGTCACATTTAAGAAGCTTGAACCATGATTTTTTTTTTTTTGCATTTTTGCATGAACAGAGTGACTGCAGGTCCCTAAAAAGTCCTAAAATGTCTACTACTAGTAAAAGAACTTGTCTTAAATTCACATTGGATGCATCTTAAATGTTTTTCAGTCATGTCACTGTCTATTTGAGGATGAAAAATTTTAATCGCAACACCTGAATGAGCGTAATGCCCAAATTTTGCCCATTCTGCATCATTAAACGTAGGTTTTTTGTGGGGGTGGGGCTTACCTCTTTGCACATGCAGAGTTGTAAGCACAGAGAATATCATCTGTGTCATTTTACCTTAATGTTAATTTTGAACTGACGTCATCAACTTGTTTACTTGGAAAGAATATATTTTCACTTGCTGTGAATTTCCATCGGAAGTTTGGTCTTAAACTTCATTTGAAGTGGTATAAAAAGATCTTAAATTGACTTTTTTTAACCTGTACACACCCCAATGAAATACGACATTACAGTCATCAAAATACTTGCCAGTTGATTTTCTGTCAGGCGATTAATTGTTCAAGCTGTATTTGTACATTTTCATATATTTTGTATGCAAAATCTTAATTTGTAAAATAACTAAAGCCATTAGATAATTGTAGTGGAGTTAAAAGCACAATATTTCCCTCCGAACTGTAGAGTTGATGTATAAGGTGGCATGAAAAAGTGGCATGAGAGGAAATATACTCAAGTAAATTACAAGTACCTAAAATTTGTACTTAAGTACAGTGCATGAGTAGATGTACTTAGTTACATCCCACCACTGTGTGACTCACAGTGCCTGAACCTTCATCTTTCTGTGGCTTTGTGAAAGTACACATGAGGTAGAACAGCAGTGGGTTGGATTTCACACAGGCTTCAAACTCAGAGTGGATTTATTCGACTTGACAGGGCTCCACTATAAATGGACCAGTTGACTCATTAGAAGGCATTGACTGTGGTCAGACATATTATCATGCACTTCACATCAGCTTTGTCCTCTAACATCACTCTGTTGACTTCTGCTGTAGGTGTAAACCCAAAGCCCCAGCTCAGCTCGGGACATCAAACATCTGAAACCACATGCAACAGAACAGCAAGACAAACCAACACAACCTTAGACTTAAACCACACCATATTTCTCTGCAACACCTGACCATAAGCTGCTTTAAGAGAAAGGAGAGACAGTCAGTACTTACCAGCCAGGCTGTTGCTCTCAGCCCCAAGCGCCTTTGTTCCTGCTGAAGACATAAATCTGAAAAACAGGGCCCTGATTTTACAATTTTAATTTGAATAAAAGGCTGCATAATTTCCTCAAACAGCTGGGCACTGCAGTGTCTGGCAAACATTACTCAAATAGGAGTTAACAGTGTATTTGTTAAGGACAATTTGCATGTCACATGTGGTGCTACACTGTGGGTCACTGATGTGTTTTTAATAGTTTTTGGAAAACAATAAAGCTCAGAGGAATAAACTATATCCGTGTTTGGCTACACAGGCAATACTTGTGAGTTGGATCAATTCATGGTTGGTTTTTAGGTTTGAATTAGGTTGTTTGACAATAATCTACAATACCACTAAACAAGTCCTTTTAAGTAATGTAAAGGAAGGTATTAATCATGTTACAGAGTATTTTAAGACCGTGGGATTTCTACTTCTACTTAAGTAAAGGAGCCAAGTACTTCTGGTGCCACTACTAAACACAAAGTACACTTGAGTCTGATGGGAATGTCATTTGTTTTGCAACTCATTCGGACAAATAAAAACTTTCACCTGATGATGCTGTTAGATCAAAAGTAAGGGGATCAGCAAAGTTATACAGTTCACCCTAAAGGGGATGTGAATGTGTGCTCCAAATTTTAATGGCATTTTATCCAATAGTTGTTGAGACGTTTCACTCAAAAGTCAGAGCATCACCAAAGCCATTAGGGTTCATCCACCCTGGAGCATGAATGTGTCAAACTTTGCGCCTATCCATCCAGTAGATGTTCACATATTTTACAGGGTAAGTGTAAACTTTAACCTGCTGGTGGCGCTAAAGAAAAAGTCAGATGATTACAGAAGTCACAAGGGTTCATCCTCAGAGGAACCTGAATAGTTGTATCAAATTTTAAAGGACTAAGTTGAATAGTTGTTGAGATATTTCACTTACAGCCAAACATGACAACCTCATAGTCGCTCTAGAATGCAAGTCAGGGGATGACCAAAGTCATTAGGATTCATCCTCTGGGGAACATCACTGTATCAAATTTTGTGCTAATCCATCCAGTAGATATTGAAGTATTTCATAAGATATTTTAAAATTTTAACCAGCTTGTTGCGCTAGAGAAAAGGTCAGATGATCACTACAGTTACAAGGATTCATCCTCCGGGGAACATGAATAGCTGTACCAAATTTCATGGCAATCAATCAAATAGTTGTTGTAATATTTCACTAAAAGCCAAACTTGTGAATCTCATAGTGGCTCTACAGGGAAAGGTTGGGTATCACCAAAGTCAGTAAGATTCAGGGGAAGTCAGGGGAACATGAAGGTATCAGATTCGCTGTTGTTGAAATATTTCACTAAAGCCAAACATGTCAACCTCGTAGTGACAATGGGGAAAGTCAGTTTCACCAAAGTCATTGCAGTCAATCCTCTGGGGAACATGAAAATTTGTACAAAATTTCATGACTATCAATTAAATCGTTTTTGGGATATTTCATTCATAGTAGCATTAGAAGGGAAGTCTGAGGATCACTAAAGTAACCAGGGTTCATCCTCTGGAGAACATAAATAGCTGTACCAAATTTCATGACAATTAGTAAAATAGTTGTTGAGACATTTCACTAAAAGCCAAACACATCTACCTTATAGTGGTGCCAGAGGGAAAGGCAGGGTATCACCACAGTCATCAATATTCGTCCTCAGGGGAACATGAATGTATCAAATTTTGCATCAATCCATACTTCACAAGATAATTGAAAGTTTGATCTTGCTAGTGGTGCTAGAAATAAAGTCAGATGGTCACTTATGTTATGAGTATTCATCCTCTGGGGAACCTGAATAGCTGTACCTAATCCATGGCAATCAAATAGCTGTTGAGATATTTCACTAAAAGCCAGCCATGTCAACCTTATAATGACAATGGGGAAAGTCAGGATCACCAAAGTCATTACAGTCAATCATCTGGGGAACATGAATATTCGTACAAGATTTTTTGACTATCAATCGAATACTTGTTGGAATATTTCATTCACAATGGCAGAGGGATATTCAGAGGATCACCACAGTCATTTGGGTTCATCATCTGGGGAACATAAATAGCGGTACAACCAATCCATATCCCATAAGATAGGTGAAAATTTGAACCTGCTGGTGGTGCTAGAAAAAATGTCAGATGGTCACTAAAGTTACAAGTGTTCATCCTCTGGGGAACCTGACCTGCTGTACCAAATTCCATGGCAATCAGTTAAATTATTGTTGAGATATTTCACTAAAAACCAAACATGGCAATCTCATAGTGGCTCCATGACAAAAGAGAGATCATCACCAAAGTCATAAGGACTCATCCTCTGGGGAACATGAATATTTGTACAAAATTTCACAACAATCTTGTAAAGCAATGAACACACAGACGGACATTCCCGTGTATAAAATGGCAGAGCATGCAACAGCACAGAAACAGAAAACCCTCCTCAGACTGAGCTGCTGTTCTCAGAGATCTGTGAAGCTCAACAACACAGGACTCAGTGGGTGGTAAAGCCAACCTGCTGTCGCCTCATCAGTATGGATAAATGGATCTGCTTCTTCCGGAAGAGCAGGAGAGCTTTCACAGTTCCATGAAATAAGAGAGTTCTTCTAAGAACATTCTAACTTGTGTCTGCAGTCCCAAGTCAACACACACAGGTTCACACGCCTCACACACGCACACACACACAGTAAATTCACAGTGAGTCTTCATGGGTCTTTGTAAATGTAATAACCACACAGCAGCAGCAAAGTGCCTGAGACCTGCAACATAATTATGTTTGCTGAAAGCTGAGGAGATTTGTTGACCTTTAAAGTGTTGTTACTGCATCGTATCGGATATCACAGCAAATTAAAATCAGTTTGTGTATCTTACAGAGCTCATGAGGTTTTTTAAATTAACTTGTGTGAAGTTAAATCTCTGGAGAGGCGACTTTATTTCTGCTAATTGAAATATTCACACAGCCTTTGCTACTGCAGATTCCTCTTCGGTTCGTGTCCTTTGTGAGACCTCAGAGCTCCTGCAGCAGACAGTGTCGGTGTCTACAGTCTGACTGTTGATGCAGCTGAGGCACACTGACGTGGTCGAATGTGGCTGGAGGCGACTGGAGTCACTAAATGATCCATTTGCCCTGTTGTGTTTTTTTAAACTCAGGATCATCTGCTCAGTGTTTATTTACTCACACTTAACTTTCTCCTGCTGCCTGAGCTGTACTCCTCAGTTACGACCTTTCAATACTGAGCAGAAGGATTATTTAACTCACCTAAGCCTGTTTGTCGCTGCACTACAGTCATACAAGGTGTAATGTTAAGCCAGGAGATGCTCAAATTAAAAAATGTCTCCTTGCTTTGACAGTTTCCACTGTCCAACAGAATTTACATACAGCTCTCCAAACACCTGCACAATTATATGTAGATGTTGAAAAAGCTTAAGTTTTGCAAGATAATAAGCTCACTTTGGTCTTGACTGCATTTACCAGCCAACTAAATCAAACCTCAGTGGGTGGCAGCACCATAAACATGTCAGACTAACACCAGATAGTAAACTGTAAAATGACTGAAAAGCAAACTTCAGTCCCTAAATGCCTTTAAAAGACTCCACAGGCTTTGCATTCAGATTTTGCAAGTTTATAATGATGCTCCTGGCACAGGCATTTTTTTTAAATGAGACAAGTTCCCTCCATCCTCTACATAAGGTAAAGGCAGTGGTGAAATTAAATTAAGTACATTTACGCATGTACTGTACCTAAGTGAAGTTTCGAGATACTTGTACTTTACTTAAGCACATTTTTTTGGCATATTTTATTATTTTCTGTTATACTTTTTCACTCTGACAATTGCATTTGACAGCCATAGTTACAAGTTACTGCTGATTAAAAAATACAAAGAAAATATTGGAGTTTATTAAAAAAGAATGCATTATATTCCATAAACTAGTTAAAAATTTGATCCACATTGACCAGCGTCAAGACTAAAATCCGACTAACACATTAATGCATAAGTAATATTAATGTAAAATCCAATTACCGTCTGCAAAAAGAGTACTTTTACTTTTTATATAGGCTATTTCACTGCTAACAGGTATGTACTTCTCAAGTACGATCTTTAATGTCTTAGATTTTGATATGAGTCCAAAACCAGTCCCAAGGAGATACTCCTCTCTCCTGATCACCATTAATTCTACTGTGCATACATTCATAAGATGCAATTTCCACCATTGCATGAACCCAATCTTTCAGTTCTGGGGCCTTTGCTGTCTTCCAGTGTCTTACAGTAACTGAACAGACAACTTTGAATTTAAAGAGATTTCTGAACCAAACCAACAGCTTAAAATTTCTAGTAGTCTAACCTAGAGTGGTCTGACCAAACAGGACTTTCACTTTTAATGGAGTATTTTTTTACTATGTTGTTTTACTAACTTTATCTTAATATTTCTCCCACCACTGAATTCAGGTATAACTTTTTGCTATACTAAGTCTTGTCATACACAGTCTGTTACAATCTATAAATCAAATAGAATCTACAATGGCTTCAAAACTTGTAAATAATGACACAAAAAATGCCAAAAGAAAAGGTGCTACTGTTTAATAGTTCTGCAGTTTAAACCACTTTATCCATTAATGTATCACTGTAATATTCATGTGAAATTATTGTGTATTTGTGCTTTATAAGAATTTGGCTTGTTTATGCTGAGTTCCTATTTGTGAGTCTCCATTGGAGAGGTTACTGTAACACTGTGGGCTGCAGGCAGCTCCTCCCATCCTGCTATAAGAGCCCAGCTGACCAGGTAGTCAGCGTCCATCCCTAAAATAGGCCAGTTCAAACTGACTTTAAGAAAAGTCGGTCAGCTTTATTAAAAACCTCTTTTTCTTCACAGGTGGTTACACGCAGCCTTTGTGCCATACTGAGATGTAGGATTGGACCCTGAGTTTGTTTTCGGTCTGATCTAACAGAGGATTTGGAGCCGGAACATTTTGAAGATGACTTTCGCCATGCTGCGGCCTGTGGCGACACACTTGATCTACTCAGACTTCACCATCACGTCTGAGGATGATGAAAACCGCAGCGAGAGCGACGGCAGCTCGGAGCAAAGTTACTGCGGCTCCACAGTGAAACGAAGGAGGATTTCGCGCAAACTGGAGGGAGAGCCCCCGGTGGTGGTGAAACAGAGGAGCGCGGCTAACGCCAGGGAGAGAGGCAGGACCCAGAGTGTCAACACCGCGTTCACAGCTCTTCGGACTCTCATACCCACCGAGCCGGTGGACAGAAAGCTCTCCAAGATTGAAACGCTCCGACTGGCATCCAGCTACATTTCCCATCTGGCCAACGTGCTCCTGCTCGGAGACGGCGGCGCTGATGGACAGCCCTGCCTCGGCGCGGTTCATGCGCAAGGAGAGAGCGGGGCGCAGCAGCCGCGGACCATCTGCACCTTCTGTTTGAGCAACCAGAGGAAAGGGGTAAATGCTGTTTTACTCTGTATTCATAGTCAAAGCGGGTTAAAACCAAGCGCAGCTTAAATACAACTGATGTGTTAAATCTGCGAAAATTATCAAAGTGACAGGAAAACATTAAACCACAGCCCAAATACTTTTTTATTTTTGTCTCGATCATGCTTTTTCGGGAAGCCTTCGACTCATGCAGCATCTGTTTATCTTTCAATGGTAACCACTTTTGTGTAAATCCATTATTTTGTTTTGGAATGTGTGCGTAAAAGGCGCTTTTACGCACGGCACATGTCTTGGCGCTCGCTGTAAATTCCTCAGTCAGCCACAGATGTTTTTTTATTTTTGACCACTGTGAGGACTTCACTGCAGTGCAAAACATAATATGATACAGTACAACATAATTACTAGCTTCCTGAATTTGGACATTAATGTGACATCACACAGTGACGCTAAAAAATGTTGTTGATTTGTAGGAAATTAACATGAATTATGTCTTTATTTGCCTAAAAATTACAATGACTTCTGGTGCAATTAAAGTAAATATTGTTGAATCTTTATATGACTGAGACATTTCTTTTTTTGTTACAGATTAAGGATGGAAAAGACTGTTTAAAAATGCGAGGGCTGGGTCCGCTGCGAATGAGACGCTGACTGAAGACCAGTGAATGATTAGCAACCTGAAAATCCTCAAAGACTTTCTCAGGGAAGAGTCAAAGCTGGTGTTACATATCACACACACACACACACACACACACACACACACACACACACACACATGCTGGATCAAATGATGGAACCAAAGAAGGGGCTATTTATACTTGACTGGGAAATTTAAGCATAAGCCTTTCAGAGATGCAGTGCATTTGTTTGAAAACTTATGAGTTCTTGTTCTTTTTTATTATTTTTTTTACCCCTCAAAAAGTTTAAATAAAATATATTTTATCAAAATAAAAGCCGTTATTTTCCTGATTCCCAGGTTTGTCCTATGACAAGAAGAAATACACCAGTGAAAACAAGCTGTCAAACTGAAAGGAGTCAGTCATGTCAAAATATATTTCAGATTGTGGTGATGGGTAGGACACTGTTGTAAAACTAAATACATGCAGAGGTAATGGCTGAAACTGGCAATAGAAAATTAATTTTTATTTTTATTTTATTTTAAAGGGTGCTTTTATTGTACAAAAAAAAGCTCAACTGCAGTTTGGAAAATTACATAAATGACAAAATTGAAATTGAATTTCTAAGGAAGAAAGAAGAAACTTTATTTGTTTGACACCTAAATGCTGAATTAACAAACTATATTTATCCTCAGCTCCTTTTGCAATATATTTTTTTTATGACCGATTTAGTGGTATTGAATGTCTTTATGGAAATATGTCTGAAACACACACACACTTTCCACTGTTTCCAGTAACGTTGCCAGGACGGTGTTTATGAAACCCACAGAGCCTCAGCAAAGGTTCAAGGTTTCTGGTGTCAGTGACTGGTGTATTCTTTTCCAGAACTCACGATTGGTGTTTTTTTGAAGTCTGTTATCGATTAGTCACGGCAAATAGTAGCCCACACTCTGCTCGGAGCCCCCAACACAGCTGTTGGTATGTCAGAGGGATAAATCACTGCTGTGGGCCCAATGGACGGGGAGAGATGGGGTGAGAGGTCAGAGGTCACAGTGGAGCGCAGAAGCGGAGCCCTGCTGACGTGTAATCATGTCAAATGACGCAAATATAATGTCGATCCCAAAAATAACTTCCTGTGATTTTACTTTTTTTTTTTTATGAGTGGATTAGTTCACGTGTCAGCACATGTTGAGGACTCACCCTGAATCTGATACTCAGGCTGTTAACCACCACTGTCATCATAGTAGAATTTTACTGTCTTATTTATTTTCTTACAATCAGCTGCAAATATTTGTTGATTTTATAGTTTCATATTCTTTTGCAACACGGTCACTGCAACACTGTTAAATTCAGATCTCTTTCATTGCAACCCAACCAGCAGAATAAATGTTGGCTTTGTACGTTTCTGCAATCCATGGATATGTTACATTTGTGTGTTTCATATGTAGCTGATAAATGTTGAAACTTAAAATTTCCTTACATTTCAGTTTTATTTTGTGACAACACACTGGTTATGGCTGCAACTCATGATTATTTTCATTTTTAACTTTTATTCCAATTATTTTTACAATAAATTGATTAATTGTTAAGTCTATAAAATGTCCAAAAAATGGAGGAGAAAAAAAGCTGAACACACTTTCCCAGAACCCAAGTGACGACTTCAGTTTGCTTCTTTTTTCCAACCAACAGTCCAAAACTGAAAGACTCTTCATTTACTATTATAAATGACAAAGAAAGGCAGCAAAGTTTTGACATTTTATGTTTGAAAAATCACTGAAATGATTAACTGATTATCAAAATAGTTTATTTCGACCAAATTAATGAATCGACTAATTGTTGTAGCTCAAGCTGTGGTAAATGTGTGGATGTTTGAGCACAAAAAACACTTGGTAAGGGGACAGGAAAAAAAATGTTTTGGTTTTAAAAACCTAGTTTGGTTGGCACAAATATGGCTGGAAATGTCCCAGCGTTTTATCAAAAATAACCACTGATGTTTGTTGGTCTTGAACTGTGGTCTGCTTTGTTAGGGTTAGGTAAAGATCATGGCTTGGCAAAAACACGACTGGAAATGTCCCGACCTCTCTAAAAAAATACCCAGTTTGGCAAAAACATGGCTGTAGCTTCCTGCTAATAAATACCCCATTGAGTCGGCACAAACTTGGCTAGAAACGTCCCGACCTTTTGTTGAAGACACCCATGTTAAATGTTTCTCTGTTTTGTTAAAAATATATCTGCTTTTGCTGGTCTCAAACTGTGTGATGTCTGCTGATGTCTCCTGTTTGGTGGCCCACTCGCCTTGGTGTCACACCATCCACCATCCCTTCCTCCTGATGAGAAACTCAGCTCATAATCAGAACTTCTTAACTTTAGAGGCAATACCATACATATGAAACACAAATGATACATATCTGTAGTTTGCAGAAATGTAAATGCGAACATGTTATTCTGGTGACTGAGCTCTTCACTGGGAAACATTTCATAACTGCAGCCCAGTCTCTGTGGACCTCTCTCTGTCTTCGGTCTGAAAAAGACGCTGTAGTAATCGGTCCAACAGGCGGATTGCAGCTCAGACACACAGACAGCTGAGCCCAAGTTCCTGTCTGGCATCGCTTTGAATCATGCTGCAAACTCAGTCCTCAGAATGACAGAGGGAGGCTCCCCGGCGACACAGGAGGCTGTATGGAAAGTGAATTTTAAGGCAGTTAAAGGTGCATGCTGGGGGTCCGAGCTCCCCACCACCACCCCTCCCCCATCTGCCCTGTCAGGCTAATTGGAATTTGCTGTGCTAAGTCCTCCATGCTCAGGGCCCCGGGGCCTCCTCAAATGGCTCCCAGAGGCTCCCCCCGGCAGGAAGATGTCACGGAGGCACAGGAAGGAAAAACAACGCACAGCCGACCTCTCCGAGGAACTCTCTGTGCGGCGGGCTTTGGGTCAGTGCCAGTCTTGACTTCATCCGGTGCTGAGACCCAGATGTACAGCTCTCTGGTGGTGCTCCTCAGTATGAGCACACCAAATACTGAGTTTTCAACCAATTCGGAAGTAGACAGGTTTTTTTATGTTTTTGGTTTTTTTTGCCTCAAGATGACAGGTAACAAATTGATGGCGGAGAGCATCAGAGGAGAGGAGGGAAAAATAAGGTCAGTGAGGATCTGTTTAACATGTCTGACAGGCGAGGATCCACCTGGGGACCACTGCAAAGGTTTACTACTTCGCTTTGGTGAGTTTTTCCCTCTTCCTCGGACGCTCGCATCTCTTAATCCCAAAAGAGGTTTTGTGCAGGAAGAATTTCAGCGGAGATGAAATGAAGCTAGACGGCAGTTCCTCCTCCTGCTGCCAGTTTTATGACCTGACATGAAAAATGACCTTGACTGTCTGAAAGATAGAAAAAAAACAAGAATAAAACACTTGTTGCTTCACTTCAATTATCTTTTTCTGCTATTTTATGCCATGTCTTTGAAGGATGAAGCCTGAACTCACCCTTTAATTTTACATAAATAAACACAGAGCACAGAAACAAAGAGGAGACGGAGAGAGATGCTTTTCGTTTCCATCGTGTGCTGCACAGTAAAAATTGCTGGGTTATAAATATAACACCAGAGCAACACTGGGTTAACTTTACTCAACACCAATTGGTTGTTTTGACCCAGTGTTAGTGTTTCTTTTGTTGTTGTTTTTTTTTATGACGGTTATTTACCCAAACTAAAATATAGTTATTAAATATAATTATTTTGGCCTGATGTTAAAAAACAAACTCAAATTTTACCTTTAAAACTTTCAGAAATTTACTGTCAGCTGTACCTGTGACATTAAAAGCTCCAAAAAATCTGTAGCAAATAGTGATATGTAAGCAGACATGTAAGTTCTGTACTTAAGTTAAGTTTTAGGCTACTTGATTATTCCTATTGTATACTGATTTGTAATTCGATTCCACATTTCAGAGGGACATGTTTTACTTTTCTCTGCACTACTTTTTTTTACACTTAGAGTTACTTTTTACATCTAAAAAAATTGAGTACATGTTTAAGATATGATTCAGTACTTGACTACTAATCAGTGATGGAGTCTAACTGAGTACATTTACTAAAGTACCTCACATAAGTACAAATTCGAGATACTGTACTTGAGTATTTGCATTTTCTGTTATTTGCACTACTCCCCTATATCTCAGAGGAAAAATATTGTACCTTTTACTCCACTACACTGGTGACAGCTGTCTCTCTCATTTTAAATGTTTGTGATAAACTGAAGAATGAAGTGTTCCTTTATAGGCTGAAAAAAAATATCCTGTTTCTTCAAATAAATAAACTCTTCAAAACCCTCTTTGATCAGCTGGAAAATGCATCATCACAAAGATAAAACCGGTGTTTTTCTGACAATATTAAAAGTTTTTAGAGATACCTGGTTCTCACAGGACAGCGACGCTTCAAACATACGATGATCTTATAGAATATGATGCATTGCTGCAGATTAAACTACCCAGCAATTTATAAAGGAGTTAAAATTAGCACAACTTTAAACATCTGCAGGCATAAAATGCAGCAGTGCAGCAGTAATGTTAATTCATAAACATCAGATGTAATAGTAAAACACTGACAGGGAAAGTTTTACTTTATTGTGGTTAGGGTTTGAATGCAGGACTTTTACTTGTTGTGGATTATTTTCACAGTGTAATTATTTTGTTGAAGTAAAGAATCTGAATAACCTTCCACCACAGTTAATGATCTACGAAGTCGTTTACTATATATATATTTTTTTAGAGATTTACCAGAATAATGGTATACTTCTACTCCACTATATTTCTATATTTTATAGGTACATTTGGCAAATAATACAGGGCTTTTACATTATTGTATTGGTACTTCTACTTAAGTAAAATATCTTACAGGTTCTGTACGCAACATGTAATGCATTAATATAGCAAAAAATAGCCCGGCACTATTTGCTATGTAAAGATATAGTGGAGTAATGCTGTCCTGAGCAGAGAATGAAGTCATGGTAACACAGCATATCCTAGCTGTACAGGAGGATGTTATAATAAAGTGACACTAATTAAATATAATAAAATATTACACAATGTAACTAAGGAAAACACCCCCTGGATTATTACTCCCACTTACGGTGGTAGGAAGTTAGGGCTCGTACCAATGGATACACGGGCGGCCACATGTGCATGTAAGTGAATGTGTCTAGTTTATCGCTGCTGCTTTGCACTGTCCTCATACGGCAGTGACTGCTGATATCGGGATGGCATCGTGGCAGAAGTGTCCACTCTCCGGTTCCCCCAGTGAACACCGTTAGCTCTGTCAGTGCTGTTGCCGCTGTTTAGCACTGTTTATAGCGTTAGCACCATTAGCTGTTAGGCGCTAGCTCAGCCACCTCTATGTCAACTCGGTGTCATTCTGAAGTCGTTGAATACCAGTGCTTGGGCAGTGACTTCCGCCATCACACACTGTTGAAAAAAGCCATCTTTTCACTTTGGCGTGATACACGGGCGGTTGCCATTAATGTGGAATGGCGCTTGGCAGCCTCAGGGGAAATGCAACGGGTGGTTGGGTGCAACAACCACTGACTTTCACCCCACCTGTGTTTGCTTCCTGTCAGAATGAAAAGTCAATCCTTGTTATTTCTTTCTAAACCTAACCATGCGCTTTTGTTGCTTAAACCTAACCACATGCGTGTGCTGTCTCAATGTAACCATGTGTGTTTGTTGAAGAAAAACATGTCAACTTGAAAGGACAGACACAGGAAATGTCCACGCTCAGCAGTCAGACAGGAGTCAGGTTAATTTCCAGGGCTGGTACCTGCGGTTATTCCACAGGCTAGTTAATAACATGTCGGGCAGGAAATCTAAAGTGTGGGATCATTTTGAGAAGGTGAAGGACGAACCCAGGGTGATATGTAAACTCATCTTCATTGGTCGACTACAAACATGACGTATCATCTGAAACATGGAAGTAGCTACATGCCCATTAGCCCACAGCGTCATTAACAGGCGGCTCGCTCAGTGTGTGACGTGCACTTGTAGATAAAATATAGGCCTATATTAATGAAGGGTCATTAGTACAGTTTTGTATTTCTCTGTAATGCAGCACAGTGTTAACAATGTTACTGATACTATTCTTTCTCACACTTTCAACTCAAACCATTGTGTTGCCCTGCCCAAAATATATAAGTTAATAATCAAATTAATATCTTAAACATGCAAGTGGGTAGTCGACTAATGGCCCTAAATGACGACTATTGGTCGACTCGGAAATGTCTTAGAAGGGGCAGCCCAAACTGCTACGATCTGAATTTCTCTTAGAGCCCCTTTAAAATTCACCACTTCATGTACGTTTAAAAAGAGCTACAGTAGTTTATAACAGTTCAGAGCCATCCCCTATTTCAGTTTGTTTAAATAACCCAGCAGTAATATAACATAACACTAACACTTGCTCAGAACAACCCAGTCAATGTCCCAGTGATTTTTAGTGTGTGTGGATTTAATGCTGAAAATAAACAAGACACATTTTACAACTATTTCAGAAGATATGTGTTCAGGACTGAGATGCACGATGGCTGCACTGCAGCAATGAAGTTCAATAAAGTTTAATTGTACAATAAAGTTCATTTCGGAATGAACCTAAAAAAATGTTGAGTGTGTAAGATTGTCTCCTTTATGATACTCAGTGCTTTATTGTACATTACAGGCTGCAGTTTAGTGTTTCCAGAGAGTTATTATTGTGCCTAAATGTAGAAGAAACTGACATAATGTAACATCTCAGCCCGTTCACGTTGACTGACTAACTGTTATTGATCTAAACAAACAGGAGAGGGAACATTTAGGAAACACTCCTGTTGAGCAATGGCTCCATGAAAACATCTCTGCAGATTAAACACAAATCACTGCTCTGACTGCTCAAACGTGTTCCCGTCGCTGCCTCTCCAAAACAAGGAAAAAAAAAAAAAAAAGCTGAAATAGATGATCCAGAAACGGGAAGGATGTAAAACGTTTTTTCAGCATCATCTGGGAGCGCAGTCCTGATTCCCAGATGGGTGCTTACCATCAGCATTTTGTAGTCTTGCCAGAGCGCTCTTGTTAGAAACAAACCTGCACATGGTAATATTTTTAATAGCTCCTGCTCTCACAGTCTGTTTCAGCGTGTTTCAAACACTCACTGGCTGGGGAGATGGCCCCTCGCTCCACCTGCATGTCAAAGATATTAATGGTTCTGAGTCACTATGTGGCTCAAGACTCAGATAGCTTGCTTCCGATTTTACTGAACATGACCACTTTTCCAAACGGAGGAGGAGGATGTCTGCCCGACAGTCAGCTGAGCCTCTGTGGGGGAGAAAAAAGCCTGTCTGAGGAGGCGGTTTGTCTCCTCAAACATACAAGAACAATTGTTTTCATGTGCCAGAGAGTTTGGCAAGGCCTCCTTCAGACAGAGGGAGGATGATGGAGGGCTGTACACTGGATAGGATGGGCGGGTGTGGGGAGCTGGTAAGAGGAAATCCCCGAGAAGAAATTAGGGAACAATACAGATCGTCGTAACACTGTTCTGCTGCAGGCTCGGACAATCAACCTCCAGCATTCAGCAGCCTGCCAAAGCCCAGAGGCCGAGGTGAGACTGCAGTAATACAGACTGAAAGGGTTTTTTTTTTGCTTCCTTAAACAAACAATTGAACAGGCAGTGTGATGCAGCTCTGCAGCCTCACAAAGACAGGAATCATTTCAGCCAGTTACAGCCACATTCAGTACAGAACAAATGTTATCAAGATCAAACAGGAGAAAAGATCATATCATGCCCCCAGGCATGTGTAACTGCATGTTTGTATTGTTTGTCAGAGTGTGTGTTTATCTAAATTAAAACAGGAACACCGGTTTTATCAGTTTACATATTAGGCTTTCTTTAGGTTGTCTTTGTTTTGGGATTTTTAATTTTAAGGTCGTCATGATCATCAGGTCATTCTCTTCAATATAATGGAACTAGATAGCACTCAGCTTGTGGTGCTCAAAGTGCCAAAAAAATACATTTAAAAAACTCGACATCAATGTCTCTTTCCAGAAATCATGACCTGGTTACTCAAGATAATCCACAGACCTTGTTGTGAGCAGTTTCTCGCAGGAACTATTTTTTCTTCTACTGAACTACACCCACCAACTGTATCACTGCGCAGAAGGAAGTGTGCATCCACTCATGTACGAGAGGCTTGTGACAACATGAGATGTAAACATTAAAGGCTACCGTTAGATAGCTCAGTGGTGCTAAATGAGCTATCAGTAGATGCACACTTCCTTCTGCGCAGTGATTCAGTTGGCAGGTGTAGTTTGGTAGAAAGAAAATAGTTCCTACATAACACTGCTCACAACAAGTCCTGTGGATTATCTTGAGTAACCGCATCGTTCTGGATTCCAGTGGATCCGATCTTCCAATTGGTAGACGACCCGCTCTGCCTCTGAGCCAAAGCCCCCCCACTACTTGGGGTATAACCTAAATGTTTTGGACGTAAAGTCATAATACAGCAAGTGGTCAATCAGCAATCAAAGACAGAGTCCCTCCGTTCCATCATCATGTTTACCATGCACATTAGCTTTCTGGCTGACATGAGCCACTTAGCTTTGTAGCAAATTGTAGTAAGCTAGATCATTATTGAAATATATATCAATGAATCAGGTCTCCGCTGGACCACTGTGTTCCAAAATAACATGTAATCAATAATAAGATGATGTTGTGTGGCAGAAAAAAAAACTGCTGTTGAACCATTAGGAAAGGGTGAGTAAGAAAGTAAGTTATATTGGCAGATAGCTTCCTTCCTCTCTGGACTAAAAATGTATTTAAGAAGTCCTTCATCCAAAGTGCTATCAGTATCCTTAACTCAGTGACAATGAGCTGATGTAATGTGTTTAAGTGTTTTGTGATGACTTTATATGCTTGTCTTTCTATTTGTCTGCTTGTTATAATGATGTCTTTTGGTTTGGTGAGCTGAAGACAACTTTACACCCCTGGTGGACAATGAAGATATATTTTATTCCAGTGGTTCCCAACTGGTCCAGCCACAGGTCCAGATTTCTGCTTAGTTATAACTGGCTCAAGGTCCACATTACATTCAGCGTCATACTTGTGTTTGGACATGTCGTTGAGCTAGTTTGCTGTCTCTGCTAAGTAGCTGAGTCGCTCACTCTACAGCAGGAAATAGCACTTCAAAATAAAAGCTCTGTGCCAGAAATTCACTGTACATAAAAATAAAGCTTTTTAAGTTTTTTACAAACCTGACACATTTCAGAGTCACTTGCGGCCTGTGGCACTATTTATTTATTTCAATCTACATCTTCTTTTTGTCAGACATTTTTCAGAACAAGTCTGTGCTGTCCTGCTTTTTATCAGAAATACATATCTTTAAAGATGAGATGAGATGCAGCAGGTCAAAATGTTAATATATCCCATGTGTAATAAATGCTCTTAATTCTTGTATACCCTAAACTGCCTCTTGGTTCTCCTTTATCTTGTCCCTGTTATTATTGTTGCAGTTTTTCTCTGCTTTTATCACCATAATCATGTGCTGTAGTCTGTATTGTGTGTAAAATACAAGTCTTTTATTGTCTAATTGTGTTTTTATTGTGTTTATATTTTATGTTTTTATGCTTCCTTGCTCCTGAAAGAATTTCCTCTTGTAGGACAATAAAGATTTGAACTGAACTAAGACAGAATTGGCTTTGGGTTTTTTTGTGTTAAATTCTGGGTTAATTTTTTTTTTAAAAAGAGAGAGAATTAACTCAAAATGTCACCAGTCAGCCTCTCCTGCAGTGACACACTGGCACTGTTAGGGTCCATCAAAGAGCTATATATCTGTCAAAGCCCTGTAAACATGCACACAGTTTTCATGGGAAAGTCGCTGTGTACGGGGCCTGTGGGAGAGACGGCGGAACCATTGGGACGTTTCATTTCAGCAAACAGAGGATTTCCTCAATCAGAGGCTGAAGAGTGTGCAGTGAACAACCTTGCTGACAGAAACATGGAGACCTATGCTAGCAGCTGGGCGTGCTAACAACCTCTGGGATTTACTGTGGCGTGCAACACCCTTTAACTCCAGTATGGAGGGCCA
Source organism: Epinephelus lanceolatus (assembly GCF_041903045.1). Taxonomy (NCBI): domain Eukaryota; kingdom Metazoa; phylum Chordata; class Actinopteri; order Perciformes; family Serranidae; genus Epinephelus; species Epinephelus lanceolatus. The sequence continues at coordinate 10,857,697 of NC_135741.1, read as the reverse complement.
GAATCAAACACATATATGCACACATCACACGTGCACTCACTCACATTTACACCGACAATTAAACCTTCAGAGAATCACAACTTTGATGAGACTCATGCACTTCCTTTATATTTCCTTACAACACATAGTTTGTATAACTGTTAAACTCCCTCGTGCTTGGTTAAGATGTTTTGATGAATGCAGCACAGAAACATCTGCAGTGACCAATAAGTGGGAGAAAATGTGCAGTATCATGCTTTTGCATTTCTCCTGCTGAGATTACTCCTTGTCATAAATCTAAAGCCGCTCACAGCTGCAGTAACCGGTGTCCACTATAGGAAACGGCAGAAAAACCCTCATTTCCACTGATGTTCAGTGTTAACATCAGTACATTTCTGCGTCCCTGCTCTCGCTGTGCCAGCTGCTGCTGAATGAGGCATTGTTTAATGCAGATGGTGGAATCCAAAGGCCTCACTCTTCCCTTTTCCATAAAGCCAGCCTGCTATTAATAACCATATATCGACCTCTTTTGTCAACAAGAGCGACACATACAAATAATATGCTTGAAGGAGACAATGGGGAGTTCCCTGCGATGAAAACAACAGGATGAGCTAGCCTCATAAGTGTGTGTGTGTGTGTGGGTGCATGTGTGTGTGTGTGATTGATATGAGCCTCCAGTATGTAAGACATTCAGTCTCCTGAAGAGACGTCTCACTGACCAGCTGAGTAAAATCTGTTTTTAGCAAACCCATACCATTTGTGAGGCCTGTTGCACAAATATAAGGTTTATTTCTTCTTCTGTTACACGTGGAACATCTATTTTATTCACATATATATAATAAACTGCCTTGATTCACATACAGCCTAACACTTTAAATTATCTTTATCTTTATTCTTCACTTGTTACAGTCCTTTTTATTGTATTTTCTATTACTGTAATACTTCAAATTAAACGCCCAGTCCCTTCTACTAGCCCGGTGTGGCGACACATTTTGACAAATAAAGGCTTGTCTCATTTAGACGCCTGGTCTGGTTGCCAAGCAGTTCATTTTTTTTATAGGAGTTTTTTAGATCTATAAATGTGGGTTGTTGGCTGCCTCAAATTATGTGTCCATTCCTTGATTACCCTGTAAGTAATTCATATTCCTTTAGTACATGAGGGTCCTCAGATCAAAAGAATCAAAGGGATTTTTCCATTAAAATGAATCCAAGTTGTGAGCATTGTTTGAACAGAATAAAGTGGCGTTGTGTCGGTATGCTGGGTGCTGTAACTCTCTCTCTCTCTGATGAGCTGTCTGTTGGAGCTAGATCAAATAAATGATTCATAATTAATATGTTATCTGAAGCCTAAGTTTTATACAAATAATATTCATACTGGTTTAAATAAACAATTTGATTGTACAACCTGGTCTGACTCCAAAGTTGTTGAAATCCAATGCTTGTCCGCGGGTGGGAGGGGGGTGGTGGATGGTTCCAACAAACACCGACCTTCACCTGGGAGAGTTGTGTTCGCAAGATTCTAAAGCCAAACCCTGTTCTGTTTTCCTAAACCCAACCACGTGTGTTTGCTGTTGAAGGATGAAAAAGTAAATTTGCAGTGTTGTACCAACGTAGTGTGTTTATTTTGAAAGAGACTGTATGTAAACGTTAAATTTCCTGTGAAAACAGAAGTGTATTTTGAAAGAAGACAATGCATGTAACAGGCAGAACTTGACACGGTGTCCTAGAACGTCAACAACCAACGCACCCAGGGTACCTTTCACGTTGAATCTGGACGTGGAAAGTCCATGACCAGACGCTGATATGTGACGAGATCGGAGTGAGAATGTGTTGGATTGTATTTCCCATCTTTGCTGAGCAACAGTTTTGTGTGAAAGGAACTAAAGGCCCCAAATATAGACCTGTTGATTCAAGTGATTTAAGCAAATAATAGCAATAGTTTTACATGACTTGTACAGTGTTCACACGTCTGCTGTCGCCTTATTGTGTTTTGTATGCTTGCTTACAACCCTTCTGACAATTTGTGGCCCTGGGCACAGATATGCAAAGGGCCCCACCACCTTTTCTATGTAGGAGGGAGACACACCGATTTGTGGTTATACCTTTTTTTTTCATTGCAGGTCTTTTGTTTCTCTTTGTGATCATTTTGAGTCTCTTAGTACATGCTTATTTCAGTGACATTTTGCAGGGGAAGACTAAGGGGCCCCTGATATCTCGGGCCCCTGTGCTTGTGCCCAATAGGCCCGTTCAATAATCCATCCATGGTTGCACTTGTAACCACACCCAACAGTAATGTCAAAATGCACCTGCACACCCTGGAGTACACTTCACTGCAACAAGGAGAGAAGTTAAGCTTCATCAGAGCTGCTTGTCAGACGTCAAATAGCTTCAGAAATGACTCACTTTTCATGTGAACAACTGAGTGCAACAGAAAGACTGTCTGACAATGTGTGTCATTATACCCATATTTAAACAATTATGGCATTTAGTCTGTCTCTCTGACAACTTTGTGTCTAGAACAGCTATTAACACAACACCAAGCATGGTCTGACAGCAAGTTGTATGAACCACTTCTTTGAAAGCATAACTACAAAAATTAAAAGCCCAACAGCCAGAATTAATGTTGTCATTATATATTTCTTCAAACCACTCATGTGTAACATTTGCATGTTATAATGTAGCAGATATGTTTAAAACTTGATGGTTCTACAGCTCTGTGGTTAATGTGTGGTTATGTTTCGGTAGAAAAACTACTTGGTTATGTGGGAAAATACCTGCTTTTGGTGCCATTACAGCTGGAAATGCTGCAGATGTCTCGCTAAATAACAACCGGTGTTGTTATCTGTTTCTCTCGAACAGCTGTCTGCAGCTTGGCAGCCGTCATGTCAGCGGAAGAAGGTAGTTACAATGGACCCTATTGCATGATATTATGCACATATTGTCTTGTCACATGATCAGAGACTTGACATTGGATAACATCAACATACATGTTACCCAGCAATCATCATTGCATATCTGTATATAACAAAAAATAAGAAATTAATGATTTAATTTAACAATTTTAATTTGTTAATTTATACTTATAGAATAGTTGATTTACAGTTGTAGAATAAGCATAGAATTGTGTTATAGATGTTATTGACTGTTTTACAGATAAAGTAAAAAAAAAAAAAAACATAACAGAGTTGAGTTTGCCTTTTTCAAGGGCATAGATAGCAAATGACACTGTATTAACACAGGCATATGTTCGAGGTGGAAATCACCCACAAGGGCCCATTCCCCGCCCAACACATTGTTGGAGGGTCCATTGTATCTGGGGCTCCCCCCACCTCATGTGCCCCAGTGCAACCGCCCTCCCTGCACTGTCTATATTTACACCCCTGCGTTATGGCATCCACCAACACCTCCACCTCCTGATGACTGAGTCACCTTACAGACTGCATTGTTTTAGAAACGTTGATATGATATGTATAAAATGTACAAATGTAACGTTTGCAGAAACGTCCAAAGCCAATATTTTCTCCTGGGCTGCCATTAAACCACTGGAGGTCAGCAGAAACATGATGTTCAGTTGACGTTAAAGGAGCAATCCAACAATTACAGCACTGTACTTTCATAAGGTTGAGGCACTCACAAGAGACTTTAAACAATTAAAACTGAAGCAGCAGAGGCCGAAAAACTTTTTCTTTTAGTCTCTATTAAGATGCAAAAACATTGGATCCTACAGCTTCATTCAACTCATCATTCGACCCCCCTAAAACCCCAAAACTCTGTAATGCAACCTATTATAATTCTTTTTAAGTATAAGCTCAAATATTCTCTCAGACTTAAGGAATCTCCCTCCAGAGCCACAGAAGACATTATACACTGTTGTTTCCACCAGCTGACTCTCTGCACGCTGAACTTCCTGTGTAATATTGGTGGAGCGCCCTTTAAGTTACTGTCTAAGCCAGTTTGCTGGAAAAAGAAAAAAAATCTCCTGTGGAAAAAGGTCTGAACTGAACTGAGGGCGTTAAGGATGTGACTCAAAATTCAAATGTTTTGTTGCCCTATAAAAACACTGTATGAATATGAGTTACAGTGCTAACAGCCATGATGCATTGCTCTGAGTAACCACTTGGTGGTATCCTTTCTCAGACAATGACTCCCAATAGTACCCCCAGTTCAAATATGCCCCTTTTACAGGAAACTGTGAGCACATTAAACGTGAAATGAGAAAGAAAAAACACCTGTCGTTACAGCCACATGACGATGAAAACATGTCCCAGAAGGTTCTGTTCATTAAGGTAAGTTCAGTCTGATGTTTATGTGATTATAAAATTCAAGCTTGTAACATCTTATTGATATTTTATTGTTGTTTTCCTTCACTAGACAAACTAAAGTAGTTCAGTGTGTTGATGCTGTTTGTGGTTTGGTTATCATAGCTGCTGTTGCTGCATTACACAACCCAGAGTCAGTTTGAAATGAATGCAGACTGCAATACAAATGTTTCAGTGAAGTGCCCAGGCGTTGACTTGGGTAAAAAGGATTTCATCTCTTTGGCATGGTACAAGGTCAGTGAACCATTTCAGGATTTTAGACATAAATACTGTTAAATTTAAGCCATGACAAATGCCAGATAAAAAGTTTGGTGTTGTGTTTCAGTGACTTTCATTTAATTTGATCATGGAAATACAACAGTGATGTTTAGTGATGTTTCTCTGAGCAGTTCAACAACAAGGAAAAAGTTGGCATCATCAGGAAGGGTAAACAGAACAGCATACAGGACTACGACTTCCCTCGATCACCCAAACCTGAGTTTGGGGAGCAATACAGTCTGTTCCTTGCCCGGGCTACACCTAACGACTCGGGCATCTACGAGTGTGACATCAGTGCAAATGTAGGGGGTCAAAATCTGAATCTCAAAGTCAACCTAACAGTTCAAGGTAAGATCTAAGTTTAATTTACACCACACATAAAGCATCTGAACTGAGCCACACACATATCTGGATAGTATACCGACAAGTGTTTGATACCTCATCTCTAAATTTAGGATTTCTGATGACATGATATTTATGGCAGCTGCAAGTGAAACAGCTTATTTCACTTCTTGTTTGACAGCTAAAGATTTACAGGAAGCAGAGTGCATGTTGCAAGTATTTGGAGTCTACAAAGTGATTGTTGTTAGTAGTTAAGTTTTTCTGTGAGGTGCCTCAGCAACAATCAAATGAACACATTCAAAACTGGAATTTAACTCTGTTCGACCATGTGTCATATTTAAAGGAATACTTCACCCACAAAAAGATAATTTGCGTATCAGTTGCTCAGCCTGTGTTTCGTTGAATTTGTAAAGACACCTTTGTTTTTCTTGCATGCCTCTGGTGAACAAAGAATCTAAAAACAGAGAAACAGCAAAACCATACAAAAATAAATGTTTACAAGCTCAACATCCAGTTAAAATTGTTTTAAGTTGTAAGGTTTTAGTTTTATCTTTTGTTTGATTATGCACCAAGAATTCATTAATTCAAACCTTTACTTAAGACTTGGAAAATCAATTCAAGGAGACCCTGATTTTCAACGATGCTGAGCCTGAACACAGATATAAAAAAAATATAAATAATTAAACCTTAAATAGGTTAAAAACAACTGTTAAAATAAAATCATACAAAACAAAAAAATAACAATAATAATTTATAACAGCTAAAAGTTAAAATACAGGGTAATAAAAATGGCATGAAGTAGATGGATGGTTAAAAGCATTCACAATCAACTAAATCAAGATCTGAAATAAGGCATTTAAACAGTCATAATGGTGGCAGAGTGTCTAAATTTGAGGTCTTGTGCAGATTACTCCATCTATACAGTGCACTGTAAGGAAATGACATTTGGCCAGGTTAAGGGAAAAGGGAAGCAACAACTGATTATGTGAGTGAGCACCAAGATGATGTGAGTTCAGAGTTAAAAGGGATTAAATATAGGCTGGGGCATCTCATCAAAGCTTTATAGATAAATGAAAACCAATGCTGGTTTCGTCTCACAACTAAATGTAGCCAGACAACTCTTTGGTAAAGATATCAGTGGTGGGTGCTGTAATGATAACCAGTTGTGACCCTTAAGGCTGAGAGGTATTGAGAACTTTATCAGTGTAATCTGAATTATTCCAAATAGTTTGACAGACAAAGCAACATGATCTTTTAAATCCATCTGACAAAAAGAATTTGTACTTTAACCTCATTTCTGCATCTGCAACAGAACATGCTGAGCCACATCAAAAAGCAGGAAATACCCCTTTTTTTCTCGTTTATCCATCTCCTCAAACATGCATAATATTTTCCTTTCCACTGTGACAGTTATGCAGTTTCCATACATTTATATTCTACCATTCATTTTAAAAAGGCTACCAATGGACAAATGTTGCCTCTGCCAGATAAAATCATTACTATATCAGGAAAAAAAAATCAGTGTAGAAATTTTGTGAAATTGTCTGCTGAACTTTTTGAAAAAATGAAGTTTAATCACTGATGAGATGAAAGTATCAAACAACAGTTAATGCTGTGACAGATTTCTACCAATCTGCCCTGAAATACTGAATCTTTTTATACACTGAGTTCTTCTGTGTTTATCTAAATGCAGCATGTGTGATCCAGACTGACCTGACGACAGTGTCAACAATGACAACTGTGTCGACCACAAGTCAGCTCAACCTGACCTGCAGCAGTCAAGGGGAGGACCTGCCAGTCATGTGGAGCATCCTAGGCTATGTGGCAGTGGGCCTCGCCAAAATCATTTTTTCTCTGATCAGCATTCGGGTAAATAAACTCTATTTATCTTCACTGGGTGGATTTGTTACAGACTATGAGGCAAACATGATGAATTCAAGTTATCTATTTATTTATTGTGCAAATGACCAAAGTGCTTTCACTGAAATGAAAATAAATGGGAATGTGTAGTGGGATGATACACCCCACCCTTAGGCGGCCCTATGGGGAAAACAAAACTCCAACACTGACCCAAAATAACCGCATAAACACCTTTAAAACACTCAAATCCATGGGATTTATTAGAATCAAAACAAGCAAACAACACCAGAGGCCTCTCTCCTTTGCTGCTGGCACTGGAGCTCTTAAACACCTTCTCCATGCCAGGCACCTCGTTAACTAATGCAGCACACCTGGGCAGATCTGCAAGGGAGGGAAAAGGGACAGCAGTACAGAACACACACTCAGTCGTAACATGGGATTAATTGATGAAAAGATTCAGGGGGATATATTGGCAGAAATGTATGTTTTCTTTGGTGTATAATCACCTGAAAATAAATGAGAATTGTTAGGTTTTTGTCACCTTAGAATGAGCCATTTATATCTACTAGGGAGCAGGTCCTTGTCCATGGAGTCCGTCATTTCAGAAGCCCAGAATGGACAAACTAAACACTGACTCTAGATAGGGCTATTCGAGTTTTTGTATTTTTGCGTTAGCCACTGTAGTTAGCAGCCCCTCTGAGACAAGCAGCGTCAGAAATGCAGATTTTTTTTCGTATGAAACAGCTTCATTCACTGTTTTTACTGGTATAAGTCTCTTTCAAAATAAACGCATTACGTTGGTACAACACCACAAATTGCCATTTTTTTCACCCTTCAACAACAAACACAAATAGTCGGGTTTAGGCAACAAAAGGAAGTGGTTAAGTTTAGGAAAAAAGAACAGGGTTTAGTTTTAGAATCTTACGGAACACGAAAACCGCTCTTTCGGGTGAATGTCAGTTTGTTGGACCCATCCACCACCTCTCCCGCCCGCTCCTTAACTTGCGTCCCACTGCGTTTCACTGACTTGCAGCATCAGAAACCAAGCGCCGGATTTCCACAACTTTGGAGTGAGAGCGTGCTCTTAAAGCAGTGTTTTGAAAACATATGAGATTATTAAAACTTTTGTTTTAGAGACAAAATTACTATAAATCTACAAAATTGAATGCAGAATTCAGAGTGATGCCAAGATTTCTGTGTCTTACCTCTGTTTAGTGAGAAAAAGTAATTTTGTCATCCAGCGTTTGACATTGAAAACCCTGGACTCTACCTGGTTTGAAGGGGAAGTACAGCTGCATAACAGTGTTTCATTTAAAAACAGCCCTCTGTGGAAACATTAAAATAAGATAGGACCTAAAATGGAGCCTTGAGGAACACCACAAGAGACAGGTGCAGTGGAAATAAAACGTTTTCATTCCTAATCGAAACTCATCCAACTTAACGATGAGAATCAAATCGCTCTAAACCAAGTTGTTTTTGTAACTGAAGCTAATCTAACGATATTGTTGTCGCATCATAAACAGGTTTACTTTTCATTTCTAAAGGGTTTGGAAGACACTGTCTAATGTGGACAATTGATGGCTGAGCTGTGGTATTGGACTGCATTAGACTGTGTGGGTATAGCCTGCATGCATTATTATAAAACTGTGTCTTACTCTACCTGACACTGAAATTATTTTCTTATCAGTGAATTATTATGCAGTGTTATTTATTTTAGTGTTAGTGCTTTTGTGTTTGTATATTAACTGTGAAAATCCTAGCCTACATCCTGTGGATGAGTAATGCTCTTTCCCTGTGTGGGAATCTGACACCTACTACAATATGATGTCTGCTATTTACTCATGTTTGTGGACAGATTGTAGGCGCGCTGTCTCCTGCATTGAGGCACCATTTCCTCTAACACCAACCTGTCTCCGCCTTGAGGGTTTTTTTGTTACATATATTGTGGGTGGACCTCTTTCAGTTGAGCAGTTAACTGAACTGATTTGTTCTGTGCTGTTTTGTCTCTTTCTTGAATGTTCAGGTTATTCAAGCTGTCCGTATGAGGTCTTCAAGACGACGGCGGCATAGGTGGTGAAGCTGATGTGAGATCATGTAAATAGTCACACAAATCTCCTAAATCTGCATGTACAAGTGATTGTATTTGCGCATTTCTTCTTATTTATTGGCCTTTACTTGTTTTTTAAAGATATCTTTTTTTATATTTCCAGTAAATTGTCTTTCGGTTTGTTTAAAATGTGTCACTGTGTTGAATCAAACCACTTGTTGTGTTTTTTATAGTGATAAAAGAGGTCACCTTAACCAGAAACGTTTGAAACCATAAACTACACAGGAACAGACATGAGAAGATGTAATGCTTCTTTAGAAAAACCACCAAACTCACCATGCACACACTGCTACAGCTGTAAACCACATATGTTGTAGCGTATGACAGAAAAGAATAGAATAGAATAGCTCTTCATTGTCCACCAGGGCGGAAATTTGTCTTCGGCCCACCAGAAACAAGAAACGGATGTGCAATTTATAAAACAAGCAAATAGACAAGATCATTAAAAACACTTTAATCCTGAATTTATCTGGAAATCACTTTGTGTCATAATTAAAACTGTCACCATATTCTAAAAGAAGTACATGTGACAGACAGTTTGTAAAAAAAAATCACCTCCCTCTTACTAGCAGTGACTCTAATGGCATTTAAACAGGAGAGACAGATGAATAAAGCAAGGATAAAGTTTAATACAGAACATGGGTGAACAGGTTAACTGATGATTTGAGCTGATTAAGATTTAACAGAAAAACGTTGGCGCTTGGACACCAGAGGGAGACTTTTTCTGATCAAGGGACATCTGAATGGCAGCAAGAACAATCCCGAAACTCGTAGTGGTGGTGGTGGCGACTGATGACTCTGAGGTTGATGACTGGTGGGGCAGATGAGGCTGATTAATCTGTGAAGATTATGCAGTGATGGGGAGGATGAGGGTGCCCACGACTGCAGCATGGAGGAACTACAGGCAGAAAAAAAAACTTATTTAAAATGAGAAGCACTAAGATGATAAGCTTACAGAGAAGGTGTGTCACTGTATTAATGGTTAACTGTGAATCAGCTGTCAGAACAGCTGATGACTCAACAGTCCCAGACAATGACAGCTAGAAATAGTGAGTGAACGTATGTAAGGAGTGAATGGCAGAACGTATGAGAGATAAGTTACAGGCCTAAAGTGGGATTTATACTTGTGTGTCAGCTCTATGCAGAGCCGACACACGTGGTCTACGCTGTTGTGAGCATTCATACTTGTGCTGTGGTGTGTTTGTGTCACTCTGCAGTTACACCTCCAAAATGTAAGTCGGCGGTGGGTTCCGTGAAGTGCTGTAAAGTTTAGTTGATTCAAAACACACAATTAAACACACATTAAACATGGCTTAATAGAGACAATTTCAAACACAAGTACACAAATCATCTTCACTATAACTCGCAGCATTCACAGACAAAGCATTTGTGTTAATACGGACACATTTTCCACTCAAATAAAACATGCTAATGTTATTAGCACAAGCCTATGGCATTTTACATTGTATATATTAGCCTAGCGACTAGTGGACTTTTCCTCTGCTCATATGAAACCAGGGACAACAGCAACATTTAACAAAGGTAAAGTTACAAAATTTGGCTCCATTACAGCTCACAAGGTTCACTAACAAAACAACTGTCTTATACTAAACACGTTTTCCAAACAAATATAACATGCTAATGACATTAGCACAAGCCTATGGCATTTTACATTATATATATTAGCCTAGCGACGAGCGGAGCATTCTTCTACTACGAAGCCAGTATAAATCCCAAAGTATAAATCACACACACAAGACTTAAAATGCTATTTTGTGGAGGCTTTATTGTCTTCACAATTTATTATTTCTTATCTGTTAAGTAAAAGTTAATGTAAATAAAAGCTTCCTTTCCACTGAGGGAAAAGGTTTCAGCTTACAGAGATAGACAGGAAGTCTGTGATGCTGCGACATGTAATTAAATATCTGGGGAGGTGCACATCAGGCTATGGAGAAGGGTTCGGCGTAGGCTCTATGTCGACGCAGAGCCCTACACCATAGGTATGGTGTCAAAATAAATCCAGCATAAGCATGAAAAAGTCAACATGTTCTTATCCTGAGTCGTCACATATTGCCGCTTTGTCAGTGGCCTTTCATGTCACATATTAGGTTAGGTATCCTCCTGCATCTGTTGTTGAAGTTCTGGGATGGTACAACCAATGCTGGGACATCAACAAAAACACATGGTTAGATTTAGAAAAAACAACAACTCTACATTCATGCAGGAAGCAAACACCAGGCTCCCACATGAAAGTTCAGGGTTTGTTGAACTCACCACCACCACCACCCCTCCCACCCATCCTATAGGGACTTTCCAGCTCCTTATGTTGTTACTGGCAGTATTTCAATATGAGACTCTCAAGCAGCGTATCATACTGCTGCAAAAGGTGCTGTATGGTCGTGTTATGAAGTGGCGCTGCCTGTCTGCATATCATATTGCTGCAGCTGATGCTGTTTGGGTTGTCAGGGTTTCATAACACCGTGAGAGGTTACATTCGGCCAAGTTACAAACTGACACTGCAAAAGTGGCTTTTAGCCTTAGGTGACTGACGGCAAAATCACTGACAAAGCAGCGGTATTTGAGTTTTATTTGCTAGAATCTGCAGCAGCACACCGAAAACAGCCAGTTCCAGCTGAAGAGTTTCTAATGCAGCCGTCAATCATGTCAATCACTGCTCGTGAACTGCAGTCAAACTGTCAAACTAGGCAGTGCTGATCAAATATGAGTCAGAATTCTGTCACTGCATTGCCTTTTACAGTTTGAATGCTTTTTAGAAACATATTTGAGTGTACTGTTAAGCTTTAAAATAAGGACAGTCAGTCCAACCAGTGGGCAGGGCTTGGTACTTGACTGTATCCAACATGGCGGCACAAACCTTCTCATTTTACAGCTAAACAGTTTCTAAAAATGTCTGAACTGTAAAATAAGAAACCAAAGTTTATAAATATGAGATTCCTTAACTCTTTATATTGACATCATTTTCAGCCTATATTCTTCAACAGCAAGAGCAAATTCTTGGTATTCAGTTATGGTTTCTGGTTTTGGTGTGATACTCTAACGCCAGGGCCACACTGCCTGCGAAGCGCAGCGCACTGAAATTCTCGCGCGCGCCGGAGAACCTCCGTTCACATCAGACGCGCATTCCTCCACGCCGTCGACAAGCAATTCTGCTCCCAGCTGTTGTTTTTCACTGCCTGGCATGACACATTTGCTCGCGGCTCACGCAGAAAATAGACCAGATGCCGAACTGATCGCTGCAAATCGAGAGCCTGCTGCGGAGCTTCCCGGCACGGTGAGGCCAGTGTGGGCGCCGAAAGGAAACTGCCTTCACTTCTCGGTGCTTCGAGGCTATTCGCGGCGCTTCCGTGGGCGGTGTGGCCCTGGCGTAAGATTTTCAGTGGCCACCCCTGTGAAAAAATCCTGGGGGCGCCACTGAGGCCAACTAGGGCCGAGCTGATATTGTAACATTAAATGTATGTGTTTACATTGTACAGACATTTAAACTTCTGAGATGCCGACAGTGTTTAACTGATAAAGTGCAGGAAATTATTCATGTTTTTAACTGTGCTGTATATAAATGTAAAATAATGCATTTACTTTTTATTATAAAACTCAGTAACCGCATTGCACACCTTACGGTTTTCACCCACCGCATGTTATATTTCAGTTCCTGTCAGAAATCAGCAACTCAAAAGGAAGTGATACCACTCTAGAGAGAGTGGCACCACAGACACCAATAAACATATCAACAAACCTTTATCAAATCTATATCTGTCATTATCTTTTAAGCATCTCATGCCCCTGTTTCACACCTTCTGTGAGAAAGCTGACGGCCTCTTGAGGTGAGAAGTGAGGTGAAAGTGCAGCTCAGTATTTAAAGACGCTGTATTCATGCTCTCCAGTCTGTATTGACTTGCTCAGTCGGGGACGTAAAGAAATCCAGCAGCTTTTATCCTGCAGACACCTGCAGTAACAGCCAACGATCACAGAGGAGGGAACTTGCATCTACCACTGAGTTCTCCTCCTGGTTTACAAAGTCAGACTAATACAGGAAAGGCATTAAATGGATCAATGCCTTTTGAAAATATTGATTTGAGATCATAAAAGAGGCGAGGCGTCTCACTGAGAGCAGCTCAGCAGGTACAGAGCAGAGAAAAATGTGCACAGATCACCACCTACTGGCACATCTTCAGACAGCACAGTGTTGATATACTGGTATGATGATAACCATATTTAAAACTTGATATCAATTGATATCCTGTTAATAAAACACATATGACAATATCCTGTAAATAATCCAGCACCTCTTAAATATTTTCCTTTTCTTTCTGTTCTCACTCTGTCTCCCTCTCCATCTCCCTACACTCATATTTTAATGCAATTAATTTACCAAAAGAAAGACAAAATGCCCAATAAACAAAGATAAAGATTAAATAGATTGATAGCATTGTTATTATTATTATTTTTTTAAAGATATCATGACAGTATTGTTATCATGAATTATTTTGTCCACAATAACAGTGCAGTGAAAATGTGATATTGTGCCAGCCTTAGTCTAAATAATTTCAGTCTGTGGGCTTTAGTCTTGGAATATGGTGTGTGCGTGTGTGTGTGTACAAAGTTAAACAAAGCTAAACAAAAAAAAAGTAAAATGAGCTGAAAATTGTCTTTATTCTCTCCTTATATGATGAATTGATCATTTAATTTTAAAATGAAATCACAAGCTCACTAAAGAAACAATAAAATAAACAATAAATAAAAAGAATAACACATATGAATTGATTTAAAGGCCCAGTGTGTAAGATTTAGGGGGATTTAGTGGCATCTAGTGGTGAGGATTGCAGATTGCAACCAGCTGAAACTTTATTCATTGTTCTTTGTTCTAAACAAACAGATCAGGTGATTAAAACTGGTAAAAACACTGAATAAGGTGAGTTAAGTTGCACTTAACAAATCAATGTTTACCTCTGTGCTCACCTTTTTTCTCACATGATCAGGAGGTTTTTACCAGGAGCCTAATTACCTGCAGAGGTTTCTTCCTCTACAAAACAAACGGACCAGGTGATTTAAACCGAAAAAAACATCTAGCAGTTTCACATTTAAAAAATTAGTGTCTTTTTTTTTTTTTACACTACTCGGCTCAAAAGAGCTGTTAGCTACAGTGGCCGATTCGAAAACGGAGCCAGTGTTTGGTTTGTCCGTTCTTGGTTGCTTTAGAACCATGGCGGACTCTGTGGACAAGGACCCACTCCCTATGTAGATATAAACAGCTGGTTCTAAGGTAGCAAAAACACAATTCTAATTTCAGGTGATACACCACAGAAAACATACTTATTATAATATATTCCAAAAACCTTCTCATTGTTTGAGTGACTAAAAGAGCTAATTTTTCGATTCTCTAAAATCGCCTTGAAGTTTTTCCCACCATGATCAGCTCTGCCAGTTTCAGATCCTTCTGTAGATTATTCCAGAACGAAGGAGCTGCATGTTTAAAAGCTTTTTTGCTGAGTTCTGTTCTCACCCTCGGGACCAGCATTTGTAGAATATTATGAGAGCGAAGGCCATATTGATTTTGGTTTCTACACATGTATGTAGACAGACAGGAGGGAACCAGGCCAAGAATAGATCTATATATAAAAACCAACCAGTTTGAGAGCCTGCGGACATACAAAGACGGCCATTTAGCAGTGGCATATAGAGTACAGTGGTGTATGCGATTTCCACAACCAGTAATAAAGTGCAAAACACAATGGTACACAGTCATTGCATTTGTCATTACTAACTAAACTCGACTCAACAACACTGACTAACGTCATACAGTAGATAAGACATCTCAAATTTTCACTTTAAAGAAAATTATATTCTGCTATCCCTCTCCCCTCTTCTAGGTTAAGAGCCAATGTCTTCCATCCCTACACACACCCCTGCTCCTACACATTTATTCACTGATTCATCATAGCAAGGTGTTCTTTAAAGTGCACAGAGAAAAAAAAGTGGTGTCACAAAAATTTGGAGATCAAACAAAAACACACGATCCTGCAGCACCCTGTTGGCACGTGCAAGGTCGTGTGCAGACGCCGTCCCCACTTCCCCAAAGTGCATCCCTTCTCTGGGTTTTGTGGGAAAGGCCTGACAGACAGCTCTGTCCCTCTTAACTATTTGACACCACCCTGCGAGGAGTTAACCTGTATGACGGCGTGTGGTTAATCTTCGCTGGACTGGGACAAAGTGCCTCCTAACAGGCTCCTCTCAGCCAGTCTGGAGCTCCTTCTCCTCTGAACGGACCCAAACTTCACTGCGGAGATGAAGCTATCAGTGGTGTCCAAGAAGCTGTGGTGCGTCCACAAACAGCTGATCCTCCTGCTCACTCCACTCGTGTTCCTGCCCTTACTTTTTACCCTGCCGGAGAAGGTGAGTGATTTCTATGCTAGATTAGATTTTCTCATGAATAAACCTAATGAATGAATTCATCTCATGCAGGCTCAGTGGTGGAAGAAGTGCACACATCTTCTAATTAAATAAAAGAAATATCATGATCTGAAAATAATCTATTACAAGTAAAAGTTCAGAATTCAAAATGTTGCTCATGTAAAGTAAAAGTGCATGAGTTTTATCAGCCAATTACATTCAAAAATTAGCGTAATCATTCTGCAGAATGGCCCAGAAAGTTCCATTATCATAGAGTAGGGGAGACCGGGGACGGTTGTAACATTTTGGACATTATTGTCTGTATCTTGGAGCTCTTTTAAGACAGTATGTTCAAACTGTGTTATGTGTGCTATTAAATGCTGTAGGTGTTACCTCTGTAACAAAAGCAGAAAAGGCATGGTTTGGTCTTGGTGTGTGTGTGTGTGTGTGTGTGTGTGTTTGCTGCACTAATGGAATAATAGTTAACTTTGACAAGAGTGTTTAATAAAAGCTATGTCAAACAAATGATAGAAAAGACCAGTTGATGAACTGATCATTTAATTTTAAATAAATAAATATATTTTTTTTTAAATAAATGAAAAGAATAGCACATATGAACATATGAAATTACATTATTTCACATGCTATTAACTTACCCAGACATTTGTGGCCACACTAAGCTTACTGTACAGCTAACAGTTAAAACATTAGCACTAACAGATTACATGACAGATATCTATATAGACACATAATACATGTGACATAAGTTTGATGAATTAAACTTCAAAGCAGGCAATGATATTACATTATAAACTTGGCTGTGTCTGCCACAGGGTGCTAATTCCTCACATAAAGAATAAGGACTAAACTGAGCATGTGCAGAGTGAAAGTGTTACAACTACAACTCTCCTCCATATCCTGTTTTTATTGTGTTTTATCATAAACAAGTACATATGGGAGAGATTTAATTAGAGGTGTAGTACTGCATCATACCATAAATCTTAGTACAACAGCTCAGAAGTATATCACATGTTTTTAATGTAAACAGAAAGACAAAAGATGAAGTGGAGTAAAAGAAAAAATACAATATTTCCCTTGGTAATGTAGAATGGAGTAGAAGAATGAAGTAACTTAAAATGGTAATATTCAAATAAAGTGCAAGTCAATACATTAGCTGTGGCACTAGTCTCAATGTATTAGAAGAAGAAGAAAAAGAAGAGGAAGAAGAAGAAGAGGAAGAAGAAGAAGAAGAAGAAGAAGAAGAAGAAGAAGAAGAAGAAGAAGACATACTTTATTCATCCCTGGAGGGAAAATCAGTGTCTTCACTCTGTTGCCATATACACACAGGCCTGAAATACATACATGTGTTAAATGGAGAGGTGTCAGAGTGAGGCTGCCTATGGACAGACACCCCGAGCAGCTTGGGGTTCGGTGCCTTGCTCAAGGGCACCTTGGCAGTGCCCGGGAGGTGAACTGGCACCTCTCCAGCTACCAGTCCTCACTCCATATTTGCTCTGGTTGGGGACTTAAGTGGGTGACCCTCCAGTTCCCAACCCAGGTCCCTGTGGACTGAGCTACTGCTGCCCCAATTATGTTTACATTAAACCAGGGATTAGTGATTTGCAATTTTGCCGCACACACACTGTACACTGTTCTTTATGCATTTTATTTTAGTTTTATTATTTCTTACACAAACATGCCTGTTCATGCATGTGGATGCATTTTTTGTTCTGTCTGACACACCCTTGTTACACACGTAACGGGGATTTGAGTGTCCACTGCCAGAAAGTTTAGAACATCAAACACTGAATTTCCTGCATTCTGATGAATTTTTCTGCATCAATATATGCTGTAAATGTCTTTAATTTTTGTCCAATCAAAAGTCCTCTCCTACTGTCATATTTGTATTGTGGGGAGGACAAATGTTCTTAATATTAAGGGGGGGTGGCCCCTGTGTACCCCAAGAAATCTACACCTATGTAGAACACACACACACAATTATTATTATTTTTTTTTAAATAATGCTAAATTGCTGACATTCTCAAAAATATACTGTATAATCCATCAGCTGCGAAACACAGTTTATGTTGCCTTCTTTTTCCCCCTGTGACATTCTGAGGTTTGTTCAGACATTAACGGCCACATGTTGCTTATCTTTTAGGAGGGAAAATGTCTTTATGTGGTGGTGCTGATGGCTATGTTTTGGTGCACAGAGGCCCTCCCTCTGGCCGTCACTGCGATGCTCCCGGTCTGCCTCTTCCCAACACTGGGAATTCTGCCATCCAAACAAGTCTGCCCTCAGTACTTCCTGGAAACCAATTTTCTCTTCCTCAGTGGTCTTGTGATGGCGTCGTCCATCGAGGAGTGGGGCCTGCATCGCAGAATCGCCCTGAAGGTCCTCACTATTGTTGGAGTGAAACCAGCCTGGTGAGAAAACTTATAGGAAAGACATTTAAGTGATGATGATGATGATGATGATGATGATGATATTTTATATTTTTCTTATTTAAAACAAATACTGCAACAATTCTCAACATACATCATCGTGCTGCGGATAATAATCACTAGAGCACCCATTGTGTATTAATCCGCAGCTGAAAATAGTCCCCAACAAATACGCTATTCACTCCTGTGTGAGTAACAGCTGCTTTAGGAGACCGTATAGGATGTTTAATAAGAAAACTATATATTTGTGGCCCACTTTAAAAATGCATGTCTTCAGTCTTATTGTCATAGGCACAGTAGGGAAGCTGGGAAGTGTTGAACACATTGCTGTAGTGTTGCTGTATAGTTTGTGTATCCCCCGTAATTCGCATCTGCCCCAAAACATAATGAATTTTTTACTTGGCTCAGGCTACACTTTTCCACCAAGTTACATTAAAACTGGACTAGTAGTTTTTCTGTAATCCTGCTGACAAACAGATAAACACACAAATGGCACCAAACACATGACCAACATGACGGAGATAATTAAAAAATATAAGATATCGCCAACCCTATCCTATAAGTGAGAGTGCTCCTTATTCCAAAAAGAGTATCTTCCAGGTCAGCAGCCATGATCACGATTTAAGTTACTACTTTGAGATCTTGTGTTGAATTATTTCCCTAGGCTCATCCTGGGAATGATGCTGACCTCGTCCTTCCTGTCCATGTGGTTGAGCAACACCGCCACCACAGCCATGATGCTCCCCATTGCTAATGCCATCCTGGAGAGTCTGTTTGGAGACCTGACGACCCTTAAAGAGAAGTGCAAGTCAACAAATGACCCTGAGAATGACATTTTAAATGGTATGTTGTTTGTCCTTTACCTGAAATGGAGTGTGACTAGTTAGAGCTGCTCTAATCAATCATTTGATTTGAACAATGGATGAAATGTATAAAGTGACAGGTATTTCATGGCCCACATTTTTACTTTTTTTTTGTTTTACTTGCGGCGGCAGGCAGCTAAAAAGCTCTGATAAACTCTCTGAGCACTACCTGTTCAGCACCTAACAGACAGGCAGACAAAGATAGCAAGTAGCTGGTGAACACAGTGGAGCATTTATTAGCTAATGACCCAGATATTTTCTCAGGAGATGGTGGAGACCAAAAGCGGAGCTAAAAGAGAGTAAATTTTAATTACATTTAACAGGTGACCAGAATCATGACTCCAAATAAATGATCATGTTGTTCTGTAACTGCTGGATGTGTAAATAAGCAAGAGTTTGCTAGAAAAATCAACTTCATAAGGTGATCATATGTCAGTCTTGTGTTTACAGTTTTTCTGCTGTCCCCAAACGACCAAAAAAAAAGAAGCCTTTTTTTTATGTCGTTGTCAAAACATGACCTTACAAAAATGCGTACGCTCACAGCGAAGATGATTGTATTATTTTAACTTTGTCCTCAAAACTTTTTAATATGTAATCTAAGTGTGAACTTTGTACAGTTTTTCCAATACAGTGAGTCCTCAGATAAAAAGTTAAATATTCAAGGGGTAAGTGATTGATGATGCTGGAGGGGAGCTGAAGTCTATATGAACATTACAGTGGCCTTCATCCCCCCAAGAAAGAGCTGAAACTCATGATTCGACTCATGTACAGTACCTGACACAACTCTTTGTTTCACTCTCTTTCAGGTCAGTCTACTGTAAAGCTGCAGTCGTTGCCCTCAGTGCCCACTGAAAAACAAATTCTGTCAATAGATGGGTGAGAAAAACATTGAGAAAATTTGCCACAAACATCCTTCAGATGGTGTTTGGAAGTTTTTTTTTTTTATAAAGGAAGTTCGACATTTTGGGAAATATGCTGTGTTTTCCTACCAAGAGTCACCTGAGAAAATTGAAACCACTCTCATGTCTGAACGATAGAGTAAATGACTACAGCCATTAGCCAGTTAGCCTAGCTTAGCATAAAGAGTGATAACGAAGAAGCAGCTAGCCTGGTTCTGTCCAAAGGTAAAAAACAAGACTACCAATAGGCCTACCTAATTCTCACTTATTAACATGTTAAAATGTTGCTTATTTGTTTTATGGATGTTTAAAAAAATATTAATTTGCTACCTTCAAACAGAATGAGGCTAGCTGTTTCCCCCAGTTTTCAGTCTGATGCTAAGCTAAGCTAACCAGCTGCCAGCTGTAGCTTCATATGATGCGTTCCATTTGCACTGGGCAGTCAGAATTTCCAAGTTCCCTGTTCCCCATAACTATCCCACAATGCAGTGCGGTAGACAACAACGTTCATAATGGACAGTGCCCGAAACAGCTCTGTCACGTTAATAGGCTCCAGTTTAAGTGACTATGTAAGAAGTGTAAGATTTCACTTTTCTAGAAATGATATAGTTTTACAATTATTTTTAAATAGCTGGTAGAACTAAGGTTGGCACAGATTACCATGGTTACGCATCTCCATCTGGCAAGGAAGCTCTCAGGAAGGGATTTGGTAATTACCATTCAGCTCTGTCTGAATGTAACAAAATCCAAGAAATAGTCTGACATAACGTCCTGTAAAAACTACCACTTGTCGCTATTTCACTTTGTTTTTGTGCAGATTTTAAAAATGAGATATAACGTGTTAATTATTGATCTTTAGAGGTGCTGGTACGTGGATTTTGTTAGCTTTGGTCAGAGCGAGGTTAAGTGTTTCCTCATGTTCTCAGTCTCTGTGCTAAGCTAAGCTAACTGGCTGCTGGCTGTTACTTTATATTTATTTTACAGATATCGTTATGGTAACGATCTTCTTGTCTAACTCTCACTAAGAAAGTAGATATCTGTAAGTGTATTTCCCAAAATGGTGAAGTCTCATGTTATGTTGTTTCATCTTTTTTTTGTGTACCTTCCAAGTTCATAAAGTGATAGTGTCTCTTCAAACTTCAAAAGGACGGATGGGATGGAGCAGAGTGACACAAGGACGGCAGAGGAGATCCGATCGGAGGCGGAGTATCAGATGAAGGTGTGGAAAGGATTCTTGATCTGTATTCCCTATGCAGCAAGTATCGGTGGGACCGCCACGCTGACAGGAACTGCACCAAACCTCATCCTGATTGGACAGCTGAAAAGGTAACTTGCAACATTTATGCAGTGAAAACTTTGCATCATTAAAAGTAATCCTTTTCCAGCAGTTTGACAAAAAATTTCCTTCTGCTTTACAGCTACTTTCCAGACTGCGACCTCATCAATTTTGGCTCTTGGTTTGCGTTCGCTTTCCCGCTCATGCTTCTCTTCCTGTTTTTGGGATGGATTTGGATCGCCTTCCTTCACGGGGGATTGAATATGCGGTAATGGCGTCAGACGGTTCCTTATTGCAGATTTAAAAATTGTATGCAGTCATGTTAAAATTATATTTGTTCGGATATCCTTGCCATTTCTTGCCAAGACAATAAACACCAGATTTCATGATGGTTTTATGTTGATATGAGGAAAAATGCTGATAACTGTACATTCAGAGTTACCAACTTTTGTTTCTCTTCCTAAATATGCAGTAATGTTCCTCTCTCATTTCCTTTTCTTGAAATATGTCTCACATGTGGTTTTATTTTATGCAGATTATGTTTCACGAAACAGGACCGGAGAGCCCAGGCAGAGGCCAGAGCAAAGGCGCTAATACAAGAAGATTACAGAAAACTAGGGCCAATAAAGTGAGGACTTGTGTATCTTCAAATCTCATGCAATATGAGGTGAATGAGTAAAGTTTTAATCACAGAGCCTTTTTACTGACTCTCAACTTCAATTTCAGTTTTGCAGAGGGAGCGATCTCTTTCTTTTTCATACTGTTTGCCGTTCTGCTGTTCACAAGAGATCCTAAATTTGTCACCGGCTGGTCTGTTTTTTTTAAAAAAGGGTAAGAAAGGATGAAAACACAAAGCAGTTTGCTTGTCAAAATACATTTTTCCTGTTTGGAAATGATCACAGAATCCATGTATTGAGACGGTTGTTAATTATCTATCTCTGTTAATGATCCCCACCTCGTTGTCCTGCAGGTACGTCTCAGACGCAGTCACTGGTGTGATCATTGTCTCCATATTGTTCTTCTTCCCCTCGCAGAAACCTTCGCTGAGCTGGTGGTTCGACCCTCAAGGTCAGTGAGCCATCTGATTACAAAAATAAAATAAAATAATTAATATGTAATCCAGTATTTTAATAACAGTGATAATTAGGTTGTTGTATAAATAAAGAAATGCTGTAAAAATATCAAGGGGTATAGCAAATGGAAGCAACCAAGTCAGCAGCTTGTGACGTTGCATCAGGACGAGTTAGAAGTTAATGCTGATGACCAAATATTTGTTAAAGTTTCAAAGACATTATGTCTCCAGAACAACTACTGCAAGTACTGAAAGTGAGGTGAGGAATGTTAATAATGTAGATTAGAGAGTCTTAGTAAATTTCCTGTCTGGAGCTTAAACTGTAGAGTCTCTGTTTCTGTGATTAGAATAATCTCTCAAAACTATGTTGTCACACTTTAGGGTTTTTGTGTGTGTGTATGTGTGTATGAGCATGCGTACAAACTGTTCGCACATGTTATGTGTGCGCTGGAGACACGTGTGAATGTGCAATTGTGTATATTATGTTCAGCTGGTCAAATAAACCACTGGACACAAGCACAAAAAAAAGAAAGAAAGAAAAGCAACTCATGGGGCTCATTTGTCCCTCTCAATGTAGGCTAGGCTTTTAGAATAAAAGAGAATACCAGAGTGCAAAATTGTCTTTATCACACCAAAACATTCAAAATCAGTACGTAATCATATTGTTCGTATTTGAAAACATTATCTGGAGCTAAACACGATTTTCCAAACATGGCAGGTGAGGAGGGGTCACAACCAAAGACCAATGATATATAAAAACCTGTAATGTATAGAGCTGTATCTCACTGGAACAATTTGATATGGTTTATATCTCAAGGAGCTACAGCAAAGGGTTTTAAAAGGCAGCTAA
The DNA here is from genome assembly GCF_041903045.1 of Epinephelus lanceolatus. NCBI lineage: Eukaryota > Metazoa > Chordata > Actinopteri > Perciformes > Serranidae > Epinephelus > Epinephelus lanceolatus. The sequence continues at coordinate 10,835,019 of NC_135741.1, read as the reverse complement.
TGACCTGAAAACATGCCAGTAAAATATATAAAATAGGTTTCCTTTCATCTTTGTATGATGGATGTTAGATGGACTGAGATTGTTAGGGTTTCTTTGAATGTATGATGTATGGGTTATGTATGGGTTTGATGCAATGGCAATGTTGTAATTTAATTGTGTATTGCATAAAGTGAAAACATTTTTGAATATGACTATATGTAAAATATCTGTTATTAACAACCTGGATAATCCTGTGTTGCGTGGCTTGTATGTTAGTGTACCTAACCATATTACTAACCTGTAACTGCACCTTTAAAGATTTTATTAAGCTCTATGTAATGACTGTTGTATTGTATCTGCATTTACTGTGTGTTGCTGCTCTGTGTGTCTGCATGTGATGCTTAGCTGTGTGCTGTTGCTTCATGTTGCTTGCATGGCTTTTTGCGTTAACATGCTGGTTGTTGTGCTGTGTTATTGTATCGTACGTATTGTATGTTGTGCTGTTTGTTGTTTATTTGCATGGCTTGTGTTCTATCTTTCTGTTCCCTGTTGTCATTGCTGTCTTTGTCCTGTGAATTTTATCATCTGAGAGGTTTTAAAACATCTTGCCAAAGGACTGCAGTTGAAAATCATCCATTTGTGTTGTCCTTATAAATAAAATAAATGAAAAATGAAAACTAAATTTGAATAGACCAAATCACAGTGTTTATTCATAGTAACTTCCAGGTAGAAAATCCTTGCGTCACGTACATTAAAATCAAACAGTGCTGAGCAATCGTGGCCTCGTTAAACTAGTGTTTAGCCTCCTAAAAATGCTCACCAAAAAAAAAACATATCAGTTGAAGTGAATGCTATATTCAGAATACTTTCACTGCTTTACCTTGTCTTCAGACAGCCTTGTCCAGTGGGGAGTTGAAGCCATAATATCAAAGCCATCAGACTCCACTAACAAAAACAATAATTTCACATAGCAAAACACTGAGTTGCTGGTCTACCGTAGTACCATTCGGTTAATGTGTAAGGTAAAGTGGAGCAAATATTTAAATGTAGCGTACTCTTACATGGATCTGGATTTTTCAGGTGGCTAAAGTACTTTTTGCTTCGGCCCTGTCCACAGCAGTACATTGTTTAGCTTCTGTGCCAGAAGATTTCAAAGATCAAAGATGATCAAAGATGACAGCAAAGTCATCATCAATGTATAAAACATACAAATGAAATATTTAAAACAAATAATAAAACATAAACACATAAAATAAAACTCTGGGTCTCCTTTAGATTTATAGTTTCAGCTCAAATTACTGCTATGTTGTAAAAAATATGAAAACATGCCATTAGTGAAATCTTTTGGAGCTGTGACATGGACCCACTTTGTGTACAGGAAGTAAACAAGACATTGCTTATGCTGTTCATAAAGTTGTGAACTACCAATTTAGAAATTACTGAACTGTCTCATATTGAATCAGCAGACACCAGTGATATCGTAGGAAACATTGTGCTTATAAAACATCACTATGATTTTATTATATCTGATATAAAAACGATGTATACGTAGAGGTTCTTCATTGAGTGTTTTCTTCCATGTTTTTCCTCAGCTACAAACACTCCTTATGTCCCTCTCCTATCGTGGAAGAAAGCCCAGCAATCTGTTCCCTGGAACATCATTCTGTTGCTCGGAGGTGGCTTCGCTATGGCAAAGGCTTGTGAGGTAAACATGCTGGCACATAATGGGCACTGTAATTACGTTAGTCATAAACTTATGGAATGAAGGGAGGTTAGGCTTTCATGTTCTGCCATGTTTCTTAGTTTTACATTGTGGGAAATATATGTATTTGGTTTCTTGCCAAAAGTTAGATCAAAAGATAGATATAGTGCCGCTCTCTTGTCTGTGTGATTAATGAAGCTACAGTCAACAGCAGATCCATCATGCTTAGGATTAAGAAACTGGGGGAAACAGGCTCTGTCCAAACTGAACATAATACACCTACACTAATCATCACGATATGCCTATAGTTGGGTCTTTTGGATAAAAATGAGAAATGTGGTTTTATGGGGAGTTAGGTGCTAGAATAGTTCTTGGCTGGTAGTTGTGACTTCCTGGAGTTTCACAAGGTAAAATAAAAGAAGGAAAGGCCATATGTTCGAGGAGACAGTCTTTGGTGTCAGTTCTACTTGAGTCCATGGGGTGAGCACAGCAAATCACACTTCAACCCATCGTATCTTTGTTGTTTCACCTTTGACTGAAAAATCCTTCACCCAGATTAAAAAACACACATCACATGATGCTAACTGATGTTTTTGATCTAAATGTGTGATTCGTATTCCTTGTTATTGGTCTGAAAACAGATCATGGCTCTGTCCATCAGCTGTATATACCTAGCTCAGCTCAAGCCCCTGTGGGGTCCAAAGTAGCTAACCTACCTACTGTTAGCAGATAGTATTGAAGGCTACATTTATTTGATTATCAATAACTAATCAACCTTCAAACTGTTAATCCATCCATCCATTTTCAATGGCTTATCCGAAGCCGAGTCGCGGGAACA